>NC_079288.1:114788257-116094328 GCF_023638135.1 Falco biarmicus | reverse complement strand
GACACTGGGGCCCAAGCATCTGGGTTGGCTTAGCAGCAGATGTTCACAGACACTTTCTAAAGCCATCCCCGTGCTTCTGTGTTCTGCTGTGCCGCTCCTGAGGGTATGTCACTAAATTTCTGAGGACGTCTCCTGCATGTTGTAAAGCTCAGCTGCTCTCTGATTAGTCCCCAAGCTGTCCTTCTGGGGATGTAGCAGGGAAGGGAGGACTTGCAGGAAGTGACTAGAGGACTATTAATACTTGCCATATCAACATGCCTCAGCATTACAACAGGAGAAAGCACAAACAGGAGCAGAATCAAGGCAAGCTAGCTAGACCTGGCAATATTATTATTTCTTGCTGACACGTACCTTGGTGTGAGAGTGGGAATCTGGAAAACAAGACAAAAAAAAAAAAAAAAAAAAAAAAAAAAAAAGAGGACTCTGCTAATCCCGTAGCGAATATGTATCCCTAAGGTTTTTTGCCTTATTGAAAGCCAAAGCACTTGGGCTGCCTAATCCTCTGAGACAATGTCACCGATTTCACTAATGTCTCTAAAATTCAGAGGGGGTATAAGCACTATTTATTCATTTGAGGAAATACAGCTGACAGGACATCAGAATGATAAAGATGAGGAGCAAGAGCTAATTGCCTCTAGATTTTTGGTTCAAATCAGAAGTGGGGACAGATGTATATTTCCTTCTTACACACCCTTTAATCTATGTATATCTCACTGTAGTAATTCTGTAGTATCTCGCTCCTGACAATCCCAGAGATATAACAAGGACAGGGAACTGAATCTATTCACATTGTAAAATTTCACATCTGCTGACAGCTTGTTTCTTCCTCAGTCTCTGTACTATCACTATTCAGGGGATCATCAAGACAAAGATGCTCATACATTAAAATGCAACTTCTGTAATGTGTCTCTTATGAAACTATCTCAAACAGAAACCACAATTAAAAAACTAGAAATGCTTTAAAGACAGTGACATTAAACAGGGATAACACCCAAAAGAATAAGGTGCAGATCCATTGTGAGTATTGACAAGGAAATACATACCATAGCTTACAGACGATGATGCAGAAATACATGGTTTATAAAAACAACTGAATTTCTCTTGAAAGTCACCAACCATCAGGCCCAGCTATGCAAGCATGTCAGCTTACAAATGAACACAGCTGCTGCTGATTATGAAAGCATCCATGTATCCATGAGCCTCTTTGCGCTTAAAGTTGTGGGCAGCGCCTGTAAGACATTATGCACTAACAAAAGCAATCAAGATAATTAAAACAAACAACAACAAAAAAAGAAAAAAGATACAAACTTAAAAAAGAATGTAATTAAGGCATCATATTCATATTCAAAGGGATTTAGTTATAACTTGATACACAGGTCCTCCACGTGACAGGACAGATATGTTTTGACAGCACAGTGTTTAGAGGAAAAATAAAATATGCAGCCACATACAAGTTACTTGCTAGACTGCACATTTCTGTATGCACAGCAAGGACAAGGAGAACCCCCTTGGGTGACTGTATAATGTAACTTTGCAAGTCCATAGCTGGATTCATTACTTTGCACAGTATTCAGCAAAAACGAAATAGCCTCTGTCAGCACTGAAGACAGTGTGATTTCATAACAAACTTATTTCAGAACAATGTGTTTGTTGTGAAACTTTTGAGCCTACTAACTCTGCTGTGCTTGGAGTAATGTCTCTGCAGCTGAACACGTCACCAAGGCCAAAGGTTCAGAAAAGCCAGACCTAAGTATTCAGATTATTTTGGACACGCTGATGGGAGATATCTGGGTATAGACTACCTGTGACAGTTCTTAATCATAAACTATTATCCTCAGGAACCAAGCAATTTTATTTCCCCAAGCTGGGAAAAAAATGGTATAGAAAATGTCCAGGTTCCCTAGTAATCGATGTCAGATTTAGTACTGAGTGGAATTTGTCAAAGTTTAGAGTTAAAAACCCTTTAGAGAAGACCCCACATTCATGCTTCTCCATGTGAAAGGAAAAAGGAGAGCATCTGCTTGTGAATTAATCATTATTTAAAGACAGGAAACAGGTTAAATATTCCATTTTCATGACTGATAAAACATCTTTTCTGTCACAAATCCTACAAAGATCTGTTCTGAGACCTATAGTGTTCGACACAGTCATAAATTATCAAAAAATTCGGTTAATAATAGCAAGACAAAGCTTGTTGATAATACAAAACTACTCAAGGTAGTCAATCAAAAAGCAAGCTGTAAAAGTCTCTCATGATTTTAAGCAGCTAGATAATAACACACAAAAAAAATAATCAAAAAACCCCAAATGCTCCCCCTCCCAAACACGTAACAGCTCATAAACACATCAACTATGCAGTTTGCCTGACAAGTGAGCTCCTGGACAGGTGTACCAGAGAAGGGAGAACCATCTCCTTGCTCTGGCTAGCTTCTGGAAGCATCCAATACTGGCTGTTTTCAGTGGCAGAAGACTGGTACAGAACGAATCAAGAAAAAAAATAAGAAGTGAGAGTCATACAGTGTGTGCTTTAGAGAAAGTGGCAAGTTTCCTTATACTTTTTTCCCAGCCTTCTATAATATGCAGTTTACAGCGGTGTCTGCAGAAGGGACTGTCATAATCAAAGTTCTTATCTCTTCCAAATGGACACAACATCACTTGGCTACCATCTTACTGTCATACTTGGTCCTTCATCAAGGTTTGAATCATCTTAAGTTGTGGTACTCGGCTGTCATCAGCCCACTTAAATGTGCCTGCCTTTGAGTGCTGCTGCTCCAGATTATGTGTTACACTGGCGTCGCACTTTGAGGTCTTGTAGAGTATCCAGTGTGACATAAGAAAACATCTAATAAATGCAATTTAAATCAACTTGGTTGTGCTAAAGATGATGATCTCAGATTCTGCTACTCGGCCCACTCTATTCAACTATGTAGGAAGTATTAGCTGTTTAAACTTTTTCTGTATTGCTATGGCAACCCTCTGTTCTGAAGCAGCCTCTTACAACAGTACATAGAAATGCATTCACTTTTCAGGCAAGCTGCACACCACTCCTGAGAACTGGGGCTCTGTCCCCCTAATGAAATGCATGCCTAACTCCCATTACGTTTAATTTGACTCATGAGCACATACCAATATACTCTGCAAAATTTATTTAGCTCATTACCTGGCCTATTGTGCAAGTCCAAATCTTACAGACACACGTAGTCAAATCACTTGGGTTAAGTGCAGTTACAGACTGAGAAATAACTCTGGTAAGCACGGCACTGTGTTGCTTTACGTAGGTGACTGAGGGGCTCCCACATCTGATTTCACTCAGAATCACTGAAAATCATTTCCTCCTGCATCACAACCTTGGGGCAAGGGGCAGGGAGAAGAAGGGAGAGGAGAAACATCACACATGTACTACTTTCACCAGTCACATGAGGAGGACTAGCAAGAGAGACTGGGAAAGAGTGTGCCACCATGGCCCTTGTCTTGCCACATTGATGGACAGCAGAACAATATACCCCTGAAATATTAGGGTATTTGCTAGGTGCGAATCCCTGTGTGGACGTAAGGTACTTCAGGGTCCCCAGAATTAGCCAGTGTCTAAATACAACAAACCGCAAAATAGCTCTTTGTAAGTTAGCAGATGGTTTTTGCAACTGCCAGGTCTATACCTCACCTGGGATCTGCTGCAAGCTGAGCTTTTGATGGCTGCTTTTGATGGTAAAGCATAAGTCCGAATGTCTCTGCAAAGCAAAAGGTGCCTCTCGGTTGATCCTGTGCCATTGCATCAAGTGCTATGTAACAGACAATGATAAAACTCCTGTCTACAGCTCAGATATTTATTTTCCTAACGAACATCTTTCTTCATCGTTTCAGATTCATGGAAAAGCACTTGTGAAGACTGTTCTCCTAAGCAATTGCTGGATTAATGAGGAAAAAACAAAACTTGACAAAAGAAAGAATCCGATCTCTCTTGCAAAGGAGAAACAAGAAATGTTATTTGCTGGTCACAGAAGGATGGAACTATTCCCCTACCATATCTATAATCATCTCTCTGAAGTGAAGACACAAAAATTGTTACTCTCTGTGGAGGAAAGGAATATCGATTTATCCACTGACTGCAACCTTTTTTTTTTTTTTTTTTTTTTTTTTTTTTTTTTTTTAGGGACCTCATATATGCAATGAATTACAAAGCTTGCGTTCTCAGTACCACGTCTGAATTTGCTTCCCCACACTCAAGAGCTCCCTAAGACTGTGTCTTTTAATAACCATAAACTGCCACAATTATTATTGTAAGTTCTTCCTCCTGCAACTCAAAGGGGAATGGCATATTCAGCCCATCATATGATATATGCTATTATAGCTTCCTCTCTCCCAGCTGAAAATGTTTCAGTAGCTGTTTGAACTCAGTTTAAGCTCAGAAAAAGAAAGCAGAAGCTAAAAAGCACTGAAAAAAGGTGTTGTTTGTCTATGGCATTGGAAAACTGTCGTCAATGAGTGTAGGCAGATGTGAGAATGTATTCATGAGTTCATTCCCAGATACTGCTGAGTTAGTAAAAAATCCCTCAATTTATATGAAACAATCTGCTAAAAAAAAGACATCATCAAAATAGTTCTAAGAGATTAATAACATTAAATACTTTTTCCCAGACCAGATTTCCATGCACATGAAAAACTATTGCATCCAGGGGTCTTACTTGCCCTGTGAATAGACAATCCTCTTCTCAAGTAAAGTACAGTTTATTCCATTTTTCTGTTTGTTGTTTTGCTCATAGTCATTTGAAAATAGTCCAGCTTCAATAATGGAAAAATATTGCAAGAAAAATGTGTTTTTTCTTTCAAATGTTTTCATTATTAGCTATTCTGTGACCTAAAAAACTGCTCACAAACATGCTTTTGAAAGGATTAGCTATTGCAATAACCACTTCAATAAAAAATTGCTTTTAAAAAAAAGCGCCCCAGGACTACTATTTCAATAAATGACAAATGTGTCCCTTCACACCTTGCTAAATACAAGCACGTTTGAAAATCTGACTCGTTCTCTCTTAATGCTTGAAAATTTCAGTGGCTGCAGTTCAGCACCCAGGAGATCACTGCCAGCTATGTTCCCTGAACCATGCTGCCTTCATCTTCTCTCTCCTTGCTTGAGGTACACAGAGTACCTGTTATCTCTGCTGATACCTATGCCTTGGGCAAGCCTCTCTCGCTGGTAACCACAGTGCAACTGACTGGAACTCCACTGTGCTGCAGAGAGAGGGTTTGTAACTTCTTGTCTTGGTAGCCCGAGGCCACTACAGTGGGCAGCCTGCAAGGGGACCAGCTCTCACTCATGGACGTTGCTTCCTGCGAGAACCACGCTAGGAAATGCCAATCAATGGCAACAGAAATAACAGGAAGGAGGAAGCATGAGGAAGGTTTAGCACCACCCTTACTCAGTGCCAATCTGCCTTTCCAGACACCTTGAATTTCCCTTACAGTGATCACGTAGCTAACACCTTTTCCACATATGGCTTTAAATACCCGCCACATTCTCACCTGCATCTCATCTGCTCTAGTCATATCTTCCAGTGTCTTGGCCACGGGCTGCTGAGGTTTGATCAAAGCAAATCATTAGAAACTATTATGCAAATTCACTCTTCGGTGAACATGCATTGAATGACACTGAAAATTACACCAACCGTGGCAGCCAAGACACCTTGAACCCTGGCTAATGATGTGCAACCCTGTTCACATTTCTCAAGTGAATGCACCCATTTTTAGTTTGAAAAGCTAAACCAGGACAAGAAGTTGGCAGTGGGCTCCAAGGGGGAGGTTACAAATTGCATCAGTCACAGGAAGCACTGAAGGAAAGAGTCCTCCCACTCAGAGTGAGGAATCTGATTCCCATTACCAAGAAGACGCATTTACTTCTTTTTGAACTGCAAAGATCCTGCTCAAGTTACCCCATCCCCCTGTAGGACTGATGTAAGGAGTTTATTACAGCACAAAGAGTTTTGCTGCTCAGATTTATTGGAGATGCAAGAGCAGACAGGCAGACTCAAGATAGGAAATAGCATGCATCACCCACTCTCGAGTTTCCTCTCTACAGTTCCACTAAGTGTGGGTTTTGGCAAGCACACTGGAAAAAAATATTTTCCATTAATAGTCTGGGCTAGCATACTAGACCAGTGCACTGCCTTCCAAGAACGGTGAGATCCAAAACATTTTTTATTTAGTCTAAATAGGGCCCCTATGATCTACAGTACTTCCTGGATATTTGTATATGCATGTCATTTTGTAGAGACAGGTACAGACATATGGTTTGCGTTTGCCTTTAGCTAATTATTTTTTCAGAGATTCAGCACTAGAGCTGACCAGAAAAACATTGACGGAACCATGTTCTGTTGGGAAATGCAAGTGTCTTCAAATGGAAAGAAAGTATTAAATCCATCATCAGAAAAATTTGTATCCAAACCTTCATTCTGATCCAGCAAGGGAGCAGACACAGTCTGTGACCTGCGTTTCCAAAGGAAACGACTTGTGTATCAAATCCTTGTGACTGGTGAAATGCTTGTGAACAAGCAAGAAGAGACAAATTATTCACAGAACTTAGTCAGCAAGCGTGAATGAAGATATTGCCCAGCCCTGCAATGTGATCGCAAGCCACTTGTGAGCCAAAAACGATGCAAAAATCCTTACTAATTATTACCCTAGTCTATGAATTTGGACTAAAGGAATGCACTGAGATTTGTATGCATCCCTCTATCTCTCTTTTTGTTAGCTGAATATTGCCATAAGATGTATTTTCCTCTTTAGAGCTTTAGCCAGGTCTCACAGCATGCTTTTAGACTGCACATGAAACACAGCATGAAATAATCTGTCACCTTTCTTTAACAGGCCATTATTTGCAGTCTTCTGGGCCAGCTTTGAATCGGATCTGCCACTCTTGGCAAACTGAAATGTTAATATCCCTTTGATATTCAGCTGTGTTTTTGCCAGGCTGGATGAAATAATTTATGCTGGAAGCCCCGATTACAACTGTCTGCTGAGTACTGGGATGTCCACATAAGACAGGAAAAAAGCTGCAGCTGAAGAAATTTCAGATCGTCATAATTTCTAAATGGGAAAAATTATAAAATTAAATATTGTGCCACTTTGAATATCATCTGATAAAAAAGCACAGCAGTTCTTTAAAAAGATGGGAAGAAAAAAATCTTTAGGATGCAATCATTAAAATGCAGCATAAACTGAGCTGGAAAGTGGCAATGCATTTTATAATCAAAAATTAAAGTGGGAATGGTAAATCTAGGCACTTTCTCATAAAATTATGGACATGCTTATTGTCCAGGTTGTGTTTTCTTGAATGAGGAAGAGCCATTCCCTGGGAAAAGACAGAACAATCCTTTTAATATTTGAATACAAAAGCAACGTATAATGACATCTTTCCTCATAACATAGCCAGGTTTTTCTTGTAGTTGTGACGATGATGATGATGTAGTAATAAAAATTATGCACAGTAGAATAATTGAAAGTCCTTCCCCCCGCCCCCATTCTAACCAGATTCAAATATCTTTATAAAGGCAAAATCTCAGCAAACATAGCCCAACTGATGTGTTTTACATGATTTGGAAAACAATCTTTACTTCCCTGAAAAAGCAGGTTTAGTTCCCAAAGCAAGGCCATCTACGAGTGACTGAGCATTTATAATAACAAAGAAATGACACAAACTCCCAAGACTGTTATCTAAACAAACCTTTTTAGTCCACTTGGGTATGACTAGAAGATGACAAATACAGGATCCCACAACTGACATTCAGACAAATTGTCTTTAATGTATATGCACCAGTTTTAAAATTTCAACTATTTTTCTATAGCTATTTTTTTTTTTTGCCTGTCTCAGTTGAAGTATCTTTAAATAAAAAGGCATTATCTTCCCTTTACTTCTTGGCTGTACTGAAAACTGCGTGGAGATCTGCATTTCAGGTTAGATGGTGAGTTTTAAAGCACGGCAGATCTGCGGTTCAAAATAAAGCCAAAGTATCACGCAAACTTAACTCTAAGTTATTAATCTACAGAGCAATGACATCACACAAATCACATCTAACACTATATTCCCAGTTGAGCCTCATCTGCTGGCCCCAAAGAGTAGAATTACATTCTGCAAAATGGTAGCAGAATGTCTCGAAGTATCTGATGTATAACTTACTGTTTGGATTGACTGGGTTGTAGTAAGGCATTAGCATGAAGTGGCTTGGAAGTCTGCAGAAGGTTTGCTCTTGGATCTCATAACAGTCCCACATAAGCCATCTGTAAATGATCAAAAGGCGTCAAGTAGCTGAGAGCAAGAGAAAACCTTCAGGAATTTATTTAGAACTTTGACTAAACAAAACTTTATCAAACTTACAGTTCTCTTTTTATTTGGCTCTTCAAGACCCTTCTTCCTTTAACAAACAACTCACATTCCAGTTCTGGCTATATGGGCAACTGTAAATGTCCTTCACATCCAGCCTGGCTCAGAATATGCAGCTATGTTCTAAAAATGTGTTTATAAACAAATATTTTCCGATATTCTCTAGACATTTAGAACTGAAGGCTTTCTGAGCAGGAAATGCTGGGAGGTCGGTCCCTCTGCTTTCAAGATGCTAATAAGGAACACATGGAAAGGATGTAAAATAATTCCTGCATTGTTTGAAGTAAAAGATTGAATACTGATGTGTGCCAGCATAGAAGCTATATGTTGGGATAACTGCCAAGTCAAGTGGTAAAGCAATAAGAGTAAAGGTAGATGAACTAACAGTCTGATGTGGATAAGACTCCAAAATTCTGATGCTTTTTAAAAGATAATCTTAATTTGCCTGAGATTCCTGATGTCCTTCTGCCTTCCTCTATGCCAAGCTCCTCTCTACTAATAATTAACTTTATCCATCCATTTTTAGAGAGGCTCAGGTCATTCACCACTGACCAAATTCCTATAAAAAAAGAGAAAAAAAAAAAAACAAACCAAACAACAGGCTTCCTGATTCTACTGTTCCACACTCCATAGTGAAGATCCATGATTTAGTCATCCTACTTTGTGTTTAATTTGGAGGTTAAAATTTCATCAGCAGATAAAGATGCTATTTTCTCTCCACTAACTCCTGTTATGCTTTGTGTCTACAACAGATGCCATACCCAGTGTATTCAAAGATATAATGTCCATGTCCTGTACTTCTATTGCAGTTTGAAATGTACACATTCACTAAAACACAGTGGAGAAATTTTAACATGGAAGTATCCATTAGTATTTTCAGTTAATCTTTCCCAGTTGAAAACGCATCAGAATTTCCAACATATTGCTGAATCAAGATGATGACATGAAGATTTTAGGTTAAGAATGTGCAGTTCTATTTTTTTCCTTCTCTCCAAATAGGTGTGTTTATCCTTTCTGGATAGACAGTATAACAATACTGTGTAGTCAGGGTACAGATGACTGAGGCTTTTAGCATTCTATAAGGTTTTCATTATTCTCCCAGAGAATTTTAACATTCCCAAATGTTTCTCATGAAACTGCTCCAACCAATGTCAAAAACGTTGGGAGTTTTGCACCACTGCTTCAAATGAAATGTGATTATCATCTAGAGGAAAATGTGCACTGGAAAAGGCAGAAAGTATGCATAGGAACACACAGAGCCTTCCCAACATGTATGAACATTTCTTCCCAGCATGAATGTGTCAATGCACATACGGATAGCATGTAAAGGAGTAGCAGGAGGGAGAGCATGAAAGAGATAAAGTTGGTGTGAAATGGCAAAATTTATCCAAACAAGCTCATTCCTCTCACTTTCCCCTCAAGCTAAGCATGTTACTTATCATGAGAGTCCAGCATAAGCTGAACTTAGCCTAAGGAAATGTTCATTTAGTGGTCACTCCTGCAAAACCATGAATGCTTGCCTGAGGAATCTAAGAACTCTGTGGCAGAAGGCACTAATCATCCTACAGGATCAGTGTAACTCCAATCTGAAGTTCACCTATTTCCAGCTCCTAAGGGAAAAAAAAAAAAAAAAAAAAAAAAAAAAAAAAAAAAAAGACTCAAAGACAACCTCACAAATATTAATATTGGTCTCTTTTAGCTCTCTGCTAGCATTGCCACATTACTTTAGGTACTTAAAATTAAAAGATATATTTACATAAACACTTTAGAATCATGGAAGTTTCATAAATTAACCTATAATAATCACATAAGTGGCATTTTGTCCAATTGTCTCCATTGAGATTCACTAATTGGTGTTGTGGTACTGCATTACAGAGACCTAAAAATGCCTTGTAACAGCACTTCCTGACCACCTCAAGACATTTTGCCTAAGAACACAACGATGCACTCTCAGACTGTTTAAAGCACAGTTTTAAGAAAAGAGGAAAGCAAGCATTCTTTCCATAAGCTCTTGGTTGGTGTTCAGAGACATTGCAGTTGATGTCTGTTATTGCTGTGGAATGACTAAGCCCCTTTTTCACTTCAGCTTTCCAAAAGCAGCAATTAAGAATAGAAAAGCAAAAGAAAGGAGGAAATCAGAAGAGCAGATAGCAGATGAAGGAAGGCAAGAACAGGAAAGGGTGTGTGTGTGTGTGTGTGTGTGTGTAGAGAGAGGCATAAGGCATTAAATACAGAGAAAGTACACAATTAAATTGAAAGTCTTTCAAATTTAAGACATTCAAAGCCTCTGAAAGCACAAACAAAGCGTGTAAAAATCTCTAACAAGAAAATAACAAAAACCAACCCTTCTACTTCAAACATAACTGAGAAAAAATATGGAACGAGAAACAGGCAAGCAGGGAGAGTCCATTCCATCAGGTGTCCAGCCATGGAAAAGTGTTTGTGCTTACAGACTTAATCCATGAAACTAATTAGTCCTATCTTTGTAAGAGCAGTTCCTCTTGGAAGCTTCTTTCCTTTCCTTTGTTTCTTTATTTTTTTTTCTTGATTATCAGCAGCAACTAAGATGTGTATATCTGGGAAGTATTGCACTGAGAAAGACCTAAATCTATTTTGACAATTTCGGTCCTGAATTCCTTTCTATGCTGGGCTACTCTTGAGTTTCTGCACTCCTTAGACATTCATATACAAGTAAGCAAGGGTCATCAGACCCATACAGCAAATGTCAAATTCTTCCACACTAAAGAAATGGAAATACAGTGTTCTCCTGAAAGAATAGGGCTGAGGGCTAAGTACCATAATTTTATTTTAGATACTGACGTTTTCCTGGAAAGTCAAATGTCTGAAAGAGTCATCAATTCTGACTGGTTATTGAAGAGGCAGTTGTGAAGACATTCAAAGCTTTTCAATAGTAAGGCATTCCTTTTCTGTCACCAAGTAAGCTTTAGAAGCAATTTGGTCTAGATAGATACATCTGCCCATTGACCTCTTGGGATAAGACAGCCCCTAGTTCCTCTCAGAAATATGTTTGAAATGTGAATTCCTCACTGAAGAAAAGCATACACAGACTTACAATAGAAACAGCTCTTGACAGTCTGAAAGGCCTTTTGACAGACTTGAAACATTGTAAAGGGAAATGCATTCTTGGTTAGGTCTATTAACAAGGCTTCTACAAAGAAACCTGATGTATGAATTTCCTGTGGAGAAAGCTCAGAACTACAAATGGAGTAGATTATTTTACTCCAGGGATAAGGACAGGCCTGGTCTGTAAAGTCTATCAAGTGACTAAGAAGATTGTGTTATTTGTTCTTGTTATTAATTAAACAAAGAATTTACTATTAAACCAACCTCTCCTAACATGCAGGTTTCTCAGATGACAGTAGTCCAGATTTAAAGAGGAATACTTCTGTGAATACCAGATGCCTGCCCAATCCTCCTTATGGAAATGTATTGACCCTAGAACAAAGGAAAAAAAAAATTTCTCCCTGTGAGTCTATCACGGCCAGGCAAGCTTTCCTATACATCAGTAACTGGCAATTCAATTAAAACCTAAGGAGCAAGGTGCGTATCAAAAATGGAAAAGTAGGAGCCAGAATGCTGGGAGCAAGACAGACATCTTACCATGCTGACATACCTGCTTTTCTCAGCTTGCTAATTTCATTCTCCTCCCTGATTCTGGTGCTCACTTGCTCAGAATTAATTTGCACCCCTCTGTAAACCTTTGCAGCTTATGGTCAGGTGTGCACTTTTTCTGGAAGCTGAGGTAAAACTCCGCACTGTTTCACTTAGAGATACAGCCAGTGGGGCCCTGCTATGCACTTTGAGCCACTACTCGTGTTTTTTTCTTTCACGTCTTGCTTTTTCTCAAGAGCCAATGCTATTTCTAGGTTTTCTGTCTGTCTTGCAGCTTTCACCCTCTCATGTCGTAGCCTCAAACCACTCCAGAGGACAATTAGTGCAAATTCTGCCTTACTGTCAAAGCACGCTTAGGCACTTATAGAGCAAGCCGAACTCAAGAAGTGTGGAAATGAAGCCTGAAGGTGCTTTGAACTGGGAAGTGTTGAGCAGTTCCTGAGCCGCATGTGGGTAGTGAGAGATTAGTTCATGGAGGCTGCCTGTTCTCAGCACAGCATGATGTAAGAATTGCCAGTGTTACTGCAAACTCACAGGAATTAATGCAAGGAAAATGGTAATGATAACAAAAGTCAATTTCCCTCCCTTAATGACTTGAATACTTAGATGGTGAAGTATAATCCCTCACAAAATCTCAGACCTGCACTTCCACACCACAGGAGCGTGCTTGTCAGAGTTAGTTACCTGTCAAAGTACAGGCTGGGCACAGGGAAGGGGGAAAAAAGCTGAACTGAGATACCTTACTTGAGAAGTGCCCTGGTTTCCACTTGTGTTTCCACTGAGACTGTTTACAGCTGTGCTACAGCTCTGCTAAGGGAAAAATAGCTGAGTTTTCAACATGCAATCTATACGATCGTCACTTACTCATGTATCTCATCCCCTTAATTAAAATGTGTCTTGTCAGAAAATTGAAATGTCCTAACACACTATTTTTCTCTGCTGTAAATATGCAAGGCTTAAACCACGTTTAGTAACAAGGCTTCATGTCAGCACTGGCAGAGTCCCAGGTAAACAACTGCTGGACAGAGGGGAAGACACCTTACACGCTCTTAATTTGCACATAGTCCTGTCAGTCCCATTGACACTTTACTAAAAGCTGTGAATTGATTTCCTTGAGCCATACAGTAGGCTCTATGTCACAAATGTAAAATAGATACGTAACATATGCATTCACATGATCTCTCGAAGCTATCTTAACCCTTAGAATCCTCAGGGCAACTGGAACTGAGATTGAATATCTGATTAAGCTTTACCTATTGCACTCCTGCTCACTTCAATATATTTCTGTCTCTCTTCGGAAGCTGATTCAGAGAAGTGGAAGTCTCTCCTGGAGCTTAAATTGTATATCAAAAAGCCCAGTAGTCGTCTCTGCTTCTTTTATGAAATTAAACATTCAATAAACATGTATAAAAGAATATGATGCATACAAGTGCTTCCTCTAACATCAGATTATAGTATTTGGCTGCAGTTAACTTACCAGATCTGAATTGTATAAGGCATTTCTCAGTGCATATGAAAGGAAAACTCCTGTCGAAGTCAGTAGAAGTTTTATTTAAGACAGACATGCTGGGATTCAAAAGCACTTATGAGATTGATTCCACAGGACTTGGTTCCAAAACCCCCTTCTCCCTCCAGATCAAAATTCCACTCTTTCTTACTAAGGTTGAGACAGATAACATTCAACACACAGTACCTGACTACACCCCAAGATAGCTAAATACCACCGAGGAAATAAATAGCTGGAGCAAAAGGAGACGTGGGTTAAGTAGAAAAAGAAATACTGAACTGCGTTGTAATGGTGTGATTCTAAATAAAGCGCTCTCAGAAAAGTATTGAAACAAAAACAGTGAAAGCAAAAAAATGCCAACAAACAGAACCAAGACATGAAGGTTTTGTTCTGGGTTTCTTTTGCACGTTGGTTTGTAGGTTTGTTTTTTTTCCAGAAATGATTGGTAAATTTAAATGCCATCTCATTTTTTCCTCATCTACAGCTCACTAACCCTGCAATTCTTTCCTATCCTCTGGTCCAGTTCCTGAGCCCCAAAACTGTGATGTTTACTAGACACAGCTTCAGTTAGGCCTCAAATCACCGTGTCTTCTTTTCTACCTTTCATTCTCAGGAGAGACAAATGACCTGCCAAAACTCTCAATTTAATAACAGCACACCCTTAACCACATGGTGAGCAGAGAACAGCACCTGGACCTGTTAGCCCATGCATCCAAATCTGCGCTTTTTCAAGTCCACACCAACCTGGGTGGCTCGTTAAATAGTGTGTGCTTTCTGACCTTGTGGAATATCAGAAATGACAGTATTTTTCAAATACCAACAATGCAACAGAGACTGGGAAAAAGTACCAAGCTCAGATTTAGATTCGGATTTTGGAAATCAACATGCACTGGTGTGACAGCTTAGATATTGGTCAGATAAAGAAGTTACAAGCTTAGCAGTTCTATAGCTTTTTTAAATTCAGCCTTCTTGCAAGAAAGGGTCATGCTTACTCATTACCAATAACGTGTCATAGAAGCTGGACGGGAGCTCCTCAGGTCCTCTAGTCCAACACTTCTGCTCAAGCAGGGTCAGCTAGAGCAGGTCACCAGGACCTGCTGGACCTGGGCCTGGTCCAGGTTTTGAATACCTTTACAAAGACTCCACAACCTCTCTGGCTGTCATGCTCCATCTTTTTTCCACCAAATTACTTTAGAAAGATGAACAGTAAGCAACATGTAGCAAACCAGTGGCATCTCAATAGTTTTCGTTACCAATGTATATGATTATCCCTGAAAATTGTTGTACATTTGGTTCCTGATTCCAGACCTTTCCTGAAGAACAAAACTCAAATGTGTACTGTATCTCACATCTACACCCAATGTGATGTTAAGCTATATTTATGATGTGACTCTGAGAATAAAACATAGAACTTATAAAAAATGTGGTTTGATCCTTCTTTGCCTTCACCTTCCATGCAGTGTTTTTCCAGTCCCCAGAAGGACACTTTCAGATCAGATACTGTTTTTCACACAGATTTTGAGGAAGCATTAGTAGACTAGAAAGAGACTGTGAAGAGCTGGAATGATTTGAGCTGTCCTGAAGAATATGATGATAACTTCCAGTATGACCTCCTACAATGCCAAATTCCTTGCATTCCAGCAACTTGTCAGAGAAATAACAGGAAACTGAGAAAGAAAGGGCACACTCTGGGTTTTGCTTTTCATGGGGGTAGTAACTAACTGTTCTTGGAGCTTTCTTTCCCATCTCTACAGAATACCAAGACCAACAAAAGATACCCAGATTTTGAAGAAGAAGAACCAGCTCATAAAATGGAAGAATTCCTTCAAGAAATGGGAGACTTTCTTTTTGGTTTGGACTTTGCAAAGGAACAGCTGTATTTCTAACAGAGGAAGATTTAGATTTATAACTGAAGGAAATTGTGAAAACCATAAAGAAATTTGCTACTGAAAATATCACACAACTCAATCTTGCTCCCAGCTGAAGTCAATTGGAGTTTTGTCACTGGAAGCAGGACCAAGTAATTTCCAAGCAAGTGACACAGGCCTGTCTTTCTTCTTCATTCAGTAGCAGAAATGTTGCAAATACGTACTTTCCTGCCTGAAACCCATTCAGAAATTACATGTTTTGGACCACTGGCTGGTCAATTTGAGGACCTCAGTGTAAGTCACTTTTCACTGTTGAAAAGAAACTGCCATCAAAGAGACAAGACACCTGTAATTCACTGACTTAACATGCTGTAGGTATTCTGACCTATGCCATGAGTTTCTTGTTATTCTTAAACTAATCTACATGCAACTGGGAATATGTAATTCTGGAAAGCATTAAATACCCCTGCATAGTTTTAAGAAACAGTTGTCCTACCACTCTGGCCAGACCTTCAGCTGACTCATCTTGTGGATTTATTCCAATATGATTTTATTATGCAACTACAAAAATATGTGTTCTAACAATGATCAAATGTGGGCATTGTATAAAATTTTTTTTACAAAATTACAGACTGACTGGCCAGATGAAGTTTTTATAGAACTTATTTTCTAGAAAAAGGAGATAATATTGAATCTCAGTGCAGAATTAAGCGCTATGGCACCTGAGAAAGTACAGATTTAGAATATACAGAATAGTTAGAAGAATTGTAAGATAAGTAGGGAACTGGGTGAAGTGGATATAACAAAGGTTGTGTTGAAAGCTGGGGCTAGAGGCACGTTTCTGATATGGTTCTTCAAGCATCACTCTTGTGAACAATCTTATGCATTATTTTCACTAATCATCTTGACAGAAAAAGTAGAAGTGTGTTAACAAATTTCCTGATGATGCAAACAGATGATGCACTGCAAGTTCAAGGAGGAGTATTACACAAGACAAAAGGAGATGTGAAGTTATAGGACAGGGATGAAATACTATAGTAAAACCCATAAGGTTGTGCAGTTAGGGACTAGTAATAGTTCCTGGCCTATGGTGTGAATATTTCAGTTAGAAATAACAGAAAGACACAGATGTCTATCAACAAGTCACCAATTCAGGGAAGCTAAGAAAAAGCCAAATGTAGTTCTGCTGCCTCAAGAAAGGTATTTCTACAAAAACAGGTAAGTGTTTACATCATGTATGAAACATTGGCGCAACCCTGCCTGCAATGCTCTCTATTTCTTGTCACAAATGTTGAAGATGAACTTACTGAAACAGAGACCTTTTTCAGTAAGATGTCTTACCATCTAACAAAGGTAAGGGCCGCAGGACAGTTTGGGTGGTGAACCTACCTGTGAGTACTAAATAAAAGCTCTTATCTTGCTTATTCATAGGTACTAGGCTCAGGAATAGCCATTTGGCATCAGGAAATTCCCTATGCAGGTAAACATCACAAAGAGACAGTTACTGTATGACACACTGTTAGCAGATCACCAAAACTGGTATTTGCTGACCATGGATACACGTAAGGTTAGGAATAAGACAAGTTTTCTTAGAACAGAACAGCATGGTACTGAAGCAGCATTCCTTTATCAGCTGCAGAAGATAATCCTCCTGCTTGAAGATGGAGTTTGATGAATGTAGGGAAAAAAGTCTTAGGACAAATTAGCTTGCAATTACAGAAACTGGGAATTACACCTGCAAATAAATGTCCAGTGTACTTCTGTGTTCCATACTGTTACACGACACACAGTTCTTTTTACTCAGAAACACATACTACTTCCTAATTTTCCCCCTGATTTGGTATTTATTCATTCTAATTTAAGGTTACAAAGGGAAATAAAACATTCTTATTTCTTCCTTTCATTAGGAGAATCATCTGAATAAACCACAAAGACAATGTTTATAGAGCAACTTTGATTCTGAAGAGCAACAGAGGTTTATGTTTTGACATCCCTGAATGCAGTTATTGCTAAGCTATGGAGCAATAACTGGATAGTACTAGAGTGCTGAAGGAAAATAATTTTTGTGGAACTTATTATTTCTCCACAGGGTGATAAGAATCACAGTTTTTAAGAAACCAAACAAAAATCTTCTACAGTGCCTGTAATCTTACAGATATGTTTTCCCACCTATCTGTAGCTCAGAAAAATTAATAAGTTGCACTGACACTCCTAGGATAGTTCTGTGGTTCTTGGCATTCTAGATAATTTAAACCCAATGAAACATATTAAATCTGAGCCATCTATTACCTTGCACTTTTAATTAATTTCTTGCACCTATTCAAATGAACAGCACTTTAGGGACCATTTGAAATTGGTCACTCCATTTGTAAAGAATGGTAGAATAATACATTTTAAAAGCCTATTAGTATGTCAAGGCCTATTCATACACAGACCATACATTTAAATAACAGGTACATTTTTATAAAAATCACTGTCTGTCTCACAGCCCAGTATTAAAAATAGGTAGTTAATAATGAACTTTCCTTTTTAATGTCAGATTTTTTTTTAGTATATTTCTCCGGCTTAGATACTGGCTGAAAGTACCAACAGAACTATTACCGCTGTGCCTAATAACAGCGGCAGATAACACTTTCAGGAACAGGCATTTGAGTCTTCATTAATGAGAACCAGCTCATAACAATCTCAATCTTTGAAGTCTAAAGATTCTGTGAGGTTTAAAAGCGCAGAAGGACTTCCAAAAATTAAATGTGAATGAATGTTTTTGTCTTCCAAAAGTCAAAAACTTAGTGTGCTGTTAAGTATTATTATATGAATGGCACTAACAAGTCTAGCAGAAGCTGTTGATGTGCATGTAGTTAAGCACATGCTTAAAAACACTGAATCCCAGCCTAGAAGTGGAGTCCATTTATGTGCTATTACTTTGACAAACCGTACTGTCAATATCTCAAGAAGATTCTTTTTTTCAGTTGTTTTCAGCAGAAAACGAAAAATCCACTATTTTTGGAAAAGTCTGAATTTCTTTCTCCCCCATATTCCACTGGATTACCTGACTGCAAGTTTTCTACACAAAATAGCACAGTAAAAATCTAATAGGATCTATGCTTACACTGACCTCCTTTGCCGTAAACTGTCACTGTTCCCTACATATTAAAGCGCATCTAAAAAAAAAATTGGTTTTCTTCTTTTTGGTATGATGTTACACCTGTACATATTTCAGAAATTTAAGTTGTTTGAATTACAAAAAATTCCCTCCGCTTTAACCTTCTCAATCATACTCTTTTCTAAATATTTTTAAGAGATGAAATGCAATAAAATGCAGTGAAATAAATGCCCTTTAATGCAGAAATCATATCAAGCATTCTTTAGAACAGGATCACGTTATTATCTGAAGATACTTTTCCTTGTTATTGGCAGTGCTATTTATTTCCTGACCTCCACCCTGTTTAATTATTTCAGAATTTGAAAATGTGTCTGAAGAAAAATGGAGGATCTTAATCTTTTCTGGGGCAGCTCATTGTTTCAAAACTTTTTTAAATGCGACACTTTAAAAATCTTTGTGAGAGCCAAGAATTTTCTGAGCTCTGCCAAAATGAGTATTATGAAAAAAGGAAGAAAGAAGTGACTGAAACTCAGCCAAAAGTAATATTGTTAAAGAAATCTTTATAGACCTGACTGGCCAATTCATCCTGTTCTGGAGACTATAGCCTTGTTCCACTCTGGCAGAGCCTCCTACCTGACCACACGTTCTTCTTTGGTCCTCATCCAAACCCCACTGATGGACAGAGGAGCCTCTCCGGGTAGCTGAGTGCACTTTGGATCACAGCATAAAAACACCAGTCAGACAGTCTTAAAGACTTGCTGAATAAGGTATCACCTTCAGAAATGACTGAAGATTTCAGATGCTAATGAACCATTCTTTTATACTTTAAGACAGCACAAATAGGGCTTGTCCTCCCTGAGTTTAACATTTGAAGTATTTTGTCATTTAGTTTTATTTATGTGAAGAACTGAGGTTCAAGATGAAAATGCTTCCGAAAAATAGAAATAGTTGGATCCAAAATGGATTCAGCAAATGGATCGCATTCTTGAAATAGGGAGCAGTGAGGCGTGGGAAATGGTGATTCATTACATACCCAAGTGAATTAGGAGAAAAAGTCTCATTTTTTGAATGGGACAAAGACAGTAAAAGACAGACTTCTGAAGTTGTTGCCCATACTTATGGGAATCAAAATACACCAAGCTGCATAGGTGTGCAACAATAGTTACTCAATTAGCTTATTGCAAAAGTATGAGACAGTAAATGAATATATAATTTAAGTCACACTCTTGATTACACTGGAGGATAGGCGGAATTTCCAAAAGCATCCAGCACTACTTGATGGCACTGACTTAAATCAATAACAAAAATATAGCACGTTTGGTAGAAATAAAGCTGGTCACCAATAAGTTCTTCTGAAAAAGCCAGAAGTGTAACTAAGTTTGTCATTTTGCCTTAAAATGCAGACCATATGCCCGGAAAAAACTAGCTTTCTTATCATTATTAAATATAACTGCTCTGTGAATATGCTTCTTGATGACAGTGAAAAGCTATCTTTGATATCGTATCTGAAACCAGTAAATTGAAAATCTATTGTTTATATTAGTGATCTATTTCTAAAGTAGGAAGCAAACAGTGATACCCGATTGTGTTCTTTACAATTCTGGAAGTCTTTCTGCTTTAGTGTTTTGAAATATGGAACAGACAACCCAGGAGATTATTAAACATGGATTTGAGACGTTCCTGTGAACTTTAGGCAGCCAGCCAGAAGTAGTGCAAGCAAACAGTAAAATGCTGGGCATTTTTTAATTGCCTTAAAAACATTTGTAACCACATAGTTAAAGGAGAATCAATGTCCACTGTCTTGTGTTATTACAGAAGAACTTTCAGTAGCAGAAGCATTCTGATGCAGAGCTGCCCTGGGAGACACACAAAGGTCTTTTGTATAACCTTTTCTGGGTTTTCTTGGCATTTTTTTAATGGGCTTTGGTTGGGTTTTTTTTGAGCAAGTTACTTGTCAAATAGTAGCTTCCTTTGATATCATAAAAAATGCTTCCATGTACCTGTTTTATGCAACAAGATACCCTCCTATATTCACAAAGCCTAACACATGTTTTCACAGCGGTTCAGCCAGCCTCTGCCTCGGGTTAGAGGATCTCCACCCAATTCCCAAACAACATTTCCACCCCGATGAGTGACAAAGCTCACTGCTTTCCTCAGACTGGCTGAATTAAATGGAGAGCAAAAGAAGGAAGGCACATCCTGTTCCAAGAGGAAAAAGGAAGCCTGTATAGTATGGTGGGCTTTTTCTAACAAAAAAAAAAAAAAAAAAGCTTCCCACAATCTGGCTAACATAATCTGCTGAGATAGTACATCAGCGTCTTGTCTTAGCTGACATAGCCAAACTAGACATAGGTCAGTTGTTCCTCTACAAGAAACAGCAGAATATTCTTCAAGCATAAATACTGTTTAAATAATAGTCCGTTTACTTGCAGATTATCTTGTCTCAAAATACTAGAATATGGGTATTCCAGGCTCCTGTAACCTTTGTTTCTTCCGTTGTATTGTACAGTCATGAGATTTATCAGATATTGTGACGTTAAACAATTCTATATACCAGTATCTTAAAGGGAGGTGAATGCAAATAAAGTGTAAAGCCATGAGAGTACTATTAGCCTATGCTAAATGCTTGCCTTATTTAGCAACAGAAGGGATGGATCTGAGCAAATGGCTTGCGCTGTGCTGTGATCCTCCCTTTCTTTCTTTGAAGCAAACAGGAGTTCTGTTTATTCCCTATAATAAATCTATATAATATTCTTTCAGGATAGCATTATCAAATGCAGCTTGCACCAATCTAATGCTAATCTGACTGTAGCCAAAAACAGTCAGTAGCATTGATTAAATGGGAACAGAATTAGACTAGTAACAACCAACTTTGATAATTCAGTTATAAAATACTTAATAATGAAGGCAGAATTATCAATGTAGGAACTAATTCTGTTTTTTAAAATTAGGCAGTAATCGAGAACGATAGAAATAGACACATTAGAAAAAAAAAGAAACTATGAAACACGATGGCAAAAATAAATGATTTCTCAAAGCAAGTTACTACCAACATTCAAAATCAATACTAATATTCCTAGATTACTATGTTCATAGAGATTTTATTCATGGAGATTTCACAATTATGTTACAGATTTTAACAGAGAACTCACTTCACACATCAGAATAAGAGAACTGCCAGATGCATTCCTAAACTCATGTAGCAAATGATCCCAAGTTCAGGCTCGGATGAAATGAAGTGCATAAGACAGACACCCTGACATCTTGCAAATCTAGATTAAGTATGCTCATTTGGTCAAAATAATTACCACATTAACCTTACATGCCAAATCGAGCCTGAACAGAAACTCTCCTGAGAACAGACTTAGTCAGGGAACAAGTGGGAAAAGAGGGAAAGGGAGGAAATGATGGGCTGACTGGGGATGCCATCAAGAAAAATCAGTTTCCTTTGGCATGAATATAGCTGTTACCACGAACTTGCCTGGCCAGAGCAAAATGAAGCCTTCTCTCCCTTCCTCATGCTGGCTGCAAAATGCTGCAAGAAATTTGTAACGTGGAACCAGACAAGAACTTACCCTTTCTTGTCTTTCCTCTGTTCTTTCCATAGCTGCAGTTTTCCTGCCCTGCCATTCAGCTGAAGCTGAAAGTCTTACCTCACACAGGAAACCATCACCTCTCATCTACCTGCCTGGGGGTGGCCAGCCTTACCATATACTTCTGTTACCTTCTCAAACCTCATGTGGTCCTCAAGGCCCTGCTATGGTCCAAGCACTCGTACATCAAAGAGCTATCCCAAAAGATTTTCTAGGCTTTTCCAAATTGTGAAGCTTGAAGTCTTTGACTGCTACAGTACCCGCACTGACAAGGTCCCATCTCCACAGTTCTTCACAGAGACTACCCTGATCCTGGCAGTTTCTGAGGCTGTGACCAATTCATCTTTACGAGCTGAGGTGGCCTGGCCAAAGCCACCAATAATGCTAAATAACGTGCACTATCTGTACTTAGGTAAACAATAAGAAATTAACAAAAAAAAATATTTTGAGCATTGGGTTAAAGAATAGGCCACAGGAATATGTTCACTGACTCCAATGCATGCTTTTCCCCAAAATCTCCAACCCAGCTATTGACAAACAGTGGCTAGAGAACCAAGCATGGTCTATTCCTGCTCTGTTGCAAAGAAACCTGTAGTTTAGTTCAGAAAAAAACAGCGAGGACAACTGGGCAGAGAAGACCACATCTGGTGAGAGGAATGGCTCCTGCACAGGGCCGCTGTGAGCATCACGTGTGAAAGGAAACTGGCCTCTGGTAAAAACAGAGGACAGCCTGAAAAAGCTCGGGCTATATGTTAATGACACACTACTCCCTGTAGTTTCTGAGTGCCTGACTTTCTCCTCAAGCTTTCGTCTTTGTTCTCACCTGACTTCTAAAAGGGCAGGGTGAGTCCCAAACAGCAGCAGACGAACAGCTTGACGTTACTCTCTAATGCACGAAGCAGGTGCTCCAGGGTGCTGCCTGTTCCAAACTCCGCATCTCATTTGTTATAAACTAGTACAAAACTCCTCTGGGCATGCCAGACTCAAATAATTCCTTAAAACACTAAATGAATCCAGACAGCTTTAGTACATAAAGTAGTGTTTTTACTTAAGGTGAAGAGATGGAAAAGGTCTGGCATTTAGTCTCACGTGACCTTTATCAAGGACAGTACAAAGCATACAGGTTTTGCTGTAATAACTCGCTGTAGCCAGGAGTCTTTGACTTTGATAAAGGTCAGTTGGGTCCAAAACGTTGGGTCATTTTCAGTTACCCTTCTCTGAAATAAAAAAGGCATTCTTATTAGTACAGTTGTCTTCATTTGTAGCACTACTAAAAAAAAAAAAAGCCATTTAGTTCCAGGAGGAACTTTTTATGTTATGCTGCATCAAATAAAGTCTTTTCTGCTGTGCCTGTTTAATTCTGCAAAGCTCTCTCCTCTGATCAAATACGCTGGCCTCTGACCAAGGAGATCATGTGAACTGAACTCCACTGATGCGAGTAAACAGAAACAAATGGTTGAGCACAGTACAAACGCCACAGTTTTGGTTTTTTCTTTCTTTTCTCTTTTCCTTTTTTTTTTTTTTAATAACTCATTCATTAAGCAATAGAATTAAATGGAAATGGGGGACAATTATGTGTGTAGTCACACTGTAGTTAAGATAATTGGGACCAGCTGTTATGCTCTTCTTTTTCTGGAAGAATGTAACATTGCACAAAGCTAGTGCAGCAAGACGACAGACTCAAGGAAGATGCTGAAGCATTTACTTGAAGCCTCAATAATTTCCAATGTTGTTCTTAAAAAAAAAAAAATCTCATTTTGGCTGTGAATGCTGTATTTTCAAGCTTACGTTCAGATTTTCCTTTTCACCGTGTAAATTCCACACACTTAACAACCATTTTTAATTCCTCATACACCCCCTCAGTGTTTACCCAAGACAGGCCACCTTGAATCAATTACATACATAAGGGGCAGAGACACAGTTTACTTCATTGTCTGCAGAGGAAAATCCTGTCTGGAAACCATTTTTTTTCTAGAACTGACTGGTTTTGCACATTCTTCCCTTCAAAACTCATCTCAAGAGTAACTTGACAAGGAGTTTTGCTTACACAAGTTGCTGTGCCATGGGAGAAACACTCATTTGGAGACAGACTGCATCCACTGTCTGTTGCGACTGAGTAAAGGTAAGTAAAAGGATTCAGACTGCCTCTTCTATCCCTATCTCATCCTTACAGAAAGCTGTGGCAAAAAGGGGAGATGATAACGTAAAGGGGTCAGTTTTCCCTTGCAAGGGTGGTTAAAGCAAAGAGGAGAAGCAGGTGAGCCGTGGCTATCAGGCAGGACAGCACTGCCAACTTACAGCAAAATCGTGTTATTGGTAGAGGAGAAAGCAGGAAACAGGGTGTAGACTGTATCTCTGCTGCAGCCTGTTCCTGACTTCTTGGGTCATAGACAGTGTCCAAAGACTGATATCAGTTAAGGTAGCCCACAGTGACTTACTTTAGAAGATCTGCAGAAGTTTTACAGTCAACCACAAAATGTGTGATATTAAAGGATCCTTCCCTCTATTAAAAAATATACATACCAAAACAAATCTTTGTTTATTTTATATCTACCTTTAGGGATATTTGCTTCATTGACCTCCTTTGATGCCATCCCACTCCAGTCACAAACGGAAATATTCCTACTACTACTACTACGATCTTTATTCTGCCGTCATGGCTTGAAAGAGCCGCTAGTAGAGACAGTGAACTAGCCTGAAGGTAGCTGCACAGGTCTACCAGCGCTAATGATAGTAAGTAATTTGGCCTTCAATTTTTTTAGGCTGCAGTATACCCTAGGACAAAAATCGGAACAGTCTGCAGAAATTTCCTACCCAAGGCATATGGATGTAATTTCAGAGTAGTTTGAAAACACAGATCTGTTTTTCTTAAGAGATTCTGGGCAATTCAAGCTGGTTCAAGTAAAGGGGAACCTGCTAAACAGTCTTTATTAGTAATCTTAAATCCATTAAATGATTATTTTATACACCTTTAGATAAAATACCTTAGAGACTGACCTGACAGCAGTTGCTTAGAAGATTGTTTCAGCTCTACTGATGGAATTATGGCAATTTCCAGGAAAAAACATGATCTCTGTGAAGAGAAGAGTCTAATTAGGCATGTTCATTTTTGGACAAAGAATCAAAGATTCAGTTAATTCTGAGGTTCAGGTACCTTCAGCCATCTTGTATCCTGCTTCATGTGAGATGAATCCATAATTCTACCAAGCATAAACTTCTGAACTACTGCGTATAAAACTATGGTCTGCTCCAGAAATAGCATGTTTAAAAAGAATGCTTTTAACTGAGGTCTTTTTGCTTAACAAAAATAGCCTTATATGACTATACTTATATTAATTATGTGAAGGTTATAGTTTTGACCTGAAGAATGTGTATTGCATTAGATATGCTTAGAAGAAATACATGGAATGGAATTTTTTCTTCTTCTTCTGCCAGAAAAACTTGGGCACATTCACCTCTGCAGTCATCTTCATCTGCATCTTTCCATGAGGCTCTCGACATTCTGGTCCTTTCTATCTAGAGATAAATTCAAACTCTACATTGGCTTTGCTCTCCTGACTCCACCAACCCTTACACCCATCACATTGCTTCATTTTGGTTCTCTGTGATTCTTCAGGGAAACAGAGATACACTTTCAAAAAGTTCTTAGAAGATTTAAAAAACACTATGTGCTTTATATAATCCTTCCAGTAGCTGGCATGGCGTTAGAAGGGGGAAGAGAAGTACTCAGGAGCTGAGAAAGTAACAGCCTGTGGAAGATCCTGCATGGATGCGCGCTATTGAACATACAGCCCACGCCTACTCCCACAACAGCAAAGCAAAAACCCTTGTCGTTTGCTCCATAGAACTATTATTACTGTCCCAGGGGAACAGCAAAAATAGCATCCCATTTTGCATCTGGCTTCCAGCTTTATGTTAGCAGAAATGCATGACACATGGGAAGCAAAACAGGTCACACAAAAGAGAAGACAAAGTCAATCTCATTTTATGGCTTCGATTCACTGATTCTCAGTTCTCTTCAGCCTTGAGGAACAGCAGCCCTTAGGGAAAAAGTGCTGCAAACTAAGCCCATGTTACCCAGTTTGAGTGGTTAACAGAGTTGTTACATGGCTACTCGGTACCTTGTCACTGGCTTAACAGTGCATCAAACGCATGACATTTGGCTGGTTGTTGACTATTCCATTAGCAGTAACTATCAAATGATCTCTCTTGACCTTCCTGTGAGCAATAAACCTATTTAAATGAGCCTGCACCAGTGCAACTTCAAGGTAAGATAATAAGCTCAGTCAGTGACAGGCTAATAAAGTGAGCGGACCAAATCCTGCAAGGACATGTGCCGTGCACCAGGCATGTCTGCAAACCTAAGCATGCATTGAGTTGAAGCACACATCAAGTTAGAGTACACATTCTGATTTTCCCCAATAAAATAATAAAAAAAAATACTCTACATGCCCTGCTCTTCCCACAGATTGTATCCAGCATTCAGAAGAGACTCTGAGCTGGCACAGACTAATTAAGAAGAAAGGGAAGGATTATATTTATGTGTAAATGATACTCTAAAAAAGAAAGGGTATCAATAATGTAGTAGTAAAATACTTGAAAGGAAATGGATTTTTGATGAAGTCAGTTTTTCAAAGTCTTTCTCCAGAAAAGAGAATAATGCTTTTAAATCGCTATTCATGCTGACCACTGCTACTGGTTAACATTTTGCCCTGGGGAGAAAATACAGCTTAGTGGTACAAGGGGTCTATAATAAGCAACTTTATCTCCTTGGGATTCTCAGGCCGGTTGTTGGGGGTTTTTTTTCCCCTCCAGAGGCATACTGTAAACTGCATACCACTTGGGCTGACTCACACAGGCCGCGGGAGGAGGACATGGAAGAGCGGGCTTTTTTCTCATGAGAAGTTCAACATGGTGAAATTCCTCTTCCATTTCAGCAGCTCCAAAGCCGTTTTGCACCCAGCTTGACCTGGCAGATGTAACTCTTCTGCTCTCACTCCTTAATTTGTCCGCATTTGGCTCAGGTTCATAGCTTTTTTTGGAGTGCCCGACGGCTTTCCTGGTTGGAGCTATAAAAAAAAAAAAACCCGGGCCCACTCAAATATCAGGACAAGAGCGATACATAGGCACGCCTTAGAAGCAGCAGAAAGAAAGGGGCAGATGAGCTGACAGCCAGCATTCCTGTCCTGCCAGCTTGAAGGATGTTGCCCGCAGCCAGTCACCATATGTTTGGCTCCAAACTAGGGAGCAGAGAGGCCAAAATGATGCAGAGAATTCGGATGATTTGTTATCTGTCTCTCAAGGGAGACGGGGAGCTTTGAAGCTTGCAAGTATCACCTGCATTCCCTGCCTTTCCTTTCCAAAGCAGCACGTCAGAGGACCAGCACCAGGAATCTTCCTCTTAAATGCTCTTAAAGGTTTTTGCTGGACAAATGCAACGGTTTCCAAAAGGGCCTTTATTCTAGGGCGTCTTCAGATATATTGCCACTCTTTGAATTTGCTCCTGTTTGTTTTAAGGAGATGAAGACTTTTAACCTGCTCAGTTAAAGAAAAATAGAGGCAAGGCATTTCCTAACTGTACACATACAACTTCTTTTTTACAGTTTTTGTAATGGAGTACACTACAGAGATCCTCCATCTAATTTAGACTCAGCAAATCTCTACAGTGCAACAAAGTGATCAGTATGAAAAAACGCAGGATCCGAAAGCACCAAAAACCAACTGTATTCAGCACCAGGTTAAACATTCACACTGTATCAGGCTTGAACTGGTTTGCAAACAGGGATAATGGGGACGTCTTCATGCCTCCACTGTCCTCCTGTGTTGGGTGTTGGAGACAGTCGGGGGAGTCTCCAACAATAAAGCAGCTTAAGCTATGCAAATTAAAGATCTGCTAGGTTACCAATTTTATGCCTGTGCCACAACAGACATCACATTATATAAACCTACAAACTGGTCAGCCACCATTACAAATGCTTGGTCAGATTTTTTCTTTGGTTCCTACACCACTTTGCACACCCACCCTCATCTTCCAGACTGGGTGGACACAGACCTAAATGGCAAGGCAAAAAATTTTGCATGTGCAAAGACAAACTGAGGAAGGAGGAGAAGAGAGAAAATTGGGTTGCAGGTGACCTGTGACCTTCCAGTATCTGCTGCAAAGGCAGGTGGGATTTGTAGGCAAGCTGAGCTTGGGCTTCCTTGGAACAACATCAGTGCACTCAGCCAAGCCACTGATATACTGAATGTGGGTGCTCAGAGCAAGGTCAGGCCGTGCTCCCAGAGAAGAGTGCTCACCTAAACTAGATGCACATAAGCCAATATTCACCAACAAGTTGTCATCCCCTGCTATTTCTGGCAGGGTGTAGTTGCATGTACCAGTGCTGCCACTGCTCTGATGTGCTGATAGCGTGTGCTCTTCTAAAGCTCTTCTTCACTACTGCTGGTTGCTACAAACATGCATGTATTTTTGTTACTAACGTGTGACCTTAGTGAGTTTATTAATGGAAAACATTGCAGTTTGCAGAGGAAAAGGGTTTTAGCCTGAAGCAGGCTGTCATTGGATGACTGCTCCATTTCAGAGGTCAGCGAGTAAAGCAACATGAAGTTAGCTAAAGGTGACCTAGAAAGGAAGAGAAAAAACCATGGGATTTGTGCTCTTTATAGCTTTGTTATGGCATACAAGCACTTTATGAAAGCTTCTGGTTTCGAAGGGGTGTTTTTTCTGTGCAATTACTCATACTACATATCTAGGTATAGGATGTGGGTGGCCAGAACATTCTCTACATAAATATGCTCACCTAAATAATTTTAAGCAATTTATACAGTTAGACTAACAGGCATCTGGACCTCAGAGTTGACAGCTTACGGTTTTATTTTTGGTTTTTAACAACTATGTGTAAAGTTCCAGTTCTAAAGCTATACTACCATGCAGACTACACAGAATTATTAAGGCTACACAAAGATACCAGTTTAGACAATGTGGCAACAGAACACAGCCTCTTCTCAGTCAAGCAGCTGTGACTGTTTGAAAGGGATTTGGTAGTAAACATAAAATATTCAATTTAGGTTTACTTGTGTGTCTGTAATTTCACTCTGTGCACTATCTCCTGAATCGGTATTAGGCTTTCTGCCTGGCATAGCGTTCAGTGGGGCTGAGGTATGATGCTGTGCTTTGACAAAACGCTATGCATTGGGAGTTGTTTAGGCGCCAACAGATTGTTACTTTTAAGCACTATATCCCTCCCCTTCAGTAAAAACCTGAACTTGTACAGGCTGCAGAACACCCGGGAACAACGCAGAAGACTTAATCACATTAAAGAATGAAGATGAACAAACCTGTTCCTAGCTTGGCTTCACTGCCATCCACACTAAGGACTTCAAGCAACAAATAAAACCCAAACCTAGCTTTCAAAAGTAGCACAAAGATTGTAATCCCATTTAAGTTACAGAAATAATGTGTTAATACTAAGGGAAAGATCAAGAGTCAAAATATGCCCAAAGTAAAAAATCAAGTATTCTGGAATCATGTGAATAAATAAAAGGCAAAAAAGGAAGCAGCAAACGTAGTCTTAAAAATAGGACAAAGACCTTTGACAAGCAACTGTTAAAATATGGAAAATAAATAAATCTTGAGTGTGCCACATTCTGTGATCTAGAAGACTAAAATAACATTTGGAGAGTCATGAATCAATATGAAATATTTCAGATTTGTTGGCTTTCCCCCAGATGCATCCCTAAAGACATATTGTGGGAACATTCTTTGCACAAAGTATTCTAGCCGTGATACAGTTGGTAGCTTCCCATGAAGTAGTAGTTTCAATATTACTGTAAATACAGTATGTTAAACAAATTTAGGGAAAAAAAATATTTCTAGAAAATAAAGACAATATACTGTAAGAATACCCAAAACCAGCTGCCCCTGCTTTTTTGAGGTTTAAAAGACCAGACGTTCAGAAATACACATATACAATGGCACCTCTAACTTGAATGTACAACCGCCACAGCCAGCACCATACACCCTGACTTATAATTAGCCATGTAATTTAGTGCTTTTGGAGGCTAAGTGCCATTTAAGAGAAAGATTCTATGACCAGCAAACCGGGCTAACATGAGATGCTGTATTTTATATGACATGAAATACACTTCTTGGTTTAGAAAGCTTCTCTCCTTGACTTTTCTTCCAGCACAGTGCTCATATCTCCTACTCCACCCCTATTTTTATGGCTGCTTTTAGTTATTTCTCTCTAATCTTCACACACACACACACACACCGCCCCCCCACTAACTGCCCATATGCAGCATCCAAATCCACATGATGAGTTTGCCAGTGTTAAATCTTTTAAAGCAGGGAAAATGAGTAAGCCTGGAGCCAGAGGTCAGAGAAATAGTTGCGCGAGTAAACTGTATTCACAAAAATAGTCTAAAATGATGCAGAATACGTTCCCAGTCCAGCAAGGCAAAACATATGTTCCTTCTGCTGCTGTCCATCATTTCACGAGCGTGGCTGCCACTTTGGCTTATGCTCAGTAATACCTTACTCCCCAGGTAGTCCTATTGAAAACTGTGAGACAACATGGGGAACAGCATTCTCAGTATTAACAGCAGCAGCAAGGCTGTCCCTTTGTCAATCATCTATAATCTGTGCTTTTATTAAAAATAGTTTGAAGAGCTGATATCTGTGCTGACAGTTTCCAGCCCTGGTGCAGCAACCCATTCGGTTGTAAAGGGATTTAGTGCTCCAAATGCTGCAACAAATCTCGTAACTGCCCAATTATCACTTGATGGCCACCACTCTCCGGCACCCTAGGGGCCATGTCATTGAAGAGAAGCTCTGTTTATGTTAACTTAGTGTCAGGATGTACAGCATATGTCTATGAAGCTGGATGAGTGCCCTTTTTCAGGATGTTCTGTACATTCACATTGTGTAGCCAAGAGCCCTGAAGGTGTTGAAAAAGAAGAAAAGGCCTTTCATAGAGCTTAATCCAATTAAAGCACATTAATGAAGGTTAGGATCATCTGTCACATTATCCAGACACATCCTTTCATGCATCATCATCTGATTACAAAGTCTGATTTTCTTTTAAGGCTTTTCATCTTCACCAGGAAAATGTGATGGGAAATTCAACACTTAAAATTACTGGAAGCTTAGATAGGATTTCTGTTTCTTTCCTTTTTCTTTTCCTTTCTCTCTCTCTGAAAGTAGTATGATGTTTATTTTAAAATAGGGGTCTGTCTCATCAGGTGCTACAAACTGGTATGCATCCAGTACAGCCTAGAGAGCAACCCCAAATAACATCTCCTAAGCTTTTGTTTGAGGGAATGTAAAATCTTAGCCCAGATGAGTATAGGAAGAAAAAAGCAGGGAGATTGAAACACCACACACTGCAAATGAATAAAGGATATCAGGCCCTGTCGCAGCTAGAAGGCTATCAAGCTACATTTCTCTGATAGCATTGAGTGCACCTTCCCATCATCACCACATTAAATGCTTTGAGCAGTCAGCAGAGAGATCAGTCATCCTCAATAAGAAAAGAGGGAAAGGCAGATTCTCATTTCTGTACAACCCTCTTTACACCACTTCAGCAAGGCAGAGGTGTCGAGAGAGGAGACTTCACGCAGCCAGGTGAGCATTTTCTCTCTGCAGAAGAGTCTGCGGGTGCAGTGAAACCGCCCTACTCTTCTGCCTTGCTCGTCAGGGCAGCTGGGGAGCACAAATCCCCATGCTAAAAGGGCAAATGCTAGAACCAGCAGCAGTCTAATATCCAAAAGTTGGGCAACAGGGAAATCCATTAAAGACCAACTCGATGAGAAAAAACTAGCAGGGAAATTCAATAATACGCCTCGATCCCATCATTACTCTGTGACACAAGTAATTTTGTGTCCCAACATTACTCTGTGACGATTTCCCACTATATCAGCCCCCCAGTTGGTTACTGCTACCTTCCTACAGATGGCTAGTGGTCTCATACCAGCGCTGTTAAGAAAATATCATTTCAATCCTTATCCACATCAGTGCAAATGCCAGTTATTGATGTCACCAGGCAACGAAGGCTGCTTAGCTTAACTTTGCACAGAATTCTTACAAGTATGTCCAATAGGTCACCCTCAGGAGAAGTCCCACTTGCTCGCACCCTGTCAGTCAACTCAAAGAAAGAAAATAAAGAGATTATTGCAATTACCCTACTGCTGCCCTTCAACCTTTGGTCAGCCTTTATGCCTTCTTGGAACTACTGCTTCAGGGTGCATGTTGACTCAGGCAGGCAACACACAGGTATTTTTGCTTTTCCTCACAGCCAACAGGGCTAAACATTTTAGGTTTGGAAGAAATCACAACATGTGATTTCCTCAACAACACATGTTGCATGATGTGTAGTGCCCGCTGTTGCCTCAGTCCAATTGCTTCTGTCAGGCTCCAGGCACATATGCTGAAATTTGTGCAATCTGTACTCTGATATTTGCAGTACTGGGTCTGAAACAAAAAGGCAAGCGGCCAGACCTGCTGGGCCCCTTCAGCAGAATTACTGAGAGGCTGAAAGGATTAATGGAATATGTAGGGGAGGAACTGCTTATTAGCATTCGAGGAGCATCCAGAGCCTACAAGGAATGTTAGGTTTTTAACAGATATCTTCTTTGGGGTTTATTAATTTTGCTGTGTACTTCAAGCAAAGAAAGCAATGCGACATGCATGACCAGTGTGCTTCATTTCTCAGTTGCATTGAAAATATTACTGAGGAGCATGCCCTGCTGAGCACTACATACATTTCTGAAAGTTCAGCATAGACTTTGACAGAACATGTCTCATTTTGCATTACTTTGCTATCTCACACGAGCTGAAATCAATGTTATTTAAAATCAAAACAACTTCCCTCAGCCTTCCTCCATGGAAGGGTGGGGGGACTTATCTCCAATTCTGGAACTTAAAGCCTATGTGAGGACTTGCAGCTAGGAAAATATTTAAAGGAGTGGTTGATGGAAAGCTAAAATGCAATAAAAAGGCATAAAGTATATTGTGCTATTTTTATTTTCTTCCTATTTCTCATGTGTCAAGCTAGCGCAAGTACTACTGCTGTAACCATAAGACTACTCCTAGTATATTTGTGCTTAGGACACAGCAGACATCATCTTGATTAAACTGCTACCCATTAACCTACTAGGAACAGACATCTCCTTGTATGCAGATGTAACTATTAAAGCTCACTCAGCATCAGGGTCACTGCATACAGCTTCACCCGCTTTTCCTGAGCACTGACTGCCTTATTCTCCAAGCTTCACCCAACGCAAGAGATCAAACCCACTATTAACTTACCCCCAAAGCTTTTGGGGATGGACAAATAACAGATACTTTGCTGGTCAAGGTCAGTCTAATCTAACATCGAATACAAAGTAGATAAAACAAACACCTGGGAATGTAAGGCAACTTGCTGTATACATTCTCTCCTTTAGCTATACATTGACAGTTGAGATCAGTTGCAATTGCACAACAATATCCCATTAAGTCATATCATTATTAACAGTTACTTAGTCTGCATTGATATATACGTACTTTCTTAATGCCTTCAGTGATAAGTTACTGTCCTGATGCACAAAATTTCATTACCACTCATTAACAAATACAGATTTGGCACAAATGATATTCCATGAACTTGTAGATCCAGACAGCCTTAAACTTTGGAAAAGTTTGCATCCCATTATAACCTCTTTCTGGTTTTATCCTGCTTCCAGATATCACAGGTCACATTAATCATTGTATGAATGCAATTGTAAAATTGTCATTTTATGAAAGAAAAAGGGTGCCCTTGTGACAGACTTACATTTCCGTGTGCCCTGTTTTATACCAGTAGTAGCAGACTTAACAAAGAGTATGTGACCTGATTTCCCAGATGTCTGTAAATGTACTTGGCATTGAATTTTAAATCTCACTGAATTCAAAGCTCTTCATATAAAACACAACTCAAGTTAACTTTTATCTCTTTTTTTTTTCCTTTCTGTTTCTCAGCAGCTGTTCTTCTTTTATTATTTCATGTGCTATATTCAATATGCAAAGTTTCCTTGTTTGTTAGAGTGCATTACACTTTCTAATGCATCTGTCATGTCGGAAAACAGGAAAGTAGCATAAAGCCTCTCTTGTGATTCCCCCCCACCACCACCACCACCAGTTAAAGGGAGGCTTAGTTAGAAGAAAAAAAAGAAAGAAAGGAAATTTGCCTCTGAGCATCTAGAGAGCTTAAGAAAAGGGTTCTTCAGCTTTATGAAACTTTAAAAATTAAAATACCAGTGAATTTAATGCTTAGAAATGACAAAACATGACTGGTCCTGGGAATTCTCCTTAAAAGGATGATTTGGGAGCTAAGACACAAGACAGATAGGAGACCTGGATTCTGTTCTACATCTACCAACAGCTTTCTGGTTAACCTCTCAGGCTGTTTCAATCCTGGAGATATTTAGAAAAATAATCCACATCCTCATCTGAACCAATGCAGGAGGATCCTATGGGAGTGGGTTTTTAGATAAAACAGCTAGACTTGCTTTCACCCTTACTTAAGTTAATTCTGCCAAAATCGAGCCAAAGTCATACAGCTCAGTCCTGCCTCAGAAGCCTTTTCTATACTAAAGCTTCTCAGAATATAAACCACTAGAGCTTTGTTGTTAAGTTTCTTTAGGGCAGACAGATCACCAGGGTTGGATCTGGGTATTTCTTCACAGCAGTCAGGATTACCGGGCACTAGGAGAAACCTAGCCCAGGTGGGATGAAACTGTTAACTCATGCTAATTCACTCTCCATCAGTCCCAGCAGCAAAAGATGACTCCTGTAGAATTCCGGAGGGACACTGCACCCCTTCTTAAAGTACCCTTCAGTATCTCCATAGCACTGAACAGCTTTCAAAATTATGCCCACTATAGGGCATTCTCAGTAGTAAACAAAAATCAAACAAAATAATTAATGGGCATTTAAATAAACATTAAGTATATCACTGGTTGCTGGGGCACATACGAACTACGTCCATATATGAATATGTTCTGTACGTGTAACGTGCATACATACAGACTGCTGTGAACATTAGCACTTAATGATTTTATACATTTTTTAAAAGCTACTCTCAATATAATCAACCAATGTTTGGTTTTGGTGTTTTTTTCTTTTCTTTCATAGTAGTATTTTCAGAGCTAAATGGCTTTTTGCAAATGGCTGTTGCTTGCTTCAGTAGGAGCAAAACAACAGCAGAAGGTATAATTATTTGAAGCCACAGAGCATGAAGCGCCAACTGACTCAAAAATATCCTACCACTATCAGTGAACTTTAACCAGAACATGCTAAAACTTGGTTCCAGGAGCACATCTGTGGCTGAAATGCACCACAATTCCAAAAGCACATGGTCACAAAAAAATTTTACATCCTTGACCAATGTTTTGGCAGGTTTTGCTGGTTCCATCTCATTTCAACAAAGCTTTGTTGGGACAAAATTCCCTGCAACTCCCTGCCTGGCACCTGAGTCGGAGGCTGGAGGGCATCCCTGGCAGGCAGTGTGCTGCAAAGTTCAAACCCAGACCTTCTCATAGGGAATTTTCAAAGACTGGGTCTTCGTTTTGTAGCACAGCGATACTAGATCTAACATTATCATCTGTGAAACAGAATAATGTTTTTCTACCCACCGCTTCAAGTCCAAATAGCCCCACTGTTTTCCATACTATGCATGGATCTTTATCATTTTTTTGAGCTTGGATGACTATAAGGGAGTTGTCAGGCGGGGATACAACACAGATGTTGTCTGACTTCATTCAAAGTTTAGTGTTGACAGTACCTAGCTACACTGAGCAGCTGAGCTATGGCTCTGGCTAGCCGCTGCAGCCTGGTCTGACCCAGGAAGCTCCAGCCTCGCTCAGAGTGGGTCAGCGCAGGCTGTGCTGTAACCCGCCCCTGCGGCTCGCTTGTTTTAAAAGCACAGAAGATTTTCATCTCTCGGCCCAGTCACAGCACATTCCCTCCAGGCCCTGCTGAAAGCTGAACATTCTCACACGGGCCAAAAGCACACCACAACCATTAAACATACTTTGAACATTTTGGCCAATAAAAATGTGAACTTGGTACTCACCCTGTAGCTTCTTTGTATCTTCTTACCAGGCTATTTGCTCTTTCCTAATGCTATCTTAACATTTCGCAAATATCATTTTATCTCCCAGTATATCTGCACAGTAACATCTTCAAACAATCTGAAGCCACAGTTTGAAAAGGTATTTAAATGCCTGCAATCCTTTAAAACCCCTAATTGCCTTTTAAAGACAGGTCTGACTGAATGATGCAGAACTAGATCTACAATCAGGAGTTACATGCTAAGCTTGCTCCTTATTGTAACAATACAGCCACCTAGCCAACATTAGAACTTTGATTATCCGTGTAGCGCTAAGAAATCGTAGTTAAAATTGCTTTTCAGAGAGGCCAGCACACTGAGCTGGAAAATACCCATTTAAACAATACCTGGGAAATTAGGATGGAAATATGGTTAAAAACAAAATAGGCTGAGGAAAGGGATGAATTAAGCTTTGTTGTTCTATAGTACAAAAGACCTTGTTCTGCACTGCAGAGAAAGTTCACATTCTCCTGGTAGAAAGATCAGATTCTTCAGATGACTCTTCTCATTCAGACACATTAAAACAACAGATCTATGTACAGTGTCCTGTCCTTAATCCACCAAATATTTAATTATTCATGTAAAAGAGTAACCATTTCAACAGGAGCGGTTTAGCAAGCTCTAAGCTAATGGCCACGAATGGCCTAGTACCCAAGTCACTCCAGACAAGATAGGAGCTCAAATCCCCCCCAGGTGAGTCCTCTAACCCCTCCGCATAAAACAGCCGGGTTTATGTAGAGTCTCTCTGGGTGACTTCCCTGCTCAGACATTATTAATATGTCTAAATGGCTTCCGAACCAGGTCTGCCTTGGCACAGTTCTGGAGGTAGAACAAAATTACCTAAGCAAAACCACAGCCTTCTGCACAGGTCAGGCTAAACTGCAACTTAAGTGCTTTAGAGCATCATAACGATAACCCTTCACTTCATCCTGTGGGTGCTTTTACCTTCCATTACAGGGGTAGGCGATACACTGGATGGACAAAGCTGAGACTGAAACTTGTTTGAAAACGTCTCACCCTACACCAGCCCTGATGTGACTTCACAGATCACACCATGGTCCTCTCTCCTGATCCCAAGGCTTCCCTTCTGGTTCCTAACCATATAAAGGAAAAAATCCCTAGCCTTCGCTCTCCGGGATAGATCAGCACCTAGAGCAGCAAAAATTGTGGAATGGATATCCACACCATTACATTTCTGAGGCTGTTTGCGTTCCTGAAAAGCTGCCATCAGTCCTGTAGATCTTCTGCAGTTCAGAGATCATAATGAAACTGCTATAAAATAACAGATCAGAGAAAAAAAGTGGTGCCCGATCCACAGTTTCATAGGTTCTTCCATATCCATCAGTTCTTTATTAGCTCTTTGATAAATGTCCCAAACACACCAGCTCTGTTTCTTGAGAGGACTGGGAAGTGGTAAATAAAACGCAAGACTTTTGGTAAATTAGTAGAAAGAGTAGAAATTAAGCATCTATTTCTGTATGTGTGTAGTAGGACAGAAATTCAGAGATTGGTGTGAAGAGTGGGAAGAAAGGCTGTAGGAACAGAGAAGCAGGGGGAGTATTTTACAGGTAGGAAGGGCTAATATCTTATTTCAGGCATCTGTCTAGAAAGTGATCAGCAGATGGAAGGTACACAACATCTGGCATTTAAAAAGAAAGTCAATATTTAATAGGATTTCTTCTTTAGAAATATTGATTTTTGAAAATAAACAGCCTTTAAAGAGCACATACATACACATGAAAAACCCTCAGAAGCAAGCTAGCTATGGTGATGGGTCTTAGCACATCACACAGCTGTCTCAAATGTGGCTACTACCTCCCCCGAGGGTAGATTTAAACTTTAAAGACTAGAAATTGAGGAACAATTGTCCCCAGTTGATCAGGTCATATGATTTCCATGATTCCATACAACCTTCAAGTCCACCTGCAATTCCCATGGGCCGTGGCCAAAATATGCGTTATGTGCATAGGAAAATCCAGTATGGGGCTCGCCTGTCAGGGCCACGAGCAGAAAGCAGCCTCTTTCAGTGTCTGCCTTGGATTTTAACACAGCTGAAATGAGCAGGACATCCTACATCTGTGTGCAGCTAAGCAGCGCACCAGCCACAAACACGTCATGCCTCCTGCCCTTCACAAGCCACAGGGCAGGAATGGGGCACACGCTGCTGCTGCTCTGCAGCTGGTGTGCCTGTGCATCCTGCCTTTCCCCCGTGAGACAGGCACGCAACAGAACAGCAAAAAGCTTCGGCAGGAAAAAAGCATATGTAGCGCGGGCCATAGCTCACCTGTGCTTACAAAAGCTGTGTAGCCTGTGTTGCTTGCTTTCCTGAAAGTATAGTATATTTACATATATCAAAATAAGTATTTATCAGATCAAGGCCCTGACAAAAACAGGGTACATTTATCTGTTCTTACAGGAATTTACATGTTTCTGTGTGTACACATTTCTCAGATGTCACTGACACTGATTTTATAATATAGATAAATACTTCAGAGAAAGTTTCACTCTTTTAACAGGATATAATCCTGAATGTGATCTCTCCAGTTTCCAAGTGAGCAAAACTCTCCATCCACTCAAGCCAGTTAAGTCAGTTGTGACTATGACCAGAACTGGCACTGTGCTCCCAAACACGAGGTTCTAATGATCTGTGCTGCTATCTTGGAAATTAATTATATATAGCTTTTAAAATAGTGTAGCTACATTTTAGTTCCATTCTTTTTCCATCGCAACTTTTAAATCAAGTGTGGCATTCACATGTCAAGTCAGCGTGGCCAAACCCACCACATATGAATCAAGGTGGATGTTAAAGAGGGAGCAGTATCTCAAAAAATCTTTCAGAAGAGGAGTTTCTTTTTCTGTTCCTTTCCTTGATCTGAAGTATATGCTCTTCCAAATTGAGAAAACATGTGCATGGAAAAAAAATAACAGGAAACTTGGAGGAAGGAGCCACAACAGGAGGTCATCATTAAAAAATTCTAAGTTTAGAGCTGCAGAAGGCCAGGAAGTGTCATTTACCCCTTACGCCCTGGTAACAAACCTTGAGTTGGGCTGGAAAAATCTCAGTCATAAACAGATTTCAGTATGTGCCTGAAGGGAAAGTTAAATGAAATCTGTGCCATGTAGCCAGAACTGTAAGTTAAATCCTAAACAATCATGCCCCAAAAGAGTCAACAACCTTAGTCCAGATAAAAGCCAGCTTATTTTATACACTCTGAGAGCTATCCAGATGTCCTAAATTCCATCTAAGCCCCTGAGCCTAGCATTTCCTTTTCACTGAATGTTTTTGAATGCCTGAAGCTAGCCAAAAGAAAACGCCAAGCACAAAAACTCATGCGCAATTCTGGCCACATTAATAAGCCTTAGATGCTAAAGGTCTTTTCCCTTCCAAATTTTTTTCCCCCAAGTTAAGCTACCTTACCCAAAGCCCCTATATCAAAAGGTTTCATATCTCCGCATGGAAAGGAATTATTAAAAACTTGGAGGGTGGACACTGTCATCCCTCAAGGTCTCAGGCTTTTCTTGCAAAAAAAAGGAAACAAATCCTTGCAGAGTACAGTGTACAAAAGCCAGTAGCATATAGTTCACTGGAGCGGAGGGTACTGTTTATTCATAAATTGCAAGCCCACATCCCTAAAATTGTGTGAGGAGGAGTACATGAATGTGAGCCAGCTGAACATTTTCTTTCTACTTAGCAACTTATCTTCTATGCAATTTCTTTCATTTCAAAATCTTTCTTTGAAGAGTGACATGGAACTAACGCAGCAGCTGCCGAACACTGCTGCTGCAATACCTGGTTCAGTGCACAGGACACTCTAGGAGCAGCTGAGGAGGACTGGACAGTCTGTCTCCTCTCCTATAAAAATTACCAGAATCTGTCCGCACAAATAGCCGATTACTAGGAATGGTCCAGTATCAGGAGTGGCTTTTGAAGATGACATGAATAAGCTATAGAAACTTACGGCTTCAGCCAAACAAGCTATTTGTAAAATGCTGGACACAGAATTTCTTTTGGTTTTCTTTCAAAGTTTCTTAGAGCCATATACAGCGCTGCTTACACTGAAGATGTATGACTTCCTTCTATGCATTATATAACTTGGTTCTCTAGATTAATCCATTAGACAATTTATTCTAATCTATTATCTATTTTTATAGCATTAAAACCAACAACATAATCTTCAAGTTTATTAATTTGACTACATGTTTATTAATTTGATGACATGTTCTGCTCTCCCCCTCCTCTCCTAATGACCTGGAGCTGTGAATAGGCTGTTGTTCTGACACTACTGAGTATGAATGGCCTGTTAGCATTCAAAGTTAGGGCAGGCACTGGTTGTTTGGCATCCCTGAATTTATGCCCATCTGTCAAAGTGGTTTTGTTCCCACTCAAACAGTCATATATCGGTTGCAAGTGAGTACTGGCACCAGGTGTAAGTCTAAAGTAGATGCAGCTAGAGTGTTTAAAAAAAAAAAGGGGAAAAAAAAGTTTTGCTTTGCAAGAAGCTTCTTCTGATAGCAAGTAATCAAAACATATGGAGATTACAGACTCAGATTTGTTGACACTTTGAGGCATTATGCCACAAACAAACGCTTTTATCCTTAAAATGTTTCATTGCTGGGAATTTACATTTGAAAAGCCTAATTAAGGGACAATATCATCCCCCACAGAAAATAAGCAACCTCCACAAATTCAGTGGATATCCTTTGAAGTAAGCTGAAAAACTTACCCTTACGTAAGACTTCATTTTGTTAGCAGAGGGCTGGTGTTTCTTGTTCCTTTAAATGAATTGCAGGCATTCAAACAGGCAGAGGCTAGGGAAAGCTGCTCCACGAAGAAAAGAAAAAGCAAGTTTTGCTTTTTGGGAACACCATTTTCTTCATTCTGATCACATTCTGTTCAGGAGCAAAAGAAGGTTTACTCCTTCGACAATAACCCAACTGAGACTTTCCTAAAACTGTGAACCACATTTAGAGATGAAGGACACATGTATGTGTTAGATATTCAGTAGCTTGTGTATTTGTAAGGATGTCTAGGAGATTTAGTCCAATAGAAAGCACCCAAGTCTGAGCTCTGGCAGAAGACACTTATTTTTTTTCCCTTTCTAGTTATTTGAGTAAGAAAACCTTCTTACCACATCCCACGTTCAGGGGACAACCCTCTCTAAAGACAGAAGGGTCGTCCCTTAAACATGCTGAGTGAAGGTAGAGAAACAGAAGAGCAACGGGACTTAGTTGAATGGGATGGGGAAAAAAAAACCCAACCTAGAAGTGTGAGGATAGCACCCCCCAGTCGCACCTTGGGTACGCTGAAAGGAGAAGGTGCTTTGCTGTGCCAAAAGGACACAGGCATTCAAAAAATTACCAGATAAATTGGCTCCAGCAGCTCATGATCAATAAAGCCCTGAAGCATAAGTGATATCCCTCACAATTCATATATGTCCAGTGGACATTGGGTAGCAACAATTTAGACAGCTGGCCTCGCAGAACTGATTTAATATTTCTTCCTATCTGTGCTTACTGGAATCTCCAGTTTTCTCTCTTACTCTGTCAGAGCAAGCAGCAATGGAAATGTCATGGTGATGGCTCTCAACAGGTTGGGTGCTCTGTGTCAGGTGGTTTGGAAGGTGATCATGTTCCCAGCTGAACAGCCAGGTGTGACACAGAAGTGTCAGCAAAACCTCCCAAGACAACTCTGCACGTCTATGAAACAGGTCTGGCATAAAGCTGTGATCTGGTGTGCAGCGCTGACATATCTCAAGGGGTCTGGGGTCACCCTCGGGGCTTACAGGCCACGTAGAGCCTGGGTGTCTTCACCGAGACATCCCTGCAAGGACACTCTGCCTCAGCTAGCATGTATTACTTGGACTTTGGGGAGCACAGATCACAGATCTTTGTCCTGCAATAAACTGACCTAGGACTCTTTGACAGTAAATTTTGGGAAAGGCAAAGGGAGTATTGGAGGAGTGCCCTCTTTGACTGCAGGGTGATGGATGCATGAAAGCATCACTTAGATATTGGACCACACCCTCAGTGAGGCAGCAGGTCTAGACAGAAAACATCAGATCTGCAAGACAACTTTGTGTATGAATAGGTACCAGGCATAAAAAAGGAGAGTCAATAAAATCTTGTGCTAAAGCTGTAGGGAAGAATATCACAGGCAAACATCTTTCTCCCCACATCAAGGTAACTTGTAAGTTAACGAGCCAGAAACAGATGTTTGGTATCTTACCTTCAGAATCAACAGCTCCCTAAAATGATTCCTGAGTTTTGTCATCTTTGGTGTTCTGCTCAAAGCCAACCGTTTAGAGACAGAAATAGTTCTGACAGCGCTATGCTGGCTGGTGCTTCCAGCTACGCTCTCTTGCCTGCAATTAAAACATTATGCTTTATATCCTTGTGATAAAAAGGGATAATTTTTTTTCTTGGTGTCCAAATAGTTACTATCTTCAGACTTTTATGAAAGCTTTGGATATTGCTTAAGAAAACAGGAAATGGGAGAAATGTAAATAAAATAGAGGTGTTGGAATAAACCCATAATGTACCCCTTCCATTCTCATGGTGCTTGGTTGCTGAGAGTTGCCAAACTCTTTCAGTTATGTTAACACAAATTAAAATCATATTAAGGTGCAATTCCCAACTCACTCACACATTAAGATGCCTCAACAAAAATGTGGGCAGACTACTCTGATGTCTGTTGGAAAGAGAAAGAGATAAAGATAGGGCAAAGAATGTAATTCCTTCACAGTAAGTGGAAGCATTTCTGGATGAAATAGTACTAGCGCTACTTATTAAATTTCATAACAGGATGTTCTCAGCGCAAATATCCTCCTTAGTCCTTGATTTTATAACTGAGACTGGCAGAGCAAAACCACTAAGAGACGAGATAAATAGAAAAGTTTTACTTACTTTAAATTGCTTTTTCCCCTCTAGCATTGCTGCCCCAGACTCTCTGGATTCCTGAGGTTCAGGCACACTCCTACATATCTCACTTTGTGCACCAGGGGAAGCCACTTTTACCTTCCAGATTCCTGCATTACCAGTTCTTAAACCTTGCAATTTTAAAGAAGCTATCTTCCGGGTCTCTGTCCATCTGTCCCTGGTCCCGGTCCCTGTCTCCCACCAGAAAAGCCCTCCCGTCCTCTGAGTTTTCAGAGAAGGTAGAACAGTTGTCTGTGTCTATTTGCACACCAATTAGCTCCAATAGGCTGGCATACAATCCTCAGCTTTGTCATAAAACCATCACAGAGGTTCAGGGCTAGGCAGACCTTTTGTCTTTTTATCGACCATATCCCCCTTTGAGACTCCTCAGGTGCAAACACCAGATGTGTTCCCACCTTCTCTCCAGCACAAAGTAACCCAGTTAGGAAGGGTTGGAGCCTTCTTTTCCTCAAGCAACACAGCACTCTTGCTTGCTTTGGATATGCTAATATTTCCTGGGCCTCCTCCAAACTGTGTCCCTGCCCAGACAGATTGTTAATGACTGCTCCCAGGACTGCCTAAGCCTTTAACAGGTCGGTAACTCATTACGGGGAACAATGTCCCTTTTCCAAAGCAAGGAATCTCTCCAACATCAAAGTTCTGCCTTTCCATACATAAGTCCTTGTATTCCACACAACATGTTTGTTGGTAACCACACTTAATGCATACCTACATGACTAATGCATATGACTCACTACTGAATATTGACTAAGATGAGACAGAGAGACAGGCAGACATTACAAGTTGATAAAAAGTTTGGAATGATACCTCTCTAAATAAAGAAACAGGATCAGATCATTAGCCTGCACTGATTTACTACAGATATTACTGTGGCTATGTGCACAGTGCTATTAGATTTTTATTTTTTTTTTGCATTATTCTTTCCTACATTACCAATCTTGCACCTTTACTCTCACTTTGTTATTTCTTGTGGAGCCCTCCTCACACTTGCTGGACCTATCAAAATAAAGTAAAAAAAATTAAAAAAACCAGAAAACATATCATTTAATATTTAGCCTGAAGATGAGTAACACACTGTAACATATGGACACAAACAATATAAATACATATCCAAACAAGTACACTTTTTAGTGTATTCCATATGTGGATGCTTATATATACACGTACGCACACATGCGGAATCAAAGGCTGTTGTACTGCAAGTAAAGATCGTCTCTTTCTATATCAACAAGTTGGCACAACCCAGAATATTTTTTCTTAGGCATCCAACCTAATGAGTGTAACATTCTGCTACTCTGTTCTGCTGGAGCAGGTCCAGAGGAGGGACACAAAATGATCAGAGGGATGGAGCATCTCTCCTATGAGGAAAGGCTGATACTTGGGTTGTTCAGCCTGGAGAAGAGAAGGCTCCAGGGAGACTTTACTGCAGCCTTCCAGTGCTTAAAGGGAGCTTGTAAAATGGGGACAAACTTTTTAGCAGGGCTTGTTGCGATAGGACACAGCATAATGGTTTCAAACTAAAAGAGGGTAGTTCAGACTGGATAAGGAAAGAATATTTCATGATGAGGGTGAAACACTGGAACAAGTTGCCCAGGGAGGTAGAAGCCCCATCCCTGAAAACATTCAAGGTCAGGCTGGACTGGGCTTTGAGCAACCCAATTTAGTTGAAGATATCCCTGTTTATTAGGCAGGATGAACTAGATGACCTTTAAAGGTTCCTGCCAACCCAAACTGTTCTGTGATTCCATGATCTTGATCCCAGACCCTACTGGCTGTGGTCGTTCAGCTCCCTACACTCAGTACACACATATTCGCTAGGAGCTGGTGTGAAGGAGGAGCTGGAAGGAGCCCCAGCGCAGGCTCACTTCTCCTCCCCTTGGCTGCAGGTGCCAGGCTCAAGGTCCTGCCCATCACCCCGCCAGTGTCTGGCCTCACACCTCCTTAATCCTGACCCGTACCCACTGACTTGACTTTGGGGCCTGACCTGGCACCTACCACATCACCCCAGGCTCGCTGGCCAGTCACTGAACTGAGGCTGATCCCCATCACTGGGCTTCATCATGACCCTGACAGTGCTGATTCAGCTTCAGCCTCCTTGTCAGTGTGGTAACTGCCCCTCGCCTGCCTGGCTGTCACCCTCAGCACCCAGCTCACCTACCCTTACAGAGCTACCAGCTGTCATTGCTCCCTCACGCTATTCTGCCATCAAATTTGTTTCTTTTAAATAGCAGCTGCTCCTAGGCTCTATACAGGATCCTGACCATGCAGCGCTCTGCATTACTACTCCCAGTAGCACTGACATGCTGGACAACCCCACAACTAGCTGCCAAATGAGCACATCTATTTGAGAACCTCTCTACCTCTTGCTTGCTCTGTGCTCGCTCCACTAATTGCTTGTCCTTGGGAAGATCAGAGATTATTACACATTTTGGAGCATAACCAGAACCTTGATTTTATTCCTGGCTCCTCATAATATTAAAAGTTTAAAGAAGATGTTGATGCTATGACCCTTGCATATGTCAGCAGCAGAAGTTCCTTCAGTGTGAATACAGAGAAAGCAGGTGTTTGGCAGTGAGAAGATTTTCTCTTGTGTCCACTCAAGAAGACATAATGGCAGCACATATCAAGCCTATTGATTGCAAATGCCAGCTATGGGCTTACGTGGAAGTGTGTCTCAGCTCCCAACAGGTTAGGAGGAACGATATACAGCTGAAAGCCAACCGTGAGTCAAGTGATTCATAGACAAGTAAAAGAGGCTTTGTTATGTTTTTCCTCCCTTGAAACAGAATTACATTTCATGGATGGTGAGATAGAGGAGAGCCTCTACAGAGCTCCGGTGGATGCCATCCACAGAATTCTAATGTATGCTAAGTGGAATCATTAATATTCATAGATCAGTGTTACTGCCAAAAGAAATAATTTTTACAACAAATTTAGCTTACTGCATCCTGAGCTGTCAAATCTCTACAGGATTTTGAAGCTCACAAGCTCCTTTTAAGCTCAAACGGATTCCAGAAAACAAAACTATCTTTTAACTTTAATGAACTTCCATTGTTCTACCTTTTTTGCTCCTTTCCCAGACACACTAATCCTGTGGATTCAGCTTCTCAGTTTCTGCAGCTCACCATGAGTTTGAAGAGGTTGGCCATTGTGAAAGCCATCAGGGAATATTCGTAGATGATCTTTTCATATTTTCAAAGGATTTAAACAGATTTTTGGCAGACACAAAACACAGAGATTACTTTTAGAATACATTGTTTTGTTCACTGTACTTCATTTGTCATAAAAAAATTGTTGTTTTTTTACTAGCAGAAATGTCTTGAACTGGGTGATCATTTCAGTGAGAAGACTTAAATCAGCTTTAGCCTAAGCCAGCATGTATTTATTAAGTTTTACTTTTATCTAGTGAATTGTCTTTGGAGGCTACTTTGTTCTGTCCAGATACCACTCTGATTTATTAGGTGGTTGTTCAAACCTGAGCAGAGGATGCTATAAAATATCACAATACAAGTCACTTGGTGTGTTCCCTATATCCCAATTGCCCAATTCTATCCAATAATATCAGAGTAATCCAGCTCTGAAGAAGCCATATTTCACTTTTTTCTAAGAAAGAGACAAGCTGCAAATCCGTATGTTGCTTGTTATGCTGAAGGAAGAGGAATAACAAAAAAGGTAGCAGTTACCTATTACAGCTGATGTCTCAAACCAGGCTAGATAAATTCTTCCTTTCACCCAACACTTTTTATTTTGGTTTTATACTTTGATAATTAAGATTTTCCTTAGATGGAAACATTGCCATAGTACCAGAGCTATGGCAAATTGCACTTCATGGTTATGGAAGTCTGTGAAAATGTGACTAAATTAAATCCTTGCATGTGGGCTTCTTTAGAATTACATCATGGGAAAGTTCTTTTCTGAAAATATGAATATGTTTCAAAGAAAAACTTAGATACTAGTTCTCACTAGTATCTCTCAAAAAATAATCTCTCAAAATATCCTGATGTTCAAACACTTTGATGGCTAAGACAGAATTTGAAGAGGAACAACCTTTGAGCACAACAGCCCCCTGAAACTAGAGATCCTTTATTTGTGTTCATCATCTGTATCAGACTTACTAGTGTGGGAGGATGAGAATGTGGCCTTGAGTCAAAGCAGTTTCACTGACATGGCAACATTTTCATAATTGATCTGGCTGTGAAACTAAATCGGAATGCCACTGATCTATTTTCTTTGTAGGCTTACAAACCAGAGAGACAGGATTCCACACAAGCTCATTGCCTAATTTGATTTTCAACCAAATCGCAATTTGTAACAAAAGGTTCTGAAGAACATCACAGGCATGCTTGTGGCAGAGATTCATACTGTTGCAAATTCATATGTTGTTTGTTCAGTAAAACAAACATAAATCAAGTAGTGTAGGTCACGTTCATACTTTAAAAACAAATAGCGAATACTCATCATAAAACCCCTGAGTATGTAGACTTGCATTTGTTCACTGCTTTATACCATAATTTCCAACAGCGGAGCAGCTCTCAGAAAGCTGCTGTGACTCTCCATCAATAATTCAGCTCATGTTTCCTACTCCGTACATACTAGCTCTGTCTGCTTGGAATAAGTTTCTACATCCTGCTGAGAACTACACAGGAAAAGGTGCATGGGCTAAACACGCACTGCAGATTTTTGTGCTTGGACTGCTTCTGTCTAATTCTCTTTTGCAAATCAACCCCTATGTCTATACAGTTCAACACAGCACCATGTGACAGCTCCCACACCATTCCTCAGCAACCTTGTGCTGCACAGCACAGTGCAGCACACTGCTGAGTATTAAATTGGCCCACAGAAAACCACTATGTTAGCACAGCATTGCGTACAGGGTCAATCACCCAAAGAGTCATGATCTCAAGCAGCACTATGCAGACCCAGATGTATTACCCCAGGTGCTGGAGCTGTGCCAGGGCTAGAGTGCACATCTCCTTCTGGATGTGACTGATAAAACCACAACCCCTGAAGCACTCCCAGTTCCATGTCACACTGCCTTGCCACCAGTGTCCTTTCAATCAAAGTTGGACCTGCAGAGCACACTGGTTAATATATTACTTTATTTGAGCCTGTTCTTTCAATAGAAAAGATTGTGAAGCACCACATCCAGCAAAACCCTCAAAGGTGAGGGACAAGACAGGAGAAAAAGAGAAGTAGCTAAGGCAGAAATGTCTTCAGTTAACAGAGCTGTGCTTACAAGGAGATATGTGCGCTATAGCACAAGTCCTAGCAGAGCAGCTACATCGTATGATGCAGATATATCTACAGTGGCTATTTTGTTGCAATAAAATACTCTCATATGCAAATATGTACATCTAGCTATATTATGTTCCCTGGGAATTAAATATTCTTTGCTGTTCTTTACTAAAATGGCTTTGCATGTAACAGCCAAGACTTCTACAAACACAGCAGTAATTAGTGTTAATGATCACTTACTGTATGGCCTGTATTCTCTTCCTGATTAGACTGTTAACTTTAATGTAAATGTCTATTTGTAGACTGCAAAAGATATTTTAATATTTGTGTTGTTTATGACTAGAGTAGGGAAACAGTTTATGGAAAGCAATTTGTTCAGTTTAATTCTTGTTACCCATGAATACACTACACTTGTCATTGAGTTTATTTTGTATTAAAATCATTGCTAAAAAAATGTTAGCATATAATTCTCGGTCTATAAATACATTTCTAAGCACTTCATTGCAGACAACTCATGTTCTACACCCTAGAATTATGTACAGATCACATGGCATTACTTCAAGGTATCTTTCTATGGCTATTTTACATAGCCAGTCCAGCAGTTATGCAAGCATTTTTCTGGATAAATGTACTTACCAGAACACATATGTAAAGTTAACTCAATAATACTCAAACACAAACCATTTAGAAAATATTCTCCTATAGGCATATATCTTGACCAATTCTCCTGAAAAAACACTGCACCATTTCCTACCGCACATTCAAGAGGGGTTTTTGCATATTCTTGCACACTTTCACAACATAAAGGACCGAGCGACAATCAAGGCGCAGGAATATGTTGCTCAAGAGATTTTTCAGAGATCAAGTTATGCTGAGTGGAAAAACTTATTTATGCGTACTGACAGCCTTAATGAGAGCAGAAAGACCCTACCAATGTCTTTCAACAAAAGATCATAAAGTGCCCTCACGAATGGAACAGTTCAGAGTCACTCTCTAGGATAATACAGAGGGGGAAGAGTTTACAGTGTTCACTCAGGGCCTAATCTTTCCTTCTACCCTTGAAGTGGCAGCGATTTCAAAAAACATATAAGTTAGAATAAATGATGCATCTAACTAGGACCAAATTCCTAAAAAAACACAAACTGTGTAAAAGTGTAACTGAAAATTATGGCCATGGGTAATTTTTAGTCTAAAAGTGCATAGAAATCATAAAGTATTTTTCCCATTAATGGGCCCACATGGGAGGATTTGCCAGTTCAGAAATAGACATCTACATTGCAAAAGTCTGGATCTGAGGTGCTTTCCCTAGGATTTCATCATACACCATGGAAATAAGTAGGCACTACAAGGACTACACATCCCACCCTAAAGTGAGATCATCGAAGGCAAGTCAGATATGCCCATTAGATATAAGCCTATAGATTGCAGACATTGTAGATAAGATGAATCCTATTCCATGTTAGCAAGAAAAGTTGTGACTGTGAAAGCCCCACTACTAAGTACTCTTCAGCAAGTAGAAACACATTTCCTGGAAAATTTTAAGGGATTATTTTTGCCTGCAAATAGAGACCTGCATGCCAGAGAAAAGTAGGTTCTTGTAGCATATTCAGATGGACTACACAGGAAGGAGACTTCAGATTTTTCCTAGAATGTAATCAACCCAATTAGAATTCAGAGGGACTCTAACATCCTTTCTATCAAGCGATACAAACTTCTCCATTTATAGAAGAAGAGTTCATCTTCTAATGTAAAAAATGTGAAACAAGATGGTTTGGTGCAGATCTAATTTTGCTTGCATGCATTTCTTAACTCTGTTTCATCAAGCTTCTATTCTTTGTATAAATACTCAAGTTGCTGCATAAGCAAATCTTGCACAAATAATGACTGTCATTAAACTGCTCAATTAAACAGTTGATTCAAGTGAAATATCAGGGCTCTCTAGTCTGCCAGATAAGCACTTGGGAAGTGTTGCTCTGTTATTTGACATGTTTCTCTTTTTTAAAATCCTTAAGAATTCCATGACTTGCACAATAAGCAGCTTTACATTTTAAACTGGATGAGCATAGATATTGAAGTAAAGAAGAAATCTATCACTGAAAGAATAAACAACTCTGTTGATGCTTCATTGTTGACAGGCTTTCTTGAATAGAACCAAAACATATTCTTGCTTTGGGGCACACACAGATTTAAAATCTCACAGTGGTCAAAGCACAAAATGACTTCAAGTTCAAGAAGCACAGACTACCTCCGTAAAAGGAACACCTACGAACAAAGGATACTCCGTTTCCAAGTACCGTTGCAAAGGAAATTAAAGACTCTCACATTTTTACTCACATGAATTCCTATCTAAGCCAATCCACAAATACCTGCATTGCTTAATTAAATAAAAGGACACATAACACTCATCAACTGACAATCCAGATCTTTTTGCTCTCTGATAGCGTAACTGTGGTATTTAGGCACCTTTGTCATGGAAGGTGTAGCAGACATTGCAAAGGACCACCTTGATTTACTGAGCTCTCAGCTCACATGGATACACTGAACAGGAAACAGCATTTTTACAGTCAAACTCGTAGGCCTAGAGCTGAGTTTGTCATTTGCCTTTTTCTGCTGGAGGGCTGGGCTCTGCCAGGCTTTTCTCATCTGTTGGGAGGTGGAAGCTTTGGCCTCATGCCAGAGGCATCTCCGCACCTCCCTGCTTATCCTCCGAAGTAACCGTGACCCAGAGACTCCCGGTGTAACAAAAGGTGTTAGACAGCAGAGGGGAGGGGAGCTGGATACAGAATTTATGAGCAAATAGTAGGTAACGCTGTCTATTACGTAAGATGCTACAGTTTAAGACGGGAGCTCAGTTGTTTTCAGCACTTGCTTCAACAACAGAAAAATTGAGAACAGGCCTAAAGAGGTAGAAGTATTTGTACAGCAACAGTATGGCACGAGAGAAGACTCCAAAAGGACAAACTTTAAATAGTAATCTCAGATTTCAGTTACTTTTGTTCTCTTGTACACTGCAGGGTCACTGTAACTATAATCCTTTGCATACATTTATATCACCGAGCAAGAGCTGAATGAGAAAGACGCCAATTTCAGCCAATTCTCAGCAGGGAGCTATCTTATTCTCATTTGTCTCTCATTGACTTACACCTGCAAATTGAGATATGAATTGCCCAACAAAAGTTGAAGGAACGAGTCACAGCCATATGAACACCAGGAGTCCTACAAAACACAAGAAAAAAAAAAAACCCAAACATCTGTTGTGGCTGTAATAGTTCACAAACAAACCTTGAAGGGAAGACAGATGCTCCTCTTGTAGCTGGAAGGGAGCATTTGTGACTCACTAACTGAAAAGAAGGGTTTTGCAGTCCTCCATAATCCCCATTGCATCATCCAATGCAACATTTGTTGCAGTCTATCTTTGCAATGCAATTATTAACTTTTTGGAGAAAACCAGCGAGACACAAAATTTTATGCTTGTGAAATATTAGTTCTAAACTAAAAAGCAGCTTGGCTGCCTTTTTTTCCCATTTCTCTTTTACAGCCTGGACTTTCTGGCTGTACAACTGCACCAAAAGCAGTGACATAAAGGGAACAATCTCAGAGTCCTTACGCAGGCTTTGATTGCATTTTAAAGTAAAGGGTAGTACTACAAGGTATGAGAAGCAAACACAGCCTATGGTGAAGCTTTCAAAGGTTTTGACTTGCAATACTAAAATTTCTTCTTCACCTAGGAAGCTGCTTTGCCCAGGAGGAAAACAATCCTGACCTTTAGGTGTGTTTATAAGCTGATTATGCATGAAGGATGTACGGAGGACTTTTCTATTTACTATGACTTCTCCACAGGTATTATCAACGAGCAAGTAAAAAAACCTTAGAGTTGTACTGTTGTGCAGGACCAAACATCTCTATTTTATATCTAAAAAAAGCTCATTGAATATATTGAAGATCCCTAAAATATTTTTCAGCTTAGAGAACTGGAGGAAGAAGAGTAGGAAGGACTTTATATATCCTTTATACCTATCTTTTATATGCAGAGTAGGACAGACAAAAGGATTCCAAGGAACACCATGTGCTTAGCATTAACACAAAGTGGTTCAATGTAACCATCATTTACCCTCAAGGTAATTCACTTTAAGAACTAGGTATAATCCAGTAGTGGTATCACTTAAGCATCAAGGCAAAGATTTATTACTCTTTGGGTTTCACTCATATAAATTTCAGAAGTGTTTTGCTATGTATAACCAACTCTTGCAAATCATCTCCTGCAGAAGAGGTAAGTAAACACATCCTCCAAAGCAGGAAAATTTCCCAGGTTTCTTTGCATTTGGTTGGCATAGCTTTTAAAGAGGATTTTCTTAAACTCATTTTCCCCATTCCCATCTCCCCAAGCAGGTAATTTCTCAGAAGAATTTGGCTGACTTAATTGGTCTCGCCCTTGATTCTAGAGAAGCTCAGTTCCAGAGTGTCTATCCAGCAGCTGCAACATATAGACCATGCTCCAGTCTCCATCTGATATCTACCCCAGCTTCTAAGAAGCCTCAACTTCTTTCCATTTTGAAGCAGAGATCTAATATTATGGCATACGTTGAAGAAAATCTCTTAATTAAAGCTTGGGAAGGACATAATACCCATGAGGCCACAAAGGCACGATAAGATCAAAATAAAGTGTACATAAAAGAAAAAAATGTTAGAATTGCTTAAAATTAAAACTCTAAAGATGAAATAGTTGAAAAGAAAAACAATGTGAGTTCATATTTTGCTGCCTTGGAAGTATTCCTTCTCATGACTATGCTCACACAGTACAGTATAAGTTCAAACACTTTACCACAGTAAAAATGTCATTTTTATCATTGTGCATACACAAGGCCAAACAAAAGTCACCTTACATATCCTTGGATGCTCTGTTCAACTGTGTAAATTACTCAGGTTAAGGGAACACAGATAGTGGAGGTTTTTCTTTTTTGTTAATAGATTAAGGTTTCAGAAAAATTGGAAAAAATGGATTCAACAAGATTTGCATTCCTCTTTACCAGTGAAAAACAATCTATTCTGAAATTGGATAAATGCAGCATTTTAAAAATAAGTGAGAAGTCTCTTACACTAACGAAATAAAAACAGGGGTTTAATATTGAGGATTAATGTGTATCCCTTTTCTTTGTGTATCACTTACAGACAGTACAATTCAAAGCACAACTTTATTACAGTTAAATGGTAAAATAAATCTTGTTTATGAGAGTTTATTTGAACCCCATTCTGAGTCATATATTGAGATATGTAAGTGCTTCTATGAAAGATTACCTTGCACTAAGTATTCATCCTCCTGAAACATAAATTCTGCAAATCATTTTTATATGTGCTAAAATGTACCTCATTCAGCAAAGAATGAGCAGTTTGAATAATGAAAAGGAGGGATGAAAAAAAAAAAAAAATATCACAAAAAAACACCAAAAAGTGGGTCTTGCAAATTTGCAAATAATATGATCACAGTGAAACTGCCTGGTACTGTCTGTTCATACACTTATTCTCTTAGCAAAACTATATCCTTGAAACAATACTTGTGAGCTTGAGAAGAGAGGAGGGCCTCTCCATGGCCACTGCTAAGACAGTGCTTTTACACACAAGGACAGAACAAGGAGCTTTTACTAGGTAAGTACATCCTTGACCGTGATGGAGAGAAAAGTGTAGTGATCAGAACAAAGTAGTCAGCTGGTAGCGTAGCACGAAAAGGAGGAAGCTGCAACACCACTGGAGTTTACACACCAGTTCTCCAGACTGCAATTTACTCCAAGGAAAGTATCATTTGCAAACACTGAGCAAGGCACCATCCATAGTCAAGCACAGCTGGCAGTTCCCCAGGGCTAAACATCTGCACAGGTCTCAGCTGAGACAGAGCTGATGTTCTTCACAGCAGGTCTTATGGAGCTATGTTGGATTTGTGACCAGTACAGTGTTGATAACACACTGATGTTTTAGCTGTTGCTGAGCAGTGCTTGTAGAGCATCAAGGCCTTTTCTGCTTCTCACTGTGTCCCACCAGCATTTGGCTGCGGGTGCACAAGAAGCTGGGAGGCGACACAGCCAGGACAGCTGACCCCCACTGTCCCAAGACATATATATCCCAGACCATACAACATCATGCTCAGCAATAATGGTGTGTGTGTGTCACGCAGGAAGGTGGGAAGTTTGGAGTTATGGAGCCTGTCTTCTCAAGTAGGCATTAGGCATGATGGAGCCCTGCTTTCCTGGAAATGGCTGAACACCTGCCTGCCAATGGGAAATAGCGAATGAATTCCTTACTTTGCTTCTCTTGCACACGTAGCTTTTGCTTTACCTATGGAACTGTCTGTATCTTGACCCACAGGTTTCCTCCCTTTCACCCTTCCCACTGGGGGCAGGGAGTGAGTGAGAGTCTGTGTGGGGCTTAGCTCCCTAGCAGGGCTAAACCACATCATCTTCTAAGACTGAAGTCAATCAGATGACTGATAATGTTTTGGTTTTTTTTAAAGGCTAATACACATACAACCCTTCCAGTGCATCTCCCTTAGTGTGCTTCAAAAAAGTGAACCTCTTCTAATAACCTTCATCAACTTGTATCATTGTAATTTCTAAAGTCAGAGCAGTACGAACAGCAAGACACATCTGAGGAGAGTGTAAGACACAAGACAAAGGCACACTGATTACAATGGCCAAGGAGAAGGGAACAATGAAAAAATAATAATAATAAAAAAAAAGTAGCTGTGATGATAGTACAGTGTATGACCCCAGAATTAGCTTGTATCGTACCAGGCTCTGTATAGACACTGCGGAAAAATTCTCCTACCTCATTTAAAATTGTCAAGTGGTGAAGAGAAGAAACAAGCAAAGGAGGAAGCAAGTAAATATTACAAATACACAGAGGCACAGAATATTTTTGTTACACTAGTCATGAAAGCCAAGTATGCAGATCAGCATGGTAATTTCTAACTACTGAAAAGGAAAAGAATAAAGCCTCTCCTTAGAGTATGAACGCTACAATATCAATGTTAATGACTGTTCTGCAAATGCAAAGGAACAGTGTTTCAGTACCACAGCTATTACTTACCACCTCATACTTAAAAATGTCTGCTGAAAATGAGTTACAGCTGTACATTTCCACTCCCAGCCACAGTTCTTACCAGGTAAAGGCATCACTTGCAGATATGAAGTGCCCTCAGAAGAGAAAAGAATTCTTTTCAGACACAGGTAGACCTCAACACTTTGGAGACAGTTAAATATACCAAGAAATTAACATTACAATGTGAATCTAAGCAACTTCTCTGGAAAGCCTTTAGCTTCCTATAAACGTCTTATGAACTTCCTGACTTCTGCAGTCTTTGAAAGCCACAGGATAAACCATACAAACACATCTACTGACCTTTCTACCTCTCTTATTTAGTAGTACAACCAATTCTGAAGGTCCCTCCAGACATTCACTGACCTGGTTCTCCACATTGCCTGGCCCCACTCCCCTGGCAGGCAGGCCAATGGTAGAACACTTCGTGCCCACACTAGCACATGGTCCTGGCTTCCAGAACAAGGAGACTGCACCCAGGAGTACCTACAAGAAATGGTCCTTACCACAGGCTGCCAATTAAACCAAACCAAGAGGGTAGCAGCTGTCTTGACCCCAAAAAAAATGACAAAGACCTTCTGAAAACCAGAGACAGCTGCGTGTCTGCACCCAAAAGTGTTCCCAGACGCATTTAGTTCGCTGGCTGCTAAGCATGCTGCTTTTCAGTAATATCAGGCTTGTCCAAGAGCCCAGGGTGACCTCGAGATGAAAGTCCCCACAGGATTTCCACTCTGCAGTGTTGAACACCCAGTCAGTGCAAGCTCTGGTGGGTCACCCATTCAGTCTGCAGCACAGCCTGGTGTTTGGCACATAGCCCCCTCACTAGTCAGGAACCGCACAGATCTCAGCCCAGCAGGGCCCTACAAGGTGTGGGAAGGAACTCTTTGGGGTATCTACTGACACGAGCGGCAACACTAACACCTTCCTTACACTTCTCTTCCTCCAAAAAGACATGGGGGCAGATCCACTCGCAGGGAGTAGTGAAGTTCCTCCAAATGCTCTAAGTGTGACTCTCGCGGCCCATTCACCGATCAATCCAGACCCAGACCACCACCAGCCTTTCTGTATTTCCAAAGGGTTGTATGATAGTAACGATCCTGCAGTCCTACTCTATGGGACGCTTTTTAGCCAACAAGCAGGAAACACTGTAAGAGGAAAGTAAGGGAATTTCAGTCATCATTGTTTGTAGGGGAGCAGAGGGACTGTTTCTTTTGAAGGGGGAGGCAAACACAAAAAAATCCTTGGAGCACATTCAGCCTAGCTTACTGAGGTGGGCACGTGTTTTCCATACTCTTTCCTCAAAGTACATGGAGATCCTGCCAGTAAAGCTCTAAACTGATGTTGCATTTGGTTGCTACTGCTGCCTTTACTCCACCATAAACTTACCTCATCAAAGCTTTTTGTATTAACGGGAATAAGGCCAGGGCTTGCTTACTGATGTAAATCCAGAAAAAGCATCACCGAAACCAACAGATCACAGAGTTTCTGTTTGCGCATGTAAATCACATACTTACTTAATACTCGCTTATTGACTTAAATAAAGAATTTAAGTCCATACAAAAGGAGGGCCAATTAAAAAGCCCTCATAAGGAAAAAGGTAACATATTTATAAAATAAATTATATAGGAGCACTACTATTAATTTGCAGAGTCAAGCTAGCGTTAGGATTTAAATGTTTATTGAAATACATATACAAGATTTTTTTTCTGTCCCTTGTGTACTATAAAGGACTTAAAAATAGTATGACATTTGGGATTGCAGCTATGCTCTTACAGCTTTTAAAATATATAAGCAAAAGTACTTGCATAGTTATTTTGGTCATTCACAGGGGGAAGTTATTTGATTTTTCATGTAGTCTGGCAACACATCTGCAATTATTTAGTGTTATTTAGAACACATGTTTCATGAAACATAATTCCAATTAAAGAGCTGTTCTATATTTAAATTTGACCTTTTTTTTTTTTTAAAGACTGGGTGTACGTGTTTAAGTTAAAAACGTAGAAAATAAGAGGATTTAAATGTATTGAGGATGGTATTATCATTACCACGGGTTTCTGTTTCTGTAGCAGTTTTTATCCCAGGATTTCAACCTGTTAATTAAGGCTTCTGTTCAGAAGAGCCTTTGTCTCCAGGAAGGCTGTTCAGTACATACTTAGTGAGACTCATGCATAAGCTTAAATTTAAGCTGATTTTAATGTGACTTCCTGAACAGCGACATGGCTTTCACACATAGGTAAAGGAGTTTTTTCTCTTTACAATTAACTTCATTTCATACTGTCCCTGAGGTCTTCTCAGCTCACATTGCCAGTCTCTTTAATGAATCCTGCTCTACAACAGTCCAAAGAAATGAAACACACACAGACAGAGATCCACATTTTTGAACCTGGTCCTTCATCTGAGGGGCAGGTTTCCTTTTCCAGACCAGAATCCCTAGAATTCTAGGGATTTTTGTGAAAAAGATGACCTAACTGTGTAAAAAGGGGGAACTCTAAGCCAGTCTACTCAGATTTACTCACTCTTTCGTATTTGGCTTTAAAATTGTAGAAAATTGGCTTGTTATAGAAACATTAGATCATCTGGTCATCATTAATGTCAACAAGAATCATTACAATTTACAGCCTCACAAAGTCAACAAACACATTAAAGAATGCAAAACATTAAAAGGACATGAAGAAAAGCAAAATTATGCTCTATTTGATCATTGTTACACGTGCTCCAGGAGTTTCCCTTTAGGATGTATTTATGACTTCTATGTAGAATGATTTGACCAAGTAACATGTCAAAACCAGACAGCTCCATTCCCAGCACCGGGAGCACAGTAGACAAAAACCTGTTCTCTTCTAGAGGCATGCAACCACATTAATGCAATGCAATGCAACCACGAAACCAAGTTAACTTCCTAAATTGCATTTAAATGGCACTTCTCCTGTTTCAGGTTGCAACTTGAAGATCATTGCAATACACTGTAGGAAGGGTTGAAGAGTGCACAAAGGGAATGAAAAATCCACTTTCCATTAGTTCATAGGAAAGGTGAAGCATATCTGACCCAGAGTCCCACCCACCCTGAACTCTCCTGGCACGTTTCAAGAAAGCAAGCAAGCTCATATGACCAAGAGCAAACAGTTAATGCATTGCATCCTTGTTGTATACGTGTGCATAACATTTAACATTTTTACTCTTTCTCTAGAGCACCCTGCCTCAATCTGGCAAGCGGGCTGCACACCACAAGTTGCATGCCTGGTTTTTGTCATTGCTGCGTCCCAGCAGTGCTCACTAGACTCCTCTTGCAAACTAAACTGCAATCACCAGGCTCAAATAAACTTTTATTTTCCTTTTTACTATATCTGGCCATCAGAGGAATGAAAGATAGCAGCATTTTATGTGGTTCAGCTGAAGTCTTAACCTGCACCTGCTGTTTGTAGATCAGCTCCAGAGAGACCAATGTTTTAATAAGGTAAGCGCTGATAGAGTTTTATATTTGTCTCAACTCTGTGGTCTTAAACACATCTTTGGAAGTACCACTCAGCAGCACTTCAATACTGAAGCTCGAGTCCCCGCAAGTGTAAATTCCTTTAGAACTGTATGTCAGGAAGACTTCTTCTATTTGTTGGAAAATTCCTGCTGATCTCACAAATAAATAATGTAATAGCAACCAAGTATGGCAGCGAAGCACTTTCGAGTAAGTATATTTGTACATCCACTTCCCAAACACGCAGAAAAAGTGGTGAACTTGACTGTTTACTCAGAGATTAACAAGCACTGTGAGGCAGGAATCCTAAAAACAGGCTGAAGTGAGGGATTTCTGATGAAGTCTGCCAACGGCTCCTTCCTGCTGCAACCACTGGGAGCTCCCAGGCGAGCACTGTGAAGCACTCACTGAGTACACCACCTTATGCATAAGACTGCTGAAAAACACTAGAGGTTTTGTCATTTCAAACCACAACTCTTCACCGTCCCAGAAACACAAAAAGCCCGTGTGAAGCAGAGAGCTAGCAGCACAGTGCAATGCTTATTAAGCCAACAGCTGGATTCTATCCTGACTTCAACTTCTAATTTCAGAGCTTAGCCTCAAGCAATGTGTCATTACTTGTCTCATACTGAAGTAACAGCAACATAGATAATCACAATAACACAATTTTTGCAGAAAATCTCATTTCCAAAAGTAGAACGCAAGACACCTTGCCCAGCCCCTGCTAACACTCGCTGTTTGAAACTCCATCTGCTCTAGATGTAATTAAACTCTGAAAACACGGACTTTCTGTGGAGCTGGCAGGCACATTTCTGCATTCAAAAAGTTAACATGATCTTGAATACTGAGAGTTACTTTTTCTAAACCTGGCATTCAAAGAGGGTACTTAAGAAGTACTCTCAGTTTGGGCTTACAGTTCTGGCGCATCTGGCAGCCAGAGGTGAACTAGAGATCAGCACTAACTCCTGTTTGTCACCAACATCTGTTGAACGTTAAGATTTGGAACTTCTCATGACCTGAGCATACAAGTCTATGGGCTCTCAGAGATGGCACATTCTCCTCTGAAGGTCTCAAACAGCTTTGGATCTGAAGGGAAAAGATGATACAGACCATTCTCCTTTTTTCAATTGAGACCTACTGGGACAAGCTGAAGATCAACTCCCGAATACCAGCTGGAGAGACCTCTACATTGATGACATTACTGAATCTGAGATTTGCTGATCTTCGTTTATCTTCCAGGCACCTAGTGTCCTGGTTGAGTTAACTAAAGAGCAGTCCAAATACATCAGCACCCCGAAGTCATATGCTGTCATGTAACTCATGCTATGCTGCAGATAATTTAGCCGGCTACAAAAAGTCAGAAACTGCTCTGATACGTCACACCAGCAAAACAGTATTTTGTGATAAAGCCAATAATGGCAAAATTTAAAAATATTATTAATATATTAATTATAATTACCAGTTAATTAATATTGAACATTTGGGATTGCATGCTATTTCTTATATTAATATTAATAATAATAAATATTTAGCGTTATAAATCTGCACACTGGCAAAAGGTGCTTTCATAGATATTTGTTTTGCTTGACATTAAAAGCAGGAAGCCTGAACTTTTTCCCACCAAAAACATTCTGGAAAACCTCTTTGGGAATTGCAGCCCTCTCAGAAATACCACACACCACCACAGAACACTTATTTAAAACACTGGGAAGAATGCGTGGCTGACAACGCATGAGATCATGCCTTCAGTCTCCCCAGCTTGCTCCTTTGCATGGCATTTACCATCTTTCCAAGACATTCCACCTTTCAGAGCATTACTTGTTATGAGGAGATTTATTTTATTTGTTTGAACACCGTGATCAGCATCATTTTGCAGAGTATGCGTTGACCTCTAAAGATTTCTGTTCACAGAAGCGGCTGAAGATACCACAAGCTGGCAGATGTTGCCCTCAGTGACCAGGAGCTTGCTCCAAACACTGCAATTGAATATTAGGTCCGATTTCAATGTTACATATTTTTTTTTTCTAGATTGGATTAAGTCTATTGAGATAATGGCATTTTCCCATACCAGCCCCAAAGACAAGAAGGCCCCTCAGCAACAGCAAAACTCCCCATGGATATCTAGCAGACCACAAAAGGAAACTTATTAAGGGCTAAATTAAAGCCATCTTTCACATGGGCAGAAGAGGACAAAAAGAATACAAAACCTGTTCTTTCTTGCCATGTTCTGAGCACCATGAGGTGTAAACAGATGAGAAGCAGCAGCATTGCGGCTTTATCCTGCACTGCCCTGGGAGCTAATCAATCCTGCCACCTCAAAGGGTGCTAGAGCCTGTTATAGAGACACCGCTCCTGAAGTACAACATGCCTGAGCTACATAGCTCTGAAGGATGGGGGAGCGTTCAGGGGAAATACTGCTACAAGTTCACCTTGGCTTTGTCCTTCCTTCCCCTCCACAAATCGGCTACAGGCCACTGCAGGAGACTTAACACTAAGCTAGATGGAGCTTCGGTCTGCGCTGGTGTGTCTGTTCTTACATTCAACCTCACGCAAGTTTAGGACTTTTTTAGGAGGAAATTTGTTTCCTGAAGTGCATTTCTCTTTCTTTTTTTGAATAGTGACACTCATCAGACCTGCTACATTAGCTACATTTTTCCCTCTCCCAATGACCCATCAGCTCATATTCTTTCCCCAAAGCATTTCAAAGTATCTGAAAGATATGTCTAGGTTTTGTAGGTTTCATCTTTCAAATCTGGCTTCTGTATTGCCTCTAGTTTTTGAAAAGCACCAGCTACTTCCTACTATTACTTCTTCGGTTATTTTTAACAGAGGTTGCTTCTGTTCAGAGTGCTTTTGAAATCATGCAAATTACACAGTTATCTTCTGGCATCTCTGCACAAACGTGTGTGCAGAGGAAAAGACCTCCCTAGAAACCTTAAGGCATATTTGCTTACCATTGATATTTAGTCTGTTTCAGTCCATAACAGGTTATTCTGGGCTGGAAATCAGGTGAAGACTGTTTCAGACAGACACTGCTGCAGTGGAGAAGCGCGTCTCCTTCCACAGGCAGTGGGGGCCCTAAATCCCTGCAGAAGGGAACAATAAGACCTTAAACTGGAGCAGCTAAACCCTCCCAAGCTTTCAGTCAGAATCCCTCCTTTAGGAAGTCTCACTCTTAGATCTTGGAAAAGGTCACATAAAGGGATACGAAACAAAAATGTTGTTGCTGCCTAATTTTCAAGGCCGTGAGCAAAACATTTCTCAGGAGCCTTGAAGAAAATGTCACGGTACAGAGAATTTTTTTCCATAAAAACCTTTTCTGCCCAGAAGAAAGTTTACTACTCTCAGCCTGCAGAGGAAACAAAGGAAAACAAAACTAATGTTCTTACTATAACAACCCCAAGGCACAACAAGAAAAAAATGAAATAATTCATAGCAAGGTTAAAGAAACATAAGAGAAGAATTACAATAATGTAACATAACAGGTGTAAGAAAGCAAAATGAATGGATTAGATAGGGCTGGATCGACATGAGACACTAGCATGGCCTGACCTTTAGAGCAAAGGTGCACAAACAGTAAATTAGTGCCAAAAGCACTTTGTGATCTACTGCCAGTAGCAGCTAATTTGTTACAGCGGAAGAGGAGGGGTGACAAGAGATTACAGCTGCCATGTATACGTGTGAGAAGAAAACATAATGCATATTTCTGGGCAGCACAGTGCTAGCCAAACACAGCTGGCAGGCGACTTTTTGGTACATTCCTCGTCAGGGTTCAGGGACGTTTCAATGGCCCAGATGTCATCTGAGGTGTGCGGGAGAAAGGAAAACAAACCCAAAAGTTGCTGCACACAGATACGAAGACAACAGCCTGCACTTGGCGTGGTGCAAGGCTAACAACTGTGAAATGATATGGACTAGGTGAGGTAACTGGTTTTTGCATGCACAGCGTGTGTGGGCAAATTCCCATAGGAACAAGGAAAAGTTGAACATGTCCCATCCTTACTGTATTTGCTATATATTCAATATTGGGTGAGAGACCAGAAAGCCTGATACTACATCTGAGAAAAGACAGCTACCTATGACAGGAATTTTTAAACTATTTTGGGTTGAACAGGAGACGTGCTGTAAAAGTGCTTCTAATGTACACAGAAACAGCAGATGATCCAAGGTCAGCAGATTGACAAAGACTTAGTTCAGAGACATCTGCAAGAAGATAATTTGGAAAGAGAGCCATTACCTGCAGGTCATGCTAAAAGACTGTGCTGCGTCCCAAAGCAAGGAGAGCAAAGCAGACCCCTAAGGAGATCTCAAATAGTATTCATGCTTGAGCTTTATTCATTTGGTCTGATGTCATAAATTCATGATCCCCATAAATGATATCGCTCCCCAGTTGGTCTTTATAGCTGCTCACAAGGTAACACACTGACAGCGCTGCCTCAGTGATTACATCACCACCTTCTGAGATAGGTATGAATCATAGATATAAATTATATATTTGCATATGAGAAGGACCCCTACTTAGTCAAAACTAAGTTTTAAACATTAGGAGATAGTCAATATAAATACGGCTTTCCCTTTGTGTTTGACAGTTTTCACTAAATGAATTGTGTTTCTCTATCACGAAGTTGCTACAGTCAAACACAGTGGAATGCCACTGTGCTTAGCGGAATAAAAATTCACTTCCTCAAACAGCTGACAGGCAAGTCCTCCTGTAAGCCAAGTTAGTGTAAAATAAATTTAGAATTTATCAGATGCCATAAGACTTTGCAGTTTTACTAGCAAGTAAGAAATCTCCTTGAGTTTATGATCTTAGGAACCTAATTGTAAATCGAATGCAATTATAAAATGATGTATTATAGGGGGGTGTTAGGTACTCTCCAGTTACACATCAACAAAATTTCCATTACAATATTATTTCATTCTACATTCTTTGGCTTTAAAACTGGTTTTAGTTATAGCAGCCATACAATTTCTCTGCTACATCTAAATGAGACTCTAAACTGTGACGCCCTATAAATACATCTCAGAGCTTCCAATATTTGGTTGTTAATAAAGGAGGAGAAAAAGGGACAGAGAAAAAAAAAAACCACCTCTGTTTGGTGAGGTAATTAATTGACTTCCTAGTACAAAGGAACGAGATTAACCAATTACCTTTGACACTTAAGCCATCTTCTAATAGAATGGGAACAAAAATCTTTAAAATCTGACTTCAGTACTTAGCAAAAACCTGCTTCTTAGAAACTCACAGTAAGATGAAATCACAGGTACAGCAAGTGTCCAATTTGGTATCATATTTTCTAGTAATTCTGCCAACAATAGTTAATAGGATTCAAACATATTCTTATTAGGAGATGTTTCAACACAGTATTATCAAAGGATGGTACTTTCTGCTTTTGGTTACCAAATTTTCCTTTTTTTTTTTTTTTCCACAGAACTTGAAAATGGTCTTACAAAGAGTTATTGACAAATGACGTTCGATATCTAAAGTGGCTAGCAGAAGCATATCCTCCTCACAGCATGAAAGCACATTATACTGATATGCGATAGAGAGCCAGAAGCCAAATTAAAATTTTCTCCAACAGCCTATGGAGTCTGACAATGATAATACTTTAATTACAAAACTGAAATTCAGACTATGTTTGCTGAAAGGCTTCCCAGAGTTCACCACTAATTCTGAGTTCATTTCTTTTTTTCACGGAGAAGCCACAGAAATCAGAAGAAACTTCTGGGGCTGCTCAGTTTTGACCCCATGCCAAGTGCAGCTTGAGGGCACAAGTTCTGATTAGTTAGGGGTTTAGCGTTGGGTTCCACTCAAATCCCCCAACACCAAGCAAAATTCAGAGAAAATAGGAAGCCTCCCACCACTGTCATATCCCATCTCAGCAATTCACTCAATTCTGTAACTCCTCTTTAAAACCACGTGATAAACCTCAAAGCAGCTAATTGACGGAAATGTATCTCTGCATCTTTGCCTAATGTGGCCACCCAAGATGCTTTGATACAACTAAATATGTAACAGAGAAGAAAGAAACTAAACTCAAGCCAGAAGCACGGTCATTGCTGAAGATACAGTCTTTTCTGTGAATGCTCCTTGTCAACATTAATACACAGACAAGAGAAGTGGAGAACCAATTTCAAAGTATGGAGAAATGGGACAAAAATTACAGTACAGTGTATGTACTGCATGGCTTCAGGGAAGCCGTGTGTGAAAAAGAACTGCTCTGAGCGTAGGTCAGGGGCAGAGAGGGGCATCCTCTCTCCGAATAAATTCACATCTGGAAAAAGCACTCTATCTTGTGGGGCCCAGGCACATCCTCCCCTCTGGGCTCCCAGAATCAGTAAATTCACTCATCTGAATCTAGATATTTTTTTAACTTACCTGTTTCCCCTCCCTACATAACTAATACATAAATCATTTTCCAGGCTAATACGAACAGAGTTTTCACAGTGATTTGCTTTCAGTTTCCTGTAGTCAAGAAAATTCTTAGGCATGGTTTAAATCTGAAATTGAAGCTTCATGTTGTCTGTATGGCTTTGTAGTAGGCTCACATAGCAAAAGCACGTTTAAACATAACAGTAACTGATGTTTGGGCTTTTGTTCAGCTCTTAATAAACTGATAGGGAACTTTGTCCCTTCCGAGTGTCTGCTGCATGCCTAGATAAACTATTTAGGCACGAATAATACTCAGGTAAACCAAAAGAGTAATAGAAAGCTCTCCGGAACTGCAATCAAAGGCAGAGTAGTAAACACCCTTAATGTGTGTGAGGAGTGGAGGAGAGACTGTCTCACTGATGCCTTGCACTGGCCTTCTGCTGCTACTCACCAGGTATTTGAAACAGATTTTCCCTTACATTCAAGCTCTGCTTGATGTTTGAGAATAGGGCTGAGCACTAGTTACATCTTTCTGACTTGTACAGACAGGCTACGCTCCTGATGTAAAGGCTTAATCCAGCAACACATGCCTATCAGAAAGTACAGACAATAGCTAAAGACTGTTGCTATTTCTAGTCAAGCTGACACCTATTCTGCAATAGTCTAAGGTGGCTTTGCTTTATTTAGATTAAGAAATCTACCTTCTCTCTCCTTCCAGTTTGAAACTCTTAACTGAACATACCATAACTAAGAATCAAGGCCAAGCTGCTCATAAATTGTAATCATAAATGATAATAATTATTGAGGTTTATTGCAGCTGGATTTGCTGAAGCACACACGAAGTTAACCAGTACAAACAGTGAAAACTTCACCATCCCTCCTGGTTCCAATTTTTTCATTTAATGCCATTAAAAAAACATGGATTATTTTTACCATTAAGGAGATCTGTAATATTGCACATTGTTCCATTAGTGACTGAGGGACTACTCTTTCAAAAGAACAGCGGAAAGAAAGAGTTCAGAGATGAAAAGAACAAAAGGACGAACAAGGGACACGGTGACTTTTTAAGGTAATGCAAACATCTTTTCTAAGTGCTTTTGAGCTGAACTTCATACATGCCTGTTCCATTCTCCTTTCTAAGCCAACTCTAATGGCTCTTTTAGCATTGTGATGATACATGCATATGGATGGGAATCTCTCTTGAGCTCCCCGCCTGCTTTAAAATCCCAAGAGGCTGCATTTTAAGCATTTAACCAGACTACTTGCCTTCAATGTATATATCACCTTGCAAATTGCCAGCGCTACAGAATATTCATGCGAGCTCATATGGGACCAAAATTATACTAAACCTGACAGCAGCCATGCTGCCATCACATATGTTCTGAAATAACCCTTGGTCAAAGCCTCAGAATTACAACTGTGTAGGCTTTCGTGTAACCAACCCATCATGTATTTTGTTTGCTGCCCAGCACTAAGATTTGCAAACCGTGTCTAAGTTTTCCTGCGTGCAATTGCTTGCTGATACTATGCCAATTTCAGACTAATGGTTTTCACACATCATTAAACATCTTTGGAGTAGGGATCCTACAAAAGGTTTCAAACTAACTTGAACAGATTTTATTATTAAGTTTTGCATAAACAGCCCACTTCACTTGTGGCTTTGTCTGCACAAACATTTAAAATATACAGTTAACGTATCAGCTTCCCAGAAAGTGCCATATTAGCTGCTGAGGATTATTCAAGATTCAATTGATAAAACAAGTGCCAGTAAGGCCCTCTAAATGAGATAAAGATCTCATTTTCTGCCTGCCAGTAGTACCCTCCAGCTTATTTCTCCACACTGGCTCATTGCATACGTGTATATATACATGTGCATATAGGCATATAGCATTATAGGTCAGTTTGGTTTTTTCACAGCAAGGGAAATAAAACAGACTATCACAATTTTGTATGACCTGTCACTAAGCAATCAAAACAATGCTCCAAGCCTTGCCTAGCCTTTCCTTACATCACCATTTTCTACTGCACAAAAGGTAGCAACTCTGTAACAAACATACTTATCTTTTACACAAGATCCCTACTGTAGGCATTCAGCAAAGCAGGAAGACTTAGAGAAGGCCGGACAGTATACTCCAAGAGATAGAAAGAGGCCTGAATATAAATACGAGGTTATGACATATGTCTTTCCTATGATGACAAAAAAAAAAGCCAGTATTTTGACTATGTCTTCCTTGAAACTCTAAGTCCAGATTCCCCACACATAGCAGTCTATAAGCAGCTTAAACCTGGAGTAGGCTAGCGAGCTGGATGAAAGTGTGCCTTCTGCTCCGGTTCAGGCTACAGCCATCCTGGTGTTTGAGGGTTTAGAGGAAGAACCTGGGACTTGAGAGCATAGGCTGGCTAATCTTTCATTTCCAAAGTCTATTTGCGAACATATCTTTGGTCTTTATTTCCTAGCTGTCTCCTAGGCACTTGAGTATACTAAAAGCTGAGAAACATAACATTTATGCACATATCACAGCTTTGTTTTGACTTGTTAATAAAGATTACTCTTCAGTTTTATTTTCTAGCTCAATGGAAGCTATCATGGTAAGGAGTGAAAAAAAGGAGTATATTTTTCTTCCTTTAAGTGTATAAGCTATGAAAATTAGCATTTTTTATATCAATAAAACTGCATCCACATACGGGAGTACTAAAAAAGGTAAAGTTGGGGGTTTTTAACCTATGCCAGGATAATCAAAAAGTTATGAACCACATGCAGAGAAACTGTGAAGGCAGAGATATCTGGTAATAGGCTGTTTTCCATGGTTGTATTCTGCCTGGAACAAGTTCCCTCTCAACCTGAAATATCCCAAGTCTGCTAACTGCCAGGGCACATAGCAAGGTGCCTGTGTTTGTGCAGAGTGTGGTGGTAGATAGGTATTACATCTGTGTGGGGGAGAGGCATTTCAGTTTCTGGCAGAGGGCTGATTTCTGCTCGCCGCTGGGGTAAGCGCCTATTTAATTTCACGGTGAATTGTGTCAAAGCTCTGTTTCTCTTTGCAGTATAAATTCTAGTAAATTGCCAAACACAATATATGTTTGCTTTAAACAACCTATTCTCATTGTCCATTGATGGACAAAATTCTAACCTACTAAAATGAGTATAATCCACTAAAATCACTTTACCCTGTGGAGGCAGCAGTGCATCAAAAGCTTACATAAAGTATTGACCTCTCTCTTTCATAGTTAAGTGGACCAAGTTTCGCATGAGCTGACTATTTCTATAACACACATCCCCATAGAGCCCTGTCCAGTAGAGAATGGATATAGTGACACCCATTTTAAAGATTAAAAACTCTGACACAGACAAGCTGTGGGCCAAATAAACTGTGCCTAACAGGATTTTCAAGAAGTCTTGCATGCCTCTTCAGAGGCTTCAAACACTGTGACAATCTGGCTTCTCCCCGCTAAGTCACTCCTGTTTTGTCCTGTGTGCATTTTCAGTACCAAGAGTGGAGAAGTCTGAAGTAAAGCCTAACATAGTTTCCAGACTGCAAGGACACTTTACACTTCAGAAACAAGGTACTCCATAAGAAACATCGCCGTACCAAGCACAAAGTACACCAAGTCTTTAAGTCACGTGTAATGTATTGATAGTTGTTCAAGGTTATTAATCCAAACCAAGTTATTCACCCAAGGAGAGACAGCAGCAGACACAAGTATCATAGTTATACAGAGATTACAAGAAGCCCAGATGAACAAAACTGTCAATGCGGTAAGAAAACTTCATCTCACTCATCCTACCACAGGTGGACATTATATCTGTTGAGACAGAGGAGGCTGATCAGGTTATCGAACTTTCTTCTTACTATGACTTTCACACTACACAGGAAAAATGGCATTGTGAAAACCACCTTATCAGTTCAAAATTTCTCTTTAGAAACCTCTACTGATCTTTTTTCCCCCGCTTGCTTCTTGGCCCAAATTTTCTGATTCCTGACTGACAGTTAATATATTCCACTGACAAATGCTGGCATATTAATGTTTACTTAAATCCTTAAAACGTGCCACGCTTGGTCATCCCAGCAGCCTGGACTAGGTGTTTCTGGTACTCTATTGTCCATTACTGTTCTTTGTCAAATTCTAGAAATCATATTGAAATGGGGTAACAAGAACCACCGGCATACAACAGCTTTAAACTGTCACATAATACTGCTCTGCTTTGCTCTTGCTTCCACTGCTTGTTATTCTCAGGACTGAATTTGATTTTTTGATCACCAAGCCACAATATTCTTAACTTCACTTTTTTCCCCTGTGAAATACTCAATAAAGTACCCCAAATATTTTATATAGGAAGGCTTCATGACCTTAGGAATTTTTTTTCATCATGGGGTTGCAACACCATGGTAATTTCGGTGCTTTAAACTGAGGCTGCCATAGTCACACCCTTCACCTCCCTCCTGTCCCCTTTCATAGCATCCCTTCTTCCCGTGTGCCAGCTCTAGTCCTCGTGCAAATGCAAAGTGAGTACTTCAGGGCTTTTCAGATTGATCAGGGACTTGAATCCTCTCCTTAGCAGCCAGACAAGCACAACAGGTTGATGTTCGGAGGTGGAAACGCATCCCCACATTGACTGGCTTGGTATAGACACATCTCTGAGACCAAGTCCAATTCAAACTAAAATGCTTCAATACTGAACTGACATTATTTCCTATGATAAAAAAAAATAAACTGATGGAAGGACTTAATTTAGTAGGGTTTTGATTACACAGAAAATATATGACCTGTTAAAAAAATGGCAATTTCTTTCTAAAATAAAGTGTCCCTTCATTCTCTCCATTAGAGTACACAATGTTCACAGACATAGGTACATCTTACATAAATTACTGATGGTCCAAACAACATATGGTTTAGTTTGAATATTTTATTCAGCTCTGTCATGGGGTTTAACTTTAAGTGAAGTCTTAATTCTATCTGAAAGGCCCCCAAGACTACTTCCCTAAAAACAAACCAAAATCAAAGAAAGCCTTGGACTGAATCCAGACAACCCATTACAATTCAGAACTCAAAAGGCAATGTCACAAGGAATAATCTAAAGTTGCAGGAAAGGACAGAAATAGAACAAGAAAGCTTTTTCTCACACTCTGTCTAGTGTATTTTATTTGTGTGAGAAATTGTAAGGGAAGCAGTAGACCTCAGATACTATCTGTGGATTAAAACAACATATGCTGTTCAAGAGTATCCTCTCGAACAGTCTCTAGCAGGCTTTGTTTCCATTTAAGAAAGTGAAACACAATATATCGTTACTGTCCTCATCAGAAGATACAGGAATGGACTTATCTGTTGTCAAGTACTCCCTTTAAGGTAGGGTGGGACTAATAGAAATAGGATATGAAACCTCATCTACTCATAAAGCTCTTATTCAGATTGTGGTAGCAAGGTACCTTTTTTAAGAATACCATATAAATGAGCACCAGATATGAAAGATTTCATCTACATTTCAGCTCCTAAGGGCAACTTTCCCTGCATATATATAAATTCTGTGAAAGCCTGCCCATGTTTCCCCATGAAATGGTTAATAGGGGAAAAAATAATACCATGGATTTTACATTTTCATCATTAACCTGTCATTCTGAAGATGCACGTAAGACAATCCCACATTGTTGAACTACCCGATTGTCACACACTTTGACTGATCTTTCCACACATGTCTTCATTTAGCTAACCTTGCTTTGTCTTGCTTAATGAAAACCCTTGCTTCACCTGACTATCATCCAGGAAAGCAGTTAAGCACATGCCTAATCTGAAACATGTTGAGCCCTGGCCTCTGCTCCCATTTCCACAAGCAACCGGCTCTGCTACAGCAGCATGAGCAAGTCCTCAGAAAGTCTACAGCTACCCAAGTGTGAGGCTTGCCATTGATTTTAGCAGGCTGAGGAACAGATAACATTTATTGCTCTTTGCCAGTCTCAAACATTCACTTGTAAACCTATAGTCAAGCACACAAGGGTTGGCTGCCTATGCACTGACCAAGGCATCCTAAATGGCAATGTTACAATTAAGTTACTTCTTCAAGATCTGTCTTGTAAGCAAGCCGTTAAGGTCTTTTTAATGTAGATTTTTGTTGCTGCCACTTGTTAGAGCTGAAATTTGATTTTTTTCTCACCCATGTTGCCTAGCAGGTGAAAAATATATATAGGTGCCTAATAATGAACTCAAAATAAGATTCAAATCATCGAGGCTTCATTTTTAGAACACAGAGCCTCAGAGCACTCTAGTTTTGTCATTTATTTTGTATTTGTAAATCCTACTCTGAGTGTAAGGGGATTATAAGAACTGCTGGGGACAAGGGAATAATAATCCTTACCAATATTTCCTTTGAAAAGCAGACCTTGAGTTCCCTAACGGTAAATCTTTCCAGTGGATTAGTCACAGAGACTCACTGCAAGAACATCATATCTCTGCTAAAGTTAAAAGTCTCTTCTAAACACATTTAAAACCATTTACTTCATTTATAAAACAGCTATTTTTCAATTGATGTTGTTCTGCTTACTGATTACTGAGAAAAGTTATTGTTTTCATTTAAAGACATTCAAGGTTAAAAAAGCTTTTCTTTCATTCATCAAGTATCCGCAGGAAAATAGCCTTTGCTACATACATTTACACTAGAATAAATACTGAGCTGTTTCACTGTTTAAATTGCATTAGAGGAGAACTCAAGAAAGGCTTGATTTGGGGGGTTTTGCCCAAACCATAAAAATAAATACGTGAGAAAGAAGGCAGAAGAGATTCTTCAAATGACGATGTGTATCAGACAACTTCATCATTATTTAGGTACAGTATGAACAGGTTAAAGAACAGTGTCATTAACGGTGTCCTAATTAAAGTCAGAATGTAAGTGCAATCAGTGTCCTAAAGACTGTCCTTAAAGGCAGTCTTTCCTTTAAAACCAAACCTGAAGTAGTTCCTTCTTGCCACTAGTGTTTCAGTTACTGTCACCATCATAAATTAATTATATTTGTTTAACTAATGTATAAATCTTTTATTTACCAAGTGTTTCAGTCCAGTGCTGATATGAAGTACAACGTTCACTTGTGAAAAAGAAAGTAAGTCCATTTTTTATAGGATTGCATTGAAACACATGAAAGAAGGTGCAAGAAACCCACTACACCTATACGGCAACTTCAGAGCAGGGCTGGTACACATCACCTAGCCTTTGCAAACCAGCTATCTAAATCAAGACCTCCAAAATCTCCAAACTTAAAACATGAGGGAAAGGACTGAGATTCCCTCTGTCATCCCTCTGTCAACTACTCATGAAAGCATGAGAAAGAGGAGCCATACCACCAATTGCCAAATGAAGTATGGCTGGAAAAGGAAAGGGATTACTCCCAAACACAGAAAATTCAGACACATCAATTGCAGTATTATGAGACAAAAGAGAGGGTTGATCCCAATAATAACGTTCATGTTATTTTCATCAGCTGTTACAGCAAACTATGTGGCATAAAATCCATTGTTCGGCAGCCACATGTCATCAAACCAACCTGATAGCAAATTCTAAAAGCACTTTAATAAGATGTTTTCACTGTGGAGACAGTCCAGGGAACACATGCGATCAGAAAAGCTGAAATATTATTACCATGCATAAACTGTACTACCATCGCTCCTAGCTGCTTCATTGTGTGTGTTCATTGTTTTAATTTTACAAAAGCATTGTGATGTCTTCCTTAATCTCACCTCTGTTTATGCACACCACCAGTGAGCATCTCACTAATGAGATTTCTAATTTTTGTGAGATTTATCTTTATGTCTCTCTCGCTTTCTCTCGCAGTCTCATTATTTTCAAATGAAATAGCACTAACATTACCCTTAATAAAAATATTATTCTCAGATGCAGTCTTTACAAGTCCTGCTCTAATACCTTCATGAGATTTATCTTCGAGCAAAGACATCATGGTGGCAATTTAAGACTCAGAACGCTAACTGTGCTTGAACTCCTTCCAATCCAAGTAGAGCTGGCTGAGAATTGATTTTCCATTGCAATGCGGTGTTGGCATGCCTGCACTGTATAGCATAGGCTGCCTGCCAGCCTTACCACTGCCATGCAGGAGTAGTAACATAATATTATATAGACTTACAAGTTTATTTCTTTGCAAGCTACCACAAAAAGAACTCAAACTTTTTCTTGACTAGGAGCAATATTGCTATTTAATTAACATTCCTTTCAAGGGAAGCTAAATCATTACAAACTCCTGAGTCTGAAATGTAACTTTAATTGACTCCACAGTGGAGCAACTCTATTACAGACTCTTTTGTGCAGTCTGATCCAGGTTCTCCACAATAGTTTCTAAGGCAGGGATGGCGCATTTGCTACCTGGTCATAAATACCAGTCACAGAACGGTCAGGGTTGGATGGGACCTCTGGAGACCATCTAGTCCAAGCCAAGCCCCTGCTAAAGCAGGGTCACCTAGGGCAGGTTGCACAGTCAAGGAGGGTTTTGAACATCTCCAGAGGAGACTCCACAACTTCTCTGGGCAGCCTGTCTGACACCTCTTGGTTTTTATTTTAAGACAAACACTGAAATTCCCTACGTAACACCAGTGACCACATTTCTCCAGCATCTTCTTCTCATGGGTTACATACACAGTAAGTGCCGATTCAAAGCAAGAGTTTCAGAAGTACTTTAAGTAGGAATATGGTAGGCACTTCACTTAAAGACAAAGGTTTATACTCCACGAAGCTACCAGCCACTCACCTACAACTAAAATGTTGCCTTTGTGCCATGAGAAGTGTTGAAGGTACAGTGAACAGGATCAGAAAACCTATCAGATCTAAAGGGGACCGAGGAGCTTCCTGGATTCATTTAAGCTCCAAGCTGCCCCCCAAGACAACCATACCAGCACAAATAAGGGAGCGGGAAGAAATGGAGAGGAAAAGATGGATTGCTTCTTTTGATGGTGTGCCAGTATAAAGCGCTCATAAAGATACCACCTAAGGGTCATTTTGGTACTTATGCCACCCAGCGAGGCTGTGGTTCCAGACTTCTGTTTCACATTCATTCTCACTGCACCATCACCTCTTATAATCTCCTTGGTGGTACAGGTAAAAATTTTGGGGAATGCGTGTAAAGGAGCACTTAAAGGAGCATATTTTGGGGAGTAAGGAAGTGAGTATGTAACAGACATCATAACTTCTGGTGTACAGACAAATTTGAGGGGCATAATTCAGGTCCCAATCAGTACAGAAATTCAGTGAATTTTCTGATTGTTTTATTTCTTCATTCAAAACTTTCCTTTCAACACAGTATTGAAGAGCGGATCTAGAAAATTAAAAGAAAAAACAAGAGAGAAGAAGAAAGCAGGAGAGAGAAGAAAGGTCTATGGAGTTTGAGAATCAAAGTGCAAACCTGTAATTCTGAAATCTCTCCCTCAGTCCCCATCGAATCTTGGGCATAGCGTAGTCTGTACTTTTGAATTCAACTTTTCCTGACTACTCAGAGTTACACCCTTGCTCAGCCCAGAACTGCCAACTGATAATGTCAACAAATCTCCTAGCGAGGATAAATTCCTCTACCTAAATTGCTTAAGGATTTGCAGACTTTCTCAGGGCATAACTGGATTCTCTTCCTCAAAAAATGCACTTTGGTATCACTCTCAGGACTCCACTGTATTTTGCATGAGTAGGTTTGGAAAGTCATTCTATGAACACAGACAGGTACAATAACAACACGGTTACTTCACAGAGCCACAAGGCAGAGAAACTGAAGTCCACTCCTCTTCCTCGCTGAGCTTCCTGATCATTTAAATGCCCTAACCACTGGGCAATGATGTACAGTCACAGTCCTCCTTGTCCTTCCTTTCTGATCACGTTTTCCTGAGGGTGATCAAAAATTAACTATACATTATTCTTTTCTGGAGTTATGAAACTACCTTGGGAGGAAGAAACTGATTCACATCCTGACCTCCCAGGTAAGTGCTCTAAAAGAATGAACTACTGCATAATCAGACCACACCTTGCAAAAAAGGTTTTAAAAGAACTTAGATATCTCTTAGACCTTTTAAAAAAAAAAAAAAAAAAAAAAAAAGCTTTTATCTTTACCTGCAGCTGGATACTGAACCATTTTGGAATGATCCCTTGCACAGAATTCATGCTATTCTGGATTTTATTTTGAGGTGACAAACCTTCCCTGTATCCACTCACGTTTGCAGGGTGAACGGAATTTAGATTTCGCTGTGGGTATTGGGTGATACTCATACTGCCTATCACAGTACCTAAACCAGACTTTCTGTACCATAATGACCCACAAGTTATAGGTGGTGAGTATATCCGAGCTATCAGAACTTCGCTCTTTGTGTCAGGTGTACTGAAGATACTGCAAAGTCACCAAAGGCACAAATTTCAAGCTGTGAAGAGTGTCATCCTCTCTTAGCCTTGGGTTATAGCAATGGGAATCACTTGTGATATAAAGAGTAGCTAAGCTGAATAAGGCCAAAAGGCTTAGAATTATACACAAATATACTTAATATTTTATGTGGGAACCTGGAATTGGACATCGATCTAAGTACTAAACTCTAGGTGATATAAAGGGGATTGCTTGTATCCTTAAACTTAAATGAGTGGATGCTAGTTACTGTAGAAATCACAGTTTGATGTGGGTTTACGAAATTAATCCTGATTTTCCCGATTTCATAGCTTTAGTTTAAGTAGTTGTTTATTTTCAAAGATACTCCCAAACTTCCCATTACAAACCTATTGAAAAAAGGATCAAGGTAAAAAGAATTTTTTTTTTAGTGGTTTCTAAAAAAACCCGACATTGTGTCCTCTTTTGACTTCATCAGCACACTATCAAATAATATCCCTCAGAGATGTGCTAACATCATTTGAAGATGCTGCTGCAGGAAGGTATTAAAGTACTATTTAAATGGAAGTTGTTAAATAAAAACCATCTTGCCTGGATTCTGTTACATTTAAGAGACAGGAAAACAAATCAATGTTGCCAAATGGGAAAGGATGAGATCAATAAGGGGAGAAAGTACATTTTCAAGGCATTAAAAATCCGAAAAGTAAAAACAGAAGTTTAAAAACTCTGAACAATTACCTGGCTGCATCCTTTTAAATCAAAGTTCATGGCATTTATAGAATGCTAGACATAAGACAATACCTAGCATCTGAGTGCTTAGCACTGCAGTTTTCTGATAATGTACCTCCAAGGGCCTAGACCTTAAACAGAGCTTGGTAATCATCTGCCATGATTTATGGAAGCAGTAATTCCCCTTCTTCCCATATTTCATGACATTAAAAAGAAAGATTGGTCTGTCAGTAGAAATTCTTTTCCTTCTGGTAGAGCTAAAAGAACAGTAAAAACTATAGGTGACCCACATTCCAGCAAAGTTATTTTCTGAAGATTAGCTACATTGATACTGAATAAAAGCCTGAGTCATCTTTACCATTAGTCACAGCTCTTTCTCTTATTTTTCTGTGCAAGCTTCCAAAAGGTAAATGCCACTGGAGCTGGGGGTGGGGGAAGGGGAGGAAAGTATACAGAAACTCTTGAAAGGCAGGCAATTTTATAAAAAACAGGGTTTAGTTATTGGCATATAGCCCTAGTTTCCACTACACCAGTGTGTCACATCTTAGTACAGACACGGACCCCAAGTAAAGTGAACCACAGAATCATAGAATACCAGGCTGGAAGAGACCTCAAGGATCACCTGGTCCAACCTTTCTTGGCAAAAATGGAACTCTTCGAGTGCAGAAGTAGTTTTTCTTCCTTGTAAAGAGAGACATAAATCACAGTGTCAGGATCTTCTTTCAAGTCTATTTTGGGTGCATACACATATAATTGTTTTCCTCTTAGTACGGGTAACCACAGCACTAAACGCAAATGTAAAGCTTAAAAGAGCTTCAGAGAAAACAGATGTGGTAACACAGCAGAAACTCACTCCCTCTTTCCCAAATGCCAGACAGAGCTTTTCCATGCATCTCTCTCCATAAACGTGAAACTACCTCGCTACAGCCACTAAAATTTGGGATGTCACTGACATTAACCCCCACTCTCTCCAGAAGTTCTGTGCCAGTTAGCTTGAGGCAAAAGTGTCACATTCAAGCTTTATCCTCCCCATCTTGCATGTAAATCAGGATCTGATTTTTGCCACAGCTGTGTGTACCACCTATACATGTGCTCTCCTCTTCCTCTTTCCCACAAGCATGGTCAGCTGCTCAGCAGCATGAGAGAAAGCCCTGAGAGAGAAGCAAACAGTCCTCCAGCTCTCAGAGCGAAATCCCAGTAGTACCAGTGGAAAATCAGAGACTGGTTTTGCTGGGCTGAGAGCATACCCTGTCAGCTTAACCTGGAAGCGAGCTAAGCGATGGAGTGAATGTAGCTTAAGTGTATCAGTTCAAAACAATTTTAGCATGTATACATAGATAAAACCAGCACTCATAAGCATATACTTGTCGCAGCACTTTCCAAACTATCAAGTTGCAACAAGGTCTTTTACCACCTCATACCAACACACTCTTCATGCCAATCCATTTTCTGCCTTCTCCTTATCTCACCTCATCCAGGGCCTGCTCTCTCTTCTCTTGCTTCTTCCCTTCTCTTCTACTTCCTTGGCTGCCCTCTCTTCATCGGCTGCCCAACCACTTAACAGAACCAGCCACAGCTGCACCTTATCTACATCGGTCAACCCACCGCCCCTGAAGCCAGCCCACAGTTGTATAATCAATGCTAATTAATCCGGCTTCATTCCTCTCCATATACACATGTACCGAGAAAAGGCAGCATAAGAAGATAAAGAACACTCTGTGTTTCTGTGTGCGGAGAAAGTAATTTTGCACCTCTCTACATCTGCCACATCTCCATGCTACAGAGCCATTTTCCTTGGATCTCATATAGCAATTATGCCATTTTACTGACCAATTTCTAACGTCATCTACTGGCTTTTGAGGATTTTCTAATGTCTAATGCATATCTACATTTATTTCATTCTTAAGCTTTAGCCTCTGACTTCATACCAGCAAAGTATAGCTATCATTCTCACTCAAACAGCTTGGTTGTCGAAGTGAACATTAGGTCAGTGAGACAGGTGTTTCTATGGTGTTGTTAACCTTAGTCATTTTTGTTTTTTCCATTTATTTTGGGGCCTTTGTCAATTCTATGCCTTTACTGCAATTTCTCTCAGTCATAAAGGAAGGAGAAATGTTCAACAACTGCCAACTAATTTCCAAATCAGAGCAAGGGTCTTGCTAAGGCACATTACAGATCTGTGACTGGAAGTAGAGTTAACATTTTAGCAGCTGTGGATGCTAGCACTACACCTACAGAGCGTGTTAAAATAAAGCCAAAATCATCCATATGTTCTTATATCGCTGTGTCTGTGAAGTCATTCAAATATTGCAGTAGATTTATTCAAAACTTTCCAATATAAAGGGAAGAAAGAAAAAAGGCAGCCTGTCTAGGTTTTTAGGTTTTGACAGAAGTAGAAAGCTGTCACTTTAGCAATATGGAAGAGAGACTACTAATATTACAGATGTCATCGAGAGACTGAATAGAAACATACAGCTGATTGATTCAGAAAGAAAATTCTTGAAGTTCCTCATTAGCCACAGTCTGAAGGAGCACTTCATTCTTCCCTCTTAATTACTTAATCTGTGCCACCCAGAGCACTTTCTACATAGAAAACTAACTCTAGGAATGATTTCCATGAATGCCTTTTGACTGTGCCCTGTGGCCAGTAGAGGGGGGTGACCTCATTACAGCACCATATATATGCGTTTCCCAAAACCACGCGATCAAGTGCTGTGTGAGCATTACCAGCTTTGAAACGCCTGTTGAAGAGTTCATATACTATGAATTACCAGCCAGACAGGTATGTCACTTGCTTAAATGGCAGAGTTCTGCAACCACAGTTATTTAGATCTGATGGCAACATTATGATTATCACCAGAAGCTAATCAGAGAATTTCTGCCAGCTAAGGCTTAAGCAGCTTCGCAGAACGATTGAAAACCTGAGGCAGTACTTTAGAGCATGTAAGAGAGGATTGTTTTTCTTTTAAAGGGTTTTAACTTGTGTTACTGTGGGTTTATACATTATTTAATGACTGTTAGAAGAGTAATACAAGTCTCAGCCCTCCAGCCACACAGCCCCACCACTTTTTTGGTTTGGGGTTGGTTGTTTTTTTTCCCAGTAATTGGTGGTAGAAAGCATCCTAAAATACTTTTAAATCATGCAGCTAAAAATACAAAAACATAGTTTCAAAGCCTAATGAACAAGTCTCCTTTGCCTTCATTCATTCACCCATGCCTTATGCAACACCCCTTCCTACAAAGTCTGGGTTAGCTACCACAAAAGTAGGTGGAAAACAAGAAGGGGACAAACTTGGCTTGGCTTTCAGAAACCTCAGAGCCAGCTAACAGACCAGTTCTCAAAGATCTCCTCACACAAACAGTCCACCAAGAAACGGATTCTTTGCCTTTTCCATTGCAGTTTCCCAACCCTGTACACCTGTTCCCTGTCACATGCATTCTCCATCATCTCCTGCCAAATGACAGCAATACTGTACAGTGCACCACCTGCAACCAGAAGGTAGCTTTCAACATGCAGCCATCCAGCTTTTTATGGGTCACCAGTTAATTTGCTACAGACCCTGCACCAGGATTTCACAGCCCACAGGGTGCAGAGAGCTGACAGGAGCAAAGTTTTTGCGTAACTCCTTCTGTAAGGAAATGCAGTCATCTCAACACTGATTTCAGAGGCAGCCGGTACCTAACTCCTAAGTACCACTCAGTTTCCCACTCAGCAGGAGCCAGCTTCTCCCTCTCATACACTGAGGACTTTGCAAGAGCCAGCCTCTCCTACATCTTGGATCCTGCTGAATTCAGAGGTGTAACATCACTTCTACTCCTTCCTCCCAGTTAAGAGTGCTAGATATCAGGGGGGAAAAAAAAAAAAAAAAAAAAAAAAAAAAGCCAGCAGGTATTAGCCTGATGATAATAATGACGGACATGTTATAGGGATAGAGAAAAACTACTACAAATGCCATCAAATATGGATGTTTTAGACGGGTGGTCAGTGTTTTGGCACCAGATACTTTCCTAGACATTTCTGAGATTAAAAACTGCTCGCTTCAGTTGAAAGCACAGATTCTATTTCCTGAGACATTGACAAATAATTTTGATAAAGCCCAACTATTTCACAGTCTCTGTAGAAGCCTGTCAGTTTTATAGCACCTTTCCATTTCATGAAGCTTACAGTATCATCACATTGTTTTGAAAATGTTAAATATACATCAATAAACATATACTTGTGTTCTCTTCCTCAGAGACAAGTTTTGTGCCTATAGGAATCAGGTTTTCTATCTTCAGGTTCTAAGTAGCAGCCAAGACTGACTGACCCAAATTTCCAGATACATAACAATAAACTAAAAGAAATACAATCATGATTTAAAAACAGTAACTAAAAAGAGGTATCCCATGAAACGAGAGGCAAGATATGGGTGCCACTAATTCTATTTATTGTTGGCTTCAATAGATAAAAGATTTTATTCACCCTTCTAACGTCTGATGCAGGGCAGTAACACGAGAGACATAAACCTTACAAATTGTAAAGGGCTTAAAGAAACAGAAAACACAGAAATAAAACCAAGCCTTTTGTTCTTTATTCAGTCTGTTGACTTTACCACATATATTTAAGTATATGCGGACTCTTCACATTCATTTTACAGCTAATTCCCTTTACACTCAGTAGGGAGAGTCCCTTTACTTGGCATAACACAGTAAAATTCATGAATTTCTGCACTGAGACATTAGTTCACGTGAAATTCCCTGTGACTGTGCTGCTTTAGCAGACTATGCTTCAAGAATACAGACAGAGAATGTTTTATTGGTTAATCTTTGCCAAACAGCTCAGCTATCCCAAAATAAAGAACTAGGAGCTCAGCTTTTCAGGAAAGACTGATACCCAAAAAGCCATCAGAATGTCACTGGCGGGAAATTTGTGAGAACTGCCACTCACTCACCTATGGGAAGGCAAGACAATGAGAACACCAAAGTAGCATTTCTAAGATCCTTTTGAAATGTTTCTATTGAAGAATGTTATAAATATTTTATTGGAAGAACAGATAGAGATTTCAATTGTCCCTTGAAGAGCTGTTGTGCCAACTTTAGAGATTAAATTCAACCGTTAAAGTATCAAATGGAGATATTTTATTTCTGCTTTTATTGGAAATCAAAATGCAGTTTAAGCTGTGGAGGCCCTACTGATGCCTGTATAACAGAGGCATTTTGGATCTGGACTCAAATGATTTATTCCACTCATCAAACTGACACTGCAAAGAAGAAATTTAGGTTTGGAATAAAATAGTAATTTTTCCAGACAAAAAGATTGCTGGGAAGATTCAGTTTTATTAAAGATACAGAAGAGGGCAGCTGTTGTCTTTGATTATATTTACAAAGCATGAATCAGTTTTAACATACAAAGATAGCAAACCAGAATAAATTAATGCTCACCATGTGGGGACATATGCAGATGATAAGGATGATCACAGCTCCTCATTTCAATTATAATTTCAGCATGTTGCTGCTACAGATGTCCTCCAGGCTTAAGGAAACAATTTCAGACTATCATTAAAAACTTTATTTAGGAAGAGAGAAAAGAATCCAAGATGGAAATAAGAGGTTTGTACACAGATAAATTGAAAGAGGAATCAAGTGTTCCATATCTGAATTTACATGATTTGCTGAATGACACTTGGGCTTTCTCCTGACTGGGAAGTTCTCACGTAGTTAAATGTGTACAACACATGGAAATATTTTATCCCTTATAGTGATAGCTATGGCAGTACTTGGGTCACAGCACCCAGACAGAGCATCCTAAAACAACTGACACTGTGTATTAGCCAAGTGACTTTTGCAAACACAGAAAAGAGCACATTAAACTGAACTATACATTTGGTTTAAGGCCATACAGAATAAATGTCTTTAAAGTTACTGCAAATAGAGAAAAAACTACTTCTCTCCAGTATTAACAGATGCATGCAGATGGTTACAATATTCTAAAGATTACTCAATCTAAAGATTGTGTTCATCCGGTTATTTCAAATGTCACAGTAATTTTTAACTTCTGCTATCCCATGAAAAAAAGTATGTAAATAACATTGGTTTGTTATATTTATCTGTAATTTTGGATTAATGATTCATTTAATAGAAGAGGAAATTAGGAAGTGCTTTATGCTGTATAGAAAGTGAGCGGTTTGAATTTGCATGAATAAGACAAGACAAGTAAGCACAGAATAAGTCTTTGACACATTCTTCAGGGTATGGAATTACATAATAGGAGAAACTTGTATCTCTGTACTCTTCACTGTCTAGTTGCATATTGATACTCTAAAGACCATCACAAGTAACTCTACATAAGTCTATGAATTTCATTACAAATTTGCAGTACTGTGGTGAAGTCAAATACTGTGAAGGAGAAATCAGCAATCTCTGAACAGAACTGTCAGATGCCACATAAAAATAATTTATCTATGAATTAATAAATCGATCCATCTAGTTGCAAACTGATTTGCAAGAAACATAAGTATCTAGTCCTGTCTGTACATGAGAAGAGACATTTTTTGAGAAAACAGCTGGAATGGAAAGACTGACTTTGCGTGAGTATGTCCAAATAACTATATGGCCCTTTGTAGTAAATTGTAACAGTATTGTATATATACACACACACACACGTTCACGTAGCATGTATTTCTGCTATACATGTAATGTTTACATTTGCCTTATATAATCAGTTACCGCTACAAATGAGATTAAGACTGGTGTACTCTCATCACACTGAGGATCACTTTTACAGTGGCAGAATTACAACAAATATCATACAGAAGATGAATGGTTTATGTCTGTCTATATTATTACTGACAAAATTAAAAAAAATGCGTGCTAGCAATATCAGTACCTTGCTTGCTCTCTCTGGTCTCCAACCCAACCCTGAGAAGCCAGCTTTCAGTCAAAGCAATTAGCTGGTTTTTTCCCTGCTCAAGCTGCCATACCCCACATGGTTCATCTGTTGCCACATCTAGTATTTATAAGCATTTACTAATAACTTTTGTTTATTATTCTCATTTGACAGAAAAATCACAACATGCATACTGAAAACACAACCTTATTGGCACTGGGGACTGCGGAAAGGTCACCAGTGACTTTCACCAAAGGTGAATTCACAACCAATAGAGCCACGGTTTGAGAAGACAAGGGAGGAAATATTCACCTGGGGTTTTCTGCCGTGGGGAATATGAAAGGCACACTTTGATAAAAAAACAGATCTCAAAACTATGTAGCAGAGTAGTATTTGCTGTGTTGGCAGGTGTCTATCAGAAAGTCCTGGGGATGCCATAGCAGAATGGAGAAGGGAAAGAGCAAGCTGCCAGAGGCAGGCCTCCCCTCCGACTGTCGCAGATGAGTAATTCATTCAATAACTCACCTAAGCATTGCACATTTGAATGAAGAGATACACTAATACTCTCCTCTCCTCCGTTGGTTGACTAAGTCAAACCCCGGACTGTTATGTGGGGGTTACCTCCTCTCCACTGTGCCTTACCTACTGCACTCTTTTCCACACTCAGCATTTTGTCTTCCTCTGCCCAGTGTATTGTTGTGAGCGTACGGCCATCCCCTTCTCCCTCAGTACCCTTCTGTTTCACCTTATTCTGTCCGTAGAAGACCTCTTTCCTTCTCATTCCCCAGGTCACAGCAGCAGCATGTAAGCAGGACAAGCACAGCGTAGCCCCAGCTGCAGTACCGTACTCACTCACACAGGCTAAGCCAGCCAGCCGGTCCTTTGTCTCCCTCCCCGGCTGTGAGAGGTAGGCTCAGAAATCCTGTCAAACACACATTGTGCAGAACACCCAAGGGTTTACCAGGTTTGGGTTATTTTGGACCAATTTATTATCCGTGTCAGACCCTGACACTCATCATCACTGGTCCTGAAGACTCCTCTGGGGAGCATGGCCAGAGGCTGTCATTCAGAGAGCAGCAATCTCCTCCTTCCTCTCCGCATGGATTTATTGTGGCAGCTATCTGTATGTAAGCTCTACATAGAGTATAACCTGACCATTTCAGAGGAAGATTTCATTCTATCAATAACTTCTGTTTCAATCTACCAAGGTGTCATTTTTACACACAGTTTCTGTGCAGGGTGTACCAATATTTCAAGTTTAGGTTTCTGCTGCAGTCCCTTTCTTGGGGACAACATGAAATGACAAAAGGTGTTCTTGCCAATATTGTATTATGATTATGCAAACATAACGTAATTGTTTCTAAGGCAGCTCTTTGCTATTGCCTAGGTTAATTAAGGAGAGAGTCTCACAGCAAGAAAAAAACTCAAAACTTTATCATATATTTGTATTAAAGCAGAGTCTGTATGGCTTTCACATGTGGTTAAAATCAGACTAATTAGCAACACTCCAGGATAATTCATTAACTAGAAGCAAATATAAGCTCAGTACCACCATTAGTTGCCACAGGCCAGCTAAGGTGATATTCATGTGAAAAATCATGAACATCAAGGGATGCAGCTCAAGTAGTACTGTTAATGGCAAGAACAAAGCTGGGAGCATCTGGTTCTGTGTCACTACCCTGTAACAGCAAGATTTGTCAGGCATTGTTGAATACGAAGTCGTTCATAATAGGCCAATCATACCACAACCCTCAGGGACAAATGTGAGATAGCAGTTAAAAAAAAAATATTTTTTTTTTCTGATGTACTCCTTGTTATGAAAAAAGAGCTATGGCATGGCACTGTACGTGGACTGAACACTTGTATCAGCATAGCAAAATACTAGGTAAACCGATTATGAGGTTTAGAAAATAAGGGGAGGGTCAAACCACATTGGCTTACTGTCCTCCCTGGTCAGGAGAATACCTAAGAAAATCTTCACTTTAAATATTTGAATAGTCTTTTTTTAAGTGCAGAGGCTATAAAAATCACACAATTAATCTTAGATTTATATCTTAATATCTTGCTGAAGTAAGGTATTTCATGCCCTGTGTTGATAGATTGCTTAAGAGTTATTTAGGTACGTGGCTCAAAACACTTAAGTTATTCTATCAGTAATGAAAATACATCCATTTGTATTTCATCATTTTTACTCTCATTCTTCTACATTCTATATTACTGTATTCACTATTAATAACCACAATTTATCTTCTGATACAACCAGACCATTAGGAAATACATCTATAGATTCATTCTTTAAATAAAATTAGGACATTACTCTTTTCCATTTGAGCTAATCAAAAAGATGATCTTAGCCTCTCTGTTTAATGAAGAAAAGTATATTGCAGAAACATGACCACTGGTGCAAAGCCAGGGAAAACACAGACAAATGATAGTAGCTTTTAGATACATTACATGAAATTCATTCCAGCAACACCACAGCCTATGAATTTAGAAAGAAATAGCCACTGAATCCAGAATCTTTTTTTAATTCAAGACTACGTAATCTAAACAACTGCCAAAATGGAATGAACTTAGAAAGTGCAACGCTCTTGTGAATTAGAAGATTCTCATGAACTTCTGAATTTTATTCAGGAAAGTGCTGTAATCAAGATTTTAAATGTTTTAGTTTATGTTACATGCTGACTCATATAGCATAGCTCATGCACAGCAAGCAACATGTAAAACAACATAGCATAGCAAACAACATGTTTTCAGATAGTTATGTTGCAATCAAATCATTTATTGGCTATATGTTTGAATTATCACCTCATAAACATGTCTTGAATCTACCTCACACAATTCGGCATAGCTGAGCTAGCCAAAGCAGTTTTGTGGGGCATTCTTCGTATGTTTACCATGTAGAGGGATTAAAAAAACTGACAATCAAAAAAAAAAAAAAAAAAAACCCCAAAAAAACCCCACCAAACAAACAAAAATCCCACCTTTTGATTTGGTGATAGTCCTCAGAAAGCCATAGTACAAGAGTGTCAAAACTTCTTCTAATAAATGTCCAATAAGTCCCATGGAAACTAGGGTAAGTATGGAAGGATGAGAAAGTAATCCATTCCAGAATATTCCACAGTGGTTAAGCTACTCTTCTGGGTCATAAGAAACCTATTCCTTTACTTTAAACTGGGAAGAAAACACAAATGCTGTGTTGCCAGCATAAAAAGATGGTACAAAGTAGAATCATTTTTGTTAGAAATGGAACCTAAATCCCCTTAATCTCACTGAAAGTTTTGTTCCATTTTGTTGTTTTGGGTTTTGGAGTGGGCTTTTTGTTTTGTTTTGGTGGTTGTTTTTTTTTTATTTTGTGGGGTTTATTTTATTTTATTTCAATAATTATGTAGGGTTTCCATATCAAAATATCTCTCTCCTACTCAAGATTATTCTCTAGTCTTTACTCAGATTTGCAACTGGTATCTCTTTGGCCAAAACAATATACTTCATCAAGAACTATGTACTTTTCTCATCCAGAAAAAAAAAATAAAATAAAGTAAAATCTGCCTTTCACTAACCCAAAAGCAATTAGGCACTACAATAGTTGGATTCGTATCACTCTTACCAACTACTAGGATCAGTAAACAGTAAGAATGTTTTTAAATCTAGACATTAATTTAACAGGGGGGAAAGGTGCAAGAGTTCAAGAATAATAAACTTGAAATCTAATAACTGGTAAGGTCCAAAGGAAAATTAAATGAATCCTAGACATCATACCCAGGCACATCATCTTTCCTCCTTAAAACCCTGAAGCTCATGGATATTACAGTTCTTCACGCTATCCAAAATTAAAATTACTCTTGCAGACTGTCATCTGTAATTCTCTCAGAGTACCACAAACAAAATTTATAACACTGTCTTCCATGTTCTCTGGTATGGAAGTGTCTAGAAAAGTTTGTGATTTGGAATGTATGTCTTAGTGAGTATGGTTACCTCCCTGTGCAAGCATTTCATATTTAACATCGCTGCAGCATCCTTTGGCTTTCACTGCAGATATATTTCTTGGCACTGATTTTTATCCTAACTGAGCAGTCTAAGAAATAAGGTACTCTCGAGCTTGTGACAAAGGTTTTCTAAATGTGATTCCATGTTCTTCTGTGTTAGTTGTGATTTGAAATGGCATCTCCCTTTTGTTCCATCAGAGCAAACCTTCATTCTTGCATTAATCTTAGTTTGGCCCATCTGCAATGCATGAATACAGCAGCTTTTACATTTCCTCTAACTCATTTAAACTGAAGATAATCAGTATTTTAAATAACGTAACATACCTACTAAAAAATCCAATAGTGGCCATACATTTAACAGCAAAACCTAAAAAGCTTTTAGGGGGTTTTCTCACCTTTCTTCTGTATTCCTTGTCCTATAATCCACTATTTCATTCTTCATTTTACTGGTAATTATCACATCGAATTGCAATATTTTAGACCTGAGAGAGGTTGATTTTTACATAATTCTGGAAAATATTAATAAGATGTTTTTGTGCTATTTGATTGGGAGAGTAAGGCAAGACTTCAAAGGGCTCAAACTCCCCTAGGGTTTACATACTTTAAAATAACAGTATCTCTGTATTGCCAATAGGAGGGAAAAAAACAACAGACCTTCAAATTAATATTACATTGGCAGCAGGTTTTTACAGACTATTTTCAGGGCTGTGGGCTGACTCCTTGGCTTAATGAACAGTTTGATTTAAAGCTTAAAATTATTAAGTGTTCTACCAGAGTCATAAATAATGCAGTTTATAATATTCCTATCGAGCATATAAAACTACATTTGTCTTCCATTAACAACACACTTTTTAAGTAGCCTGACCTCTTCAGATATATAAGAGCATGCAATTAGTGCAATTTGTCACAGGTCCTTTACATTTTAATAAGATGTAATTAATTGTCTGTTTAGTCTAATTAACTTTGAAACCCTGACAGTTCTTGCTCTCTGGTATAAAGCACAGCTCCTTATTTGAATTGCTAATACTGGACAGAGCGCCTCCATACAACAATAAATTCAAATCTCTGTACTTTTGCAGACTAAGAGACATGGGCTAACCTACCAATGTTTGCATTAACTTTTCCAAAGCCTTTTTTTAACTAATCTGTGCCAATATATGTGAGTCAGTAATATGTGGGAGTCAATGTGTTTGAGTTAAACAGCTCAAGTTACCGTAAAGTACTATTAGAATTCTATTAATGATCCCACAACTGAATAATTCTGTTTCAGTCATACTACTCATGTTTCATACATGATTTAACAAATGAGTTACAGACTCAGGCCAACAGAGATATAAATCCTTTACATTCTTTGAAGTTAACCTGCAGCTCGTGAAGAATGTAGGGAGGCATTAAACAGATGACCCTGAAAACATGACATTTTAATGATCAGAGTAAGGTATCAGCCACATGGAAGTAACATTGAAGAGAGAGTTAACTGTTAAAAGCTTGGGAACTCACATTTTGGGTTGGTTTTTTTTTTTTTCAGCTGTATGAAATTATGACAATATAATTTGATTTTAATGCAAATTATTACTTTTAAATATGACAGATTTATTTTACATTCTCTCCATGATGATTTTAAGTATTTAGAGGATCGAATTTGCAGATGATAAATGACACGTAATTCAACTGAATAGTAAATAAAAGGCAGATTCCGACATCCTGTCCTCTCCTGAATAAAATCATTCTCTGTAAAAAATACTGCAAAAGTTAATGATCTTCAGAACTGTAGAAACAAGACTATGTGAGAATCTGTACAGAAAAGAGCTTGTGGAGAACAGAAATGATTCAATGAAGTGTTGATTTATGTTTAAAAAAAGCATATATAATACATTCAACTGAAAGTTTTTGCAAGTTGAAATAATGTTTTATTTTTTATCCTGAAAACAGGAATAATTTCACAGTCTTGGGTTCTGTGCATGGCCCTCACAGAATGTCAAGTAAGGGGACATATAAATCTTACCTCCTATAACATATAGACACTGACAGGGACAGAATGAGCACCAAAGCAAATATGAGGTAGAAATGATTTTTTTATTACTTTAGGTATTTCTAGATGTCAGATAAAAATGAGAGCATTGCTAAAAATTTTACAGAATGACAGCTGTGCCTTATGGATAACATTCTATAGTTTGATGTATGATGCAGAAAATGTGAAAAATATTGTGAAGTACCACCTTGACATAATGATGGAATGCCACAGGAAACGTGCTAATTCCAGAGGAATGTAATAGACCACTGTTAAATAAAAGGAGGCAGCTTCAGGCCCAGAAAAAAAAAATAAAGAAAAGAAAAAGAAACATCAAACATTGACTTTAGATGAACAAAAGTTGCAAAACTTCGTTTCTGTTTTATACAACTGCCCAAGTTCTGATGCTCTTTTTTGATCAGAATTACCCCTCAGACTTTCAGTAGGTACAGAGGATTTTGCGAACATCCTACTACGCCTTTTACAAAACACCAGAGGATGCACCATCTCCAGTATTACAGAATTTATAGTACAGGCTATTACAACAGACTGTGTATTTTTTAAAAGCGCTCCAATGTAGCACATGAAGGCTCAATAGGCAGTAGTTATGTGGCTATAGCAATTTAAAACAACTGTTATAGTTTCATTTATCAAAGTCTGCTCCAAGCCTGGCTATAAACAGTGAAAAGGCGAAAATGAGTAAGTACCAAATCCACTTAACATCCATTTAAATGTCTGCTTAACATCACAGATATGTACCATAGAACAGATGCATCTGTACATTTCAAACTTAATACACAGTATTACCCCATGCTCTCCTCTTAAAGCAGGGGCCACAGGTTGAACCCTCGTTTGCACACCAGCAGAATGAGAATGGCTGGGTCTGCCCTGCAAAGTGAGGCCACATGCAAACCCCATTCCCAGTTTAACACCAGGCTTGGATGAGACCTGCATCGCCAGCATTCCCCTGTGTACTTCCTGGCGTACTCTAGAAAAGGCTGCTGGATGGTACGGCCAGTCCCCCAACCCAGCCAACCCCAGCACCAGGTCTGGCAGGGGCTGCAGACACCTGCCTCATGCCCTGCCCTCGCCCAGCCATGATCCTCTTTACAGAGCCCCAGCCCCACCGTGCAAGGACAGATGTGATACAAGTGGTCATGATTAATAACAGTATTAGCAGGCATTGTACATAAAAACATTAAATATATGAAAATATTGAAGATAGGTCAACACACTACTATGCACAAGACTCGACCCACTCAACACTTAGACCAAATAAACCTAATCTGAAGTGCATTTGGCATTGGGCATCCCTATGTAATGAATAAAGACTAATTAAAAGAAGATTAGAGCGTATCAATACGAATAAAGACTACAAAATGTGGCGCGAGCAGGAAGGCTGAAGGAATTGGCTTACTAATTTGAGAAAAAGCGTAAGGCCAAGTCACATGAGAACAAACTCCCAAATATGCAAAATTTATTCTAAACTGATAGTAAGTAAGAGATCTCTGCTGGAGAAGGAATTAATTATTGCATATTTGGGAGTTGGGAAGCAATCCATACTTTAGACATTAGGAAAACTGATTTTTAACCATAGCATTGCACATATACCTGTCAGGGATGCTTTCATTATATTTGTTTCAGAGCATGTAAGCAGATAAGTTCATCTTTTGAAGTCCCTTCTAGCTCAACCTTTCAAAGAGTTCTAATAATAGAAAGAAAAAGTCATTCTTAATATACACCAACATTCAAATGGAAGCAAACTTGTATCAATAGTGACTTAGAGTCTTTAGCTTCATAACATCTATTTGAGGTGAAATATTTTTTGTCTGCCTATAAAAAAAAAAAATGACAGCAAGAGTTCTTACATTAAAATATTCTAAATTAACATGTGCCAGAGGAGAAAATCCACTGAAGAAGTTTAGCATTGTTGACAGTAGTTGACATGCAGGTATGATTGATGTCTGCCTTTCCTCCAAGGATAAATAGAAAGCTGGCAAATGCCACATATACATAATGCGTTGGATTTTAAGCCAAATTGGTTTTCAGACATCGTACTTGACATTTCCCCCTCATACTTCAAATTATTCCTCGGTACAAATTGCATATTTATATAATGTGTTTTGCTGTACAGTCTGGTTTGATCACATCTCCTTTAGGCTTTCTCCAGGCAGCTGCAGTTATAAATAGGCCAAAAGCGCTGCTTGTAGTAGAGATGAAATAGAGATTACCCCCGTCCAAATAAAAAAAAAAAAGTGCCAAGGAAAACCTGACGCTTTTGTTATTGAGCCTTTAGCAGTACACCGAATTTTCATTCCACTTACTCTAAACCACCACCCAGGCTACTACTGCTTGCTTCTATTAAGGGGTGGTAAAATGATAAAGGAGAACTTTGCTCGTTCTGATATGTGTTATGAAATTAAAATCACAAAACCACAGGGAGGCATTTAAAAGGGCTCATTGGCATATGGATGGTCCCGCTGTAGTGGTCTGGTAAGGTTCAGGAAAGGTAGAGCCTGTGTAATCACAGGAACAGAGATCCAACCTCTGGACTTGAGAGATGCCAGTGGAGGTTTTACCCAAGTGTCTCCTGTGACAATGCCATGCTGCTGACTCTGGTTTATCACGCTCCATGCCTGTTACTGAATAAGATAAACTGACCTACGCTTGAGGGCTTCTTTCTATTCCTGTTTCTGTTTCATCAAACCGGTTTAAAAAAAAAAAAAAAAAAAAAAGGCAAAAAGAAAAAAGCAGAGTTTATAAGCTTATGGGTTATATATTTGTTCCTGGGAGACATAAACAAAACCTAAGGCAACAAATGAGCGAGTGATATTTGCTGTTACAGTTCAGGACTCCAGCTGCAATTCCTAAGCGTCTGTGTTACAAGAACTTGATGAGCTAAGTAAGGTCTAGCTATGGAGTGGAAAACTAGTAACTGCAGCAGTATCTGGCAATCAACACAGTTGTTTGCTTAAACACCTTTAAGCATAGCACATTGATTTGCACTCTGCCGTATTCAGGGATAACTAGACCAGATAAAATCCTGAGTAAAGATGGTGGAACTCCAGATATTGATCCCCAGACAAACTATAAAGAGTTTGCTCAAACTGTGACACTCCTATTAGAGATAAGGATTCGTGAATAGCTCTGAAATATGCAGTTGAATAGGCTGCCTTCTCTTCTCTACCAAAACAGACAGAGAAAACCAAAAGCCCCAAAAAGCCCCACCAAAAAAAAATCCAAACCCCCCCAAAAAAAACCCAAAATCAAGAGGCAGCTATCTGGCTCTGTTAGGTTATCATTTGCATTTCCTGCGGCCCTGAAGAATAAAACACCAAACAAAACTTGAAACCAATCTTGAAATGGATACAAACCTCTTTCAAAAATTGGTGACAGAAGAATCAGTGCTTCACAAATTATCAATTTTAAGATGATAATTAAGCTTGCATTAATTTGTTTTATGGTAGTCAAGTTTAACATTATAGGTAAAAGCTTCATATAAAATTGTGATGCCATGATCTATTCTGAAGTATTTCATTGAACCAAATGGCAATCTTTTCTACATTAGCATTTTTTGAAATTATGTTCACTGCACTGATCATGATTGCAAAGTGTTCAACCATGTCCTGGAGTTCTGCCTTTGATGTACATACAAGAACTCTATTAAGAATACAAACGGAGAGGTAATGAATGAAGTTGCTCATTCCCAACTCTGGCAACTGTTCGAGTCTACAAAAACTGATTGATGCACTAACGCCCATTCATTTTAGGTCAATTGTTTGTGAAGTGCTGATAGGATTGCTCCCTATGCTAAATTCTGCATGCTAACTATTAAATGCAGGAGAAAAGAATGGCAAGGAGCACTTGGGGGCATTGAAGCTGCACCACATCAGATGGTGTGATATGATCCTGCTGAAAACTAGTGGAAACAAAACTGCCTTAAGCTACAGTGCCCGATCATTAAAGCTCAATCTAAGTCAACATTGAATACTATTAACTTTCATATCTACGTTAGTGAAGAAACACCCTGATGGGAAGCTGACACACTGTTTTAGATATTATTGCCATCTTATTTCTTAAAACTAGATGAATGCTTCAAAGGTTGAACCTCTCACTGGATAATTTCCATGTTTTGTTACCATACTTAGTTTTCTATAAGTACAGCAATGGAGCCTTGCTTAACATCTGAACTCAATGAATAATTAGCATATACTAGAAATCACTGGACAGCCTGCATTTAGATTGGATAATAAATGCAACAAATATGTACATTCATGTCGGTTCTTCAGTAATTCTGCATTCTCCCCAGCTGTCATCGATTTGCCTGCATTTCACAGAACCTCTAAAACTTAGGGTAGCAGGTTTTGATGTTGACACTCAAGGACCCTACAGTAACTGCATCCCGAGACTGGGTCAGAACTTGGTCTCTCCCTCTTAGCAAGCACATCCACTGGGTGCAACCATATCAGACCTAAGTCTAAGTGAGTGTATCTACACAAACGCAGGGAGATGTGTGTAACCCTCTGTTCATCACTAGCTCATAACGAATCTCCCATTTTAATCTAGCATTCTTGCTGTCAGAAATACTTAGCTAATCAAAAGAACTAATCAAACCATTTATCTGAGGTCCGAAAAGAAGCATCAGACAAAAGCACAATATACTGGAAGCTCTTTAACCCCCTTGCTTTCTCTACCGCAAGACTCCTGGCATATTCACTTTTGGACTTTGAAAAAGGGAAAGAAAATACACGTCCTCCTTTTCAAAACATTCAAATTCAAACCACCAATAACATGAGAAGTGGCAAGAGAAGAACTGCTGCTAACTAGTATCATAGACTATAAAGCAGTCATTTCTGTGTTTAAAAATTAAACCAGGTCAATCCAATGTTGTTCCAAATTTTTTTAATAACCAAGTTCAAAACTGCTTCTTGACATTGACTCATAACTCAGTGTCTGAGGGCGATATTATGCACACTCCAGTTGATACCTGCCAATAAACAGTAACGATTTAGATAACATGCCCACGTGGAAGACTTTGTTTTTCAATTCTACGCCTTCTAAAAATAAGCAAAATAATAACTGTCTTTTATAGAAGCTATAGGTGGGTTACTAGTTCATACTAGTTCATACATGTGAAGTGTATGATCACCTTCCCACCACAACCCCCAAGCATATCCAGTACGGACATTAAAAGTACTATTAAAAACATTTACCTGCATTTCTCATGGAAATTGCAATGGATCAAAGATGGATGTGTTTGGACTTGTTCTGAAGTACACACATTGAATTTTTAATATATGGAAATCTTAATATTTGCTCTCTGTGGAAAAGCTCGGCTGATCAGCAATCCAATAGTCATTTCCTTGCCCTGGAATAAAACCCTAAGGCATTTACTTAGTTTTTATTTGTTCTTTATTTAGGCAGACTTGCTGACTTCAGTGGGAGTTTAGCAGAGGAAGAACTGGAAATAAAAACTGAATGAAGACATTAACATCTGTTCACCTGGAAAGAGTATCTGGATTTTTTCTTGGCTTACTTTATATACCTGCTGCTGAATAAAAGAGGCAATAGCATAGTTATTCACAGAATATTGTAAAATGGGTAGTTTTATACAATCCTCTAGAGAGATTAAGGATAGTGGAGATAGCTGATTTTTTTGTGAACTATGCATTGAAATTCCATCATCAGACAGTAGCAGTCTAGCAGAGCTTCAGCTGTGTCAAAGGGGACTGACTACATAAACATTCTGGCATACTGAAAAACCTCTTTGTTATACTGCAGAGAAAAACTCAGGCAAATAGAAACTATAAAATGAACGTCATTATACATTGCTGGGTTTGCTACTAAAACCATGTCATGACAATAACTTATAAGCACCCCTTTTTTGTGTTGATTGAGTGCACTCCTTATACTCTCAATTCCTTCTGTCTTCCTGCAATGCCAAAAATTATAGCTGTTGGCTCTTCATCTCTTGTACCACAGGTTTCACTTTTGTTTTGGGTTCTCAGGAGAACACTTTGGACTTGGATTTTTGCAGGGACATATGGTACAGATGTTCCATGGATCCTTTTAGACTAAATGTCTGTTTACATCAGTTGTCTGTTATACTAAATGAGTAGACTAAATGACTTCTTGTCCTTATTAATCTGTGTTCTTCAGGAAAATCTTTTAGCTTTAAATGCCCTACCCTGTTGGTTTCTACATTGCATGTTCCAATTCCTTTTGTCTCACTGGAATGGGTTGTTTCAGGAAAAGAGCAATAAAAGCAAAGCATAAAATGTAACATAGATGTCCTTTATGACGTACTTCTCCAAAAATTATTGAAATGAAACTTCATGAATTCAAACCTTTTCCCCCTCCTTTCACTCTACACCAGAAGATAACACAATCTCAACTCCCTAATATTTCTAAGTGATACACTTGTACTTCTGACTGACAGAAGCACCAACTCTGGCCATGCAAACTGAATACATACAGCAAGATGGCAGAAGGTTTTCAAATTTAAGTGAGCTAACTGCTGGCTTCTGAAACAGAAATCCAGCACAAACCAGGGACATTGTACCTTGAACTCTTATATGTAATAAAAGACCAGTTTCTCCATAGGAAGGTCTGAGGTATTTCTGTATCTGCTTTTTTTTTAATCAACCAGTTCATTATATTAAAAGCATCAAGCATCTCTGCAACAAAGCAATGTCCTTCTTCACAACACAGAACTTCTCTGATTCTTTTCTTCCAACTCCCTTTTTGCTTTCTTGTGCATGAATGTGTCTTCTGCCATATGAAAACCCCACCATAATGGAAAGCTTAATGGCAAAATTCAGTCAGTTTCTTTGTAAAGTATTTATATTTTATATCATGCTCCTTCCCCTGATTCTGTCCAGCAAGCCACAGATGACCATTTACTCATTTTCTCAACCATTAATTCTAGATAAGGCTTTAAATCTCTTTGAGAGATCATCAAGCCCTTGAAATTTCAAAGTTTGACAGCCTGAGCTTCCCATGTCAAATGGTTGTGAGCACACTTCTGTATCTCCACAGATTTTACAGCACCACTGCTGTGCATTCTTAATCTGAAATCACTTTCTGCCTGAGGCTGGAATGCAAACCTATCTTCCAAACAGATGCAGAATGTAGTAGTCATCTAACTTACATTAAATGCCATCGAAATTATATTATGCCTGTACATCTCTGGAAATTAGCTTAAAGGTATGAAAAAAAAAAAGAATAAAAAAAAAAAAGGTAGTACACTTGGTCTATTTGGTTTAGCCAGAAAATTGGCTAATAAACAGGGATAAAAACCAGCAGAACATTGCAGCTGTTAATTGCTGAGGCTGCTTACAGGCTCCAGTCTTCTGTCGTAATCACCCAATACACTCCCAGGACTATGAACTGTCCAAACAAAAAAAGATAATCTGTCATGAATCAAGGAGAATATTTTATGCATTTCAGAGCCATAAGGATGGAATATAATTGAAGTAAGACTCTAATGAATTTGAATTAAACTAAGCAGGAGGGTATTTATGGATGTAGGGAGGGAATTATAGCACAACTGTGAAAATGTTTGATGTGTAGAAATTCCTGCAAATATGCCTAGCTATTTCTTCAAACTCGACATTAATTATTTGCCAGTGCAAGCAAACACTTTGCTTAGGAGATTCAAGACTGAGCCAAAAGGTATAGCAGCGGGTGGAAGAGTAAACACTGAAGCTGTACCTTATGGTCATTCTTTACTCCACATGTTTGAGAACTGGTGTGTTTTCTGTAGTTCATGATCTTTCTTTTACCAGTAACAAGAATCATTTCTGAAAGAGATCATAAACTGCATTTCATTACCCTCTTCTACAGACAGAACCCAGTGCCTCCTGATTGTATACAGTCTCTCCAGACAGGTAAGCAGTATCTGCTGCATACAATTGTAGAAAAGTAAGTCCAAAAGACAAATCAAAGGCTACGATGTCCATCTGTATATGCCTCTTCAAAGAGTGAATTAATCCTGATATAATTTCTCACTTATTTGTTAAGCCTATTTGAAAGACAGCCAATAAAAAAACCCAGAACAAAACAAAAAGATTTCTTTATGTGTTAGTTTGGGGAGGGGGGGATGTTTGTGAGTTTTGGTTGGTTTGTTGGTGGTTGTTATTTAACCTGATCCTTTCAGCTAATCAAATCCCTAACTGTTACTCAGGGCTTGCAGACCTTTTAGTGACTCAGTTAAAGACAATTCCAATTACCTTCCTTTCCACAGTCCAGATGAAACCCTTCCACTCCAACACTACAACAGGGTATTCTTGCTCCCCTTCTCTGAATTTTAAGAATATAATCTCACCAAGTCAGACAAAGTATTCATCCATACTCAAAGTGGGCTACTGTGCTCCAGTACTGAAGATACAAGATTACTCCGCAAGTGACAATGTTCCGTCCACAAGGCCAGGTGAGCTGATTGTCTTTGCACCACAACACAGCATTACGTGTCCTGCCCTTAACCTACTACAAACCTGACTTAAGAAAAACAAACAAAAGCCAAAAAAATTCCCAAACCACAATTATTGCCTAACCGCAATTATTGCCTGAGTTAATGCGTTTGCCTGCTTCTGTCTAGATCTAGAAAAGCACTTTTGTCCTTGTTGAACTGCATCCCTTATTTACCACTTCAATTTGTCAAGTTCAGTGTAGTTCCTTCCTCAGCAGTATTTGCAGACCTCCTCATCTTCCCATCACCTGCCACTAAGTAAGGAAAGTAGTACTTTCCAACAAATGCCAGCATAGCTATTTCAGCTTATTGTGGAATGTTTGTTACAACTTGTGCCTTTGACTAGAAAATGAGGGTTCACAGGCAGTGCAATATAGCTAACATTTCAATCCTGGCATAAAACTGTCACTGGGATGTCAATGGATGCCCCTGACACTGTAGAGGAGACCAACTTCTGTATCACACTAGATGTATGAAGTACTAGATCATGGTCAGGCTGTTAGTTAGAAAAAAACAAAAGTGGTGTTATTTAAACCAGTTCTTAGTTCCTTGGACTTTGGTCTGCGGCTGACTGTGCATTAGGGAATTATCAAAGAGGAAGAGCTATTATTGGAAGAATATATCTCATTTTTCCATCACTTGACTTCTCTTATCTTTAGGAAGAGAGGCGAGAACAGGGAGTAGTTTCCACATGATCCGTTTCTTTAATTTGCTTTGCAGAGGAGTTGAAATGTGAAGTTGAAGGCTGAATTCAAGCTCTCCTCTCTTCAACGCTCAATGCCTTTAAACAAACCTCAATTGCATCAGCTTACCTGTGACATTCTACTTGGAGCACTGCACACAGGTATGATGCCCTCACTTTAAAATTAGTACTTGTGGGAAACCTTTGAAAGCCGCTCCCTCATGCTTGTCACAGCAATAACAGTCCATCACCCCCCCAGCCCTAGTTTGTCATACTCCAGCCCCAACGGAAACATTCACTGCTAGTCTTGTTTCACTTCCTTCAGCTTTTACTTTCAAAGTTACAAAATCCAGTTGCAATAACCCATTGAGTCACTTGTGTACTTGAAGGGCCAGTTCTGCATCTTTCTTGTGATATGTTCATTCATTTCTCTGTAAACTTGCTGAAGTCTGGAAGTGACAAGTCATGCAATGACTGGACTCTAAGGGTTTATCAGCCCTTCTGTCCTACAAATCGCTGCCCTTTTGGCAGTACATATAAATGTATGAAAATCACAAATCCAGATTGGGACTGGGAGTTTAGCTCAGAGTACAGGATGACAGCAACCAGTATTTTATACTATACAGGCTCCCTAGTGTTTCACTCACATTAAATATACCTTGAGATTCAGGGGTATGCAAGACAATTTACTATTTATCTTAATGACCTTAAAGAATCTCAACATGCCAGCACCTCATCAAGGTACTGCAGAGTGAGATGCCGTGATTTCAAGAATATTCGAACAAGTATTCAAATATTTATAGTCTTTTACTTGAAGTTTTCCAAACGATTTAGCAAACTAATATCATATATAAGAATCTAAGTATTCTTATTATTAAAAATAAAATGCATTTTATTGGTTTGATTTTGCCAGAAAAGCAACTGTGATATATTACCATTCCTGGCACTGTTACAGGAATTGTAAATGGAAAATATGCCACACAGTTATTTGCTTTCTGCATTAGGCAAAGACACATTTTCAATGCCAAATGACTTTTGACATTTAATTTGAAACCCAAGATACCTTAAAGTTAGCTATCTAGAAGTAATAATGATAGAATACCTGAGGATTTCATTTCTAGGAATGGATTTTTCTGATTGTTTTAAGTAAATTTAAATACATCTTATGGTCAATACCTAATACTTAGGAACTGTTTTTTCTTCAACCTATTCAGTCTGTTCAAGGACTGACTTTGGGTTGAATCCCCTGTGCACTCTTTTTCGGATGGGGGGTTTGTTTTGTTTAATGGAGAGCTAGCTAAAACATTAAAAGATTTAGATACACGTGTTCCAGTTACCTTAGTATTTTTTTTAGCAGTGGACAAAGCCTTCCAAACAAAACTTTTCAAGAAGTATGTTTCAAACTAAAAGAATTTGTGGCCTTGTACAGAATGTGACTTTTTTCAGGGAAAACTCCAATCATGCTCGTTATATGTCATGCCTTAGTCCACCACTATACAGGGGGAACACACTCTGAAATTTTTGCTGCTTTGTTTGGAAGTTGTTAGATGACAAATAGCTGAAGTTATTTAATTCCTTGAACTTCAGATATCCCATATGCATTTGTATTTTATCCTGGCCTGAACCCTACAACGTTTATGATACCTTAAATAAACTACTGGCAAAGAATCAACAAGAGTTGAAGCAGGACAACAGACTAATTCATACAGAATTTACCAGTCAAGACTGTAAGACCCTTACTGATGTGGTAAAGCACTTGAGAGCTACTTTGAAAGCAAGGTACTTTGAAAGCAAGGTACTGCTTGAGGTATTAAGAGTGGAAGAAAACAGTGCCAATTCTTTGAAGGCAGCAGCAATATGTGTACAAAGATATGACATTATGTATGCACACCACTGTAGCAGCCCTTAAAAAATTAAATTTTTTAAGTGTTTAAACTTTCCTAATGACACATTAGGCAATGAATTAGCATCTCACAAGAAAACTGTCATCATTTGAACTACATTAGTACTGAGATCAGTTGTGCCCACAAGAAAAAGTTTCTTTGTCTAGGAGAGGCCAAATTAAGAAGCTGAGCACTTAGAATAAAAGAGGGATGCAAATTAACTATGTAACACTTACAGGCAAGGCTCTTCATCAGTAAGGGCAATATTTACTGTTTTAAAAGAAATGTTAATAACCACCCCCTTGAAAAAAAAATTAATATACATCCCCTTCGACTATTTCTTTCATCAGTGTTTACTGAGTCCACAAAACAGATTAGAAATTACTGTTTTAGCAGCATAAGCACAATCAATTACAAGATGATATCTGTTTGTTATCTCTCACAAGTGAGCAGTGCTCATCAACACTTATAATACCTGATTACTTCACATGAAATTTGTTCCTCAAGCAAACTGCCCAACTCAGAATTTCACTGGGGCTGTACAAAGAACATTGCTACAACTTGCATAGGCTTGCAAATAGAAACTTGGGTTATCTCTTATGTGAACAATTACCCATTTCTGACCACGTTTGTGTTGCTTTCTCAGTCAACAGTTATTGTTTTAATTAGCCATTGCTTTTTCCAAGTTTTAGTTTGTTTTCTGGTTTGCTCTTTATAAATCAGAGATGGCATATAGTCTAACTAACCAAACCACTGAAGCATAGGCAATAGGAAGCAACTATATGTGTTTATGTTAATCTCTTTAGAGACCAGGATTATTTGGATTAAAAGGAGCAGCCGTTCAAATAGAGTCTTTTCCTCACCCAGAGACAACTAATAATCTGACTAGAAATCCTAGAGCATTAAAAAGAAAGCCAAAACAACTCTCTACTAACAAAGAATGTGTTTCAAGTGCATAAAATCCTTTCCCATGTGGAAAACAAATAATTTTATCAGTTTAGAGCAAGATTTAGAGTGTGAATAACAAATTAACACATGACAAATTAGGTCAAATTTTAAATATATTCATCTATCGAATAAAAATTCTCCCTGCAGATGAAATTCTGAGTAAGACAAATGAAAGATGATGGAAAAAGTGTCAGCTAGAATGAGATATGTCAAAACTGCAGTAAAATAATTTGAAAGCTAACTATAAAAACTATGTAACTGCATGCCCAAGTACTCACAATTTCAAATCATAGGTATTAAAAAAAGAAGTGCTTTGCTTCTTATTAGTGAGTCACTGACTAAGTTTAAAAGTCTTAAGTCCAGCAGGAACTGAAGCAATATAAACAGCGCCTAAATGGGCACATTATGATTATATTCTTTCTTCAAAGCATACTAACTAGAATTAAAAGAAAGAGGTCTGGCTTTATAAAAAATGTCACCCACCAAGTCAAAGTCTAATTCAGCTAATATATGTATTTGTTTTACATGTGGCTACAATACTGCCAGCAACTGTAGCACTTGACGCTCGCCTTTTCTCCCGTTCACCCTTGGATGCAGATCCCTGGCCAAGGGAGCATGTTCACCCAAGGCTCCCACCTTTTGGCCAGCCTAACCAAAAACAGTCTGGGTGGAAGAACTTGCAGTCCATCCAAATTGGCAGTGAATGTGGAGAAGGTAGAAAAGTCAACAGTCCCCCATCAAATACCTTGAAGAGTTTTTTTACAGATACATATCTAACTGAAGTATAAAATCAAAACATCTAAGCATGAGTTTGGTGTCTTGACACGTCTAAATTCTTCAGTAGAAGGATTTTTCAGCTAAACAAACAGCTAAAATTGTATTTGTCTTTGAAAACCAGTTCTAACAAACATTTATTATTACTATTATTTGTACATTCCTGTCCTTAGCACAATTATCAGAGCAAAAGCAGGCTCTGGATTTATTCCATGCCTTTGCTACCTACACACTACCTAACTACAACATTCAGGGCCTAATTAAAAAATTTGGATCCAAAAACTAAGCATAATATGAAATTAAACAGTATGAATCAAGCAAAGATTTCACTGATTGTGACAGGTTCTTTGTCATAACCCCTGAATTAAAAAAAAGAAAATGAAAAATGATAGAATCATAGGATATCCTAAGTTAGGTTATAAATGAGGAATCAAACAAAACTGAAAATCTTCCCCTTCACAGTGCCATATTCTTAAGTGATACTTAAGCACTTTTGTTGCTGTACCCTTCCAAGGCCGAGTAAAATACAAGTTGCAAACACAGCTGGCCAAAATACTCTTTCACTCAAACACACTTCAGTTTTTTCTATTTATGAACTCTAATTTCAAAGTCTGAAGGTTTCTGAAGATTTATGTTGCTTTCTCTGGGGTTCAACTATATATATTTATAGATATATATATAAATATGTAAATATTTACATAGTTAAAAGCAGACAATAACTATTCAGTCACTTCCTTTCACACTAAACAGTTTTATTTCTAACTATTGTCAAAATTTTGACCAAGCCAGATTTAACTGTAGCAAAACACAGTTGAAACTAAAGAATTGAAACAGTTTTAGGCACAAATCTGAAGTGAGAAAAACAAAGTCTAATAATATGGTTCACTTGAAATGGAATTTCACGTTATACACAGAACAAACTGGCAAAGCAGTTTTGTGTCTGACTCAATTCACCATTTCATACGCTAATTTCCCAGTTTCTCCTTTATGAGAATGGGATTTTTCAGAATACCAATGGCAATTTCAAAATTAAAGTAAACACTAAGGCTGCAACTGTGACACTTGTTTTCAGGATCAAATTATCCATTTCCATAAGCTTTTTAAATTTCCAATTATTCTTAGACGTTTTCTTGCATATGAAATACCACATTTCTGTATAAAAACTGATGAGAGGCTGAGAAGCGTAAGTTTGCTTACTGCCCAATGCATTTTATAAGTGGTTCAGAACTACTCAGGCATAGGGAGAACCACAACACTAGGGTTTGGAGAGAAAAACAACTATATGAGTTGAAGAAATGACTTCTTGTTGAGGGCAGGGACTAAGAGGAGCTGCCTCTATGTAAATTATGAATATTGAAAAGAGCATGAATGTAGATAAAGGCAATTCCACTGCTGAAATAAAAGTAGTTGAGGGGTTACTATTTAATGTAGATATAAATCAAATTAGTGAGAAGTACCAATAGTGCTATCAGAAGCCATCAGACTTAGAAATGTGGATGCTGAAGTATGCGAACAATTACTAATATATTCAAGCATTAAAAATATATATATACACACACACCAGGGTTCCGTTCAAATTAATGGCTATAACACCCAGAGCACCTATTCAGCTAGGGCAATATCCTGTTGCTAACAGGAGAAAAGCAGCAAAAAATTACACAAGACATCTAGCCAATCATGCAGACCTGTGCCTTAAGTAAACATCCACAAAATGAACCTCACACACTATGGAAAACAGCAGCACATCCTATGACTGCAGCACTTATCGTTGCATACATGAAAAAAAAATAGTAACAACAAGACAGAGGAAAACATAGAAATATTATTTTCTTCCTTTCCAGTTCACTTAGAAGAACTACAAATTACAAATGCACTGAAGTATCATTTTTAGTGGATATAAATAATTTCTAGGAACAGTTTTAAATTCTTAATACTTTTAGATCGAAACACCTAAGGACCTAACCATACACTTCTACAAGTGTCCAAAAGCCTAATAAGAAAATAACTTGAGGTATTTATATCAACTATAGCTGATATACAGTTCACACTCTGCATATACGTATAGTGAAGGGACAAGAGGTGCAAGACACGAAACGGAAAGTTCCCTTCAGGCACAAGGGAAAAAATCTTCACTGGAGCAGTCCAAACACTAGAGCAGGTTGTCCAGAAGAGAGGGGGAGATCCCAACCTTTGAAATTTTTAAAATCCAACAAGGCTCTAAGTAACCTAACCTAATTTTAAAGTTGCCCTGCCATGAGCAGGAGGTTGGACTACAAAGCTCCTTCCAACAACAACATATCTCCAGTTCTAACATAAATTTGGTATTCACATAAAAAATGCAAAGAACAGCATACAGCTCCTTCTGGCAGGTTGTTACCAAGCAGCTCTGAGAAAAGGGAGCACTGACTTTTCAGAGGTAAATAGGTAAAAAAGAAAAAAAAAAAAAGAAAGAAAGAAAAAAAAATATTTCTCTAGCTGATCTCACTTAATTTGCCCCAGAGACCTTCATTGCCTGGTACAAAAGGTTCACCTTTTGCTTGACTTTATAGGAACTGCTGCAGCAGAACATAATCTTTCACCGTTTTCCTTCCCATTACCTGCATATTCCTTACACGGAGCAGCTTCAGATGAGATTTTCTGGGGAGGGAAAAAAGAATTGCCAGAAAAGGGAGGGACATGTAGCAGAGTTAGACAGCTCCACAGCAGGTCAGGCATGAGGCTACTGTCAGAAGTGTTTGGTTGTCACATTCATTTGCAACCACAGCAGTAATGGTGAGCTCTGGTACTACTGCAGCATTAACCCATTGCAACATCTGAACGTTGCATGGCCTGACTCAGATTTCTCTAATTACTTGTCTCTGTTATTTACTACCTCACAGACCTTTAAGTCATCTAAAAATTTTGCCAGTAAGGATTTTACATCAATGTCTGGATCAATGATAAAAATATAAAGCAGCGCTGCCCCCCAGGAGACCACCACAAAAATGGCATTTCTCATTGATCTCTCCCCATTAGCAACTTCATTTTGATACCTGTCAGTGAGCCAGTTTCTAATCCATCTGCTGTGTAGCCTGTTAATGCTATATAATGCAGTGTTTTTAAATTGAAATGTTATGTGGTACTAAATTAAATGCCTCAGAGAAATCAAAGTATCTAATATTGACGCAGCTGTCTCTATCAACCAGACCTCGAACTCTGCTGAAAACAAAACAAAAGCAGGTTTGTCTGAGAAGTTCCATACTGACAAGCCTAATTATATTTTTCATTTCTAATTCTTACTTAACAGAGCCACAGAGTAACCATTTCATTATTCTACCTTGGGTTAGCATCTGGCTAATGGTTTACGGTTCTACTGACTCATTCTTTTCAACCAGCAAAACTATCTTGCCTGTCCCTCACATCTTTTTTCAGCTTTCCAAGGACCACAGATAAATACCGCTGCAAGACTGGGTTCCTCAGTTCCTTACCGTCCCACATTATATATTCCTAATGTTCACAACATGCTTTGCCAAGTGTGCTCTCCTCCTCTTGGGCCTTATGGCAAAAAGTTACCTTTAATAGGGATGGGGAGGTTACACATAGGACTAAATAAAAGCAATCGTTTACTATAACTTCTAAAGTCAATTCTTATAAACTGGGCAAAGCTGAATCTTCTACCCAGGATCTTGTTTCAAAGCAGCGGACTGATTTCTCCTCATGACTTGTCATCTGGGCTGCAGTAACAGCTCAGGTATGGAAAACCCTTCCCAGTAATCTCTGAAAGGACCCTTTCACACTCCAGACGTACACACGTTGGCTTCACTGCTGAAATTGATGCCAGACTTGATGTGTGGGTCTCTGAGGAGTGTTAGGGCTTTTTTTCCATTTTTTTCCGAAAGAACTAAGGTGTTCATTCCAACTTTTCTAAAAGAAGAACATCAAGATTTTTAAGTCCTGTACAAATGAAAATTACTATTCTCCTGACATTTCCTAGAATGATTTCCAGCTTCTTTCTTGCTTAGTTGCCTGCTAATGTTTTAAAAACATTAAAGCTCTGCTCCCAGCTTGTAAGTTATTTTGAAATTCAAATCCTGTGACTTTTGAAGTAGAATTGTTTCACAGCTGTCAGGAAATACAGGGAGGCAGAGTTATTTTTCCCCAAGTCACACAATGGCTTAGTATCTTACCAAGAATAAATATTTATTTATAGGTCAGATCATGAACTATTTATTCTTTTATACAGTTACAGACATGTAAATAGTCATGTTTAATAGAAAGGATGTTTAACCTGAAGGAGGACTACATAAAAATGGAGCGTTTCAAAATCTAATCAACAGTAAGAATGTTCATATAATGCAGCCTCATAGACACCAGAGCAGTATTCATGCTTAAAGCTGCTTTTAGAGTAAAAATATCCCAATGGTTTCTTTGGATCCTTTTTGCATTCAAGACGCAGAAAAAGAAAAAAATCAAGAAAAGGAAGACAGAATTTAGACGTTTGTGCAAAAGGAAGAATTAGATTTCGGTGTTCACTTTGCCTTAGGTACACTTCAGGGAAATGCGTGACATAAATATGCATGTATTTGTGCAAATAGGCATAAACCCCATGCATCATTTTACGCTGCAGCTTTCATTTAAAAATGTGGAGAAGCAAGACAAACATCTCTTCACCATTCCCTTTTTCTGCAACACCACATATGGGATTTGCTTTTAGAAGTTATTTGACTCTCAAGGAACTGCAGTGTCCTAATTTAACTGTGCCATTGGGAGCCATCAAAAAACTAATTTTGGCAGCCAACTTGGTAGCTTTACACCCTGCCTCTTAGTGGCAAGAAGTTCAGGTCTCTGCTGACTGTCTGTGACAGCTCTCAGCACTGCAGCTCCAGACACCTGTTTCTACATCCATCATGGCAGGAAACAAGGTCTGAGGTGAGAGCTCTCTCCCTCCTAATATAAAAAAGGATACTCCACAGTTTGCAATGCAATTGCTTTATGTAGTACTGGAACCACACTGAGCAAGACAGAACAGCACACAGTCAGGTGGACACTTCCATTGTATAAACAAACCATAGTCAATCCAAAGGACAAAAGCCAGAGGAAAAGTCAGTGGCACATGCCTGTCTATCATGGCACTGCTCCAGGGTAGCTTTACAGTTTCTTTTCCTCTACCAGGAACAAGTCATGAACCAAACCAGGTTCTGGAAACAGCCTTGCCCACCTTGCCCATCCTTTACTGCACATGTAATGGGAACATAAAACACTGGGGACATCAGTTTAGTACACCTAGGTGTGCTAAGCAGTAAGTTTGAGGACAGTGAAGGTTTCAGTCTAAACCTCACCTGCTTATTTACATGAGTCAAAGCGTGAGACACCGTAGGCACAAAACCAAAGATCTGCAAGTAACTAAGTCATCTTTCTTGTATATGAAATACATTTGTACTTACAAGTTGCAGGTTTTGAGAAACTAGTTCAGTGTCTACTGTATATGGGTTCAGGCCTAGAAATTACTGTATACTGCTGAGTGGGATTTTTTCCTTCCTTTTTTTCAATCCTGCAAAAAGTATAATATTTCAACTGTTCTATTTTATCCTGAAAAAGTAATTATTACCTTCAAAATTTTCCCCTCTGCCATTTGATAATGATCCAGCAAAGAGATTCATGTGCCTCTTTAACAGTCACCTCTAAACATGGGATAATGAAATCCATACTTCCAACATCCCAGTTTTGATTGAAAGACCAGAATTTTGGCTGTTCTAAATGCCTACACATTCTCTCAATTCTTCCTCTTTGTGTATGTGTGTTTTGGTCCAAAATTCGATCTTTGAACTGTGTAACCTCTCCTCCTGAAAGTTTAATTGAGTTTTAACTGGCACCTGTTGGGGGATTAGTGGGATCTGACTGCAGTTTTACCCAAAAGCTCTGCTAAGCACCTCCTACCGAAGTCAGTACCTTACAGTAACTACCGAGTAACTTCTAGTATCAACGTTATACAATTAAACATGATAGACACTATAAACCAATTTTCTGAACTTTTTTTAAAAAAACGGTATTCTTTGCCATGGGCATATCACCCTGAAGTTCAAACCATTCATGTACTTGCCAGACATTCCCTACATCCCTTTCATAGAATCACGGAATGGTCAGGGTTGGGTGGGCCCTCTGGAGATCATCTAGTCCAACCCCTGTTAAAGCAGGTTCTCCTGCTGCAGGTTGCACTTTCTCACTAATCTGTGTGAGATCACATCACGAAACGTAGAGGAACCATACAAAGTAAGCAAATCTTTTTCTTCATGACATTTGATTTGAATCTCCTCAGCTTCTTCTGTTTGTTCAATTAAGAAAAAATATTAAGAATTTAAAAATATCTTTCTTCTTACCTCTAGATTGAGGATTTTTTTATATGTATAATGGTCATTCCCAAAAATCTTAAAACATTTATCTACCTGCAGTTGAAATAGTACCTCTTGAATGTTTGAAAGCCAGTCTAAGAATCTACTAGCCTTGGACTGAATATTATTAGACTTTTAAAATAATCTTCCATTGTGTTCAGAGATCACATTTCGTATAAGAAAAGGAAATAACATTTCTAGAAAGTCTGATGGCTTCTTTTATCTGATGTGTGCACAAAGCCCCCCAAAAAACCCAGTTAGGCATTTTCTGAAAACTACTGCTGGGTCCAACACATCAGAACAATTCTGAAGCAAGAACTCCAATGTGTTAGTTATATATACTCCTGGTGAAAATGTTAATGGAAGTTAAAATCCAATTTTGCTGATGGAAACAAAGGTAAGAAAAACCCCAACATTTTCAACCTGCATTTATGCTTTTGAATCTGAGGGTTTCGGCACATAGTTATAGTTGTATTTTGAGGCTAAATACAACTACCCAGTTTTTCCTGAAGGTAGCATTTAATAGAGCACTCCTCTGCACTATGTTATCATCTGAAACAAACAGCAACCAGAAAAACAGTTCCACTAGGGATAGAAAGAGTCACCAGAAATGAAGCTGCACATTTTGACTCTAAATTTAGGTCATACAAGTAAGTTCATACCTGGTATCACAACACTTACTTTTTTGCAGGTATGCTATGAATAAATTTAATTTTTCAGAACACGTAGAGCAGAATAAACTTTCCTTTTACTTTGCAAAGAAATCAAATTACCTACTTTCTCTGTATACACTAGCTTTCAATCACGTCTTAGAACTTGTTATTCTTTCATAAGAGACAGGATAGCATTTCAAATATCACAGTTGCATGCACTCTAGTTCATTTCCTTACTAGGTTATAAAGCTCTGGCTTCTGAATATCTCATCACACAAGTGCACAGTTTTTAACAAGCCCTTCCAACTATTAAGTCCAGTCCCCTGTCACAACCACGCAGTTGAAAACGCACAAATTCCACCAGCTCTGCAACTGGTCTAATTTATAAACTAAATCATATCCCTCACAGATTCCACAACTGAATCCACATATTCACTTACATCTGAGTCAGCAGAGCAGCATATGGAAAAAGTTTTGGCTGTAAATCCAGAGACAGATGGAATAGAATGGGAATACCATTATTTTCTATCTGCTGGTGGTTTGGGATTCAGCTCTCGGGATTGCCTCGTTCCTCTGAAGGGCTGCATAAAGTTTCCCACACTTCCCAAAGCAGGAAAGGGTGAGGGCACCCACAAGGAACATGGGGCATTCCGATTTCAAGCAGTTGCTTTTGCAGTCAGAGACTACTAAAAAGTAGTATGCTAATTTACAAGGTCATAGTAATAAATCCTTTACCAACTTGTTCCCCACTACCCATTCATTTACTTGTAATTTCAGCAAAGACGCATCCTACTTAGGAGCTCTCATACCTGAACAAGTTGTACAAAAACCAAAGCCACAGCTCCAAATGAAATTCACATCAGCTTCACACTGGAATTTAGGTATTCCCTAAACCCATGTTAAATTACTGGAGAATTCTACATTTCCAGAGCACAATATTGTTCAAAGATACCGTCCTAAGAAATCAATTTGAAAAGGAAAAATATGCAGTCTTAAAACTTTCCTGCAGTGGTAAAATGGTCCCACTGCCTCCTTCTCCCTGGCCTTATTTAAATACTCATGTAGTATTTTTTCTGATTTTAGCTGACTGATATCTTTTTGCTTTTTTTGAAGTCTCATCTGGAAAAATGAGGCAAGTTCTGCTACGATTTATGAAGCTTTTAAAAGAGCCCAACTTTAAGCCAGAAGAACTGATCTGATTCTATTAGACTAAGCCTAAAGTAATCTAATCATTCAGAAGTTATGACACAGGAATTTTATTACACCCCCTACACTTTCTTCAGTAACTCATTTAACTATTATAATTTTGGATGGCATTCTTTCTGAACTCCAAAAGCTCTAGAATTCAGTTTTTCAGATATTGGAACTTCAAATTCTTCTTCAAATTAAAGTTTCTTCAATATATTATTTTAGTAATTGAAAAGCAAATATTACATTTAGTGTGCATCTCTGCTTCATTTTTACTACCATTCAAAAAAAAGACAACTTTTCCAAATCATGCTTAGTCAATACTAAATGCTGAGTAAGGAACTTGCTCCAAGACATCCTCTACTGCCCATGGAGTCACAGAACCTGCTCTTCTTCACACATTTACATGTCTATATTACATTTAAAACTTTTCTCCAAAGAATCTTTACCTAACTCTGTATTCTAAACATATAGCATGCTAAGTACAATAGATAGGAGCAGCAGTACGGGTTTCCTGCAAATGTCAGAACCACTATAAAGAGATCAAGCATTTGTGCATGACGGTCAGCAAGTTTATGTAAAATATTTGATATGACTGTTTTGTTTCTTTCTCTAAACAGAGCTGATTTCATCTGAAGTCATTGCACATCAGTCCTACTGATGGTCTATTAAAGGATGTCCTGCAGTTCATTAACTTCTTCAAAACTGAAGATCTAAATACAATGAGAATACAAAATGTTTCTGGGTAAAAGTATTAGTTCTCTACAATTCTCTGTTATCTCTCCCGTTACATCACTTGCCATTCTCTCCTCTTAGAATAACTGCCTTCAGTTTAGTTTTTTTTAAACTGTGTCTAATTTATTGTTAGAGCGATGCAGTAGCATTGCTCTTTCTCATGACTGCAACACAAGACAAGGTTTACTCAAGACCTAGGCATACATCTTCCTCTTCAGCCACATTTTAGCTTTTGTGGGAAGAAATCTGGCTATGAAGACTAAACAAAGAGCTGCTGGTCACTCTAGTAGGATAACTGTATGACAGAGAAAAGACATAGTGAGACACAAACCCATATATGTTTGATACAAATGTATATACAACTATCGCTTCTACACCAAGAAACAGCAAGAATACAGCACAGCGCTTCATATTTTTTTTCAGAAGTATTTCACAGAGATAAACACCGACACAGCATTTATTAACTCAAATTGGACATTGATAAATAAGACATTTTGGTGCAGAGGCATGTGCACTGGAGTATTACAAGACCTGGGCACAACCATAATTGCCAAAATTGTATGCCACTGTAAAATTCCCCTTGGATGTTTGAGCACTTACAGGAACCTTGCAGAATCCTTTTTACTCTGGTTAATCCCAGTTTCATAACTGGGCTGTGCTGATCCCCTTAGCTAGCTATCTACTGACTTTGTTTATTAATTTCTTTAAACATAGTAGGCACAAAACCAAAGACTTCCTCGAGTTTTCCCCAACCCCAACACTTTGCCCCAAAATTCAGGCAAAATTTTAATTGCCTCAAACAAACCTTTTTTATTATTATTATTATTTTATTATTACAGAGCAAAAGCATTGTGCTCCTGAATAATGTTTTCAGCTTCTTCACTAACCACACTATTTGCCTGTGAGGATTGATTGGCTTTTCCTCCACTACATTTGTTTTCCTTCAAACAGATAATTTTGGTTAAGCTTTGGAAATCAGCAAGTTCTGGAAAACTATAAAAGCTGAAGAGTTTTCCAGACATTCCTGCGTCTCAGGTGATTACTCCGATTTCTAGGGCTTGACATCCTCTTGGTCCTGGATACTATTTTTTGCCTTGTGGCAGAGTAGCATTTTTCAGCATTTCTCAGTGGACTATTTTTTCTCCTTTCACATAACAATGAGGGTAGATGAAGCCACTGTGGACCTGGTAGTAATTTATCCAATAGATAAGGAACTGGGTGGTGTTGCTTCTCAAGTGCCGCTGGAGTTGCCCGTTATATTTCCTATGGATGCATAGCTCAGCTCTGCAGTTTGCTTTCATTATATGCTGTATGTTTTACAGGCATATTTTAAGACACACTGTGGAACTCAGGCTTATGTTGTGCAATCACAGGCTTTCCTACAAAGGCCACGACATTGTGCATGCTGAAATAAATAGGCATTTTCATATTTACTTCAGTCAGGTTTGTATTCAGAAGGAGATGTTTAAACATTTCCTATATTTTTAATCAGTGTTTCACAGCAGACAATACACTTCTCCTGTGGTATTTTCACAGAGAAATTAGAAGGAAAAATAAAAGGACTTCCAGCAGAACAAGGTGATACCAACTTTTCAGGATTGGCTATGTTTTTGTCCAAATATTGTGTAATATTTTCATCCTTTCTGTAAAAGCTTCTCATCTACAAATCCCATAGTCACAATCTGAAACAGTTTTAAGCTTTTTCTACCTATTGAAGATAGACAAGGTAGAAAAGACAGAATACTTCCAGAGACCTTAACGAAATCTACCTTCCTCCTATCCGTTTTGTGTAAGTCGGCAAGAGAAAGAAAAGGATGGGGATTTTTTTTTGTTTGGGTTTTGGGTTTTGGTTCCCCTAAATTTCCTCCAGAGAGAATTAGTTTCCATTTTTTTTTTTCTACCTTTTTCAAACAACGGAGGGCCCAAGCTGTTCTACAGTTCCGTAGGCAAAGAACAGACTTTGTTGGAGTTACATAATTAAAAAGGTAACAGTTTTGATCAGCCATCTACTAGGATATGATAGACAAGAAGCTCAGTCAGGCAGCCACAGGATTAGCGCAGTGACAGGAGTGCATCTACACCTCTACAATAGTACTCGTGATTAGAGTCCAGAAGCAAACTCCTGCCTCACGTCCTGCAGCCTCTTCCTTCCAGGGCAGCTCTGATGGGTTATAGGGTCTTATCTGGCTATTCACATGGGGCAACTCCAACACTTTTCAGACAGCAGATAAAGACAGGTTGTAGTTTCCTCCCAGAACCGATACACAAATTCTTCTCAAATAAGAATTACTATAAAATGGAAGAAACGCTAAATCTGTGAAGTTAGTAATGGTATGAGTATGGCCTTGTGTTAACCATCTCCTACTCCCTTCACAGTAAATAGGCTTATGCCACGTTTGCCTACTAAATTTCCCATCCACCTAAAAGTAAAGTCAGTCTAGATTTGGTAAGGCAAAGGTATGGAGTATTTGGTTCACATTTACTATGCTTTTACACATTTTACACATTCTACCTGCCTGATGTTTTATGTATCAGTTTTCCTAATTTGTATCTGATCTGTGCAATATTTGTAGAAATGCAGATGCATCCGTGCATCTTTTTACTGACTGGCCCAAACTCCAACTTACTTAAGAGTAAACAAAAACTTTTTCTGGTAAGGCTAAAGCATTCTTTTTGATCCCCCCATAACTCTCAGGAATGGTTGTCTGCCCTCACAGAAATGAAACAGTAGCCACTTGAATTATACATGCAATGTATAAATGAGCCACTATAGAAATATCATGTGTGTAATAGTAAATTACCTGCACAAAAATCCCATAAGGATATATATATATATTTTAAAACATGAAATGCCTTTTATTGCCTTACACGAAGGAAAAGAAAAGCCCCCCTAGGAAGGAAGGGGTTTTGTTACAGACAAGAGAAAACAGGAAGGTGTTTTATATGACTAATGCCATCAACTTAATTTTTGAACACATTCACATTTTTATATAACAAGTGCAAATAACCCTTTCTACAAAATAAAAAAACCCGTATGAGTTAGTAAAACAATATAGCAATATACAGGTGTTTTTGAAAGACTAAAAGGATTCAGAAATTCTGAATCCTAAGTTACTATACCTGCCACCTCCTCCTCACTATCTGGGTCTCTGCAGCTACACGTCTCTGTTTAGAATTGGCATCGCTACATCCTTCTAAAACACCTCAGTGAAGAATTTTCCCAAAGGCAAGATGCTCCAGAACTTACACAGCTGTACCAAAGCATGGCAGGTTTCACAGCTGCTCATTAACTGCCAGTTTTCTGAGGCTAGAATTATTAAATACCAAATGGAAACACTACTGCAAAGTTACACTGGACCAAGCCTGTAGTATTATTGTCACATAAGAGAAGAAGTAATAACATTCTGAAAATTACTATAGCCTTTTTCCTGCCATCAATGCCACTTATTTTTCCCCACAGAGCCTCCACACAAGCATACATGAACTCAGCATGAAGCTGCCATTGGATGCTTCACACCAGCCTATCTTAAGAGCAACTGTGCAGACTGGGTTTAAACATGACAGGTCCAACACATACTAGTTTTACTGAAGATTATTACGTAATAAGACAAGTTACAAAAAGCTGTGAAAACTAAGCCACATGTGGTTGCTGGAGATACAGTGTTTAAATTACTGTGTAGGTTGGATATTCTCTAGTGATAGCTGAAGGTTTTTTTGCCTACTGAAATCCTTAAAACAGAATTTAAGTCCTTTAAACTGGTAATGATTTTCAAATGCCCAACAAATTGCTTTTTTGATTTATGACTAATTTGAATACTCAGGGGCAAACTCCCCCAAGCACTTAGTAATAATAATAATAAAAAAATATCGTAAATTGTATTCTCCATACAGTTCTATAATGATGTAGTGTAGAAATTTACCCCTTAGCATTCAGGGATATTCAGAACTTGGTTCAGAACTGACATAGAAGCCCTAATGACTTTGCTACCAATAACATTCCCTAGGAAAAGTAAAGGTGGTTTTTGTTTGTTTGTTTCAGGAAAAAGTACAACACACCAAGTACTGAATTACCAAAGTTTACTTAATCACAGACTCTGAATAAGTACAAGCTAAACAGATTTATTGATTCTCAAGATATTTATTCATCACTCTGCCTTTTAGCAGAAAAAGATCAGAAAACATTACAGGATCAGTTAATAACGTTAGTACAGGAACATTCCTGGGGAATCATCTTGCCTTTTCAGTATACACAGTAACATTTGCTTGGATTATAGAAACAAAGAGTAACAGTCAAGCAAAGCTTCCAGCATCAAACACATTTGCCCGGAATGTTCATCACGGATCTGCCCTGCTGGGCACTTGGACTGCTGTTTTGGCCCCCTACACTGCTATAATTCACAGCTTTTTCTGTTTCAAATCATGGCCTTAGCTCTGAGTTTTTCCAAGAGTGCTCCTGTGATGCAGATCCTCCTCCCACCATCCTCACAGAGCTCAGAGGCAGTTATCCACCTACCTGTGCTGCTAGCTCTACGGATTCACCACCAGCAAATACCCACACCTTCCTCAGAGTTCACAAATCATCTAGCCAATTCAGTTTACTTAAGATGTTCCCGGTAATGCAGGACAAAGCACTTAAACTACAAAACACTCAGCATCACATCATATACCCTTAAACTTTTAGTTGGAAATTAAACTGAAAGTTTCTGACCATTTATTCTGGTTTATTTGGAAATGAAGCACTTGAAGAGCAAATCATCATCCTGCTCAGGGTTACGTTACAGTTGAAACAAAGGCTTTTCAAACTAAACCAGTCACATACTTTACTAGTACAAAACAAAGGCTTTCTATAGGTGTACCCATCATTTTGAAAACCAGCCATTTTCAACGGCTGTTAAAGACAATGTCATTCAAGCCAGCTCTGACTTCCTTTGGGAATCTGAAAATCCTGCTGAAGTCTGCCGATCTGATTAGCTGCAGTGGTCAATGACTACAGAGAGACAACTGAATTCTCCCTTCATGAAGCTTTTGGTCCTTATTTAACATGACAGCCTACTTTATCTCTACCATCAATCACAGCAGCTGATTGAAAACCCTCAGCAGGTCACCTTCTCTGGCCTAACAGTCTGCTTACAGGAACAGGTTCTGGGCTTGACTGGCTCTCTGTACAAGGATGCTCATCATGGAAAAGTTTTAGTAACTCTTACAGCTGAGCCATATTGCAAATCACTAGGCCATGATACTGATAAAGCTAGTTATAACTGGAAAGACTGATCTGTGGATTTCTTAAAACATATACCCACTAAAAAACTGAGCAGAAAAAGCTTTTCATAAAAAAACAAAACAAAACAAAACAAAACACACAAAACAACAAAGGCACAAAACCTATGTGGAATGGGAAAAGGAAGGAACAACTCTAGCATGAACCATGAACTTAGTTACACTTCCAGCAGTAGGACACAGTGACAGCAAATGAGGGCAGCTATTTCTCAGCAGCATTAAGGAACAGCAAATTATAACCATCAGAAACAAGCAGAGAACACAAGGTATATTCTGGTTCTGAACCTGCATTTCCACACCTGCTGCTCCTCACTGATATTCCTAGGCTTTGACTAGAGACACAGCCTAAAGCACGCTTCCTAAAAAAAAAAAAAAAAAAAAAAAAACCAAAAAAAAAAAAAAAGCCCACAAAAAACAAAAACATGCTTTTAAGTTCTTTAATATACTGAACATTAATGACCTTGTAACAAGTAATAGTGGCTGCACTTGAACACCAGCATAGAGGTTTTTCCACTGTAATTTAAAATGAAAGGCCCCATTTTTGCATTAATTTCTGCTAAATTAATCTAGATCAAAATTATTTAGGAAAATAATTTACTAGCAAAAATAAGTTACCCAGAAGAGAACAGGTTTGACTGAGCCCTCTCAATACATCAAATTTAGCACAAGCATCCTGGCTAGCTTGGCAGTAATAGTGTTCATTGTTTTAAAAACCTGTCTAGGTTTAGAGTTTAAGTCCACGCTGATTCTATGTTATCTGCTTACTAATTTTGCTACACTAAGCTTTAACACAAAATGTTTACTATCAGTGTGGCCTATTTTATCTTTCCATTTACTTTCCATTCTGGTGTAACAGTATGACATTAATTATTTTCCCTTCCACTAAGTTTCCCATATGCCTAGTATATCTCATTCAGAGCTCAATTTTAAAGCTTCTCCATCTTGCCAAGAACTATTTTCACAAGCTTCTTAAACCTTGAACCAAAACAGTTTCAAAGCTTAGGTTTCACGGGAAGATACCTTATTTATCCTTAAATGTTTCCATCAGCTTTAACCACTGGTCAACTAAATCACTTTGATGTTTTGAAAAATTTATAGTTACCACAAGTCATACTTGCTTAATTGTACCTTCTACTAAACTCAGACTACAGAGGAATGAGGACTGGTCCATAGATTCTATGCAAAAAACTCTGAAGGTTGGTCTTTTGCTTCCTACCATCACATGTAAAATTCACCAACCACGGAACATGGAACGACTAACTAATTAATAGTGCACCTTGCTTAAGATCTTGATTCGTCAGTTGTTTGTTGCTTTCCTTAAGTAGTTACTGGAAAATAAGTCTTCTCAATGTTTGTACACAAGCACCCACGGTTGATGGTTAGATTGTATCTCCAGGTCGGCAGATTTACAACAAAAGTGCAACAGGCTCAAACACCTCTTCGTAGCTCTCTAATATCAATAGGATTTTCAGGCTAAGCAATTAAGATATATTGCTGCCTCTATGAAATGGGTTATAGAGATTGGATGAAATGCATTAATTATGAACACATTAAATATAAAAAAAATTAGATAGCTGATGCTAACCCCAGAAGTCCCGAATCACAAGATCCTTAGTACATTAAGGAACAATCAATTTTATGTTCTTGAGGTTTGTGAACTGAGCCATAAACTTTTAAACCAGTGAACTGTAAATACCATACCTATGAAAATGAACACAATGCACCATTTATAACATTGCAGTCAAACTACTCGGCTTGTTTTCAGTCCCCTCAGACAGAAAAGGAGGGAGCCAAGGTTGAGAGAGAAAACAGAAGTGATTGCTTACTTCATGAAGAGTTCCCTGCAAAAACCAACCAAACAACAACAACAACAACAAAAAATCCACAAAGAAAGTTTGATAAGTACCTTTTTTGAGCATTTTGTGTCATCTTAGATATCGGGGCTTTGCAAGTTCTGCAACCATCTCTCATTGTTAATGTCGTGATCTATACCTAGTGACAGAGCTGCCACGATGGTGACTTTGTAAACATACTGACAGAGAAGGACATCCTTGATAAACTCACCCCAAAGTTCCTTGATGGGGAGTAGTTGGCAGGACAAAGAAACTTTGATAGGGCAGGACAAAGACTGTGACAACAAACTTGCCTCCCAGGAAAACAGGAGCCAGCAACAACTTAAGGTAACTGATATCTTACCCCCACTTATGTATCTACATCGAAATGGTATAAAAAGTAACTTGCTGCCCACCCAAAAGGAGCCTCTCTGCACGACATCTCCCAGACAGACAGGACCCTGGCCGGGGGCACTTGGCTGACTCTATCCTCCAGGACATGAATCATCTTTAAGTGAGACTTTTCCATCACTGATGAGCCCCCACTCCTGGGAAGGGACTGGTGTTTCAGCAGTAACACATCACAAATTTATAGGTGCACACAAATGTTCATAAGTAAATACTTGGTTCAGAAATTGGAATTTTGTAATAACTTGTAATATACACATATCTGCTTTACTCTTCTTACATTTATACTTGCTTTCCTAGTGGTAATTTTGTAGCAACTTGAAATGTTTCTGTGGGTATGTACGTAAAAATATTTTATATATATATAAATACATAAAATGTTTTTACTAATAGCAGTTTTGTAGTAATTTATTATAAACAAATTATCAGAAACTCTGTCCTTGTGCATTGCACAATCCTGAGAACACCATGGTCATAATCTTTATACACCCATGGGCTGGGTAAGCCTCATAGGTCCCATGACTGCTATACCTCGACTGCTGGGAAAGTGCAGCTTGTGTCGTGTGCCCCAGAGGTATGACCAAGACGTCACAGCTGTCAGAGTTCACTGCAGATCCTTTCCTACCACCAGAGCCAGGAGATAAAAGCATCACACAGTCCCACTGTATAGCTGTTAACTAACACCTAATCACAGACCAGAAAGCCATAGTAGCTAATATCACAAAACATTACCAACCTATGTTTGCTTAATCAAAAAAAAAAAAAAAATTAAAAATGGTTGTGGTCAGAAAACTGAAGTGAAACACAGGCAACAGAAGAGAGATGTGTGCGCCATAAAATATGTCCAACTTGTTTACTACATAAAATGAGTCTGATAATTCTGGTGTATCACCCGTGTTGCTGACCAATATCCTTATTTTATGGAACCACCACCTATAATTAGGGTGCAATAATTTTCAGTTTTGTTGGTCTTAGATTATTTGTAGCTGTTAGAGCTTTGGTAACCATCACACACAAGCAGCACTCATTAAATGAAGCTAAAAGGGTGAAGAGCACAACTGAAATCAGCTCGGAGCCCTCTGTTTTAACACCACCTTCACTGCTCTGTCCTACAGACTTAAAATTTAAATGACCTTCTACATGAACAAGGAGGGAAGATCTGGCCTTTATTCTTCTTTCTTCTTTTAATTAACCTTTAGCTAATACAGACTCATCCCTTCGTTTCTGCAGTCAAGTGTAGCAATCCGAAAAGCAACTTGCACTATCAGGAAAATGTCACCGCTACCTTTGAAGGGAACTAGGGTGGGTCCTGGATCTCTGCTTTGGTGTTAGGGACTCGTCTCACAGGTCAGCCCAGCAGTTAACCCGGTGCATTGCTTACCCTGCCTCGGTGGCACTGCCCTCCCCTGCCCGCTGCACTGCCACACCGCCACGGCGCCTCCCCCCAGCAGCTGCTGTGACTTAATGTGCTTACTTCTGTATTTTTCAAGTCTCTTCAGACTGATATTTTGCAAGTGGAAAAAATGACAGTGAGAAGAACACGAAGGAGGAAACAAACAAGGAAATGGTGTAGGAATTCTTTTTTCTCTCCGGTAAATCTGACCCTAAAAGAACTTTACTGGGGAAGTTGTGAGCATCGTGTTCTTCTATCAGGAGGCACTTTTGCCAAAGCAGTTACTGCTATGACCCCCTACAAGGTAATTATTTCTGATGGGGGTACAGCACATACCCGCCCGCCGCGGCGGGCAGCAGCCACGGCGCACCGGGCGGGATTCCTCGGGGGGGGGGGGGGGGGGGGCGGGGGGGGAGGGGGAGACGCGCGCCCGGCGGCAGATCTCGCGAGAGGCGCAGCCTCCCGCGCGCCCTCAGCGGGCAGCCGGCCGAGCGCGGGAAACGCGGCGGGGCGCGGCCGTCGGCGCCGGAAGGCGTCGCTGAACGGTCGCGGTTGGGTGGGACCTCAGGAGGTCGTCTGTGCTGCCCTCTGCTAAAGCGGGGTCACCCAGAGCGGGCTGCACGGGATCACGTCCAGGCGGGTTCTGAGTGTCTCCAGAGAAGGAGACCCCCCCAGCCCCTCTGGGCAGCCTGCCCCAGTGCTCTGCCACCCTCACGGTGAAGAAGTTCTTCCTCACGTTCAGAGGGAGCTGCCTGTGCCTCAGCGTGTGCCCGTTGCCCCTCGCCCTGTCGCTGGGCACCGCTGAAAGAGCCTGGCCCCGTCCTCCTGCCGCTGGCCCTGAAGATGTCTGCAGCCATCGATCAGAGCCCTCTCAGCCCTCCCTTCCCCAGGCTGAGCAGCCGCGGGTGTCCCAGCCTGCCCTCCCCCGGGAGGTGCCCAGGCCCCTCACCCCCTGCGCAGCCCCCGCCGGGCCCTCCCCAGCAGCTCCCTGTCTCTGGAACTGGGGAGCCCAGCGCTGGGCACAGCACTCCCGGGGCGGCCTCCCCAGGGCAGAGCCGAGGGGCAGGATCCCCTCCCTGCGCCTGCTGGCCACGCTCCTCCTCACGCCCCCCAGGGCGCCACCGGCCTCCTGGGCCACCGGGGCTGGCTGCCGGCCCAGGGGCAGCTGCTGTGCCCCGGCACTGCCCGGCCCTTCCCCGCAGAGCTGCCTCCCCGCAGGCAGCCCCCAGCCCCTGCTGGTGCGTGGGGCTGTGCCCCCCCGGGGCAGGGCCTGGCACCGGCCTCTGCTGGGCTCCATCAGGTCCCTCCTGCCCAGCTCTCCAGCCTGCCCAGCTCTCGCTGGATGGCAGCGCAGCCTCTGGGGCATCAGCCGCTCCTCCCGCCTTTGTACCAGCCACCAGCCTGCTGAGGGGACGCTCTGTGCCTTCGCCCAGGTCACCGGTGAATCAGCTGAACGGGACTGGGCCCAGCGCTGAGCCCTGGGCAGCACCGCTGGCCACAGGCCTCCAGCTGGGCTCTGCGCTGCTGGTCGCAGCCCTCTCAGCTCCGCCGTTCAGCCAGTTCTGTCCACCTCACTGTCCATTCATCTAACACACACAGTTCTTGGGCTCACCCATGAGATGCTATGGGAGACACTGACAAAAGCCTTGCTGAGGTCAGGGTAGACAACATCCACTGCTCTCCCCTCATCCGCCCAGCCAGTCTTTCCCTTATAGAAGGCTATCAAGTTGGTCAGGCATAATTTCCCCTTGGTGAATCCATGTTGACTACATCTGATAACCTTCCTTTCCTCCACATGCTTGGAGGTGACCTCCAGGATGAGCTGTTCCATCACCTTTCCAGGGATGGAGGTGAGGTTGACAGGCCTGTTGTTTCCGGGTCCTCCTTCTTGCCTTTTCTGAAGACTGGAGTGACACTGGCTTTCCTGCAGTCCTCAGGCACCTCTCCTGTTCTCCACGACCTTTCAAAGATGATGAAGAGTGGCTTGACAATAACATCTGCCAGCTCATGCAGCACTTGGGTGTGCATTCCACTGGGGCTGTGGATTTGTGGGTGTCAAGTTTAAGTTCAGTAACTGTGCATCCTTTGTTACCAAAGCACCCACCTCATGCAACAGTGGACCCACATTTTCCCTAGTCATCCTTTTCCTACTGGTGTACTTGAAGCCCTTCTTGTTGTCCTTGACATCCCTCACCAGATTTAATTCCAAATAGACCTTAGCCTTCCTCATCACATCCCTGCGTGTTCTGACAATGTTCCCTGTATTCCTCCCAAGTGGTCTGTCCCTTTTTCCACATTCTGTAAACATAAAGCACAACAGCTCTCAATCCTCATGCGTAAGAAATCAAGAAAGGAAGGCAAGAGATCAGCACGGCCAAGTCAAGACCTGCTGATCAAACTAAAGGGCAAGAAGGAAATGCACAGGCAGTGGGAACAGGGACAGATATCCTGGAAAGAGTACAGGGATGTTGCCCTGTTATGTAGGGATTGGGTCAGAAAGGCCAAGGTGTAGCTAGAGCTGAACTTGACGAAGAATTAGAGGGGCTCCTATAGGTATGTCAGCCAGAAAAGGAAGGTCAAAACATACTTCCCCTGATGAACACAACCGGTAACAACGGACAAGGGAAAGGCTGAGGTACTCAAGAACTTTTTTTGCCTCAGTTTGCACCAGCAATCTCCTCCCACACCTCTCAAATGCGTGGACCTCAAGGGACTGGGGAAGTCAAGTCCCTCCTACTGTTAGAGAAGATCGGGTTCAAGACCACCTGAGGCATTTGAATATACATATGTCTACAGGACCTGACGATATGCATCGCAGAGTCCTGAAGGAATTGACTGATGCAGTTGCCCAGCCATTCTCCATGATGTTTGAGAAGTCATGGCAGTCAGGCAAAGTGCCCGGCAACTGGAAAAAGGGAAACATTGCACACAATTTTCAAACGGGTAGAAAGGAGGACCCTGACCTGTCAGCCTGACCTCTGTGCCTGCGAAGATCATGGAACAGATCTCCCTAGTAGCTATGCTAAGGCACACGGAGGACAGGGAGGTGATTCAAGACAGCCAGCATGGCTTCACCAAGGGCAAGTCTTACCTGAGCAACCTATTGGCCTGCTATAATGGAGTGACTACATCAGCAGAGAAGGGAAGAGCTGCAGATGTCATCTGTCTGGACTTCTGTAAGGCATTTGACATGGTCCCCCACAACACCCTTCTCTCTGAATTGGAGAGATATGGATTTGATGGATGGATCATTTGGTGGATAAGGAATTGTCTGCATGGTCACATCCAGAGAGTAGTGGTCAATGCTTCAATGTTCAGATGGAGATCAGTGATGAATGGTGTCCCTCAGGGGTCCTTATTGAGACCAGTACTGTTTAATATCTTCAGCAGCAGCGCTGACAGTGGGATTGAGTGTGCCCTTCACAAATTTGCAGATGACACCAAGCTGAGTGGTGTGGTTGACACACCTGAGGGATGGGATGCCATTCAGAGGGACCTGGACAAGTTCAAGAAGTGGGTCCATGTGAACCTCATGAGGTTCAACAAGGCCAAGTGCAAGGTCCTGCACCTGGATTGGGACAACACGTGGTATCAATACTGGCTGAGGGAATGAAGGCATTGCAAGCAGTCCTGCAGAGGAGGACTTGAGGGTACTGGTGGATGCAAAGTTGGACGTGAGCTGACAACATGCACTTCACAGCCCAAAAAGCCAACCATATCCCAGGCTGTGTCAAAAGAAACATGACCAGCAGGTCCAGGGAGGCGATTCTGCCATTCTGCTCTGGTGAGACCCTAACCTGGAGCACTGAATCCAGCTCTGGAGTCCTCAGTACAGTAAAGACATGGACCTGTTGGAGTGAATCCAGAGGAGGGCTACAAAAATGATCAGAGGAATGGAGCACCACTCCTATGAAGACAGGCTGAGCAAGTTGGGGTTGTTCAGCCTGGAGAAGAGAAGGTTCTGGGGAGACCTCATTGCAGCCTTTCAGTACTTAAAAAAAGGGCTTATAGGAAAGATGGGAACAGACTTTTTGGTAGGGTGTGTAGCAGTAGGACAAAGGGTAGTGGTTTAAACTGAAAGAGCACAGATTTAGAGTAGATATAAGGAAGATGATTTTTTTACAGTGAGGGTGGTGAAACACTGGAACAGGTTGCCCAGGGAGATGGTAGATGCCCCATCCCTGGAAACTTTCAGGGTCAGGTTGGACTGGGCTCTGAGCAACCTGATTTCGTTGAAGTTGGCCCTGCTCACTGCAGGGCGTTGGAATAGATGACCTTTAAAGGTCCCTTCCAATTGAAACCATTCTATGATTCTAACATGACCAGAAACAACTTTTCAGTTTGCATAAGTCAATGTATTACTTTTCTGAATTTATGTCAAACATTTCATCTAATACTAGCTCAGTTCAGTGGAAAACTTCAGGTCAGCAAGCAATGACTTCAACAGAAGAGCCCATCTGCTTCAGATTAGGTATTACAGAAATAGCTTGCAGAATCAAAGCCAAAAGAGTCACATAAGTAAGGTCCTCAGGTATGGGGTAATTACCTTGCCCTTCTCGCCTGGGGCACATTTACCAGCTTACTTTATAAAGTTAGGACCTAATTTATTTAGAATTAAGCATACATCTGTTATAAAATTACCTATTTTTTGAAACAATGTATGTCTCCAGTAACATATAAAAGACATTGAGAGTGGAGAGAGAAGTCCTATGTCCACAGACTTCCTATGTCCAAAACTGATTCCAAGTGGCATAAAATTTCATCTGAATTCTTGGATATCAAATTGCTTTCCCATGCTTGGAGTAACTGACTCTGCTACTTCTACTTTTCTTTGCTCATCTGAAAGACATTTCCTTTTATGTTCATTCACTAACAGCATCTTGGAAATGCTCTTTACATGTACTTTTCTCCCGTGTACATTTTTTTTATTTTTCAATACTTTTGCTCTACATCCTGTGCTTCCATCACTTTGGATTCATTGTTTATCTGATAAAGTTCCCAGAACGACCTTGGAGCACCTAAAGGCAGCTTCCTTACCTCCCAGTGTGTTCCCCCTTCCTCCAACATCTAGGCTTTTTGCAGTTCAACATACTTACCTCCTCATGCCTCAGGGACAAAAATGCTTTTGCAGGAGAGAACAAAATAGCACATATTGATAGTAGCTCGAAGGTAGGACTTACCCCACCTAATTGGAGTCATCTAAATCAGCATTTATTGCAATATCTCTATATTAGACTGAAACAAAAGTTTGAAAAGACTATTCATTCTGCCTAGTGCTTAAGTGAGATCACTCCTACAGAGATCATGTCTTACAGATGTCTACCTTTCTCTACCAGTTACTGCAGGACCTCAAACTAGTAACGTGGACTAAGAACCAAACCTTTAAATGGATGTCAGTGGGTGTCTAAATCTTGAGGGGCTGGGGCTACAGGGAATATTTATCTAGAGAGGTATGGGCAGACTCGAGCTTACTCTGCTTGTCACATTCAGCATCTGCTTGTGCACCTACTCCTCAGCACCACATGAAATCCAGGTACAGGACCCACACAATGCCTCCTGTAAGGACAGAACTAGTACCAGGTTCTGGCATTCTTATCTCAAGTTAACCCTTTAACCACATTCCTGCCTCTTCCCCTTTTAATTTTCTGGTTTACATATTGTCTGTTCCTATTTAGAGCCCAGGAACAGGAAAAGTAAACACCAGGTTTTTTTCCCTTTGACTCTCCTCTGGCCATTTGCACTGGTACTGCTTTTGTACCTCAAAATAGAAAATTCCTGGAACACCTAAAAATACAAGAGATCTTCTGAACTTATGTTGACAGAATTTCTCTAGTATCTAAAAAAAGAAATCCAGAGTGATTTATTCCAATGCATTTGCAACACTGCGTAGTATGGAAGCGTGGATGACGTGCAAAAAGCTTCCTCTCAGAGACAGAGAAGAAAGTGATAATCCCCCTTTTCGTGGTGCTGGCATCCAAGATACACAAGGAGACAACATGGCTTTCCTATGGGCTTTTTCATTTCATTCTAATTTCATTTACACTCATTTTACAGATTGAAATTGCTCCAAAGACCGGAGCTGAAAATTAGTAATGTCCCGTCTGGAGCCTGGAGTTAATTAATGCAAATAGTAAAGTGAGAGAAAAATGTACAAATAAAAAAGCTCAATTATCCTCCCTCGCATGACAGAAATAGCACAGTCCCCATCATATTTCCCATTGAAGATGAAAGAGAGTAAACGTGCACCAATATATCGGATTCCCCCCACCTGCCCCTTTCCAGCTTTCGCATTGGGAATTGTTAAACATTACTTCCTCAGTATCAGACTGAAAAACTATTACTGAATGCAAATCCATAGACCTGTAAAATTTCAGAATATCTACTAGGCTCAAAGGAAGAAAAGTTGCAATGTAAAGATATTAAAAAAGGAGTTAAGCAACCTTACTGGAAAAATGCACTGGTGACGTCAGCCTGAGTCAAGCTTTTTCCTGGTACTAGCAGGGTTTAGTCTGAGAGAAACCCTCAGGCTCTGATCTTCCTTGCCTTACAGTCTGTCCTCACATCTGACTCCATTCTTCAGTTGTCCTAGAAGTTTTCTTTTACTCCCTGCCACAGGCTACTGCCTCTGTGCAGGCCAGGCTGACCTTCCATTGCAGACATCCATCTCCCCCGCACACACCCCCGAGAACACTTCCACCTTCACCTGTCCAGGGAGCAGCCATCCTGTTTCTCTGTATGCTTTATTTTTTGTCCTAGGGCTTCAGATCCCCAGTGAAACAGCAGCAAGTCTTTTGGCTTTAAAGGATACCTTTACAACAGACATTCACACAGCCTTCAATTTCAAAGGCTGCGTGAACAGCAGAAAAATACTTCAAAGAGGGAAAGGGATGAAAAATTAGTGTGTTCAATCTGTTTTAATAATATGGAAGCTACATTTAGAACCTTTCCCAACTTAAAAAAATAGCCCTTAAAATACACCCCTGCTATAGTTAAATGAATGCTAGCTTAGAGAACAGATATAAAACACTAGCATTTGGAATGAGAAGAAATCAGCAGAGGTTTTATTGCTAAAAGGTCAACAACACTTACAAAGAGATTCAATATTTAAAGCCCTGCAGAATTTAATTTAAAAAATAAAACACCATGGAAAAAGGAAAGCTCTGAAAATAGGGATGTGCAAGTAGTGCCTCACTTTGTGACCCCATGTTGAAATGCTGTTGCATACATAGTGTATGCCCACTGCCACCTACAGACAGAGATAAGCGCGCACAGACCCAGCACGGAGAGCAGCATTGCCTGAATCCAGGATGTCGTGATTTCCAAGCGTTAGCCACTCAGCAGTCTTTGAGACATGTGCTAGCTCAGCTGTTGTGCTAGAAGGCTGATAAGGCTTTCAGAAACACTACACACATTCAAGAATGCCTGTGACAAAAGTAGCAAGGAAAACAAAAGACAACAATAGTGTTGCACTTGATGTGTCTATTGGCCACAGACAAGAGTACAGAAAAAAAATAGATCCTCTTAAAATACACTCTGGATTTGAAAAAAGCAGTTCTTACATGCACATGTACAATAATCACGTTTACGGTTGGCGAAAATTGACTGGTAGCAGCTTTTAAAACAACATTGTGGAGAACAGAGACAAGGATTTTAAATGGAGAGAGCTGAAAATAAGAGTAACTGTGTTAACAGTAACGTGATCGTGCCATGGTCTTTTCTTTCCTTTTTACAGCAACATTAAATATGACTGCATGCAATGTAGCCAGCATACATATAGAATATTTCCATCATCTTCCTTTAAAAGCAACACATTCAATATAAGTTACGTGGAACTTGATCATGCAAAGTATGTGTCAGAAAGGACAGATTATGATGAATTAAGGAAGTCCTAATTAAAAAATAAAATAAAATAAAAAACCCACACCAAAACCAACAACAAACCCATAAAACTTGTTGAAGAGTATGGTTTCTAATTCTGCGTCCAGACAAAGATAAAGGTTTTGAAAAGCAAATAGAAAGCACAATTCCAAAATTATTCCAGCTTTATAATTTTCCCCAGTTAAAACCAAAATTGGACTGAAGTTTCAGACAAACTTTTCTAACATTTTTAATGAGCATTTCAGACACTCACTGCAGAATACATCCTTTTGTTTACTGGTACACTGAAGTACTTCAAGTTTTTCCTCCCCCAACAAGTGACAAGCAGAATTTAAATTTTCAATTCATTAGGTTAAAATATGTCAATTTAATTAGAGTTTGCATAGATCAGAGAAATAAAGGCAACCACATTGAACAGAAATGTAGAGCCTTTAAGATAACACAGTTATTGTCAAGCTCTTTTAGCAAGAACATTTTCATGAAGAGTATTACACACATTAAAATAAATATATATACACAATTATATTTTTTTTTTTTTTTTTTTTTTACCACTGGTGGAGCATTTACCTTAATTCTATTTGAAGGAATGTCCACACTTGCACATTTTATTTTATTATACAATGGGACTCTTATAAATGAGTTGAAGGTCTCCTACTTCCTTGAAAAATCAGATTTATTGAACATGTCTGAGACAGTCCTTTTCATTCAGTCATCTTCATACTACTGAAAACACGGGTTACCACATCATCTGCAAGACTGGTATGCTGCAGATATGCAGTAAATCGTGACATAGCTCCTTTAAAGTGCTTGACCTCCTCAACACTGGGTAAAATTCCTGTGCTTGTGTGGTAATAACATGAGAAAAACAATGTCCAGATCTGAGACTGCCGCAGTTACCCTTTCTAAACCATCTTCAGGTGCAAACTTCCAGACAGAAATTAGTCTAGCAAGGCTGCATGTTGACAAACTCTGCCAAATTAAAATACCGGTAGTTGTATTACTCAGTTATGTTGCACTTACCCAAACAGGTTAATAAAGTAATTTTTATAGCATCCTCAAAATAATAATTCAAGATAATTCACCTTCCATGTTCTTGGCCCTGAATATAAAAAGAAGCCTCAGCAAACACTTTATTACAAGCATAGAATGGATGAACGCATATAATTGAATTAGCAAGTTCAAATTTGCACCACCCATGCTGTACTAGCAACCATCACACTCATTTCTGTTATGTTGCCTTTCCTATGAGCACGCATCAGGAAAAATCAGCAATGCAGCTTGCTTCAAGTCATCTGACTGCTAGACTATGTAATGGCCACACTTGGAGATGTATACAAGCAGGTAAGAACGTCCATTAGCTTGAGGTTGTTAATTTGTGCTTGAGACTGTAGGAAGTTTGAATCTCTGTAACAGCAGAGCCCCTGCTCCATTCCAGTTTGAGAAGCCCATCCTTTCCAAGAGCTGGCTCTCTAAACACTTATGCTGATCAGGCCTACTCTAGATTTCGGCATGCTTCCTGTGAGGAGAAACAGGCTGTGATGAAAATGCAGGCTCATCTAGGCAAGAATCCCTCTGGTATATGCCCCAGATAAAGCAGCATAACTAAATAAACTTGAATCTAGGAGGACCAGTCCTCACCAGGTATGAATCTGTCCTATCAACCCCATCCTGCTCACATGCAGGAGAAACAAATGCAAGGTAAATCTCAAACCAGGAAATGCATAACTAAGACAATTTCACTGCAGAAAAAAAGCTTCAATAGGAGTGATGTGACCAAGCAAGGAGAGTGCACCGTGAGGCTAACTGTCCATACGCTGGGTTTGGATTGAAATGACACACTGTGGTTGAGAGAGATGCTGTTGGTTAGATCTTTGGGGGTTAGCAAAAGCCTGACTAGGAGGTACATAAAGGTTTTCCCTCCTTTGTTAATACACCTGTTGTGTTAAAAAACGAGCTATAAGCTCCGACTCATTCTTCTTAATTTCCATCCACAAGAAGAAATGCACTAAATGCTATGGCAGCAGAGCTGGGGAGACCTGGCCAAAAACAAGTGGGAGTACAATGGGCAAGGTATAGTGGAGACAGACCCAGCATCGGTGAACACTTCAGCAAGCTTGCAAAATGCACTTGCAGCTAAAGAAAACTCCAGAAAGCAAGGAGCAACTTTACACATGCAGTCATAGCTAGCACAGCACCCAGTTTAACAGACTAGAAAAGAAAAATAGTTATAAGATAACACTGTCCTGGGTAGAGGGGGCTGCATGTTATGGAAGAAGGCTGGAAGCACATCAATCTTTTCTTGTATGTTTTTAGTTACTGTCTTTACCATGTAATAAAACTGTCAAGTTTTTTGGCTATGAGTTCTCTGCCTCTCCTGTCAGCCACTATAACCTATAAATATTTCAAAATATACCCTATTTATCTCTGTTCCTCTTTAAATTGTACAGTAATATGGAGAAGCACTTAGGAAACACATACTGTTTTGTACCCTTAATGAGCTGCAGAACCTTACAAGCATATGCATACATGTCAACTCCACGAGCCTTGTTAAGACTTAAAAACATTTCTTTCTATTGAAGAAAATTAAAAATACGGAGTTCACTGATGAAAGACTTAAAATTGAAGTGTGATAATTAACCCGGGGGTGGCTTCTTGCTAAACCGACTCTATTGCTTCAGGAGTCTAAACCACTGTCTCGCAATTACCGAGCACAGTACTGTGCCATGAAGACTTAGGAGCTCAGCCCCACATCTGTGACATTACACTGACAGCCCAGAAGATGTGCAAATGTACAGCTCAACTAGAAATCAAAATTCACACTTCCCAAAGAGATTGTGCTAGTAATCATCTTATGATCAAATGCCTCAAGTCATGTGCACCACACACAAGAAGAGGCAAGCACTTGTGTTAACAACGTACAAGATGCTGTGTTAACACAAGGGCAATGTTGAAAAGGTGTTTAGTCTCTTCATCTGCTGCTTGTTTTTCCAGACAACTTGGGGGCCTGTTTAAAAAACAAACAAACAAACCAAAAAACCCAAACAACACAGACACACACACAAAAAAAACCACCCCCCCAAAAAACCCAATAATAATAATAAAAAAATAAAATAAAAAAAGCCAAACACATTGGCATTCTAGGAAAGCACAACGCACTGCCAGCACACTACCACTTCATTAATGTCATTTTTGGCATTGAACTTGTTGCTTTTTCAGCAGTCTTTGACACAGGAACTGTCAAAACAAATTTATTTTATCGCACAAAGTATTTCTTTTAGTCTTTCCTCATTCAAAAGAGTCAAAGAAAAGATCATGTAGTATATTCTTTTTTGATGCTTAGGTTGGCTTTGTTTGGTCTTTTGAAAGTCAGATAAGGACTGTGCGCGGAAATAAAGCTCATGACCCAGCAAGTATGCTGTGCACTAATACTTGAATGGAAAGACAACTCTGGCACATCTCTACTGATTATCAAGTGTTTTTGTAGTAGATGACATTTAAGTACTCCACATTTTATATAGAAGATGAACTCAGAATTCACAAATAAATTTTATTTGTTCGTTCTTGCTGTATAACCATTTCCTCAAGAATTCCGTGGTTCTTAGTTCATAGTCCTTCCCCAGATCTCTAGCTATAGGTCATTAAATAGGCAATACTCTCATAAAAACCCATTTCTGAGGTGCAAAATAAAAGGACCAATCTTCCCATTGCTAATCCAAGTTCATGTTGCTTAGACAGAAACTGAGATTAACAAACACCAGCTGTGAAACTACTTTATTTCCAAACTATCAATCTGTAATAGATGAGTAAGTTAGCATATCATGCTTTTCTCATAGCCTAAAACCAAACATTTTAAACAAACTATTAAGGAAGCCAGTTCATAACTGTAAGTTCACATACTAGTTCACCTAAGGGTAGAAGGAACTTGGGGTGGGGGGTGGGGGGGGGGTGGGGGGAAGGAAAATTTGCTAATTTATCTGTAAGAATAGTCCCAGTGACTTCAGGGTACAAAGCAAGCTCTATACTGGAGGCAAAGAGAAGTGGTTTTTCAAGTGTCTTGTTGCCGAGGATTAGGCTAGAAAATTTTACAAAGTGGCAACACAGCATTGAATTCTGAAGGCCTTTGAATACAAACCATACTTATTCATAATACAAATGTATTTTACTGATAAGCATATTTCACACTAAATGAACTGTGATCCTCTGTATCAAAATAGTGAAGACTTACAAGAAACCTCATTACAGTACTTCAAATATTTGGAGAGAACTCAAGTTGTCTTTCATGAGAATGACTTGTCATTCTCAAAAATCAAAGTCTGAAGGAAGTAAGTCACCTTTCCAGATTTAAAGCATCAGATTAGAATTACTAGTGTCTACTTTACTGAAAACAAGAATATAACTCTGTTTTCAGGTGTGCAGAGGACATTTGGATATTGATGCCTTTTATATGAATCTCAAAGACCTCCTGCACTCACTTTCTGTTGACAATTTTTAATTTGCCCTACATTTATTTATCCTACATTTGTGGATTCATTTAGAAAAGCGGTGAACTAGTCTTTAAAACACACTTTGCTCCACAAAACACAAGCTGGCGTTTTAGCACAGGTGATGAGAGTTTGTTGCATGCTGTGTTTGGGACACACAGCATCCCAAATTGTTTTATACAATATGTTCACAAGTTTTTAGCTGAGGTGCTGCAGATCAACTGTGAAAACCTTCAAATCACACAGTCCTCAGAGAAGTCATGTCCTGCTTCCATTGGAAAATCGCAGTTTGGATTAGAGAGAAAAATACAGTTCCTCATCTGCAGTAGTCTCCAAGGAGTACTGCTCCATACTCTCAGTTATCAGCTCGCTGGTACATTTTCCCCAGCCATCTGCCTTCTGTGCAGGAAGATTATGTTACTTCTTCCAGGCTAATCTGACCATGGGATCAAATGAGTGTTTAAAAATCCATGCCATTCTGACCCTTGGAGAACAGGAATCTTTTCAACACAGGATTTTAGAAGACATTAAAGGGAACGGGCAAGTTTTCATTCCGTTTTTCAAAACATCAATGTTTTAAAACTTGTGTTTTCTTACAGCAGAATTAAGTTATGCTGACTCTAGTTAGCTCTTTTTTTAGTTGTACAAAATGTTGCCTAATTTCTTGTCCTCTAGGCAATTTTTCCCGCCTGCTTGGCTTTACCCCTTCTTCCTTATCTAACTAGAGCAATTCATGCCAGTAGTAGAAGAAAGCATATCCTTCCAGACAGCTCATTGTGGTGCCAAGGAATTTAAGTTAGAGATTTGAATTCCTATGACCATGAAAACTTGACACCAGAGCAGACTGACCATGGTAGAAATAAATGTTGAACTTTGAACTCTTAGTGGTAAGGGCAGAATATAGGGGACTGAAAGGACATGCTGAGAGATGTGCAGATGGAAAGATGAGGGACTGAACTATAAACCTTTCCTTTTTATAGTTACTTGCTAAGAATAATTTTTAACCTTACAGCTAATTCAGGACCCTTTTATGAGGAGGGAACCCAGTAGTTTACTTTTCAAGTTATCTGAATTTAGGGTTATTAAAAAATGCTCAGTTGTGATGTATGAACTTCATGCTCTACCCTTTTTAGGACCATTCTAGATTCTAGTCCTGGCCTCAGTTGCCACAGCCATTCAGAAACAGAGCCACTAAGCAGAGACCTGCACACAAAAGTTAAAAGTTGAAGGGTCAAACTTATGGCCACCTCTGTCATCCAAGAAGCATCTGAAACATTTTGATAGAAGTTTGAAGAGCAACTCCTGAAAGACACGGAAAAACTAAATGGTAGATGATCACTGGACTCCTTCTGTTAAGCCACTGCATTGCAAGCTGCCTGCGGTTTTGAACGTATTCATGGAGGGTATTCTGGATACCCAGGAGACTAGAGGTTAGCTAATGTAACACACATCTACAAGAAGGGCAGGAAGGATGATCCGGGAAACTACAGGCCTGCCATGACATCGGTGCCAGGGAGGGTTATGGAGCAGATCATCCTAAGCACCATCACACCGTATGTGCAGGACAACTGGGGGATCAGGCCCAGCCAGCATGCAGTTATGAAAGGCAGGTCCTTCTTCACTAACCTGGTCTCCTTCTACAACAAGATGACCCACCCAGTGGGTGTGGGAAAGGTCATAGATGTTGTCTACCTGGACCTTAGTAAAACCTTTGACACCATCTCCCACAGCATTCTCCTGGAGAAACAAGCTGTTCGTGGCTCGGATATGTATACTTCACACTGGGTAAAATGGTGGCTGAACAGCCGAGCTCAAAGAGCAATAGTAAATGGAGTTACATCCAATTGGTAGCCAGTCACAAGTGGCGTTCCCCAGGGCACAGTACTGGGGCCAGTCCTGTTTAATGTCTTTATTGATGGTCTGGACAAGGGGATTGAGTACATCTTCAGTAAGTTTGCAGACAACACCCAACTGGGGGACTGTTGATCTGCTTGAGAGTAGAAAGACTCTGCGGAGGGGTCTGGACATGCTGAACTGATGGGCTGAGGCCAATTGCATAACGTTCAACAAGGGCAAGTTCCAGGTCCTGCACCTGGGTCACAACAACCCCAGGCAATGCTACAGGCTTGGGGAAGAGCAGCTGGAAAGCTGCCTGGTGGGAAAGGACCTGGAGGTGCTGGTCAACAGCCACTGAACATGAGCCAGCAGCGTGCCCAGGTGGCCAAGGCAGCCAACAGCATTTTGGCCTGTATCAGAAATAGCGTGGTCAGCAGGACAAGGGAAGTGATTGTCCCCCTGTACTTGGCCCTGGGTAGGCCGCACCTCAAATACTGTGTTCAATTTTGGGCCACTCATTACAAGAGGGATGTAGGTGCTGGAGCGCATCCAGAGAAGGGTAACAAGGCTAGTGAAGGGTCTAGAGAACAAGTCTTACAAGGAGCAGCTGAGGGAACTGGGGTTGTTTAGGCTGGAGAATAGGAGTCTCAGGGGGAACATTATTGCCCTCTACAACTACCTGGAAGGAGGCTGTAGGCAAGTCGGGATCAGTGTCTTCTCCCAGATAACTAATGACAGGACAAGAGGAAACAACCTCAAGGTACATTGGGGAGGTTTAGACTGGATATTAGGAAAAATTTCTTCACAGAAAGGGTAGTCAAGCATTGGAACAGGCTGCCCAGGGAGGTGGTGGAATCACCATCCCTGGAGGTGTTAATGTGTAGATAGGGCACTTAGAGACATGGTTTAGCGATGAACTTGGGTTAACACTTGGACTTGATGATCTCAAAGGTCTTTTCCAACTTCAATGATTCTACATAGTTGTGGTAGTAAAATGTGATTATTTACTACTTTCCTAGAAGGAAAGTTACAGAATATGAAGGTATGGATGCATAAATTGATGTCGGTAATACTACTCCCAAAGGTTATGGCTTCCAGATGGAATGAAGATGAAACAATGTTTCTCTATTAGATGATATAGCAGATTAGTAATCCTTCATTAGTACTCATCACACTAATTCACACTTCAGGAGACCAGAAGCTGACATGAGTACCTTCAATTCCTGCATACAATCACATCTTTATGAACAGAGAGGCAGTTCCAACTGTCTAGCAAATTCCTGATACAGGGATTACAGATTTGAGACAAATGCCAATGGCTTAAAGGCTGTTGCTACCCTTCTGCATGAGAAATGTTTATTATACTAAATATTGTTTAAATGTGGAATTCAGTTTTAAAGTCAGAAAATGCTAGATATGTTACTGACAGGGTAATAGACAAATTCAAGCTATTTGTTGTAACTCTTCTCATAGCTCCAAGAGTTTGTCACTTAATTCACTGTAAAGACTGAAAACACAGTCTTAGTTTCTGACACCCACAGTTTGCTTAGAAGTTTTTTTTGCCAAATTCAAGGACAATAGAAGCCATCCTGTAGCAAGGAGGCCATCTAAAATAGTATATATTACACAAACTGGTGATGAGGTCACTGTGCAAATTTCATTGATGGTTCAGCCTATGGTATTTCACTGACCTGTCCAAATATGTTCATTCTAACAAATGGCTATGTGACCTCCAGCTAAGCCCAGGACCTCAGGGTAATGAGCATGCAGAGAAAGGTTTTTCCTTACTGAGTACAATGACAAGAATAACAATCTGTTGGCAGCATACTCAGGTACTTAGGAATCACCTGCCACATGCACAAGCCCTCTTGATTTTTACTGTTCTTTGTTTTTACTGTTAGACTACATCCTGCTGCTTGCAGTGCTGTGTGAAAGGAAAAAAAAAGCAAGGGTCAGGTACACTAAAAAGACTAAAATCAGATAATAAAAATAAGCTACTTTATAATGTAAAAACCAGTCTTACGTATAAGTTTTGCAAGTGGCTCGAGAAATACTCTAGCACTAGAACGTAAATGGAAAAACTAAGAATGAGCCATGCCCTCGCTAGACAGCTGTATTCCCTCTGTCTGGATTTTCCTGTTGTCAGGTTGATTAATGGAATGTCTTCACATTTATCTGCTTTTGGATATCTTAAATCTCAACAAGTCCATTTCATGTTCTTGCCACCAACATTTCCAGTAGATTTCTTCCAGCGTGTCAGAATGACAGATAAGTTCCTGCAGCCAACCTTGTAGAGAGCTCATTATTGTTTCAGACTTGTATACTCACCCTGGAGGTCCTCTATACAAAGGCCCCCCAGAGTTTAGGTCGTTTAAAAATCTACATTGAGTAAAGGTGTCATTTCTCTACAAGAAAAAGCTTTGGAGCAGAGTTCAAGACCACGTTCTGAGTTTTATGCTGTTTTATATCATCGGTACACATACTAAGTAACAAGAACAGAAATAACTGCAATAAACACTAAGTAACTCAATGCAGCATGTACTTGATCTATTTAATTTATTTATATGGTTGCCTGTTCTATGTTGAAGTGCCATAGAGTTATTTATGAGGTAATTTTATTATTTTTCTTCGGAAAGTTTCAAGTTGTCACTTGCAGCACAGCAACTTTGTCAGTACACAGTTTTAATTCACTTGTAAAATCTTGCTGGTTTGAATCCAGCATATACTAATGGATTTCAATATTAAGAGAGACATTTTTGAAAAAAGCACTACTGAAATCCCTTATGCTAATTCCATATAAACTAATTCTTGCCCTCACTACGGATTATCCTCTCCAATAGTGAATTCAATCAGTCTCCAACTTAGCTGTTTCAGTAATGGTGCTCTATTATGATTGTCATTGTTTTCACATTGAATTAATGAATTTAGGAGTAAGCAGTGAGGTGGCAGATTGATCAAAAACATGGGAGAGATCATATCCTGACCCTGCCTCACACCATGCAGTCGTTCTCCACACAGCTGAAGGACTGATTGCCCATACTGTCTTGCAAGGTGTTTTTAACATCACAGGACAATTGTCTGAGATGATTGGAATCGGAGAGAGTGTTTAATTGCCCCCTTTTCCCTTCACCCCTAACAGCCCCTTCCAATTTTCTTTACACTAAATTTTGAGCCACAGCTCTGTACTGGAGAGCTATTTGGTCTATTGCCTTGAGGTGGCTTAAAGGAAGCTGTACTCATGGAGGAACAAATGACTCATCACTGTCTAGGGAATGCAGGTGTGGAATTTACTTGGAAACTTTGCCTAAGGAAAAGGAATGCATCTCTGGTACCTTTGCTGCACCTACTTATTAAAAAAATCCATCAAACATGGCTCATATTCCAAGTCTTGTGACACAGGCCTGCAAATTTGGGAGCAGGAAGAAGGAAGGGGATAATCTGGGTTCTTTTATTTGAGTTCTAGGGAATGGACCCTAAGGAGGAAGTTTCCCATATTCTTTGCTATTGTAAATTTTTCTGAATATAAAATCTTGCTGCTTTACTCTGTAAGAACACAGGCTGGTTTCCCAGTCTATTTAACTGGAGCCTACTACAGAAAAGTTTTAAAATTTTAATTTTAAAATTAATTTTTTTTAAATTTATTTATATTTTTAAATTTAATTTTAAAATTAAAACAAAATTAGATCTTCCAAGTAATCAGATCAAAGTAGAAGCACAAGATTTGGTCAAATAGGTAATTACTAACAAAGTTGATATTAACTGCAAGCAAGACACTTTATAAGTTAAAGCTACCTTAATGAGTTACACAGTCAGCCCCACATATGCATCTAGAAATTACTACCACATTTAAATCCCAGCTACTGCCTAAGATCTATTCAATGCAATTTAAAGCACCTGTCAATCACATAAAGAACCAATGTCATTAACATACAAGTGGAGACATCAACTTTCTGTTTGTATCTAAATATATAAATGTACGTATTTACAAAAATAAGTATTTGTCATTATTCCCTCCATCGCAGAAGGGTCATCTCTGTAAGCATTGTAAGCTGTAGCTACCAGACAGATACCAGAGATATTTATGAAAATTCTCCTTCCCTCTAGAGTAAGGGAATGTAGGTGGTACATTCCAGATGAGATCAGAAAAAATCCTCATATCATCTGGTTCAAATCACATCCTTTTCCTGGCCTGGTTTTCTGAACCGGTTTATGACAACTTGATTAATGCCTTTCAGCCCATGCAACTATAATTCCTGATAAAACAATAAGGAGCTTAAACCATGCTTCTATGTTAGATTATTAATATCTTCTACTTATTTGGCTAAGTTGTTAGGTTCAGTTTACGTCCCAAAGCTATCTGACTGTATGCTTTAACATTATTAACCAATTGTTTATTTTGAGAAGATAATCACCTTATCACTTAGATCTACCTTTCACTGGTATAGACAAGCAGTTAGAAGTCTAATGATAAGGATGTAATTTGCTAGTCAAGTCTTCTTCCTTTTCCTCTTTAAACAGTAAAATGGAACATACCCTCTAAAATTAAAACAATAAAAAAGTAAACAACTAATAATGTAGATTAGAAACATGAAAGCCAGAAGAAGAAAGTCAAATACTAATAGATCTCAGATATTGATTTGACCTATATCAAATCTGAAACTGCCTCTGCAGTTCCGTTTATGTTGAAATCACAGTTGATGTGCTTAGGTTTTGTTCATTGATCAGTATTAACTTCAATCTTTCATTGATATTAATAAATCCTTAGGTATCAATTCACCATTTTACAGTATTAACTCATGAACACTGCTTACAAGATCATGGGGCAAATACCTGAACTCAGTTGAAATCTTGAATTTAAACTAAATTTGATATAATCTTACTGCATGCATTTCTTCCTCAAACTCTCCAGAAAGTAAAAAACTGTATTATTTATAGGAGTTCAACACTCAGATTAAAAAAAAAAAACAAACAAACAAAAACCAACAAAAAACCACCCCAAAACAAAACAACAAAACATTGTCATGATGGAGAAGGGAAATATTCAATAGCCTTCATTCTGAAAAGTGGTTACTACTACTCTGCACAGTGACTTTTTTGTCATATAGTTGACAGGACACAGAACACTTAAACAAGAACATCTGCAGCATTCTTTCAATGGTCTGGGGAAAGCATGAAAAGCAATATGTTAGGGTAAGAGTATAAGCAATGGGGATTCTTTCTTTTCAGCTTGGTCAAAAGATGCTGCATGTAGGCATCTTTAATTTTTAAAAATTAATTTATTTAGAATTCTTAAAGAAACCAGCTGTTGCTACTGTGTCTCTGTTTCAAAATCCTCTGAGTTTAGCAGTTGGAAGCTGACATACTTATTCCATTAATTTAGATGTCTGTGAGCATTTCCCATAGAATAATTGTGCTGCATAATGCATGACTATTCATTCTCTGGTAATGTCACTTGAAAAAGGAATGAGAGAGGGAGGGGAATGGGCAATTTCTTTGAATTTTTCTGCATCAGGGTCTAAATGTTGCACTGGGAAATTCTGAATAAAGTCAAAGAGTGTCAGTGCTGCTTTCATAGCACTTGAGTTAATACAGGCCTGCCTGGGTCTCTGAATGATCATCAGTGTTCGTTTTTGGTTTATATTAGCCACAGCATCTCATCTTTTTTATAGTCTGTGTCTGATTACTTCTGAACTTTAGATCTGTCTTGGAAAAGGACATATAGCAAACTACTATCCAAACCATGGACCGGTTGTCTGCCTAACCATCATTTACTTCCTCAGTGAATTCAGTTTCCAAAGCGATAGTAAATCCAGGAAATACAGCTTGCTAAATGCACTTGGGTTTGGTACTTTTAAAGCAGAAGAAAGTTTTATGGGGAAAAAGACACCTACTGAATACTAATCTTATCTCAGCCTTTTTCTTGTTTTCTCCTAACTTTCCTTCTGGATGTGTCAAAGAAATAGCTTTCCTAGGATATTGTAAGACCCTAGTCAGTGGAATCCACAAAAAGGGTGGTCATTTGCAGAAGCCACAATTTTCTCAGCTAAAGCCAAAGTCAAAAGACTTCCAGCTCCTCTCCTCCTCCCCCCAGTTATGGCTATAAGCACTCAAACTGATCATGCTCTGGCAGAACCTTTAGAACACTGCTCTTCATCCCTCATCTGTCAGAATAGCTTCTCTTGGTTGAGTCCAACACAACTGTGGGGCGTAGAAGGGCTCACATTTTTATATCATGCCATACATACGATAAAGAAATATGAATGCTTGTAAGGGGAATGAGAATGCTCACTAAACTGCCTATTTATAATAGAAAGCTGTGTTCATCTACTTTCCTATACTGAAAGGTCATCTAGAAGTTTTTTCTCCCTGCTGTCTTACCATCCCCATGTATTTCTACACCAACAGGTTTGGCAGAAGACGCTTAAAATACCTGAGTTGGTATAGACAATGTTTCTGCTTGACCTTGCTACGAATACTACAAGATCTCTTGGCAGACTTTACCCAATAAGAAATATCCCTGGGCTTTTGGGCCATACGAGATGCAGAAAGTTGCAGATCTAGGTCTCTTGGCAGGTCAGCCTGCTCAAGGAGAGGGTCACAATGCCATGGGAACCTATTGAAGCATCCCAGTGCTAGTGTTGACTTGCAGAATGGATCACAGACAAGAGCTCAGAAATGCTGCACTCTGATTCCTAGTGTGGATAGTTTCGCTCTTCTCAGCACTGATGCTCTCAAAGAGTCCAATATTAGGGTGCAATTAAACAATGCCTCATATCTATGAACAAATTAATTATCCTAGCTGCAGGATTTCTGTTGTTTTAATCCAATGTATTAGGTGTTTTACCCTGGCTGAACCAAGAAATCTGTCAGCAAACGTCATGACAACCCGCATCAGCACTAGCATCCCCCACAGCTCTCAGCACAGGTGCAACAGCAATGGACTTTGTGTATACCACCAAGGCCAGAGTAAATTAAATGAAGAAAACTTACTAGAATAAGCTTTGCATGACTGAAGGAGTGAAATAGAGATTCTACTAACAGGAGCACAGAAGCTGAAAGAGGTAGGAGGTAAGAGTAAGAGATATAAAGATTAAAGAGTGAAAGATTGGCCTGTTTATGTGAGAAGATGGCAAAATGGATGAAACCCATCCTTTCTTTCAGGGAGCTATACTTTTTAACAGCAAAATCTGTACTACTTTTCAAAAAAACCTTTGTAAAACACTTTAGACTCAGTAATATGTAACTTCTCATCCCATACAGGTGGTTGTCTCTTCTCATTATCTTTAATCACAGCATAAGGCCATAAGAAAAGTGTGAGTGGCACAGACTGATTTGCCCAATGGATCAAATTTGGCCAGGCCAATATGAGCACTCTGACCCGTCCGTTAGCTTTAAAGGGATGTAGTCATGAGCTACAAATCTGACTATCACTAACAGCAGGAAAAAGAATCAATGAGAAAACAACATGACAAATTTAAATACACTGTATAAATTGAGATGAACACAATTCAGTGAGAGGAAGAGAAACAGAAGTTAAAGATCTAGTGAACGTGAACGAAAAAATAGCATCCTTGCATTCAAACTGCTTTAAAGCCTTCTCACAACATACACTCAAGAAAAAAATCTGTACTGGCTCTTGTTTGTATGCAGGTTTTTTGATTGTTTAAATAAAACAGAGATGGCAAGGGAATTCTGAAGAATTAAGGACCTGTCAGGTCTTAGTCTGCACATTACAGTATTTCACTGTAATTGGTCCAGTATGGTAATAGCTGTCAATAAGTAAAGACCTGAAAGTGTTCTTCACACTAAGATTTTCAACAACAAGCTGCTTTTCTGTAATCAGTCTGTTTCTGAAGACAAACATTATTCTACCACCACGTACAGTATTTAGAAACTATAATAAAGATCCCCCCTGGATGATAATAGTAACAACTATTAATTTGAGCACTATAGAGAACCACTCTGCTCTTGATAATTAAATGTGAAAATGAACAGGCACCAAAACAGCTATAAGAAACAGTCATGAGCTGAGGTGACAGCAGGAATAAAATGACCACGTTGTGTAAAAGAAAAATATGTAGAGTGCTCAAGAAAGAAATAAAAACATCCTACATCAAATATATGATGCACTGGAGTTAATACAGAAACTCCACAGTGAAAGCAGGACCATGCTCACCACAAACAAATCATGTGCTTATCACATGCACAAAGGCAAGATCATTAAAGAGAGAAATTACTGTGTGGGAGAACACAACACTTAAACAAAACCTCAGGAGAATGTACAAAGGAGATAAATAAAAGGTATCACATATATGAAAGTCTGAAGCGTATTCAAAGGAAATGAAAAATGTCTTAAAAAGTAGTTTTAAAAAAACGTTCCTGTGGACACAGGGTCTGCAGCTATACCATTTCATAAAGAGTAACCTGTTGTAAGAAAAAAAAAAAAAAAACACCGGGAATTTCCCATTATTTCAGTACTTCAGCATTTCTCATTATTAGCATTACCAACAGTGGATTATAGTACCGCTGATCATCTTCACAACTGTTCTGCGCATCACAAAAGTTTTGCTGATGTTCATGTTTTCCCCTCTTTGCTTTGGACACTTTTCTTTGAAGATTTTTCCATCCATTGAGTAACCATAAAGGAAATTGTTCTTTGCAGCTGCTCTTTTTTGTGCTAGTATAATTTTTTTTTTCTGTGAAAGAGACAGTCACATATGACCAAGTGCTTAATTTTGTATATTGATAGATCAAAATTACTTTAAGTATTGAATACTGAATTCTGTCTGCCTGAATGGTATATAAAAATGGAAAGGCAATTTTCGTATTTTATTCCACATTATATTTAACACCCCCATCTCAGGTCTAGAATGCTCTAGATTCTTTTAAAAAATAAAACCATTAAAAACTAAACATCAGAATTATTCTCAGAATTTTCCCGTAAAAAATGATCCACAACCCACCATTACATTTATTACCAAATTAACTATATTTACTGGAAAAATGGATTAGTTATTCTCCAGAGTGGATTTTCTTTCCTTTTAAGATGTTGGTACCCAGGATTAGAAACCTATTATTTCCCTCTGTCAGTTTACTACTTGTATTCATCACTATGAATCACGTATTGCAAATTTGTTGCGAATCTAGAGATGAGTGCTAGGAAAATAGGGTCTTAAGTGGATGTCAGTGATTTTATTGTTGTTTCAAACACTATAAGGAAAAAAAAAAAAAAAAAGGGGGCACAAAACTGATTTCAGGTCACACATTAACCTACCCACCTGACATAGTTGCCTACTGGTTGATAAAAAAAGCCAAATATTTGACCTGTAAATTCTTCCCCAAAGGTTTACACACAAACACCCAGATCTCCAGCAAGGGTGCAAAGGCTGCCTCCCTTAATGCACACCACCAGCAGTAAAGTCAGCGAGACTCCAGTTTCAGGGATATTTCCTCTCTTCCCACACAGCGAGAGTCCCCAAGAATTAGATCATGAACTTCAGACACCGCTTGAACCAGACTGGGGTTCTGCCTTTAACTCTGGAGGGATGGTTCTTTAACCTGTGTCTCTAAGAAGTTTGATCATCAGTGTATTAGCCATAAATATTTCAGCAGTTGCAATATCAATTTCAATGAGGAAGAACATTTGGTCCCCTCCAAGATACCCATATTTTGCAGGTACTCAAAACTGTTGTATGGCTAACATTCAGCTGACACTTGAAATATGAACTTGCTTAATATGGCCACTTAAATCATCAATAAAGATTTATTTTGAACACCATCAATTTCTATATAACTGTCAACCCATTAGTGGCATATTCTGTGCGCTGAAACATAGTTTAAGACGGGTTATGCTTATCCACTAAGTTAATTAAATTAACTCTTGGCTAATGATTTCAGGGTGTAAGGACTGAAATATTTGGAGAACTAATCACCATATTTTGGGCAATTAGACCATGGATACATGCAGTGTGAGCTGCACCTGGGATCCTGACCTGTCTGTCAGCTGCCTCTGGCTGAGGCAGAGTTTTCCTACTCGTTAGCTCCTAGCCTTTGTCGTGCAGGGGACTTAACCCATGTATCTACTATTGCATGTACCACTTTGAGACCAGGGTCTACCTCACCCTAGTATGCTGCCTGTCCCTAGACCTATAAATAAGTTTTTAAATCTTTGGCTAAGGATACTGTAGCTCAAGCTCAGGACACACTGCCAGATAAATCAGAGGGCACAAGATGAAACTCAGACCCAAGCTAAGTGCTCTGTGTGCCATCCCAGTAAAGCAACATTTCAACCGTGGGTTGAAATAGACACGTCCAACTCCACCTTTACACAAAACCATCTACACTGAGTGCATCCTATCTATGGAAACTATTCCTGACTAGAAGCAGGAAAAGAGATGAAGAAATAGGTCATTATGAAAAAAATCAAGAAATAAAGCTACTCAAGTAGAACATTTATCAACAGAAACTTATCTGAATTAATGCTGTGTGCAAATACAGTATATGTTCAGAGATCTCCGTATAGATGCAAATCAAATTTGTACTTTCAAACACTCATACTCATTCTTCAGGACACTTTTAAAATAGCCTAATTCAAATCAGAGCTGGCGTGCATACAGGAGCAGCACATACAAGCAGAACTACAACTAGTTGACTGGATAAAGACCTGCCTCACCACAGCAGTTTTAGACCAATGGTCTCCAAAAGGTAAATAAAAAAAACCTCACAGATTGAGAAAGCATGAAAAAGACACCACGCAGTAAATTCTCACCAGCATCACAGAATTGCCCCTTTTCCGCAGGCATTCACTCAGGACACAAACACATGTAGATGATGGACACGACCTATGCAGTTCTCTCAATTCTGGCTTTATCCTAGCAAAGGAAGTCAGGCGTTGGTTCCCTGATGCAAGGCAGCTCCAAGAGAATCGGACTGTCCTTTAAAAGTAAAGGATAAAGCTGCCTTTTTTCCCCCACTGGGGTGGAATAGGTGATTCTTTGACTCTGCTTCAAAGGCCTTTTTGACCAGCAGGCCTTTTTGAACCTGCATTTAAATGCTTTTTTGAGAAAACAAAAGTGATTTTAGTAGACTTCTCACACTTCAGACTCTGCAGTCAAACCATGATAACCTTCAGAGGAATTCATTGAATGATGCAGATACTGCAATGGGGTTGACAAAAATGGGTAGAAATATTTTTTCCATGGTGCTATTGTCTGATTTTTCAGTCACTGGCCATGGCTATTAGCTTTCCTATTTACACATTCTTCATTTCTAAATATTTCCTGCAAGCAAAATTTATCTGAAATCGGGTCCCAGTTTTCACAGGGCTGAACAAAACATGCCAAGTTCAAATGCTCTGATTAAAGCACTGTTTTTGCAATATTAAAAACCCCAGCATGACTAATTAAGCTTCTGATTCTACTGCGTCATTATCAAATACAAACACTGCAAATTCCTTAGTACTTCCAAAGTCATTACTGTGGAACCTGATCTGCTATTAATAAAAGTTTCCCAATCACCACAAAGATCTGAGATACAAATGGCATTGGATGTAAAAATCCATAAATAATGATAAAAAGCCACTGGTCCTGTACATCTCAGTTCTCACTGATAGTCAGAAAAGTGTCAAGTACACCAAATTTAATTCCCAGCTCTTTGTATGCACAGTAAAGATTCAGATAACATATCTAGTTCAAATCAGCAATATATGGGCGCTCATCTGTAGCCTCTCTATAAATCAAGCAATGAGATTCAGCCAGTTAACATTATAAATCTAAGGCAGAAACTCCAAATAGCAAATAAGCAATTCAATCTTACACAGTAAAGTGTGAGTCCTAGAAGATGTCTGCTTATGCAAACAAATTATTTTTAAAAAAGAACAAAAATAATGATTTGTAAATTATTTTTGCTCAAGTTCAAGAGGAATTGTGTTTTTGATGGGAGAACGGACCACATTTAAATGACTTCAACATTTTCCTACTCAGCACTGCAAAATCCTTCATAATAAAATCCATAATCTAGCTCTGAAACAGAGCTGGTGTCCAAGATCCTGCACACATAACAAGGAAGAATCAGGACCCATACTGCACTTCAGCTGAGATTTACACAATTAATATACCTCCAGCATAAGCCTCATGTGACTGTAGCAGCTGAGAAAACATTTATGCCACCCACTCACATCTCAGAGTCAAAGTGAAAAGCAGCAAGAGTATCACCTGGTGCAATTTGCAAGAGTTCATTTATTGGACCCCCAGCTTTCTGAAAAGGTCTTCCTGGATTATTTCCTGAGTTTAGGCTTCAAATAGCACAAAAGCATTCTAGATTTCTAAAGGTTTTTTTGAAGCCAATCCCACTTGTATAAAACTACTTATTATGATTGGCTACATTTCACATGCAGAATAATAACAACATGAAAATAATACAGTTCTGAGTTCAAGGCATCTTGCCTCCCAAGAATGACAAGGAATTGAAACAAAATTAACTAGTAGACTGCTTAAGGTCAGAAACTAAATAATCTTTAGTAATTCTTGAAGTACAGATGATGTAAGGGAAGTATTTTAGGCTCCAACGGTATGTCTTTAAGATGATGTGCATAGTGTCTCTGCATTATACAGAACTTGAAACTAAATGGATCACTGCTCCACAGAGACAAATACAGACACTGAAAAGCACCAGTCCAGAAGATTTGCAGCATGAGTACTTAGAAAGCAGTTTCTAATTTTTCCCCCTTAGGATGCAGAAGAAAAAAAAAAAAAAAAAAAGAAGAAGAAAATTACAAAGATTATTTGCGTAAGACATTTCTATCTGTGTGCTTTACACCATTCACATCTAAAGTCAACTTTGATGTTTTTGATGTTGAAGTGCTTCCATATTTCACCTTCAAAGTCATAAGTTTTAAATAGTGGGCTTTCACATTCTTATGTGTTAATTAGCAAGTAATTGAAGTCACAGAAGCTTAAATTTAGTATTTTTACTCCTAGCTCAAGGAATGTAGAACTGAGGCTTGCCAACACTAACTGTTTGATAAAGATTAAAGTTGCAGTGACATGGCATATGCTTGCACCTTAGTTTAACGTCAGCCATAAGTCTGTTTCTTTCCAAGATTTGCAGAGCTGGGAGTTGTTAGCAATATGTTCATCGTGCTGTCTAACTCATTTGGTTTATGAATCCAAAGCAACTTAATTTGCCTTAGCAACGTGAACATAAGATAAATTAACAGTAAGCAGCTATGAGCAGGCATAGCCGTGCATAAAACAAAACACAGCTTACCTACAACTATTGTAGCTACAGCCTCCTAAATCAGTGGAAGTACTGCAAGAAACAAGACAACACAGTTTGGGGATTTGCTTTTTGTTGTAGGGTTTTTTGATTGGTTTTTGTTTGGGGTTTTTGTTGGTGGTTGTTTTTTTTAAATAAAGCTTAGCATCTTAAACAGGTGAGGAAATTAAGGAATATGAACTATTTTGTCGCCAGCTTTGACACATGACATGTCACGAGGCTGAAATCAAGCATTCCAAATGAGAAGACAAATGGTTTAGAATCAGAACAACAGCTAGTCAGAAAGTTACTTGATTAAAAAGATTAGGTAGTAGGTGCACTCATAGGTGCACTCTTCCCTCTGCTATATTTCTGTTGAGAAGTTTGTTAAGAGCTTGTTTGCATAGGTGCACTTAGCATTTCATTGCTTCTCATTTCCTTATACACTGTGATACTGCATTGCCAAAAATGGCTTTTCATAGTTGAGGGGAGTTTTTTTAATCCTCTGATTTAAAAGAAACATACAGAGAGCTCAGCTAGCTCTAGCACTAGCTCATGATTTATTTTACAAGCAGTTTCACACAGCTCTTTACTAAACAGACATTCTTTGTGCTTTATTACAAGTTTGCTCCATTGAGTCATGCTCTCTGTGGGATGTTGCGTCTATATTTTATTTTACTCCAGCCATTAATTACCTTGTGGGCCTGTATCATGTGTCTCTCAGTCTCATTTATTATAACGGCGCCTGCTAGTGTTGCTCAAGTTAAGAGGCTGTCAGTATTTCCATTAGAAAACCCATCTCTCAGGGGTTTACAAGTCAGCTGTAAAACTTTACTTTTGGCTGATGGTTGGCATACATGGCCACAGCCAGAAGGGTTCTTTCTTAACATTAAATTGAGCTAGAAAAAAACCCTCAATGTTTTAAAGTCATAGAATCAGACATGACTTTCAACATCTTGTTTTTGAAACTCCAAAGCAGCTTAATTTCTTTAAGCCAAGTTTTGCAAGCTATTTGCTGATAATGTAAGTCAATGCTTGTGAATATTTTTTTTTTTTTTTAAAGGATTCAAGCCTTCCTTCCACCTTCTTTTCCATCACTGAACTTTCATTCTCAACACCTCGCCTCCAATTAACAGGTCCAGGGTCTGCTCCTCCGTAATTGCTGCTGTCTGAGACAGATTTCGAGTATTCTTTCACATATTTGCCCCTCCATTTAAGTTCAACATCAAAGATAAACTGTTCTCTGCCTATATCTCTACAACCACCATGTTCACTAGCACTTAGCTTTCTATCTTTATTTTGAGCAGAATTGGGAGGAGGCAACCTGTGAGACTTCCATACACCAGCATCCAATTTCTTCATAGAATGGTTTGGGGTGAAGGGACATTAAACACCACCTAGTTCAAACTCCATTGCTGTGGGCAGGGAGACCTTCCACCAGACCAGGTTGCTCCCAGCCCCATCCAGCCTGGCCATGAGCACTGCCAGGGATGGGGCACCCACAGCTGCTCTGGGCAACCTGGGACAGTGCCTCACCACCCTCACCGTAAAGAATTTCTTCCTAATATCTAATCTAGATCTACCTTCTTTCAATTTAAAACCATTCCTTCCCTGTCCTATCTCAACAGGCCCTACTAAAAAGTCTGTCCCTATCTTTCTTCTAAGCCCCCTTTAGGTACTAAAAGGCCACAATAAGGTCTCCACAGAGCCTTCTCTTCTCCAGGCTGAACCACCCCAACTCTCTCAGCCCGTCTTTGTAGGAGAAGTGCTCCAGCTCTCTGATCATCTTTGTGGCCTGCCTCTGGACTCACTCCAACAGGTCCACATCCTTCTTATGATGGGGGCCCCAGAGCTGAACACAGGACTGCTGGTGGGGTCTCACAAGGGCAGAGCAGAGAGGGAGAAGCACCTCCCTCAACCTGCTGGCCACACTTTTGATGCAGCCCAGGATTTGGTTGGCTTTCTGGGCTGCAAGCACACCTTACTGGGTCTTGCCAAGACTGTCATCCACCAGCACCCCCAAGTCCTTCTCCTCAGGGCTGCTCTCAGTCCATTCTCCATCCAGCCAATATTGATACTGAAGGTTGCCCCAACCCATGTGCAGAACCTTGCACTTGGCCTTCTGGACGCCTTCATGAGGCTTGCAGGGGCTCACCTCTGAATCCTGCAAGGCCCCTCTGGATGGCATCCCTCCCCTCCAGCATGTCAACTGCACCACTCAGCTCGGTGTTGGCAAACTGGCTGAGAGTGCGCTCAATCCCACTGTCCATGTTGCTGACAAAGATGTTGAACAGCACCACACCCGGTACAGATCCCTGATGAATTCAGCTCATCACTGCTCTCCACTTGGTCATCAACACCTTGACCACAACTCTGAGTGCGGTCACCCAGCCGATCCCTCATCCACCAAGTGCTCCACCCGTCAGATCCATATCTCCCCAGTTTTGAGGCAAGGATGTTGTGTGGGACAGTGTCAAAGCTTTGCACGAGTCCAGACAGATGATGGCAGTTGCTCTCCCTGACCTGCCAATGCTGTAACCCTGTTGTAGAAGGGCCACCAAATTTGTCAGGCACGATTTGCCCTTAGTGAAGCCATGTTGGCTGTCACCAGTCACCGCCTTATTTCCCATGTGCATTAGACTAGTGTCCAGGAGAATATGCTCCATGACCTTGCCAGGCTCAGAAGTGAGACTGACTGGCCTGTAGTTTCCCAGGTCTTCCTTTTCTCCCTTTTTAAAAATGGGGGTGGGGTGGGGTTTCCTCTTTTCCTGCCAGTGGGAACTTCACCAGGCTGCCATGACTCCTCAAATATGATGTCAGCTTAGCCACGTCACCTGCCAGTTCCCTCAGAACCTGTGGATGCATCTCATGAGGTCCCATGGACTTGTGCACTTTCAGGTTCCATAGGTGGTCTCAGACTTGATCTTCTCCTCCAGTGGGTGGTTCTACATTCTCCCAGACCCTTCTGCCTTTGCCTTCTGTGACTTGGGTGGTGTGGCTGGAGCACTTGCCAGTGGAGACCAAGGGAAAAAAGTCACCGAGTACCTCAGCCTTCTCCATGTCCCAGGTAACCAGGTCTCTCGTTCCCTTCTGGAGAGGGCCCACATCACTTTCTTCTCAGTTTAGTATCAAAATCAGCACCCCAAAAGCTTCTTTGTAAGGATTTCGAGGCAAGCTAGTTTGACAGCCACGGTCCTGAAAGTCCAAGCAGTCAAGGAGCTATCATGAGCCTCAGAGCCAGCACTTGCCATTGCCAGCAGTGGGGGTCTCAGCTAAGCCACAACCTTAGCACCATAATGTGTCTGGACTCCACCACAACTTTACAGAAATCAGAACTACAGAACAGAGTGACTTTGACAACTCAGTAGGTCCCTGGATGGAAAACACTCCTACATAAAATTTTAAGCCAGTTATTCTTGGTTTATTCCAATGAGTCAATGAAGGGTTTTAGTGTAAACTTTCAATGACAGACACCATCAAAAAAAACCCAACAAACAATGACCTTACAGGCTATATTGTATGAGTGGACCTTTGTACAAAAAGCACAAGGATCAGAAATGGGAGATGTATTTGAGCTCAGTGATCTCACAATGGGAAGACATCTTTACAACATAAGATGGGTACATATTCACAACTATATAATCGCACAAAAAACTAGAAGACTTAGTGTGGTCAGTTGTCTTAACTAAATAATGTGTGAAGGAGATGTAGCCTAGGTCACTTCCCAAGTACTTTGCAGAACTTATACCACAACTAGTTTTCACATGCTACACAAAGGAGCTTATGAAAAATAAGCCTAAGGAATTTAGTATTGACATGCTGATTGTAAGGCAGTCTATAACCTATTATTACATCTGATGAGTTTTAAAGAATCCACATTCATCAAACAGCTTTTACCTTTCACAGTAATTTTTATTTCTATTGAAAAACCTTCAGGAAAGTCCCAGTTTGACCAAAGTTCATAATTTCACAGTTTTAAAGTGACCACAACAGTTTTGCATTTGCTTTCAGGCCTCAGACAAGGCACCAAAGACAACATCTCTATATCGTTCTTTTTTTTAAATCAGCAGCAAGGAGATGCACCATATCCTTAAGAATACCATGACTGCACAAGGCTGTTAAAGTCTCCATACGTGGTTCAAACGTCCCCACACCGCCTTTCCCCTCAAAAGACAGTAGAGAAGATAAAGCAACCTATTAAAATAATTATGGAAAGGAAACAAATTACAGAAAACTATACAAATTCTTGCTTAATCTCCATTTTATACACAGATTGATTAAGTGCATAATGATGGAGAATAAGTCAGCTATCAACCACAGAGAATTGACAATTAAATTACTGCATTTTAGAGCTACAGGTAGGATAAAAGCAAACACTGCATTAGCAGGGTGAGGAGTGAGTAATGAGACTGATGAAGACCTGAACACCACTAAATCAGTTGAAAAAATTTCCAGTTAAATAGAATTACTACCCCCACAAATCAGCAGCACTTTCCATTAAGCTTCATTTTCCTTAAATTCGCTAGGATGCATCCTGGTTAAACAAATTTCTTGGATAGATGCTGGGTTGCTTATTTCTATGCTCTTAGTTGAGTGAAGTGGCATAGCTTCTCAAAATTCATTACCCTGATTCTTTTATTTTAAATGGTTAGAACATTCTGCTAAATTTTTTTCATCTAAAGAAAATACAATTGCCAATCACTCCTCAGTTCTAGTTTATAATATTAGTATGGAAGAATATCTGTACATCACATAGAATAGAAGATGAGGTATAGACAAGAGGACAGTAAAGCTACAGAAAATTATCTAGTTTACCCAGCTGAAAGAATATATTAGACCCAGGGGAAAGGAAAATATTGCTAGGAAAAAAAAAGAAAAAAAAAAAAAAAAGTCCTTTAAATGCAAACCTAGAATTTTGTCTCAAAATATGCAATCACATTAGATTTGGAAGTTATTCTTAAAGGGTTAAAGCTAGCTTAACTGAATCAAGCCTGTGACCACCTCCGTAAGCATCCTTTCCAGATGCTCCTAAAAGCAGTATAGCTATTCACAGCCTCCCATTCAGAGAAAATTATTCTCTCCAGTTAAGATGTAGTGAGTTAACACATTTTACACCACAATATTTTTTTTTTTTTTTTTTGCTGCAGAATCAGAACTGGATGTCACAAAACTAGCCATAGGTTTGAAAGGTAGATCTGGAAGTTCTTGGTCCTCTGCTGTTCTAGGATTTGTACTTTTTTTGTAGTTGGTGTTCCTGGGAGGGGCTTGGGGATTACCTTAGAACAGGCATACTTAAACTGAAAAGACCCTACCTTCCTAGGCAAGAAGCTGTATTGACTCAAGTACCAGGCTAGCAGGCAGCTAGCTGTGGCATTTCCTCCAAGCCTAAATACCTTATCATACACAGAAAACAAACACTTCTTAAGAAATTTTATTAAGCAAGACATCATACAAAAGTAGATTAGAAAAAAAAAATGAGTTTTGCTTTTCTTTTACCCCTCCAAGATAGGAATTTAGAAACATCATGCCTACAAATAAAGTACGGGTAATAAATACTTCAGGCTTTGTAGCACTTTGCTTCATTGACTCTAGCTGCTCTGGACATCCCTTGGATTTAAACCCTAAGAGTGGGACTGAACATGTGAAACTCAGCTCGATATTGAATACTAAACAAATACTCACTTTATGAAATCTCCTGACTCTTGTAGGGCTAATATTTTGCCATCATCAAATTAATATTGCTTCCTAGAATTTTGAAGAGAACCTTATATATGGCTGGAGTTGATATTTCCCTTTGTAATAAGCTTGCTCTCATTTTTCTGTTCCAGGACTACCCAAATATTTGTTTCATGAACAATTGAAGTATTTCCAAATGTGATGCTGTCCCAATGAAAGTGAGATCTTTTGGATTTTTTGAAAAGAAAAAAAATCAATTGTATACAAAGGGAGAATATTTTGAGTAGACTGCTGCAAATCAAGAAAGGTTGAGGAGTGAAATCTTGCTCATCCGTTTCCTCAGTGACTTTTCCTAAAGCTGAGAAACCCAAAGAAAGTTTGGACCGAAAGCAATAGATATTCTGATTTTGATGAGCTGGCCACTGGCAAACTCCCACAGGAGACACCAGCAAAAGATCCCCAAGCTGTTGTAACAAGTGTAAGATACATAATGCCTAGAGAGCCTAATATTGGAGATCATGTCTTGAGAGTGAATCCTCCAACTTCATAGGTGTGTTGGACCCCAGCAATTCATGTCAAAATGTAGTTTCATTTTTCATATGGATTTCAGGTTTTTGTCTATGCTAATCTTACAAAATGAGCCTGGTTATATAGGTTGACAACCCATTCTCTCTGCATCTGTTTGAATTCAAAGACAAAAATAAATCTTTACATAAGAACAATATAGGGCAAGAGTGCAACCTTTGATCTCCAGTTGATCTTTCATTTCTACTCCCAGTTCTTTCTTACTGGGATGAATAGTGGTTACTTATTTTCCTTTGCAAAGTTTACACTGGCATTAAAGATTTACTTCAAACAAGAAATGGTAGCTCTTATTTAAGATCCATGTTCATACACAGTCCACAGCAAGCTTACTGCCCATAAATCAAACTGATATTTCTCCATAACTCCTCTCAAGCTATTCTGCTCTCTTTACTAATCCAAAGAGGAACTGTCAGTCATGTTTACGGTCAATTTTCAGTTTATTACTTTGGTTGACTAACAGGCTTCCTTGCTAGATCTGACCTATACTTGCCGTTGTAAAATAATTAGAGATGATGCCTCTGAGTATTTACTGTTGTGGTTTTATTAAAATTGTTTTGCTCAGGAAAAGCAGCAACATGCCTAGCTGAAGACAACAAAAGCTTCAGTGAGAAAAGACTTCCCCAGCTCCAGATACCTATGGGCTATAGTCACTTTTCTCCGATTTGTGTCCATCATTAAATAATAAAAACAGAGTACACAAAAATGATGTGTTGATATTATTGTCTCTGCTCCGCCCCCATGAAATTCAACAGGCAGATTGACAAGTAATGTAAAGGTCTGCTATGCCAATACGCAGGATTACTTGTACTGGGGCACTACTAGGATAACACACGAGTCACAAACCATTGCCAGGAAAATACTGCATTATCAACTGCCTTTATTTTGTGCACCTTGCATTGCTCTCCCAGCAGCTACAGAAAGGCTGGTAGCACGCTATTCCTCCTAGAGGTGAAACCTGTGAGGAAGACTGTGAAACTCATTTGGTTTTAGTCTCCTAAACAAACTCACTGTGTGATAGAAAAATAAAAGAACAAAAGCGAAGAAAGCATCTTGAAGGTTTTTTAAAAAAAAGATTGTCTTAAATAGAAGATGTTACGGTGCATTTCATTGAAGAACCTGAGACAGCAAAAGACAGCTCAAACACGGGATTGCTTATCAGGAACACAGTTTATTAAAGAGTATATTAAACATAACAGAAGCAGTTCGTTGAGTTTTGTAACCATTTCTAAGAAGTGACATAGTTTAGAAGGATGAAGAGCTGTTGAACCCACAGCAAACCTCAAAAACTTCAATAAGGAGAGTGCATGTTTATTGAAAGAAAAATATTTGTGTGCCTGAAGTTTTTAATAAAAAAATGTATAGTAGATTTATAAAACACTAGAAGTTTGCTCTAGAGATATATTTATCCAGGATGCATTAGGTGGTGTTTCTGAGGTGTTTTTAACTTGGTTAGCGATGATTACAGAGCCATCCTTTGCATTGCTTCGTGATTTCACTGCGGTGTATCATTTAGGAACAACTGTCATCTCTGAGGCACTTTTTTAGCAGGGATAGTGACAAATATGTACCTAAGCCACTATTGGGCTGTTGCTAATAGGTGAATGGGGAGTTTGCAGGGCTGAAAAAGTCAAATGAGGTAGAGTGAAAAGTCTGAACTTCTGCCACAGAAAAGAGAAATTGGTCAATTCAGAGGCAATAGGGGACTCAAAGATACTTAAAAATTTTAGAGCAATCTTTCTTCCAATATAATAGCAAACCCATAGCTTTTGGCTCAAAGGGTTTGACTCAAAACTTTAGACTTTTCATTTCAATATATATGTGACACAAGTGATAGCCAGATGCTGCCATTGGTCACAGCAAGGTGTGAAGGTAGCCTTTTAACATGGCACTAAAATATCATCCACAGGGAAGAGGACTCACTTGGCTCAGTACCATTTCAAAATCCTACGCTCAGCTTAAAGTCTAAGAGTAATCGGCAGACCCCTATGAATGGGTCTGAACTCTTCGCCTTCCTGTTTCTGGCACAGGAACAGGTTTTATTGCCTATTCATAGTCAATTAAATATTAAATTTGCTCTTGCCACATCCAGTAAACCAACTACATTTAAACAAATTCAGACATAGCCACTAAGTATATTTGTAAATAATAACACGTGTATTGCACCACAGAGCCTTTCTAATGCTGCCTCTTATACAAATGAAAAAATAGCGTTGTTTAATAGGCTGGTACCAAAGGTTAGTCTTCTGCAGATCTTAGGTATGCCGTCTGCCCAGGGGACAAACTTGGAGTGACAAGAGCACTGTGTACATGAGCAGTTCTGGGCTGGACTGTTGGGGTCCAGCAGGTCTATCAGCTCTGCTGCAGCACGAGGGCTGGCAGTGACCACAGAGGTGCTCATGGCAGCAAAGAGGGAGCTGGAAGTGGGGAAAAGAGGAGGCTATCTGTGTAAACAGCCTCACTTGTGACACCGAACCCTGCTGACCCTGAAATACAGATACACCCAGGTCTTGTGCCACCAGCTTGTTACTCTTCAGGGCGGGAGCGACTTCGAGGGCACAGTAGTGCCAAACAGTTAATTCTTCAAAGTTTAGAGATCTATTCTACATAAAACATACAAATATTTTATTGTTCACTCTCATTTATTCCTTTTGCCAGTACTAGAGAGCATGGGAAAGCATAGTCCTGCAGTGGATAATATCTGCAGGGTTCAATCCCCCACTCAAACTCTTTTATGGGAGTACACTGATTGAAGTGTGGAACATTCGACTGCTGAAATACGAGATTTCATTAAGTGACTTCACGGACAAGTTCTTCTCAAACATTTCCAAGAAGTGAACTGAGATGGTAGAATAGTTGAATTAACTTTTCTAGAAATCCCCCACAAGCCTTACCGAGGGGTGTACATTACTCAAATTATGTACATAAAATAAAAACACAATAAAAAAATTTTGTTCTCATTTTCATACACTGATCAAATGCACTGGAAGGATGAACTCATTCTTTGTTGTTTTCAAAACCAGTACACCGTAATAAATATGTAAATGCTGACTGTAATTAATGAATTACAATTCTAGCTGAAGACAAGCTGTTGCTTTTTAGGTATTGTATTGAATTCTGTGTCTTTTTTTTGTTTTAAGTGCACCATTATCCTCCAGCAAAATGTTTGATTTATGATACAGATACAGTGGAAGTTTTAAGTTTTTTCCCAGATGTCTCAAAAAAAAAAAAAAAAAAAAAAAAAGACAAAGCAAGCATCTAACTAAGAATGACACCAAACGTCAACATCCCAGTAAGTTACACAAGAAATGCACTCTCACAGGGGTAGTGCTACAGAGGACCAAGGTAAAACAAAATAGATTGGTCACCCGCAGGGGAAAAAGGACATTTAGGGATGATTATATAATACATTTTTTTGGTGGAACCGTAGTCACTCACACACAGCTTTTTTTTTTTTTTTCCAACCAAAATTGACCTGTCATTTCCCCACTTTGATTTGACCTTCTTCACTAGCATAAAGCCTTCCTGAAAAGCAATTCTAAAGTCAACAATATAGGTTTCATTTTTATCTACATTTTCCAACCAGACAAGATTAACACGACCCAAATCTATGCTTAGGATCCTTGTAAACTACAATGATCCTTCTGTATGTGGAGGGGCTTGGAAGTAAAACCACGTGATTTGGGTTGTCAGAATTTATGTAGTTAATTTAGCACTAGCATGAGCTGAACTTACAGAACATCATATCAGAGCTGTTATTTTAACCTTACAGTTAAGAGCATAGTACTTAAAGTCACTTGATAATTATTCAATGGCCAAGAAACTTTGCCTGGTTAGTCAAAAAAGGCCTGGCTGGTCACAAGGCCCCACCTGGTTCCAGGTGGACAGAAGCCTGCTGTGCACGGGTAACCGCTGCAAATACCTCTGCATAAAACAACCAGCACTATGTTTCAGCCCAGCTGCTGAACACATGCCATCACATACGTGCTAGTCATACCAGAGATGCCGCAGCCCATGCACACAAGGTAAATGAGCTCTTCTCTTTACTGTGTGGTGCTTTCATACTTAGAGATTAGCATAGAGAAACCTGCATACTCCCCACCCTGACTCTTAGGGGGACACAACAGTCCCTGTAGAGCACTCACATTAATGTTCAGAAAGATGATATTTAAACATTGGAGAGAAAAGCCTGCTGACTTTACAGCAGAGAAATATCTACTTGCTCTCTAAAGGGAAAGTTTAAACTTTTTGTAAAATATTTTCATTTGCATGGTTATATACAAAAAATTTGATCTTCAAATGGATCTGACTTTTTTCAGATATTGATGTGAGAAAAACACAGCAAAGACAATATGTAAAGCTGACTGAAGAAGAAATATTCATAACCTAAGTGTTCTGTAAAATTGAGTAAATGAAACTTTGTCAAATCAAGAGGAAAAAACCCACTAGTCCAATGGTAACATCGTAAAAGTCTGTACTAACATTTCCAAAAAGTATCTCTATTTCCCCCCCAAAGTTTTGTGTTTTTTTAATCATCTACTACTGTAGAAATAAGTCATTTTTAAAATGAAATAATTCCTACTCCAAAATTGCTTTTCCACTGGATTTGATTTGGAGGAGAACTTGGAACTCCGTGAGCTCATTTTAAAAGTAAAGAAAGTGTTGCATCCTTTGCGAGGCACTCTAGTCATACAGTCAAATTTAGATAATACAGGTTACTAACAACCAAAAAGCAAAGTGACTGGGGAAGGAGGGGGGAGAGAAATCACATTAAATTGCTTAGGACAGTTGCGGCTCTGGTGCAGATCCTTGCCTGACAGAGGATGCTAACTAGAAGTCCCAGTCCTAGTGCTCTGCTTAGAAACTGATGAGGGTTCACCACCTTTGGCAAGCATAGGGGATGCCCTCTCAGCAGATCTGCAAGCTTCAGGTGCCTATTTGCTCTCCACACATACTCTAACACTTGAACGCTGTCTTTAAATTGGGCTTTCCTGATCTGGCTGCAGCAGACTTCTCAGCACAGCCCTAATCACTGCAGACCAACCTACAGGGCCAGGCAGGAGAAGGAGCTCGGTTGTTCTGCTGTCTAGTCAAGTAGAAGCAGCTCATGGCATCAAAAAATTGTCATTAGTTGTAGAGTGGCATCTGGAAAGGGAAAAATCTCTAAAATGCTAAAGCTCTGGGAGAGCAACTACTATAAAACTGCTTTTCTTTCCCTGTGGAAAAGGGATGAAGTTCACCCTTGCCGTTTCTCCAAAGGCAAAGGTCCACAGAACAGAGACTGACTAAACTTCCCAAATCCACTGTGGCCACCGGCAAGCTTTTTGGACTGGATTAAGGGTCTGAACACGTGGCTGTGATCAGAGGCCATGCAGAGGGAGTATCTGTGCCTCAGGCAGCCCAGCATACTCCAGGTGAACAAAGAGCAGAGCAGCTTCTGTCTCCATGCTTCAAATGGTGCAAAATATGTCCCTGCTAAAGCTACTCATTTTGGTCCTGGGGCTAGTGGCACAGACTGCCGTTTCTGCTTCTGGTCTTCGGAGAAGCTTGTGCTACTGAGGTCCTTAAGCCTTATGCTTAAGTTAAGCAGAGATTCAGATTGCACTTAAATGCTGCAGCAGTAGCTGCAGATGTTAAGTAGCAGCGGTTGGTCTGCTGTGACCAGAAAACCTGTATTTAATCTGAGTGTAAACACCAAATTTTATCAATAATTCAGCTTAGTTATTCACTGCCTTTCCCACTTTGAGATAACATTTTTTAAAAAAGAATTACAATTCATATCAGATATGTTCTTTTATCCAGCTCTGAAGCAAGGTGCCCACCTACCATAGTATAATCAGGAGTTAACTGGGTCTACTGAAAAGAGGGTCAAAAGCAAATCTCTGCCTGCTTGCATTACTGCTATGTAAAAATACACTATTATTAGGTTTCTATACACACAGATACCAAAAGGAGTGTCATTACACCTGCTTCTCTCAAGAAGCCTTGGTGCTATTCAATTGTCAATTGTCCATTTCTCCTTTCCCCCCAAAAAATGCTAGTTATAACAAGTACTTATCTTCAGTCCTTGGCTGCTTGATAAGGATTATTCAGTGCTTAATTCACTTCAACTTGCATTTTTAACAGTTGAACACCTTTTTTTAATTATTATTTTTAAGGCTGAAATGTCTGTCTTCAGAGTCTCAGGCTTTTTCAGAATAGCCGGGTGCTGTTTCTTTACACTGTCTCAGACTTGCAGTGAACAACTTCAGGGGGCAAGAGTGAAGGAATGAGAACTGCCCACACAGCAGGGGGGGGATGAGCAATTTAATTTCTGCTTGCAGACACTAACTTCTATGTGCTCTGCTAAATACCAGCTTTTACTGTAGAGAGGCAGTGAGCCACATCTATTCTTAAAGGACTTGTTTTGTGGTGTGCAGATGCAGGCTTTAACTTTAAAGAGAGAGAAAGTAATAAATATTTAAAAACACCCACAGTTAATTTGTGAATAGTAGTTAACGTCTGTTCAAGCTACAGAGGATGCTTCAGAGAGAGAAGGCCATAGGCAGTTTGCCCTTCACCACTCACACAACTTTCACTTCAAACACAAGATGCTTCATTTATCTTCCCTCAGTTACATGTGCCAATATAATTTGTCTGTTTGGAATAGAGAAATGGCCCATCATCAATGCCTCATCAAGTATAGGAGCCGAAACTTCTGTCATGAACCATTTGAAGCACCATTTCTCCTACTCCAGCAGGAAGACTCAGATCTGCAAATTTGATGTCTTAAGATGTTAAAGATTTCCCTACTAATAATAATACACAGGAACACACCCAAACTAAGCCAAGCCAAAGCCTTTTGACATATTCCAGGTGGCATGCCCTTTCAAGCTTAGCTTATGCTCCATCCCTATTCCACGTGACTGAGATGAAGCAAGCTAAACGGGTGATAATGAATGGGAGAGCATCACATGAAATGCTCTTCAGAATGGGTTTATTTCACTTTTTTTAAGAGGCAAGAGAAATGCTTTATAAGGCCTGGAAACATAGACTGAAATGGCTGAGATTCAAATCTCATCTTACAATTCTGGGAATCGATGCCTGACAATTGACAGCCTGCCAAGCATAGGTAAGCATCTAATACAATCTGTCTCCATTGGAGTGGGTCACTTAAGTATTTTGGGAATCCAAGTTAGAGATGAGTTTTAATGTGCCCTCCCTTAAGACAGCAATAAGGCAAGAAAGATCACAAACTTTCCCTAAAGTGTCACGAAGTTCTCAGAGCAAATTGAACCTCTGAAATGGATGGGAAGGGGCAGATGGACAAGGTACGCTGAGGAAAGCTGTCAGGCTCTCAGCAGCTGCTATAACACCATTGCGAGTGGTAGCTCACAGTCCTGCCATACAGCCCACAGGCCTGTTTGCCTGATGCTCCAGACGTCAAAAGCTACTTGGGAGGCAGAAACTGGTTAGTGGTCTTAATGCCTCTGTGACTTTTGTTAAAGTGGCCTGTAGCGTGACGTGTATAATTTTGGTTTGGTACAGCCTTTAAACCATTGCTGACGAGTTTTATATACACAGTGAACTTCCTCAAGACTATTTAGAGAGCAGAGGAGTTTATATGCTGAATTGACCCCACTAACATCCATGGAATAGAAGTATTTCTTTCTAGAGAGACTGAAGTGTATATACATCCTAATGAAAATCTCGGTTAAAAGGAGACATTTGACTAGGTTGGCTACGTATGGCCTTGCTTCCAAGTATTGCAAAGCACAATGCTCGAGTCCATGATGCCAAGTGTTCGCATTAAGAAAATGAAAGAGGTAATTTGATAAAAGAAGCTCCAACATGGTGCACACATACCACCAATAAGGTACGTGCATTTCCTCATCAGGAGAGACCACAGACATGCTGCAGGTTTCTAATGTCCTCCCTTAGGATCAATCTCCACCTGCTCCTACAGCTATGTTTTCTCCTTTATAAGAATCCAATATGTGCTCAAACCCCCAAATCCTCTTCCACCCACTAGGCATGAAGTATACTGGTCCCCAACCAAATAATCAAAACTCACAGAAGGAAAGCAGAGGACACTCTCTCTTCCCCGCAAAGGAACCTGGCCTCAGCCTGCAAAACAAGATCATTAAAACTAGAAAGCCAAAAGCCCCCCAACCCCTAACCAAAACAGCCATTGCACAGAGCCCACCCACCACATCTTTGGGCAGTGGTCTCCGGAAGGAATTGGTGCAAATTGTTATTATGACAGACCAAAAAGCCCCAGACTTACCTGTTCCTCCTCTAGGAGTGTCTGGCTATACCCAAAAGTCTTCCTGGTGTTCCCAAGGCACTAGACATTTCAGAATTAAGCACAAGCAATCTAAGTGACTTTGCTGTTCAGGTAATGTAAAATATGGCACAGACGATGAGCCAGTGAAAAGCATGCCTTCCCTCTCAGTTTAAGTCATAGACAAACACGTTTACACAGTCCTTGCAAAATATCACATGAAACTACCATTATTCTGGTTGCAACACATACACATTGAAAACCTTTTCACAACATTGCTGTTTTGCCTGCGGACTACAAGAATCGGGTTTTCCAGTGAAGCATATTAAGATAAGACTGAGGGCTGCTCTGAAACCAGGTTTTCCCCAAAATATGCCAATGCACATATCTAGTGTGCATACTCCTTTGCTTGGAATAAAATGATTTCTGAATTATAGCATATGTACTACTAAAAAAGCAGAAAGACGAAAATTCAGTGACTGACTGCTTTATTCTTCCAAGTCATCACAAGAGCAAAGGAAACTATTTAACGGGTAACTTTGTCAGTGTATGTCTAAGCTTATTATATCATCTGGTTTTGGTTAGAATCTCATACCTAAACCATCCCGTCATTGTGATGACTATGTCCCGTAGTAAGAAAGATGGCTATAGATGTCATAAGATGGTGTGCTATGAGCATATAGGTATCGGATAGATAATGTAGTTCTGAGTGCTGTAGAGCAGAAGTGAACACAGTATTTTCCAAAACGACTTTTCTTTGTACTGTGTTGGAGGTTACAGGAAAGAAATAAGACAGCAGTTAAAATGTCCGTCACCTACATTTTAACATTTTGCTGTGAAGTGATAATGCGACATTTTTTCTGAAATTTCAAACTGTATGCAATACCTTTCTAGAGTTATGTGGGAAAATACTTAAGACTTTTTTTCCAGGTGATTTTATTTCCTTTATTACAACATGTTTATCCTAATTTTTAGGGCACTGATTGTGAGAAAATAAAAAGGAGAGGGAGGCAGGAGAAAAGAAAAAGCAGCTTTGAGTTCACTGCCATCACCAAATGCAGAAAGCTTCACAGGTTTTTAGTGCAATGACAACTTGCGGTGCAATTGTTGCTTCCACGCTGACTACTCACCAAAATGACAGTAAGTGACACTGACAAAAGATAACAAGCCACGGCATAAAGCATCTAAGAAACCCTGGAAAGGGTGTAATAATAATAGTTTGTCATCTTAATTCTGAGACAACAGAGTTATTTGTGCATGGACATCTATCCTTTCACCAAGCCACTCAGACTTTTCTGCTTTATTTTCATTCCCTTTAATCTCTCAATTACTCTGAACAAAATGAAATGCTAAAGGGCTCCATCAGGAGCTGAATATCTTGTAAACTCTAGACCTGCCACCGTTAGGTCAGACAATTGCTGTAAGTGGAAGGCTGCACAGCATCAGAGCTCTGCCAGGGATCCCACACGCGGTACATCAGCTCAGAACACCTCCATCCCCATAGGGGTGATCGGCACCCGCAGCACACAGCTCTACCGCAGCATGACGGACGCAAGGACAAGGACTCCTTTGCTGAGCTGAGGCACTTACAGGGACTGTGGGCACTTGATATTATTCTACTATTGATACTAATGACAAAAGCATAGTGACGTTTGTTCTTTAAAATATGAATATGAAAGTGAGATGCAAGAGCCCAGGTTCAGGTCTTCAAAAGCATCTAACTATATGACTCCTGATGAAGCCTCTGTGAAGTGGGACACCTAATTGTGAGGAACTGGACCAATAAGGCTTTCATCTAAAAAATCAGAGGTTAAGTCCCTAAGGTGTCAGCATAGCTGAAAAGTCGCTTAAAACTTTAACCAAAAAGAGGTACTATTTACAAAAAAAAAAAAACCAAACCACATGAAAATTTCAAATTTTTTACAAGAACTAGAGTATTTTCTTAATCTATTTTTCTCCTGATACTAAAGGAAAAAAAATACACTAAAATTCTGAAATACTGCATTTCTAATAGCGTCTGTATGCGTAGTATATGCTTCTTCATGAAGATCACAATTAGTTGTACACGTTACAGCATACACAATTAAGAGAAGAATTTTGTTTGTAGAATATCTTTCCCCAAACAGAAATGGTCCAGTCTTCAGAGTCTAGAGCTACATAATCCTCTAAAGCTGAAAGATGGTCAGCACCAACTTCAACAAATAACGTTTATTTTGCCTTTTGCCTAAAGCTACATACCCCCAGACCCCCCAAAAAAAGTTCTCTATGGCTGAAGTAGACTTGTTTAGCACTGTAAATCAGGGACTTCCAGACAACTTAGCAACATTTGTTCTTCTATCCTCTACACTGTCTTTGAAGTCTCCCACCCAAGCACAGATCTAGGCAAGCCATGATTACAATAGCTTGTGAAATCTGTCAGATCACAGAACAAGGTGGGAAGGAAAGCTGCAGATTTTCCTGACATGAAAAAACTGAGGGAATGAAAGGACAGTTCTGAGGTTCCCAAGAACTCCCACAAGGACAAAGAGAACCCGTATGGGGACTATGGCTCTGTATCTCCTGACAGTTAAGTAATCATAATAGAAAATACAAACCTGACTGAAAAAGAACCACCCCACACCCCAAAAGCAAATCCAGGTCTAATTACATGTTTACAGTACAAATTAGCTGCAGTCATATGCCAGCCAAAGAACTGAATAGTCAGGTTAAGACGAAGACGCAAAGTTTCCTCACCACTACACTGTGAGTTAGTATGCCAAAATATAATCAAATGATTTAGACAAACACCAAGTCCAATTTCTACTTCTCAGCAGATTAGAGAAATTGCACTCAAAACAGCTTGTTAAGCAGTAAGTAACATTTTAAAAAAGGCATTTAACAATCTGTTCCTTATACAGCTCCTTTACAGCCAAATTGCACCTATAAAGTTATAACAGAACTGCTTTGGAATCAAACAAACATGAGTTGCATATTTTTATTACACGTGAGGTGGTTAGTGTATTACAATTCCATAAGTGCATATACACACAGTTTTCTTTCATTGCACTTTATGACCACTCCAGCAAAATCTTTTTATATGTTTACAGTATGAAATTACATTTAAATCTGGTATGCCCAATATCAGGAGGGTAGCGTGCACAGAATAATAAGTTTTGCTCATCATCCCTGCATTGTCCAGTGCACCTAACCATCCCATGGTTTCTGAATGTCCTTTTTTAAAATTCGCTTTAAGTTTCAAGGACAATTTTTTTTTTACCATGACAAGTTGGTGGTTTCCAAAGCACTGTCACTCACCCATTTCCATATACCAAGGATGGGCTGGCCTTTACCACAGTATCATCCCTCAACTGAAAGGACAAGGTCCCAGCTACCAAACACATCGAGCCCTTCCCACTCCAGCATTACAGTTGGCCTGGAAAGAGCAGCCGTGACCAGAAGAGCCAGGCTTAGAGCAGCTCTGCTGTTCAACCCCATGGTCAAGCACTCTCATTAGGGGTCCTGTGAAATTTCTACCTTCAGACCAAAACCTTGCTCCAAAGTAGTTTATTCTCTTTTAAAGTGGGATCTACTTATCCAGAGAGAAAAGCCGCCAACGCTTCCCGCAATGAATAGTTGTTACAGTCAGTCCCTCACCGATGTATAAAATGCTGAGGTGACCCATGCCTGAGTTTTTTGTTTACCTACAGGCAGTGGCGCACATTTGCATCACTTTGTTCTCAGTTATTAACACCAAACGTTACTGGCTATTTTTCTTTCATAGAGGGTCACTGGTACCAGTGTAGCATAGTAATTTTTTCTCATGAATAACCAAACAAAAATCTGTTCTATTCTTCTACAGACAAAACAAATTAAGGATAAAAAAAGCCTTCTACATGTGTGTTTTCAAAACACTTTGTTAAACTTCCCACTAGATCCTGCATTCCAGTGGGAAACATTTTATTTCTGTTTATGTGGACATGTATTTGTGCTTACCCATGTCAAGTGGGTGGTTGGAGAAGAACCGTGGAATAGATCAGACTATTAAAAACAAAGTGATCTTGACATTATTGAAGCGTGTTGTCATGCATGTATTGTCCAGCATAAATTATGCATTACCATTTTTGAAGCATCAGGTCATTGTTCCTATGTGCTCCCACACTAACTTGCAAGATAGTCCTGGATGATCTGAAGCCATCAGACATGCTTCCGCCGTGGTCTTGTCCTTCCCTGTCACTCAGTATGTGAAAGATATTTCAAAAATTAGGTAGAAAGAACACAGGGATGTGTGGGCAGAAGCACAGGTGCTGTCTCCCTGGACAAGTATAATATATGCTGAATTTCTTGCTTTTCTAACAGAAACAGAGTAGGGGCCGGCTACATCTTTTTCCCAAAAGTCAAAAGACTCAAAGTATTATGAAAATATATGAGTAAGTATGAAACATCAGTCCTTTTCCATGAAGCTTAAGATATACTCTAAAGCAAAGAAAGCTTTTCTACTCTCAAGTTGCATTTCTAAAAGTCTTAGGGAATTACAGAATATTCAGGATCACAAAATAACTAAATGAAAAGAACTAACGTAGCTAAGTTATTATTCAGCCCCCTCAGCAAAGGAATCCGAAGCCTGACAGGTGCTCCAGGCAGAGAGATATCTAGCTGTTGAAGACTGAAACATGTATTCAACTTTGCAAGTGAATACAGGCTAGGTAAAATTTAGTTTCCTGGGGTTCTTGGGGGCAAAATTACTTAATAAATGTACTCAAGCACATGAATGGAATATGAGGAAAAGCCTGGTCTTCCCCGCCCCCCGCCCCCCCCCCCCCCAACTGCTTTTTTCTCCATCTGAAAGATAATTTGTACTTTTTCTTTCTCAAACTTTTCACTTGCCAGTTTAGATACAATTAGTCTAATATTAATTCATCGTAATTTGCAACACTTATCCTATTGGAGTGTCTGTTGAATGATGAGTAACAGGAGGAGTTTGCATATTATTCATCTTGCTATTAAGAAGATTAAAATTTACAACAGAAATCAGAGCCAGGATTTCACTGTCCCACCATCAGCTCTGTGACAACTCATTACAGAAACTCACATGGGTCAATTATTCCCCCTCACCCTCCTTTCTTAAACTAGTCAGGGGCAGAGGATCCAACACTAAGCTGAAAAATATCTGCATCATTTTGGGCCACTCTGCTCGAGTTTCACATCTGTAGAACAATAAACATAGTAAATGTCATTAAATATCATTAGACATTTGGTTAGGGTAGTAACCAGTCATGTGCATACAATAAGCAAATTACTAAGTAGGCAGTATTATAAGATTGTAGTTCGTACATTTTATAATAATAAAATTACTAATCTAGCTTCCTGTAGTTTAGGATAGGGAATGTCTCCTGGGCTAGCCTACTGCGCAAGGTGGAAAGCTAAAATTTGGAGACAGCTCCCTAGGAGCACACTTTACATTTTCATCTGTGCTGACACTGTTACTAATGAGGATGAAATTCAGAGAAATGGCGGCAAAAGGAAAGATGCAGTGAGCTTGTTAAAGTCTAGGTGGACATTGAAAAGAGAGACACACAGAAAGCCTATCAATCTGTATGACATTTACAAATGCCACTGGGCAACATTTTTCCAAAGTTATTATTTGACTTCAGAAAGAATTTAAGATTCATGTGCATACTATGAAGTTAATTAGTTAATGTTTATCACCAGTATTTTAAGGTTTATGACTAAAACTACATATTTGATTTCTTAGCTGGAAGTAGAAGCTAAACTGTAGAAGGTAAGGGTGTGCAAAGGGGATAATTTGACAAAAGGTGATGAAAAAATAGAGACAAACACATCACACAAAAAAGGGATGAGAGAAAGAACCAGTTCCTTCCTCCCTGGAGAGAGGAAAAAAAAAATAAAAAATAAAATGGAGGGGGTTATCAGGATGCCGGTCTATTTGCTTCTTGGGCACAAAGTCATCCTTCATTCTCAGGGAGGTGCTTCTAGCACTGGATACATGGGAAACATCTCCAACAGAACCTCTCCACCGGGACTCCCATTTCAGGTCCCCTTTCCTGTATACCTCAGTATCTGAGGTGGATACAAAAGTGGGAATCAAAGTTTGGTAAGAGACAGGAAAACAGAGGATGCTGTTCTCCAGCGTAGCAGTGTGTGTCCCTGCTAATCACATCAGGATGGCTCTGTTCTTGCAGGAGTGGAGTTATCAGTACTCCATTATTTGGCAGCACTGCTTTAGACTGTTCCAGCTGTACAAAGCTTCCCCAGTTTCACCACCTACAGTTCTGAGAATAGGTATTACGCACAAAAAAAGTCATAGATAAACATACATATCTCTCCATTCAGAAACAAAGATACTGCTATGGAATATGCCAGTAGCCTCTCATTGTTTGCCCCACATTAACAGCCACTACACCCATATGAAAAAGTTCTCAAACAAGAGCTGAAAGAAACAGAATTAAAAAGAAATGTAGCAGTGTGTCTCAGTAGTGTCATCACTCTGTGCCTGTTCCTAGGCAATGCCCTAAGCCCACCGAACACTGCATACATACTCAGGAACATCCCTACACATCTTACATTTAAATACATACTTAAACACTACAAAGAACTTAACTGAAATGCAAAGGTAATACAGATGCCAGTTTAGTGATTTTATGATGAAATGCCATTATCATTATAATTAATAAGAATAATTTATGCCTGCAACCTTATACTAGCATCTTCCAAACACTGCCAGTTTTGATCCTGTGAAAGATTCCTACCTTGATCCTCTGAAAGGTTTAAAAAAAAAAGCAAAGGTCATATACAGGTTAATTAACACTGCTGTCTGAAACTCTATACCAAGCCCAAAATGAGGGCAGTTCAACAGAACGCAACTACTTAAGTGAGCACCAGTTTTGTTTTAAATCAATACTTAATTAAATATTTCCTGCAGTCTTAGCCATTAATTGCTTCACAGTAGAACAAATAACACTTTACCAGCCTATAGGCAGTTAACAAACCCATGTCCTTATTTTGTCATTGTTTCTCTTTCTGTCACCCTCACACTTCTTCCTTGCTCCTGTCCAAACACATTCGAAGAGCTAAAGGATGATACAATAATGTACATACACAGGTAGAAAATACATCTTTTGACCACACACACACAAATGTGTTGGGATAAACAATAGCAAGTAGAAAAAGTATCTGAAAAATGATAACTTTGGTCAAAAACATGTCTCTAATATGTTTTATTCTTTGTCTGCAAAACATCTCAATCTCTTTTTCAAATTTAGGAAGAAAGTTACCCAGTTTTCATAACCAGAAAATATTTTTAGAGAGTTTCAGCTTCTTTCTTTTTTTTTTTTTTTTTTTTAAGCTAGTTTGTAACTAAACCAGAATATCAGTAACATTAAGGTCAGAATATTAAGAAGAGGGAGGAATGAACACCTATCATTAGCCAGAAAGTAAATACTTTGTATCCAAGCTTCCAATGCCCAAATCAGGAAATAAGTTACATGTTGACATATTATTCCTGCAACTCGCAGAACAGCAGAAGTCAATACACAATGCTGAACTGTATCCACACCATATGAAAAGCATTAAAACATCTGCTCTGCCTAAAATGAAAGGACACATTTTTCATTTAGAAACTTCATGTGTTCCTGATGTCATAGCGTCACCTGCACAAACTTCTGCCATTACTTCAGTTCTGCAGGAAAAACTCACATGAATGCTTTAATTTCCTCTTTCCCAGAGTGGTGGAATACCCTCTTCTATTGCTTGCTCTCTCCCAGCGTGCTGCTCTGGCTTGGGAAACACTTGTGCTAAAAGACATCAGCTCCCACTTTCCAACAGCTCTGTTGCCCCCTCGTTTGTTGAGATCAGTTCACTCACAGGTTGTAAAGCCTGGACAGACTTGTTTGCAAGGACATCAACTTCTATACCTACCCCACACTCCCATCCCTTTCTGAAAATCTGCATTCAGAGCCTTTTGCAGTCCTTAAATAGTCCTTCCGCAACCCTTTCCTTGACTTAATTACAACAATAAAAGAGCTGCAAACTACCTTTTAAAATAAAACATACACTACTGCTGTTTCTTCTCTTATGTAGTCCATAAAACGTAGCAGGAGACAGATGATTAGAACTGATGGCTCGATTCTACATTATAAAGGGTAACTAAGCCTGATAATGCAGAGTACAGTATGCTGCTTAAATTGTATTTATTAAAAGCAATGATAAATGGTAAAAGTAATTCTTGCAACGAATTAGGGGTCTTAATTGATGCTCAAAACCAGGGCTTCAAAGGTGAACTGTGACTGATATTGTCAGAGTTTCAATGAAGACTGAGAACTCCGAAAACACTGTTTGTTTATCCTAGTGTATCAATTAAAAATAGAGTACAATTTGTCACACTGTTGCAAGCGCAAGCTGCAGCACACATGAAGTTCTTGTCTTTTAGGACTTTGTAAAATTTCCCTGCAGCTGCCATCCTTAAAAATGAAGGTTCTACATATCTACAATATTCTTCCATTAGTAACCACCAAGTAATTTCCACACTAACATCTAATGAGAAGTCACCAAGACTGATCTCAGTGGGATGAGCTAATACACTTTTCCCAGACTAACCTAACTTAATTTACTTAAACCAGTTTATAGAGTTACTCACTTCTGCCCCACCCAATCACATCCAAGTTGAGAAAGGAAAATTTCAGATCAAGAAACATTTGTTGGGAAAACAGAATGGTTTCAATAACTCAAGAAAGTAGAATTCAAATTTAAATTGGAACCTCAGACTTTCTCGCACTTTCCAAGACCATAAACAAGCGTTCTCTTTTAACCATCTGATCTGTAAAATGCAGACAACTCTTACCTTCAGACATCTTTAAAAACAGTTATATATCATAAACTATTTTATATATAATAGAATGATTTAAGCCACTTCAGAGAATGGAAAAAAAAAAATTCAATTTTCATTAGCACATCGTGTGCTATACCATTTAAAGTAAAAATGATAGATCGACATATAATGAAAATTAAGAATAATACCTAGCATGAAGGGCACACATAAGTTACTTCTAAAAGTAGCTAGAAGCAGGTATTTTGCAAAGGTGCTTTACCCTTTCATTTTTACGGCTATTTTCAATGTATAAGAAATACACACAATTTAAAGTGATGTTCAGAGTGTAAAAGAATTATAGTAGATCTGGGAAGACGCTTCTGTCTAAAGGAATTAGAGGAAAAAATAATACCCATTATGCTTGAAGAAAAAACAATGGCTTTAACAGAACTTCATAGTTGCCAAGCAAATGCATCCTTGTGTAAAATTTAACTGGACAGACATGGAGACTAGAGCTCTCTGAAACCAAAAAGTGACTTGAGCTTGGGCAGCAAAAGCTTCCCGTGGGCACAACTCAGGCTCCTGCTTGGCAAAGCACAGATGCTGTGCCATATAGGCAGATCTCTCCAGGCCAGAACAGGGGGGCAGATGCTTCTTTCCTCTGTAATGTTATGGATCAAAATGCTTACACAAATACTTGAGGTTCAAATGCGTTATAAGTTTGTTTCCAATAATATTTTATTGGAAATATATACACACACACACACGTGTAATTCCAAATAAAGTTAATTCCTCTCAAAAATTCTCAAAACCCATTAAAAAGGATGTTCAATATGCTGTTAGTATCAAAACTGCATTTAAAGTATCTATGCTATTTGTTTTGATGGTTGGTTGTAGAGAGCTTCACAGGCATTGAGGCCTCCAGCACTTGCCATAAAGCTCTCTACAGGTTTGGGCTTTTTTTAAAAAAAAAAAAACAAAAAACAAAAACCAACAGTAAATTATTATATAGCTACCTGGCCATCCTACTGAAGTATTTAGAAAGATCATGTGACTGTATCCCAATGAGCTTAAAGGAATGCTTCTGACACAGTAAAGTCTAATTGTACTGAAGGGAAATTTAATTGCTGGGGGGGTGGGGTTTTTTTGCATGAAACAAAAGAATCTAAAAATCCTGAAATTAAAGAAAAATGGTTTTCTTATTTCAGTCTAAACAGGCATCTTCATTTTCACTGTTAAAACACATCCTTTCAACGTGAATTGCCACAGAAAGCTTTCTTTCAGTCCTTTCCACACTCTTGTGGTGCAGCAGTGCCTCACAGGAGCTGTGGTCGGGAAACCCTGCTCCCTGCAGCGAGCCAGGCTCTTTGCTTGCACCACATCACCCACGAGACTTTTCCCACTTCACAGCCCCCCCTAAGTAACAGTTTTGCTCCAAGGCTGTAGCTGCAATAGCAGGTACAGCTTAGATGAGAGGGGCCTCCGAGTATGTCCCAGTGTTAATACGCACCCTATCTGCACGTTACGGGGTATAGTTTATCTACACTTTGCAGGCCTGTCTTCTTGGAGGGGGGAATATTCAAAGTGAAAATTGTCAGGCAAGTTCGTTCGTAGCGCAAACACACTTTTGTTGGTTGAAAAGATATTTGTCACGGTGTCACCTGTACTGTGTTTAGGCACTTCTCCCTTGTAATAAATATACCCGCAGGTTAGACATCATAGCCATGTTTAAGAGTGAAAACTTTTCATCATAAAAATAATTTTACTTATGGTTTTATAAGACTAGGAAAAAAAACCCCGATTAGATCATAAGCATCACACATGTCAGCCCAAGTCTTGCCCAAAAGACAGTCTATGTAACTATAAAGAATACATAATCTAAGGCAAAAAGTTTTCTTGATAATCACTGTCCTGGTCCCATTGCCTTTCTCTGGCCCTCCACAGGAAGACAAATTAAAATTCCACTTGATATAAAGCTTGTTGAATAACTGTTAGTGCCACGTTAGCTCCTTCTAGTCTTTCAGATCTCCTGTAATAACTTTAAAGGTGAGCTTCCTCCACCCTTTGCTACTCCTCTGAGCAAGCTGAGCACATGAAATTAGATATGTATGCTTCCTCAGAATCTGGCTAACCATTTCAGTCCTTGTCACCTACCGTCTGCAAAGCACATCCATCCCACCTTCCAGCATGCCTGGTTCTGTTCAGTGGTGTTCTTAACGTTTGTCTGTCAGTATGGGTTAGCTACATGCTGGATCTTTAGACAACGGGCTCACATTGGCAGGGGGATGCATATATTATCATCACACATATCACAGTAGCTTTTATCGCCAGGGTGGGAAGGTGATTTTTCCCAGGAGATTCTCCAGCCCAACCCACAGGGCTCCAGGCTGCAGCAAGAGTGTGACAGCCCTGCTGCGTGACAGAGACATTACTTCAGTTCTCTTCACGTTTGTCTCGTGGGTGTAGTTGAGGGAAAATGCCCTCTGACGCAATCCCTCCGATCAAGGGCCTGGTTTTAATCGCATTTTACAGCTATTTTTCATAGATAGAGGACCATCAGCATGAAGAAGAATCACATCTTAGTGGCTGGTGTCTAATGAAAAATCTTTAGGTCTGTAAAACATTTTTGCAATACATTTTATAAAGTTAGAATAAAGGAACAATAACAAAAGCTAGGGCAAATTTGCCATCAACACCAAGGTAAGAACAGGACACGTGATCTTTCTACTAAGAAACCAGAGTGGAGGGTTTAGAAGTCAGCAACGTTTACACACACTGTAGGAATTTCTACTTAAACAGCCATTGGACCAAATACCACATCAGCTTCGACAGGACCAATTATTACCCCAACTCCAAAAGCCACAGTGTATTCCTACAGCATGCATTTATACAACACGCTACTCATGGAGACAAACTCCTTAGGGAGAGACCTGCATGAAAGCTATCCCATAATGCTACTCACCTCTCCCCATGGTCTTGCCACATTTCCCAGAAGCACTCAGCACTGTTGTTACTCCTCCTACGTGGAACAGGGACACACTACCTAGAGCAGACAAGCTTCCTCTGAAGCTTTTTGAACTCCTTCATTTACACCCACAGCCAGGTACCATCAGCCCAGTTTCCTGATCGTTTCACCAAGCCAATTAAAAAACAGAGTACCTGTACCCTCTTAATTACTTAAAGCTGTACAGGTGCATGAGGCCAGTGGATTGAGCCCTCACTTTAGCCATGGATGGGAGAGGGTAATTAGCTACAGCTGATCAGCAGAGTCCCTCAGCACTGCTAGAGAACACACAGGAATCATTCATTTAGTTTTATTATGCTAGGAATCTTGCAGCTGATTGAAAGCTTTTACTGAAACTCTAAGGAAAAAAAAAAAAAGAAAGAAAGAAAAGAAAGAGATTGCCACATTCTGTCTGAACTTCTGAAGTTAGCTGCATTTTTGCTTTTCAAATGGCAAAATTCAACGAAGATGTTAAAACATAAAATCACTAATTCCAGTCCTCCATATCACTGTTCATCCTAACACCTCCATAAAGTTCTGATCAAAAACTCATAGTAAACCAGTGTTTAGCCTGCAGCTTGTCCCAGGAGGGGATATGCGGAGGAACTGACCTCCTAGACTGCCTTTAGAGTCATCACCCCTTAAAACTCACAAGTTTCAGAACATGTTAGCTCCTTCTGGAGTGACAGACAAGCTCTGTCAGGCTGTTGACACCTTGATGTTGCCCACAAACACCCCAGGTTCTGGCTGTCACTGGTTATTTGTTAGAGCTGGCAGTCACCCTATGGTTGGTTGGACGGGATACTCTGGATGCTTTTCTAAGTAACCTTTCACTGGTACATTACCAATTATTCCTTAGGAAGAGCAGTGGCATCTGCTCCTCGCAGAAAGAAAGGGTAGATTGAGCAATGCTGTAAATGCTCAGCAATTTTTTCTTCACCGGTTGCTAAACCAAATTGTTTCTAAATACAATTTAAAGGTAACAAGGGATAAAGGGAACAAGAACAACTGTTAAAATTGTGGGCACAAAACCATTTTGGAAATTCCACATTTTCCCTACTCCTTCTTTCACTGCTTTAAAGTTCATAGATTTCATAACTACATGGAGAGTCAAGTTAGGAAATATATTCCTAATGGAAGCATTTTACCTGTTGTAATCTATGACACCTAATGTCACTAAAATTGAGAAAAAAGAACCAGAAAGGGGAAAAAAAGTACAGTTCCCTCCCTCCACATGTATATACATCATGGTGTTAAAATGTTTGTACCATGACCTTAAAACTTCAGCTTTTCTAGTAGAGTGGATTTCTTATATAGTTAAATTTCAGGTTACATATATAAGGATAGTTGAGTGTCACCAGTGAACTGTTGGTGTCTTGCTCTTGGCTGGTGAATGTAACAGTTTCAAGACTTCTTTTATTTTTGGAACATTGACAGGTCATTGATTGCATTCCCTTCACCTAATCTGGGAAAATCCATCTTTGTTTTGTAGATGTGATAAAGGGAAAGATTTGTTTAATGTTAAGAAGCAATCTCCAAATCATTTTGGCCCTCTTTTTTTTTTTTTTTCCCATGGAAAATCTGCTGGAGATGTTATGGTGTTCTGTTTTCTAGATGTCCTGTTTGTTCCACTCAGAGTGGAAGCCACCTATTCATCAGGACAGCACTTAGGATCCAGCCAGGACTGAACTTTGTTTACCCACAAACATAGGAGAATAAATTACATATAAATAGATCTAGACTGCATGGTGACAAAAAACACTCAGTATGGATTAGTTAAGAGCGAATTATGTCCAAATAAAGGATAAAGTACATTTTTGATTGTGAAGAACCTGCAGAGAGTAAATAATAAATGTACCTGGTAGGCTGAAAATAAATAAATTTCAGTGGAAGATAATGTGAAGGATGGTTTTCTATAGGCAGCCTGAGGAATGTTAGTGTCAATAAATAGTAACATATTTCCATTCTGTACCAGCTATTAATACTCCCCCAGGAAGTTAGGCACAATAGATTAACATTCCCCTTTTCTAGAAAACTCTGAGAGGAATCAGTAAAATCAGATCATCTTATTCCAGTGTCCTTTGTTACATAGTTTCTGTTTCAATTAAAGTAAAAACAATACCCAAGTCTGAATTTTCACTAAATGCATTAACACTTTCTTCAGGTGATCAGGTCACAGGAAGGATAATGGCTGAAGAAATACCATGTATATGAAAAGACACAAAAAGAGCCTGAAATGATAGTATTCTATGGCAAAAATGAACATAATGAACCAAAACACAACAAATACAATACAGTAAATAAAAAGAAAAAAACAACTCAAAGTTTTATCACTGTTCATAATGAAAGAGTTTCTTTAGAATAAAATGGGACTCTGGCTTCTTTGACCATGTATTAGTTTGGGTAATTACATACTGCCTCACCATAGCCCCTAGAATCTGTGTTCACCAGATGGTCGTTCGCTTTTGTATGGAAAAGTTGTTATGTTTTATCCTGCAGGCGGCCACATTTCACCAGGGATGACTAGTACTTGTGTATTGCTCGCAAATAATTTTGAATTTTTAAAGCTTCACAGGGCTACCTGGTCATTTGTTCCTTATAAAAGGTGCAAGGACTATCTATAAGGAAAGATATACTTTCTTTGCTCAGGGATCACATGGGAAATGTCCCTTCCTCAATGACCATTGCTATATAATGGTAAAATAACAAGTTAGTTTTTCATTCTTATAAAGGACTGATGTTAAAGCTGCCAGTTAAATTCTAAAATCCCCCAAATTGGAAAGATTTGGAAACTGTCCAATGTTCTTTGCTTTTTAAAATCATTTCCTCCAACAATCTTGCTAATATAACTTGTGGTAAATTAATACAAATAACAGCCTTAGGACTGCAGTAGTTGCATAACAAACAGTCCATGCCACGTCAGATCACCTGCAGCAAGAGCAAACACATCATCGCAATTTTCTTTTTTACATAAGCCCTTTCTGTTCAACAACAAAAACAGCAAAAAGTTTGCTGTCCTGTTTGCAGAAAGACTGCATTCTGATGCTCTGAGTCCTGCCAAGAGCTCCTTCCTGCACAAACACTGACCCTGACTTAAATGTGGCTATGCAAATCCTTGAACCAGCAGGCAAACTCCGACACTGGCATGTAAAGGAACCCCACTCAAGCTGACTCTGTTCTTAAAAGCAAGCACAGGCAAAAATTGCTGTTGAATTTTGCTTAAGATGATAGTCAGGACTGAAGAAATTCATTAGAATTTTATTCAGAAGAATATAACCAGCCAGAAGGAAAAAAAAACCCCACAACCTACTGTTTAACTGTGTTTAAGTTTGATGATGAATAATTTGCTATCCAAAGACAACGCACCTGTGTCTGGTTCTGACAAGACACAATAATATAGATATGAAACCCATTCCCCATCTCTTAACTACCCTTTGAAAATATCATTGTCATTCCAAATTTAAATACTTTCACAAGTTCTACAATGTAATTCTTCTGGAGATAATAGCTCTGGAGGGGAAAACAATAAAATAAAAAACTATGGAGTCTTCCAAAGACTGTTAGTGTAAGTAAGACCACTTGAGCAATGCATTGCTCATACATAATTAATACTTATGCAAAACTCAGGAAAAGTACATGAAAGTAAACAAAGTCTTTGTCTCAAAGGCTATAGAACATGCAAGCTAAAAACTGTATAATTTTATATTAGCAGAATTTCCTTGTGCTCCAGATTTCCCTTATGAACGTGGCATGGTTGATTTATAACTAGTATTTTCATGGAAAATAGGATGAAGCAAGTGCACCCTCCCTTTCAGGCAGGTGCAATGGAAAGGTACACACACACACACACCCTCGATCAGGGCAGCCTTCATGCCACTGCAGAATGAGAAGGCAGCCTCAGAGAATGTTCTGACTGACCTCAGGCTGAAGAAGCCAGTCTGAAAACATTTCCAAGGTGGGTGGGTCTACCTTTGTAAAAATTGAAAAGAATAGGCAGCAACAGTAGTCAGTATTTTTATAAGCCAATGTTCTTTTGGTAGCATGATTTTTTTTTTTGAGAGAGAAACACTGCCTTTTTGCCACAGAGGGGGATGGTTAATAAGTCTCAAGAGCTCCACAAGCCCAAGTCTTCCTTGCTTTGCTCAGTGCAGAATAGCCCGTATCTGCCAAATGCTGCCACAGGGAATGCAAGAGAGAAATCACAGGCTTGGTGGCCACTTGCAGTGTCCCAGGGCACAGTGCGACATGAGGCAGGAGAAATTCAGCCCCTACATTTCTGGTTAAGTCCCAAAAGAGGCACTTCCAACTACAGCATCTTTTAAAATGAAGCTATCCCATCCTCTGGCCTTGAGACCTAGCCCAATGGCTTTTGCTTCCCTGCAGTCAGAGCACCCAGCTTCTTATCCCCTTCATGCCTTAAATGCTCCCCCAGCAAACAGCATATACCAAAGGGTCCTTAAGTTCCACAATGCCTGTACTAGCGGCAATACCACAATCAAAGATGATAGTATATGTACTTTGTTTCTGAATCACACATTGTTTCTTTCTCTGAGCTTTGACCTTCAGGCTCCCCATTAAAACTGTTGCTTTTGGCAGAAGCAAAAGCTCTTGACCACAAATTAAGGAGGAGGAGGGAGGGGAGGGAGCAGTGATGAAATGGAAAAAAATCAGGCATCTGACCAGAATTTAGACAGTTGGAAGAATAACATTTCCAAGTTATTTTTCCCACCAGAAATAAGGGAGAGAAAGGCCATGATAGGTTTTGAAACTGTGAACTGCTGGAATGGTGGGATTTGTGGTAAAAAAATAAAACTCGGTGGTATTCATAGTGTGTCCAAAGGTCTCTAAACTTTGCATAAAACAGAGAAGTGTTGCCATTCCCTTGGGGATACTGAGGGGATGAAGTGGTATCATGAAACAAGTCTGCTAGGCATTCCTTTATGCCTTCCCCTTCCTCTCCTTGTCCTGCCGCCCACGTCCAGCTCTTGTCACAGCCAGGTGAACACTTCCAAATCGCACAGAGCCAGCCCAGGTCCCTTCCCCCTGCCTGGTGCCTTCCCTGCTCACCAGGGTTTCCCCTAGCAGGAGGGCCTTCATCTGCAAATAAAATACATAGCTCTAGGTAATGCCTTATTCCACCCTTGTCACTTCCTGACTGCATCTGATTGAACGACAAGCGTCTCAAGGATGATGCTGTAAAGACTGAGTTTTACCTATCGCGGCCCCAATACAAAGGTGGACATCAGTCAGCACCTTGTTATAGTCACAGGGGTTTGTATCAGAGGAGAAAGTCAGGAAAGAGGAAGGGAGGGGGAGAATAGAAGTGTGATTTGAAAAGATGGCTGGTTTACTGCAGCAGTCGTTAGTCTGTTTTGCTCACCTCCTTTGGCTGCTGCTGCTGCTGCCTCGCAGGCAGCTCTGCTCTGGTGCCACCCAGCAGTGCACACCCACAGCTGGGGATGAGGTGTCTGCACGTGTGCGCACCCGTAGCTTCGCCCTTTGCACCATCGGGGCGAGGCACCGCGGCAGAAATCTGTTCTCTCATTTTCAACTGGTGTGGGGCTGGGATACATAGCAAAAAATAATAATAATAAAAAAAAAAATTAAAAGAAATACTACCAGCTAAGGAGGAGCATCAGAAAGATGCTTTGGAAAGGAACAGGCCACACGCTTCTTTGAGTCTGAAACTGCCTGAAGTTAACAGCTCACATAAGAAGAATAGACTGGCAGTGCTGTAATTGAATTTTTATGGAAATAAACAGGTGGCAGATTTACTATGGCTGCAGGGATAGCAGGGGGTGAAATGCTGCAGCCACATTAACCTGTTTAATTTAATAGCCTCTCTACTCCAAGAGGAAAAAAAAGAAAAAAAAAAAAAAAAAAAAAGAGAGATACTGTGCAGTTAGTTCAGTCAGCTGGATGCCAAATGTAAATAACTACAATTACCCTACTATGCCCTGTGCTGGATGGGAAAGGGGCTTTGTGCCAACTCTCACTTAGTTGTCATGTATATTAATTAAGCTCCAGGAAATTTAAAACCCCAAAAGTTTTCATGAAAAAAATCCCGACACACAGGAGGAACATGTATATGGCAGCAAGCGCAGGGTTTACCTGGGTCCTCTTTGTAGGGTCTGCCACCCGAACCCAGCCCCGCAGCCCCGCTGTCAGACATGTCACCCGGTCAGTAGCTTCGTGCCAGGCTACCGCCTACTGGGCTATTGAAAACTGGCCAGCATTTAATAGCAACCTTTAATGCTTACAGGGAACCTGCATCAAATTGGCATGGGGAATCCAAAGCCATTATGTACTTATAATCAAGATAATTGTATGGGGAGGGCTCGAAATACTAGATTTAGCTTCTTTCCCCTTAGCTGCTGATGTGAAACAAAAATAGGCTGAAGCATTAGGAGCGCTGTATTTGCATCCTGGCATGTTAGAGGTATACGAAAGAAATGCTGCAATAATATCCAAAGAGGGCTCCGGGGCAGCCCTATAAACTTACACATTAAGGGAATAGGGAAGCTGCACGGTTAGGCAGCCACCAGCCAAAAATCGTTTGCAGGGCCCTGCCTCTTATACATAAGGGTGATGATATAGTCTTTTAAGTGTATGATCAGTCTTTAATGTTGAGATATAATAGCAACACACCTCCTGGCGCCCTGCTCTCACTAAGTTTGTGTAACCTCCTACACCTGTAGGTAAGTAGCCATTAAAATACTTCATACATATTGCTTCTTTTAATTCAAGCAAGTGAATGTACTTCTCCAGAAAATTGCTTTGTTCAAGAAAGGGAGTCACATTCTCTGTTCATGTACAGTGGCGTTGGCTTTAATAAAGCTACAGCGATTTATATGCATTGAAGATCTGGTCCAAGTGATCATGTAATTAAAAACTGCAATGCAATTGCATCTCATTACTGTGGTTGAGGTAAAGCTTTAATTTTGTCACCACCTGCCTTCTGAGCAAAATATCTGGGTTTTTACCATGTTCTCACTGTTAGTCTTCAAGTAATTTCCTGGGTATCTTAAGAAGACTATGACTGAAAACAAGAAGATCCCAGAATCTGAAACACTTCAGCAAGACACGACTGGAAAAACGCACATTGACCCATGTTTCATTCGCTATGCTCTGTGCAATATCAACTGCACTCACAAGAATCCTTCCTTATTCCTCACTAATTGTCAGTAAATTATTGTTGTTTCTCAATCATTCATGGACAAAAAAACTTGCTGTCCCCTTTGACCATTGAACAGTTGCTGCTTAACTTACAGACATATTCAAACCCCCCCCATCACACTGCTTTGCTATACCTGCGGCTTTAAATGACCTAAAAAGGTCAGGCAGATGGCAAACACGGAAAGGAGTTTTTTGAAGAAAAAAGTATTTTAAAACACAACAGGCAACATTTGGTTTGGGAATACCAAAAGAACATCTTGGTTTCTACCACTCGGATGTTTGGGAATAAAAAAACATTTTTCTATTGTTCTAGGTATTCTCTCAATCCCAAGAAGGAAAACAGGAGCTTGCCCTCCTGGCTCCATTTTAAAATTTCACTTTCTGAAAGAATACTGATTTTGAGTAGTTATGGTGATAAAAGTATAAAATGAATGCTGAGCAAGGGCCAGGTTTTCTGTCCCCAGTGACGCATCTAAGAAAACAGTAAATTAGACAAGGGTAAGGGTTGCGTGTTGCAAACTGTAACCGCTAAAATACGGCTTACTCCAAGACGTTATTAATGACCCTCCTCTTAGCTGTAATCTGTCTTAAATATTGCAATGCACAAGCAAGGTATGCAAAAGATACAAGGTAATGAATCTGTAAACTGAGGGTAAAAAAAAATAATCTGTTAGAGGGATCGATCCTTCTTCTACCCTTTAGTTCTCTCAAGTCTGATCTGCGTGAAGTCTCCGCGTGCACATCCCTAGTCCTGGAGCCCGTTCGCCCCCTAATGAATGTCGGGATGACATGTGGGGGGGGACCCCTCCCCAGAAGCATCACGCAGCACGGCAGCACAGGCGGAACAGCCGGTGGCTCCCGCGGAAGGGCCGGGCGCCGCGGCGGGGTCCCCGTGGGCCGGGCTCGGTCTGCGCCCGGGTCGCTGCTGCCACCCAGCGGGTACCGTGGGGACACCGGGCCCGCGCCGGGGGGCGGCCGCAGCCGGTACCCGGGGATGCGCAAACCATTGCAGCTCTCCCGCAAGCCTGCGATCTGACTGAAACCGCAGCGACAAGGCTTAAAATAATAATAATAATAATAATAATAATAATAATAATAATAATAATAATAATAATAATAATAATAATAATAATAATAATAATAATAATAATAAATAATAATAATAATAATAATAATAATAATAATAATAAAAAGGTTACAGGCTAGAAGTCCCCTGGTGGTTGCTCGTTCTCAGGGAGGTGTTCAACGCAGCGGTGAGACTGGCTGGGAAATGTTTTCTTTGAGCAAAAAGCAAGTCAGGACCCTTTCAAAGCAGTCAGGATTCTGTCATCCAGTGATTGCAAAGGATGAGCCACGCTCTGTGTCTTTGGGCTGTGAGAAACAGCCCCAAGCCTGCAAATAGAAAACTCGGTACTTATTAGTATTGAAGATAATCTTCTGTTGCAAAATAAAAGAAGAAAAATAAAAAGCCAATCTACAGATCTGAAACATTATCACTACAATTGCAAATGAAAACAATACAAACTCACTTTATCGTCATCAAATCCGATTTTTAAAATATATATAAATAAATGAATGTTTCTTTTGCTTTTTTCCAGAAGTTCTGTTAAACTTCAGGGGGGTTGCTCTTACTGGAAGAAATATTCCCAGGCTTCCCGGTCCCCCCACAACGCCAGGATCCAGCATACAGGGAGAAGACATTTTTATAGGCAAAACATGCAAAATATTGCACTGATGGGGGCCTTCTTCCTTGGAAACCTGTGTCTAAACTGGCCACCACGTGCCATAAATGCAGGAAAATTATGTTGCTCCTCACAGTGGTATAGGATAATGAAAGTGTTGAAACTAGAAAAATATGATACAGGTATATAAGTGTCTTGGGACTCTGAAGATATCATAAACCACTCAAGCTTTTCTCTTTTTACTATCAGAGCCCCGTAATGCCTATATAGTGTTTTATCACCAGTTTTTGCTCAGTTGGTTCTTTATATGTAATGGATACAAATAACTCTTATAGGCAGTGGTGAAGTATTCATTTATGTAGCACTGTAACCTAAATATTCTGATTTTATTTCTTCTTCAGTGGAACTGTTTTTTTAATCCAGGTTACTCCTCAGCACACATGCATGAGAAGTTAATATTCCTCTGAATGAACAAAAAACTTAAAGTAAACCAAATAGCAACTAAAATAAATTTGGAAGGACTTCACCCTGACAGGATGATAAATATTCCAGGGAACCCAGTTCTATATATGTACAGGAATTTTACAGCTGTTCTTAAATGCATTCAACAATGTAAGTGTAAAAACCACTGTGAAAACCAAGGCCAAAGAATTTTTTTTTTGTATATCTGCTTATCAATGTCCCCAAATCTTTTTACATCTGTTATGCTGTTGTCTTATCTTCTTCTGGATTTTTGTTGTTGTGGTTTCTGTATTTGGTTATTGTCACTCAAGCATCTCATCTTTATTTCCCAGAGCAGTATTTTCAGTCCAGTACAATGTATGCAACTTGTAGTCAGAGCTCCTGATACTGATTGTTGGATTTGGTGTTTTGTTTTTTATTTTGTACTTCTACAATGGCTTCTTTACAGCATTATGCATCAAAACATGCCACAATCTCACTTTCAAAAATACATCATCTTGTTTACAATTTTATAGGTGCATGAGCTCCATAGAATATTCTTCATTATTCCATTGCAGGTGTGCTAAAGTCTGTGCTTCTGGCTTCACAGAGTTTTGGTTTAGTTTCATGGAGTTGTATGTAAAATATTGCTTCAACTCTAATCTGAATAGGTGCGATATCCTTGAATTTTGTTGCTCCCAAACACATAAGGGATCTGAGCCTAATGAAATTCTATCTGAACTTGAGTTTAATCTGAATTCACATTACCTCCATCCAAACTCCATTATTATGTTTTTTCAGATTAGTAGTCCAAATAATAAATCAAGTCAACTCACAGCCAACCTAAAATCAGTGCACAGTCATCTGAAATGTTTGGGAAGCTCTTATAGTGGTGAAACAAGCACAACTTCACTTATACCTGTAAGCTGTATGATAACTTGAACAACCAGCCAGAATAAGTCCCATGGCTCTGAAACTTATTTCACAGTCCAAGTCTGAACCGTCGCAACTGAAGCACCAGTGCAATTTGCATGTTCCCATTTGTTTGCAAATAAATCACATCACTTTTCTATTAAACCAACCCAGGTGTGTGAGTACAGACATGTTAACTCGAAGGGACCAGAATCCCTGCTTATGCAAATCAGTTGTCGTTGGTGCAATTGGTTAATTTACCCCCTTTACCATCTGGCCCTCTGGCATTTTCTATCGAATACAACTAGAATAACAGCTGAGTAGCTAAGCATAAACCAACAGATAGTGAATGTATACAAAACAGTTGTGTATTTTGTAACTGGAGAGTAAAGAATAGATTTTCCAGATGAGACTTAGCTCTCAGTCTGGCACTGAAAGTGCCCTCACCTGAAATTTAGATGCTGGAAGTACTGAGCTATAATCTGCCTGTTGGTAATGCACAGAAATATTGCAGGACACACGGAGCTGCCCAGCATCTGTGCCATGCAAACCCCCTGGAGCGCTCACCAGCAGGCATTTCCCTCACCACCTGGGGACATGCGGAATTTCTCCTGCTGCAGTGGCTCCACTTGCAAAAATTGATGGGATATTAAATTGATGAGGAGGCCCAGCCCTATGCTCAGGGAGGCAGCATTTCTCTTTCTCGCAGTAGCGGTAGAAACCAAAGCCCCCCAAGCCCTCGGAGAGCTTGGAGCAACAGTGGTGGCCTCTCCAATGTTTGTTGGACTGTTCTGTTCATTTGCTTGTTTGGAGGGGGGAGGCACTGACCAGCCTTCGCCCTTCCCTCCTAGCCAGCCATCACAGCTGTGCACCCTGGACACGCACAGAGACCTTTCCCTCCCTCATTTCTAAGGCACCTAAACCCTCCTCTTCCTTTCTGCTGGTCAGGATAAACGGTTCCCTACTCAACATGCTTTTATACATCCCTGCCATAGTCCTTTAAGATAAGTCTACAAAGCCGGGCCGTGGTGTCCAGGTCACCTTGGGTAGCAGAAAGCCCCGGCTACGTTAGCACAGCACCCATCGGTAGCTGGGCTGGGCACCGTGTGCCAGGGAGGCTGCTGACCTGGCGCAGCCCAGCTCCCTCCGCTCCTCCATCCAGCCGCCCCAGCAATGCAACCCGCCGCTCCCTCTGCTCCGTCACTGGGCCGGCAAGTCTCACATCGCAGCGCTAAGCTTACTTGGCAATCTAGTCATGGGGGTTTTTCCATGGCTAGAACAGCCTTATTTGCCTCTTGATGTGGCAGTAGGAAAACTGGAATTGTTCTGTTTTGGGGATCCGAATCCAGACCTAAAACCCTTCCTCACACTCCTATCATGCTCCCTAAAATCCATTCCACGTGTCTGCCGAAGCTATTTGCTGTTTCTCTCTGCTTCAGCAATCACACCAAAATAATATGGTCATTGCCCAAGTGCCAGGCGCTGCCATCTTCTCAGTAGGAAAAAAGGGATCTTTGATCTGAGCTAGTTATTCATCCTGCCCCACACCTACTACCACTGTTAAAAAACATAACACACTGGAGGGAGATTGTGCTATATTTCATGAACATTCATTGCTGGCGCTAAGGGACATACCCATCTGTTATTTGCTCTCAGCTTTGCTTACTGATAAAACAGGAAAGACAGCTTGCTGATGGGCACTTTGAAGCAAAAGGCTTCTCTCTTTTTTACAATTAAAGTCTATAAATTATTTTTCAGTAGACAGTATGCAGCCTAGCTCAAATCAAAATTACTTCTACTAAATTGAAATTAAATATTCTGTACTTTTTTTTTTTTTTTTGTATCACATGACTTTGATGGAACCTGCAGCAGCATGATCTCTTTAAAATATATTGAATTGGACTTTTTCCCAGTACAATCTGGCTTTCTGTTATCTGGGTTTCAAACATACGCTCTAGTGTGTTTTTCAGCAACACTGTCATATAAAAATGTGTGAGGGAGTTAGTGCATTCTGGCTGAAGGACCCAAGAGGCAATTAAGGGCAGAGGGCAGGCAGGAGGATGTAGCTGCCTGTAGGATGGAGGCTATGACAGATACCGGGATTCTTTCAGCTCCTTTTTACGGCCAACACAGATCCCAGGAACACCCCAGTGCTGAAGGCAGACAGCCTACTAGCACACTTGGAGTGACCGTAGCTACCCGAGACACCACAGAGACCCCTCGCAGAGGTTACTCCATCCACCAGAACCACCGGCAGTCGTCCACTTACAGGGCAGCCAGGGGCACCGGGACAGAGAAGCTCCTGTTAAAGCAGGTCCGTGCAGGGACTCTGGTCTTGTCACGATGAGCAGGCATGCCTATCCGATCATTTCTAGGTATCTTGCTGACCTTTTCCATGCCACGTTTCTGCTCGAGATCTGCTCAAGATAGTGTAGATCTCTACTGTGCAAAAAGCAAACATAAAGGCATAAAATTGATGCCAGGAACACACCTCCCAAAAAAAACCCCACAACCTCCACCCTTGTTTTTGTTGTGCTTCTGCTCTGCACATGCTCAGACACTTCAGTAACCTCACGGTTTTTCAAAAAGGCGATATCTGAAGATTTCAGCTTCTAAACAGGGATGGTTTTTACCTCCAGGAAGATGTAATCAGGGATAAAGCACACCTTATGCAGACAGCAGTTGTGTTTTCAGTGAGAACTGGTCCCTCCTTTGTGTTACTCAGAGCAATCATCACATTGCCAACCATGATCAATCAGTGCCTCAGCTCAGATTTAATACCAAAAGATAATAAAATCCTCTAGAAAGTTTCCAGTTTTGCCAAACAAACCTACAACCTAGCAGCGACCCATCTAACACACAGTACCTGTGCCACCCTTCAAGCCCCACCACTGGGCCACTGGCCAGGCACCGGGTTCCTCTTTGTTCAGCACAGGAACATTTAACAATGACAATCCTGAGGAACAGGAGCTGCTCAATGGAAAGGGACATCAGCAACAGATGATATACAGTTGCTTTTGATGTATAGTTCAAAGCAACATTTAAAGCTTTCTGTGGAAAGTTAATTTTCTGACATTATAATGCCTGCTGGTGTTATACAACTGGGAAGCACAGAGAGCAACCCTCAGTGATTCATAGCCAATGAGTTCTGAGCTTTCCGGATTTAGATGCACTATCTAACCAAATGCAACAGTTAGCAGCATACTCTGTGCACTTTTCAAGATATTTGAGAACAACTCATTGTTCTGACAAGGTCGTTTCTACTGCTCGGACCAATTAAACCTCTTAAAGAGATAAAAATAGATTGTCTGTCAGCACAGAAAATTCAGCTTTAGATTCAAGATATTTCAAAGTGCCTGCATAGTTCAGAATAAATAAACATATAACAGCGGAACACATTTGCTAACACAAACACCTCTGCACAACCATTTTCATTTTGCTAAATGTGGTCAACGTACAGAATGCCTATTGGAGTCCTATGGGTGCGCAACCTCTACAAGATACCCAAGAAAACCAGACCAGCAATGTATCCCCCCATTGTTCACAGCGATATCTCCAACAAAGGAGTAAAATCTGAGGAGGAGTGTTGACTGGTGAATCCCTATTGCTTTGAAGGGTGGGGGTCTGCATAAGCTGTCACTGTGCCACAGGTGTCATCTTGAAATATCCTAGGAAAACATTCAGGAAAGAATACCAGTACTCTCTGGTTTTATTGCTCTTCTACCTTTCCTATACTGACAAGCCCGCAGAGAACGCTGATGACTACTATCTTACTAACACCAGTTGAGCGTTTTGAGACTCTCAATAAAAAACATTGCTGAAGTGCAAGACTTACCAGCAGCGAGAGGTCTGAGCCCCTGGAGGTTGGCCAGCAGAGCAGAGGAGCAAGCACAGCCAGGAAAGCTGGAGCTTGCTGAGGAGCTTTGCTGTGGTTCGTGGAGGGGCAGGTGTCACAACTACAGCACACAGGTTCACCTGGTTTATGCTTAAAAGGTGATTTAAGACAGAAGGCAAATGCAGGCAAAAGGCCATGCCAAGCGGAGCCACCCACTCCCTTGTGCACCTCTGGCTACTGGGATCAGTTTACCTGGAACACACTGTACCGGTGGGTCACCTGGGCTCCACTGGACTTTGGGAGATGCATCGATAAGTACAAAGTCAGGGTAATCTTGCAGTGGAAAAATCTCACTGTGTTACTGCTTTGCCTGCAGCAATCATTGTTATCTCTCCTGTAAGCATATCTGTCATTGTTGCAGCTGAACATAATTACAATAGCAATTTGTCTACACTTCCAAAAAACGTGTAGTTTGTAACGGTGTGACCCCGCTGTCATGGACTGCCTTGGGTCTGTTGTTCTCCTTCGTACAGCATGTTTGCCACATCTTTCTTTGGTGTTTTTTGTTGTTGTTGTTGTTGTTTGTTTGATTTGGGGTGAGGTGTGTGTTTGTTTGTTTGTTTTCTGTTGGGCAGAATAAACAAAAAAAAGTGTGCAACAAAACCTCCCCCAGCCCCGAGGTTCTTAATCTTTACCCAGGCAAACATGCTATTACAGCTCAGTGGCTATCTGCCTCCAGAGGGACTGGCTCCAAAAGGGCAAACCTGGTTTCTCCCTGTAGACTTCCCTGCTCAGGCCAGCCCTGGACAACGGCCCTCATCTGGGAGCACTGGAAGAAGAGCACAGGTACACTCGCTGGTTATGAAGATGACTGTCACCACTGACCAGGAGCTCTCCTTTCATGCTCCAGGCAATGCGGACCCTCCTCTGGAGAGGTTTTGGGGCCACGGTACACTGCTCCTCCCCCCGGAGACAGAAAGGGCCACCTTTCTCTCACAGTCCCACAGCATTTCCAAGGAACCGGAGCAGGAATAGGGCTTAGGTAGCATCAGGTCACAAAATCTTGTGTCATGTGGAAAGGGCAATCTCCTATGCCCTTTCCCTTGCTTAAGAAAATTAAAGGAGGGAAAGAAGGAAAGACATGCACATGCATGGTAGAAGTAAAAAAAAAAACCAAAACAACAACAAAAAAAACCCCACGTAGATAAAAAGTAGGCAGAAATTCCTATGGTTGAGCATTATTTATAATAGATTAAAAAATTCTTTTCATCTCTGGTCATCTAATACATCCAATCCTTGACATATACCTATATGTGTGTGTACATATACATACATACACATATATCTATTTCCTGGTGTAATTAGTACATTTGCTAGCCTGTTTTTATGCTGTCAAGACCCTTCTGGGAGAAATACTAGGGATTTCATGGATAGTCTGAACTTCTCATTCCTTCCTTTCAAACAAGGTCTATGGATTATTTATCTGTTCCCTTCAAGTGTGAACACATTCTGTCATACATTATTGCATGAACCTCCTTAGGGACTACATAATGCAATTAGATCCCTTCTGTCACCTTCTTTCTAGGCCTGGAGATACTGTACTCTCCAAACCTCTTCTCATACATAACACATTCATTCAATTCCCCGCAGTATGCTTTTTGCCCTTCTCTGCACTTCCTACAGTATTTAAGTACCATCTTCAAACTTTTGTTATGAGACTAGCCAACAAAACAGCACACAGGAATTAGTCCAATTTTTGGAGATGCTGTAGAGATGTTTTCTTTTCTTTGACTCATAACAGTGCTCTTCCTGGTCTTCTGGCAGCTCAATCCTTTGAGAAAAGGAGCCTCAAAACCTAGCCATTTCTAAAAGAGAGCTGTAGCTTGCTGCTTTCCCTGGTGCACTTCAGTCATTTTCAGGGCTGTACTGAGTATCCTGGATTATATGATTTCCTTTTGCTCAAGCAGGTCATCAGCATCTCGATTCTGTACTGGTAGTATCACAGTCAGCAGACAAACAGTGCAAGCAATGAATTTCAGAATAGATATTCTGGGAGCTAAAGGGCATTTTCTTAGTTTTCAAAGTGTTGTCACAAAGTGCTAAAACCTTGAATACCTATCAGAAAGAATGAAACATCTGCTTAGGAAAGGAAGGATATAATTTGTAACAGTAAGAGTTTCTATTATAAAAAGAAAAAGAAAAAGAAAAAAAAAAAAACCTCAGGGAACAAAATATCAGTCCCTCATCAGGCAGCCCTCTGGAGAAATCAGCTATCTCCTTACAAGCAATACTACTTAGGAGTGAAGCATTCTCCACTTTTCTTGCTCAAATGAATTTTGCGCTCAATAAAAGCATGAACATATGATTACATTATGCTTCTTACAGTTTCCAGTGCCTAACTATATTTTGCCTGCTTCTAAACCCTCTCAAGTTTACATTTTCCCTATTGTTAAACAGACTATTTTGTGCAGCTTCTTTCTTCTGCACAATAATGAGCAGACTGGCATGTGTCACTCCCGTACTGTCATTAAGAGTGGACTGAAACGAGGCCATGCCTTGCTGGAGCAAAGCCAGACCAGAGAATTGTCTTAATAAATGCCAAAAGTTGTCCAAGAGAATACCCCAAATAGAGCGAGTCATAAATTGCCAGCAAAATAATTTTTCATTGAAATGCATCAGGTTCCCTAAAACAAAATGATATTTTTTAAAAAAAATAATAATAATTATCCAAAGCTGTAGGGCTTCTGAATACCTCAAGAGTGTGAAAAGAAATCTCTGCTTTCCACTAGCTCTGTTATCTAATACTGACTTCTTCAAAGAGCTCATAGTAAGTTTGAAATGTCCGTCTACACAGTGCAGCACTTGGGGGGAGCACAGGCTTTAAAACCTAACTGCCTTGGTTTCCCCACGGGTAGAGGAAAAATACACCAATAATGGTGCAGTGTTGCCCACCCTGATGTGTTTCTCATCTTTCTTTCTCTTTTGGTGGAATACACTATATTTCAAATTTTTCACTGGAGTCATCAGCAACACTGTACGGCAAGTAGGCTCCTTGAAGAGTTAGCTTGGACTTAATGGTGGGTTTAATGGTCTAGCTAGCGTGCTTCTCTTCTTAATCTGAGTGTCATTACAACTCGCCTGTGTGAAATGACATGAAGATCCCAACCAGATGAATCGGTACTACATCTGCAAAATGAGTATAGCATTGAACTCTGGTCTTCTCACTAGTGCAGTCCAGCGCAACTGTAGACATGACTTATGAGGCAATTCCTCTGTATTAATTTAGATGACATGCTCTCCCCCTCAAAAATAACTTAGGCATTCTTCTGCTCGCGCTGCAAGTACATTCTGCTGAGTCAGCCTTTAGCTAGCTCTTTATTTCAATGTCATAAATTTCAACAACTGGTGATAAAATATGTACTTCTTGCTTAGGAGCACCAGAAGTTTAAGGTCTGCATCACACTAACGCTAGAGCTGGGTTTGCTCATTACAGGGGTGCCTGGGAGTGAAAGTAATTAGCTGTTCCCGACTAATACTTTCCCGTAAAAACAACTAACCTTTTGTATACATAACTATACATGTGTCTGTCTCAGAAAAAAGCTCTTAAGCCAAAAATTCAAGATATGTGAAAATTTTCCTTATAGTCGGGGGCAGGGGTGGTGGTGTTGACAGCCATATTTACAAATAAAACTACACATTCTTTTGGTTTTAAGTTCCAAATTTGCCTTAATGATTCCATCAGCACCTGTGTTTCTTTAGAAGATCACTTATACATGTCAAATCCTGTAAGTAAGTTTTTATTTTACTATTATCCTGAGTCTGATAGGGGCCTGGGTTGCTATTGCTGCCATTTTAATCCTCTTATTTGCTGGCCACGTTTGCCTGGCATGGTGGTGTAATGCCACGTAGCGAGAGGGGTTTGCTTTCCCCTGGAGCACTGCAAACGCTGTCTAAAGGTTCACAGACTCTTAGTGGTAATAATTTCCCCAGCTCCCTGTCCTACTCACACGCCCGGTACCAGCCTCTAAGCCAGATTTCATGTCTAGACAGATTTTGTATCCTGTTGGCTTGGCAAGGACAAAATGATGGAGGCTTGGGCTCTCTGTTGGCTGGAGTAAAAAGTGATGCCCAGGCTCAGATGGGTGTTCTGCCTGGTCAAATGCTGTGCCATAGGGACACAGGACACTGGTGTTCATGTACATATATACATACAGACACATATACATAGGACCTAATCTCCATCTTCCTCTGTTTTTACCTCTGGTTTCCCTCCAGTGCTGCTTTCTATAGTCCAGTCCATTATTATTTTTGCCTTTGGTTTACTTAACACAAGTCTTATGTTGATTTTGTGTACCAGAGTGATTTGCTACCTGTGGAGGCTGGTGATGAGTGGAATAGATGTTCTGTAGTCCCTTTTAACCCAGACATCAATAGTACTGTTGTCTGTGATAGTGATCAGATGAGTCCCACATTTCTAACATATTTGAGGAAATGTTAAGTGCATCCTGCCCCTTCCTTCCCTTTGTTCTTCCTCTTAATATGTCACTGGCAGAGTTAGACTTGTAAGACAGAAAAATATCTGAAAATATCTGATTTAAGGCTGAATTTGCCTTTGCTCATTAATATCTACCCTGCAGAGGAAAGGATTGCAGCACCTTGGAGGAAACACTGTAGTGCCTTGGAGGAAAGAGTGAGAATCAAACCACACATTTTGAAGAAGCTACATACCCAGTTTCACATATCTGAAGATGTGGATGAGCATGTTGAATCTTACATTTAACTTCAGGGGGAGACATTATCTTGGTTTTGTCTGTAAATATAAGGAAGGATGGAGCCCAAAGACACTCTTTCAGCTCAAAGGTTGCAAACACCCCTCTATGTTGCATCTCAAGCCCTGTAGGTGAGGTTCCTTGCTTGTTCTGAACCCCACTACTGGAAGTATCCCCTAAGAGTAGAAGTCTAGAGTTGGTGTCTAAAGTTAATCTTTATGACTATTCCAAGGTTTCAGCCTGAAGTAGAAGCTTCAAACAATTGCAGATGACTGAAATTAGGATGCTGTACTGGAAACCATTCCTTCATTCAGCATAATGTTTCTTTCCCTCTATTAGTTCCAATTTAATTTATCTCTAAAGTATTCACTTCTCTTCCAGTGTGAGTTATCAGTATGTTCTTGTGGCGATGAAGGTTGATCACAAACTGGGCTGTACTGGTAAGACTGGAGGCAGCAACTCAAGGAGGTAGTTGTTCTCCTCTTTATAGCACTTCTGAGGCCACATCTGGAGTAGCATGCCCACTTTTGGCTCCCCAATGCCAGCAGGACACAGACATACTGCAGCAAGTCCATCAAAGGCCTGTGAAGATGGCTGGGGGTCTGTGAGGAGGGGCTGCGGGAGCCATTCAGCGCGGAGAAGGCAGTGAGTTCTCAGCTGCCCAGTGAGTGGTTTTACAGAAGAGAAAGCCAGAAGCTTCCTGGAGGAAGAACAGTGAAAAGACAAGAGGTAAAAGACACCAGTTGAGCCAAGGAAGAGAATTTCACCACGAGGGTGGTCAACAACTGGAGTAGGCTTGTAGTCCCTTCTGACCTTCTAAGCCCAGAAAGGCTGTGCCATCTCCAGTCTTGGAGGCATTCAGAACTGTACTGGGCATGGCCCTGAGCAGCCTGGTCCACCACTGTAGAAGTTGTCCAGCTTAGATAAGGAGGCTGGACCAAACAACCTGTAGAGGTCCCTTCCAACCCAATTTATTTCTGTGATTCCAATCTACAAATTTAAAAGCCCTACAACGAAATGGAGCAATGTGTGAGCCAACAGGCAGAGGTCTAAGGAAAGGGAGGAAACCAGGGCGGTTTTAATACTGAGATTAATTCCTCTGCCATTTGAGATGGCAAATTATTTTATAAACATCACTAGGAAAATGTCCAGTTCCTAGGCCCATTTATAAAATGCACGGACATTGAAAGAAGTCTTCCAGAGCAACATCCTTCCCCCGCTCTCAAAATGTGCTCGAATTTTTGATGACATTTTGCAGAGGGACAACCAGCCCCGAGAGACCTGATTAATTCCACTCCCTGTTCACTGGGGGTAAGTTAAAAGCTGGAATGCAGGCATCTAACCTAGCAATACCAATTATAATAGTGAGATGACTAATGAAATGAGTAATGAAGGATACCATGGCTTAAAATTTCACCTTTCCCAGAGATGAAAGGTTGAAAGACATAGTTGCATTTATACGCTAATTCCTCCCATATAGGGACCAGATGGCTTTTAGAATTGATTCCATTGATTTTCCTTTTTTTTTTCTTTTTTATTTGACATTCCAGCAAAAGAGCTCTTCTTTCATAGCAGCTGTGTGACTTATCTTTGCATAGTCCTACAACAGTTCTTTCTTCTCTTTCCTTTTCCTAATCTGTGCTTTTTTTGATAATCAAAAAGCCAATTTTGCAAAGTTTAAATGTAGCAGCAGCGCAAGACAGAAACATTATTCTTTTGCTTAACGTGATTTGTCACTTATGCTAAACAAAAATTCCTCCCTCAGAAAAAAAGGTTACACACAAGAGAGATAAATGGTGGTTTACTGCTATAGCATGTTAAAATATTTTACCTCCCACTAGGTCCACAGTCTGTCTGATATTGTCCCTCTAAGTCACACCTGGAAAAGCACTTCAGCGCATACCTACTTGTAGGTGGAAGAAGTAGTTTCCTAACTAGGAATGGACTGCTCAGCTGGGAACTGCATTTGCAAATTGCATATTTATCAGCAAATCTGAGTAGGTATTGTAAGAGGAACCACCTGCATAGCATGCATACAGTGCAGAAATTGCCATACCACCAGAAAGGAAGTATACAGGGTGGTAATGACAGTCACTATTATTAGTATTTTAATCAATGGAATTGATGAGTAACTAGTAATAATGCACCTCCCAGTGTTTGGATTTGAAAGAATTTTCTTAGATTAGGAGTTTCAGAAAAGTTTGCACTCTAAAGGGCAGTATTTCGAGACAGAAGGCAGGCTTAAAGCTGTGTTTTAAAGAGCTCTGAACATCAGGATATTTGAGCAGTTGAGGCTCATCTACGCATGATTTTGCAGGGCATTACGAGGTGGCACTGCTGGATCCCATGCCAAGAGGTCTCCTGCTCCCTGTGAATCCCTGGCTGGTCCTTGCAGCAGTATTGGTTGTGTTCAGGTCTGCTAAGGGTCTTTCCAAGTGGAATGAGGGTGCTGGACAAGCAAGATATTTCACACTCTGCTTTAGGCTCTTCATCTATTGACAGCTATTGAGGGAAAAAGTAGCTTCCAAAGAATTTAGCATCTGTGTCAGCACCAGGGTCTCCTGAAAAAGCAGTATGCTGTTTTACAAGCTTTGCAGCAGAAATTATGCTAATAAACCAGTTTCTTTCACAAGGAAACTCTGGACTTTATATCCCCAGCTTCTCTCTGACAAGAAGACAGCTTGCAAGACTGCAACATCTGCTGCCTTTTAGAAATAGGACAATGGCATTAGCTCAGCTGTATTGCACAGGCAGGATACTTGCATCCATGGAAATGTTGAGATCTGACCACAGGGAGTGCACTGACCTCCTGAGCCACTCAGAAACTTCTGAGAGTCTTGCACGTCGGCTCAGACCCACCATACCCACCGTCTTCTTTTGCCTCAGTGGAAACCGTGACAAACGTGTTCAGTTTTCACTTGACAAAGTGAGACACTGCATGGGGAGTGCCAGTTGTCTTTGCTAGGTGACTCAGAGTCTTCAAATCTCTGTCCAAGAGGTCTATCAGTTTGGAAGGGCTTTTTTATGTTTTCAATTTATTACTCTGAGTTACTTTCAGTTGAATGGGAGACACTCAGTTTAATGACTTGAATTTATAGGCCTTCTGCTAATAATTTCATCTGACTATGGAGTGCAAACAACAATGGTAGAGGCACAGCAAAAGAGCTTTTGAAAAATTGAAGTTGAATTTATGCTAATATAGCTATAAATAAATGGAACTAGTCTATGACATCTCTACAGAGAAAAAATAACACAGCAGGGGTACTTCTTACAGCCTTTCTCACACCTCTTTTTGTGATTATTCAATGACTTCAACTCCATGCACTTCAGAGAGGAAGTGCAGTGATGTCTAGTTGCCATGGCAGTGCTAAAAAACTTTCAAATTCACCACAAGTGTAGTCTGTTGCCCATACCATTTCTTTCTTCTGATATTGTTGACCACGAGAGCCACAGTCCTGATCCATGCATTGCTGATGGGAAATGGGGAGTATTTAACTGGTATGATTGCAAGGTGTGAAAGCTCATCTAGGCCAAGATCTTGTCTCTATTCCACACCTCCAGGAGCCATTTCTGTTTTCCCTGGTGTGAGGCAGACAGAAAACCACTGGCAGATACTTTGGTGAAAGGGGCTTTTCTCACCGCCCTTCCCTCCCTCCCTGCTTCCATCCACTTACAGGCATTGCTAAAGGCACCTGATTAAAAAACATCATAGAATCACATAACATAGTTTGAGTTGGAAGGGACCTTTAAAGGTCATCTAGTCCAACCCCCTGCAGTGAACAGGGCCATCTTCAAGCAGATCAGGTTGCTCAGAGCCCAGTCCAACCTGACCTTGAATGTTTCCCGAGATGGGACAACCGCAGCCTCCCTGAGCAACCGGTTCCAGCGTTTCACCACTCTCATTGTTGTCACAGCACTCTCAAAGCTAGCCAGCTGCAACAAGGCTTTTACCACCCCATACCAGGTTAGCTTCAATAAGTAGTTCCCACACCTTGCCCCGGCACAGCCACCAATCCCCAACAAGGTTTCAACCGTTCATCTGTCTGTGCTGTTTCTTCATCCTCTTCAGGCCAGTCCACCCTACTTCTTGCCTCTGCTGCATCTGGATTCTTTCTTCTCCGGGCTCCTCTTCCAGCCAGGCTCACCTCATCCCTGCCCTCTGCTTCTCCAAAGCCCTCTCTTTCTCTCCTCCCTCTGCTTCTTCTGGGTCTCTCTTTATCCAGTGCTCTCTTTCCATACCCCTTAGAGCTATTTAACTACTTAGCAGGAACCAGCCACAGCTGCACATTATCCACATCAGCCAACCCACCGCCCCTGAAGCCAGCCCACAGCTGTATATTATCAATGTTAGTTAACCTGCCTTCAGTCCTCTATAATTCTTCTACACATTGTAAAAAACCTTCTTCCTTATCTCTACTCTAAATCTACCCTCTTTTAGTTTAAAACCACTATCCTTTGTCCTGTTGCTACAGACCCTACCAAAAAGTCTGTTCCCATCTTTCCTACAAGCCCCCTTTACGTACTGGAAGGCTGCAATGAGGTCTTCCCAGAACCTTCTCTTCTCCGGGCTGAATAACCCCAACTCTTTCAGCCTGTCTTCATGGGAGTGGTGCTCCATTCCTTTGATCATTTTTGTACAGCAAAGAAGAAAGCACCTTCCTTCCTGACAGAAATTATTTGCAGTTGACATTTATCCTGTCACACCCAGCTATTGCCTTCTTTAGCCGCCTTCCACCCTTTTCTGGAAGCATGAAGCCTTTCTCTTGTATGGCCCTTTCTGACTTGTGGGTGGATGGAGCTTAGACAGCAGCTGAACTTAGAACTAAGTCTCTGTTACCCGTTAACTTTCTCTTTCCATAGCTAGACTGCAGTGCAGCCAACCAAAGTCTGATCCAACTACAGTATCAGGAACTGAAGAACCAAGAGTGTAAATTCAAAGCATCACACAGGCAGCTTCACTGCATAAACATGGACGTGTGTCTGTGGGCACATGTGAGGCGGTACGCGTGCGCACACACCCACACCCCGATTGCTAAATTACATTTTTTTCATAACTTCAGTTTGAAACAAATGAAATCACCCCCAAAAAAATAATGAAAGCCAAATTGATCTCCTAAGTGGATCAATAGAAGCTTAACTGAAATAGATAGAGGAGTTTATCAGACCTGATGTAGTAAAACACTAATAAGATCACTTCCAATTCACACATATAGGACTAAATTTTCTGCACAAATTGATCTCATTGCCAAGGATGAATGGGAACCTTTAGCAATGGATTAGGGCTGTAAAGCATTCTTTTTCTATACAAACAGTAGATTTTCCTCTTATCCTTACTGATTGCATGTTTTTGATGCTGCCTTTCTTCTGCACAAAAAAGTAGATTTCTCTCTGAAGTGTTTATTTGTTTCAGAAAACAATTGGTTCATCAGCTGCACCATTTTGCACTGAACAGTGCCTGAGACAAAGAGTATGGGAGTAAAAATCACTTATGGCCACGAATGCACAAGCGTTCCTCTTAGAGCCCTTGCTGCTACCCCTGCCTGCAGTGACCACACAAGGGGTTTGGATGAAGTGGAGCAACCTCAGAAGGGATGGAGAGAGTCCTCAGCAGCACTGCAGAGAGGGAAGATCTCAACTGCAGGCCCCCATTGCTGGCACTGGCCACTGGGTATTTGGCACTTTCTGCTTTAAATTTTGGGGTTTGAGGTTGTCTGCAAGAAAGAAAAAACCTACTTTTTCCATAACTCCTTGAATATGAAATCTGCAAAAGGCAGGTCACTCCCTCTGTCCCAGTGACAGGCACCAAGACACTTTCTGGAGTGGGGCTGAAGCACCCCTTTCTTTGCAGTCCCCCCAGCTAGTGAGATGCTTTCCTCCCTCAGCACGTTATCCTGGCTGCTTACCCAGGCACATGTACCGCTAGTTGGATGGATAATCTCATTGGGCTTACCACTACTACTTCCAAGAGTGGGATTTACCTCATTTATTTTCATCTGCCCTAAAGTCCGACATGTAGCTTATGTTCTTCCACAGCCTAAGGCTCTTTTCACTGACAAGGGGGGAAAACAGACTCCTCCAGAGGGAGTGATGAGAAACCCCACCACACTCCAACGACTGTGAGCTGAGATGTGTCAGAGGATCGGTGTGAAAGGCAGCAAAGCCCAACAGTACTGGAGAGACAAGAAAGTAGAACTCCATTAAAAGCAGAAGGCAGGCAGATAGAAATTCATCCCGCACACGCCAGAACAGCTCACATCACCTCCTGGCAGGACCAGTTTCTCTCCAGTGACTACAGAGATCTTCAACACTTGCACTGACTAAATGCGTAGTTTTCAGATGGTTAGAGGCAAGTGAAACGAATACAGCTTTGAAGATCCAGCATCCACGGCTGTGAAGTTAGCTCTTAATCTTAAGATCCTATTTTTTCTGGAAGGCTGTTCATTCAGCTGGAATATAACTTGCTTGCTGTAGGTTGATCCATTTAAAGAGGAAAGAAAATATGAAGAGCCAGAGAAAGCACTCCCTTTCCCATTTTTAGTTATGTACCTGTAAATAAATGTATTCAAAGAGGCGACAGCCCTTGCACAACTATACCTTTCTCTGACTCCCAAAATATAAAGAGAGAAAATGAAAAAACAAACCTGAGTTTTGACTATGTAAAGTGTTGGTCAGTTGAGAGGTACTCTGTGCACCAGCAATTTCGGACCCCGTGCACATAGGATACAGAGCTTTGTTGCAGCCCAGTCTGAAGCTAGTGTACCGCCTGTGAAGTGATACCAGTCGTTTCAGGCACAGACATTCAGTAAGAAGTTTGGTATGCTCTGGGATTAGAGGATCCGGAAGATTTTCAGCACCACAGAGAGAAGGTGACTGAATATTTATATCCTGAGGTATCACATTTACAACAACTGACAGGAAAAGTAAGGATGAAGTTATAACACAGCACAATAATAGGCCTTTCCTAATGTTTTTGGTTGGGTTTTTTTTTTTCATAAAGTGATATTTAACAGGATCGTTCATGCTTTTTAATTGTAGAACCAGCTACATATCTTTAAGAAAATGGAATTCATAGATAAATAAATCTATAAAAGTGTGCTACTGAGGTAATAATCTCTTTGTAAGAAAAACCTGAAGCACTGTACAAGAATGAATGCTGTCTATCAAGGAAAGCAGAACAGCACTGAAGATTTCTGACAGTAAGACAACTGGACAGCAAATGGAGCACCTTTGGCATTACCAATTACAAATAAACTTCATGAAAACCAGACAGAAATGAAGAAAGGTAAGATTTCCTGGACTAGAACTTCTGAACATGAATTGTTGCCTGAAAGAAGCACGCTGAATATGGCATATTATAATTGATGGGGAAACCAACTGAAGTGGAGTTACAATCAATTTTTGAAATAACAGAAACATAAATAAAAGAGCAGCAGTATCATGATACCCATCGGACCTCTATTTTGTTAATGAGGAGTAAAGGATTTCTGCAAAATAGGCTGTTAGTGTAAAATCCATAACTCTGCCTAGACTTCAGCTAGCTGCCTCTGGAATGATAGCTCCTGGTCTGCTCCTAGCATTACCAAGGATACGAGAGCATAAACTGTATCCAGAGCACAGACAACAAAAACAAAACCTTTTTTTTCTTCTTTTTTTTTTTTTTTTTTTTTAATGAACAAAATCTCGTAGTAATAGACTTGAATTGCAGGCTTTTCAGGCAAATCTTTCGAAGCACTTTTGAGCCAAATGGACAGTATGCACACTGTTCAGAGAAAAAAATTAAATAAATTTACTATTCTAAATTAAGACTCTGGAAGTTCCTCCTAAGTCTGAAAATTAAGCCTAAAATATATCAAATCAGATGCTCCAAAATGCAGACAACCAAAATTTGTTGCTGTCTTTTATATTTTTTATTTTAATATAATATATATATTGTATTTTTTAATTACTTCAAAAGCGCAGTTGTAACTGAAACACTTTGTGCATGTCCTTTCCATTATCATTTGATCTGAAATGTCTGGACTAGGTGCCCTAGCAGAACAGAAACAATATTACATGCCTGCCTTAACCGATCACAATTATTTTATGGATATAATTCCTCAGCTGTAGACTCGAGAATTCAAAACAAGATTTCCCAAATACTCTTGAATATCAGACAACTTCAGGGAACCACAGTTTGTTGACTGATGCGATATTAGCAGAAAAAGGAGATGCAACTGTCAAAACGATCATTAGAAAACGCACTGCCCATGTATTAGTAAGAAACCACATCAAGAAATTAATTTGTATTAGATACATGTGCATTGAGGGCAGAATGGGGAACCACAAATCTCACAAGACTAAATCTTTGTGGTAAGGAAGGGCAGGACAGAAGCAACTTTAAAAAAGCAGTGCTGCAGGGAGATGCACCCCACCAGGGAAGGTGTTTTTAGCAGCGAGGAGAGGCGGTCTGTGCACCGCTTCAGAAGAACCCACAGAGGGATACGGTGGGTGCCTGACCGGCGAACAGCCCGTCCTGGGCTGCGTGTCACCTTTGTCACCTGAACTCAGTGGGATTTGTGTCAGTACCTGCTGAAGGCTCATTTCCACATTGCTTTTTCGTTCACCTCTTGCCTCAATGTTTCACAGAATGAAGCAACTGACTGGTCACGGCTGTGAGCAGAGGGACCTGTTGCTGACAGACATTATGTTTAAGTCCATCTCAGCCATTTCAGAGTCTGAAAAGGAACATTTTGGTGGAAAGATTTCTGTGGGAACTCATTAACTCTTGGTTATTTCTTTAAAGTGCTTTGCATATGGCACAGCTATCCGTGAGGCGTCTCTCCCTTAACCAGGGCCAAAATAGCATCTGTTACACAACTCATTAAAAAAACATTGCTGTCTTTCATGAAACTTGGGAATATGTGGTTTGTCCTAATGATTAGTTCTGACCTGGAAGAAAATTAAAGAAACCAAAACAGAAAAAAAAAAAAAAAAAACCAACCAAAAACCAAAAAAAACCAACCCAAAAAAACAACAAACTCAACAAAAGAATGCAAAACCCCAATCAAGTATTCTTTATATTACAGAGTAACAGCATAAACAAAAAATGGCTTTCTTCCTAGATAGGTTCCAAAAGGGAGAGAAAGCACCCATTTTTTGAGGCTGCGTACCTCCCAGCTATTAAATGCCCTAATCTAGATGCAGTTGCTGGTTCATGGAGTCCTTCTCCCCCAGCTGCACGCCAGGGAAGCGATCTCTGTCCCTTTTCCTGAGACTTTTTTGTTCTCAGAAAAAAAGCCACTGGCAGGGACAGGACACTAGATTACACAGAACTTTGCTGTCAGCCAGTTAGCAACTTTTATATCAACCATTTACACTATATTTTTTTTTAAAAAAAAAAGTTAGATTGCACAGAATACAGAGAAACACCTGGGTCTGCATTTCCTGCTTGTTTCAGTCCCATCAGGTGGCTAGAGGCTCTTGGGACAGACACACAGAGCACCCAACGAGGCCCCCTAGTAGAGTAGAAGTTACCCATACTCAAATATGTTTGTTGCCTGAACATAAATATGGGAAAAAATACAGAAGGCAAATCAGAAAACTTGAAAGGTTTTTCTGAATGTTCATTCTGTATTTGTACAAATGAATGCCACAACAGCTTGGGCCTCTTTCCATCTCAGTCCTAGCCAATATAACTTGTCCCTGACATCTCTTACCTGCCCTCAGGTTTCATCCATCAGCCATCGGTTTTCTCTGGCAAGGAGAGATAGGTCTGTCTCTCTGACATCCTCCTTTAAGAGGACTTTAAGCCTGTAGTCGGCTTTTCAAGTCACCATGACTTGAAATTTGTGAAGACAAAACTCTGCCCATTCTTTCTTACAGGTGATGACTCTGTCAGTGTATTGCCCTGATCCTCAGTTTAGTCTGTCTCCCTACTGCTAAACTTTCTTTTATCTAGTCTCCTAAAACAAGCCAGCTTTTGCAACTGCCCTCAGGAAATGAGACCTTGTTTGTTTGTTTGTTTGTTTGTTTGTTTGTTTGTTTGTTTGTTTTTGAGGTGTGCTTGCCTCTCAAGGGAGTTGAACTAATTATCCCTCACGGAGACAGGAGCACAGAAATACTCACAACACTGGCAGCCCTGATACGTTCACTTTTGGGGTCTATTTCTTTCACACAGTCTATTATAGCTCAGCGTAAGAGACTTTACGGTTCGCAAGCTTCCAGTAGCTTACATTTGTCACAAACACAGGTTCCTGGGTGGGCTCCCCAAAGCCACCTGTTGTTCCCCAGACTTTGGTCTCATTAAATTCACCAGCCCCCCAAGTACGGCAAGAGGGGGAACCAAGCAGTGTGGGTCACGGGCCACCACCGCAGGGGGGCTGATGGCTTTCCCAGGTGCCTTGCTCCTGCTGATGCTCTGCTTCCCATTTCTTCCACGCAGCCAGGGAAAAAACACTCCAGCCAAATTTCTCCACAGTGGCAGGACCTGAAAGGCTGGTGCTGGAGGTGCTCAGGAGGAGAGTTGTGAAGATCGGAGCAGCATCCCAAAATTGCGGCAGCACAGCTCCTTCCCCCCAGCTGGTGGCCGACAGCTCGGTGTTGGTACACAGAGCGGTGCTCTTGTGCACTGCTTCCACCCGAAATGCTTTATTCTCTCTCTCACGCACACAGATACACACCCCCCTATCCACTTTTATTAAAGCAAAAATGTTTTATATATGTCTGGAGGATTGGATTTTATTTTTAAAATGTTTGCAGTAGTACTTCTGAAGCATCCCTATCATCTGGCAAAAAAGGGAATTTAATGCAAAACCATATTTCAGTCTCTCTCCCAACACTGCTGCTTCCCTTACAGAAATTGTTTTATTGAATCTGATCTTTTTGAAATGAATTTGGTATTCATGAAAGAGCTCAGATTGATAGCTCGGAAAGCGATGGCCAGATTTCCACGCAGAACCCAGGTAGCAAAACTGATTTCAGACCCACTGCAATGACTGCTTGAAGCAGCTCAGTTTTTAAAGGGGTTCAGCTGGGGTTGTGGTTGTAATCTGCACAGAAATGTTTCAACCGTGTGCACAGCCTCATGGCAGGCAGTGTTCCCGCTGGCACCCAGACTTCTTCCCAGGCTTGTCACCTGGATTGGGCTCTGTCAGATCGCAGGATCCACGTTTGGTGCCTTTGGGAGGCAGCGCAATGACAGACAGTGACCAATAATACGGTCAGTGATTCAAACAACGGATCCAACATCAAAAAGCTGATTTATTACCTGACAGATTCAATCTTCTCTTTCATCAGTTTAGTTAGAAAGAAACAAAATGGTTGTATTTTAAGAGCAATGTTGAAAAATATGGTACGGATGAAATGCGAAACAGAAAACTTCTCCTTTCCTAGAGTATCGGAAAAGACTGCCCAAAACCTTACACTAGTGGTTACAACCTCCAAAGGCCTTCAAAGTTTACAGCAGCATTTGTGTCTGCCTAAGAGCTATGTTCACATGACCCAAAAATGCACAGCCACTTTAATATGAGTAAACACAGGTGCAGATTTGCATCAATCAAAAAAAAAAAAAATCTGTTGTTTTTCCAGTAGCTCCTTTTTATTATCTTTTTCCATTTCCATCTAGCTTTGTTCCAAGCTCAAAAAAACCCAAGCCTTCGCTTCATGCACAGTTGTAGTGTTTGGCAGCCCGGGGGCTGGTGTGATACCTTACCTACAAAGATGTTTCGTGCATAAGGAAAAGAGGGTCCATCTTATTTTGTCTCATCTGTATTGGGGAAAAATAGATTCTGAAGCACTGTAGATTTATAACAGAAAGCTTGAAAGGGCCTCCTAATTGTTATTCACTGCTTTATAGATCATTGTTAAAAGTGTTAATTTCAATTATCTAAATGTTTTTCTGGCTTGTATGTCATCTGCAATAAAATTACTAGGGCCAGATTTACTGGTGTACACCATTTGCTGTGTGCAATTCCAACCTCGGGTTTACGACTGCTTTGTGTTGCTGGAGTAGTGCACTGAGCTTTCTAATGATTCTGGCTTATTGCCTTTTCCCCACACATTCTATATCAATTTATTATTCCATGGTGGATGGTTATACGCTTTCTGCAATTTACTTTAGAAATAGTATTAAAAATGAAGTTGACATGCATTAAATAATACTTTATTGATTTCCTTAAACTTGCAACACAGGAATGCACCTCTGCATCGCTGGCTCTAAATCATACATACATACATATATATGTATATACTGAAAACCACATGGATAATATAAGAGAAAGCCAGATGAAAGCCATACAAGTTGAACATAAATACATCTCAAATGACATCTTGAAAAATTGTGAGGAAGAAAAACCCACCCATCACACTGCACCAGTCTGCGTTTTTTATGCAGGCACATTCATAACATGAATGAAATACAATTTCTCCAAGAGCACAGCTTCCAAACGAGCCACCCTGTTACAGTGGCTACACAAACTGCTTGCCAAGAAGCCCAGGTAGGGGAGACAGCCACGTGGCTCTCCCCTCGCCCCCTCTGCCCAGGGAAGCGGTTGGGTTTCAGACTGTGTTTCAAGCACACAGCTCTGGGGCAGACATCCATCGTCAAGAGCCAAACAGCAACAAACCGAACGTGAAGCTGTACGACTAGCTTATTTCTGATACCCAATTAGACAGGGTTTCTTTCTAAAGCAGGATTAAGGGGAGTGTTTGAGTGACCACCTAACCTTTTGACTAACATATAATGATTTCATTTCTAAAAGTAGCAACTCTAAGTGAGCGCGGAGACTAGGTATTTTATTACCCACATGTGTCTGCTTTAGATAAAGGCTTTACATCTCCATTTTGGAAAGGATTTTGAAAACATTTTTTGTTTAAAATATGGGTAAAGGAATAAAAATGGGTCAAGGTGGATTCAACACAAGAGATAATTATTAGCATGAGCTACAGCCTGAAGCATTTTAGAATACACATGCCACTAGATAAATATGACACTGATGCAGCACTGTATGCTATCTTCTAAGCTAGCGTGCTTTTCATCATCCAGATGCCTTTGTATGATCTAAAGTAGGGCTGCATGAGACTTGCAGTCAAATGTAGTGCTGTCAGAAAGGTATGATCAATCATCTCTGCCAAGCTGACAGTACAGAATCTGATTTATCCTGCCGCTGACTTATATATTTATTATAAAATCAAAGGTAGCTAGGGTTTAGCATCAGCACAAAGTGCTGGAGTTTTGTCCAATAGTGAGCTGCTGCACGTGGAACAAGCATCAAATCTCCTGGCATTTAATGATTCATTTTAAATATATCTGGCACATGAATTAGCAAACAGAGCTGTGAAATACTAACAGCAGCCAAAAGTAATTTATGAATATTGAATTGCACTGTGCAGTATGTCAAGTAAAAATACAGCAAGAACTCCCTTGAAAGCTTCTTTGCCTGTCCCAGCTTCCTGGTAATCAGAACACCTGAGAGCCCTGTGCTGAGTGCAATGCTCCAAACCTCCAAATAAAATAAAATATTACCAAAAAAAAGAAAAAAGAAAAAAGAAAACAAACCCAGGAAAACTGAACTGTTCCCCTAGAAATGGATAAGAGATATTTCTTAATGAAGCTGTTGGTAACTGAAAATATGCAAGTAATTAAGTATACATAGATGGGTAATCATAAAATTCACTGCTGTGCACATAGTCTTTCAGTTTGTCCAAATCTATCAATAACCCCACAGAGTTTTCATAATCTCTAGCAGGGTTTGTCGTGTGTCCAGATTTTCTAACACAAGTTGCCCGTGTCGGGACCTCTGATGGGGTGTTGGAATGCAAGTGCAAGGATTCTACTGAAACACTGCAGCACCCCAGAGAGAGTGAGTATTTGATGTGATAAGCTTTAAGATCCCCTGGCTGCAATCTGCAAACAAAACTATACGAGCCTGTAAGGGAGGAGCTGCTTGGAAAGGCTTTAGACACTAATGTGACCGTAAGTCATGATCATGTTACTTTTTAAAGGTACTGTTACAGCCTGAAAAGCTGGTTTTCTATGACAAGACAGTTTTCAGATGAGGAAAAACATGAGGCTTAAAAAATCCAAAAGTGGATGGGCAAGGATAGTGCCCAGCTTAAAATTAAATACAGTTGTCTCAAAAAGATGGCTTGCAAAGGAGATACTGAAAGGAAATGCTTTCAGTGAAAAGTTATTTGTAACCTTCAGTCAGGGTGAATGTAGCAGAAAGCACGGGGGGAATGGCAAGAATCATCATCTGCCTAGGAGTTCATATTTATACCTCTAAGATTTTCCTCATTTTCTCCCAGGAATTTTGCCAAGTGTGGCAGAACGCACAGATATATCCACAGTCTAAAAAACCTCAGGGTCTGCACACACTGTGTCCTGGGCTGTGTCACAAGCCCTTTGGAAAGCACCCATCCACTCGCTTCAAGCCAGAGATCCTACCTTGATGCTTTTAAACAGCTTGATGCATAGGTACCATGAAAGCTCAAGTTCTTGCAAAGACTTTACTCCTCTGTACAATTCTGACCATGACGCTATGCATAGGCATAGATTAGTAACCTTAGAAATCAGCTAGATGTCGTAATTAAGACAAGCCAGCATTGCTAGCTGTAAATTATTGTGTACCTTAGGTCCAATTACACCGTAATGACTGAGTGGCAAAGAGATACTGGCAGCTAAAACTGCATCAAATGGCGTTCGTGGGGCAGAGCCAACAGCAGGGGCTCTGTCCCATAACAACTGATCTGCTTATAATAAATGCGGGCAGGGTGGGGGCATGGAGACCCACCAAAATTCCTTGGTAACAATTTTATGAAACTTAAGTACGAGTGGTGCTGGCCAAAGCTACTCTATAAAACCTGGGACTCCAGCTTCCCTGGAACAGAACAAGCCCTGGGCTCAGCGAGGCGCCTGTCTGCAGCTGCTGTCACTTGTTAACATCCACAGCACCGACCACAGGTGATGGGGAAGGGATGGTATATCCCTTTCAAAGGAGATCTAGCTGAATTCCTGGGAGCTGAAAAAGGCCTGCAGAAAAGCTTAGCAGTGGGAAAGTTTTGTAGCTTGCGTTGTGAGAAGAGAATGAGCTACAGAAGCATAAAACTGACTGCAGCCACGGTGCTTTTATAACCATGTTGGATCATCATCAGTATCGTATTTAGAGAATATCAAAGCTTTGGTTCAGATCACAACACTGTAGACATTCCTGTTACAGGGAATGTAAAGAGGATCCAAACTCTCTCTCATGATAAAGTCAAGCCTTTGTTGAATGAAGCATCTTATCCATTTGGGTCTTCGCACTTCAAGGAAAAAATTATTTCAAAAGTTTCTTTGAATAAAAAGGAAACGAGAAAGCAAATGTAAACAGAATAGGTGCATCAATTGTAGAGATGCTCCCCAGAAGTTCCTTGGCAAAAAGACAGTAACAGAAATTAAATTAAACGTGGACTAACATGCAAGAAAAATATAGAGGATTCCGAAGGCAAGCGGGAAATCCACCATCCGTTTGCCAAGTCTCAGTGAGTCACCAGTAGGTGTTTAAGGCAAGGAGATGTCCCTGAGGTACTCGGGACTCATCAGCACAGAGACTGGAGGAAAGAGTGCCGGGGGCATTGTCCAAGTGGGAAAAAAATCACAGCTGCCATTTTCTGCAGACAAGAGCTGTCTGGGCCTGGGATATCTCCGCCCCACCATCTCCCTTTGGCAACACCAGCCTTCCCTGGGGACTGATCCTGCCAGAGGAGAGAGCCAAGCTGAGTGGGAGTCCACAGCACCTTAGGCAGGATACAAACTGCCATGGGCAGAAGCACACCTTCTGAGGATGGTTGTCCTCTCTACTGCTATGAGGCTTACACAAAAACACTTTTACAGACTATATATCGAATGTGAGTAAGTTTAGGAGTGCAAGCCGGTTCAGATGGCTACAGGTCCAGTGATGTTCCTGAACAGGCATTTGTTACTGGCAACACTGGAGTCACTGCAGAAAAGACTCCAGTCTTAGGAAGCAGCCCTATAACCAAAATGGGGTTAACACATTGTCCTGCACATCCCCCAACCGCTTCTTCCTGGGTTCAAAATGCCGGACTTAGTCATTCGCATCTTCCCAGACATAAATATACTTTTTGCACTGGACTTCAGGGTGTTCCCCGCTGCAGGGTCTGCTATACTAGCCATCCGTGCTCTGCTAGTCACTAAACATGATGTTTGATAGGTAAGTTGGAAAAATGAGAGAACTTCTTCCTCCTGAAGAAAGATCAACATTCAGTTTTCTAAGACCTATATGGATTAAAATCTTTCTGGATCCTCATATACGTCTGATACTTGAATGAAAAATTCTGGAGGTACTGAATGTTGTGGAAGGTCCTTTTCATGCTGTTGCATCAATACAATTAGCTACCTGCCTTGTGGATGTAGGTAACATCTATCTTTTACTGTAGCATAATATTTGGAAAACATTCTTAAATTAAAGGCTGATTTTCCACTGAAAATCAAAAAGCAGGAACATACACATTCATCCAAAGAGTTATTTTCATATATGCATAGTCAAAGGCAGATGAAATTCTGCAAGCAGTTTTTTCATTTGCTTTTCATTCAAATTGGAAAATCTGGAAAATGTAGTGTGTCCTAGTCAGAAGAACCCTCTATTGCAATTCGAATTGAAAATAATTTGTAGGTGTTAATTATGATCCTCAGTACCAATCAGTTGAGAACATTGGGGCTTTTAGCAATTTTATTATACTGGCTGCAATAACTTAAGATTCATTTCACTCCTGCTCAGCTATCCAACATGTTAGGCATGCCTAGACCAGTCATCCCACCTCCTCCTTCAAGAAAACCAGAGCTATGAGCAATTCCAGAGATCGGTTCGTCTCACCTACCTTAAATACCTCTCTTAGCATGGGATGCATTATATCCTGGGGCAGCTCAGTTTTCTCACGCTTGTCTTTTCTCTAAGCCAGCTTGGCTCTTAGCTTATGATGTCAATCAGTTGTATATTTACATCAAATCAGATTAAATGCCTTTGTTACCATACACTAGCATTAAAAGACAACTTCAGAAATGCACAAGTGAAAGTAAAAACAAGCAAGAATTTCTGTATTAAGTAGAAAAATGTGCCAACAGATGAAAAATATGGCATAAAAGTTATGACAGTTGCTTCATTTTGAATGGCGTTTCCAAAAGTACTTAAAGTTATCTCATAAAAATGTAACTTGAACACATGTTATGGCAATATATACAAATACAGATATAGACACCCTCGTATGAGATACTAGGTATTTAGCTGCTGAAGCCACAGCTCTGATCTACCTGCCTCTCTCCACTGTGGAGAGGCTCTAGAGGCAGCTCCTACGACACCGTGATTGATGGCGCAGTATTTCAAGGCAGACCAAAATCAATGCAGGTTACCTTAAAACATTACATGGCAAGCTGCTGCAGCCTGGGACGCGATTGACAGGGCTGGGGACAGGCATCAAGCGTCTCTGCTCCTCGGGCACAGCCAGAGGCCATGGTGTCCCCAGGAAGGTGCTGCCCATCAGCAGCGTGTTGGTACTACTGCTTTGCAAAACCCACACCATCGTGACAAAAAACACCCCTACAACTTTGCAGCTGCCAGTCATATCAATCACTTCAGTGTATTTTGTCTTGTACCAAAAATGTCCACGCACAATGACGCAAAAAGGGCACAGTACCTCTGAAAAGCTCGACAGAGTGGATCTGGGAAGTATTTCACACGACATACACAATCCAGATTTTATCTGGCTGCAGGCACTTAATTTTAAAAATGAGATTCTGTCTCACCTGCTTTGACTCCTGTGTAGAAAAGAGATTGTCTGGAGTAAAAGAAATTGATCATGACATGGAATGTTTTGCTGATGTAGGGAAGGAAGAGGAGACCCTCTGGCTCCCACCCGATCGCCCCTCAAAAGGCACGGCAGGCTCCTGGGCTGGAACCCAGAACGTGGCACCAAAGAAAGTGTCAGCCACGCTGTGCCCATGCAGAGCTGGGAGCAGGCTTCAAAAATCAAAGCATGCCCCTCTGATAAAATTATGCCTTAGGCCACATAGCAGGCTAGATCAGGAGGTGTAAAGATAGGTCAGCATCTTTGGAGGCTTCGGACGCTGAACTCTTTCTCTTAAGAGGCGTTGTACCAAACCTCATCAGTATTTGCTACTCACATAAAATGTTCATTTCTGTTGCCTTTGGTGAAATTTCTGCCTGTACCCCAGAAAAGCAGCAAAACCAAATGAGAAAAACAGCAGCACCCACCTAAAAAAAGAAAGAAATGTTCTCACAGAGACCAGTTGATAAAAAGGTGCAAAGGGCAAATTAAAAAAATAATAATAAAAAAAATTAAGGATCACTAAAGTTCTCCACAGAGGTAGTCTCATTGGCCTGACCACCTCAGGCCCTAAAAAAAAAATTACATATAAATTTTATCCTTTATTCTAGAGTACTTCTTTTATAAGTCTGAAGACAATAATTTTTAAAAAAGGCTTAAAAATAATTTGATGCTTTAAAAAATTTGTGAGGATATGCTTCACATCCAAGTGTAATAGAAGACCTTAATACTGACTTTTATAACACAGTGGAAACCCAGTTACAATACTCTGTGTTGTGATTGTGTGCACTAAAGAAAATAAACCTAAAATCAGGATCCCTATGCATTTTCAAAAAAAATAGGTTTTTATTTTGCAGTTAATTATTTTTTCTTCCTAAAATATACAACCTCACAATCGATGAGTGACAGGATTTCCCTTGGGACAAATTAACCTCTTACACGAGATAAACGTAGTAAACTGTGGTCATTGAATCAGACTTCAGAAACATTTCTAAAGTCCATGATGGGAAAATAAAGCACCATACAGTCATATTTACAGAGCCCATTTATTTCTACAGGTTAACGCTGGCCTACATTTAAGCTTTCAAGTCATGTGGCACAATAGGAGTGAATACGTGGAAGAAATGACACCAAAAACCTGGCATCCACACTATCGATGTTCAGGTGGTTTTGCTTTGGGTTAGCGCTCGTGGGATCCCATGCACTCAGCAACCATCAGCGGACGAGTCCGTTAGGTGTGCTGCTGGAGGGCATCAGGCAGTTTATTTTTATCAGACAGAAATGCAGTTTGCGTGCCCTGAAGATGCTCCATGATGACACAGACCAAACCCCGGAGAACTAGGATGGCAGCAGATGGCTTCAAAAGCAGGATCCTGACCCAAATGTCAATACTAATTAAACACGTGCACTGCCAACACAAAAATCTCTCTCAAAACATTTGCCTAAAAAAGTTTTGAATAACACTTTAAGTTACTGTAAAGAGAAAACATTTAAAGAAAAAAAAGCGTTTCCAAAGTGTTTTCTGTATCTTAAATTACTACTCTTCTACATAATCATTTACTCTCATTTCCCTACTTCTATGAAATTCCACCATAGAAATACAAGAAAGAAAAACATGTACAAATTCAAGACATTTTACTGTACACCCTTAAAACAGTAGTTGTTCTGGATATATACAATAACATATACAATACACAGTCTCCCTTTACTGTAGTGGTCTGGCTACTAGTTGTGCTTTTCTCCCAATTTAGGAAGCTTAATGTTACTTAGTTCCATAAAAGTTTTCATGAAACATATGACTTGCTGATAGCAAACAGCTAAAAAGTAGTGCATTCAATATTTAAGCATTATATTCTTATCATAGTGATAACAAACCTTAATCTTAAGGTTGAGTAGTCTTCAACTAACAATATAAAACTGAATTTCTAAGGATTAAAAAATTTCTTTATCTACAACTATCTTTCAAAAAAAGGGCAAAACTTCAGCTCACATTGGAGCCAAATCTCAGCTCAAACGTCATTCTCAGGATGCATTTCATTTGATTTTATCAGTTTTGCTGGCCTTTCCCTGTTTCTGCCGAGATAAAACTGGGAAGACAACACTGGCATAGCACCGGTTCCTTGGTGTTTCAAAGCACAGTCAATTGATGAGTGTGCTTGAATGAAAAGCCCACAGATTAGGTGCATATCCTACTCAAATCAACAAATCTGTTGTAGCTTGCCTTACACCTTACAAAAAAGCATTGCTCTTATTGCCATGTCATACATATACAGTATTCCCACCAGTGACTATTCTTTATTTCTCCAACTATTTATTTCACCAACAATAATTTAAAACTTTAAAATCAAGTTTGGCTGACTGAAAACTGCAGGTCCATATGCTTCCAGATAGAAAATACTCATACAGCAACGTAGGCTGCATTCAAATGTTTTGACTCATACGATTACTCATCTGCTGTATTGTCAATACATATGTACACAGAGACACTGGTAAAAACAGTGATCATTTCCAGACTGGTAGAAACTTTAACATGTATGAAATTACTGTCTCCAGGCTAAAATCTTCCTGCCCCACTGACAGAATGATTAATTCTGGGAAGATGGTCCTATTGGCTAGAGTATAACAACTCTGGAATGAAGAAACCTTGAAAATGCCACCACAAAGGTGTAGAAACCGCTGTGCTTCTGCATCAGTCAGTGTGCTGGTGCTCCCAGCAAGCCCGAAGAAGTCGAATCAGGCTGCCAGACGGTGTGACGGGATGAACATTAGTAAGTGAAACTCAGCAGCTTTATCTCACCCTTTGGTGAGAGTTGGGTTCTTCAGAGACAACAAACAGGATACATTCGTCACCATATACCTGACTATTACTTACACATTGCTTAAGCCTATTTTCAGTGACAATGCAACCAAAATCCTAGTTTGACGAACCTACGGTTTGTTAAAATATGACACTGTAATAAAAGAAAGAGATGAGCACTCTCATCGGATAAGTTCTTGCTTTCTACATATAAACCAACCACATTAAAAAAATGTTGCAACATTCTAAAATACAGTTCTGGTAACCGACTCGCTCGGTATCCATCTCATCTGTAACTTGCTCCTCCAGTTTGCAGAACGTTGGGTAGGGGGACAGATCTCCCTTCCCTCTTCCTCAGGTTGAAATGAAACACCAAGCCAAAAGCCCAAAAGCCGTATATGAAGATCATGATTTCTGGTCTTCCTCTGATGGGACAACTTCCAAGAGGATTTGCAGTGTTACAGTTACCTTGTCTGCAAAGATAAAAGCATACACATGGGAAATTTTTGTGGGGATGGAGAAGGCAGAAGCAGCCAGGAAAATTGTCTTAGCTGCTCTGCAGCCTACTTACACATACAGTGTACAGTGGTTATATATACCAGGTGCCAATATCATTTAAATATCTGATTCAAATTTTTCTTTTTTTAATGTTTTCATTGCCTCTGATCTGAGGCTATGCATATACACTAATAATGGAAGAGTACGGAGGTATAACTTCTTCACTGCAGAGTTGCATGCATTTAAAGGCTATCTTAAAGCCTAATCACTCTGCACGAGTGCTTAGTTTTAACAAAGTTGTAAAGTTGAAATAAAAAGAGTGATCAAACAAGTTCAGCTGTGCCAAGATCTGCCTAAGCAAAAAAGAAAAAATAATGCAAAATGAAGGAAAACAATGATCACAAAGCTTCATAGGTCTAAGAATGTCACACACCCAAAGCAACCTGACGCCGTCTTTTTGTCACTCTGGAATTCTATTTCTGTCTGGTGTTTTTAGCGGTTTTGTTTTGAGGGTGCAGATTCGTAAATGGCAGTTAATTTACATACAGAACAGTAAAATGGCATTCTTTTACCACTCCTTTCATTTGCCATACTTTTTAGTAACTCATTTTAAACAAGCAGGAGTTGTTGTAAGAGAAAGTTCTGACTGTCCTTGTCTAGCGGGACATGTCAGCATTTACACCAGCGTGAAGTGAGGCGAGTAAAACAGCTCAACTCACAGAAGATATGACCCAAAACCACTTTGTTCCTCTCCTGTGTAAGGCAGACTCTACCATCTTTTGCTCATCTCTCTGGAGGTCACCAGTTCAGTGCAAAGCCAGGTTGCCCTTGGACTATAAACTGATGGGGTCAGAGAGGCCGAGAGTCGACAAAACTGCATTTTCCTCCCATCTCAGTCCTTTACCTGCACTGGGGACTTCAGAGCCGGGCTGAGCATGGCCAGGGTGAATGGCAGGAGGAAAGCCAGCAGCAGGAAGCCTGCAGGGCTTCGCCCCTGCCATCCCACCCCTTCCAGGCTTGAGGCTGAGCAAAGGAAGGAAGAGCAAAATGGACTTTCTGTCAAGCTGAGCTATGGTGTAACAGCTCGTGGAAAAGGGCATGGCAGCAGAGGGAAATCCTGGGCATCTCGAGAGCTGGCTCTGACTTTGATATCCTGTTTGACAAACTGGGCAGAGCTACCTGCAGCAAGACCTTGTCCTCGCTGTGGCAGGAGGCACCTGCCACAGTTTTGCCCTGTGCTGGGATGGAGCTGTGGAGGAGCAATCAGACAATTATGGAGCACTGTGGTGCTTGCTTGGTTTTTTGATTGCATTAGACTCAGGAAAAGATGGCATAAGGAGTAGTTTCCCCCCCAAAAATGTTCCAATCTGTCTCCAGTCATTATCTCTGTATTGTATGCTTTGAGCAGTGCCTAAGTTACAGGACCAATTTCACATTTGTAACAAGGCAACTTAAAGTACTATGACAGTAAAGACAACTTCCCCCCCAAATTTTAACCCTGATTTTCCCCTTCAAGAGCAGAATTCACTGTAAATGGGTCCCAGGGGACAACCTCTATAAGAAACCTAGACCTGGTATCTACATAAGCACCACGTAAAGCTTGGGTGAGGGAAGAACGCAGTAATTTACTGCATATGTATAAGACTGGATATGAAATCTGCAACAGCACAGTGCCAAGATGATTTCCTGCGGATCCCAACATCATAAACTCGACAAAGAGAAGGAAACTGAGCATATAACACTATGTCCTGAGTGAGCAAGTGTCATCCTCTGGTTATTGTAAATAACCCTGAAAGAGACATTTTGCTATAATCTCAGATCTCTTTTCCAGCATGGGCTCAGGCTGTGAAGAAAGCTGGGTTCATCTTTTAAACTCCCCACCGTTCAACCCACTGTAAATTAACAGGTGTTTGAAATGTGAGTCTAGGGTTGGGTTTTCAACTGAGGAAGTCCAAACAGAAGCATTCTTGTGCTGGTGCTGCATCCTTTTACACACTGATCTGCTTTTGTAGGATTTGCTAGGCTTGACTTCTCTCATTTTCACATTAGTTCTACAAAACGCAAGAAAGCAGAGGTTAAATGAAGCCTGTACTAGCTGAAAATTATTTGTCCCAGCACATCTGGCGCTACAGCAAAATTTCTTTGGAAGAATAGAGAACAAAATGTTATTCTCGCTGCAGAATACCACCAGACCCTATGAAAAACGCTGACTGTGAAGCTACCTTTTATTCAGTATGGTAATTTGGGAAGGAGAACGGGCAATGTAAATGCCATTAAGGACAGTCAAAACACACAGAACAAAGACATTCAGCCTCTGAGAGGACTTCTTGGGTCATCCATTCGAGGGCTCTGCTACTGTAACCAGCCTGAAACCCCTTGCGTAAATATACTCATCTTCAGGCTGGGTCTTATCCCACTACTCATTCTGGCAGTTCAACATCCCTCTCTTCTGAGGGAATATTCTGAATATTTAGTCTAATCTTACATGGGGCGGGTCTGTACCCATGTGTTTTTGCACCGTCGCTTCAAGAGCACATGTTCCACACAGGGTTTGTGAGCAGCAGTCACCTCTCATCTCCAAAGTACATCTGGGTTGTTGAACAAGTCAAGTTCCCCAACAAGGTGACTTTGCGAATGGGTGAAGAGAGCCCACCCCTGCCCCCCCTCAGCCCGCTCACGCGCTGAGCGGTGCAGATGAAGCAGCCTGAGAACAGCCTGGTTAGCAGGGTGCTGTGTTCAGACTAGCAGGCTCTGCCTGCCCCTGTCGTACTAACCAAAATGCTTCGTCGAAGTCTGAGGAGACCGTACCTACCACATTCGCTTTGTCTAGAAAAATCAGTTATATTCTCAGAGAAAGTTACCCAGCTAATCTGCAAAAATCTTCCTCCTAAATGACAATGCCATTTTTTCACTTTGTCCCTTACCTCATGTCTGGAATTAGTCTTTCATGCCTATGTACCCCTAATGTATATTGTTTCAAGGTTAGAATATCAAGCTTGCAGCTGCCCAAAGACTTTTCTATATCTCACAGAGGTACCTTAAGCGAATTTATCCTCATCCAATGCCTGTGAAAAATGCTCTCAGGCTATACAACGGAGCTCCCCGCAACACTCACAAAATAATGCCAGTTTAATGACTCCACACAGGAGGTTTATCGTTTCTTCCGAGTCAAAGAAAAAAACCCCAATCTTTTTATTTAACAAGTAAATCTCCACTCTGCTCCACCCCAAAACTGTCAGCATCAGTTTTCTGTCATTACTGTTGTTATTCTGAGAATAATAATTGCAAAGCAAACAAGCTGTTTCACCCACTGACGGGCATTTGCTGATTTGGCCCCTGAGCCAGCGCACCATGTCCATCCATAGGTATTACACAGGCACCAAGCTTGCTTTCTAGGGGAAGTTTGTGTTATCTGAAAAGCTAGAAGATTCACCTTCATTGTCACAGCTGGCAGAAAAAGCGTCACATCTACCCAGTCTACCTTAAAGAGAATATTTTTTCTCTCACCCATGTAATGTAGTTCAACACTGGCATCCTGTGGCCAGAGATTCAAGTAACTGTATTCCAAAACCTCTGAGACTTCACAGAAAATACTGAAAATCTCCTGAGTTTGATAAGGGAAAATTTCCTAGTCCCTAAATGTCAAGGCTGAGAAATTATAAACAGATGAAAGCCCATCTATTTAACAGAATGTCCTTTTGCATACAACTGTTTTCATTTTCCCGGGAGCTTTCTACTCATTCCCAGGACATTGCAAGTCATTTATAACTTTTTGGATATAAAATTAAGCAGACCAGAGTGTGCCAGCCTTAAACTAACATCTTTTTCTGTAAATACTTTCTGCCCTACTGTTACGGACTTCCCAGCATGAATTGAGAGGAAAATTCATAGATCCTACAACAGATAGGGTATATCTACATAACCTATATTTATATAGAGAAAATACGTCAGAAAGGTTACAGTATAATAACATATATATAAACCCCCCATTCTTCTATTGTGGGCTAATCCTTTTGAATCATCCCTTAAGTCTGAAGCACAGAAGACAATATGCATTTTTGATTCAGAACCTATACAAATAAACTAATTTTAGTTAAAATCTTTCATGGGTTGAGTTTTTCTTTTGCAGCAGAAGAGATTTTCTTTCCATTTTGCTTAATAAATTATCCATCATGCATCGAACATTTTGCCTATGTTCTTGTTTCATGTTTTGAAAATTACCTCCATTTGGGAAAATTATCATGCTGAGTAACAAAAAAAAAAAAAGAACAATGGGGAGCTGTAATAAATGATACTGACTTCTCTCTAATTGAAATGCTCCAAATGCTTCTGCAAGACATCAGAACTTCCACAGATGCTTTCAAAAATTTTCAGAAATGCTATTGAAATGATTCTCAGTGTATTTCAGGTGTGAAATACTACAGCCAAGTCACACAGAAGTCATTTTCCATGAAGCACGGACACAATTTCCACAGAGGTTTGTCAGGCATGGTATATTTTGCCATCATTTTGTCGGGAGCCACCGCTAAGGACAATATTCCTATGCCAAGCCTGCCTGAGCCTGTCCCATTCCAAATACTGCTCAGTAGTCCACAGACACATGGTCTCAGCAGGAAGCACCAAGCCCATCCTATCATTACAAGTCCGATGTTTAAGTTTCCAAACCGATTCCCCTAGGAGAGTAACACCGTCTCTATTAGCATAGGCCAACAGCCAGCGCAGGGAGATGGGTGATTTAAAAGGAATCAGATGGTTGTAGGGGAGGGAGGGGAGAAGGCGACTGGGGGAGAGGCATCCAGTCATTTAAAGTCAATCACCAGCTGAAGAATAGGCTTGCTGTACATCTCCTTAGTTAGCGGACATTGATTGTAACCGGCAAAGCAACGCTATAGCATGTGCCGAGCAGAACCTTGCATTGTCAACCCCCGCTCGCAGCAGCTGAGAGGATTGATTGGAAGGATTTCACAATACGGGGAGCCCTGAAGAAATTCCCAGAGTCAGCAGAAAGGACAGAAGCCTCACCAGCACTTACCTAGAAGTTTTCTGAACCATTTTGGCTTCTTGTCCCATACAATAAAGAGGTAGTAGGCAGGAACTCCCGTCAGGGTTATTACAAACCCGATCCCAGTATTCACTGGATCAGAGTAAAGTGACAGTGCAACCATGAAGAGGCAGGTGAAGGAAAACAGCGCTGGAATAAAGAGAGGCACCTGAAACATAACCACACAGAGAACCATTACTTTACATTGACCTTGTTATTGAATGACTATGGCATTTAATGTTCCATGAAATGTAAATTGGATAAAACCCAGCAGTACAGGATAGTTCTGGAGAAATATGGGTACCTAGAACATGCACACAAAATGTCAGGGACTGCAGAAACCAATCTAGGCAGAATGCTGTGCAGTGAGTACTATAGAAGTCCTTTAATTATACACTAAAACACTGTGATGGTTTTTGTCCTTTAAAACATAAGGGCTGTAACTAAGTTACATCGCAAAAGCCCTTTCCCTAATCCCCCAGCAGATAAGCAAGCAGCTCTAACTGCAGTAAAGATTTCCTCTTTGATAATTACCTATTAGAAAACATTTTAAAACACAACCAGGAGTTCAAGTCACCTTTTAAAACTATTAAGAACATATTGATTTTTTTCCTAAGGTAAAAATCAAAATCTAGCAGGAAGAGAGCAAATTAAACACCAATTTGACTAGTAATAAAGATACTTGATAGCATTATGCAACTGCAGCTACTGAAAAAGCACTTTCTGACTGTATGACTGATAGCATTATCAATGTCACTGTTGAAAGTACAAAAAATAGCAATATCAAATTAATTCTCTCAATTTCCAAGAACGCTACAATCGCTATGTTAGCACCTCTCTGAAGGAAATGCCTACAGGCATGGCTTGTGAGATGTTCGGTGTAACGGAGAATTGGAGAATTCCCTGGAGATTATTCTCTTCCTTTCATTCCTTGAAGCATTACTGTTCCTCTTTTGTGCACTGTCAAAGCCTTTTTTTTTAATCAAAGCAAAATAGGTTGTGCTGTTGACCTTCTTACTTAGAGATATACCTACAAGAATGCAACAGCACACATTCTTAGCTTTTCACAAAATAGGCTTCTTGGCGATATATAAATAAGGATAGATTCCTCCAATTTTTTCATGATGGACGTTATCTTTCCAAATACACAATGCGACAACTTATTTTGTAAGATGTTATTTAAAATAAGCAGGAAGAATGGCAGAAACAAGGCCAAAGTCGCTACTGTCCAATGGGCCAGACTATTAGCATTTTCTTCCCGGGTTCACAATAACTTTGTCTGCAAATCCATTGCGAGTCATAAATTCACAACTTATTTGCATATCAAATTGGCAATGAAATAAATGTTTAATATTAATGCTTATGCTTGACATGAATGCTGGTGGCAAAATTATTCAGGCTTTTATCAAAGGAGACGTTAGAGGACTGGCTGAAAATCAGGTGGGCACAGGTAACCCCAATATTTGTAGTTCGAACCCTACGTGACTACACGGGACTAGAGGCATTTTCACACAACTTGCATCACGTTGCCTCAATGCAACAGACTGGCAAAACCCAGCAAACGCCATTGCTTTGGCACAGCAGCTTCAGCCCCCCCGCCCCCAGGCACCGGGGAATAGGCAAGAACTGTCATTCAGGAGGGAACACAGAACTTGCAGGAAAACACTCAGAGACCTTTCAGTGCAAAAGGCTATTTTCTATTAACTGTTTTTTCTCAAAAAAGAGGTTGGCTTTCGACAGAAGAAAATGCTGCTTTACTGTCTGACTGTACAATGGATAAGAGGGAGAAGGATTCACGTAAAACAGTAGAGAGCGGAGGTTACCTTGAACGGACGAGGCATATCAGGACGTTTATATCTGAGATAAATCAACCCAGCAACTACTAGTCCAATAAAAAGCCACCTGGCAAAACTGAGGAAATTCAGGAGGCTGTAGAGATCCCCGTTGAATAACATTATCATTGTGAGAGGATGCTGCAAAAGAAATACAGAGCAAAAAAAGGGTTTAGTGGCTTGATCTATTATTTTACAGCAGCGATGTCAAATTTTTCCACAGGGAGAAGCAGCACAGCCTTTTGCAGACACCCGAGAGCCACAGACTTCGGGACTGCCTTTGTCATACAATCAGGTGTGTGATCAATACCTAGCTGTCCCCTGAGATCACGTTTATCAATATACATCTGTCCCCAGTAGCCACATGTGATAATATATATCTGTCCCCTGTGACGCAGGCAAACACGCAGGCACACAGCCCACTGCATCACCAAACTGCTCGAGCATTGTGGGCACCGTTCTCACAGGACCTGACAAATATATTGGCCCACGGGGGTTTTCCTCACTCATCACTGATGCAAATGGTAAGAGCAGTTAAATTTTGGTCACATCTAATCATATGAAAGCGGAGGTTGCTAGGTGTCTTGTGGAAGGAAAAAGTCTTACAGTCCTCCCGGCTGCAACAAGGGGACTCGGTGAAGAGGGCATGGAAAGGGGTAGCGGCACACCACGGGATGCCAGCTGGGCACACTGGGGTGCCGCCAGCTTGTCTTTGCAGCATGCCTTTCAGGCTTGCAGGGTGTAGACTTATTGCACATCGGAAATGCAAACATTTCAAAGCAGAGAGAAGCATTTAGCTGTCACTCAGGCAGCTACTGAAGAGCAAGGAGAGGGGACGCCAGAATAAATACATTTCCTCATTAAAAGGTTGTTCTGAGGTACAAGGTTTCTGTGAGGCAGGCAAAAGCTTATGTACAAACGAGAGCGTTGTGCCTTGGGTTAGATGATCAGTGTAGACTGAAGGGTAATGCCTGGACAAAAGCAGAATATTTGTAGCTTGGATCAACTCCGCAGGGTAGTCTGCACTTGCCATGTGAGACACCCTACGCCCACAATGACACAGTCCTTGCATTTGGGAATGAAGGAATGAATCAAATGCATTATAGCCTTTGCTGTTCAGCAAGAGGGAAGATCCTGGCAGCGATGGCCTCTCTAGGTTTACAATAAAGCAACAGGTGAAATCAACTGCAGATGCAGTAAAACACCGGGCTAAATCTTTACATAAGGAAAACTAACTTGTATGAGTTATCTAGATTCACAGCCTCTCTCTCCTTTTTTTTTTTCCTTTGTTTTCTTTCTTTTTTTTTTTGTTTTGTTTTGTTGTTTGTTTTTTTTTTCCTCTTTTGAGCAGCGAAGACAGCATGGATTTGAACCAGAAGGATCAGTATTTCAAATGTGGGTCTCTGGCTTCCAACCTCCGATGACTTACAAAGTGGCTCTTCCCACACAGATGTTAAGCAAACTCCTTCTCTGTAAAGGTCAAAGGAAATTTTTTTTCGCCACTGAATTGTATTTTGAGCAAGATCTCTTCTATATAGACTCAGCCCCTAAAAGTTTAAAATCCCAGTTGTAAGCATGACAATGCAAGAAAGGGCCATGGACAGTGAAGGAGAACTACCAAGAGGGAAAAAAAAGTAGGGTTACAATCAGATTGCATGATTTCTTGGACTTCCTACACACACATCTATGAAATGCCAAGATATAAATACATAAAGAGATTTCTTAAATCCTAAAAATATGTTTTTATTTAACAGGCCTCAAACACTGAACATGCTCATTTTTGCAGTTGATCGTCAAGAGCTCTTTCCTTTTTTACAGTGTGCAGACTTTGGCAGGAGAAATAAAATAGGAAAATGTTAAAATGCAGGCTATTGATGCAGAATATATCCTGCAACTACTCCATTTCAAATAAGGCAAGAAAAAAAATTACAGTCTCTGAAGGAAAGCCATCTTCATATGAGAATCTGACTTTTTCAAAGGAAATCAATGTACTGGTGTAACAGGACCAGATGCAATAGCAGAAAACGTCTTTCAGAAAAAATATAATATGTTAATACATTTTGTGCATTTCAGTCCGCAGAAAACCATCAATGCAGTTTACCCAGAAGGTATGAGTACTACACCTGAAGAAATAAAATGCAAAGTAAATGCTTATGTAAAATGAATTCCATTAACTTTTTACTATAAACACATCGCCTAATTTTCAAAATTTGGAAGGCTAAAAATTCAACATTTCAGCTGGCACTTCAGAAGCAAGCTTTTAGGCATCTATGGCAAAAAAAACCCTGATTTAAATTCCAGTACAAGCATCCATTTTTACTAGCGCAGACTCACAGATGCACACGCATCCTCTGCTGTGGCTAGAACTCCCCACAAATGCAGAGGTCTGTCAAGGTACATAATAGTCATCGGTGCCGAAAGATGGGCTGAACACCCATGAATGATATGAAGACTGCAAGTGAAGTGAAAATCTTCCTGGCACTATGCAAACCGAGGTTTGAGGTCACTATTTTGACATTTTGTCCTAACATCTTACCATGCAAATTAGCCTGCAATGGAAACACATGGCCAACATTTAGCTCTGCTGCTATTTTAAAAGGCAGTAATAGGATTTCCACTATAGTACTGGTGGTTTTCCTTAGACAATTCACAGGCTATTGCCCAGGCACACGTTCTCTCATTTTTTAATCACCACTACACTGCACTGCCGAGGGTTCCCCTTCCATTATCTTAGTGTATAATTGTTTGCATTTTTCACTATAAGGTGGTATAATGAGCCTTTAGGGTGCTCCCAGATGCTGGTGTTTAGCTGCACTTTCAGTTAAATGAATCCCTTTTTTGCTTGTTTGTTTAACTGGAATTTGTTTCTCTGAAAGGGAACTAGCTCATCGCTAGCAGGTCCTTAGAAATAAAGGGCAATAAGACATGAATTAGGTTGCAGCAATAGGCAGTCAAGTGCTACCAACAAGATAGCAAGGAGATGATAGAATAAGAACAACTCCCAAATCTCATTCCTCTCTTTGCTGTCCTCTGCCCTGCCCAAAGCCCACGTACACATTAATAAATGGGACTCAAGCAGTGCCCAAATTCTGTTCGAATCCTCCAGAGCAAGCCTGTAATATGAATTCTTTTGCAGGAACATTTGTTTGTATGATTTACCAAAACAATGACAGCTGGCAGAGGAGTGTGCTTGCGGACATGAATCATGGAGAGAATTTCCGGAAGGTGACCCTCGCGGGATGCAACGAAGAACATCCTGGTGGGAAATAAATGTGGACAGACTTTAAATGTGCTCATTACTGTGACTAGGCAAAGCGGCTCATGAAAGTCACAGAGCCCAGCGGCACTTCTTAGGCTTGTTTGAGGGATTCTGAATGAAAAGACTGGCAGGAGAAGCCCATACACAGAAATCAAAGTCATCTCTGAAGGTGTCCTCTCCTTACCTTACACGATGATCGGTGCTTGGATTTAGTTAATATTTTCCCTCCTTCACATGAAACAAAGCAGCCATTAATTAAGGGCTATGCTCAGAGGGATCCCTTTCCAAACCATTCAGAGGGTTTTAACAATAAGGTACAAAACTCAACAGGAACAAAGTGAGAAAAAGCCTCGCGCCTGGTAAACATTTGGTTTTCATTTCCTGCTGAAGGAACAAATCCTACCCTCCCTTCTCCTTGCTTCCTTACTTTCAGTGCATATCCCATGCCCATCACCCCCAGTAATATTAGCAGCGCTCACCTGGAGACTGCAAAAATGCCGCCATTCATAGAGCCAAAGCAGGAGAGAGCAACAAATACTGGTACAGCTAAAGAAAAGTTTCCCATTAGTCGTTCGGCAAAGGTCTGTTAGAGGACAGAGAAACATACAGTGATTTTTCATAAAATGTGAAAGTCATTTTGCTCTATTAACAAATTATTAAGTAAGGTAAGTTTTATTTCATTTAAACCCCTTGTCTGCGTCCCTCACTGAAAGTTGTGCTATGCATTTGTTACCTCTTCTTTTGTGACACCAATGGTACTGCAGATGAGCTCTCCCACCCTTACTCCTGACTGCGTGTGGAAGACTGCCAGTTGAGGCAATGCCGAAGAGGTCGAATCAGGCCCTGATTTATGTCCATTTAGACCATTATGACACCAAAAAAGAAGACCCAGTCTGAATGGATCTGGGTTTGATCTGTACACCCCTTTTTTTTTTTTTTTTTTCTACAGCCTTCATTTTACTTAGCTGATGCTACCCAGTGGTGTAGTCCATCCACTCACACTATATTGTTCTAGGTTACCAGAAGAGCCTTAACTGGAGTTTGGGGCACCACAGGAGACATGCACACTGTTCTTCAGGTTTGCAAAATGTTTTGTTTCTAAATCTCACATGAGCTACAGAATTTGGTCATTTTTTAAGTGCCGTGTCAATTGAAATAGCCATAGGCAGTGACACTACTGGAAAGTAAACGAAAAATTTTATTTCCTCATTGTGAGTCAGATACCACCAATATAAAAATCAGTGTCATCACCACAATTCAGCAAGAACAATCAAAGCAGTACTTCCAAGCAAGGTTGCCTTGCAACTCCTTCCCAAATGAACTCCAGTATTCAGAGCCACCCCCTTCCTAAATTCTTGGGACGCATGTTGTGCACAGACAGTGTTACCGCTTCTTGCTACAAACAGAATCGTTCAGAGCTCCCCCTTCCACCCTTATCTGTGTTCCCTGCTTCCCAGGAGCTCAGCCTACAATTTAGCACAGAATTTTTCAAGCATGTACTTGGCTATAAAATTTAAGTCCTATTGACTTTGTTATATCAGGTAAATAAATACACTCTAACATTACATTACAAATGCTATCGATGGCCTTAAGTGCAATCCCACTCATCACTCAAAAATCAGATTAATTTCACGGGGATGCTAGTATGTGGTGTAAAAGAGGAGCCATAGAAAAGCCTGACTGGATGTGTCCTCCCAATTTTTTCCCCCTGGAAATAAGAATATATCAACAAACACAACTGCAGCAGGGATACAGCTTTGTGGTTTTTCTTCTGTAACTTACCACTGCTACAGCTTTTGAAAGCAGCAATTCCCCAGCACTGATTGTAGTGAAATAAGCCACGTTTGTTAACACATAGCCAACTGTGACGATAATCATTGAAATGCATATTGCGAGGGGTATGTTTCTGAAATACACAAGGTAGCTCATTATTTTGCAATCTGGTTGCTATTCCCTGAACATGAAACAAATAACATGAGAAGAAGCCACTAATGATGGTGAATGCACATTTGGTGATCCCGAAATATCATAATTAGAAACTACCAGTAAAAAATAACACATTGAAACAAAACCATCTAGACAAAATAAATAGGTTTATAATGGAGAGGTGAGAAACCATTTGAAGGAGGAATCCTTTGGGGATGCCAAGAGGTTGTGGTCCCTGTGCTTCCCACACAGGACTTGTGGCCCATTTGAGCTGCCTACCCACACTGACTTTCAAGCTGAGCCCAACAAGTAGGCAGCAGGCATCAGTGCTTGAACCAGCAATAAGGCAGGTGACAGAGGCAGGTGATCCAGCTCTCTATCAGGAGAGCAATCACAGTGACATCTCCAACACACCTACTGGCACTTGATGACTGCCCACCTGGAGGCTGTTCGACACCTTCCCCTGGATGCCAAAATATGTAGCATGTGATATTCTGCCCTTTCCTCCTCTGTGCAATTCTTCCCTCGCACACCGCACCATATCCCAATTATCTCTCTTGCTATTCAGGGATACATCAGGGCAGGGTATGACACAGAAATAGGAACAGCACAAATTTGTACAGTTAGCACAGCACAAATAGCACTGAACAGTACAAAACCCCTGACAGCTAAAAGACAGCTATAACACACAAATAAACAACAACACCGAACTTTTGTATAGCATGTCCTCCCAGGCAGCAGAGCAGAAAAGCAGAACTACTTCTATTTTAAAGAAGAGGAACAGAGGCACAGTGAATTAGTCGGAAGCCACGCTGCAGGCAAATGTTCTAGTTAGAAAACCCCCTAGATGTTTCAAGCATTATTCTAGTCTCTTTCCACTTGATATCATTCTTGATATCACTGATATCTGCATAACACCAAGAAGAGACTCAGATCTGAAAGGAATATTTGGTCCTTTAATTCCAAGGCTGAGAGTTACAGTTGGGAAGACATGGTACATGCACTCCCTCTGAGGAGAGCTGGGAGCTCCTGCTTCACCACCAGTTCCTTCCAGCGGTCTAAACTGAGATTGCTTTTGAAAAGATGGAAGGGTTGCCATATTTAGAGAACTCTGTTGTGAAGATCACATCATCAGGTGGGAGAGAGGCAGAATGAGGAATTCTGGTTTTCCAGAAGGGACCACAAGCATAGTCCTAAAGGACTATTGCAAAAAAAAAAAAAGGAAAAGGTGTTTTGAAAGCCAAGACAAAGAACCATTATTATCTGATATTTCTCTCAAACACAAACAGCTGGGACAGAATTTAAGGATCCTCTTCACTACCAGTCCTTATTTCTCAAATAAATCCTTGACATCAGTACGCCTGTATTGAGCTGAAAACAAGCGCTAAACTGATACTTAATGAATAAATAAATAAAGTGGAACGGTATCACTGTTGCGTATCTTGCCCACCTTAGTAGCCATGATGTCAAATATTATCATTAACTCAGACACACAGGCAGGTAGGTGAGAAGATCATGCTGTATTGCAGCACCAACTCTGGGTAGGCTTAACAACACTGCATTAACCCACTACCACCTCACGCACACAGCCTCAGGTCAAAAAGCTGGAAGGAGGGAAGCCGGTCATCTTATAGGATGTGCTTGGTGATGGAGAAGGCAACGGTAAGGACCGTTGAGCAAATAGCACAAAACAGAAGTGCTGTATTGCTGAAAAAAACCTCAAAGGTACTGACTCAAGAAATACTGAAGAACTGTATGTTGATATGTCTGTGCAAAAAATGGTTTTGTAGGTCAGTTGCCAGATATTTTGCATCCGGTTTGGCTAATGTTCTTACCTGACCTGGGTGTAAATTGAATTCAATCCACCTAGCATCTGATTCAAGGTACGGATACATGGTTTCAAAGCCTCTCAGAACAGATATTTTAATTATATCTCCTAGGTCATAGCTGAATGCTTCAACCACCAAGCTATTGGATAAATCAGCACTTACTCCAACCTTAAAAAAAATATTTTCAGCCAAAGATAGCAAATTCATACTGTTTTCACAAACACCATTTGAACGACTGAAACCACACTCTTAAACTTAACAAACTGCCTTTCTTCATTCTAACTCTTACCAAATATCTGCTTGCTGTATTCACTTCTAATTTAAATCCAAATCTAAAACAAAATGGTAGTTCAAAACTAAGGGGAACAAAAAAAAAAAAAACCCAACCAACCAAACATACAAATCATGCTTCCAAACATGACCCTTTTCTTTTCTTAGCACTGCGGGTCCTTCCTTGTTACACTGAAGAGCACTAACCCCCTCCAACAGTAATACCAAGAACAACAACAAAAAAAAAAAAACCAAAAAACAAACTCAGGAGAAGAATAAAACCCCAAACCCAAGCCAGAACTAGTCAGCAAGCACTATTCATTAAAAAGCCTGCAGATTATAACTCATGCCTGGAGCAGCACAAGGGATGCTGTGACTTCTAAGCTCCCGAGTGCCAGCCTTCTGAGTGAAGCCAGCGCGGAGGTTGGACCTCCGTTTGCCTGCCGGCAGGAGCAACCCTTCAGAGGGCTGCTGCGCGCTCGCACACGGCCCCTCCGAGGGCTGCTTATTAGCTGCTGCATTCAGTGACAGATTTAGACAAAAATGAAAGGCCGGTTTCAAGATTTCAGGGATGAGTAATACAGTATGGTTCATTTCTCACTGACACCTCGGTTCAGATTTACACTCAGTCCTGGAATCACCTGAAAGCACAGACAGACAGGTACGAACCATATGTAAAACCCTAAGTGAGAGCTTTAATCGCGTCTTTTCTATCCATCCAATTTAAGAGGCAGCTCCTGATTTGCAACAGGAACCCATTATCAGACTCTCTGCTACGAACTACAGTCATTGCACTGGAATAAAAGCCGTAATACCATTACCAATAAAGATCACCTCCTTTCCTTGGAGGATCACTGTACCAATTTTCTTGTAATTTAGATATTCTCCTAGACTTCCAAATCTTCTCTCCAAATCAGGAAAAATCACACCTGAGCTCTGTTCTCCATTAAATTGCCTCTGTCGATGCAGATATCACCTTTTCCCTTCTGCATCCCACAAATCAAACGCAACACAGGGTGCTAGCACAGCAGTAAGACATTTCTGATATAATGCAAATTCACAGCTGCCCCACAGCTGGCGGGGGACATTCCGGAGAACAGAGTTACTCTGTGCAATTGGTACCTTTCTAGGTCTCTCAAGTTTTAGCCAAGAGAGTGTGCTGATTCACTTTTTAGGAAAGCCTGCTGGAAAGGGTATTGAAAACATTTGAGAAGTTAATAAATTCTATTGCCCTTCCCAGCACACTTGTAATGCAGTGTGACCCTTTAAAGTCAGCTGGTCACAGAAGACCCCTTTTATGAACTGTAACCAATTATAATCCAAACCAGTGAAGTCAAACACCAGAAAGCAAGCAAGTAATTAGGCACAGCAGCAGCTCTTTTCTTCCCTTGCTAGGTGATACAAAGCAAGCAGGTTTTTAAATGCAGGCTGTCGCCCGATTCCTCGCCCTGTTATGCCAGCATCTTCCTGCTGTCTCTCTGCACGTGTCAGAGGTACAGAACCAATGCATCAAAATGGAGAAGGGATTCCTTTAATGCTCGCTGCAGCAGTAACAGCCATGGAGCATGCGGTGGGGTAAATGACAGCATGGCTTCATAGCTAGTCTTTCCTCTTTTTCATTTCTCCCCTGGAAAATCACAATCAAAAGAAGATGAGAAGAAGTCACGTAATTTAATAGTGTCTGAGCTGCAAGCCCACAAAGAGCAGCTCCAGTCTGGAATATAAAGCTGGAACATATTGGGAAGGATTGAAGGGGGAGAAGCTGTGATCTGCTGAGGAGAAACTTTGCTACAATAAACGAGACAATACTAGCTCATTGCCAAAGTCAGTCATTGCTGAGACACATATAAGTATTTACAAATATGTGTATTTGAAAGGTGCTGTGATGGTTCCCATCCCTTTTGCCTCTCTGTTTTTATTCTGTGTTTTATTCTGTCCTGGGGGGTGGCCTGCTCTTAAATTTTGCATCCTCTTCTCCTAACAGATGGGTGATACTGTAATTTTTTCACACGTTGACTTGGCGAGAACCATTTGATCCCTTCAGTGCAACGGGCTGTCTTGTAGGCTGCTTTCTGCATGAAAAACAGACATCACAGATAAGCAAGTTTATATCAAAACATACTGCTTTGCTCTTCAGGGTTGGGGACTGCCACAGCTCACCTGGGAACAGCAAGAGATATAGGTCAGGCTCCGGAACACAGCACTTAGTAAGCCAAGCCTATATGTCATCAGGTCTTGCCCCAAAGTCCTGGGAATATTAAATTCCCAGAACTCTCCTGCTGCTTTCTGTATTGTATTTGGTTATTTTTTCCAATGTCAGGTTATTGGGATAAATTTTGCACTTGTGACTTCTTCTGCCAAGCTTTGGCCCTATGGACAGTGCAATGGATGATTAGGTATTTTTTAAGGGTGCCAAAATCTGGAAACAGTTCATTTGGAAAATTGCTTAACAGATTGCAAATGGTGAATGTTATCATCACACAAGCGAACTTTTGAAAAGGATCTTGAAATGCCCGTGGTGGTAAGTTTTCAACTAAAGAAATACAGCATATACAGGTTCATGCACATGAAAACTAAGCAAATCCTTGCCTGGAAACCGTGTGAAGGAATTCGGACTTTTCCTCTCTCCTTTCTTTTTTTTTTTAGTTTTATTTATTTATTTAAATGTAGCAGGGAGTTCCATAGCACACTAAAGGCATGGTTCATCCCACCTAACCTTACCAGTTAATGAACTGATTTGTTTTGTTTCCCGGCTGTGTCCCACTGGAGCAGCTTTTTCCAGGACAGCCAACTCAGACCGAACATTGCAAAACCTGGCTTTAAAACAGAAGCAAGGAAATTATTTTGGCATGGCCTCTAAACAGCAAAGGCCATGGCGACAGTGTCTTTCGTACTTGTGAACTCAGCAGACTCAGTGGGGCATATTTGACTGTGCTTGTTGTTTCACAGAAAGAACAGCCTGCAAATGGTCACAGCCTTTAGTGTTTGCTGTTTGTCATTGTAAAAGTTATCATTAAACTGGGATATGAGCTGTAGACTCTGGGAAGGTTCCTCAGCTGATTTACTGTTGTTGTTCCTCTTATGCCCAGGTTCTCTCTCTGGCTTTCTTTCTCTTCTCCCCCACCCCCACTCCCATATTCAGTCTACTCTGTGTTTTTCCTCTCAAAAATATTTGCAGGAGGTACAGCAGTACCAGTGCAGATTATCAGATCTATGATTCTGCAACACCAAAGGTCACATCCAACACCCAGTGGATATCCTGATTAACTGAACCCCATGGTCTAGCTCCGGGGCTCTTTACAGGCTCTAGAAGGAGAAAAATTTCTCTGAAGCCATATACAGTATAGCTTGGCAATGCATTTCAGCCCTGTACAGCCACAGGGTGGACTAGCTGTACTGCTAATGCTGAATTTCTCTGGGATGGCAGACTCCTCATTGACTCTTTCTGGGAAGCCCAAGGTAATTGTGCTTTTTGTGTCAGCTGTTGTGGTTCTCCATCATAATTGCTTTGTCTATAGGGCAGAAGGGGGAAGTCCTGGTTTTGAAGAGCAGCTAGGGATGGGTAAATGTTAAAACACAGATACTCAATTCAATTTTAATCAACATTCAGATGTTTAGAAGCTACACTAATTGTCTCTCATCTGATTTTTTTTTTTTTTTTACATTTTTTGATTACATTGTTAATATTTTCCTGATTCAGGTTTCCTCAGATTTATTTTTTTTTTTCTTTTTGATACTGATTTTCTTCAAAGTTCTGAGAGAAAAGATGAATATCGCAAAAGATTTTCCTGGAAGCAGCTTCCGCTTCTACCTGAGGAACAGCCTGCTTGAATATCACCTTGGCAGTAATACACAAGACATTTCCAAACCACTATATAGGTTTGGCACTAATGTCAGCACCTCAAGGTCTACTCAGAAAAACAGCTGATTTGAAAAGGATTTTTCTTGATTTTGAGATCTGTTGAGGTTTCACTCTGAGATGAAATGCAAAAGGAAAGCATTGCCCTGCAGTAACCAGTAGCCATTTCAACGCAAGTTGAAGTCCTGAGCCTACTTCAAGCAAATAAAGCGTTGCAGTCTCCTGTATCTGAGCACACACAATACTATGGTTTTTAAGCCATTGGCCATTCTTAGGTCTTCACCAGATGGACAAGATTTCTGTCTTGGTTCTAAGATATATTTTTTTCCTAAGAAACTTCATACTGAAATGGTCAAGTTTCCCATCAGAAGTTTCAACTTCAATGAATCAAAATCTTAAAGTGGAAAATATCTTTTTCTCAGATTTCCTGACTTGCTCTAGTCCAAAACTCTCTCCTTCTAGGCAAACCCTCCCAGCTGAAGTCCCAAACAGAAGCAGATCCGTTAACAGCCCTTGAGAGACTGAGGATAATTATTATGCTTACAAGGTCATTTGCTTTATTCTAATAGCGATTCAAACCTGGCTGCAGCCACATCATGCACTGATTCAGGCTGGCAAGCCAAACCTTCACCAGAGTGCCATTTTCACTTATGGCATGGCCCGAGCCCTAACTCAACAAGCCAATGCCTTTTATGAAACAGCTTTCTCTGAAAGGCAGAAGGGATTCCTCTGAAACTTGGACTGCTGGCTAGAGAGCCCTCTCATGTTCAAGCAGGATCCTCAATCTTTTTGCATGGAGTAGATAACATCCCTGGCACTCCCAAAGAGAACTAAGCCAACAGAGCAGATATGAAAGGTGACACAAAAGACGTTCAAGGTTACAACACTCATTGTTAGCCACACCGTCTTTGCTTAGTCATGCACATTTCTCATACAGCAAGCGCATTAAATACTGTTAGCAGCCAGAAAGCAAGCACAGAGCTGAAACAATATGAAATGCAAGTAACATAGGGGCTTAATTTTTAAAAAAATCTCTTTAAAAAACAAAATGGAACACAGATTTGAAACATACAATATATATCATCCCCTGTGACTTCTCAGTCAACTCTTGGATAAACCATTTCCACATGTCCATCAAGTGCCAGTATTCAACATCTTCACTTTACCTCATCTGCAAACTTCCTGTACAAAGCTTATGACCATCTCCAAAAGATATATGAATAATCAAACCTGGTTTTTATTTTGCACTGTAACAAGACCCTGAGCCACACCACTCCCGAGGACTTAAATGTCCCAAGGACCTAAGCTGGCTTTTCTTTCCCATTGTTAATGGTCAGGCCCAGGCACCCCTGCACTGAGCTAGGCTTGCCCTGGGGGCTCAGGTCTGCTTGTTATCAGAGAGTTTGGGGGGTTAACTAGGGAACGGTCAGGTGTCTGGAAATGTGGGCAGCAGCTGAGCAGGATCTCTAGAAAACAATCTGCATTAAGCATTTCAGAACCTGAAACAACAGTGAAGAGGCTCAGATGAAAATGTTCATTTATCTAGGGCATTGCAATATAGGTGGTTTAGGCTGGACCTGTAATTAAAAAGGTGTCTGCCACCCTCTTTCACAAAAGCTTGCCTTTTAAAAAGCAGTCTAGTCTAAATTCAAAGGATTCAAATACAAATGTATTGTCACACCAGGTTTTGATTAATGACTTCCATGCTTCTACCTAACATCAGCGTTTTGACATCCTTCCTTTATTTCATTTGTGGGAAACTTTCATCTACTCTAAGACATTTGTGACCTATTCCACCAGAGATGCAAAACCTCAGGTTTTATTTTTATTGCCTAGCTCCAGCTCAACCAGGAGATGAAGGAAGCACCTCTGCTCTTTCACAAGCTCCAGCATTTTATTTTCTTCTGAGGCCTATTTGCTGGAAGTGCTTACAGCACTGCCAGTAGCGTAGATTATTGTGAGAAGCAATAGTAAATCACAGTGCTTGCTTAGAGGCAAGGAAGCCATAACCGCAAAACTGACATGGGGTTGTAAAAACAAAACACCTGCCTGCACCAAGCTCATGTATGGAAATGAAGAGGAGTGGGGGCAGAGGCGCACTTCAAAGCACTTCCTCCAAGCTGCCTTATCCAGCACAGGATCGCAGATCTAACCTCCTCTTAACTGCGCCATAGGGACACACACCTCACTGCCAAACTTCAAATAAATGGAAGAAGAAGGGTGTGATGTAACTGCGTGTTAAAAGTAACTTTATTTGTTGCAGGAGGTTCTCCTGGAAATTTTAAATTACTAATTCCCTGAGCACCTGATTTATGAACAAGGTCTACTTTCCTCTGGCAGAATCACTGTTTTGTAGGAAAGACAGAGTCTCCTGAAGTTCCCTGCAGAGTTATGACCCAGCAGGGCTGCCATCCTGCATGGCCGCTTTCCCGTGAAGCACAAAGGCAGCCATTGGCAGAGCACTGGCAATAGTTGGGGAGGGGGGGTGAATATTTAGCAGTATAAACAAGGGGATCTGAGGCAGGAAAGGAGCAGACTGGGCCTCACAGCTGAGAAACCTAAGCCAGCAGCTACCACATAACAATAACATCATGGCCAGGCAAAGAGATGATGGTAGTTACAAAAGGAACCCCACTAAAACCCCCTCTGCCTGTCACAGCATCCTTCCCACATCCCCGCCGGTACCCCAGGATTTGCAGCAGCAGGGCTGGGGTGGAAGCAGAGCCCTGCCTTGATCCATAGGTGTTTCTATTGCCTGTGCTGAGGACACATGTTTCTGATTTATGGCATGGCAAATGGCAGTGCGACACTTTGAGTAATGCAAAGGAGCAGGCTGGTGAGGCTGCTATCATTCCCAAAATGAGCCACTCAAGTTCAGAGCCTGGGAACAAGCAGCCTGAATGCAAAATGCCTTGCTCAGCTCCAGCGGAGGGTACGGGAGGGAACGCCGCCCCCTCGGCCCCGCAGCTGAACTTTTTAAGAAGCATCGCTGGTAGCATATTAATGACTCCTTGTGGTAACAAGGGAAGACAAATTCTTAGGTGCATAGGGGGATGGAGGGAGCAGCCACGTGTCTCTGTGTGTGTGTGTGCATAAAAGGAGTCAGGTTTTTCATACTTGTTAAATTCCTTGACATTTAATTTTGAGCTGGAGAGTTTCTACAATGCCAAGGATCATAAAGGAACAATTTGCTGCTGTATGTTACCATTGATATTTCAGCATGAATGAAAATTGCACCATTCGGTGATGAAAAGAGCAGCTACTTGTAACAAGGAGCACCATGGAAACTAAAATATCATTTACCAAGAAAGGCTTTTCTTCTGAAGGAATTCAAGATGAGAAAAATAGTAACTGTGGGTGCCTTGAAAAATTAGCATTTTAAAAGATATAAAAGGGTTTAAATGAAATTAAAAGGAGATGTCTTAACAATACTGCACTGCCATGAAGGCGGCTGTCTGGCAGATAAATAGTTTTCTCTGCAGAAAGCGAGGAAATGAGGCTCTTTCTAAGGACAGCCTAGCAGACTGACTACAGATGTGGGACAGCCCTTATAGCACACTGAAATAACCCTGTAAGAAATTACTAAGTTCTGGCACAGAAGAGGAATCCAGAAAACTCCAAGTGTGAGCTGAAATATGCCTTTGTAGCATGCAGTAACTGGAGGCACTTGAGTGGAGTTCAAATGGGAATATCAACTTTTTCATTTTATTACCTTCAGTGCTTTGAGAAAGGAAGAATCAGTAAGCTGAAATCCTCTCTCACTAAAACTTCATAATACTTCAACGACAATCACATGCATAGAAGAACATATCCTTTTCTTTTTTTCTTTTTTTTGAGGCTGACTCACCTTTGCAGTTGCACACCGTTCAGTGTACCTTCTGCCAATGAAGCACTACCTTTCCATGCTAAAATCTTAAAATGAAAGTGGTCATGGAAGTTTATACAGAACTTACTGCACTGTCTCTTATTCTGACTCAAAATCAACCTATTAAAACCCATGCACTTATGCCATCAAAAAGCCCTACATCCTGGCACTCCACAGCACACTGTCCACCACCAGCCTCCCTGACATCTGCACCTGAAAATAAACCTAGCGAAAACACCAGCTCTGTGCAACAGGACAGAGTTATCTGCTGGTTTAGCAAAAGTGCTTGCAAGGCTTGTTTCAGTAACCAAAAGAAGCACAAAGTAGATGGCAAGATTTGGGCCACTCTGGGGGAAATTATTGCTTAGGAGCAGAGAAGATATGTAATTCATTACTGTCCAGGGCAGTTCATCTACAACAGCATCCTGACTGACAACAGCCAACACCGTGCCCAGGTTGGGACCTGCTGGTGTCTGGGATAGCCTGCAGCTACTCTCCTCATGGCCCTCACAAGCACCAAGCAAGAATCCTAAAGCAATCCTTGATTTTTCACGTCTATAAAAATACTTTGTTCTCAGACTCACAAGAAGCTCATCCTCTAATAAAGTTTTGCCTAAGGAAAAGAATTTCATGGCCTTCTATGCTCTTGTGGATGAATCTTTACTTTTATCTGGTTTTGTTTAGCAGCTGTTTTTCCCTGTAATAAACAGATAAGACAAAATAGAAGTGCCTGTCATTCCTTTACTGTAGGATGAATCTAATTCTTCTTTTCTCTAAAGTAACTCCACACAGAAGTTAAACCTCTTCTCATACTGGAGTGCTACTGCAGTTCTCTATCCTTTCTCGTGATCTATAGAGGAGGTCTCTCCATGCTGTTAGATCTTTTCAAATAATGATACCAAAACTACTCTTGTAAGGGACATTTCATTCCATCATACTTCAGTCCACTTTTCTGCAATGACCAAAATATAATGACAAGGTGAAGATGCAAACAACAGTACTCCCTCAACAACAAGTGTTACAAGCAAATGAGGATTGACATAATAGACCACAGCAGTGCAACTTGTAAAATGCAGATTATTCACTTCACAGCTCCTCTGGAGCCACTGTAATCTTATATAAATCCTCTTAGTTTACAGTTCATGGATATAGGCTGTACTGTAATTTAAATGATTGGAAACCCTTATGGGTTGTTAGTTAAGAATTTTCTTTCCTTAAATAAAACATCACTGTCATTATGTATTTAGAATTCCAACACACTCACAGCCAAATATCAAAGTATAAGCTACACTGTAAGCAACTCGCTTCCAAAACATCAGTACACCCATCGGCACAGACATAGAAGAGCTACCAGGTGGGGAAGGGGTGTGCAGGGGAACAGGAATCTGATCACTCTTTGGCTGAGAAGAACCTACAGCCTCCTCTGATGGAAATGCTGCGATCACACAGAAAAAGATATGTTAATCTACAGGACAAATGCACAATGCCAAATTGTCTTGTTTTGATATGACTATTATGTATCTTAAATACAGACCAGCAATTTCACTACTTATCAAAGCTGAACAATCAAATAAGACAACCCCATTTGAATGTCTCATCCAAAAAGACTGTGCCAAACTTGAGTAAGTTATTCTGCTAGCTGAACCAAGTGGAATATATTCCTCTTCTTGTGTATGATAATACTATTACTACTGATATTTTGGCCGTGCTGTTCTAAAGGGTAAGTACTCTTGATGACATGGCAGGTGTTAATAACTGTTTGTGCAGTTATGAAACTCCAACCTGATGCACATGAGCACAATAAAGAACATACTAGCCTTGCAAATTTAGTAGTCCATTCTTTCATTTGTGTTTCATCCTCCCATTCTGTATTTTATACCATTAAAAAATGCTATCTCACTTTCTCTGTCAGTTAGTTGCCAGGCGCATTAGCCTGCAGAAGTTGAAATGGTGCTCTAAGGTTACTGATAATGGTATGCAAACTGCTGCTGCTTCTGCTATAACACCGCGATCACCTCACAGTGGCTTAGCACGCTGCACTTTGTAATTTTTGAGGCTCAGCATTAAAGAGAAAAGGAACCAAAAAGAGGCACAAAGAGGGCCCTCCTCTTCTGCAGCCAGGAAAAAATGCGCCATGGTACAGATCAGAACATCACACTGCAAATTAAACTGGCAGCCTCTGTCATATATAGCTACCCACAGGTAGCGGGTGTTGGCTTGCTTTTACAAATAACAGGAAAAATGGGTGTGACACCCCTTTTTTTGATATAGAGCATGTCACCGACACTGATGGCATTCATGAGCAAATACTGCTCTACACCTATGCAATTTCATCAGGAATTTCATGGCTTCTGCAGGGTTCTACAGTGGGAGTTCAGTGCTATTTGAAACCCAGATTTAAATTTTGGGCTAAAACGTTAAGGTGAGTGCTCAGAATCACCTCCCCCACAGCCTGTTGGTAAATTAGGAAATAAAAGCACTAGCATCAGAGCAAACCAGGCTCCTGTTTAAAAGTGGGAAGAGGAAAACCCAGAAAGGTCTGCCTACACTGCAAAGCAGCATCAACACAAAAAAATTGTATAAACCACACTTGCTTTCTTTCACCAAGAGTATAACCTGCGCAGGGTCTGAGGTGCTCGCTGCGGAGGCTGTGGGTGAGCTGCAGTGGCTGTGCCCTGTACCCAAAGGCAGGCTCCGAGCCACCTCACACGGACACAGCTTTGTCACCTAACCCAGCTGTTAGCCCAAAGGCACAGCCCAACAGCGGTTATCAGCCAGTGCAGCCAGGGGGTTCAGGCACTGGGCTAGCATGCCAAGGGTGCAATACATCATAGTTAAATGAAAAACCGCTTCTCAAGCCAGTAGTTCTTACGCAGACAAAATGTTTGCTGATTTGGCCCTGTATGTTTGGCATGGACTCAGTGCTGTGGCTGACGTAAGTGTACAGGTACAGCTTTATCTGATCCCTACTTGGAATATATATATATATATATATATATGTTTTGCTTTTTTGGCTTGTGTTTGGTTGGGGTTTTTGTTTGGGTTCCTGTTTGGGTGGGTTTTGGGGGGGTTGGATTTTTATTTTTTTTTCCCCCGCCTCATCTGGTTATGACTGATCTGGTGAGTTTAGTGAGTTTACTCACTTTTCTACATACCACTAATGCACTGCTGTCTCACCTGTTTTCCAGGAAATTCAGTCAGCCCACCTGCTTACGTACCACCTAAAAAGAATGAAAATGTCTAATGGCAGCCTGGGACCTTTGCTGCGGCCAGGAGAAGAGCTAGCTTAGTCCTGAGAGATCCATGATCTCCCCAGTAAAATACAGTGTGTTTTACAGCTCTGGACCTTTAGCTGTACATCAGTCTTGCAAGAGATTTTTATTCCTGCAATGAATATTCTGCTGAGCAGCTCAGGGTTCCCATAAAGAGGATGCCGTCACCCTTCTGTACAGGTACCACTATGTGCCTTAGTGCAAGAGAAATAGGCTTTGAAGTCAGCTCACATGTACTTCAGGTGGGGAAAATGAAGGAAAACACAGGGCAGTGGGAACTTCGAAGGTTACATTGTTTTGTTGTTACATTACATTAGCCTGCTGGTAAAGCAGATTAGGCTTTTGCCAGCTCCCCGGAGAGATTATGAATAAACATTTGTTTTACTTCCTTAGCTGGGATGATTCATAGTAACAATGATTCACATAAACAAACAGAAAAAGAAGGGGGGGGTGGGGCAGGGAGAAAAGGAAAGCAAACACACCTTGTGCTCAGCAGGTTATCCATCAGCAAGCAAACTGAGCCACGAGGGCTGGAAAGGAGCGACCCACTCTATAGCCATGCAATGCTGCACAGCCCAAACCGAGCAGCCGCGGCGGCCACCACCCCGAGCTGAAGACAGCATGGAGGCTTGTCGCATCCTTATGCCCCAGAGCCACCAAAGCTCTGTGACACTCTGAGCCAGAGGTGCTGCAAGACTCTGCGACAGCAAGCCAGCTCCTGCAAACCTGCAGGACTCTGGGTGCGCTGGGGAGACTCCGCCACCGCTGCAGAGAGAGAGGGCAGGCAGGATGCTCCAGCTGAGTTCCCTGAACTTTGGTTCCTCAAAAGAGCTGCCACAGGCTTGGCAGAGGATGAGAAACCTGGCTGAGGTTTTGCCTTTTAAGCGCCCACTTCCATGTAGATATTTGCCTCTTCTCTGTGCGCTTCGGGCAATACCTTCACCCACACCTGGTTAGGACACCTTACATCACCTGAGTTAAATTGACAAAGGCGGTCAGTTGTAAAAATCAAACTGTTGAAACATCCTCATCCCCTGCAGAAGAGATTAGCCCAGACCCCCTTTCTCCACTACTCTTGGATCAGAAAACATAAGGCTGTGCATCACGGCAGCCCACATACCTGCCTGTCCACCCACACCACTCACCAGCCCACGGGACCCTCTCCCACCCAGCAGACACCCCTCCCTCAGTGGCAGCCTGCCCGAATGATGCACTGTCAGAACTACAAACAATCTTCAGAAAGTTTCAGTTGCTTCCAGAATTCTGAAGGATTTAATTCATTTTCATTTTAGCTGGGCCCTTTATCTTAAAACCACCAAGTCTACCTAAACAGAAACAAACATACCAAAGCCGGGACTTCTGAAGTATTGCCTTCATGTAGCTGCTGCCATGAGACCATCAGGCAGGCAGCCTGCTCTCCCATCCCGCCTTACCTCCTCCCTCCTAACAGCACGCACAGGACCACTACTAACCCTGTGTCCTGGCATATATCAGCGCGATATGGCCTCTGCTGTTGCAATTTATCTTTTCCCTTCTCTGTTTCCTTCCATCCTCCAGCTATGTTTGCTGAATATCTTTGATTTTTCAGGTAGCTGACTGCCTGTACTAACAGCTCTGTGGTATCTTTATTACATTCTTGAGACACAAAAGGAAATGAAATCAGGTCTTGTATCAGACAATTAGGAGAAAAAGAATACCGATGGCACTATTAATTTTGATACACATACCCACAGTTAAAACCCAGCACAGCGATACTGATCTAACCCTGCACCTATAGCATTCATTTTTGTTCTTCCATTTTTCTACTTATTCTTCCTTAAACAATGCCAGGCATGTGCTATGGGTTAAATTTGACTGTATGAAATAACAAACCATACTACAACAATCAAACAGAACAAATATAGACAACTACTTTTTTTATTACTATAATTATTATTTTTAGTATGTCCTCAGAGCTTAGGTATAAAATCTGCATTTCCTAGTTCTGAATATTTCCATGGCCTTCAGCTCAACTTTTGCATGAGTAGGAGCATTTTATACAAAGAATATAAATGTTAGAAGAGGTAATAATACAAGTGACCTTGCCTTTCTTCATTTGATAGTGAATTATTAGTCTCTTCAATGTGATTTTATGAGACATCCTTATTGTCACCTAATTAATGATCAAGCTATATCTTTGAAACCTTTACAGGTGCTATAGATTACATCAGTCTTTTCTAATTTACACATATTGACTGGCATACCATTTTAAACCCTTTCACAGGTAGGTCTCTATGGCAGTCTATTTCTAAAAAGACATCATATATATATATACATGTATATATATATTTTTTTTACATTAAAATAGAAAGATAGTGAAGTGGAAGTAGGAGATAGAAAGACTGGAAAGCAGCTGAACCGATTCAAATACTAAATTGGTGCTTAGAAAGCAACTGCCAATGACAAAGATACTGGTGCCTGAAAACTGCACCTGAGGATCACCTCTCTCCCTCTCTGGTGGTGTGGGATTGCACCACAGGACTCGGCACTGATATAAGCACCAAAAAAACACAGAGTGGGGAAAGAAAAACGAAACTGCACAAGGGAAAAGGCAAAAGAAATAATAACATACGTTGAATGTGTGTGACGTACACACTCCTGAGCATTATAGACTGTAATAGTATCCATTAGGTCGGTCCTTACCTAAATACGTAAGGATAACATGCAGCCTCTGGAAAGCAGTATGCACACACAGCAGCTACGTCCGACTGCCTGCAGAGGTAAGGAAGAGGCACAGTGCCCCCTGAAACCTGCAGCCTTTTAGTTGTTCCTGCTGCTGAAGCCTTTGCTCCCTGTGATCTCTATTCCAGATGACAGGTGAATTCATGCAGTGAGTCATCTTCCCAGCTCCTCTGCTGCCTGCATATATTGCTCTGCTGAATTCAAAGCACCGCTCAGACACAAAGTGCATGTGTCAAAGACAAGGCAGGGGATTTGGGTTTGCAGAGTGTCTTTCTGCGTACATCTGGATCACTCCAGACCCAAGGCAGCACAGCACACCTTGCTTTCCAGCTGTACTCTCTGCTTCCTCTCTCTCATGACACAGCACTGGTGCTGAGGAGGACCCCACCGCACCTGTGGGGCGAGGGGCACTAAGGTGTGGTAGGAGGGATTTGTGTTCAGCAGCCTAGAACAGGGGAAATAAGAACTAAAGGACCAAATCCGCATCCTTGGTTAATTATGAGATATTATACATGGTAACTAGTGTGCTGGAACTCTCAAAAATTGCACGGCCAAAGAAAAGTCTGTGCTACAAGACCATGGGCTAATCCACATTATCAAATGCAAAACCCCAGTTCAATGCAATTTAAGAAAAAGAAACCCAACTTCTTGGATGTCAATTTGGGTTAGCAATTTCAATTCCATCCTGACCTTTGCCATGTTTTAACGGAAGCTGCTAACACACTTAAAATGTTTCCCTTGCTCACTCCAGCTGGTTCGAAATATTTTGTGGACTCAGTGACCCACACCAAATCCTACTACAGACAGGCCCCAAGTATGGCTCACAAGCAAACTGCAGCTCTTGAAACATTTGCATGTCTCACATGTGGCTCGCTTAATTGCATCCATCCTCAGCAGAACCAACAGATTGTCAAGGTTAGGGCATTTACAGCACATCTCACGGGGGCTGGAATGGAGAGGGGAGAGAGAAGGAGAAGCTGGAGCCAGAACTCAACTGAACCTGCCACAGCATCTGCTGCTCCAGCATGGACTTTTCCTTCAAGGTTCTTTTACTTGTGACTCTAAAAGTTCCATTCACTGACATGTAGGATAGTACAGCAGCAAAAGCAGTACATCCTGAAGGATGTCTGGTGGCTTTTTACAAAAGCTTTTTCTTTCTTATTTATTTAGTGGTATCTCCGTTAGGAATTAGGACGCATTGCAAGAAAATCTGCCCGCAATACTACTACGCCTAAGCTGAGATCATAGCTAATCAAAGAGTATTTTCAATACTTCTACCCCCCCAGCTTCATAACTGTTTCTGAATCCAAGCTGCCTTAAACTACCACCAAAAAATCAGCTGAGATCAGGTGCAAAATTAAGTAATAATTACTCCTTCCTACCAGCAAGTTATATTTACGAAGCATATCACATCACAATTAATGCCTGCATTGCCTCCCATGTAATATTTTGTCAAAAAATTCTCAGCCTGATGCTGAGATGGTCTTCTAGTAACACAATTTGGGAAATCCCTGTGTACCAAAGTATATGACAATTAATATCTACTAAACAATGAGTTTTAGTGAAAAAAAAAATTATAAATAAAAGCAAAACAATTCAAAAAATTTAGATCTCACTCATAAGAGAATTTTCAGCTTGCAGCAAGAGAAGCAGCATCCTTTAATTTTTTTTTTTTTTTTGTGAAGTGCAAAAAACTAGTTCCTATACTGAGATTTCAGAAATCTGAACACATCCACAAACATGCATCCAAGACTGAAATACTTTGTTTCAGATATGAATTATCAGTCATTTATAAAAAACTATAATGAATGAGTTGACGATGTGAGGTGCATAAGCAGCAAGTAGTTAATAAGGTTAGTGAGAGAGCAAAAGTGAAGGAAAGTTCATTTTAACAAGAACAGTCTCATGCTGGTAAGGCAGCTCCTCTATGAGCTAGTAATTATCTGTTTCTCCCTCAAACACACACAGATACGATGCTTTTTCAAGCAATTTACTAATAGCACAACCCATGTTTGATTTTTAGGTATATTTGACCTAGTAAATTAATTTACTTTCTTTATTTGGCAGTTTCAGCTCCCCATTAAAGGATTTTACAGTTCTGAAGACGTGACTGTGAATCTATCATTTTATCCCTCTCACAGGGTGCAATTAAACTGTAGCCTGTTATGCTGTTAGCTACAGTAAAATTTAGGAAGAATAAGATTTTTATTATTGAAGTGACACAAGAATAGCGGGGGGTGTGTGTATAATTAGAACATCCTCATTCTATGATGGAGAATAAGTATTCAAACAGAAAAATAACCCAAGACACAAATAATATATCAAAGAAAAAAGGCAAATGCTCACTCAACTGACCTGGCTTTCCCTTTAAGGTAATCTGATGAATTCACATGAACAAATGGGCTTTGCAAAATATTTGAAAGATCAGCATTTGTCTGATTATCTTCAGATAAAATATCACAATGTAATCCTATAACTTCTGCACTGAGTATTTGGCAGTTTAGCCTGACACGAAGAAAATGAATTGGAGTCAAATGTATCTTTTATGAGCAAGTGGAACAGAATAATGCAAGGAAGACTTCAAACTCCAGGTACCGAAGCTACTGTGCTTGTATCTAGGCAGGATACCTGCTTCCAGTGTCAGGTTTAAAGGAACTGTATGCATGCCCAGCTACTTCGTGGGAAAGGCTCATCCAATTTTTATTTAAAAATAAGATTGCATCCACATGGGGAACACACCCAGGTGTTAGTTACTCATGTAGGGACCTACACACACTCCTTGTTCCACTGATATTATATGAGACTTTACAGGACTGGGACCTACAGAAGCCACACCCAGGGTGTAGTAAATCTGCTAAAGCTTTCAGTTCAAGGAGTAGGCACACAGATTTTTAAATCCAAAAAAACTTCCTCATAATGCTTCCCTATAGCCCATTACTTATCCCTGATCTTGGAAGGACATGAATGCTCAAAAAAAGGAAGCCAGGAGATGGTAACTCCCATTCCATAAAGTGGATTTAGAAAGGGGAGGAGAGAAAGGAAGGAAAGAGGAGACAAGACGAAGTAACCCACCCTCCATTTCCACAGCAATTTTGTGCCTGAGCCAGTTCTCCTGAGTCCCAGTTCAGTGCTTCAGCTACTCAGTCTGTCTCTCCTGAATAAAAAGGAGTGGTGAAGTGTGTTTGAAATGACAGACAGCGTAGCTGTGGGGGGATAAACTTCTGACTTTATTCCTTTTCTGATGCCTAAGATAATCGATATCTTATTAACATTCCTCTTCAGAGTAAAGCTCATCATCAAATTAAAAATAGCAAAAATTAACAGAGAAGCAGAGAGGCAGAAAAATCAAAGGCTTGTGTCCTCCCAGTTAACATTAAAAATATTTTTCATTGTTATGAGTACTAGGAATAACTAGCCATGGTCTCGACTAGTAGTGAGGAACAGTGCAATTCAAGTTTCTGATTGATTTTGGAGGGAGGGGGCATCCTAACGTGATGTGCCAAAAATCAGATGGCTACAAACAACCAGGGAGCTGGAAGACGTGTCTCAGCCACCGCTCCCCTCCCATCCATCTGCATTTCTATAATGCTTAGACACCCTGAAAAAAAACCCTCTAATACCACATTTCTCTCACTCATAGATGCAAAGTGTGACTTTAAGCTTTAATTAATACAAATGGGTAGTACACGTTAATTGGACATGGCACTTACATTACTTAAACTGAATATAAAACCAGATTATATCAACTATGTTGAAATCCTGATTTTACAAAATGTCTGACGACATCAAACCTTGGTGACTTGCTATACATCTACCGCTTCTCCGTTCCTTAGAAAAGAAGGAATAAATGAAGTGCGAAGAACACTGGAAAAATCTAATAGACAAACTGACTAATCTCAGACCCCAAGGTCACAGCAAAGCAATTCATTTCTTGGCTTTTCAACAGCACAAGACATGATTTATCAATCTGAGAGCAGGCTTATAAACACTATACATCTCAATAATATGTTCTTTGCACTGTGTAACTTTTTAAACAATGATAGATTGCCTGGGCTGGACCAAAGTTATTTTACAAACAGACACAGAATATTTGCAAATGAAATGGCCTGATATGGGATGGGGGGGGGAGGAGAAAAAAAAAAGGGGGAAGAAAGGATTATGCCACATAGTAGCTTTACTTAACTGCAACTGCAGAGGATTCTAAGTTTTTGCTGAAAAATATTTTCAGAATCCACATCCTTTAAAAATCTCCTATCTATCATTTTATACAACTGAAATTGAAGACCACTGAAGGAAAAAATATTTCCGAAGTTCAACAACACTAACAACATCTTACACTGTTGAAGAAATAATATGATTTCGAGTTAGAGAAGGACTGTGAATCAATTTGTAGCCAGCAGGCGCAGGGAGGGGATCCTGCCCCTCGGCTCTGCCCTGGGGAGGCCGCCCCGGGAGTGCTGTGCCCAGCGCTGGGCTCCCCAGTTCCAGAGACAGGGAGCTGCTGGGGAGGGCCCGGCGGGGGCTGCGCAGGGGGTGAGGGGCCTGGGCACCTCCCGGGGGAGGGCAGGCTGGGACACCCGCGGCTGCTCAGCCTGGGGAAGGGAGGGCTGAGAGGGCTCTGATCGATGGCTGCAGACATCTTCAGGGCCAGCGGCAGGAGGACGGGGCCAGGCTCTTTCAGCGGTGCCCAGCGACAGGGCGAGGGGCAACGGGCACACGCTGAGGCACAGGCAGCTCCCTCTGAACGTGAGGAAGAACTTCTTCACCGTGAGGGTGGCAGAGCACTGGGGCAGGCTGCCCAGAGGGGCTGGGGGGTCTCCTTCTCTGGAGACACTCAGAACCCGCCTGGACACGGCTCAGTGCAGTCCGCTCTGGGTGACCCCGCTTTAGCAGGGGTTGGACAGAATGACCTCCAGAGGTGCCACCCAACCCCAACCATTCCATGATTCTGTAACATCTCTAGCTGCCCACTTGATCACAGACTACCTTAGAGTCACCAAGGAATTAAACTCTGTGTTTCCCTTCCCTTAAGGTGAAATAATACTTTCTTTCTATTCAACAAGAGCCTAACCTGTATGATGTGAAGCATTCAGGCTCATCATCTGCTCACACTGAGGACACGGAACATAATTTTTTTAAGCAGGATTCTCTTTGGCCAGCATCTGACACAATCTGGCCCCGACTTTGACAAGGCTCTGAAGACATTGCTGTAATGTAAAACAACTCCTGTGTTATTTTCTCATCTGGAGTCCATCAAAGTTCCTGACAAACCCAAGCACTGATCCTGGACTCTGCTCCGCCTGGGAAGGGAGGAGGGGAGTGCTGTTCAGGCATGAGCTGCTTTTAGGGTCTTGATTGAAAAAACTTGGTCGGTTTCTTGAGAGTACAGAGTGGGTGCTCAAGAATACAGATGAGCTCAAAGACTGTGTATAAGAAATGAGTTTGAAAGTTCAACATGCTTGATTTCCAGTCCTCTAAATTTACTGCTCCAGGCAACACGGCTCCTGTCAATTTTCAGGTGACAAATTCTCTCTCAGAGCCCTGGCTGTTCCTTCATTCACTTATTATTTTTAAACAATACAATACGACCTTAGTCTGAGTAGGGCTGATCCTTATAATGTAAGAAAATCAAAAAGATCAAAGCTGCACGTGACGTGGCTGCATGAGGTTATTTTGGTGAAGCTCAGCTTCAAGGATTATTCAGATATTTCATTTCAAGCAGCAATCGCTATTGACCACATACGCAAAGCACAGTTTTCAAAAGTAAAAGTAATTTGTTATTACACTTCAACGTTGTTCCACATATTCTTGATAATAAAATTTTCTCAGTCTCTTTTAAAAAGCATCATACATTAAAGCAGCTGAACACTGCAACCACAGCTCCTTGTAAAACAAACATCAACTTCATGTTGCTTCAGGTCCTACTAAGGCTGTATGAGGGAAGCACTTTAACAAAGGGGAATAAAGAAATGAGTCCAGGCTTAAAAATGAGACATCAAAAGGGGGTTTAGCAGGAGACAGAAACAGCTACTTTTACATCTTATGATAATTGGGGTTATAATAATGTCCTTTTTCTTATACAAAAGAAGAGACCGTGACATTTCAAAAGTGAGAATTCAGCAGTACTTCCAAAAATCTGTTCGAAAAGTGATAGCATTCACTTTCAGATATCTTTTTCCCCCTTTTTCCATTCTCCTTTCTATAATTTAAGGGCACTTCCCATCCACTTGGCTCATTTCCACTGTCTCTGTGTCAGCTGTCTCCATCTAGGATTTCACATTGCCTAGGTATCTCAGCACCTCATCCCCATAGTATTTATCCTACTTATAGACCTAAATCTGCAATTTATTGCTCCTAGGCAGGCTGCTGCACCTACACAGCCTCCCACAGCCTCCAGGAGCCCTTTCTGCCTGTACAAACAGCTGCTCCACTGGAGCACAAAGGCAGCTTTCAGCCGGGCAGGATCACGAGCATCCCCCCTTCCCCTGCCTCTCTCCTACATTTCCAATGGCACTTGCTGTACTCCAGCAAGCTTTCCTGGTGCCGGACATGCTGCAGCAAACAAAGCAATCCTTATCTGGAACAATTTAATATCCAAAAGTAGATGTTTCCACCTTCCCATGCATTTCAGGATGTATTCTAGGGCCCTGACTCATCCCTCTCTGTCGCCCTCCACAATACCACAAGAGCAGAGAGGGAGCCCAGCACTCACCACATAAAAAGGGGTTTAAGGCCAGGTCTCAGCAAATGTGGCCCCTTGGCAGCTCCGCTGTAACTCCTCTCTCTGCTGGAGCAGTTCTGCATCCCCCCTGTTGTAACTGTGCTATCCTCCCCACAACGCTTTCAGTACACTTCACTGTGCCTTTGCGGCAGGCTGGATAACATGGGGACGGTGCTGATCATTCATCTCAGCACCAGCTGTCAGCTACTTTAAAAGCTGCTGCACACCTGGAAATATGCAACTGTGACTGATTCTCAGACAAACATTTGCCTTGGCACGCGCAGCGGAGACGGCATCACCACCGTGCTCACCTCTGTCGCTGTAAGTAATTTGCATCCCTAACCATTGACAAACATTACAAATTGCACACCTGGAGCTGTTACAGACTCTAGGTGGTTCAAGCCTGTACTTCCCTCTTCCCTTTTAAAATCAGCTACATAAGGCATACAACAGGATGAAAGGAAAGACAGCATTTTAGGTACAAAAAAATACTTCTAAAAAAAGCAGCAGTTGAGTTCTAAGAAATGCCTATAGTAGTGCTCACCTGACTTCCGCCCTGAGTTTGGTGGAAGGTGAGACAGTTGACCCTGGGATTAGTCCACACTATTCCCTTGCCCTGTATCTTTGGGAATGGTGGTGGAGCAGGGCCCCGTTCAGCAGGAGGTCTTTCCAATACAGTCATTCATGGGTGCCAACTAGACTAAAAAATATTCCAACTGTTGTGTTGAATTGCTTGGTTTGGGCTAACAGAGTCCAGAATCCCCGTTTACAGGTGGTGCAGAGGCCTCCATCCACACAGCTGGTAGCAATCCACTTGCCCTGCCATCACCTGCTACTTATTTAGCCATGATTAAAATCCCAGTCTCTTCTACTATGTATTCATGTGGAGACTGTGATCCCAGGCACCCTGCTGCAAACACTGGGCATCTTCCCTTCCCATCCTCTCAAATCACAACCTCAAGGAGAAGAGGGATGAAGGGAAGCTTTAACAGCTTTGCAAGAACACTGCACATGTAACATTGAGCTGGTTTTTGGTAGATCCATCCCAGAACATGCTGAACCAGCCAGGCTGTATGACTCGCCCCCTGGTCCTGCATCCCCACTAGTAGAACAATTAACTTCAGCAGCTCTCCGAGGGTTACATGGAGAACAAAGAAGCTCTCCCAAGATGGAAGAAAACAACGTTTTCCCCTTTCACATCCCAGCTGCAATGAAAAAAACCCCAAAATCTAACCCACACTGCTTTTCTTAACTGTGATACAACATGCTTCAATGGGTACTTGGTCGGAGAAGGAAAAAAAAAAAAAAAAAAGGAACTATGCTTTTCTGTCCCACACAGTAGAGGGCAAAATGTTCAAAAATAAGCACTCCTCTGACTCAAATCACGAGGAAATATAGTCAATATAAACCAAAACAGCTGTAATGAGAATTACAAATCATTTCAGTTAATCACCATACAGTTAAGAGGACTGCAGAAACACATAAATGAAAAGTCCCAAAGGGTGTTAGGCATGTGCATGTTCAAAAATACCACACGATATCGATGGTAACCACATGATAATGTAGAAATTATATTGCCTTTAGCAAACGTTTTTGATCACATCACCAAGACTGGCTCCTAACCCATCTCCCCATAATTTCCTGAAGCAGCAGAAGTCTTGGAACAGAATCACTTCACTCCTTCATTTAGTTTCACATTTCTTTTCAACTCAGTCTGCCATATGATTTTTCAAAAGTAAGAAAAAAAGAAGTGTCTTGGTTTGTGTTTTTTTTTTTTTTTTAAATGTCTGCCTCCTGACTTTATAAGACACACAGATCTTTGGTAGTTAAACGCAGATCTGCTATTGGATCATCTAGCCTGAGTTCCTGTGTGTCCCAGGCTTGGGAAATGTTGGCCAACTGCACTCCACCAAGCCAAATGGCTTGTGTTTTGCTAAAGCACAGCTGCTAAAAAGGTGTTCTGTCTGAACTGAAGACTACCAAAGAAAAACCCAACAGTAAATAGGTATCTGTGTTAATGATTAGCTAACCACCTTGTTAAGTATTAAAGCTGTATTTTCTACCTGCATTTGCCTGGTTTCAGCTTCCAGTTGTACATTCCTCAGTATACGTACCCTGATCACATTAAAGACCCATTAACACCCAAGACCCCTCAGAGGCACTGAAACAGTGGAAGTCTGCCAGTCTTTCTGCTGTCCTCATGTTTCATCATCAATTTATTTAAAATATTTTCAGGTCTCTGAAGGAAATACCAGCACGAGGCTTTGTTCAGACTTTGACGAAACTAACTAAGAACCTTCTGCATGCTCCCCACCAACGGCTCTTTGGGGTTTGTTTGTGGGGTTTTTTTGTTTGTTTCTCTAAACCTCTTAGATATGTACGTTCATATTCTCTGAGTGTACAGTGCTGGGGGTCTTTTTAAACAGTAAGTGATTTGGTATCCAGCCAGGTATCTTATTTTAAAAACCTAAGAAAATGTTATCTACCCATTAATTTTTAATCAAGTAAATTGTTAATTTCCTCAAAGAACTCAATTTGATTTGACAAGGCATGTTTTCTTTAATTTTTAGAAATGTTTAATATTGTTCCATTACTGGCTGCATGTACCAAAACATATCTACCCAAACAGATCTGCCAGATCAAACTCTCCCTAACAGGACAGCTTTTCTTTCCATATTTTACAGACAGGCACTGCAAGAGTGTTTGTCTCTGGTTTGAAACAGACTTCTACCAATATCCTCTGTTCAGCTTAATTGGACCGAATGCTGTGCTATGTGTATTCAAGATCCTGCAACTCTGAGACATCTAAAACAAGTAGAACTAAGTATTTGATTAATATTTAAACACAGTAAAACTGCCAAATATTGCAGCAGATAAGTTTCTTGGGCTAGATTTCCCTGACAGGATACCAGTAACTTCCACTGAAAGGAGCCACCGGATGGTTCCTTGTATCCTGAGGGGGAGAATCAGAGCCCTGGAGATCTACTTAGTTTTCTGCTTTCTGTGCACATAAAATCAGAATACATAACAAGGTCATGACAGGCCAAAAATAGCAAAGTTTCAAGCAGCTGCAATTCAAATAGATACCAGATCTTCTGGAATGCAAGCAACTTGGCCAGCATGCAGAATTTCTGACGATCAGTATTTTTATAGCATTTTAAACTTTAAGACCATTTTTCAAAAGTTAAGAAAAAATTAAGTACATACTTTTCAGGGTTTTCCACTTCTTCAGTTACAAAATTGAGGTAAAACCTAGAAAAGAGTTATAAAATGTATTATAAGGGGTTGATAGATTTTGATTTGGTATTTCTATCCCAAGGAATCAAGAAAATGTTTTTGGTTAAGCACTGCTGTTAATGACAATATACTTTGCAGACCCACATTTGGATTAAGGAGAACATGAGAATTAACCTTCCCTCATCCCCACACTCAGGAAGGTAATTCTTATAAAAGACAGCAAAGCAGAAAAAAGACAAAAGCTAGGTAATGTTGGCATGGATTTTTTATTTTTTTTCCCCCCTGGCACACTAGGCAAATTATGGTCTACCCTAACCCTTTACCCAAATGCACATGCACCCTCAAGCCTCATACTCCAGTTGTGGCTGTAGCCTTTTACGGTTTCAGGTTGTATTGTGAAAAATTCTCATCAGGGTACTCAGCAAGGTTTCTTAACAATAAAAATAAAAGAAGCCTCAAAATAAACCCTCCTAAAATCCAGATTTGAACACTAGTGTGTCGTATGCAATCACAGACCCAGGCTGCTAATCCTGCCTGCTCTTGCACAGCCTCTGGTACAGACTGCACCCTGTCTCTTGCATGCTGCTAGAGTAGAACCAGCTACGTATGGGAATTCATAGGATCTACTCACCGGGCACGGTCCTGCATACAAAGCAAACTAAGCCTCAAGGTCACTGAACCCTCTGTTCTGCATTTATTAGCACTGGGTCTGTGCATCACTGGATCACACAGATGTGCCTGGCTTAGATGTGGGCACAAAGTCACATCCTGGCTAATTAAACAGAGCAGTCAATGCAGTGCTTATGCTGGCTTTCTACTTTTATACAGGAAGACAAATGATATCTGACCCAACAGTGCTACAGTGAATAAACAAACGGTACCTGACCTGGCAGAAAGTCTGGGAACTTTTCTCCATCCCAAGTCTTGGAGCACATGTGGGTTAGCAGAACAAGGTAGCACTGACTCACGGTTTTTAAAAACGTGTGATTTTGTGACCGAGCATGAAATTCTGTAAAACTAGATTTGCCATCTTATACAACTGCCTCAGTCCTTGTTTCTAAACTTGCTAGTGCACAGAGAACAAAAGGGGAGGTTGGGATAGTTCAAAGGAGAGAAGGCTTCTGACGAGTAAGACACTCAGCTACTCCTTTCTGGCCTCAGTCCTGCTTCTAGACAGAAGTAATTTGACCTGCATCAGTCCTTTTCTTGATGCAAAGACATGCTTCCTTGTGTTCTTTTCGCTACTTGTCCTTTTTCACCCAGCATTTTCTATACTAAATAACCTACACTTGCTCTTCGCAGGATGAACCCACACATATGAGATACTACCTTTGGTTTGCTCTTCAAAGCTGTATCGTTAACAGCGAATAGTCTCTTAGGCTATGCATAGAATTCTGCCTGTGTCCTGGGACACAACACCAACACTTGCAACACTCCTTTGCATTCAGTTTATTGGATTGATACAGCCCCATGAAACTGATAGCGCAAGGGTATTGACACTCCACTTAATGGTCTGCTCTCCTGTGCTCTGAGGCAATCGATTTGAGCTGGTGACAAAGACAAATAGGCAGCTGGGAAGAACCACTAGCCAAATCAGGTCTTTTCCTGCTAATTTCTTTTATAAGTGGCAAATAAGGACCTTGAAATAAAAGTCAGAAGGTGTAAAGGAAAAACAGAGATTATTTTTGTTGTAAGAGTTTGGAACGATAGCTGGAAAATGGAAAGATGGGAAATAAGCAACAGAATAACAGTATTTTTTATGTGGCATTTTACAGTACACAAACTCTGCCTTGGTGATTGATATTAATGAGCTTTTAAAACTGCCTTCATACAAAAACATACAGTTAGGTTAATATTTTAAAAGTGAGAAACCATCACATGTATGGCTATGATGGACAGAGGTGGTTATATAAGAGAGAAAGGAGGAGGTAGAGACTGTCCGCATGATGAGTTCAACTTCTTTGAGGCTTCAAAACGCCAGGCTCTTTTCTTCTATATCTATCACAGATAAAGGCTTTGGACTCTCTTGGGTTCCCCCCCTCCACCATTTAATACAAAAGTTCTGTCCGGTACTTCACTTGTGCATGTTTATAAATGCTCCTGCAAGCGGAGAGTTACAGACAGGCAGAGAACTCAAATGCTTGGCGCATTGTGCCTCCGAATTAAATAAAAAACCCCCTTATCTCTCAGCCTTCACCTTTTGTGCAAGGTAAAGAACTTGGCTGTCTGTGAGGCTATGGAAAGGAGAGGGAAGACCTGCAGACAAAGCTATCTCAAAACAAGCCCACTCGGTGCATTGTAGTCATCCCCCTCCCCTGCTGCTGCAAACGCACGCTGGCACTGTGCGGTGGGGGGCCCTCACTAAGCACGAATAAATCGTATGGCAGATTTGAAGAGCGGCAGCACCTTTCAGACGGGCTTCTGTGTACTTTGGTGGGGGAGAGGAAAAGAACTTGAAAGAAAGTTCTGAGCAGGACACATGAAGGCAGATTCTCACACTGCTCACAGTCAATAGCACTTGACTTCTATGGAAGCCAGTAGCTCTTCTTTTTAAGTGAGGCCTAATTGTCTCAGAGCAAGAGGCATAAGAATCTAGTTTTGGCATACAAATCTAGGTTTTTAACTTGTTTTGTGGTCTATACTGATGCTACAGTGGTTTGCTTCTTATTCTTCAAATACTACTTTTACAAAGCAACAGCTGAGGTCCACACAACTTTACAACTGTTCATAGATTAGTTTTTCATGTAATTACTGACCTGTTCAACAAAAAATAAAGCTTCATTATCCCTTTTTATCCTTTTATCAAAATACCTAATGCAAATTTAAGAGCACACCTTTCTTGCTGCCTCTATTTCTCGTCTTAAGAACAGAAACCAAAGTCTGATTTTTTTTAGCGCTCAGTGCATATTTACCTATTGTACACTGGAGAAGAAAAAAATTTCCTTTGTAGAGCTGCTTGCAGTATAACTACTGAGCATATGGAACAGTGGTGAGATCTGCCCTTGCTACATGAAGTAGTTTGGCAAAAGAGGTAGAATGTGATACTCATTTCTTCATATAAATAAATGTCTTTGTTAAAGCGTATTAGTGTTTGTTTTCAGGACAAATACTTAGAGGTTTCAACAACTTACCAGCCTGAATAGGCATACATTCCTGAATAGAAAGCAAGTGGTAATCCCATAACACTGGCATCATTCCCAGCAAAGGCATTTTTAAAGTGCTGCGTTTCTCCTGCAACATCAACAAAAACAATACTGAAAAATAAGCTCTTTGGTCACCTACTATTTTAAAACAAATAAATATATCACACCATGGAACATTTAATCACCCAACAGTTCACTAACTTCAAGTTCTGCCCTTGACCTTAATTTCTGACCCAACCCTTGCAGCTGTTATCTGCCAGCAATTGTAAAAGGTTTCACAGTGGCCCTAGTCATGCAATAGCAGAATTTGACCTATTAGTTTTTTTCAAAGCATTCTTAGCTTGACAACATTCACTGCACTGTCATCTCCAGCAGTGACTTACATCAACATGAAAGAGCAGAATGAGCTCTGCAGTTTTTGCTGTGGAAAATTTCACTTGTTTAACATTTAAATCAGAAGGAACGCTGCTAACATTTCACTCACAAGCTATATTTTCAAGGTAAACAAAGCCAATATCTTATACATACCACTGAAAAATTAGTAACTCCCTGCCACGTTACAGTCAGCATTCTATTAATATCACATTAAGAATTACGTATCTATAAATGCAAACATGTAAGAATTGTGTTATGCTCTTATTCATTTACAAGGCACTCTGGTTTGTAAGACCTCCCTATGATATCCCAATGCTCCCGAGAAGCAATGATCCTCCACAGTAAAGGAGCTGGAAGAAGCAGAATACATTCAGACTTAAATTAGCAATGGGTCAGTTCCTCTACCCTTTTTCCAGTTTTTACTGAGCCCTCAGTCAAAATTCTCACTGAAGCAAAGGCTTGTTGGGTAAGGGAGGAGCTGTGGCCAGAAGAAGGTCCCAGTGGGGAGTCAGGGACACTCTCTGAGCTCCTTAAGGGCAGCAAACGCCATCCAAACCCGGGTCTGGCCTGCTGCAAAGGTCGAGGACAAATGGGGCGACTGGGAACAGAGAGAAATTTTGCACATGAAAGGAGGTGCGGGAAGAAGCATTGCAACTGCCAGAAAGGAAGTGAAGAACATGAAAACAGAAAGAGTGAATCAGCAGAGGAAAGCTACGCAAGAAAACTTTCATTTCAGCGTCTCTTGCTAACCATAGAGAGCTGCCTGTCCCTGAGAAACAGCTCACGGCAGAGCCTGATGCCGTGCTGTTGACTCAGATGGGAGTGTTTGTGAGGCATCGTAAAAGAGCATCCCCAGGGACTGAGCCAACAACTGTGAGAATTTTTGTTAGATAAAACCTGCCACCAATTCATTAAAAAGTGCTCCTCATTCGGACCTCTCATGGTGAATGGCTTCTTGTGGTTTGTCTAGTTATTGTCCAGCGTTATTGTAACGGGAGTGAGCTGGGGCTTGTCACCATCTCACACCTGCTGCTGAAAGGGCTGTAATGGAAAAGCCTTTTCAGGTGGCTGAGCGTATGTCACTGAAAAGAGTTTCTCTGCCTGCGTGGCTTTATCCAAACAACCTCCAGGGAGCCAAGGAAAGGCCTGTGCAGCCCTGTCCCTGCTGGGTGCTGCTGGGGAGAGCATAAGGTGTGCTTTCACACTCCTTGCTTATGCAGCAGCATTGGCAAAGTCTGTAGAGTAATTCTGATACCCTCTAAACACTTCCCCTTTCCTTTCCTGCTCTTGGTTTAGCCCCAGACTATTTTTAGCTGTATGCTTTAGTTTTTCACTTGGAAGCAGTAGAGCATGCATGCAGCATGAGCATCCAGTATTTGCAGGCAGGAAGCCCACAAAAGCAACAGCTAACTGCAGTTCCTCTTGCCAGTACAGCACTTTTCACTTCCCAATTTGCATCACCAAAGAGGTAGAACAGAATCCATGACGCTGTCTCTTTCACATATTCCCCAATTCTGAGTCCTCTCTGCCACCACATACCCAGTACTGAACAGGACTAGGCACTAGCCCAGTTAAAGGAGACACATTCTGCCTGGAACAGGCACATGCTTTGGGTAGGGGTATGCCCGTCTGCCGTTAAAGCCCACCCTGCCCCTTTCACAGGGTTCACACTAAAGGCAAATTCCAGAGAAGAGTAATCCTGTCACTCGTTTGAAAACCAGGTCTGGTCTGAATAGACTCATTGGCATGCTGAAGGAAATACCAGTTCATCCCAGTGTAGTTCCACTTCTAATCAATTACATGACAGTACAGAGCTTCAGTTAAGCAAGCACAGACTAATTAAGAGATTTTGCTGCTGTAAGCATTATTTGGTGGAGGCAGGTGGGGAAAGACCGGGGAGGGTAAAGATGAAAGCACTTTAAAAGCATTTACTTTTCATTTCATACCTTTAATTAGCTGGATAACTCCAGGGACTATAATTATCAGAATCGCTACAAGCTTGCAAAAGGTAAGGAAAATCTGAATGCGGGCACTCCAGCTGACACTCGTGCTATTCAGGACCATCACCAGTGCTGCAAGGGGAAAAAGAAATGTCAGAAAGAAATACACGTGCTGCTGAAATCGCCACAAAACTCTTTGCCAGCAGAGAGGCCACCCACACCACAGATCCTGATGCATTAAAGGACATACACCCTGATAAGCTTCTCCAGCTGCTGCCCTCCCACTTCTCACATTCCCCTTCCAGATGCCACACAAAACGCTCAAGCTGAGCCCCTCCGTCTGCCCCACTGCGCGGCCCATCCATCTCTCCATTCTCTGCCCGGCTGCCTCTGCACCAAGTTACAGCTTCTTTACCCAGAACTGTTGGATGTTGGTAGACGATGGGCTGGCAGGACCCTGCCTTGGAGGAACAAAACTAATTGCCTGACCTTTGTCACTCCAGACTTCTGTATCAGTGCCGGTTTGAGTCGAGATTTGCATTTTCAGAAAACAATAACAATTAATAATCATATTAAACTTTCTCATCCCCATTTAGGCCCTGCATAAATTTGTCACTCACTACCTTATTAGCTCTGCTCCTCTTTGCCACTCTTTCTCCTCCCTTACTGCTGTACCACCAGAGATCCAGGAGGGCCAGAGTGCAAGTAACGTGCCCATCCCTGTTGGGAATTGGTGAAGAAACAGAGACCTTTTAATTCTTGAAAACAAAGCCCAGGTCTGTGCCTCGCCAACACGCAGAGAGATAAGTGAGAAGGGCTTTTACACCCCCTGCTCAGCTCACAACTCCTTCTGGGTCAGGGAGGGCATCTTCTGGCCTTTACTATAGCACTGACTGACAGGAGGATGGTAGGTCTTATCATTTGAGTGCCAGTTGTTCTAGCTTATTTAAACAACTACCCGGCAAAACAAAAATCAATAAAGGAGTTTAGATATTATTTTTTTAAAAATTACCTAAAGAACCGAATATGTGACTCATTTCACTAGATGAAATACCCCTTTCCCCCTCTGCTGCGGGGAAAGGTGAACGTAGTCAAACAAGCCTGCTCACTCATCTTCCCTTTCTTGCCATCGTATGGAACTAATGAATTACCTCCTCATCACATTCCGCCCAGACTTCAAACTCTCTCAAGAGCACTGGTTTGTGCGTATCATCAGCCATATCACACATCTTGGGATGTGTAAAAATACAAGTTGCTATCTCCCGCCAGGGTCTGGGAGCTCATTTGTATGAGCTGGAATTGTAAATCTGGCATGTACAAGCTTTCTGGCAGCAAAACCCACTGATTTATCCCAAGTCTTTTATACAGATTCTGTTCACCAGCAAAGCGACAAAATCTATCATAAAAAATTCTCCTCTGTTTAAACAAAAAATATTTTTGGTTTAATGGAAAAGGAACAAAATTCCAAGTAATCTGGATTCCAATCTATTTTTTTAGAGATTTTTATTTAAATAAAAATTCCAGAAAAAATATATTTTCTGGAAAATATTTTCTCTGGAAAGAGAAGGCCCCACTCTAAAATGAATGATTTATCAAAGTCAACATAAACTCACAACATCACTTAATGTGAATTTTTCACCAGAAAAAGGTCTTAAAGGTCAAAATGTTTCTCCAGTTCTGCATTTCACCACATTTCAGAAATGAGGCATTCTTTTCTAAGTCACAAAGAAACCACCTGGACTTCTGCAAAGTATCACTGGAGATCCAAATATATATTTTTTGCTTTATTACTTCTGTGTCTGCCTATACTTGGCAGGAAACAGAAAATCCCAGAGGTCTGATTTATTACTCTATTATCTCAATACTAACCTGACACATCTTCACTCCTTTAAGTGTTGAAAGATCCCTTTAGATTGCTGCTGAATATTAACACTGATTGAGGCTCCCCCTCTTTTCCTAGGGCTTGATTACCAGGAAGGTTAACAACTGCCATTTAAGCAAAATATATTTTAAATATTCCTTTGATAATAGTGTTTTGTTAATAAAGAAAATGCAGTGCCATGAACAAGCACTGGCTTATTTCAAATTTCCTAGGAAGTTTAGAATATAATACTTTTCTTTCCCAGGAGATGAAGCCCAGGCAGGGACTAGGCCACAAGAAGATGTCAAGGAAGAGTTCTATGTGTAAGGAAGTGCCTGCAGTTTGACATCCAGCTTATTCAGAGTTCAAGCCGACTGCAGCAATCCATCTGTTTCCTTACACAGGTTAGAATACGTAACGTGAGCATCCTCCCTGCAGAGACCCTTCCTCCAGGTCTTCTAATTCATCCGTTTCACCTTCCTGATGGGCATATGAGAATGTCACCGGATGGCACGCTAGTCTGAACACTAACGTCAGCTCACATGGAAACTCATAACCTTCCTTGCTGGCCAGCCAAACACAAATCACAAGCCCCAGCTCTGCTAAGAGTTACACCAGCTTGAAAAAAACGTGCAGGCTGGTATTTTCATGAAGACAGCCCACTTGCTGCGTTAAAGCAAGCAGGCTGTGTTAAAACCTTCTCAATCCCCAACCGTGAGTCCGAGCCAGCCAAATATTTCATCGGAGGCTTTCGAATTAAATAGAGAAAACAAAACAGATGCGAGGCCCTTCATTTAATTGGGAAGCTGAAAGGACGCTATACCTGCAGCCAGCCCAGTGCACATGCCATTAGTTTTGGTGGTCCTCCATAAGAGTAAGTCCCTTGCAGAGCTGGACGACTACACAAATATAGTAGTTCACGTTGCAGGGCTGAGACTCAAGTTCTTAGAATATCTGAGACAAATCTGGTATTTTTTTTTTTTATTCCTTTTTATTGGACTTAATAGGCTATAAGAATTTACAGTCTTCTTATAATATTTAGTCTTACCAGTTCTGTATGTGTAACAGACAGCATAGGGATGTGGGGCTTTTACTGCTGTCACATATATATATATATATATATATATATATCACATACTGCTGGTGTTAGCAGCTGGATAGTGAAAGGCAACCGAGGAGTCATGAAGAAAGCTGCTAAAGAGCAGCAAAAGAATGACAACTGTGCCAGGATTCAAGAAGGAAATTATACCTTGGGACTAGGTCATTATCCAACACCTCTCTTCTATGAATAGGGCCTTATGGAGATACTTTAAGAAACTGATTGCAGGTGCTTTGATACAGGATCACAGCAAAGATCAGAAGGAAGCAGCAACTCCGCCGAAAAAAGGACAGTGAAAGGAAGACTCACATCTAACTTTGCTAACTAAAAGTCAAGCATCTAATGTGGCTGCATCCTCAATGAAGAGATAGTTACCTCCAGAGAATGAATAATAACACCTCTTTCAGATGCCTATCTCAAATGAGATGAGTTGCCTTCAGGAAGTGTCTCTTTCCCTCTTTCTCCAGCAACTCTATGGGGAGCATAGACAATTACCTTAGACTAAACACCTAACTAAAAGCAAGATGAATCCTAACCAAGGGGAGTATGGAAGGAGAACAAAACGGGGTTCATGAACAATCAAACACAATGGTAACGCCAGTCGTGTTGCTTTTCACAGTCTCTTTCCTTCACACAGCCACAGCTATAGATGGATAACGAAATCTAATGGGAGAAGCAGCAGTAAGCATTACATCCTGGCCTACTTTTTGAGAATATATGTACCATTGCCTCAGCGGGAAACAGAGAAAACTGCCCTCCCCTAACTTGTCAGGCTTTTAGGGTCAAGGCATTCACACAAAGCAAAAAATACCCTCAATTTGCAGATCCTAATGCATCAATTAAAACAAAGTCACCAGAGGCACAAAGCACCCATCAGAGCAGCTTTTGCTATCCCAGCAAGCCAAGAGTTGTCTTCATTCAAACTGCTTGTCTGAAAACTGTCAGCGGTACAGTGACACCTGTAACATCTGCCATGATGGAGGGGAAAAGAAAAAAAAAACCTCAACTGACTATAGATACACATACACACCCAATTTTTGGCAATAAAACTCTGGGCTGGAGTGTTTGCCAGCAAGCACTGATAGATCTGCACAGCTGACCTTGGTTTTCAAGCATAACGTTGTCTTTAACAGCCATAGTTTGGGGTATTGGAGCATTTTTTTGGCAGACCTCCCAAAAAGAGGGGAAATTATACACCATTGTACCATAAAACACCCAAAATATGCTTGAATGAGTGCAAAAACTTTAAAAACATGTGCAAGTTGGCAATCTACTTTCAGTCTCACAGTTTTTAATAGCCAAAACCTGTTTATCTGCTTTTTGATATGGAGGCCAAGTGAAAAGATTCTAACAGGCTCAGTTAAGAGTGTGTATCTGTTCAGGTTACATATTGATAGTACAGTTCAATGCCTTTGCACAGCACAGTATATCCCTCCCTGTTACCAATACATTTAAGTTTACCATTAGGAAAAGAATTAAAAGATTCAAATCAAGCGGTATATGAGTATAGGTGGGTTTTGCACTGTCTATCACTATACTTTGCAATGCTGATGAGCACGGAGATAGGATGTTTCTTTATTGGAAGAAACAATGAATATGGAGGAGTCTACCAGCTTTCCTTTCCAGACAGACATGAATTTTTAACCCTTTCTCCTAAAAAAAAACATCTTCAGCATCAGAACAAAGGCTCACAGCATCCCTTCTGCTTTGTGCCCTGGGGCTGTTTGAAGGCCTTGTCTCCTGTTTGCATCTTCTTCAGCTGTCCCTCCCTATGCCAAGACACATCCAGGTTCTCTCTCCTTTACCTGACCACTTATTTTCATAAAAATTGTAGTAACTAGATATCTTCGAAATCTCTGTTCTTCTCTCAGGTACAGTTAGACCGAGTTGAGAAAAATTTTATGGCAGACTGACAGATAGACTGAGATATGCATACCCAGTATTTGCCAAGGTTTTTCTCCTTGCAAGGATTCACTTGAGAAATATCAAGTGAATTAAAGTGATTTCTAAGTTTGAAATGAACAGGCAGCCTTCGTTTCAGAGGTTCAGAAAGCTGGGGTATCTGAAGAGAACCTCCACACAAGCACCCTTCTCTCTACTGAGCCATTGAAATGTTTGGACTTGAAAGGTTGTTTTTATTTAAAAAAAAAAAAAAATTAAATGAAAGCACCATATTGTGAAACAGAAAATTTCCTTCTGCAGGTGGTTCAAAATTCTTCAAAACAGATGTGATTTTGAGGGGAATTCTGTGCCCAGCAGATGCTTTTTTTCCTATAAGTAATGAACCAAGAGTTAGTTGATTTTTTTCAAAGGTCACCATCTCCAGTAGTTCCATTTTAGCTCTCATGTGATCTCCACGGCACCATCATTCTTTTGTCACCACAGAGGCACTGAGTGGGAATGGTGAGGAGCAGACTGGGCTGTAGCCCCGCTATGAGAAGTACCTCTTTGCAGCTGGGTAGAGGAACAACAGTATTTGCCACTCCCCATCATAATCCTGGTTTCGTGCATCTCACACGACCTTTTAATAATAGGCTTAAATTGCAGAAAGGGAGGTTTAGGTGGGGAAAGAGAGGGAAAAAAGAAAAAAAAAAAAGTGTCTTGTGACAAGGATAGAAAAATCTGGGCTACACTATTAGATGAGGCTGCAGAAACTCCCTCACCAGAGGTTTCATGACCAGTTTAAACAAACATCTGCCAGAAATTGTTTAGATACGCCGACTGCGTTTGGGGGCAGGGGATTACCTGGACATTCTTCAAAATCTCTTCCTGCCCTTTCTAGTATGATCAGAAATGACAAGGTAAAACTACAGCACAAAGTCTCACCCAAGGACAGAACTTCATGGTGCTTCCCACCGCCCTTTCCCACACACAACACAGGCAGATAGGCGGTGAGCGCTCTGTCATCAGGCACAGGAGGGAGAAGGGACCGGGGTGGGTAAGACGACAAAAGGCACGTCAGTTCCCTTTCTGGTTAACTCAACATTTTCACTGGAAGCAAACACTACCGTTGGCACCATTCAAGTGAATTATAAGATCTTCAGGGCTCCAATGTGTCTGTTCAGCTCAACACCACCTTAATCTTACCTGTTACTCTGCTTACGCGCACAACACAAAACATTCATAACAATTACCACCACAACAGCTAATTCTTGCCATACAAGAATTACAGACAAACATTCTGGGAACCCTCGGCTTCAGAGTAGCATGTGATCAAAAACTGCTACAAATAAAGCTCCGCTGTGGAGAATACTGCAAAGAATAAAGATAAAGCCTCCGTCTGACATGTCACTGTTTTCCACAGCATTGTCCCGTCCACCACTACAAACTCTCTATGAGAATCCCTTCTTTCAGTGAAATGACAGCTCATGCTACCTGTGCTGTACAGACCCGCTCTCGCCATAGGAGCAGTCTGCTGCAAACTCCGCTCTGCCTTTAGGCTGTAATTATTTCGGCATAACTCCACCCTCCCACTGCAATACTACTTCTTTGTTTAATTACTTTGTGAAGCCCTGGCTTATCACACAGATTTTCAATTAAACTAAAAGCAATAAAAACCTATTTCAAATTGTTCACTTATTGTGCTTGAATCACACGCACTTAACAAAATGCTTTGATGGAGTCCTCACTTAACACTCCTTCTGTCTCAGTGACCTTGGAGTTACTGAACATCTGTTTCACCCTTATCTCACACTGAAATATTTTAGACAGATGTAGCTATAAAAAGTCATTGACCTCAAAATTCAAGCCCTTAATTCAATTATTTCTATGAAACCTATAGTTTGTGCGTAATTAAGTTAGAAAGAAATGTGGTCACATACTGATATTTTTTAACACTCCTGGCAGAGGGGAACTCTTATCAAGAGAGCTCCTACAAAAAGCCACAGTAACCTGAAGACTGGAAATTTCAATGCCAATCAAACTCCCTACCCCAGAGAAAGAAAAAGCCATCTGAACCTATTATTGTGCAAAACCAAAGGGGTCTCCTGCATGCCTTTGATCATCTGCATGTCTTAATTCCTTTTTCCCATCCTTTTGTTCCTCATAGGTGCACTGGACTAAATTGAAGGGAACAATCTGTTACTAATTACTCAGGTTTACTCTGTGCTCTCCTCCCAGCACAGCTGAAGGGGAATGTGTGTGCAAGGAGCATCATCACAGCGACCAGAAAGAACTGGAAACAAACCTCTAGCACTACAGGCACACTGCTCCCGAGTCCCTTCACATCACCATCCCTGCCTCCCAGTTTCACGCAGCCTCCCACAGCAGCCCAGGCATGGGTAGCCTCCCTCCTTCCACCAGCATCTACTGGTTCTCTGTAGCCCTAAATTGTCCCTTTATGCTAATTGCAAAGTTAGCAAGAGTAGGACAAGCTGCTGGTAACAGACATGTGTTTTCACCAAGCTGGACACCCTGCTCCCGGATTTCATCAGCTGGGTTCCTGCTTCCTGAACCACAAGTGCCTCAATAAGTTTTATTGCTGGGGATGACAGAGTGGGACTAGGGATGATCTCATGTTGCCTGTGCTCCACTCAAGAGAACTACATTTCTTCATGGCATCATACTTGGCACTCAATTGCCTCCTAAAATAGAGGTAGAGCAAAGCACTTAAAATCAGGTAATCATTCTTCCATATCTCTGGCACTGGCTCACCACCTCTTAGGGACTGAAATTGCTTCCACAAAAGTAATGAGAGTTCTGCCATTAATTCAAGTGGCAACAGAATCAGCCTTGGCAATAGATTTTCCCTGCCATTAATAAAGTCAGCTATTCTTTTTACTACCGCGTATGTTCACAAACACACGTACTCAGGCAAAAAGTCATGTCGATGCCCTTGGCATTGGATGCACAGTCATTTTGTAATGCTTCACACGAAACAACTACCTGTTCAGTGTGCAGTTGTGCAGTTACTTTTTTTTTTTTTTTTTTTTCAGTTTACATCATCTTTACCCTTTCCTGAAACCTAAAATTGGATACTTACTGATGCCAACAGCTGTAATAAGTTTAATTGCAAGTTCTGGGATTTCACATTGCATAAAGAAAGGTTCCAAAATGTAACGTCCAAATGCCAACGATATCACTGCTGTGGCAGCAGGGCTAGAGTAAAAACAACAACAAAAGTAAATCACAAAATTAATCTGCAATAGTACATAGATAATATTCTCATGGGATCATGCTGCAACTTTACTATCACAGAACTGTGAACCGTACTTAATTTTAATGCCTGCTTGTAACTATGCTGCCATGTGCCATGATTTCTGAATGTGGTAGGAAACCACAAGCAGTTTAACTTTGCTCAGCATTTCTGAACTTGGCAGCAATGCTTCTTACCAGGATCGCTCTTACAAATTCCATGTTGTGAAGCAGCCGTAAACAGAGAGGATAAGTATCAATAGAAATCTTCATTCACTCGCTTGAAGTGGACATGTCCAGAATTAGAATATAAGCGCAAAACCCTGAGGAAATGTTTTTGAAGACTGAATTTTAGTGGCTGGATATCTCTCACCCCTCAGAGAGAGAAGTAAATGAATTTCAATCAAGCTGAGAATTCTGCTTTACTTAAATAAGTATCCAAAACCTACCCATCTGTTATTAAAACCTGAGACAAAGCAAAAAATGAATGAAAATGGGATTTCCTAAAATGCAAACAGACTTTCTTCCTGTTATTGACTAACAACTTCATAGCACTGCAAGTCAGAGCAAAAATCCTCGAAGTACAGAAAGCACCTACCATGAAACCAAGAAATGTGAAGAAGGGCATGCAGGTGTTGGTTGCATTTGCAAACTTGGAACAGTCATAATATTTGTACAGCCTTTCTCTCTGAGACAAGCTAAATGTTTGCCAGAAGCCTTAGCACTGACACACATTTACAGCAAACTGCCCTGTGCCTCAGTTCAGACACTGCCTGCATAGTACAGTTCCAGTGGTCTGTTCACGTTTGGTTTAGGAGGACACTTTCACCCTTCCTAGCACAACTGGTGGCATCTGTGCTTCGTCACATGCTCACTCACAACAAGGACAAAAGGGCATATGACTCTGTCTGAAAGGATTTTTGAGTCAAACAAGAGTCCATGCAAATATCTTGTGAAAAACTCTACAGCATTCAATAAAATAATGCCTCACCTCACAGAATTTTAATAAAAATGTAGTTGCTAAAAATGCTATGGAACAGCATAAAAATTCCGCAGAGAAGTTATTATTCTCCATCAAATGATAAAAGACTTTTCCACGAGAGAGTTTCACCCTGGAAACAAAACCCACTTTCTTAGCGTTGTGACTCAACCAAAATGTCACACATTGCACTGGGTCCAACTGCAGAACAGTAAAGAACAGAAGCATCTTCCTCAGAAAGTTTCTGTGTGGACAAGTGAGGGCTGCTGCCTGCGCGTCCCCCACGCATGAGGACTGTTCCTTTCACTGGCCAACAACTGTCTTTGCAACTCTTGCCTTCGCCCAGGGACTGAGCGTCCTCTGCATTGGATATACAGGCATTTACTGGCTTTACCTTGGTGCGATATTTCTAATTTTCATAAGATCATCACCAGGCTTCCAGCTTCTAAATGCTGCAGCCTGCCAAAAGTAGTTTGAAGCGTCCTAGATCAGATGAAAGATCAGATCTTTGGAGCTTTCCCAAAGAGTTTTCTTCAATCCCAGCTCCTTGGATTTTTCCCTCGCATTTTAAGAAAGGCCTTTTTAAAGAGGCGGTCTCTGCTATCCACACCACTGTTTTTAAAAGGAACGGTTTATGTTTTTTGAAGGAATGGGGTATTTTCCTTTTGCTTGCAGACAGGCTGGCAGCCCCCTAAAAGCTGTGTGTTCAGGAGCAGGCAGAAAAGCATGTTAGCAGCTTTCATTGAAGGGCAAGGAGCACAAAAATCCCCTGGGAAAGGAGCAGGTACAGTGGCCCAGCACATGCCACAGGCGAGCCAGGCGCGTGGCAGCACAGTCTCACCCAACCTGTGTCTAGCAACTGCCATAGCTGAGCAGTGCAGTGCATTCACACAGCTGTCTTTATTTGTTTGAGAACAAAAAAGGTGTTTTTGTTTTTTTTCCTCTCTCTCTTTTTTTTTTTTTTTTTTTTTAGAGGTAGTAATAAACCTGCAACCTGACTTTTGGGGAGAAAAGTTCCTACTTACACCGGATGAGGAGCAGCACAGTGTAAGGCACATCTAAGCAGCACGTGAGGCTGGCACAGTTTCATCAGTATGTGGGCAGAGTTTAAGTGTCTCCTAACTGTAAAATAGTGGCTGAAAAGATATATAAGAGCCAGAAATGTTAATTTTGGTTGCAGCTGCTCCACAAGCCCATGGGTGTGATAATCCTGCAATCATTCAGAGAAAAAAAAACGGCTTCACTGAGAAGCTTATGTGCAACTTCACCTACCAAAAAAACCTCCTAGATACATATTAGGTCTCAGCTTCTTTGATAGCAGCAGCCAATTAGTTTACTGGTGCAGGAGTCCGATATAAAATTCTACACAGAGTTTCGGCAGCACTGCTCTGATCATCGCAAGTTATAACAAGTATGCTTCCCTTGCTGCCTCTCAAATTTGACAATTAAAGAATCCACTGATGTTTCTTCCCGTGCAAGATGATTATTTTCTGGGTGTGGGGCAGATCATGATGACTAAGAGTGTTTTCATGACACTCCTAGGACACTGTCATATGTAAAAAGAAAAAAAAAAAAAAAAGAAAAAAAAAATTTAGCGAGGAGAGGAACTTACGAAGCCTGGTTTCTTGCGGGTGTCTGTGCCTAGGTCGGTGAGGTCTCCCTGCCTAGCAAGGTGCAGGTTAAGAGGGGGATTTCTAACACTGCTCTGTTCTGTCGATTTTGTGATGTGCAATGATAGAGCTGCGTTTGCAGCACTGCACTTCTCACTGTGAAAACAGAGGTCTAATTTCTCTGTCTGGTCTTCCTTTTTGGTAAAAATTTAATACAGTTAAGACATCTGCTCTTTCATCACATTTGATGGAAATCAAGCAGTTAAAGTTTGCGTATGGGTGGGGAGGATGTAAGGGACCATCTGACCTACACAATTATTTCCTCCGGAAATAATATAAGGATTTATGGATTCATAATGACTCAGCAGTGTCAGTGCTTTTAGACAGTCTATGCTAGAACTTGTCAATATTATGTAAACATAGTTGTGATTTGAAATGAAGCTTGTGCTTTGGTGACTAATTTGCTGATTGCGGAAGAGGGGAAAGGAGTGCTAACTAGCCTGCAGCAGGAAGGCAGCATTCCCGAAGTCTTTTTGCATAAGTGAGTTGCCCTGCTGTACATATGAGCAGCTCTCCAGCCTCAGCAATACTCCAAAAAAAAAAAAAAAAAAAAAAAAAAAAAGAAATTTGAAAATTTTAAAGGCCATATTTCAGTTTGATACAAAGATCCATTTACACGATTACACGATGAAAATTTATTTGTGATGGATTTGGCATCTTCATACTGTAATTCACCTCTACGATGTCAAGGGCTGCATAAGTGACAGGCTTACACACCAAAACAATACTTTGGGAATTTTAGATATGTATGGACTTCATGTTGCTTTATTTGGCCAGCTAGTGCTTTTCATAGTAATGAAGAATTAAGTTCTCCAGTACCCTACAAAAACAAAAAATAGGGACCTGAGCTGTCATATAAAGAGTATCTGGCGCCCACAAATCTGAAAACTACTGGGCAATAGCTTCCACCAAGAGTTATTCCTCTATCCACAGACAAGAGCAACCACTCCAAAAGCTAGTGCCAAGGCTGAGAAAATGTAAAGGTAACTTTCCCTCTTCCATGATACTATATATAGGTATGGGTATTAGCATCATTAGTGACATGATTGGATACAGTAAGCTTAGCAAAATTAAAGCAAGGAGCTAAACTTGTGCTGCAGGCAGTTTTCTTAGAATCATTTTTTCCCCCATGCATGCATAGATGTCTTCATGAATGTTTCAATGCTGGCGAGCGAAACAGCACTGTTAAATTCTCTGAAGCAACCATACTAAAAGAACACAGTTAATGGATCAAGGTACATTTGCTTAGTTTTGCCCATCATGTAATGGTGATAATTTTTTTATGATCAAAAAGTGTATTGCCAAGGTACATTTGCTTAGTTTTGCCCATCATGTAATGGTGATAATTTTTTTATGATCAAAAAGTGTATTGCCATCAGAAAAGGAATGCAGAAAAGTCGTGATCCACTTACCGAATGATGAGTAATTCAACCCAGACTCTCACAAAAGCAGGTAACGGGCCAAAGGCCTCCAGGATATAGGTGTAGTGGCCACCAGATTTCTTAATGCAGGTTCCTAGTTCAGCATAGCAGAGGGCACCTGTGAGAATTCAACCGTGACATCACAGGAGATATCCAGAAACACCTTTCAAAACACTTATAAGCTAAACAATGGAGCTGCCATGGTATCACAACTACTCGATATATTTGAGCCATTTTTTTTCAAGCAATTTTGTTTTAATTCATTCAGCTAGACTTGCAGTTAACCCAACTGTACATACATACAGTCACATTTACGTGTAAAACCACTGAACAAACTATTAGCTATCAGCACATTTCATTATCCGTCCGTATCCTGTGAACAGGGACAACAAAATGCTGTGTCACGCCAGCTACCCCGGCTCCCCAGCCAGCCTGACTGTGCAGTTAGTTACGTGAAAGCCTTCTGACACGTTTGCTTCTTATCAGATGACGATCAGCTCCTTTCAGCCTTAGAGATGCCTGGCTCAGCCACTAAAGAAAAGCCTGAAAACTGTGTTACCTCTCCTTAGCCACGGGCAAAGCAATCACTGGCCAAAATTTGGAAGCAGGAATTGCAGATTAAGAGTTTTCCTCAATAATACTCCCAACACCTTCAATAAAAAATGCGGAGGATGGCTTAGCCCTGGCTTTTCACCACTGGTGCAGTGTGGCTGTGTACTACTAATACAATGAAAGCTCATTTCTGCATTGCCTTAAATACAGACCACTTCATGCTTTCAATGCATGAGGCTTATTTCATGCTTCGGTGCATTTACACTGACTAAAATAAAACCCAAATTGTCATCATGTTGCTACATTAGTTCATGTAGAAGGGCTTCGGTCCCCTTTGGAGCAAGCACTGGTGGCATTTCCAGCTCTCACAAAGCTCCCCAAGGCTGCTGCCAGCACAACGCCTGGCCTCTGCCACCACGGAGCAGGCAGCAGCACGCTACAGGGATGAGGACCTGCCAGAAGCCTTCTTCACCCGTGCACCATCTGCTACTGATGCTTAATGAGCCATCACCCAGTCACAAAGCCAGGGGATTCTTAGCTCCACAGGTGGGCCCCATCGATAGAGAAGTGTACCACATTCAATAGATGTAGGCAGCCCTTTTAGAAGAGTCTGGGAAGCCAGATGAAAACAGGAATAAAGTTTGTAAATACCACATCACATAAAGTTAAGATCAGCAACATATATGAACTCTTTTCAGCTCTGCTCCCTGCGTGCTTTTATGCTGCAGCACTTTAAAGATGAAAACTACAGTTGTCAAAACCACCTAAACTGTACAAGCCCATTAAAGCTGTACCGCATTACGACAAATTCCATCCTTGTTCATTTGCTTTGTTTGGGGCTTCACAAAAATGTGGCAGCTTTTATCTGCTGTTCTTCAGCTTACCCGAAAATGTACTTCAAGGAATTCTTACAGCCATATTAAAAAAAACCCCAATGATGGGTTTTCTCTTGCCAGCCTCTCCTGTTGAGGTTCAGAATGAAATGAAATTGTGTTTTAATACATGCTAAACACACAGTCTCAGCAAGACCTTAAGTAATCTTTGCATGTGATTTTTACTTTAATTAAGTCACGCAGGGAATTAACACCACCCATGGCATAAAAAAATACAGAAAAAATAACTGTAACAAGTCTATTCAGAGAAAGAGTATCTTTTGCTGGACCAGATTACACAGTTCTTCATGTCCTGAGATCTGGAAAATGACCTAGAAAAGCTGTCTGATAAAAAAGATACTTTTTAAATTTTTTTATTTTTTTTTTTGTATAGACGTTACTTCACAGCTAGAAAACTACTACTATTAAAGTTAAAGCTAAAAATGCAATGCTTAAGCGAATTCGGTTTTGACTACATCTAGAGACCAGGGTCTTCTGACAGGGTTACAAATTGTATCTGAGGTCTTTCTTTGCAGGGGAATTTTGGTTACAGGCAGGACTTCCTTGTCTGTACAACAGATCATGCTGCACATTGTCCCAATGCATTTAACATTTGACCAACACGGGTCCTAACTTGCTTGCACGGTCTGTTGGGCTTGGGTGGGCTCAGCCTGGAAACAGCCCCTGCTCCTTTTAAGCTCAGAGCCAATTCACACAGGGTGTCATTTGCATGTTCCACCTATTAAGCAGACACGTGTTAGCCCGTGTTTGTCCTCTTCACTTCCTGCCAGAAAACAACTTGTTTCTGTTTTAAATAAAGCCAATATTCATGTTAGTTCTTCAGCTTCTTTGAGATTAGTTCATTAAGTAGGTCAATGAACCCTCTGTCCCACAGAGGCCAGGGTGGGGTTTGCCACTCTGAATGGGGGCTTTGTGTACGGAACAAATAAACTGGCATTCTTCAGAAGTTAACACTTCAAAAATACATGAAATTAGTAAAAACTGTAACAATAGGCGGGCCAGCAATAAAACTTGCATTACAGACCTGTTTCCATCACCCTGTGTTTTGCAGCGCAGCCTTTCAAAGCAACATCTTGAACAAGGAACAAAGTAAAGAGCAGTCATACAAGACGGGGGGGGGGGGGGGGGGGAGGGTGGAGGGGGGGGTGTGTTACTGTCATTATTTTGCTCCTGTTCATGCCAACACAGTTTATGTCCGGGGGGAATTGCTCCGCTCAGACCTTGCTCTAGCCTCTTGGGAACTAAATCAAGCTGCCTAAACATTTTGCTGGTGTTTGAGTGAAGCGCCCCAGACCCGCCAGGGGCCTTACAAGCAAACCATAAACTAACTCTTACAGGCAGAAGAAAAACATTATATGTACAGCACATTGTACGGCATAAACCGGACATTTATTAGGGAGCCATATAAAACAATAATTTATGCTTCCGATCTTTACCGAGCAGGCAGCAGGGGGACGGGGGCTGCATACCTCTGCGCCCTCCACACAACCTATCAGACAGCAAAGCCCTTCCATAGCCCCATTGGTCCTGGGCTCCACGCCGTGCCTTGCTATCCAATGGCAAAATCTGACAAATAACAGCAATAATCCACCGGCCACCCCTCTACACCAATTAGAAACTTGTCAGGGACTTACCGAAGAGGGAGAGGATACCACAAGCTGTCCAGACAGTCAAGGACATGCCCACGCTGCCTGTGTTCTTCAGGATGCCTTTGGGAGAGATGAAGATGCCAGCTCCAATGATAGTGCCAATTATGATGGATATCCCCCTCAAAAGTGTCACTTTCTTCTTCAGCACAACTTTTCCCTCCTGGGCTGGCTGCTCGCTGTCCATAGAGGGCAACCTGCCATTAGCTTGCCCCTGCAAGTAGCTCCCATTAGAGACCGTGGTTACAGCAGCTTTCCTAACCATGCTACAGTGCCACCAGCACACCGACAGCAAGCGCAGGCAGAAAAGTTTTCAGCAGAAACTCAAGGGTGGTAGTGGTTTTGTTTTTTTTTCCTCTCTGTGTAGCCAACTACTTAGCCTCCTCCTCTGCCCTCTCTTATCTTTCCAGCTGCTCCTACACACAGGTAGCAAGCTCCTAAAGTGTATTTGAGCCTTTTCTGTGATCTGAGCACTGCTCAGGAACACCTGCGCTTTCACACTGCGAGCTGGTACTGCCCTATCATTGGAAACCAGCTCGGCTTCCGCGTGGACTTGTATTTAAGCTCTTGTCATACCAAGTTACTCCAGCTGAATGATGATGCAAATTCTCCAGGTTTGCATCAGCCATTTGAGAAACCTCTGGCATTACTCAGCATTTCTTTTTTTTTTTTTTTTTTCCCCTTTCTTTTTTTCTTTTAAAACAGTAGTGGCATGTTGCACAACTGACCTGGGGGTAGTGGGAAGAACAAAGCACTCGCAAGCAAACCCAGCCAATCAAGCTGAGCACATCACCCTCGGTACCCCGAGACACACTCCCAATTTTTTTTTTTTTTTAAAGCAACCAAAAGGAGCCAGAAACAAAAGCCTGTCTAAACACAAAGCTCGTCAGAGCGCAAGGGGAAAAGAAATCAAACAGGATACGTCATCCCTGGGTCTAATCCAATTTCTGTCTTGAAAAACTCTTCTTAACGAAAGTTAAGTTTGCAGGGCTTAGCTTGTGTCGCACTTGATCAGCCTCTCTCCCACCTACGTTACTTACCTGGAAATCTCTATAGGGACCTGTCCCTACCTAAAGAATACATACAACCCCCTCGTTACGCCGAGTTGCCTAGCAACACACCCAAACCAGCCTAATGAAAACCTGGGGTTACTTCCACAGTACAGTAATGTTCATACACGCAGTGTGTTTCTAGGATGTCGGTAAGCAACGCCACAACACTTCCTCTTAAGAAATACTACTAACATTTACAGCCACCTCGCATGTGTGATCTGGCAGAGGGCAGACAACACCCCAGAGCACAAGATCTCCAGCGGCTCAGGAATCAGAAAGGGCTTTTTGTGTTATCCTAGAGCTTCACTGACCAGATAAACAGGTAATCAGATGCATAAATACTTTTGTTTCGTGATCTGATCGTTTCAATTCAAACCTGAGAAATTAAACTGTTAAGAAGAGGAGCATTCGAATAAAACAGCAAAAATCAATCGCCTTCAAGCACTTGTAACTTAATCAAGGGACAGCCTGTGCAATATACGCCAAAGGGGAAAAATCCTTCACAGCATAACTATTGCAGCTGCTCGTGGCTTCAGATTAGATCAGTGCAAAGAGAAATTATTACTGCAGTTACTGCTCTTACAGCTACTGCTTAATTAGGACCTAGGATTGAGGGGGGAAAAAAAGATAGCAGTTAAAGCATTTGATCATTTCACAAGCAGGCACTGAGCTCTGAGCACTACTGTGCTTTCAAATTTATGTGAGAAAGAGGAGATCCTGGAGTATCATCAACACATGGCAGTTGTAAAACTTCAGTGTTTTTAAAGCCTCGTGTTTGCAGTTATAACTCACCTGTAATAATTTGCACTGAGATAAAAGAAGGCATAAAAAAATCTTATCTGGTTTAAATGCACACAGGTAAAACTGAAGTGATTGCAGCTTTTGACTACACGCAGGTAGTGCTTGCCTATTTTCTGAACACATCCTACCCCTCCCTCTGCTGATGTGTGTAGCAGCTGATCCCTCACCTCTCCCTACAGTTCATGCTCCTGTTGTCACTGCATCGTGTGCCCAACATCTCGGGGAAGCGAGTGCTCCTCCAGCTCATGCCATAGGTGACTGCACAGACCGCCCGCGGGCAGGACCTCCTCTGGTCACCGTACAGTCCAAACCAAACCGATTTTCACAGCATCAGTTACGTGCAAAGCCACGAGTAGGTGGTGTGCTATGCAGAATTGTTTTCCCCTGATGTACATTTCATAGGCTGCCCCCCCCCCCAAAAAAAAAAAAAAAGATTATAAATGAAGTAACCAACTAGATGAATCAGACCAGGAAAAAGCATTAACCACAGAACTGGGTTGGGCTGATGACCTTTATTTTAATTTTCAAAGGCTATTTAATGAAGAAGCACATGACATCTTAAGACATCTAATACTTTAAGGTAATCACTCTTAACTAATGCTTATCCTTTATTTACACATGAAGATGGTTCCAAGATCAAACCAGAAGCCCAGTAAACCTCCCAGACAATCCTGAGGCAGCTCCCAGCAATCTAGCTGTCCGCATCAGCTGTTCAGTAAAAACACTGGACAGTAGAATAGCTTTCAAATTTCATTTGACCACTAGCCAGAAGGACACATGTTTGCCCCTTGGACATAGTTATTAACACTCCCACACAGTGAAAAGGGTGCTTGCTTTTTCTGTGGTATAGGGATAACATGCACGCAAAGCTTAGGACCATGTGAAATTTCTAAGGTGGGAACTAAGGAAAGCTGGATGCAGAAAATTCTTTTCCTAAATACTCACAGCTTGCTAGTGAGCACGCTATTTGTAGCCTTTCCCATGAGTACTGTTGTATACACTGTTTCTCAATGCTATCCACTAAGAATAAACAAAAAAATAGGAGCACTTTTTCTCCTTTGAGTTCAAGCTTACCTCCAGTTATCACTTCTACCCATCATAAGGAATACTTGTTTGACGTTAGGGGAATATTTGTTATATTCGGAAATTTCACAAGAATCCTCCATCATCTAAGCCCAGTCCCAAGGAGAGCATGAAGCAGGAAAAGGCACATCACTGCCTGCTTCCCCCATTACACAGCATACTCACAAAATCTGTTCTGATTACCTGTAGCCCACCAACCCACTTTCATTTGAATTATTCATCACAGAGCAAGGACTGCGGTATCACTATGCAACCGCAACACACAATGCTCCCTGTCTTTTCAGAGAGCTCTTCTGAAAGCGCAGGGCTTAACCTGTCCAACACTCAGAACAGCCCTGTTCTTCCATAAAAACCCACCCTGAAGACAGAACAAAAAGGTATAAGGTGCAATTTTCTTTACTCCGATGAAATTATTTGAAGCAATATTTCTAAAAATGATGCTCTGAAAATAAACCCTCAGCCTCTAATAGTAGCTGGCACTGTGCACAGCCTTTTATTATTTCTCTCTGGATGTGTGGTTGGGTTTTTTTCCCCCAATTCATAGATGTTTTCTCCGGAACAAACATTTTAGAGCATAACCGACATTGTCACTGTGAAATGGTTTCCTTTTGCATTTCACCATCAGCCTTGGACTACCTATCCACAGCCTGTCCTCCGACACCTACACCCTGCAAAGGGCTAAAGCACTGGCCGAAGGCATCAGCTCCCCGTGCTGGTTGCCCGCTGCCATGGGTGGGCTCTGGCCACCAGGACTGGCTGCGCTGCTGGGACCTTTCATGGTGTGTGTCTAACACAACCTTCACAACATTTCTGCCTGCTGCACTGCACTACTCCAGCAAATTAAAAACTCGAGCATCACGGGGAATAATGATACTACAGGTATCACGTACATACACACACACACATATATACACAATAATGATACAGGCGCGCCCCTGCTTTTCTGCACTTGTAGAGCTGGGGCCAAATATCTGGACACAGTTGTATCTCCAAAGCAGCTACAGTTTTGACATTTCCCCTGAAGAATGCTATGAACACACACACACAGCATTCCCCTTTATGGGAACACTACAACACACGCACAGCAAAGTCAAGGATCGAAAACTCAAGCCTGGACTTGAGTTTCAACTTCCCAAGCCCACAAAACCTCCTTAATTTCTACGTGTAGCGAGCATACCTTGACAATCCTTCCAGGCATTTGTATATCAGCTTATGGCATCAAACAAATCCAGAGTCAGAAGCCAAGCCTCCAGGCCACACACTGCCACACTGACTGGAGACGTGGGAATAAAAAGGAAGCATATAAAGACTGAAGAGGCGAGGAAAGCCCCAGACTCTTTTGTGTGGGTGGCATGGCATGAAAAATTGTTTAGAAAATTAAGCTGTCGCCTCTGTATAACGCAGAGTTGTTTGTGAGCCTCGGAAAGTAGCCCAGTAGGAAGGCAGCAGTCTGGTGTCAAATGTCAAAGGAGAACAAAATACTTAAATGTATTTATTTCATATAGATAATCTAGCACTGGAAAGTTTTGACTGGGAATTTTCAGCTCCTTTTGTACTGTTAAGAAATAGTTTAGCTAGCGTTGGGGGGCGGGGGGGAATAATCTGTAAGCAATTTAAGAACTAAGGTGTCATTGTGAATTAAATGAGAATAGGATCATTGTGAAGTATAGAAAAATCTCAGTAGATAGGGATACTTTTTTAAGTTATAATGCAAACTGAGAACTCTGACAAGTCTAAAACAGTTTGTTGTTGTCTGTACTACAGGTCAAAGCTTTAGTTAAAAACGGAATTACTAAGAATGTTGGGGGAGTGTTATTTTGTAGTCAGAGACTCACAAATTACTTGCTTAATTATTTCGCATTCCGCTTTGTGCCAGATACAAAGAAGATATTTAGAAGAAAAACAAAAAATGAGAAGGAATGAAATACACATCCATCTTAGAGGCTTTAAAAATGAGACAAAATCCTATAAGAAATCCAAAAGCAATTCAAATGTTATTTCTCATATTTTCAGTAAAAACCTTCCAACAAAATGCCTATGCAGTCAACAAACAGAAATCTGGTTCCAAGAAGACCACAGACAATGACAGCAGTTTAGAAGGCAAATACTTCGGAAAGTTTCCTCATCTCCAGTTTGCTGATAGGTGCCAGTCAATTTTCAGCTGAAAAAAAGAAAAAAAAGGGATTTCAGAAATCCCTTCTATTTTTCTCACTATTACAGCTTTATTTCAAAAGGCATGATGATTTCAGCTGAGTGGTTTGACATTTTTATAATATTTTTGATTTTATTTTTTTTTTTTTAGCAGACAAGAATCATTAACGCCTGGTACCAAGCAAGAAAACTCCACATGAGAGAAAGCCAATTCTTACCGAAGCCCTGTGTATCTGAAAACATGATTGTGTTTTATACTGTCTCATTTTTCATATTCAAGATATATGCAGCTATAACCTAAGCAATGCTGTACATAAATATTATTCTTGAGTTTTCTGTGTGTTTCTCATCAGAAGGATGACACAATTTTCAGTCACTGTTATTGTTCCTCAGCTTTTGGATGCAAACACTGAGATACCCCATGGCTTTCAAGAAAACAAGACCTCAGGGTAAATTTCTGTCAAAGCTGCATGTGCCAGATACCTGGCACAATGGCAAGATTGCTGTCTGCTTCAGGGAGTCAGGATTTTACCTGAGCAGTCTCAGGCTAGGCTGGGCATGTGAACAGAATTAATCAGCACTTCTGAAAAAAATCAGTATTTCTAAAAAAAATCAAGATAAAGACAGAATTAGCACCCAGAATCTGTTTTTTTTCCCTAGCTTATTTCTCCATTTTCCTGATGAATACTCTTCACACTAGATAGAAAGCTTATAATGTGAAGAATCCATACAACAGCTGCCTAGATTATCAAATTTAGGCTTGGCTATTTAATTACTCTTTATTCGTTTTTATTGTAATTTCCATATAACTTATACAGTATCATGTATACAAGAAACAGGACCCTGGGACATTGGCCTTACTCTTCTATTCAGCCAGGTGCTGTACTTTGTGTCAACCATGTTTTACCACCATGAATCAAACCTTTCTTTTTTTTAAAAAGGTTAATGATACTTACCCTAATTCACAGGTGTGACAGATTCAGCCACTGAATTCTGTCACCAAAAATCATCTAACCAAAATTTTGGAAAGGGAAATTTCAAGAACTTAAAGTTTTACTTTACTGACCACTCTATGGGGAAATCTTTCAGATCACTTGTCATATCTGAATTCCAGTTCCTTATTCTCACCCTTAACAGAACATCACCCTTCTTTTCTGTCAGGTTTAGCAAGCTCATTCCCCTCCCGTTGCATACAACTTAGACTAGATGGAGCATACATTCAAAGTTATTTGTTTTTTTCCTGAAGCAGAAAACTATACTCTTACCCAAGAAAAACTGTAACGGGATTTTTAGTTCCCGTTCTTCTTTCTATTACCAGATGAGCAATAGTTGCATCTATGGATTTCTCTTTTGGTTTATTTAATGTAGCTTTTTGTAACTACATTACACTAACGTAGCTTTTGTTAAAGCTACATTTGTGTAATGCAGTTTCGTAGTCTTGGCTGTGGCCTCTTGCAGGTCATGAATGCAATAAGGTCAGGCTCCAGTCAACAAACTGCCAGGTCGTTAGGGCTTCTTTAGCGTCAGCAGCAACAGCCCAACATATGCATTGAAAGAGATGGACAGAAACATCTCAGTTAAAGGTTGAAGCGGTGACAGAGTTTACCACGAGAAGGGATTAAACTGCAGAAAAAGCAGAAAAGCATGTATGTGCAGAAATACTTCACTGGTGATTGGTGGTCAATCATCCAGACTGTCATAATTCAGCATTGAAATGCAGCCTATGGATCCCACAGGGAATCGTTTTATTGGCATCTAAATGTGCATACTATGTCTTCTTGAGGTATGAAAAACTCCATCAGAATAGGCGCTCATTTGGAGCATCGCCAAGGTGCTTCAGCAGTTTGTGCTAGTGCAGCTCCATATATTTATTATTCCCACACTTCAATTGAGAAGAGCATCTTAGTGCTGAGATTGTGCCTCTGTTTTTTCTTTGAAAGTGAAATTCCTCCTTTCCACATTCACAATATATTCTTCAGAGACGCTGTCTATTCAAGTGTAGTAATTTTATCATGTTTTGTGACTTTTAGTAAGAAGAATATGAAGCCAAGGTACAGCAGACACATGCAGTGCATGGGCACGATGAGGGTATCTCTGTCTTGTCTACTCTAGACTTTAAAATTGTGTGCAGTACAGCTACCACGTCGGAAATCTGCCCTCTTCCCCCTCATGACATTTGCAGGGAGGTACAGGCTATCCAGAGCCTCAGAATTTAAGTCTCTGGGACAATAAGAAAGTAGTGGCATGGATTTCTAAGGACATTTCAAATTCATGCTTCACAGATAAGCTTACAAACAGCCAACAGCTCAACCCCTCTGTGTATAATGCACCAATTCTAGCCTTTTTCCTTCCCTCCCACGTTTAATCTAATCCAAAGATTAAGAGAGAATACCCTTCTACCAAATGCGTCCACTTTTATCATAAACTCTTTTACAACAAAATGGACCCTAACTACAGTGGTTTATTCTTTGTTAGTATCTTGCTTGCACTTCAAGGAGGAGAGTTGAGAGGTCTCTCTAAAAGCACACTTTGAGGACTCCTGCCTTAAAATAAATCGATATAATCAGTATTACTCACACTTTTCCAGAGGGTCCAGGCCCCTCACTGTAGGCAGGGTGGCAGAGAAGTTCACTGGGATGAAAGACTCCCACTCTTCTCTCTAACACATGCTGCTGAAATTAGAGCCAATACATAGAGTAGAAAATGTATACAGCCAGCTGTCTCTGTAGCAAAAACAAATCCTGCCCACTGCATAACCTGTCACACACAGAAGGGACCTTCCCCTTAAGTATACAATCCCGAGTATATAGAGAGAGCTCCACTACAGGGTACCCCATCAGCTTTATGAGTCAAAGAATTGTACCTGAGTAAAAACAGCACATGAAGTTAACTGTGGTCACTTTCCAGTAGCACAATGCCTCCCTGTAAAAGGCACTCCTTCTGCATACAGAAGGCTCGAAGAGGGAGGGCAGAAAGATGCGGCACTGTAAATCATGTGAACGCTTACCGGCGAGGTCAGAGTACCACAGAAGTTTAAGTCAGGGCAAACCTGACCTGCTCCCATATCAATTTCTATTCCAGTTACACAACGCAGGCTTTTACTTATTCTTAATTTAAACAAAAAATTGGAAGAAATGTTTATTTGGACAGCAGTATAGTCTAAGCAGAGAGATCACGCTAATCGTCTGAGTATATCTTTTATTAATAATTAATTAACTTCAATTTATTAAACCCTTTCAGGGAAACTAGGGAAAATATCCCAGTTCAGTTTTCTGAAAACAACATAGATTTAAAGGCACCTCCTCAGACATGACAGTAATGAGGTTGGTACCTGAGGGATATCTTGCCATTTGCTGTTGCTTTATTTCCATTTTTCATCTTTATTTCTCACCTTTTCTCCCACTTAAAGCACACTCTTTAAATTCTGAGTTGAAATAGGAGCTGTTCAGAACTTCCTCTTATTTTTCCATGCCTCTTTCCAGGGGACAAGAAGTGCTCAAATCTCAGTGCACCTCCATGAAAAAGGTAGAATTCACTCTTTGATCTAGGTACACACTGTTATCCCAGATAGCTCAGGCACACCTGCAGCAAGCAAAGCAGTTTAATCCAGAGATTTTTATGGTCCTGCCTGCCCCTTGGCTTATGCCAGCCTTGCACATTGGAGGAGGACTTGACCAGCCAGCTGAGCCAGCCTTGGTGCGTCCACGCCAGTGCACAGCCAGGCAGCAACCCCAGGGAGGACGCAGAAGTTACCAGATTGCCTTTTGGCATTGGTATCACTTCTGAGGCTGGTCTGGGGGCTACCATACCTGCTTCCCTCCAGTGCAGAGTCAACTTGGCTCAAGATGCAAAGACAGGAGTTTCTGGGTTTACTCTAGGCAGCACAGCAAGAATGAGCAATATTGTCAAAATAGGAACTATGCTATTACAAGTAATTTGGTAGTAATTCCACTGATTCTCCCCTTCCAAATGAGAAACGCTTCATTGCTCCTTCATCATCAAGGAAGAATAGAAGAGGCACTAACAGTCAAAATACCAAAAAGTGCCGACAGATCCTGTAGCCAGAGTAGAGAGGTTTTTGACGGTCTCGCCTCTTCATATGGACAGCCTTGCTAATCTTCACAGAATGAAGGATGTCACCATGAAGCAGAGTGCGAAGGACTGAAAGGTCAAAGTAGTAAAGAATTTTATTTTATAGAATGTATTTCGCATTACATTTCTAATGTTGCATCTCCTGACCAAAGCTATTCTGAACACACTGGGCGACAAAATAGAAATTCAACCTCCTGACAATTACTCTGTCAGACAACTGGAAATGAGAAACGATGCACCTAGCCACTGTCCATCTTTGTAACTCTCCCTTCATCTCCACAAAAAGGATACGAAGTCCAGTTTTCCTGGAAAAGTTCCCTTTCTCATCTTCTGCACGGGATGCACAGGCAGCCACGTGTTCGGGTACCTATGCACCACCACAGCGGAGTCACAGTAACAGACAAGTCTCTCCAAGAACTGGGAGAGCTTTTTACAAACCCTGTTTTAATTTTATCGCGTAAGCTTATCTGACGCCAGCACTACCTATCCAGATTTACAAAATCCACCTCTATAAGCTTCAGAATCTCCTAATAAGTGAATTCTCTTATTCAATGTGAAAATGAAGTAATCTTCCCACTCCAAACAGTCCAGCATATCATCTGCTTAGCACGTTTTCTTTTCATTTAAACAAAAAATACAAATACAGCTTTCAATCACTTAGGCTAAAGACTGAAGCTAGAGCTCCTCACCTCACATTCATCAGGGGCAGAACTTCTTCCATCACGTCTTATGCTACACTGAGCATAATAAACTCAAATTACATGAAATCACAGTACGTCTTGTCAAAAAGAAAGCTGCAACTCCCCGGGGTAAAAGACCATACATTTTTATTTCCCCTCGTATGGTCTTGCATTTACTTCCACTTCTGATAATTACTGACTTGGGAGGGCAGAGAGCAGGGTGGGAGAAAAGCCAGGAACTGGGCCAACCTCTGGTTTGAAACGTTGTTTTCTTCTCTATTTTGGCAGTAAAATTTTGCATTCATTTTCTTGCATTCCATAACTATAGCTATCAGTGACTCAGTTTATAAGGGCAGTTGTCAGAGTATGCAAAAGTAATTCTAAAGCTAAAAAGCAGAAGTGCTTCAGCCACCATATTCTGGATTTTCATATGTCTGTTGGCAGTTTCTGTGATTGAAGCAGCAGATTCAAAACTCAACACCACAAAATATATAGTGAGGTGTAACAGTACAAAAGTTTACTGGGTTAAAAGGAAACCTGCAACTATTTTGTTCAGCAAATAAAGCCTGAAAGTAAAAAAAACCAACCAACCAAACAAACAAAAACAAAAAAAAAAAACCAACAAAAAAAAATCACCACACACAAAAAAACACAAACCAGAAAAGAAAAAAAAAAAAAGAGAAAAAAAAAAAGCAAGCTGGGAACAAAACTAAATATACATAAATATGCATTGGTTTGTTTTGTCTTTGAAAATAAATGTCCAGGTGCTTAGCTGTCACCCAGAGAGGGAACATTTTAGCACACCAGAGAGTATGCAAGCATGAATGAAGGGACTTTTGGCTCCTTCCTCTGCAACCAGTTGACAGGCTACTCTCTGTGTGTATTTTAACAGGGCCTGGGGATTATATGCCCTTGTCCCTGCTCAGATATGAAAAAAGCCAACCACACCTGAGGCATTTCTGTAAGGACTGCAAGACCGGAACAGCGACCAAAATGGCAGGCAGACACCAGCACCACGCTGGCATGATCAGTGCAGAAGTAAAAAGAAACCTCTATTTCAGTGATCCCCTTGTAGTGTAGCCCATCAACTTCAGATTCAGAATCTGGCCCTGCATGAACATTGACCTACTGGCACTATCTGTCACGTTGAGAAAGGGACGCTTTTTTCCTCCAGACATGACAGATGTGCAGTTTAAACCTCTCAGTTACCAAAATCTCCTTCCTACCTAGCTGCCAGCTAAACTAGTCAGCTTTGCTCAATAACCTGATAATATGAAGTGCCGTACAACATCTCTGGTATTTAAAATTAAGATGCTCCTTGCAGTCATGCTTAGTACTTAACTTTATCTGCATGGCTTTTCTGCTTTTGTACTCCTCTTCTGATTTGAAACTACAGAAATTTATTTGCATTGAGGGCTCCTCACTATATTCTCTTTGATTCTTTTTCTGTTCATCAGAGGATATTTTCATCTTCTAGAGTCTGACACCATCCTGAAGAGCAAAACATTATAAACAGATTACAAGCAGTGTGCGTTCAAATAAATTACATGTTTAAATGTGTCAGTTAAATTATAATGCTCAATTAGACAGCTAATTATGTTGAAAATGCAGTTGTGTGCATAAATTGATGGCCACTCCCCCAGCCTGCCTGGCTGCTTCCATTCATATATTGTCTCTTCATAAGTATTATTTTTCAAGTATCACCTGGTGGAAGGTGCAGCTAAGTGCAGTCATACACTGTTTCACTGTTACTTCATTTTTAAAAAAATCATTTCAAATACAATTCAGCATTCTCACTGAGTTTTACTACCTGCCATTAGAACTTTAGTGGCAGCTGGTTTGTGGACTAGGTTCCCAGATTTCTCAGGGTCACATTCCCAAAAGGCTTTCCCCCTGTTTACGATGTCTTACTTTCCAGGATACTTTTTAATGACTCTCACTGCATCATTCTACAAGGAAAATATAAATTTCTTTTAAAATTACATGCACATGTGAATTTTACAGTTGACCTTTTGAATTAACAAAGTTGTGCATGAAACCACAACGGACAATTGTATTTATAAAATACAGTATTAATATTGCAATTGCACTCCTTAATACTAGCTAGGACCTGAAAATCAAGTAGGAAGAAGAATCTGTCAGCACCAATTAATCAAAATTTGATTTAAGGATAATACCTTGGTATTACAAAATACATCCTCATACGTATTCATGACATCTCATCCCCCAATCATCATGCAAAATAGCTCTTTTCAGATACATTCATCAAACCATTCATTCAGTTTCTATAGGTTCACAAAGTTTATTGGCGACCAATCTAACTAAAGCATTCATACACAGCAAAATCCAAGGTCTCATAGTTTGTAAGATCTGTGAAGAGCTAAATGAGTTGTTTGGTGTCACCAGACAGTTTGATATCTCATTTCTTACAGTATGAAAGAAATCATCAGTAAAGTTCATCAGTATTGCTGTGTTAAAAACTGAGGCAAAATAAAGACAGTATAATACCACCAAAGAGATAAAAGTAAATTCCACTCAGGCTCACCATACAGTATCATTTCAGGCAGTCAGCTGTTCTTTTTAGTGTTACGTTTAGATATTATACACAAATTAATGCTGGGGGGGGGGGGGGGGGGGGAAACCCAAGCATGATCATTTTCTTTCTTTTCTAGTTTTTTGGTCTTTCTTGTAAATTGTCAAAGGTAAGAGTTTTATTATAAGGTCTAAAACCATTGTTATACAGTTTCTCCATACTGTCAGGCCATATGAGCCATAATTATTTGTAAAAGTGTTCTGTCAGCCTGTATCTCCTAATAATCCATTTAAGACACCTCCCAGTAAAGAAAAGACAACTGAAATAACCCTGTGTCTGTAGCTCTGGGCATATACAGTAGTAAAATCCAGCTCCTCGAGACATGTAAAATTAATCTGGATAAGTACTGCAAATGACGATGTATGAACCTACTCCAACTCTAACAACACAAGAGACAAAATGATCTATTGTGCTACATCTTTTTTTTTTTTTTTTTTTTTAATTATTACCTCTATGGTCATTCAAGAGGGAAAGCCTTCATAATTATGCTCTACTTTGTCCTTTCAGGACTTGCAGTAACTCCTCTAAAATATCTCAACAACAGAAATCAGGGAATTCCAGGATATGTTTTTTATGACACATGTTACAAATTATTAAATTCCGCTTTGCAACTAAAAATTCTGTTTGCCTCTTTTAAAAAATGGCATTAACATTCACCCATCAATTTCTGACATGCCATTTTGAACCTCTAGTAATGGTAAAACAGACTATTTGAAATACATAGAAGCAGGGTTAGTATTTATCATTTGGTCCTCGGTCTCTGAGCAGCGCCAGTCTGCCAGCCTACAGAGTCAGAAAGTGACACTGAGAAGGGCTAGAAACTGCTTAGAGATTTTTAAAGGTTCTTATGATTGTCACTAAGCTCACTGCTCCACAACAGATTGAAAAATGCGAGAGGTTTTCCAGCTGAAGTCACGTGTGTATTAAAGAGGATTAACATGAACAGCCAACTAGCAAATGCCAGTTTCTTTCTTTCCATTTTTTTAATCCTCCTTTCTTTCTATCCTACAATAAAACCTTTTTTTTTCCTCCCCTCCCCCCTGCCCCCCTTCTATATATTTCCCCTCTTTTGGAATAATGCATTAAAGAAGCTGAAAGTCATTTAACAGATGCATCTAGCACAATGAAATTCTGTGCTACAGACTCTGAGGATGCAGACTGCGTAGTAAATCTCACTCAAAGCAAAGAGTATTAAATCATGGAACCATTGGAATGACTCAGGGTCACAACTGTTCATTTACACAATTCAGTTGTTGCATGCTTATCTCTGCATTCTCTTCTGTCCCCAGTGTGTATATCAACAAAACCTGTTCAGTCAGAAAAACACCTTTGGGTTAGCATCCAAAGCCATCGCGGACAGGAATAAAATAGAAATGCTTTGGGTGAATCACACTGAAAGGCAGCCTTCGGAGTGACACCTCTACCAAGGCAGAGAGCAGCACCGCTGCTTTTGGACACTGTGCAGCCTCATCCCATCAGCTGGCCAGCTTTCACCTTCAGCTACATCTCCAAAACATTAATGGCATCACGGTCTGGCCCAGTCCTACAGCTGCTGTTCACACACAGTAGGTTGGCTGAGTACAGCAAGAAAATCAGAGAAACAAACATTGTAATTAACAGATCTCACAATTTTGCCCAGGTTTTAATAGTTTAATCAATTAGCTGCATACTACTTCATGTTGAAGCCTTTCCATGATAACCTGATGTGTTCCCTGGGTGCACTCTCAACTGAAAGTTAAGGGAAAGAAAAAATACAAAGTTGTGGGGGTTTTGGGTTTTTTTTTTTTCTAGTGGGAAAAAAAGTGAGATCGGAGGTCTGTGGTTAATACTAAGACAGTATTATCCACTTTCTTTTCTAGGAACATTTTTGTTTTTCACAAGAGAAGTCATTTCTGGTGACATCATTAACTGCTGTATAGCAGCTCAATGCCATAACCAGACAGTCCTTCAAGGCCCGGCAGACTGGGCTCCCCAGCAAACGCCACCCACCTGCAAGGCCACCAAGAGTTGACTACAGTTGCGGCTCCGAGATTTCTTGATACAAAAGTTGCACCTGAATTATCACTATTTTAACTGCCAGAGCACATCTCCACCACAGATTTGCATAAGCCCTTTTCAGACAACCTTCAACTCTGGAGAAAAAAAGATGTTTTCTCCATTTTTGCTTGAAATTTTTTCTTTTGTTTTAGACCATCCACTCATACTAAAACAAACAAACAAACAAAAAACAAACAAACAAAAAAAAAAACCCCAACAACAAACCACCAACCAAACCACACTGTGCTCTTTAAATTCCTTGCTTTCAGTTTAGAGTTAAGTTTTCCAAGATATATTTTTCAACAATCTTAAGGATACATATGAAAAAAGAAAAAAAATCACCAACAAATCTTGATCCTCACTAATTTCTATTGTAGGAACTTTTTTTTTTCCATTAACATTGCTGAATGTCATTCACAAAGCAATTTGACATCTGTGCGCACTTAAACTATGAACATCTCAACACTTCCCTTTTAAATTCCTCAGGAAGTAGTGGTCAGATTTAAATGCCAAAGATGAGGAAGATAAATTTCTGAATGGGACCTCTGAGAGACAGATTATAGCACATTGTAACTATTACATTAAGTTTTCTCCAGGTGGAAAAAAAAGCCAAAGGTAAAGGAGACCCCTGGGTCTCTTACTCTGTTCATTTAGGTCAGAAACCTTTGTAGCACTTAAATATTTCAAACTAATTCCCCAGAAAAACCTCAAAAAAGTAATATTTCACTTTTTTTAATAAAACTCTCTCAAAGTACAAAATTGGCTAAGCCAATCTGAGCTGTAGCTAGGAAGAAGTGGTACGTTAGTACACTGAGAGATTGATCTCGTTACACTTACAAACCACCAGAATAACGCTTTAGTGCAGTGTCTTTCTCTCATGCCCTTTTGCAAGTGAACTTAATTTCAGCCAACTCTGTTCTCAGATATGGCTCCAAAAATGGGGTAATTTGGGTGTCAGAATAAAATAAGCAGGCTTTTTTCCACTGTAGTTATTTCATTTCTTATAATACATATATTCTTCATTCAATTACCTTACACCAGAGAATCTGTTCATGTTTCAGACCTTAATGAGCACATAATATCCTTCAAGAGATACCTGTTTGCTGTGTTTAAGGCATTAATTCTCTGAATGAACCTTAAACTCCTGCTTATTCAGGTAGAGTTTTCTAGACGTAAAAAGCACCACTTCAGCAGATTATCAGCCATGAACTTTTTCAATATATATCCAATAACATTTTTTTTAAAAAAAGCATTCAGACAGTTTTCATAGATCAAAGTAATTTTGTCATATCCTCAGTTTGAAGAAAATAACATTTGTCCACTGAAACTGGTAACTCTACTATTACTCCCAGTACACGTTACATGTGAAAAACAGAGAAACTAAATTAAAAGGAAGAAAAATTCAGCTTCGTATTCTCTTGGGAGGAGACAAGAATGAAGGTCCATAAGCAGCTTCTTTCATCCAGTTTTTCAAAGAAATGTGCGTTGGCTGCACGACAACCTCTGTCATGAACCATCAAGAAAATGCTGAACCTTGTAATATAAACCACCTCCACTGCAAAAGTAACTCTACCAGCTGGCAGTAGTAATCAGGAACACAGTAAATTTATTTATCTTACTACACAAGCTGCCTGAAAGAAAAAGGGAGACAACTGTTATATTTATTTTCTGCACAGCAGCGCAGAAAGAAATGCATGGCCAAGCCTATGCCATTTAACTATGTTTAATCCAGAATCTCATCCAATGGAATAATCACTGACTAATCTCAGCAGGTAACTGCAGAGACACTGACAGTACTGATCACTTTATTTTTACATGGTTATCAAGTGATTTGTTTCAAAAAGGAAACAGTCCACCCTCCTTTGTCTGTTGGGTTCGGTATACCCATTATTAATGTGTAATTTGCTTCTATTGCTGTTTTCATAACTTTCATCATAATCTTGTGCTTGTGGTATCACTGTTTGCTGTGAAAATCATTAGAGGTTAGTGAACTACAAACAGAAAAAATTATTTATTTTAGTGTACATAAAGCTTTCTAATGTAAAATTTTGGTCATTTTCTCAAAATTTCCCCATGAGAATAACAAACAAGGGATTTTTTCACTCTGCTTTTAAAATCAGGAAAAGAATTTATAGCCTCCAAATGACTGTGGCCCACGGGAGAATCCTGGGACTTCTCTTTTCACCACCTGCCACTTCCCCTTTCTTGTGGTCACAGCTAACATCACAAGTCCCACTGCCTACCCAGTGACTCCTGTACTTCACTTTAATCCACTGAGTAGTCCCATGTCGGCTGCAAGTGCTTTAAGGCAGGAATTGGGTCATTGATTTACAAATGTAAACCAATCTACACAACAGAAATTGCTCAGACTAGCCTGTAGATGGGCACACACAGGCATCTTCTCACCCTGGGTATTCATGCTGCTGTGGCTACTCCGGTGCCTCTGTCCACCCACGCCAGTTTACTGACATGGCAAGCACCTCTCCCATTGGCAATATAAACACATCAACAACTCTGTCAGCTCTTGAAACCCAGCTGGACGCAATGCTATGGCAAATAAAGCCACATGGTACAACATGCTTGCTTGCCCAGCTCTGCTGATGTCAACTGCTGTCATGATGTCATGACCAGAACCAAAGACTTCCTCATAACACGGGAAGCTGTGCAAGATCATCGCTGCTTCACTGAAATTGTTGCAATCAGCTACGTAAAGATGAGTGCTTACTAAAGCCTGCGTTAGCCTCTGTCTCTTCACCCAAATATTTAGATGCATGAAAGCAGGTCTTTAGACTGTTGTCATTTCTATACTTTTGAGAGGAACTCCTATTCTTTTGAGAGGACACTGTCTGCACAACAAGGTTTGCCATTGTAACTACGCCCATTGGCAGTAGAGAGGAGAATAAATCACTTTGTCAGCCCAAATAAAGATAAAAAAATGCCTGGTGTAGAAACAGAATCACTAACAGCTGAGTACTTTCGCAGGTTGAGGTTACGTCATTTGTCATTTTTTGTATTATGCAAATACTCAGCACCTCTGCTAGACAGCATGTCCACCTTCACCATGTTAACATCGTGACATACGCTAACGTATGTTACCATAGCCATTCCAGTGCTGGCAAGGTCAGCATGAAAGCATGAATGCTCAGCAACTCTGACTGTTTGCTGGGGTTTTTTTGTTGGTTTTTTTTTCATTTGCATCTTTTCTATGAGAGATAGAAGCCCTGCCTGAGGAAGGTGGATTCATTACAATACTTACCCTTTTCTTCTTGTAGGTATGGGTCATCAGGGGCAGAAGGAGGTTAGACTGGGCTCATAAAACAACACAGAACATGCAAAGCGTGCTGCAAGAACTGTCTCGTTTTCATCCCTTGCCCTGTTCTAAGATAATATGAAAACTATGCGTGATTAATTTTTTAAAAATTGGAAAAGATGATGCCTAAGGCATCTCTAATCAACTTGCTGGTGAGGTACATACAATTCTGCTGCAGTCCTGCACCGCAAATAAGCTACACAGAATTTTAATACAGCAATTATTGCCTGCCACTTCAAGATAATGACTACCTACCAACCCATTTAAGATGGGTGTGTGTATGTGCATCAACAAGAGGGATAAATTGCAAGCTTCTTCAAAAAAGGAGGTGGCAGAATGAGATTTTTACTAGATGAACTACCCCATAACGCTCAAGGAGGGTAAAAGGAGTCATCTAGATGAGGAAAACTTACCACAGAGTACATCTACTACAAGGCCCCTTTACAATGCTCCAGAGTCAGATAGTGGCAGCACACCCAGAACAAGAAACAGGATCACCCATCCATGTAACAACACCTAGCGCTAAAGTAAAGCCTGCCAAATATACTGGCATGGACATATTTTTGGGCAGAGAAAATGTTGATAACTGAGGAAACAACAGTGGGAAAAGTAGAAGAGAGTGGAGGGCATGCCTATTACAGGAAAAAGAGGAACTTGAAAAAATTGCATCATTTCCCTCTCCTGTGCTGGACTTTGTGACCTGTCCCTGCGCGCCTTTGCTTTTCAGACACACCCATATAATCCTTCTGGGCCACAAAAGGCTCTCACAACAAAAGGTGGTGTAGTTCCTCTGCTTATCTAGCATTACACAGCCCAGCTTTAAACCAAGTGCATCCAGATGGAGAGTCAAGAGGTCACTGGTTATTTTTAAGCTCCATCTCTAGGAAAAAGCTTTTCCCATGGATGTTAACTATTAGTTGAAGTAATTGTGTGTACCCTAGCCTATGTCAAGACATTATTAGGTTAGATCCAATCTACAGCAAGCTTCTCTCCAGCTACACAAAAGTAACAGTGTGTATTATTATGACATAGTGGTGGACAAAATTTGGAAGAAAATCTTGTTTAGGCAGAAGAATGCAAGAAGCTGCCCTTGGATGGCAAACAAACAAACAAACAAACAAAAAACGAACAAACCCCCAAACATTACCCGTATAAGCATGGATAGGCACAATTTGCTCATACTTGGGTCTAGCAGACCCTGTTAACAGAAAAGGAATCACCCAAGAAACAATTTATTGCTGCCTGCTTCCACCCTAGTCAAACAAGGTAGCAGCTAGCTTTGAAAAACAGCCCAGTTTTCTAACGAGTTTCACAATAACACATAGATGTATCCAGAAAAACAAGAGGTGGGAGTGAGAAACACTGTACTGTATCAAAAAACCTGCAGGGTTTTTACCCCTGTGGGTAGATGCAGAGATAATGAATTTTTTGCAGTTAATCTCCTCTGTGTTTTGTTTTTAGACTTTGAACCCAACATGTGCACAAAACTCTACCAAATAGTTTGATTTTTGGTACTTTATGTAGGCTACATACATATATATAAACACACAACTCTACCCTGCTTAAGATTAGTATGCTTACAACCATTTGATCTGTAGACATCATGAAAATGCCAACATGAGAATTTTCACTAGAAATTTCTGAGCATCAGGTTTGTCCTCCTCCTCTAGATAACTGCATGAAATTCCTAAAACAGAAACAGAAGCTGAAAGGTAGATTCAGATTCAGAGTTTCAAAAAGATTTTCACAGATTTTTTTGCATTCAATGCAAGAAAGTAAGTTCGGTAATTAAGAAAATAAAAGGAAAGTTCTGTTACGGATTCAAAACTGATGAAGATTGCTTCATAAGGTAGAAGATCTTTGAGTTACAATATACTCAGTGGAATTGTAACACTAATGCTCTTTTCTGTGTTTATTGGCAAAGTGTGAAATGGGGTAAACCAGAAAAATTGCTTATGGCACAGAAGTAGTAAGAATTAAAAGGAAAAAAAAAATCTCAAGTCATAGCAATACTAAAGTATGGGGCAATACAGTGCCGGATGAAACTGAGTCTATGCAAGGGCCATCACTGAACAGAGATGTCTTATGAATTACTACAGTTGCAACTGAAAAATCATGCAGTTACTGAGAAAAAGCAATAGTGGGGACTTCCACTCAGTGCACAAAAGAGGTCAGCGGAAGAATATTCGATGACATGCTTTAGAATATCCTACTAGAACAACTCTGAAAATACACTTTTTTTTACCATTTTCAGCTTTCTGAAGCTCCTGGAGCTCCATTTCTACTATACATCTAATGTTTTGATCTTGTATACTCCATCACACACTGCCCAGCTCCCAGCTTTGCAGAGTCCTTGGCTCTGTTTCTTTCAACAGCTCTGCTCCTACCAGCCCATTGCCCTGTAAGGTGCCACCAATTACATCGCAAATCAATGCAAACATTGCTGACTTCAGAGAAGTTACAAAAGTACATATAGGGTCTGAGACGACAATGGTATGTGGACATTAAGTAGCACTTAGTTAAACAAACCTGTTGACCATTTTGACCCAAGTCACATCTTCTGAAGTCCCGCCGTTTGTGCAGGGCTAAGCAGGATTTTACATTCACAATGGACCTCTGTTCCATTTTCCCCTAAGGACAGCACATATGCCTCCAAATACCTAACAGAAGCTGAGACAATTCCAGCACTTTACTCCTCAGGTTTTTACAGAATTACTTTGCAGAAAAGATCTTCTGCCTAAAGCTTCTTCTCCCTGTGTTTAAAGACTACTTTAAGACCAACACATAAAACAGGCCAGCAGACAATGTTTTGCGTTTAAAGTCTACAGTGCAATGCATATCTTCTATACTGCTCCTCTGCTGAAAACTCTCTACATGAGTAAGTGTAGGAGACAGACATTATATAAGGTTGGAACATAACACGATACATGCCTGCACTCCTCACTCTCCCCTGACAGCTGCCTCATGCTTAGGTCTTCTTTCTGGAAACTGCATACCACTGCATGCCATGAATGTCAGGTCAAAAAGATCTGAGGTCCATGAGGAAGGATTTCTACCTGTTCTGATTCTGCTGTTAGCACTTCTTTGTCCATCACACACTCAAGCACACTTAAAATCTCAATGAGGATTTTATGGAATTATTCATCATCTTTATAGGTAATTAAATAATAGTGTACATGAGGGTTTTTTTTTTAGTTTCACCTCCACTTTAAGCTAAGATTAGTATTTTCTTTCTCATAGAAACATCTTCACTAATTTATAACATAGAAGGAGGAAACCTTAAGAACATTTAATTGTCACAGACACATTCTCAGCTCTTCATCTTTTGGTATTTAAAATTGTCTCCCCAAACCCAGTACCATGCCAAAAGAAAAGAAAAATAATATCAAAATAGAATGCAAAAAAAAGAGATCAGCTTAGGCTGCAAATAAAGTCAAAACATTCAGCAAATCTAAAATTGTAATAACTACAGCAAGAAAAGATATGGAAAAATCCATCGTGCAAGGGAATCTTTAGCTACAAATGAATGACCAGAGCAAAAGGCTAAGCTGTGCAGTCACCCTGCTGCTATGGCAGGGGATGCCAACACTAGGCTTTTTGCCGAATAGGAAACTGCTAAAGCGCAACCTTTGGAATGAGGACATGTCAGTAAGAACTTGTAATCTTGCGTCCTGTGGACAGCTTTTGACCATGAAGTCTCTAATATGCTTGGCTGTGCTTTATTATTTTTTTTTTATTATTATTTTATTTTTTACTATGGCAGGCAGTGATTTTTTTGTGTTAACAGTGATACCAGGCAATACTGGCACCAGTACTTCTAGCTGTAGGACAACAGGAGACTGCGAAGCCATCTAACTTCTGCTTCAATGTAGTGTTGAGATTAGTGCTAGACAGTTCACACCAGAAGCTTCATCAAAGCCAAATAATTATACAGTTAGCTTTCCTTTAAAATATATTCCATAGCTACTATAACTTGTTAATAACTTTCTGCAAGGCGTGAAGTATCTCTGAAAGTCACACACTAGCCAAAATATGTTTGCTCTCCCTTTAATCCCACTGATAAGTTTCAAAAATGTTATAGTTCAATTACATTGTTCTTCTGGTAATACAACAGGAGATGAGGGTGGGTATTAAGTCATTACTTCAGCCTGCAGTTTCACCTCAGTTATAACATGCTTTTTCAGCACTGATGCAAGGGAAAGGTGGTGTCACTTACAATCCAACAAAGATAGATGGAAAAATTCCAATTATTCTCAAATGAACAAAAATAGAGGAGGCTGTACAGATCTGAAGTTTCTATTAGCAGGCTTATAATAGAAGACAAAACCAAAACATAAAAAGCATAAAACTAAATGTAGCTTTATGTGAGTAAAAATTACTGCATAAATATAGCAAAATCCCCGTGGAGAATAAGAATTTTCCCAAAACAAACGTCTCTCACTGGTCTAAATGTATGTGCTAGTCTCATGCCTGCAGAAGAAAAGTAACCTCCATGTATCTTCATTGAAGGTTTGGATTTAACAGCTGAATCCCCATGAGTTTTCATAGTGCCCAGGGATGGTAATTTGGACCCAGCAAGACTGCTGTTCTTACTGCAGATATGAAAGCCTGTTAAAGATGAACAATTACATATACCTTCTTATATTTTGCAAGGTCACAAACATGCTGATTGCAGCACAAAAGCAATTTTTTACAAAAATACTGCCTGAGGGATGTGGTGAGCCAAGGGGTACCTTTCCTGCATTCCATCAACCTGTTGCAGAGTTACCAACACCATCTCTTCACTGTCACACAGGCAGTTTTTTACCATGAAAATAAGATAAATGACAATGTCTTATTAAGAGAGAAAACTGAAGCTGTCTACGGTCTACAGGAGCAATTCAAGATCATCCGATCTTTGAGGAGCATTTCCTCATTCCAAAGCCACCACCAAAAAGCACATTATTCCAAAAAGCACATCACAAGCATTACATAAAACAGCTGGTCTGTCACAGGAACAATAATTTTAGAGTCCAGTTAGGATCAATAAAGATCAGGTAGCAACTTTATAAAATCAACGGTGTCAGTGACAGCACCCTAATTACGTTTCTACCCAGGTAATTGCAGTTCAATGACTGGCAGCTCCTGCAGGGCCCCTGCTCCCCTCCCTTCCTACCATCTCCATTTCCTCTGTAAAACTTGTCAATGTGATCACACACTTTTAAGAGATTATTGCATTTCAGGGATGGTCAAAGTTAACTTTGTATAGCTCAGTCTTTCCATATGATGTGGAGACTCAGTAAGCTAAAATAAGCACACCAATATAAGGTTTTTCTCTCAGAAGACACTGTAAACACTTGAAGGAATGGCTTTATTATCTTTAGACTGTCCTGGGGACAACTATTCTCTTTCTAAATTCAAAACTTCTCAATAAAAGAAGAAAAATTTCCAGTAGGGTAACTTACATTCAATGTTACTGTATGTTTTTCTTAATATCGCCTATCTTATTATACAAATAGCCTTTCTTGGGCTTCAGGTAGAAGAGTTTATGAGCTTCTAGAACATCCCAGTTCCAGTGGGCTTCAGAGATTATTCATGCCTACACACCCCTTCCTATCTAGCAACTAACCATCACCATAGACACGCTAAAGAAAGACACATAAAGTGAAAAAGTTTACTTGTAGAACCTAAAATCCTGGCTCACTAACACTCTGTTGTTCTGCAGCTGCATTTTTTGTATTTGTTTTGGTCTACACAAGAGGCAAAAGTCCTTCCCTACATCAAAGTTATATTCTGAAGTAAATCCACGGAAACCTGTGTGGACATAGCACCTCCTGATCTGTAATCAGACTTAGGCCCAAATAGGATTTATAAACCTGGCGGTAAAATTTATGGCAGCACTTAAAAATGACACACTTTAATTAAAATGAGAGATGCTAGGGTAGATATTTTTTTTCCCCCTTTTTATAGTTTCGTGGCCAGACTGCTGCAGTAATTGAGGACTCATCTTATTATGATCTTCATCATAATTATTTTTCTTTGTTTAATGTTCAAACAAAGTTTCATTTCCATCTTCCATTTCATTTTACAGATTTTGATCTTACTAGCAGCCTGGAGAGCCCTGTTTAATTCTCCTACATGTTAGGACCAAAGAAGAGAACTAATTAAAAAGAAAATCTGGGAAGTATAAAGAAGATTCAGGGGTGGGGTGTTGGGCAGCAGAGGGGGAAGCAGCACAACAACAATTGCCAATAAAGGCACACCTAATCAGCAAGCAGAATTATTGAGGTATTACTCCAAGTAGCATTGTGTTACGTGAGTAATTCTGCCTTTCCTTACTGGGTCTAGAAATGCATTCCCAACTATAATTTCATGAGGCTCTCACAGCTCTAAATTTCCTGCGTGATCACTTTAAGCCACATTGCGCCTTACAGGAGTCCTCACAATAAAAGTTTGTCCAAAACCAGGAATTATTTATGTCACATATTTCCCTCTTTCCGCAATTTTCACTGAAAAGTTTCACCCAGCTTTACAGAGTCTTGCAAAACTAAATCCTTATCATTTAAGGCACTGCTGGAAATTAAGTGATGCATTAGCAGCTCACACCTCCCATTCATTTCTGTATGTGCATCTTGTCCTAAGGGGAAAAATGATGTTGCATCTAGGGAAGTATTATATTTGCTGGGTTTATTTCAATACAAAATCATTTGAAAATAGGCATAAATTTACATGTGTTCTCCCAAAACAAAACCTGAATGGTTTGCTTTGACTACACAAAAGATATAAATGATCGTGTAGGCTACGCACTTAAACCACTACCCCTCTGTGGCAGACAGTAGTTCTTGGTCAGTAGTTAACTACAGTACAGGTTAGTACCTTAGTAAGTAACATATGACCTTTTTTCTGTACCATAGCTTTTACATTTTTATCAGCCATAGCAGCTGTCTTTTTATAGAGCAGACCTGATATACCATGAAACCAAAGAGGTGCTTGTTTAAACCACTTCTGGAAACCTTACTGTGATGTTAATTAATTTATTCACTTACACTCATCTTATGAAAAGCCACAGAACAATTTAAAGAGTGTATAGCCCCTCTATGTGAACCTAAAACCAATACAACATGAAAATCTTACATTTATTACAGAAATTATGAGTTCTGACTATGAATGATGCTACAGTTAAAATATGTTAACCCACCTATCCTTTCCTTATAATGGGGATAGCCAAAATGTTATCCCCAAATTTGGCCTTCCTGACTTTTTAAAACAAGTGCTAGCAAACATAAAGTACTACTCTGTCAGTAAGGGAAGAGGAGATCAAAACCTGTCCATATTAAGGAAATAAATAAAGCAGAAGAAGGGCCAGGAGGTCACTGTTAAATTGTCACCACTTTAAGAGGAATTCACATGCCCAGACACAGACGCCTAGTCCATTTGTTATGCTTTCAGGTATCTTCCTGCCTTAGCTGATGTTCCAGCGGGGCATGAGTATCCCATAGATCCTGTATCACATCTGCCAACCATACAGAGGTTATATCAGCAGGTATAGGTGTCTACCACAGTTGAGTACCTGAATCACTTCTCTTTTCTCTGTCTCTCACTGTCTGCAAACCGCAGTACTACTCCTGATACTGCATCATCCATCACAGTCCACTGGCACTGGGACACTCAATATTTTATCTTAGAAAAAGGTCAGATTTCCTCTTCTTGCTCTTGTGTAATACAATATACGAAAAAGGCATGCAGCATTTAGGCAGATAGAATTAGACCACCCTTGAGACTGAGCATGTTTAATTCTCAAATTTATGTATCAAATGAACAGACAAGACAGGAACAGATCACATCGCAAGGTGCTTCAGAACAAGGCATAACCTAAAGAATCAAATTGCAGCTTTCATGCCTATGGTCCAACTGCATCCCAACTCCACCAAAGGGAAATCCAGGCACCTGGAGTAGCCAGAAGCTGTGGCATGTTCCCCCAGGCATCTCAAAAGGGGATCTGTGACTCCAGGGCATGCCGCAAAGTTCCTCTGCAAGTTACCTAGATGCCACTGCTTATAACATTCAAAGTGCATGTCCTCTCTAAAATTAACCCTGACTCCTGTGCTCAGAAGGAATAAGAAGAAAGAAAGATTAGAATTTAGAAAACAAACAGAATTATTCTAACTATTGGGGTTTCAGGAGACTCTGGTAGAAATTACCAGCAAAGACACTGGCTTTGAATTACAAAGAGCTACAGGGAGACAGACTTGTTAAGCTTTCAAAATTGCTTTCATTCCATTTACACCAAAGAAATCACACAGTGCCCAATACTTCTAATTTTCAATCACAGCTAGCCAACCTTGATCCCATGGTCTCTTATTAATTTTTCCTTCTCACAGTCCCTAGCTGCTATATTAGTTCACCATTTTAACGTGCTTTCATCCTGCATGGTTTAGATTCCAATGGCCAAACTGAGAACTTCTATCACAGGTATCACTTCAATTGGATGAAGGGCTTCAGACTCCTTCTGTTAACAGAGAACAGTTGATCACTTACTAGTGATATGTTCTTAGTTTGTATTGGAGCTAACACTGCTGCTGTTTTGCATCTAAAAGCAAAACATCTAAAAGGGAATTCAGTATTTTTAATATTGCCCAGAGCCAAAAGGCCAATAAGAGCTGTGTTATAATGTAAATATCACACCGATGCACAGGCACATCCTGAAACAGCATACCCCTCCACCTTTTTCTTTAGGTGGAGCTATTTATGACCAATTCCATACGTGTACTTTCAAAGAAAGTGAAGGGAAAGAGGTACCAAATATTCTTTTAACAGGATAAAGGTACTTTCAGAAACAGCTATTGCAGTAATTAATATCTTATTGTCTTGTGGGTATAGACGGTAACAGACATGAAATCAGGATTAATAGATCAGGTTTTGTACCTTGACAGCCACTGCAAAGGGAGTAAGACTTGTCATACCTTGATGGCCTATTTCTTGTATGACTGTGGCTATAGGCCTGGTTTACCTTATGGAGAGCACAAAATCATTTGTAATTAAAAAGCAATAATCTTATACTTCACAAGATAGTAAACTGAGAAAAGCCAACATTTTTCAACCAAGCCTTGACTTCGAGTAGGTGAATATTCGTATTCACAGCTTTCTGCTCCTCAGGCTACTACTTCTGCTGGGTTTTATGACCATTTTGAATTTCCCCAAAACATATATTTAACTGCAAGCATTGAGGTTTAGGTGACTAAGCTTTGACAGGTCATGTAAGTTAGGCTTCATAGTATTCAACTGTAGATTGCTCCATAGGCTCTGCTAATAGCAGAGAAAAAGGCATTTTTAGGGCCAGGGCCATCTGACTAGTTTCACATATCTACCTTCAGAATGAGATCAGTCACGTCCCAGACATTCATCCTTTTTTCCATTGCCTGCAAATGAAGTCTAGCAGTTTCCTTAGATGGAGACACAACACAGAGGTCTACACCTGAGCAAATGAATCCCAGTGAAAGAGGCAAAGGGTAAACTCCCACTGTCCAGTGGAAAGGCTGGGTGGAGAACCCTGAGCCACTGGTGACCGAGCTGGTATATGGACAGAGAGCAGCAGAGAGCCACACAGCAAAATCAGCGTGGGACCCAGGAGCAGCAGAGTGCTGCACTCAGGACAGTAAGTTCTGCTTTCCAGGCAGCTCTGCTTGCAAAGCCACCTTCACAAGGAATGTTCCTCTGTATCAGGAAATAGTTTCTTAGTCCTATTTGTTGAATATAAATAATCCGATACTATTCAGCTTCAAACAAGGCTCGCTAAAGCACTGTTTATAATGACTACTTGCTCTCAGAATGCTTTCAGACGTATTGTCAAGGTTCAATTATATTTTATGTGTCTAGGGAAAAAAAAATTATTCATGATACTAAAGAACATGTGACAAGAAAAAGTAAATAAATGCCCTTTGTACTGCAGAATTGGACTTTCTAAAAACTGGTGAAAAGCCTGTATTATGACATCTCTGGAAAGTTAAGGGTAAATTTCATTTTTTTAAATGCCCAATGGCTAACAGTTTGTTAACTTCACAGCTATAGATATAGATAGATGATAGATAGATAGATATAGAACTCCACTTCTAAAGTAGTGGTCTGCAATCCTACACATCACTTTATGAAAAAAACAGGTCAGTTTGCAAGACCTCATATTTGAAGTTTTCTGGAAGTGAATAAAAATAATAATAATAAAATAATCCTGCAAAAACAAAACCCAAAACAGCCTAAAAACTTGCCTGCAATAGAAATCCCTCTAAAAAAATACTGGAAGGCAGCAAATCACCCTCTAACAATACACAATTACATAAAGTCTTTCAAATGAAAAAAGATTACTTAACCTGTTGATAAGACTGCTGTTATGCTTGGATGTGCTTTAAAAGGGAAACATTTTGTAACCAGTGACTTCAATAGAAAAGGTTTTGCTGATCTCTCTTTGGCACTTATGACCTTCATTTCTATCTGCTTTAGGTGCTAGTGGAGGTAGGAACAACAGTAGTTAGGAAGGACTTACTTGAGGACCTTTATTGGAGCAGCATGTGTTTTTCTTTTTTAAAAAAGTACTTGTGTTTAGAAGTTAAAATTATTAATAACTGGTAACCAAAAAGTCTGTTCTCTGTATTTGTTTCCTCTAGTTAGAGTGTGTCCATTTTTAGTGAGTATGTTTTGGATGTGACAATCTAGATGGCATTTACTTTAGGAATGTCTCCAAACTAACAAGTTTATTGCAAGTTAAAATCTCTTCGGGAGTTACTTATGGCTCTAGCAGTTATGTTCAGACTTTATTCAGAAAATTAACTTCAGAAACTGTTGAACTAGAGATCCATGTCAGCAGTTTCCAGAACAAGTCTGATGACTCCACAAACAGCACTACATCTATAGCTAATGTCAGCCCCATAAATTTAGCCTTGGGCATTAGAAATCAAACATGGAAGTCATGTGATGTATATCGTCCCCAGCACAAAACAGAAAAACCCAAAACCCAAACAAACAAACAAAAGGATTGCATATGCCTGTTGTCTCTTGAGGAAGGAGAGAATCACACCCCCATTTTATACCCTCAAGCTCTGACACCACATATTGGCATATAATGCTTCACCCTTTGAATGCCAATTAGGAGTAGCTACTCGTATGTGTAAGGATTAAATTTGAAGAAGTAATAAGAAATAGGAGTGAAAAAAACGGGGTGTCATGAAGAACAGGAAAGTGGATTAAACTTTCTACCTGCAGCCCACAGGCTCATAGGCGGCTGGTTGACTTCTCCCTCATTTTGGTGAGTTCCACCTGCTCTCACGGAGAAGCCAGGCCTGACCACAGCTACAGACTCACATGCTTTTTTGGAAGTTTGAACCCTTCAGCTATTAAATGCCATAACAAAGTATAACGTCTGCTCTGGAAAACAACCCTCACCTGGCAGAAGGAGTAACTTAACTGTTTTATAGACCTCCCGCACTTACAATTACCAGAGCTATAGGAAACTAACACATCCCCTACAACACGTTACACAACACATCAGTGCTCAGCAAAACACTTTGAGCTGGGAACATGATAAATGAATAAATAAATAGTCCTACAGCAGCTCTATCTTAGCTAATTTAGAATTAATCAGACATCAGTCATTTCTTTTGCTGACTACTCAGTCACGGCATTCTCAGGACAGAGCAAATCAGTTTTGCCTATATTTCCATGAGCATCACAAGGAGAGAAATTGGAAGAATATTTTCTATAGAAAAATTAAGCTCATTTAAAACCTGAGATTTTTTTTTAGATAAGAAATGTCACTATATTGCAACTGTTACACACTTGCAGTTTTCTTTCTTACATGAACAATGTATGACAGAATAGTTGCTGTAAAAATTAATAAATCTATCACTTTGGCCTACATTTCTATGCTCTTATCCATTTCTTTGAAATATGGGTGAACAGCCTAGGATGTAGTTCAAAATGTGCAACATATGGACCATATTTTATAAGAGGATCCATTCAAACCAAGGAAAACTTTTTTTTTCAAAAAGATAGCAAATATTGAACTCCTCTTACTTCTATGTTAATTTCCTGAACTTACCTTTATGTATATAAAAGGTGAATAGCTAGAAAATATAGCAGGTGACAACTGGAATTTTTCATTATTCATAATAGGAAATATGCCACAGCAAGTCAAGCATTAAGCACTCTCTGTGTTTTCTTTTTCCCTGGGGATTGGCCTGCTCTGGAATGCACAAAGGATTTTCATTTGCTTTTATTTAAAAAGAACAATGGATCCTGCTGTTTGGATCACTGATGACATATTACCAAATCTGATGATTTTGTTATTTTTTATGTACCTGTTATTTGTCCATCAGCATCTTCAAGCAAACAAAGTTTAAACAGTACAACATTTTATCTTAACAGAAAGCAAAAAAACGTGGTTGCCTAATCAGAACTACATAGATACAAACATCTCAGTGAAATATTTCCAAGTTTCCAGAAAAGGGTTAGCTTAGTTTGAAGGATGATCACAGTTTGGTGACATACTTCTCCTTTTACCAGTATGACCATAATAAGGCACATATCAAGACTGCCACCTGAACGACACATTTTTGAGCTGGGCATTGTATCTGCATGCAGAGAAAGCTCTCAGTCACTGACTGACAGCAGCTATTGCAGCCACTCATCCTTAAAGAAAACATATTTTCTGTTAATACCCGCAAGTGCTCTGCTAACAGCAATTTCCAAAATCTGGATTATAATGGCTTCAACATGCTTTATTGATCTATTTTATTTCTTTATTGGAGTGTGGCTAGAAGCAAGATGATCTGTTTTATATAATGTCCTGACCTTCCCCTAAGCTTGGCAAAGTCTCAGGCATAGCTGAAAGTATGGATGTCATGTAAAAAATAGATTTTGAAAAGGCTTTTGAAAAATCATTCTCCAGCTAAAGGTCACTGAACACTAGTTAAATTATATAAGGGGGCTGGGAATTAAGATTATGCACCTTTGGCTGTTTTCCTGTTTCACAGAATGTGAGAACAATTAATAATGCAAACAGCTTGCAGTATTTAATGATGCAGAGTGCTTAGCAGGAACACCCATGCTATTTCCAGCTATTTTCAGACTGAACCATCTGAAGGAGGCATCCTTTTCTGCAGGCACAGGATATCATCTTGTTCCTTCACGATTTTTGAAAGCTCTACCCCACTCACAACTTCTTTCCTGAAGAAGAAATGACAAACGCAATCCAAATTCTTCTTGCTTAATTAACTTTGAATCATAGAAGGGTAGAATAGTTTGGGTTGGAGGGTACCTTTAAAGTTCATCTAGTCCAAACCCCCTGCAATGAACAGGAACATCTTCAACTAAATCAGGTTGCTTAAAGACCTGTTGAACCTGACCTTGAACGTTTCCAGGAGTGGGGCATCTACCACCTCCCTGGGCAACCTGTTCCAGTGTTTTAGCACCCTCCTTGTAAAAAATTTCTTCCTTATATCTAATTTAAATTTACCTTCTTTTAGTTTAAAACTACGGCCAGGCCGTGCTAAAAAGTTTGTCCCCATGTTTCTCATAAGCCCCCTTTAAGTACTGGAAGGCCGCTGTAAGGTCTCCCCGGAGCCTTCCCTTCTCCAGGCTGAACAACCCCAGCCCTCCCAGCCTGTCCTCACAGGAGAGGTGCTCCAGCCCTCCGATCATCTTTGTGGCCCTCCTCTGAGCCCAAAGGTTTACAACCTGTCCTCAATTACACCTGAACCTACAGTTAACTTCAAAAAAGGTACCCAGGAGGGAAGGAAAGATCCCTTCCTGGATTCATAACCAGTTAATAACCAGACACGAAAAGAAAGGGCCAGTCCTTGCAGCAGAGGGAGGCTGCCAGCAGGCTCTGTGCTACACCCCATTCTGCAACCCCAGCGCTGCATAAATCAATAACCTGAGAAGAGAGAGGACAGCTAAGTTCCAGACTCTGTCCACGGCACAAAATCATTCAGGTGACTCAAACCTAAGTTGGCTACAAAGAATAGCAAAAAAAAATGTGCATGTTAATGTATTATAACCCTTGATCAGCACTGCATTGCCAAGTGCCTCGTGGTACACACAGCAACAGTAACCCCTCAACATGCATGCGCAGTTTTGTGGCTCTAAATTAGGTAGTACTCACTAGGACATCCTGAAGTCACTGTGGAAAACGTTGGCTTAGCATCACAAGACAGAGAAAATGTTTGAAACCAGGAATTATTAGGAAGGAAATTGAGAACATGATAGAAAAGGCCACCCAAGACCTGAGGTGAGGCAGAGGTGTGCCCTGGGTGACAGCAAGGCAGTGTCCGACAGCAGGCTCCAGCAGACATGGTTAACAGTCTGAGAAGGGAACCCAGCTCAGCAGCTGTTGGTGTGACAGCTCCATGCTCCCTGCCTGGGTCTCTTACACATGTACCTACTTGTTAGAGAAAGAGGAGAGGCAGAAGCTGCAGAAGTCAATACATTATTTTAATGCTTCCCTGAGGCACATGCTCAGAATAACAGATCTGAATATGAAAAATGATGAAGCATAAGGTAATAGCTTCAAAGGTGATCACGAAAACATTTGGTTGACAACTTCACTTACATCTCCTCGGTAGCAGTTCTTAACAGTGGAAGCTGAAAAACTATAAAGCTGAACATGGGAAAATAGGAGTTGAGGAAGACTGATTAGGAGGAAATGAGTCAGAAATGCTGGAAACTTCAGGACCTGGGACTGGCAACACCTTCTCTCTTCCCCACTCTCCTTCAGAGGCATGTCATAGCTGTGGATTTTAATCCCTCATTATGGTACAATTAGACATGTTGGGATGCGCTGTGTAGTAAGGGTTATGTGGAAAAGAGGTTTGGGAGCATCTGCTAGGGGTCTGGTGCAAGCCTGTCTGTGGCTGTGGCACCTTTTCCACCCCAAACTATTTGCAAGCCCATGGGAGACACCATCTGTTTTAGCTATCTTCATCCATCAATCTGAGGCAGAACAAGAGAGATCAACCTTGATTGGAAGGAAAGGAGTAAGGAAAGCAATGGAAGGAGCAGAACACACCCAACACCGTACCTGACTAATAAAACCCTGGCACTCACTTCAGAGAGATAGAAACAGATTAAATATCTTATGACCTTTATTCACTTCTTGCTCTTTGTACTAAATAAAAATCTAAAACAACATTTTGCACAAACTCATGCCAGCTCCCACATTAAAAAGATACCTTCCTGAGCTATACATATTTACCTGAACAAATCTTTCTTACTCGCTCTAGAAACAGTGATTCAATAAACTTGGGATGATGGAATATAATCTAGTTAATAGTTTTCATTAAGTGAAAATAAACCATCCCTTATTCATTTAGGGGGTCTGCAAAAGGAAGAAGAGAAAGTGAGCAGGTGAAAATATACAAGGGAAATGTTTTATTTCAGAGAACTAGCAACTCCTTTTAGGGGGTTTCAACAGACCTTTCCCAACCAACATGCAAGCATATTTAGTGTATAACTAATGGAAATCTAGCCCTGTACATCTACAGAGCCAAGTCAATCTTGGCTCATTATCAGCAGACTAAAAATGAGTGAAGAAATAAATCAGGCTGAGTATTCTCCTATTCTAAGGTATACATCTGATTCAGCATCTTAGAAGAATAATCATCTCATAACAGTGAAATAATGGAATGTGGGTCAGCTATAGGAAAAGCATGGGGATTTTGACAGAACAAAGTTTTGAGAGTATAAGGATGTTTTTCCCTGGTACTACTGATTTCATGGGGGTTTTTTTGTGGGTTTTTTTTTGGTTGTTTTTTTTTTTTTTTACTGTTCTGGGCATCTGCATTTTTATTTTCCCAGTGCTGAGTGAATGGGAGTTGAGAGCAGCTCTAGCCCAGCTTTTACACTTTGGCAGGGGCTGAACACCAGCAGTACTACTCCCGTGTTTCTCACTAACACATATGATTAAGAGGCAATGGGTGAAAAATAATTTTAAAACATATGAAGAGAACCAAGGAGAAAAAATTCAGTTTCTGATGAAACCTTTCATGACATGGCCTGTCCTGCTTAGCCATATACCCTCTGCTTTCTGATGTTCTCCCTCATTATTAGTCTCTGCTGAGTATGTCCTACAGTGAGGTCCCTTCTTTCAGCACCGCTTCCAATGCAACCAGTTTCTTCAGCATAAAAGAGAAGAACAAGTGTCTTCCTTTGCTTTTTAATGGATCACATGCCAGGAAGAAAGGCAGTACTATTTAGCAATGCTATTTTTGTCATCGTAAGCAGAAACAGAAGGCATTTGAACTACATCTGTATTACAGGGCTTGGCATGCACTCCATGCCAGGGCAGGAGTGCACACCCTCCTCTCCCAGTTCTGCATCTGTGTGTGTCCCAAGCCATCCCTTACTTTTTTACTGTGAAAATGCCCGAGCTTTGTAAAATTAAATGCAGGTATTGACATATCCAGTAAGGTGCAGAAGACGTCAGAAAAGCTGAAAAAGCAGGAGGAAAAGGCAACTGTTGGAGCTTCAAAGTGCAGTCCTCCCTCTCGCCGTGCTGAGGGCTGGAGAAAGCATCAGGCTCATCTGATAGGAAGAGTGCGCTTTTGCAATAGGCCTGTGGCCATATGTCAAGCAAAGCCAGAACCTTTGATCCTGTAAACCTCAATCCCATTGAGAACAACGAGCAGCAACTTTTAGTCTGGGAAGGACATTTAAATCAAGGGCAACCTGTGACCGCAGGGCTCTGACAGACATGCAGCAGCAGATGAAAATTGGACAGCTGAAGCTGCTACCACTCCCTGCCTTCCTCCCCACCTGCCTAACAGATGTTGCTGCCCCCAAGGCAGGGATGTCTGATCTACTCATGAATCAAATCCCAACTCACCCTGCTTTTCAGCCCGGCATTTCAAGTAACCTGACATCAAAGTTGGTTTACCACCGGCGGGGTGGAGCAGACAGCTACGGGCAGTAACAGCTTTAGCCGTCTGATGCTAATTCACTGCTGCATTCCTGATAAAGCCGCCAGCCCTGCTGAGTGTCCAGCCATGCCAGAGGACCGGGATGGCGGTGGTCCCTCCTGGAAGCAAGCCCTGGCGTAGGAGGGTGGTTCTGCTCTCTCTGCCTAAGGACTGATTTGTGTCTTATCGGCAAATCTGCTCCAGGCTTCAAAAAGGACAGCGATTTGGGGAAGCATTTACAGGAGCAGGGAGATTTAAGCTCTACACAGATGCTCAGCCCTTGCTTTAAGCACAAACCCAAACACAACCATGTGTCCTTTTATGCTGCGATTCAGTATTTTGATGGGGAAAGCATCATACTCTTTTGCTCTGCCTATACTGACCACTATCTCTTCCTTCAGCACAGATCCTTCATCAGAATCTTTCCTCTCTAATCCTTGCCCTTGGAGCTATGTTTCTAACTAGCTCCCTTTAGAAGCCAGCCTGGACAGTCAGAGACAGGCTACTGCCAGAAAATAGTCAGTAATAAGATGTAATTAAATTGGCAGTCAGGGCAGTTTAATGTTTAAATCTAACTGACAAAGTAAAAACATGAAGAGACAAAGGTATGGGGATGTTGATCTAACACTATCCATATAAATCCCAAATAAATCCTTCCATCAGCATGAAAATATACCCAACAGACAATAATACATAGAAAACAGCTAATGAGAAGCTGTGCTTCATCTCTGGAAAAGTTTTCCAGTGTGGTTTTTGCAACTTTCTCAGAACTCTTTGACACTGGTAGCTCTTGGGACACCACCCTAGGTTAGGCTGGCCACTGACAGGTAAAGCATTTCAACGCCTCACACAGGGTTTATGTGGGTGCAAATAACAACTTCGCTTCTGTCCTGCCTGAAAATTGCCCGCACTCTTAAGCAGGCAGGTTGGTACCATTTGCCCAGAAATTCTGATCCCAGGTCTGAGGAGGTGGCAAGACCTGTGGGCTCTTCACCACTCACTGGCTAGAAGAAAAAGACTGGTCATGGTGGCTATAAAATCACTCAGGACCCACTTCTGTCTCAGTACGAATCCTGTACCGAGCTATGGAGTGCGCTGATACACAAACGTGCTTTCAAATTGTACATGAGCAGTACCAGGAACTCCAACCTATGCACTTATTTCAACAGCCACGTGCTCAGCAGGAAAAGGCCAGATTTCCACATAACTGCACACACAAAATACTATCATTTACACATAAAATTACACGAGTGACTTTACAACTTTGTTCTTCCACCAAAATAATGGAAAAATTGCAGTTTTGCAGCTATCACAGGCACTGTATCTCTGCTTAGTTTAAAACGAATATTCCGAAGGCAATATTTTGTTCTTTAACTATATCAGGGCCAAAGAAGTAACCGTAAAAAAGACAGCCAGCCATTCCAAAAAAAAAAAAGGAGGTAAACATTTTTGGAGAAAAAAATCCAAACACAATAAGGATATAGAAGTATGTGAAGCTTAGACACAGGCAGCAAAAACCTGAGCACACTGAACTCAAATTCTGCTCCTTAAAGAGTTCCTGATCTGTTTGCCTGAGGACACAATAATAAGGACAATATTATTTATAACATATAATAAAAGCACAACTTTAGGTCCCTTTAAAAAGTTAGTGATATTGATCTTAGGTTCTTTATACAAGACAATAACTGTTACTTTCCTAAACGTTACTGGATTGCAGCTAAATTTATTTTTTCTTATAAAATGAAAGTGTGTCTGGCACAATTTACTTTTCTTTATTTTTTTTTATAATGCCATATTAAATCAGTCCAGAGACATTGACAACAGAGCAGTAAATATTTAAGATTACATCTTCTTTCCTACAACATTATTCTTTTCCTTCTCCATCAGATCTATTGTCAAATAACTCAGTTCCTCCTTTTATTCTCACTCTTCAGACACTCTAAGCCTCGCAGTTATACTAAGATCATCAGATTTCGTTGGAAAGATGAGCAGACATTGAAAGTCTGAGAGAGCACTTAGGGCATGATCCAAAGTTACTGGAGTCAACAAAAAACAGTCTTCTGTTAGACCAGCTCAACGTTAAGCTCCAAATACTTATTGCTACTTCTAGTGATCTTATGCCAGAGCCTTCAATAATATTCATTACAATGAAGTGTTTATTGGAAAATGGCAAATGTAAAAGAGTGAAAATACATCCAGATAGAAAAATTAATATTCATAACCCTTCTCCTATCTAGGGATTGCTAGACGAGCAAAACAAGTATTTCTTTCCATTTCTCTATCTAAGAAAAAGACTCACAAAGGACTTCAAAGCTCAGGGGAAGCTTTGGGAAAGTAACATCGTCCAGCAGAGCTACAATAATCCTGCAATTATTATTCTGATATGGAATTCCCAGCAGATTGGCAGCTACTTTGTAAGAAACACTGGTGAACATCAGGCAATCATACACTTCCTAAGGAAAAAAAGGAAACCTTAATCCACTGGTTATGCTTAGATATGGCAGCACAAGACAAATGCTAGCTGCCATCGACAAACATTTCTCCAGAGACAGCTTTTGTGTTTGCTTTTCTCTGATCATAAGTTGGGTCAAGCAGGAGGTTGTGTCGGTCAGTTGGTTAGTTGGTTATGGGCTCCTTGCTGCTGTTTTGTTTCTCCCAGATCATGGACTTGCCTTGTTTGAAATTCTGATGCAAACCACAGAACCAAGGCAAAGCTCAACATTTCAGGGATCTGCCTTTAGCCATAATTATACGCTCACCTTTGCGCGCTGCACTTTCAAGGGTGGCAGTTGCTATAAATTACCACAGGTAGAAAAAAACCTCACAAAACAACAACAACAACGTTCTTGAAGGGGCACCAAACAAGCTACAAGTTTGTCCACTGACATTTTCCTCCTGGATAACTCAGGCCAGGAGGTCAAAACAATGGCTGACTAACAAGACAGCATGCAGGGAAAAGGTTACCATTAATAATGCAGCAGAAGAGCACTGTGTGGACAAGTAATGTAGGAAAAACATACCAAGATGACGAGTAGGATACAGAGGTCATGCAAAAAATGACTAGACACTAGTCAGAGAAGCGATTTTCTGAAAAGGATGCAATGTTGTTAACTAAACGTTCTCCCAAGTATTCAGTAACTTCTGCTCCCTGTGTATTTCTGTCAGAGGTAGTAAATACAGATCTACTAATATTCTTACTTTATTATTAACATGAGTCAGTGCTTTAATGATCTTGCTAGGTGACTTTCCTTAGGGACCCCTGACTTGTGCAGTCAAAACAGGCAACGCAACAAAAAGCAAAAGAGAAAAGGAAGGGGAGCATGTGAATGGTGCCCTTTGGCTAAATCTGGAGTAGAGGATTCCCTGCCCATGGCAACGGCAACACAAGCAGTGGTAGGTCAGTCAGGTGATGCCACCCATCCCGTGCAGTCATCCTTAACAATTTCTACAGTATAGACACTAATTCAATCTTTGGTCTAAGAGATAGATACTGATATTACCAAAAGTATTCATGAAGGATTTCTGAAGGAAGCTAATGTCCAGTAACCAAGTCAGTTTCAGAGGTAGCTGAGAAAAGACTCCCTAACCCACCATCTCCAGAGCTATGAAGATCTGGGTCCTGTACAAAACACAATTTCACAGCAGCATTTTCATAAGCAATACCAGCAATAACAAATTTGCATCTAATTTGGATATAGCCTGCACATCTGGGTTTCCTTTCCATGAACACTGGGGTGAAAACCTTGGAAATCCACAAGCTCCAAAAGCAAGCAGTACAGGCTGAAAAAAAAAAAAAAATGTACTCTTCTCCAGACATCATTGCACTTCAAATCCAATGTGGCAGAGACTTGGAAGATTAGCATTTGAATGATGTGGATTCCCGATTTCCAAAGCAAATTCCATTAACATCGTTCTGACAAAGAAAATGGTTTCCCACAAGACACGTGTAATTTTAAGGTTCTGGGAATGCATAATGCCAGGTACTAGTGAACTGTAAAGCTGTTCCATTTTCCTGAAGCTAAGTATTCTCTGAGTCTTCTCTCAGAGTACTGTAAACCAGGAATAACTTCAGTGAATTCCCGTGAGTTACAGCAGACTAAGGCTTATATAAGTGGGGAGAGAATCATGCTGTCTATGCTTTATAAACTACAAGCAGGGTGAAGAGTTTACATAATGGGTTTATAAACAAAAGCCCTTCATATCTATAATCCATGACCAGAAAATTAATCTGTCCTACATAAAAAAGGAAAGATGGCCCACCTTACAACCCCTTGTATGAATAATAAACATGAGGTAAAAGCCAGTGATTGATAAGAAGGAATTACAAGATAAAACATGAACATTGTTTTCCTTTCTTACAATAGCTTTGGAAATCATTTTGCAGTTTATTTGTATGCAGTCAGTTCTTCTGAACAAGATGGTGTGTGTGTGAGAGTATGTAATTGTAGTGAGAAGATAGAGACAGTGCGTAGGTAAGTTGCCTGTTTAGTAATCTTTATTGCTAAACAACCCCATCTCCTACCAATGGCAAAATGGAAAGCAGTTTCCGAGTGTCCTTGCATCACCTTTTGCCTGCTTAACAAAATATACTTGCAAAGAGACTTTCAATCACAGCCTTCAAGTACAACACCATAAAAATTATTTCAGAACTGCTTTTGGTGAGGTAGGTAGGAAAAGCAGCCTCAGTGTGATATTGTTCTCTTGCGAACTCTGTACAGATAAGTGACATAACATTAAAGTTTCCATTTCCTAATACTCTTTCTAATTCTGATCCCAGTCTTGTGATTTCAGGCAATCCTCATTTCAGGTTACTGACATACTTAAAGGGACTAAGAGTGAGGCTTACTAAAAATAGCTAAGTGTTATCTATTTTGTCCAGAACAAGCATATATGCTGTATTAGGTCAGAAGCCTATCCTGGGTGTAACTGACGATGTCTGGAAGAACAAACCAAGTTTCTTCACTGCAATATGTCTGAGGTGCAAGCATGAAAGCTGAAGAGAGGAATGGAACACAGTTTTTTAAATTAAACCAATTAGAAACACCTATACTTATTTTAAGGATATTACCACTTCAAAAATGATAACAAATTCACATGAATATGACAACGTGCACAAATCAGTAAATTGTATTGCTGCTTTATCTGCAACATCCCTTAGTCGATATGAAGAACAAGCTTTCCTGCATTTTGTACTACTACTTTCTTCTCTGAAATACCAAACATTTTCCCCAGAAGCACAAGGACTATACTACAGAGACTGGCCAGAAGACAGATTTATACTTATATCCCAACTGATTCATTTCTAGAAAAAATAAGCCACATCCTGAGACCTTCAGAACCCCTAATACTCTATATGCCTCATCGGTTTTATACATAGCCCTAAAACCACTGTATCTTAAGCCACAAAATCAGTTATTTGGACTAAGTGTTCTCAACTGGTGACATTCCCACTGCACTCCCTTTCCTGACAGTGCAATATCTGGGGAGAAAAGATGGAGAAAGAAATGGTGCCAGCCAAGGAGCTAGACAACACTAATCCCACCACCCTTCAAGGAGAAGGAATAGTTTTCCATAAAGCTGAGCCTCTTTCTAATCATGTGGATATCTAATCTCTTTATCAGAGACATACTAATGAGAACAAATGAGAGTACAAAGACAATAAGTTATGCTAGACTCTGAATGCATGAACTCCAGCTACCCTGGGGTTAGAAATCCAAAGCAATGGGGGAGCCAAGGAAAAGTAGTTTTCCTGTGACTTAAAGACTCCCTGAAAAGCACAGAGAGACAAAGGCAACAGAGCATCCAAGTCACTGCAAACGGGACATTCTGATTTTGGAGTGGCACACTCTTTTCAGCCTTTATTTAATGAACCAGCGAATTCAAGGTACTGTTTAAGCACATTATTTGTGTCTTGAGCGCTCTGTTACACTGTCAGGTTTTAGTCACACCGTCTGAATAATAAAACTGACAGAAATCAAAGTTTATCTGAGCATAAACATGGAAATGATGCGGTGTCAATTTGTGCAGCAATTCTAATGGGGCCACTTGTCCATTTCCTCTTCTCATACAAGCTGATACCCTTAAAAAAGCAAGCAAAAGAGAAGCAGAGAGGATGAGCCAGGGAATGAGTACTGAAGCACCTACCTTTAAAGCAAAGAGTGAGACAGGGCACAAAGGAGGCCTGCACTCCATGAGCGCACAACTGTGCAAGGATGTTCTGTGCTGGGGATCAGGCAGTAGTGGGGGTAAAGGAGGAACGTTTCAGTTCACACGGCAGCAGCCCTCAGAGCTCTTTGGGAAGGGGGAGAGGAGGCCAGGAACAGCCTCAGCTGCCATTCTGATGCACTTCTCTATGAGGATTAAGCCTCCATCTGGACTAAAGTAAAACACCACCAGCACTGGCCTCTCTAAAACTCCCTGCGATGCCAGCAGTGGCTGACGGTGCCTGGACAATCCGCACTGCCAGCAGTGCTGCACATCTGCCAGCCTGGTCCTCCCTCCCCGACATGAGAGCTCAGTTCCTCTCCTCTGGCCACCAACAACCAAACGGAAACAAAACTCTCGTAAAACAATGGACATGATGAGAAGGAGGCAACCAAAGTGACAAAGAGAGTGAGTTCAAAGGAAACAAATGTGTATTACAGAAGGAGTTATCGTCTCCCTTTTATCAAAGGGGAGAAGATACTGCTCCTTTTGCAAACAGTCATCCCACCAGGAACAAAGAGGCACTGAAGAAAATCCAGCTCGTGTCCCTTCCAGTCCATTCCTCCCTGTTCACGCATTCCTGCTGAAGTTTTACAAGCTGGTATATGAGATACAAGGATCAGAAGAGACTGTGGTCATGCCCAGCGCTGTTTTACACAATAGCTAAACCTGAATCAGCCAAGACTCCTGCAAACCTCACATCACATACCTCAGCAAGAATTTTCTTTGAAAGAGAAGCAAAGTAACTTTGCATAAGTGACTGATCAAAGCGGCACATCGAGTTATTGTTCATACGACACCTCCTTTTGTTAAGGTGACCTCCAAATGAAGCACAGGCCCTCAATTGAGCAATCAGAACACCCAGCACACTGCTGAGTGACAAATAATTCAGAATCTAAATGCATCTGTTTAATATCTGAAAGATTATCTTACTTTATAGCACACAAACAATCAGAGGATCAGAGTAATTGTTTCACAAGCACAAGCCCTCTTTGTTCCTGTAATCTACTAACCAGGAAAAGCATCTGACCTGCACAACAAACAGAGCAGATTAAATTGTTAGCTGTCACACACAAGATAAAAGGGAGAAGTCATTTCTGTGCCTCTAGTTGCACAGGCTGAATTCAGTTCCACAACACAGCCAGCCTTGCCAGTTCCTGGCATTATAAATCCATTAATCAGCCTATACCCCTCCTGAAACAATCCCCTACCTCACATGCCTTTTAAAAACATCTTTCTCATGACGGATCCCTTTGTCTTGTGGTGTCTGGACACTGAGGAGAAATTAAGTTCATATTTTCAGGCTTTTCCCTGCAGAGCAGCTGAGCCAAGAGATATAAAACACACACTCCTCTTTTTCTAATAAAGAATGAGGGTATCCCCTCCAGAAGTCAGGGCTTTCAGAAAACTGCAGAGGTCTCTGATGAAACATTGGCACTCATCAACAGGTCATATACTTCCCTGACATGGTGGAGAAAAACCAGTGGTGAAGTTAATTTTGACACAAGAGTATCATTGTGAATGACATTTACAATAAGCCTTAAATTAGGTTATAGTTTTGTAGAGTTTTTATATGAATTCATGATACAATTAAAAGGCAAGAAATTGATTTTTATGTATGACAGAGAACAAGTGGAGAACTGTAGAGAATTGTATCTTTACAAGAGTCTGCATAAACCAGTCAGAACCAGTCACAACAGATTTTTGTCCCAAATCAAGTGCCTCTAATTCAAGCACAAACTATTGGGCCCACTCTAGACACAAAGGGTATATCTCTGCAGCCTGAAATATCAGTTTTAAAAATACAAAAAGCCCAACTGATATTTTCCAGCGAGACTAGCTCAGAAAGTTCCAGCACTAAGACAATATTTCAGCAGAGTTGTCTGATTTACCTTTTCTTTTCTAAATATATATATATATAAATATAATTCTATAGCTCACAAATTAACAGGCAAGAAAGTTTTGATTATCTTTAATTGAAATTAAAAGTACAGAGTATCCCTGCCCATCTCCACTCACTAGAAAATTTCAGTTACCTGTAATGCCAACTCGGTCCCCTCTTTTGTGGTTATAGTTCATATCGGTAGGGTACCGGGAACTTCAAAACTTCTCTGAACCTGTACTCTGCAGCTGAGCAAACTCAAAATAACACAGGAAATCTGGGCCACACAAACACATAGAAAAAAAAGTTCTAGAATGAACTTGTAGGATTTCATTTGGGTCTAAGCCATTTTTCATGCATTAAAGAATTTGTACATGTGCACAGAAGCAGCACTTCATCGAGAAACAGCACAAGCTGAGGAAGTTGTGTTTGAGAACTTCAATTTCAAATTAAATTATGGGCCAAACTATTTATTTACTTACCTATTTAGAGGATCTAATTTCCTTCAAAATTAGTGTTATAAGATGCCTCCTGCTCTATTCTGTTCTCCTGTATCAGTGAAAGAAAGCGGTTCATGAAATATGCATGAATGCCACCCAGTAGAGATGTTATTTACTACAGATTCGTGTCATTCCTCTGACAAAGGGAAGGTACCTGCATCTGGTACCCCATACCCTCCTGGAAGAGTCAATGGAAAGAAACAGGGCACAGATCAGAAGGAACTGGATTGGGGGAATCGTGTACTAAAAATACATTTTTCTCTCCTTTGACTACACAGGGAGTTTAGGGCAACTGCCTCTAATTCAGGCATCATGCTCAGAGACATGAGATGAAGCCCAGCACAAGCAGTTTCCCGAGAGCACCTGTACGCGCTCCATAAGCAGGGACTTCATCTGACTGAGAGGGACAGAGTTGTCAGAGAAGTCTCAGATTCCAACAACCATAAATGTACACACAGAGAACATAACACAAAAGAAAAAATCAAAATAACCGGAGGGAATAGTCTCGCTGAGAGCTCCTAGTCTTGTCAGCTATCATTTGACTCAAAAGACTACTCCAATTTTTTTCCACAAATGCCCTATTATTTACACTACATTCAGATTTTGGAGGGACAGGCTCCATTACTAATCAAGTGTTTTACATGTTCTCCAGCTAAGATGTCTTTCCTCCATAAATCTATGTCTATTATTTATCTCCATTTTTCAATGCAAAGTCTGTCCAAACATGTCATTGAAATTCCATGTCCTTATTTTAAATGAAGGATATGTGTTACACGTATCATTTTTAATGAGATCTATACTAAACTGTGTCTATAGAATAATCTCACATAACTAGATTTCCAACCAGCAATCAAGAAGCTATCTTAAATGGCCTCTCTAAAAATGCACTTCAAACTCAGAAGGGTATATAGTTCATAAACTGTGAGTAGCTACTACACTGTTATGCAAATGTCTTTGCAGGATAGGAACTGTAAACCATAAACAGAGCAGGTTTTTTATTCTTTTTTTTATTTTATTCTCCCAGAGATTTGTTAAAAAAAAAAACAAAAACAAAACAAAAAAACCACAACAAACCACATATCAAACCCCCCCATATAACTAGATAATATGCAAGAACTGCCTATTATTCTAAAGTATTCAGAACCCAGGTTTCTGAGAGAATACAGAAAACCTCACATTTGTTTTAATCACCACTACAGATTCTACCTCCTAATAATCTGCCATGAAGAAATGGAAAGTAATTAAAGACAACCTTTAATACGGAGAGAGAAGACAAGAAAATTCAACAAAAGGTAAGCATTCTGAATGAACACTGAAAAGGGAAGAACAAACTTCTCTTCTATTTCAATTTAATTAAAAAGATTTTTGCTTTTTCCTTGAAAAAGTGAAATAAGAGAAAAATACTTAAAAAATTATTATTCTAACTATAGTTAGTTATAATTAAAAGCGAGCAAAAATCACAGTGTAGTATTTAGCAAACTGCATTTCAGGTAGTGACCGTTCAGCTGGAGATTTATCATACACAAAATTAAACCCCCCCAAATTAACAATAGAACGCATTTTATTGATTAGTTATTAGTTCCAGCCCAGTCTTTGCTGTGATCTCATAAATTCCCGAAAGAAAACCATATCTTTAATTTTTTTCCTGCTGAATGTGCTCTTCCCTGTCATAAGCCATTCATCTCCTGCTGCTGCTATTATCTACTGGAACGGTTTTCACGCAGGTGGTACATGTATTGCCACGCACAGGTCTGGCAGCGGTTTGACATGCAGGGTAGGTATTTCCTACACCTTTCCTTCTTCATTATGGAAGATCTGTAGTAAGGTTTGTTCCCATACTATGAATTACGTGGTCTAGAAAGGAGTTTGACTGTAGGTTTGGGGTGGCCCTATACCACTCTTTACAAGAAAACCTGTTTTAAAAAGCTACTCATGGGACTGTCCGGCTTCCTACATCAATCCCATGAAACCCCCATCTCACCCCCATGCTCCAGGCTGTACCCCCTCATGCAACACACCCTCCCATTTCCTCTCTCCTGAGGTAGGAGGATGTATAAATCTAATCTTAGCACATTAAAGCTTCCAGCTATTTTATCTTCACCAGAACTTGACTCTATTTTCAGTCATTTAAACCACATTTTTCCTAACAAAGACCCAGACCTCTGGGAAACAAGGCCCACATTTGCCCATCACAGCTGTCATTCACTCAGGTACTCAGCACGTACCATCACCAGGGACAGGTCCAGGTCATGAAGGAGAAGTACAGAGAGCAACCTACAAGTGCCAATTAGTGTTCAGATTCAAGCTGACTCAGCTTCAGTGGCGAGACACAGTCCAAATTTTTTGTGTACCAGCAATTTTCTCCTTTCTTGCACCTATCCTCTAGCTATTACCTTGCTTCACTATTAAGATCTTTTTTCTTTCTCAACTCCAAATATAGCTACTGCTTCCTTAGGCTCCTGCTTTTTCTTACTTTTTGTATTACAGGCTAATGATCTGTCAACTAATATTAAATTATTTGCTCTCCTAATTGCCTATTTTCAAATAATAGATTGTGAAGAAAGGTGGCTACCTTAGCACTTTCTCTATATATTTCAAAAGAAGAAAGAATTGATACATTAGAAATGAGAGGCTCAAACCCCAAGAGAACCCTAAGTCCTATTTATTACTCACAAAAATATTTCATCCACAATATTCAAATATTTTACAATATTTCTGTAGCATTTATGTTTTCATCCCCTTCCAGTATCAGTTACTTTCATTCCAAAGTCTATGAGGTTTTCTCATTTTCAGATCAAACATTCAAAGCATCCTGAAAATTTAATATCACCATAATGCTCTATTTTAAAACAAACAGAAAAAATAAAAATGATTGAATCCACTGATACTTTTTCCACCTTGCGAGAATTCTTCCTGTATGCCAATAAAAAAAAAGAAATCCAAACCACAGACAGCTGACCAGGTTACCCATTTGAGATGAGTTCTGCTATACGACACAGGGGCTACACAGATAATATACTCGAGAACTCGAACTTTCCAAAAGTTAAAGAGTGCCAGCTGATGAGGGTCTCCTTTTATTGCAGGGAAAATACAGAAAGCAGAGTGCCAATGGGAACCACACATACAGGTAACAAGGTCCCCTACCTGTCTCCTCCAAATCCTGTAACTATTTTTCTTGGATGGATTTTTGCTCATATTTTCTTCAACTCTTCCTGTACTCTACAATGGATCAATTACACCAGTGGAGTACTCTGGTTACCGTGAACCTCTGAACAGACTATAGGTGGAAAAAGACATGGAAAAACACTGACTAAAGACCTGCTGGCAACTCAATAGAGACACAATGGAGGGAGCCAAATAAAGCTCCTCTCTTTCAGACCTTTCAGATTCACAAAACAAATTTGCTCCAACACTGCGCTGAGAGTTTTGTCCTCATTTCACAAACATGCTGCAGTCTAACAAAAAAGAATGTGTGGGTTCACAGAAAGAAAAATGAAGCCTTGCATTGTCACAGGGCACTTGTGGAGGCAACAGGAAAATGCTATAACGTCAGTTATAGTGAAGTTGTGGTGTTAGAACCATTCAGAACAGTATTCCTTTTTGCTCAACCTTTACCTCTTAACTCATGTGCTTCATCAAGTAAGCTGTCTCAACAGAAAAATCAAGATTGCATGACATAGAGTTAAACGTTAACACTAAATATTTATGATTTCCTCAATGAGATAATCAAAATTCCTAAAAGAATTTCATAGATTATAAGTACAGAATGATAGTTCTATCAAAATTACCTTCCTGGTAAAAAGTAAAACTCACTCTAAAGGCTAATGACAAATGGATTAAAGCAGAACGTTGTTCAGCTTTCAACCACTTTTTTTTAATTATTATACTCTAAAACACTCAGTAAAGATTCAAAGGATCCTCAAAGTTCTTAGCAATGTGTGACATAAACACAGAAAGCTGAAGATTTCAGCTATGCCTAATATTTATTTCTCAAGACAGACAGAAAAATAAAATAGAGAATTAACCAACCAGACCTTAAGCCAATGTAAGTAACCTAAAACCTTTAATGTCTAAAAAAATTCAATCCTAATGTAACTTTCACATATAAAAACCAGATAACTTTAAATTTCGTTTTGAACGACAGTTAATTTTTTAAAAAAATATCTACATCTATCAAGAGTTAACAGTAACTGACTATAACTTCTCAAAACCTTAATCACAAGATACTTAATCCCTAACCTAATGACACAATGAAGAGACGATGGCAAAACACTTGCATAAACCAGCCATTCTGTCCTTGAATCCATAAGCATGACGGCTGACCACCACTACAGACCACATGAGTGGCAAAAAGATGATTTGACAGCACAGGTGCAATGTCATAACGAGATGTGTAGCACAACCTCCTCAGTGTAATGTCTAATGCCAGGTCAGGGTTTGCCATTTGCAGAGAAAGGGAATGCCTCTGGTGCTCTTACATAAATGCTTCATTCTCATGAATTTTCATTTTTCTTTTTCTGTTGTTGTTTTTCACGCGTTTATAGTCAAGAATGCCAAGATCTGACTGACGTTGCTAACAGCACTGTTGACCTCTGCATAAGTTTGTGGGAGGGCACATCACACAGATGCCCACCGCTCTATGCTTGCCTTCCCGGTAGCATACAGTACTTTCCCAATGAAGGGAAGTGACCACAGTCATACCTCATGACTTCAGCCTGAATCATGGGCTTGTGCCTTTTCCAATGTGCCTACTGGGACTGAAACTGTTAGTGAAAAATAAGCACATATTATTAGACAATGTCTTGCTCACATGTTTAGACTCATATTTTCTAAGTGACTAACAATAAAACCAGATAGACTCCAACATTAAGATTTAAGACATTACCTATTAAACTGAGAAAAGCATCTTTCATTCTGTCAGAAACTCCAAATTTGCTATAGTTGCCTGGACAGCACCAAATCAGAGGAGTCACTGGGAAAATAGGTTCCACATCGATGTCCTCCAGCTCCCTTAGTTTTGGACTGGTTTATAGATTTCTTCCCTCTACACAAGCATTCTAGTCCATATTCTACACAGGTTTTGGTGAGCAGCCTTTTAGAGCAAGTTTTCTTTGAAGGAAGGAATGAACTTGAAAACATAATTCTTTGAAACAGAGGCAGGTACTGCACAAAAGAAATGGCTAAAATGATTTTTAAAATTATTTCCAGTCCAGCCCCAGTGAACAGAGTTAAAATCTCACTAGGAGTTAAGCGGCACCAATATGAATTTGAGTTTTTGTGTTATCTGCAAAACGGGATGCCGATTCTGCTCATGTATGTCATTAAAAACAAAAAAAATATATAAAAAATTTAGTTCTCTTTTCCTTCTTAATGTGGTAGCAGGGGAGAAAACTTCCACGCGGTTCCTTATAGCTGACTGCAATTAATAGTGATACCTTCAGGAATTTCCAACAGCTCCAAGAGGTCTGACTACTTGCACAGCTCCCTGAGCCACAGGAGACCAGCCACGCTGCAAGGTCGCTGGCCACCAGGCAGGGTCAGGATCCAGCAGAGTGGATCAGCTGCCTTCTTGCCAAGAGTGCTGGACAGACTATCAGGTAACCAGGAAAAGCAGTAGGCCACCACCCTCTGCTCCTATATTTTTGCCACAGTTTTCCAAGCCACTTCATCCTTTCCCTGTGAGCTGAAGCCAGATGTAATACTGTTTTTACTGCCAGGGAGAATAATAAAAGAGATGCCATTAGTCTTTAATTTAAGGTTTACGACACAGAAAATTTTAATGGGAGTTAAATTAACTATTGACATTTATCACGATAATTTGTTCTGCAGCCTCTGACCTGCAAGACAGTAGCAGGATAATAAAGGCTTTGGTACATGGCTGAGCTGGGAGAAGAAACTGTCAGTTATCAGATGCGAGTAAGCAGCCTGTCAGATGCGAGACTTCTTGTTTTACAAAGAGAATCCAGTGGCGACTATTTTACCTTTGAGATATGTTCACACACAAACAATCACATCAGCTTTCATATCCATTCATTTCACAAGTGTCTGCAAAATGAGGTCCTGAAAAGTCTTTTCAGAGGAAGAAAGCTAAATTACTACTGACTATCATGGCATACAAAACAGCCTGCGTGACATCCTCATGAGAAAAATGCTTAAAAACTTTAAAGATGGTTTACAGATGTAAGTGTAGCTTCAAAAATGCTTACTATATGAAGCAATTACATTTTAAACAAATTTTAGGCAGAGTAATACAAAGTAGATCTGAGACAAGAAGAGACAGAGTCTTTTTGACTTAATGGTTTATTTCTGAGTGTACTGTGAGAAACTGGAATACCGTGGCTTTCCTTTCAAAATCATTTTTAACACCAGCTATTAATGACACATTGCAGGCAGGCAGGTCTGTATTCATCCAATGTAATTTCACTGGATTTTGCATCATGGGTAGGTAATTGTAAATGCATTTTTTATATTAATAAAAGGATAATACCACAGCATATAACTGCTAAAAGCCTCCATTCTGGAATTTTCTAATTAAAATGTTGGTATCATATCAACATGACAGAGCTTGTGCAGCCCAGGAGCAAAAATATGCTAATAAATATTCTCTTCTTACCATACAACCCCTGTGGCTTTGAATTCCTGCAGGAAGCCTCATCTATTAGCACGACTCTACGCAGGACTTCATACCCAGATCCTTGCCCAAAACTGTTCTGTAACAGTACGGCCCCGTGAAAGCTATCAGCATAAACTGGCTTGGACATCACAGGGCAGGGTAACCATGGTATGTTAGCCGACTTTTTCAAAGGAACATTTTCCCAAAGAATGGAAGCAAAAGAGACAAATTTTAGCACTAAATCCTATGTTTAGGCACCGAGTGGCATTTATTTAAATATACCTTTTCCTAATTATAGTCACGGGGAGAGGGACGAATGATTAAGCCAATCACACAGGCCTTAATTAAACCAAATTGTACTCAATTTAAGAGAAGTTTTGCTTCTTTAAGAACTCAAGGCTTAGGCATTTCTTCCTGCACCCAGCAGTTGATCATTATTTTTTCCCTTGAAACCTGATTAATTGCTCATATAATGTAACTTTTTTCCTGGCTTGTGTGACTGAACTCTTTTTCATGTGTGTCTCGTCATTTTTATTACCTAACTCAGCTATTGGCAATAGCATCATCCTGCCTCAGCAATTTCTATAGATTAAATAAATGTTGCATGAAAATGTGTTTCTCTCTATCTGTTTTAAATTTGTTGCCTTTTAATTTCAATATCCCTGTGTTCTTTTGTTATGAGAAAGAGTAAAAGCTGAGCATTTGATTGAGCTTCTCCATACCAGTTCATATTTCGTTCACTGCAAACATCTTTTTACTGTGTCCTCCTTCTTTAACTAGGTCAGGCAAGTCTTACACATACCTTTTTGCTTGGTAGCCCCTCTGGCTCTAGTAATTTCCATTGGCCTCTGAATGTCTTCTATTTCTGCCATGTCTTTCTGCCATAATGCAACTGGAACTGCACGTAGCATTCTAGGTTAGAAGAAAGATGCATTATGTTTAGATAATGCCAATTAAATATTTCCTACGTTATTCTGTGTCACTAATATATCCCACTGCTTTGCTTGTTCCAATTGCTACTGCAAACCCTGTCCCTACCCCTGCTGACCTGACCCTAGGTGTCTCATGACCCTCTGTCTTCTGTAAGTCAACCTATTTTAGTGAATTCATTCGAGAGATGAAAACAACAAAGCACTCCAGCTCGGACTGTCTTTTACAGCTTGTGTTTTACCACCCCACCTACAGAGAGCCCATGGCTCTGGCTGTGGTCTCTAGGCATCACCATACAAAGAACAGCGATTACTTCACCCTGGAGCCACTGCAAACCCAGACCCTGCCCAGGCAAGCACTGCTACACATACATGTTCACAAGAATTAAGTTACACCTGCGTCCAGAAGCCTGCTAGGATGAGGGTCACATTTATTTCTGTTCCTCAAATTTTGAGCTGCTTATTCTTATGCTCACTATGTGGCATCTGGTCTATTTACATCATTTCCTAAGGTACTGGTTATTTCTGTTATGTAGGTGCCCATTTCTCTCAACATATAAGTTACCTTTTCTCCACTAACAAGGCAAAAATGTTACTATGATTACAGCTTCTCTGCCATAAATTATTTATTGCTTTCAAGAGCCTGTTTGCTTTGAGGGTAGGGAAAAAAGGCCGTTAACCTAGTGAAGGAACAGCCTATGATCCTGTCAGTAGTTTTCAACACAGATTTGTATTTTTTTAAAAAATTAATTCCAATACTCTCACAGTATTGGAAAATGCACAAGTATTTATAGTTTTATTTAGGAGTGTTTACTTTTAGGTTAAGACGCTATTTTCTCAGGCTGCTTGAATTTTTTATTTGTTTTCGATTCATATTTTGTTTCCCACAATGGGGTAGATAAATGCAGAAATGTATATAGTATGCTGCGTTTAACTCCTTTGCTGCCCTCTGCTAAACATATTATGATATAGTATTTACATTCAACACACCACTGCTCCAGAGTTTAAGGCATAGCCTAAAGGATCAGTAAGGCCTGTCTTATACGGATCTCTAGCAGCGAGCCCAGCACTAAACTTGAGAGTGGAAATGGTGTCAGCAGCAGTAGCTGCCCCCCAGCCTGCCCACTGAATTCATGGCTGGTCTCATCTGGTACGTGTGGACTTCAAGATCCTTGATACTGCTCAGTTCTCAAAATTCCAGAACATCTTCTAAGCAGTATTACAATGAAAATGTTACATACAAATATATATCTTAAAAATTTTAATTATTTTTCTTAAATTCCTTTTATCATGAGAATTTTGGGGTAGGGGGTGGTGTTACTCTGGTATTTTTGCTCATCAATAACCCAAGAGCAGCTAATCCACTGCATTTCAGATACATCACCATATATTTCAGATACCACAGCTGGAGATGATCAGATGTTCATCATCTGATGACAGATCATTTGTAAAAGCAGAACCTTAGCTATGGAGTAATCTACCCAGAGAGACAACACTTGGCTCTATTGCACTTCATTCTTGGAGACCAAAATCCACACATTGTTTTTGAGGAAACCTTCCCTAGAAATAGCAAGCCGAATATAACAAGAAAAAAAGAGAAAAGGAAGTGTAAAGTCATTGACCTCATTCCACTATTACCTCTCATGGCTCTTACTCACATCTAGTTTTGTAAGGCATTTCAAAATGCTTCAGTGAGAAATCCTTTTGAAGTATCATGGACTGGATTAGATCTGTAGTATATGATGAAAATGAAAGACAGGTACCTATAGAGAAGAAAATGCAATTAGACACAGGTGCCCAGCAGCTGTCTGAGGACTGAAGGCATATATAATTGGGGAAGTAGACAGCTAGGCAACATCTAAAACCATCCATCGAGATGTGGACAGCTTACTGTAGCAAATAGGCTTTTCTGCTCTCCTGTGGCCTCACTTCGCTCAGGTTTTGGGGACAGGAAATCAAGGCACGTGGACTAGGAACGAGCAGTGGCACTCCCTGGCCAGACTGGCAATGCACGTGGTCAGGAAAGAGACAGAGATTTCAGAGTGCACTGGGGATTGCCATTTACAGGGTTTTTTCCTCCTTCCTTAGATTACTTACAGTTTTGGTTTAGCCTAAGGTACTGGGAGGGTACAGTTAGGTAGGTAGACATCTAAGGCTACAGAACTCGAGCAGCAAAAGGATGAAAAATACCACTAGAAGCAGCTCAGCAGGCATGGACCACAGCAAAGAACTGAAGAAACATCAGGCAAGTGTGTATGGGGCCGCTTTCTTTACAGAATAACCACCACACTGAAAAGCAGCATTTTGGACCTTCTTCAAAAATGATGAAACGGTGAAGTTAAACTATTAATAAAGGAACTGCTGCAATTCTTGAAATTATTGTTTGTTTCATGAACTTGTATTGGTTTTATGCAGAACTCTACCAATACTTGTTCTGGAAAAACCCTCAGATTATGTTTTTAACAATTTTGTTTTAAAATACAAGAGAAACTTTTTGAACACATAGAATATTTTTTTTCTTTTGGAAGAAAAAAAGCAGCGTGTTGACCAAACAGGAGTGAAACAGAAGTGTTTCTGTGGCTCTCCACCTGCTGACTGTTGCTGGTTTTCTTTCATAAATATTCACAATCCACTAAAGTCCTCTTTGTAGATCTAAGAGTGGAATTCTGGGGTTAGCGTACGAAAAAAATATATTTGGATACTGCAGAGAACAAAAGAAGCCTATCATAGCTGCTGTCTATGGCAGCTGTCTTCTTTTTTTTTTTTTTTTTTTTTGTCTTTTTCTTTTTTTTCTGGAAAAGAGAAAAAGGCATTTGTTTTTTGTGGAAATAAACATACAGTTGCCATCCGGAAACAAACAGGTATGAAGTGGTGAAACCTAGCTCTCTGGGGCAAGTTCACACTGTATTGCATTACAGACACCCAGGCAAGTCCCAAGTGACTTGGTGCACCAAATGACACAGCAAGAGCCACACAGAGGCTTCCTTAAAATCATATGAAGACAGTGAAATGGTGTTGATGAGCTGAACTCATTAGTTCTTGTTCAGCACTAGGCATACGTGCCCATAGTTCTTCACGGTAGCTGCTGGTACACTGCACAAGGTAGTCACTAGAAAAGTGTCTGTGGGAGAAGCATTTAATACTAAGCAGTTTAACTGTTCACACCAGTGCCACCAGGGGAGCTTCATCACTGGTTTCAGTGGGAGCCAGTTTATGCCAATACTTGCAGCTTGTAGTCAGTCCACCCTACAAACACAAACATTTAGGATCAAACCTTCTCAGCGTGAACAAATGAAAATGTAAAAAGGAATAGAAGATGGGAAGGACAGCTCCAGCTCAGCCACCCCGCAGGCAGCAACAATCAGGCGGGACACCTATTTGAACAAACTGCAGTTATTTGGAAGACGAGATTTCATACTGGCTGTCAGGAAGGTAATCTCCTCTCTACAGCAGACACTGGGAATACCCTCCACACTGCTTTGTTCACCATCAAGAAGAAAAAGTTCACAGCCTGTCCCTGGGTTGGTTAGCATGTAAGAGATGCTGGGCAGGATGACCAGAAACTAGAAGTCAAGATACACAAATGGATAAAAAAGGAAGTGAGAAAGCCAGCTCAGGAACTTTCTCAGATCCTTAAATGCAACAGAAACACACAACCTGAAGAGACAGATGATAATATATTTCTTAACACAATCTTATGGAGGAGGTTGCCTCATTTGCTGAATGACAGAGTGGGAATGGAGAGTCTTAGGTCCTCTACCTTTACAAACACAAATCAGTCTGGTTTATAGCCCAAAGAGAATACAAATAGTAATCGTGCAGTAATCACTTCTGCACAAACACCTCCTTAACAAAATGGATAAATCGGTATTATTCATTTGAACTAACAGAAATGAAGAGAATCTCACAACTTCATTGTAAGAAAACACTGTCATACAATCAATCTCTCCCTGCTTTGTAATCAATAACTTTGCTCTGCCTTGGTTTTTCTGAACTGGCAGGAGACCATTACCTTGTGACAACATTCTTCCATTTACATCTCACCTCTTTAGAAACTGTAGAAACACTCCACTGGCCAGATTTTACCAGTAAATATTGATTGAAGATAAAAAAAAATCCCAATAGCCGTCCTCATTTAAGCCATTTAACTTAAGCAGAAGCATGCTTCTTGAAAGAGACTTATTTTAATGAAGAACAGTATGACAGAAAAAAATCCTTTGTAGAGTTAAAGCATGCTTACTGCTAAATAGCCTCTTTGTATAATTAGGATTTGCAAAGTGGCAAAACACAATCCAATTAAGCAAGTTAGGTTCATGTGATTAACATCAGACTGGCAGTATTGCTCTCATAGTTCATCAGTAACTTTACTAATTAGGACATTGCTAAGCAGAGACATCTGACCTTGCCTCAGCCAGTTCAGATTATGGTTTACCCTTCTGAACCCTGCGTCAGCCCCACTGCTTGCTGCTTTCCTTTCTTTTCTTGCTGGTGGACACTTTCCTGTGATATTTTGTTCCTTTTGAAAGTCATCCTAGCAGTCATCAACCATCATCAAATAATTAGTGCCCCTTTGTTCACTGACTGAAGAACAAAAAACTGAAAAAAGATAAAAGAGCTTTTAACAGGGATATTTTTCTGCTCATACTCTGAATACACTACAATATTAAAATCAGAGCAAGGCTGCATAGAAAAGCAGCCAGGAAGCAATTTTAAGTTTCAAGTAGCAAAAAATGGAAATTATCTTTGCTGGCCAAATAGTAACCGCAAGTGGAAACGGTGTCACAAACGTTGCTCCACAGCAGCACAGCCGGGGAAACCATATCTGTGATTCCAGTCCTGGCAGCATCCCTGACCCAGGCAGGACAAAAGGACAAACCGTAGTCACAGATTGCTTTGCTTCATCTTCTGCTGCAGGCAGCTTCCTTTCCTACGCTGCTGTGGGTGTGACTGCAGCACTTCTTATCAAGGGCCAATTATTTCTGCTAAGTAGAAAAACGGAAAGAAGATTTTCTGGATTCTGTCTTACACATCATAGCTTTGTGGTTAGGTGGCCTTAAAATGACAGCCGACAGAATAAAATAGTTTGGAAAGCACATGCAACTTTGTGATAGTGATGAAGCAGTAACTGATAAACATAATATAGAAGCTTTTAAGTATCAAAAGAAAATACTATGAATTTACATTTTCTCTAAAGCAATTCAGCAAATCATAAACTGAATTGATTCATAATATATAGAACTTACAGAGCACAAAGAACTACTATTTGAATCACTTTTTCCATTTGATGCTAGAATTCTTCTCTATATTCTTCCTAGCAATGACTGCTAAGCTACAGAAATAAAAATACTGAATAAAAATTAACTGTAGATCTTCAAGGATAAACCCCCATGGCTCAATGCCAGTTACAACCAAAATGTACCTACGACATTAAAAAGATGTTAATAAACCTGTTAGGAACAGGGAGACAAACAATGAATTAAGCAAATTAGCGGAAAAATGAAACCTCTAAATACAAAAGAAAACTAATTATGGGATTAGAAAGGATTAAGTGACAGAGCCTGAGATGGCAGGGAACTTTACTCAATAGTTCTTCAGATCCCTGTTTGTCCTGTGTTTCCAATCTTTCCAGGAAAGATTCTAATGGATTTTACTGCTGCATAGATCTCTCAGCAGTCTGTTTAGTTTCTTATCTAACCAAACTGTTTTACAGCCCATGCAAATAATATTCCAAAGAAAGTACCAGCAGCGCACCGTGCTCTCCATTCCATTCCTCCCTCTGCTTTACGCTGCTGTATTTCCTCTACTTCTTGGGCTATATCACTTTAGCCATTAGAAACACAAATACCAAGGATGCTAAATCTTGCATGGACCTTGTAGCTCGGCTCCCGACTAACTTGATGCCAGTGAGTTAATCTTTACTTGTTTTCTAGACCAAGGCATATTCTCAAATACTATGGCAATGCCTCAAAATATTGCTGCAGTAGTGAAGCTTGTCAGAAATCCACAGAATCTTCACAGGAAAAAAACAGATCAACAAAATTTTAATCCATTCCCTCTGCTCTCCATTAATATTATCAAAACAGCATGATAAAGGCCAATTCCAATTCTAGTTAACACCTGGATGCAGAATTCAAGTGCAACAAGTTGTACTTCACTCACATTTCAGTGATAAAGAAACTGCTTAAGCTAAAATGCTTCGCTTGCATTCCATCAATTTCTCTAATAAATAAGTCAAAACAAATCACTCTGCTTTTCAGACACTTGACTATACACTTTGAAAGTATTCAACAGTTTAACTTCCAGCAGGGGAAATGTTTTCTTAAACTGTGTCCTCACATACACAAATACATACCCACAAAATAAATCTTGGGACGACAGTGAAAAGAAAATTAATTTCAGTCTGGAGAACAGCTGAAGAGATAGACATAGGTAAGATGATGTACTAAACTACTTACTATTTAATGTGGGGCTTTTTAAAATATGTTCTGTGCTGCGTATACCAGTTGATGCTTACTGTCATGAATGCTGGCAGATGATGCTGTTTGGGTGAGTGAAACGATCCCAGAAGCTACCCTTTCCACAGACACCCATACATAAGGATTATAGGGTGAAGGTTTTACTGCACACCTTTGCTTGCAAGTTCTTTAAAGGATCACAGCACTTGTATGTCAAGCACACTGTGGCTCTTTCTGTCGCCACCAAAGAGCAGAATTAAGGCTGGTGGATCCATTTACACTGCGTTTTAACCTGGAATTTCATTTGAGTTATATCTTAAGTTAAATCATTTGACCTTATATCTATATGATTTATTAGAAAATGCATTTAGCATAATTAAACCTAGACATACAACTTTGTTTTAGATCATAGAGTTACAGTTAGGAGATAAGCCAGTCTAAGAGGTTTTAAACTGATATTTCAAGGACACTGATCCCAAGCCTACCAACCCACACCATTTGCAAGAGGCTTCAGGTCAGGCTTACAGTCATCAGGACTTCAATAACTTCACCCAAGACAACCCAGGAAAGAGGGGATTTGAAGGCTGCCAGGGATCTACCTTTGGCCGAGGTAACTGCATACACAAATGCAGGCCAACTAAGGACCAGGTAGGCCTTCATAAAAAAAGAGAAAGCTGAAACCATCAGTAGGAAAAAAGGGACCCTTTTTGAGCCACCTTTCAAGAGACATCCTTACAACAAACTGAATGGAAGTAGGATGAAAGACTGCTTGCTTGGATCTGAAAATATGGTTCTAAGACAACGTAATACAACCAATTCTTAGACTATCAAGACAAATCACTCCTTAACTGGGATCCAAATATATCAGTCCTTCCCATAGTGTCTCCGTGGTGTTCCCCTGTTTCTGGTCCTCTAAGCAGAGTGATGACTCCTAGATTTCTTTTTCTTTATGCTCACATTATCTGTGATTTTCTGACCTAGATCACATTGTTGTAACTTTTTCTTCCCCTTCTGTAAAAAGCAGGATTTTGAAAGTTTGGTGGAAAGAGTCTAATCCCTCTGTGTCCCCAACCGTTCCACTACCATCTGCGACAATTGCCACAACTAACGACCTCGCACCACCACATCTTCCCCCTCTCACCAGTTCCATGGTGAGCTCTGGTAGATGGAGGGTGATGGGTGGCCTGGTACATGGCAGAGCCTGGGAACACTGTTCAGAACCATGGTTTCCAAGAAGGGGTATATGAAACCCATCATCAATCCACCTGAAAGGGAAAACTCAAAGAACTGAAGGAACAATACATAGGGACTGGACTTTGCTGAGATAAAAATAAAGGGTTGGAAAATGGAAACTTCACTGTCAATCAGGTTACAACACACAGTTTACCCATCCCTAAACATAGGGCTCTCTTACGCCTCTCCCCATTCCCCAGCATACCGCTCAAATCAGACTTTCCAGAGGTACTTTCTGCTCCCTATTGCTGCTCCACATAAACAACAGCCTTCTGCTGACCCTCTTATCCTCACATTGGGCACCACTGCCTGACAAGCCTAGCAGCTTTCTGGCTATCTCCACAGAAGCTATAGTTTGGCTCCTTCCTTTGACAAGAATTCTAAAATACCCAATTTCTATATATTCATTTTTCAATTCATTATTCAGATTTATTCAACCATAAATCTGCTTGAACAGGGTTCCAGAAAAAAGAGGGTGTGGACAGGAGAGGGAGGGGAAAAAAAAAAAGAAAAAAAAAAAAGAACTGATAGTAACCCTAACCACGTACAATTTCCTACCATGGGTGACACTGCTAAATGAGGATTTGCATCTGAAAAGGAACTGTTGAATTAATTTTCATGAAATACAGTCCCTAGTATGGACACCACTGACCTTTCACCTAGATATCAACTTCACAGGGAAATATTTCTTTGGCACCACATCTTGAGGTAACCAAGAAAACCTCATATTTTCTTGTTACATTTCCACTTGAGATTTTCTGCCCACAGATGCAACTCCTATCTCCAGATCTTGTGGAAAACGAACAAATGTGCCTTTATTGTGTTGTCAGAAAACAGCCATTTGAAGGCATGCTAAAAGTTAAGCGGTTTATATGGATGACAAGAAATAACGTATTGTATTCCTGAAATTCAGAAGACTTAGCCAAAACCCCTACCTTAACGAAAATCAGCACCCTGAAAACATTGTAAGAGAAGATGGTGGTCTAGAATAAATATTTACTGTAATTTTATATATATAAAATTATAGTGACACTGCATTACTTCGTACACTTTACTGCATGCATGTAAATTTAATCTATGCTACTTGACACTTTGTCCACATGATACACTTAAGAATTATCTTTAATGCACTTTCTGTGTTATTATGGAATACACATTCCATTGTGAGTGATACTGTATAAACCTGCAGTTATAGGGGAAGGCATTAAGAATTTTGGATGGACTTTGTTTTTTTAACATTTTCCCAATTAAAATTATGTATCAACAGATCCATTTTATAACAAGCATTTAGTAGCAGAAATCTTCAACATTTTGCAAGTTAAAAATACAATTCCTCAGAGAAATACACTTCTGTACAGTGTTTAGAATGAGCTACAACAGCCAGTGTTATGATTCGGCATCAGTTCATATCACACAAACCTCATTCTTCTCTTTTTGGCCCAAGTGGGTGCACAACCTTTACCTTCTTATAGAACCTGATGTTTCAAAAAGCTTAAAACCGTAGCAGCAAAAAGAAACTGAAAATGTCGAGTCTTCTCCTGCCTTCCCTCTCCCCCCTTTCTTTGACAATTTTATACACAATTCTGATGAAATCTTAAATAAAAGGCAAGAATCACCTAAAATATTTTTTGTAATGAAAACCAGGACAAAGCATATTCATGTTTTCAGCTTTGTGATAAGTATTTCACATAGCATTCATAACTAGTTTAACATGTGTTTGGCTTATAATGATCTTTCTGAAAAGAAACAACAGCTTGGGTTTTTGGGTGGTTTTTTTTTCATTCCACAACAGCAAATAGTTATTATTAAGGAGGTTAGAGAAGATTACCATAATGGTTCTTTTTGGCCTTAAATTATGTCCCAGCTATGAATAAAACATTCCTATCTTTGATTATGGTTTGAAAGGACATTTTAATATGACATAAACAGTCCACTTAAGAATTTCAAGTGAAAAGCAAAAATAGTCTTCTCCATCTACCTACCCAATACATTCTTGAATCCTTCACAAGAAAAACAAGAAATGCAGGAGGCCACCTTATCAGCACTAAACAAGTCTGTCCTCACAAGTTCTCCATCTTGCCAAGATTGACCATTTGCTTCTAGAGCTCTTGTAAAGAGCAAGTACAGCAAAGGCCTTCAAAGTGTGTGTGTGTGGAATCAGTTCTGAGTTATACTCTTATTTTTTCAAAATAAGATAATTACTTTTGCCAAATGGAAATGACATTTCCCCTGGTGATGATATTCCTTAAAAAAAACTAACATCCTTTTTATTTGAAGCATATGCATTACAGATGGTTTAATAGATGTTCTTCCCATTCTCTGGTCCTCCAAAGAAGAGGTTAATCATAGTATGTGGGAAATCTAACATGTACTGACCCTATACATTAACAAAAATAAAGTCCCAGATTATAAAGACCACCAAGGAACCTGAAATGGGACTTAAGAACTGGAACACCAAAACTGCAAGTTGTCGCAGCCACAAGTCGTATGGCAACTGTCTGTGAGAGTCTGAAGTCCCACCACTGCTTTGAATTCACTTTCTCTGCACACTGTCCTAATGTCCACATCTCAGCATACTCTCCCTTGTCGATGCCACAGTCCCTTGGGGTAGGAGAATCTCACACCGTGTTTGTACAACACCTAGAACAATGCCATCTTAATCTTTATTACAGGCTCTGCTGTGCAAATACAAGTGATATGTATCTCTCTCACTGTATTTTTCTATATAGCCCTATATATCCTACCAGATACTTTTATACACGTAAAATTCTTTCAGGTTAAGTTCCTTCTATTTAAGCAAACATAACATGAAGTGCACCTTGCACTGTATTCTTCCACTTGCAGAATAATACAAAATAAGAGAGTGCAATGTAATGGATTAGTGAACCGAATCTCTGAAATGTGCCAGAGCTAGATCACATCTGTTATTAATAGCAGCAACCCAGCTTTTATAATGCCTTTCATAAAGAAGAAACCTAAATGCTAGTCAGTTTTAAACTGATAACAGCAACTATGTCAAAAATGTTGGACTTGCTCTGTGCATGGTTCAAATGTGAGAATGCAAAGGCACTAGCAGTGCAAAACGACCTCATCCAACCAAAGCATACCTTACCCAACTGGGAGATTGTGCACAGTACTGTCCAAGGAGTAAGAACAAATCATTCTTTTGCCGCTGAATAATTTTTTTTCTGCAGCAGCAGCTTTAATCAAGGAGGTTTTGATTACAATGCACTTGAGAAGGCATGAACAGCTAATGCAGTGACAACCCAAACTAAATGCCAACTCCATCATGAGCTGATGTTAGCCTCTCTATCAGCATCAAAGCTTTTCTAATACGTAGGTTTGCTCTCCATACAAAAGATTCAGGATGTGCCCCAGTGGAAGAATGGTGAAAGTACCTCATCCTGAATACGTTTAGGTGAATGACCAGTTCTAGAAAATGTGCATAATACAGATCCCTGTACTACGTGAGCAAGGACAAAACCTCAAAACAGCTCAGTAGGAAAGGAAAAAAATTATTTCAACAGCTAGGACTTATTACAGGCACAACCTGGTACTAAGGGTATCCAGTGACTCTCAGGAGGATGTTCAAGCCAATATGATGAGGGCAGGGGGGGTGCCACTCTTGCTCTCATCTTTCTGTTGAAATTATGGCTGCAACAATTTCCCCAAGTCAAATACTCAGAAGGCTCCTTCTGATTTCCTAACGTTATCACATGAAGACTGTGCCAAGGAGTAAGTTTTAACCCATCTCCAGCATAGCAGATCTCCCACAACTTTAGTAATTGCTTGGAGTGTTACCACCTGCTGTTAGGGTGAGGCAGTAGTCCCACTGCTCTCTTGGTGGTGTACTGAAATAGCTGAGATGATCATGTTTGGGTAGGTGCTGATGTGTTAGATCTGCCTAACAGATAAAAGAGAACAGAGCAAATATCTTCAAGGAGACAGATCTTAGACATGAGCTGCCAAAAAATAATAGGAACAAAGTGCTTTTAGGTATACGCACAAACAGATTGTTAGCTGGCTGGGAAATCGTAGTGCGGTCACCAACCATGTGGTCTACAAGGATCCAGCTCAGACAGGCGTAGGCTGGAGCTGCACACAGGTTTTTCAGGCTCACCGTTCTGGATGCATCCAACATGTAGTTAAGACCACCTCAACCAACACCCTCTCCATTCCCTATCTTTATGAATATCTGTCCATGATACTAAAAGTGTTCACATATAAATTTTTCATACCATTTCTGATCCCTGACTTACCTCTTTAGCACCCAGAGTGGGGAGGTTATCTAAACCAGAAGAAAAGTAAAGCAGAGAAAAGTTCAAAAGCAACCATGCGCACTACAGGGATAGTTGAGGCAACTCAAGACAACATGAATTACTATTCTGAAGTTTTCCTGAATTCCATTGATGACCAGAGCATCTTCAGCTATCACATCAGCATAATCCTAGCCTTGCAAAGTCTGAGCTCAACTATTTGAAAAATACCATAGGTTTTCTGAGTGCATTTATCACTTATGTTAAATAATCAGGCACACAATACTAATCCCCAGAAAATAATAAACTGAGCTGTCCCGTCAAATTTTTATGCAGGCGGCCAGCAGTACTGTGCCATAAGATCTTAATAGGATTTGAAAGTGTCCTCTCAGCAGGCTGCCATAAACATTTTGCTTCACTTTGAGAAAGCTGACTAGTATAGTTTATACTAGACAAGTCGCACCAGCCCGTTCAAGGACACTCCTGTGGACTCGGTGCCAGAGAGGAGTATAAGCTCTAAACTGGAGCTTTGCCAATTTGAATACTATCAAAAAAACCACCCCAAAACAACCCCAAACCTACAACCCATCACTTTACCTTCTTCTTTCAAGTGTTGATGTAGTACTTTCCATGATTCTTTTGGTCAGTGACCCAAAAGATACACTAAAAAACAAGGAGCAGCTAAAAAGTACAGTAAAGGGACAGAGGCCTTGAAAGTATCAGACAAATATCTTTCCATACAAAACACATTTTTCCATAGAAATGAAGGGATGTGATCTAAAGAGAAATGCTGTAGTCAGCACAACACATCTATTTGCTAAGTCTCAAAGAACAGCATCAGCACTCCAGCCCCAAAAAATAAAATGAAAACACCATCACCTAGTTCTACAGAAAAAGATCAAATTGAGGGGAGTGGGAGGGGGACAGAGGGGAAACGGAGCTACAGTGTCTTTCACAAATAACAGAAAAGATTAATAGCCATCTCCAGCTTTCCAAGCTCTCTCACGTCTAAGAACAAGCACTAGAAAGAAAAATATTTTGTTATTTAATTGATGGCTACCTTAAAAAACAGAGTCACTGAAATTGGGTTTTTCCTAATTAAGAACAAGAAAAGCAGAGGTTTTCGTAAGGCAACATTAGCATCTTGACATATATGACAAAACAAAAGACCTACTTGTTCCCAGAAATTAGGAAACTTGAAAATTATTACAATGAGCATAGGAGAGAGACACCATCACGCACTGAAGCTTCTTTGTGAAAGTTTTGACAACAACAAACATTTTTTCACATGATCTTTTGGTAGCCTAGTTTTCACAGCTTGACACTGAGCAAGCTCCAGTCTCCAAGCAGGTTCAGTGCGCAAGTGGGATTTTCCTTGAAGAATGGTTGGATTGTGTCCCTCAGCACCCTGCACTGTCCTCCGGAGCCTGGCTCTGCACAACACGATAGTCACATCCCTCAACTACTTTGGCGTAGCTTCTAGGCAAGGACCCACATGACTTGGAGGTAATGGGAAACAATCAGCCAAGTACAAGATGATAAGTGCGGGTGCCAACGGGCTAAAGCACTCAAATCATCTTAAGCATATGAATTTGGGAACGCTAAGATTACAGAGGAATCGTATCTTTGCATTAGGAACGTTAGGAACTGGAGGGATTGCAACTGAGTCACTATGCATGTTGGTAACATCAGTCTGCAGAGCCAGTTTACAGACTGAAGAGGACAGTAATTTTATCATCTCAAAATAAAAGCAAACCTGAACTTTCTTTATCAATATTAAAAGTTTCAGATTTCACCACTTTACATGAACTTCATTGCTGTAAGAGTGACAGCTTTGCTTGGAAAAAGAACCTGATTTATAAGACAGAAAACAACCTGGGTTTGTTCAAAAAATGAAGTTTTGATAGCAACACTGGAACAGTACATAAAATATGATAAGGCGGCCTAGTTTTGGTACCCATTATCCTTATATTGTATTTTCCATCATGTTCCATTTGTACTGGGTCCACTTGAATAGGAGGGCAGTACCGAGCTGAAAAGGGAGTGAGTGAAAGGACTCATATCAAAGCCCTAACTTCTGCCCTTCACAAGCCACTGACCTTATGCATTGCTGCATGCACAAGCATTTAACCTTTTAACATCCTGTGAAGGAATTTACCATCATTAATGGGTTTTCATACATGTCTCTTCTTGTACATTTTATTCAGCAAGCACTCATTGCTGACAGACTGGTTTGTGGCTTGTTTTCATATTTGGCATTAAAAAGATCATGAAGAAATGGAACGTGTCAAAGGTGACAGGATCAACAATCACTTAAATCAATAATTTTTGTAAGTTTTACATTGCATTGCTTATATCTTTCAGTTTAGTACTCCACTTAAATGCCCATTAAGGCTTTTCTGCATTCTATTTCATTTATTTTGACAAGGATAAAGAAGTATTGAAGCTTCCAGCAAGCTCATAATTTTGAGCACCTCTACAACCATACCTTTTTAAGCAACTTTTCCCCTTGAAGTTTGCTCTTTAAAGTCAGAAAGACCATACAGCCTATTAGAATATAAAGCAGGGAATAAACTGAACAGAGTAACTGCCAGCTAGAGTATTCCAGGAATTAAATACGATGAAAATGTTTCTTTCTGAATTCCTTTCAAGTTAATTTCATGCAGCAGAAAGAATTCAAAATAGAATGCATTTGTTGAAAATTCTGCTAGCTGTCATCTAACAAGTTTGTAAATCTTTACAAATTTGCCAGTTAAAAGGAATGTGTAGTTTATATTTGATGCTGGCAGAGTTCCAGGTACTATTACCCAGGCAATCTATAACACCTGGGAGAAAAACACACACACACACACACACACACACACACAAAACCCACAAAAAAACCAACAACACTCCCACAAAACAACAACCACCAAAAAAACCAACCACAACATAAAACAAACAAAAAACCAGAATAAATTATGCCCAGGTTTCCATTGTTTAGAAGATTTAACTAGGTTTTTTTATGCACAAGTATAATCTGATCTGGTTTTCCTAATGTAATACAATACTTGTATAAAAGAAAATCTAAGGAACAATTACTACACAGTAGCTACTAAATCTGTTCCTTTCCCCTATCTTTCAGACTCTACATAGGAACCAATGTCCTCTAAGCCTTCCACTAAAAGATATAAATTTTAGTAGACAACAATTATGGAAAAATTTTGGACCAACCAGTTCGGTTACTCTCCACGGAATTCACAATAATCAATATCCTGCTCCACCAGGTCACCACCAAGCATATCTGCCAGGCAGATCCCACATGATGAGTGTTGAACTTTTCCTCTGTAAAGCTTGCAATGCTTACACTGCTCCCAAGATAACCTACAGAAAGCAGTCATATCACATAATGTGGTTGACAGCACCCACCACACAAAATACTAATGCAGACACCCAGATACATCACTGGATAGCAGAAGTTTCTAACCACGTTCCCAGCATGCTGCAGGAAAATGCTACGTGTAGAAATCTGGTACAGTGCCAAATGCCATCAAAGAACAGTTTCAGATGCTGTTGTCAAGAAGACTGGAAGGTGCTGTTGTCAAATTATGCTGGAGTAGCATCCAAACCCTCAGAAACAAAGATTGGTTAGCTTCACAACATCCCCATTCTCAGCATCCTTCAGTTTTTTAAGGGGTGGGGAAGGCTGAAGAAGTGCAGCTCCAAAAATGCACCAAAAGATCAAACAGAAATTTTCAAAAACTTCTGTCATCAGAAGACTTCATCTACCCTTTGAAGATTTACCCTTACACAAGAACAGCGGGATATGTTTATGACAAGATCCTTCTTGCAGTGTTAGGTTTATGGTTGGACTCAATCTTAAAGGTCTTTTCCAATCTAAACAATCCTGTGATGCTATGATTCTCCCTCAACTTTCCTTCTCCTAAAACATACCCATGACTGTGAATCACCACTCACTCTGTAAAGTCCTCATGATTCCACACCGTTACTGTACAACCATGTGAACTACCAAGTGTGTTTGTACATATTTCAGGCAGAATCCTGAGTTATTACACCACATGAAAGAGAACCTTGACCTGTGAAGCAGAAAAAAATTGGCAGGAGGCAGAAGAGAGAGGGCAGCAAACATTTTCTCCTCCCCCTGCATTTCACATTAGGACTGCATCTGTCCCTGTGATGTATATGAAAATATGACATCCCCTCCCAAACTGATTTTGCCTTAGTACCCAGTACTACATCTGATCTGAAAACAGAGGTTTCTTTATTGTATTCTGTTTTTCATGTATATATATATATATATATATATTCTGGAATAAACAACATTGCCTTCAAGATGACGAAAATATTTCAGATATTTGCGGAGGGGGGTGGGGGGGTGGATCATAGGAAAAGTATGGGATCTTAGCTAAATGTATGGGAAGACACTTAAAAGGAAAGTGACTGCAAACCACTAGCCATGGCTGTTAGCTTTAATAATTCATTTGCCTATTCATTTACATGGTGGGGGATGGGGATAGGGAGGTGGGGGTGGTGTCTGTGCTGTGTGTGTATACTCATAATTCTTCATTAAAAAGTGACAGTGCTAATAGTCTAGAAAAACTTTATGTTCTTTTCTAGGGCGTGGTTTTTCCATCATTACCTCTGAATGTCAGTGGGGCAAGTTTCCAATACTGTTCCCCTTCAAAATACTATAATTACAACAGATCTCAAGTGTTTCTCAATGTTTAAGGCAAGTGGATGATTCAAACCCATCTCAGCTTTTACTCTTCTCCTGTTGAATAACAGTTTAGGGAGCACATAGCACTTTTTTATGTGGTCCTAGTAATAAAACAATGAAAATAAGTGACTGTTACTTGCTGTGGACAAGCTGTGTTTCTTGAAAGCAATACAAAGCTCAGAGAGCTGGAAGTGCATGACAGGAGTCAGTGGCCCTCTCAAGCAATGGATCTCAAGGTCACATTTGGCCCTGTGCCTCAGAAGGCGACCCAAGAAAGGCTGAGAAGATTGCCTTAGGAGTACATGATTAAGTGATAACATCATCACCCCTGCATTCTGCAAAGTGGTAGTCCAATTCACTTGTGATAAACTACTTGTTCTCCAGCCTCATAACTCAGGCACTATACATTCAATTATTCTATCATAAAACAAATGGGCAATGATATTATTGTTGTTATAATTCCTAGACAAAATAAGTTAAATTTGCTAAGGGAAAACAGCTAATTACCCCTTGGCTTATGTTAAGAATTGCAGCAGGTAAGCAGATGAGTAAGTTATTTCAGTCAAGTAACTTGGAAACAGATGGTGATATATACCTTGATATAGTCTTGTGTAAATTACAGAAAATAATAAAAATCATCACTTTTCAAAGCTTTCTTGACCTTTCCTCAAATAGAAATTGGGCCACTCAGAAGACAACACCCCCACACCAGCTCTTCTGCGTCCCTAGAAGCACCTCATTTAACTGAGTCTGAACAAAACTGCAAAGCTGGTGCTTGAGACTGCGGCTGTATTGCCTCACCTTTGCCCTTCTAAATAAAATACAACATATCCTGACAGAACTTACAGCAAGGTCACAACAACAAGATTTTAATTAGAACAGAAGGAAAAGGCAAATCTCCTTCAAGACAGCACCACCTAATCTTTGTCCCCATATTTTCTTCCAACTGTTCTCGTTTTGTAAGGAGGACATGCATGCTTCCATACATAAATATAGGTTCTCATTTTTTTACCATTTCTAGATATTTGTCTGGTACTGAAATGCTCAACGTATGAAATACAAAATTATGTGTAAATCCCAAGTTGTGTTTGCATAAATTCTGTGTGTCCTGAAAGGATGGATTTCGTTTGGGTAGTCTATGACAGCTAAGAAAATGTATGGTAGCCCAGTGCCTCAGCATGTTCCAGCTGCCAATAAAAAACTAAATCTTTCTGAGTCTCATTCTCTGTCCCTACTTGTGAGATCAGGTTATTTGGGGAGTAAGAGTTGAAGCAGAGCACAGAGAAATTCCCAGCCCCACCCCAAACAACACACTATTATTGCTCTAAGCTTTTATAGTCTCATTGTGTTACTTGCTAGTACCATAGCTTTCTTCCTCCATCTGTATTGTGAAAACGCACCCCCAGAGCTCTAGAGGGGCCAATCTCCTCTTCTTGAGTTCAACATGCGAGCCAACCTAAGTTATTACAGATCCAAAATGATATGCAGACAGGGAACTTTCTCCCATAATTCCAAAATTGCTCTGATCAATGGCCATGTGAGGCTAGGGTATGAAATTTTCTTTTCATGAGCCAACATAGCTTGCAGCCTTTAAAATCCCACAAGAATCTTAATGACAAAAACTGATGTGGTCCTCTATTCCCTATGTAAAGCAAGGAGAATGATTTCCCACAGTAGATTTCCCAAAGAATTATGTGAAGACAATATTCAACACCATAAAAACATACAACAGCATCCACTGAATAGTCAGGGTACAGTTTGTCTTCCCTGGCAGCAACATGGGCTCTGAAGAAGTCCTGACCCCCAGTGTGCATTCCTGCTGCTTGCTCCCATGCTGAGGCCCTCTCCTCAGTTGTGCCACACCTTGTAACTCTTTGATGGACCACAGAGTAACCCGAGTCCTTCATCTAAACCTTTTTGATATCATCATCTTGGTGGTTGGACAGTTTTCTGGTCCAGATCTCCACAGGTGGTCTCACAAACTATTAGGTTTGCGCACAAGTGGTGAGGGATCCCAGATAGGAAAAGTAAAAAATGCAGCTGAGAAAAAGGTATATAAATTCCTGATATGGTTACTCCTCTTTCAAGAAGCTGGGCATTACATACTGGCTTTTCAGCACAACCCTGATCTCATCAGAACCAAGACAAATTCAATGAAATCTAAGCTAATATTTAGCACTCTTCCCATCAAGTTCTAAATGTTTAAAACAAAGTTCTAAATTTCAAGTCTTAATGGTTGGCAATATTCCTCAGAGTAAAATCTGATACATTTGTAAAAGTGCCTAAGAGGCTAGGCACCAGAATCTGACACTGAAAAGTAGCTACTGGCCCTTTACAGTGGTGTTTATTCTAAAATTTCTTTAAGCAGATAATAATTTGGGTGAGAAAATCCTACCAAGATAAGGCAGCGTAGCTTTCAAAGATATTTTCTCCGGTTAGTTTGGAGATTTTGCATTTGTTGTAAAGTTTGAACACAAAGCAGTAACACAGAGGGGATAAAACCCCCATGCCTCTGTATGTAACATCATGTTGACTTAGTGGAACAATATAAACAACACACTAACCTTACACTCTTGTTGCAGGCAGAGATCTAAAAATAGCTAATGTCTCCACGTGTTTTACAAAGCAGGAAATATTTATGTGAATTACAGACTGTGAAAGAAGATAAAATAAAGGGACATTAGAATAGGACTGTTTGGGCAATTTTTCGTCTTATTGATAGCTGGAAACAACAAGAACTGCTGTGTGCACTTCATGAACATACGTGGAAAAGCATACTAAGCTCTAAGCTCAACCCTTCACTGGATGATAGTGAAAAAATGATTATTTTTTATGATTGATAAAGGTCACAGCACACCCATTTCTAATGTTCCAGCCCTCACTTAGTCTGTGAAGCTTTGTTGCCGTAACACAGGTTTTATCACCAGAGATTTATGGGCAGACATTCACAAATTCAGATCAAGCCAGCAAGACAACATTTATTTTTTTAATCGGCAATATCATCTCCCTGAAAGCCACAAGCCCTCAGCTAACAGGTAACTATTACCAAAACGCCACTGCAGTCACAACTGCTTGTCTGTACTGTGCAGCAAATGAAGCCTGCAGTAGGCTCTGCAGTCCTGTTTTGCCCGTCACCAGAGCAACTGGAGTCACTGGCTATGACTGGAGTGTGCCATGGCTCCTTGCCTGTCCACTGCCCCACGTTTCATGCCCAAGGAAACCACAGCACAGGGAAGGGGACATAGTCAAGGCCTACATCAGGTGTAGGTGTTTGGAAACAATACTCTGGCCTCACACTATAGGCTCTATTTTTTGTATTGAAGGCCAGCTGCACCCCAGGTTTAACCCCACAATACCCACACTTTCATGGTGTTAAAATTTTTGACTTTTAATGGTGTTGTGATTTCAGATTCTGCTGCCCAGGTCTTCTGCACTAGGGGTGAGGTGGAAGAGAGATGGCGCAGGGTTCCTTTTGCATCTTAGCAAGAAAACCTGGCAAGAAATGGCTTAATAAAATAGCTCGTTTGGTAAAACTGAACAAAGGAATCACCAAATCATTTCAGTTGGAAAAAAAACCTTTAAGATCACGAAGTCCAACTGTTAACCCACGACTGCCAAGTCCATCACTAAACCATGTCCCTAAGCACTGCATCTACACATTTTTTAATAAGGAATATAGATAGCAATATCTGTATCAAGAGGAGGAATACAGGCAGCAAGCAAATCTTGTGACCCTTCAACTGCTGGGAACCCCACGTTTCTGCAGCATCAGACAGATGCTGGATGGATTTTCCCACAGCAGATGTCATCCATAGAGAGAGGTTCCTCCTTTTTGATCATTTGAGCTACTATGTAATTTTCTTACCAGAAAACAACTCACTTCATCATTTCTGCTGTCAAACAGAAAGGATGTTGGCTTGAGAACTTGCTGCTGCACAGTCAGATAAAGGTAAAGCCAGGCGGGTGGCTCCGGACGGGAGTTGCCCACAGGCTCCACTGCAGCTGGGGTGATCCATGCCGAGGGCTCCATGCACCACCGCACAGCCTGAAGGCCAGGCTGGACAGGCAGCATAACGCAGCACAGCACGGGCCTGCACCTACCCTGGGCAGCTGTTACGTGGGTCAATGACTCCTGGACATTCAATGGTCCTCCAGCGAGGATGACTACCTCAGGTCAGCGTGACCAGCAGCCTCACACCACTGCCCTGCTGGCCTGCCACCTCTGCAGCTCCCACACAGCGCCAGACGCTCAGGGTGATTTTAAAGCAAATATGTAATAGTATCATCAAATAATTTAGATTGGACCCTTAAGATCATCAAGTCTAACCATAAACCTAACACTGCCAAGTCCAGCAATGCTCCATTCAAAGAAAAAATACCACCTGTGTTTTCTCCACCTACCTGGAGAAGAGAAAGAAAGGAAACGCAAGGGGGTCTCAGCATGGGAAGGGGATCAGAGGTAGGCAAGGACAGCTCAAGCCCAGCTGCAGGGAAGAAAGGGATGGGAACACTTCTGAGGACATCTCTGTGAGGTCTGAAAGCCAGGGATTTTGACAGGGATGATCAGTGGCTTCAAAGAGAAGGTCTCTGAAGCTAGCCTACCACAACAGAAGGTCACACAACAAAACATCAGAAGTCAGCCCAGCAGTTTTCCCTTTCACACTCAGGGGGGAACCACCCACACTCTGCTCCATACTGCTGATACTTCATGTGAACTGGACTACATGCGCTTTCAAGTACACAGCAAGAGAGAGGAAGGAGATGCCAAGGGTGATGTTGACCCATCTGAGAGCATCCAACGCTCTTAGAAACACAACAGGGCTGCAGCCACGCAAGTCACAAGGAACAGTTAGGAAAAAGACTGATTTCAGAGATGCCCGTTTTTCTTCACTTTGATGGCCCTTATTTGATAACAACAATTCTCCCTGATTTCTGATGTTTTTCATTTTCATCTCACTAACATTAGATTATTAATATTAGATAAATCCAGAGCCACTAGGCATTATTTTAATTCTAAGCTATTAGAAAGTCATTTCAATGCAAAGCATTTTACAAACAAAAGAAAATAATACTAAAAAAGTGACTTAATAGACAAAAAAAAGAAAAAGAAAAAAGAAAAAAAGAGATAGAAGAAGCAAGCATCTCTTTGCAAGGGTTGAGATGCCTGCTGATGGGAGAGAATGAAGCACCCAGGAAGCTGCAAGATTTATTCTTTGCAAAAATACTGAGGAGTGGAAAAGACAAAAACATGGCCTGTTTTTCCTTAGTATTTCTAATGCTTTCATGCTAATCCAGTATTGGACAACACATTTCTTGAATTTCCTATGATGTATAGCACCAAAGCATGGAAAGGGGGTCTCTGCTTTTTCCAGAGAATGCATCAGCTACATCAGAACTGCTACAGCAATCAGATGCAAAACGATATGTAATCAACATTAGCATCCTGATGTCACTATGTCCCCAGAGCATGTGTGTGTTAACTGTTACTGGGTAACAAAACTTAGAGCAGCACCATTTTGCAGTGTAGATCTATGTTTGCTGAGCAATCTTAATGACTTCTGTAGGACTTAAAAAGGAATATACTCAGCACAACTAAACATGCAGCATAACATAAAACACGAATAATAATTGGAAGTCACGGAATGCAGTAGATAAACCCAAAGTGTTGCACAATGACTATTCATCATAGCAAATATTAAAGTAGAATGCTAAAAAACAGCATGGTTTGCCTCTTGACAAAAGTCTACAGGAAACCTGTACCTTTGCAGGAAAAATTAACAGCAGCTGAAAACTGAATCCCATCCACATTTCTCTTTGTGGGTGTTAAGTGCTGCAACCTCATTTTTGACTAAAGAAGAGAAGAGCAAAATTCAAATCACACAGTCACTTAAAGTATGCTGGTTCCTATGTCCTCCTCCCTTTGAAGCTTCCATCCACAGGAGCATCAAAGGATATGACTATTTTTTTCTTCTTGTTGTTGTTGTTGTGGCAGATCTAACAAAGTCTGTTCTTCTGATAGATTTTAACAGGCTCCCAAAAGGTCATAACAGTATGCAAAAGAGCTGTATGGGAGCAGAACATCAGCCTATGTTGCTGCAACGTCTGCAGGTGAGGGACTATGGGCCTGTGGAGAGGACACAGCGCTGGTAATTTGGCACTGTAAAGATGAGGATAGTCTTAAGTGTGGTTACAGGACTGAGTCTATAGATATTTACAGGCTCTTCAGGAGACACAAGTTTGGCAAAGACTGTACCCACAGGGTTTTGAAAATGGATTTCTGACACATCTAGAGAAGCTTCAGAGATAAGGGATTGATTTATTTCTCTGTTGAAGCAGCAGCCGTTTGCTGACTTTGGCTCCAGTTCACAGTGCCACCACAGGGACTGGAATATTAATATTTAGGGAAAAGCCAGAACCTGAATTTTTTTTGTTCTTATCTTTTGTAGACCAAAAAAACCCAAACCAAAACAAAAATCAATCCAAACCAAAATTTAAAAAAACCCAAACCATAACCACCACCAAAAAAATCCCAGCAATGATTTTGTACCAGTTTCTTGGGAGCTTTTATAAGCTCAGACTTAAAAATTATGCTTAGGAAGACTGTTTTTTTGCCAGCTAGAATTGTCAGTCCAGGTGGTCATGTCTGAGAATGTCAAACATTATAACATATGTCAACATATAACAAAGATATAGCCTAAGTTTTTACAGATTATTTCTCCAGATTTTCCAAAATAAAACAATGCAATAAAAAGCTGACTACATACCTCTGATGCTAGACTCAATCTGTTAGACTCATAACTTTATTGCCTGATGGCAGGACTCTAAAAAGAAATCTCTTAATAAATCTAAATACATCTATATGCCTGATCACGACCTGCTTATTTCACTTGTTAACAGAGCCTGAATCATCATGTTGGTAGTGATTTAAACGAGTCATTTTTGCTCATATAGGTGAAGCCTGTTAAATATTATGACAAGTTTGCTCTGAGGATTTGATACTGACCCACATCTTACACAACTAGAAGGAAAAATCCAGTGATCTATGCTGCACCCAGCCTGACAAAGTCATCATGCCCCACTTTTAACAAGAGTCATACTAATTGCCTGTGCAGGGCAAAACAAACAGGGATTAAAAAAAAAAAAAATACAAAGAAAGAAAGGTGGACTGCAGGCTCAGACTTGACATGGAATCCAAGCTCTTGTTCTGACAATATTATTACACCTCCAGGGCTGAGTAAAACCACAAATAGCAATCACCTTGACATCAGATATTAAAAACACCTCTAAAAGGTACCTTGAAAATATATTTATAGCCCCAGCACACAGCAATGGTTTCCCTCCAATTTTTGTGAGAAAAATAAAGCTGATATCCATTAAGTTCTGCTAAAAAAACTACCGCCTATACTAAGGGATCTGTTTCTCCTGAAACATACTAATCTTCATTACTTCAATCTATTCAATACGTGGCTTTTGCACAACTGGAAAGCACTGGATGCCTTCCTGATGTGGAATTATGGAGATCTTGGAGGGTGCTGTGCAAGGAAATAAAGCTCAGCCAGCAATTGCGCCGTAGTCCCATTCCCCTAACTCATGGGAGCTGTATAAGTTTAAGTGAGCTGAGGACTTCATCAGGAGAGCCTGCGCTGCATTAAAGCCCCAAAGTGAAAGTCTGCCACTGCTCTGAAGCCAAAGGTAGAAAGAAACTACTGAAAATCCAGAATTCTTTGCATATGAAAGATCCGGGTTAGAAAAAACATGCTAAATCCAGAGTTGGAAAAATAATCCTGTTTAAAAGGCTGTAGATTATAGATATATTAAACCAGAAAACTGGTTTCCCTCCAAACACCTCTTTCCTGCCTACCATACTTCAAATATCCAAAAAATTTATTGCTATTTCCAACGGGTTCAGATCACCCTAAACCCATGCAGCACTCTGCAGCTCCTCCAGAGCTTCCCCAGACCTCAGCCTCTGCCCACAGTCAAAACAGGGCAGCAAGGGGAATAACAGGCTTTCCGATTCTCTCCTTGATCTGTGATGCTGAGGTTATGGTTTCCTGTGCCGTGGGAGTTACCTCTACAAGGCTGTCCCAGAAAAAGCCACAGCCTGGCAATCCCCAAAAAGCAAGTCCTGAAAGCTACTGAGAAGTCATGAGGCCACAAACTGCAAGTCACACAAGACTGTCCCCACAAATGACAACATTACTTTAAAACAAATCTCAGGGGGATCTCCCAGTCTCTTCAAGGGAAGGAAAATCCCAGCCACTACTGGATTAAGTTCCACTTCAACATCATCTATAGCCTGGTTATTTCCACACACAACAATATTTTGTTTGAATTCCTGTCACACTGGTGGCTGACGGAGGCTGTTTACCAGCTGGACGTACTCTCCTTGGGCCAGGTTTCAATACTATGACCTGCAAGTCACTTTCCTGAGTTGCTACACAATCCAGCAACAAACTGGAGAGACAGCAGCAATACAACAGCAAAGCTAGGAGAGGGATGCAACATTGACAGCAGGAAACAGAAATGTCCCTGGTGGAATGAAGTAGATTTACGAGAATATAGATTTTGTTTCCAATTACCCGTGTTCTTGTTTCTTCTGCCCACTTCCATATTTGTGGCAAAGAGAAGCTTGCCCCCTTGATTTTGGCATACTCCAGCTCTCTCCATTTGCCCTCACTTCAATTCAAGGCTCCAGCCACCTCCATGAGTTATCCCTGTCCCCAGGAGGGCACAGCAGTCAGTGCACACCAGTCCGCTGAAGGTGGTGGCCAGCAGATACACATTGTGTTAGTCATGCATGTCCTCACTGGTCTCAATACCCACTTTCCTACTACACTGCAGGTGACAGGCTTCTTTAAGAGCATGATTAAAACCACTAGAAAGCACAGCTGTGTCCAAAACAGATCCCACTTCTTTTGTAATCAATTGTTTGGCTTGCAAGCAACTTGCTTTGGAGTTGTGTGCGTAGCAGGCAACAGTCGCTGGAATCAGGGGTGGAAATCTGTACGTTTAATGTGCTATGTGAAAGCTGTGCTACTCAGACTGCCCCACAAAAAAAAAACCAAACAAACCCACACTTTTCATTTGCAGCTGGAGAAATGAAAGATAAAGGATGCACTTTGAGGAGCCTGATGCTAAAGGATAAAATGAATAAATAAAAAAGACAGGATGCTGGGTGGGCTAGGCTAAAAGAAGGTTCCTTAAATGCAGTACATCAAGAGAGTAGAATCTGAAACATATTCTGCACTTGTGCCACGTAAACAAATTTTCTGGCTTGGCATAGGTAGGCTGTGATATTACTGAGCTTTCTGCATTCTAGCATCTTCTGTTCAGGGAGTGACAAATAGACTGGGCTTGATGGAGAGTGTTAAAAGCGTAACAGTCTGTAACTCACACTGCTGAATTGCTTGCTCTCTGATTCATGATACAGCGTGGCCATTTTCCTTAAATGGAGATTACAAAAGAAAAGCAAAGTAAGACAACTTGTTTGTCACGTGAATTTCAAATATGACACACTGAGGTGGCAGAAGTTAATAATACACATTTTAAAGCACACTAATTGCATCAGAAGCACTTCGATGTCTTTCTGATTTGGTTTTTCCCCCTCTCATCTAAGCCCCTTTACTTGCCTTCATGTTCATCAGTGTTTCTTCCGGATTTTTTCTTTCTTTCTTTTCCATATTTTCTAATCTCCCCTCTTCCCTCCTTATCTCTTCCCTTCCTAATCCCTGGCTTCAGTTATCCACCCATAAGCCTGTCAGTGGATTTTGTTTCTCCTCTCTGAGGCAAAGAAAAACCTTGTTTTCTCTGCTTTTCTTGCTATTCTTTCTCTGCCAGTTCAGACAACATTGAATGCCAAAGCCATTGCACAGTCTGAAGTAGAGACCTTGTACGCACAATTCTCAAATATATTTTCATGGGTATTTCTTTTATCACTGCCTTAAAATCATGTTATACTTTCAATTTTCCAGCCTTCCATCAGTTATCTGATTTTCCCTTTGAGTCAGAGCAGATTTGCAGGCCACGCACAAATGCTAAGCTGGGGGGAGAAGAGGGGCTGTTTAGACCAGGTGCCTGCCTGAAGTCACTAAGGAATTAATCCAGACCCAGTAAAAAATTAGTTTAGAAGCCAATGTTCCTCAAGCTGTGGGATGTTCAAGGCCTGTCTTTAATGTTTATGTTTAATGCCACAACAGAAAGGGCTTACAAAAGAAAATACTACTATGAATCTAGATTCTTCACACAAAATCCTAATCCAGTTCTCCATCAGCTTCCAGACAGCAGCATGCTTGACTCCAGAAGTTCAGACACCCACCCACCCACATGTACGCTTAATTACCTGCTGCCTGCTAGCACTCTCAATTTAAGCTATTTTTTTCACCTACAACAACACCCAAGTGAAATACAGAAATACATGCTGTTTCGTGATGAAAAGTGGACTTATATCATTATTAACAGCAGCTTTCATGGGTTCCAACATCGTTTAAATCACTGCAAATACCACCTCAGTCTTCTCTCTTTCATAAGACTGCTGATAGTCTGGAGCTACTCTGGATCTACCAGTTCAGATGAGACGATTGCTCTTCAGAGAACAGAAGCAGCCTGGGTTCCTGCTATGAAACCACAGAGACACCATCATTCTGTGAATCACACACCACAGTGGAAGTTGGCCTTTGATTTTGCAAAATCAAGAAATAGCCTAAGACGCTCAACATCAATTTTCAAAAATCATCACATGCTCCTGTTGTGAATGAGGTACCTCAACACGGTCACAGACATTTCAGTGAAGGCAGGATGTGGATAACTTCAGTAAATCAGTTGTGCACTTAAGCAAGTCATAAGACTAAAACTTGAAATGGGGAAGTAGTGGAAAACAAAGAACATTCTTCTCCCTCTTAGGCACATCCGCACAGATTCGTGACTGAATTTCCGAGCCACTAATCATGACTAATTTCAGAAGAAGAGGCAAAGAGGCTGTGACACCTGAACAAAAGCCATAGGACATGCTCCACAGCGCTCACTCTCACCAGACAGCCCATTACTCAACTCAACACACACCGCAACTTTACCCAGTGTTGATGTGCAGCACACAACCTGGTAAGATGGACATGTGCTAATTGTGGACCTTAACTTTATGGAAGCAGATAAAGTTTGTTTAAATACTTTAGAAGAAACTGTGACTACCACACCGTATTTCAGGATGAGAAGAGAGAGCTACCAACAGAAAATACTGTGGCATAATAGTTCATGTAGTCACAATGTAATTATCCAAACTGGACTTAGTCCAAACATCAGAGTTAATAAACTTCCTACTGTGAAAGGTACCAAGAAACTTTTAATGACAACAGGTGATTAGGACCATGGGTTAAGTCTCATGCTACAGTAGCTCAGAGGTCTTTGCTTCAAGGATGCTGCCAGCACACTGATGAAAATAGTTTTTACTCACAAGCTCAAACAACTTTTTATCAATGTGCATTTTAATGCTCACTCAGAACAACCAAGGTATTTTACTACTGAAGTACCATTGCAGGATGAGGAGTTTATGTGTGTGTAACATATCTATTACAAGGAGAAAACAATTTAAAGTATAAATTCAGAAGCACCATTTGACATAACCCTGTGCTAACATTTTTGCTCATAACCCAATCTTCAGGGAAATAAACTGCTTTTTCTCCAAAAAGCCCTGCAGAGCAGGACCCATGTAGAGCTTCAGGTGAGTAGTCCTGTTGACTCCAAGTTTAAAATTGCACTCAAGCTGAAAATCTCATTAGGCTTCGGGCCTAAAAAACTATTTTTAGACTAGCCACTGTACTTTGTTCATTTCATGATCTATTTTGCCACTATGGAGAGATGCAAGAATTCCCCATGCTGCCTTCCATTTTATGTATTACAGAAATTACTACATAAATTGTATTACATATTCCAGAGATTTTAAATGAAGTGTTTGTGCAACTACAAGGAATTTATGAGAAGATATTTAAAGTCACACATGCATCCTCCTGTGGAGAGGCTGCAAAGCCAGGCATGCACCTCTTGGCCACACAGCTCAGCAGCAGCCCTCCCACCCTCCTCATCCCAGCAACACTTGGGGAAAGCGATAAATGCCGATAGCCTGGACCTGCTCTGCCTTCCCAGTCAGCTGTGCAAACTGTGCAGAAATCTTACTAAGAACAAGGTTTTAATCTTGTTCCAACACCCTTTCTCCCAACCCCATGCAGGCAGGCAAGCCAACCCATCTCCTGCGTGCCTCTGCTAAGCCTCAGAAGTCCTTTGTTGTGCTTCCGACTGTGTTGCCTGTAGCCTAGTGTTTTTCCTTTGAAGACTTGCAGCATAATCCCTCTCTCTATGGTTTTAGTGCTTTGGTAAAGGGTTTTCTTTGTCTTAAGTAAGTGTTTTTACAAACCCAAAAGTATGCTTTTAAAAAGCATCTTCCCTGTTTGCAAGTCAGTGCAGTGATGTGACGCTCCTGACCATGAGATCATGTAGAAGGAAAAGGTCTCTAGACATTATCAGGATACTCTTCTCACCACTTTTCTTTGTTTCTAAATCCATTTACTGAAAAAAACTTTTAATTCTACGATGTCAGTTGTTTAGTAATACACACCAAAAAATCAAAATCATGTTTGCTACAAAATGCAGATATTTATTTTCAGAGACATAAGGACTTAAAACAATTGATCTATACTTGGAAATACAAAAGAATAACAAGAAAACTTTTATTTTAGATGTTGAGCCTTTGTCTTACTGTAGTTTTATCTTTCAGCAGCTCGTCTTAACAGAAATGGCTTTGCACATCTTTGTGACCCAAAGCCACCCAAAACACAATGGAAACAAAGCAGCTCAAAACCAAGTTCTGAATACATCTCTCCCTCTCCTTCCCTGTGCTGTTGGCATTTGGTTTTTTTCCACCAAAAGGAGAAAAGGTGCAAAATGGGATCAAGGGCACTCATAGTTCAGAAAACTGAGGCTGAACATTGTTTAGGTCACTGAGAACAAAGCCAAGTTTCAGCCATATAATCTATGTGACAAGGTGCCCCTCACCTCACTGAAGCTTGACCACATCAGAGATCATTCTCTCATTGCTTTATCCCACCACTTTTTGTCAACAGGATAAAGGAAAAATGTCACAGAGCTACTAGAAACTGCATGGGGATCATCTACATGATGGGATTTCCCTCAGAGTAACAAGTGGTTATTCACCAAAACAGTTAGTTAATAAGTGCAGACCTTACACCCAGGCCCTCGTGCCAGGCTGACAGAGAAGATAGTGCCCAGCTGTAAACACCAAGGGAGAAGTGTTTACCAGCATGGTGCAGGACTGGGAGAGCTCCATTCCCCCTCAGGCAAAAGGTGAACCTGCCCTGTAGGACTCCTACAGCTGAAACTCAGTTTATAAATCAACTGGAAAGGTACTAAACTTCCCTCACAGCAGCAGTGCTGCCCTGCACAGAGCCTTTGGCAGTTACGAGGGAGCAGAGGAATGCAGGGGAGCAGGGAGGAAACATTGGTAATTTATGCTTTTTAATACAGTGCCTACTTCTGTTGCAGGTGATGCAGGTAAAGCAGCTCACAGAGAATGTATGAACTGATTCGGGATTAATAATTAAAGGCCTTTGAGAATTACATTTCTGCTAAAGCCTCTTTTAGAATATGAAATATACTTTTATTTAAAAGCCATTTATAAAAATGTCTGGGATTTACAGATATACAAATTCGTGCAAGACCTTGGAGAGCAGCCTCACCAAACTTGTACCAATTAATATCCCCCTCTATCATGCAGCAGTTGCTTTGGACTGCTTGTACAAGGCTTCCTGCTCAGTAAAAGACGTATTTGTTAAGGAAGTCTTCTCCTGAGCCTAAGATGGTTGGGATGCCAGCTAAAAAAGTCAGATGGAGAAGTGGGACAGAGGTGCAAAGGAAATTGGTGGCAAGACTACACTTTGGGATCCTGCAAAAGAATAGGATGGGGGGGAAAGATGCAAAAGCGGTATTTTGGGTGTGCATTTGAGGCAGCTGTTATAGAGAAAATTGTGCTGAATCTAAACTCTCTTTGTTCGCATTTGCCCATGATGATGGCAGCCAATTGCAGGAATAAACCCATGCATTAGCTCTAAGCATCCCCTATCAGCCAACACAAGCACAAGCATGCTTACTGCTTCTGTCTGCTGGTAGTTTCACCATGAAGAACGCCTAAGGCTCCAGCACCCTGCTTGGGCTGCCACCCACAGCACCGTGCCGGGTAATCAGGCACATCCCCAGCCAAAGGGTCATCTTTCCTACCCACATTACTTTTTTCCAAGCTGTCTTCATGCTGTTCCATGTCTGGTGCAGAACCTCACACCAAAATCCTGTCCCCTTTCCTCTGCAATTCTGGGACAGCGCTAGTGGCGTCATTTCGGTCTTTGATCTACTACTCCCACCTGCTGTCTTGCTGCAGCCCTGCAGGCTACCTCACGAGACCCGGCACAAGGGAGATTAGTTTCTTGGTCCCCATATCTGTTACTCATCCTTTACAGGATGAACTGGGGTATAATCTTCAGAGAAGCACAGATGTAAATACAAGCCATCAGTATGGCAAAGGGTTTGGCTAGTGAAAAATACATACCTTCTTCAGGTATCATGAAACCATCCGTCTACTGAAAGCAGGTTGTAGGTTACCTGGATATGAGGTGAAGACTCCACAAAAAAAAACAAGCTGCGAAGAGAAGCTTCTTCGTGTGAGAGACAAGGCAAACATCATGTCAGCCCCACACTCTTCCTTTCCTCCTGGCCCACTTCCCAGGCATGTACCGTAGGCCAAAATCCTCAGACCAGAAAATCCTTTCTAGAGCAAGCAAAAACCAAATCAAGTCCCAACAAGCTGACATTTTGCACCCAACAAGAATGCAGGAGCAGCCCACAGGAGACTTGGGCAAATACAGAAAGGTATTTTTGGCTTCTACCCAAACAGGTAGAAGTCCAAGCCACACATAGTTCAAGGGCTAAAGCAGGTAGGGGCAACCTAACTATGCTGGTACCTCACAGATGTCTCACTTCTGATCACGGGAGATGCAAGGAGCACAGTTACAAAGAATTCACGTAGCAGAGGTCTGGTCCCTTTCCTGAAAGTCACACTAGCACATCATTAGACCATCAAATCACTTCAGTACAAAGGAATATACAAGTAAACACAGGTATTTTGTAAGTTGGTTTGAGGCAAAATTATACCCGCTTCAAAGAACAACAAAATTTCCAAATATAATCCTGACTATGCCACAGCAAGGAGCTCCATTCGGTAGGCTTAGGCTTTTCCACAGCAAAGCAAGGCAGCTTATAAAGATACTCAAATAAATAACCCCATGCTTTTTGGTACACGGAGCAAGAGGAAGATACAGCAGGGAATGAAAGCCCAGCAGCATTTTGCTGCCCTAAACCACTCAAGAGATGAGAATGAAGACTTCAGTGCAGAATGTGTTGGTACGTCTAGTCATTCAAATGAGACACATCCAGCACATGTCTGGGTGGGTATTTTCATGTCTAGCACAAAAATCTATATACACTGATAAGCAACAAAGCAGATGAGAAAACATGGTCTCAGAATATGAGGTCTGATTGTCCCAGAGACTTTCTACTCTCCCTTCCCATGGTCTTCCAAGCTTCATTTAAGCCATATGTTTTACTATAGCTCTGAGTGCTCAACACTTTGGAAAATTGCACGAGTAAATTAAAGGACTGCTTATGTCTACTCGTACAGAAATCCTTCCTGTGCTGGCTACAGTAATGAACAAGTAAAACTTTCATGTGCTGCAGTGTTGCTAACTATTTATCTAACGCATTGCTGCTTAGAGCTCGTGAAAGATCAGTCTTTGGCGAGACAAAAACTTTGCTAAACAAGTACTTACAGGCCCATTTGGAAAAGGTTTTGTCTAGCTGCATTCCCTCTGTTTAAGCTCTGGAAGAACTGCGAGCCCCAGATCTGCCAATACGCCTCTATTAATATTTGGAGAATTAGCTGTTTTATTAGAGAAAAAGGCCAGGCAGTCAGGAAGAGATTTTGTGAGCTCAGACTAAAAATAGTAGTGAGCATTTATTCATCTGTAAGTCTGTTTATCTTGGATAGTTTTTCATTGATTTTACTGGGGCTCTTCCAGGTCTATAAGCTTGAAAAGCTTTTAACAAATAAAGGTACTACTTTGTCAGATGGGCTGTTTCCAAGCTTTCAAAGCAAGAAGCTCCCTTTAACCTTTGTGGCAAGCCCATCAATAAAAGGGATGATCAAAGAGGGCAAAATCCTATCCTTCATGGTACAGATCTGTATAAACACACATCCCCAAAGAGCGCAGGCTCCTTTGCCTCAGCACACACGCAATAAGCAGGACCCAGACATGTATGCCACATGCACATTTAACTGTGTCCTGATCTTCTAGGTAAGCAACACCATCCTGGATTGCTGCAAGAAAAGAGGCAATTTAGAAGATGGCAAGTCGTACAGAAGTAGGTAGTAGGCTGCTGGAACCATACCATCTCTTGCCATCAGACCTAATACTTGTCTAAAGAACTGTACCAAAGCATTAATTTGATTTGCACTATAAAACACTCAAGAGGTACTTAGCTTGAAGGATTCATAACTGAAATGCAAACTGTTCTATGTAAAAGGTAGCAAGAATCATAAATCAAATGATAACAGAAAAGCTGGGTGAGAAGGGTAAGCATGCTGCTGTGCTGAGCAGAAATTCAACAGACAGGGAATTACACCCGCAGCACAGGAGCACTGACCACTCTCAGCTATCAAAGCTCCCGCAGCACTTTCTGAAGTCTTGAGGCTCACGCTGCTGGCTTAGTCAAACACAGGTGGTTACACTTTCCTTTCTTCAGCTTCCTTTACAGCATCGATTACAGAAGTTAACCTCTTTCTTCTGCACCGTGGAAGTTTCTGCTGGCAGGTGCTGAGTTCCCCAGGATCGGTCAGTAATCGTCTGTAGGTGGATTCAGTCCCTGTATACTGTATACACAACCATCAGTGTCCCAGTTGGATCCTTTGGGGCACAAGGTATATCTTAAGTGTCCCATGCACCATACACTACTGAAGTAGCTTAACATAGAGCTTAATGCCTAAGCTAAACCACTTTCAAAGCTTAAGAGGCTGCCTCTGCTTGTGATTTAAAGCAGCTTAGTGTGTCTAATCACAAAATCTATGTCCTGCAAAAGAGATCTTGTCATCCCTATTAAACAAAGGATTATCCATTGAGTGTCAATGGAAATAAACTGGCTGCTTGAAGAAAATCCATTTAAACACACTTCTCAATTACCCGTTTCCAAAACTAATTGGAGGGTACTGCATTATGTAAACGAAGGATGTCACTGATTAATGTCCCCAGGGACTCTTAACCTACTTTATGTGAAAGTTCCAAGGCCAGAGTTTTGAAGTACAACCAGTAATAATGGGTTCGAAAGAGAATTTGCTTTTCAAAGAGCACCAACCCCTTATTTTTGATAACTGGCATTCAATTCCCAGCCCACTGAAGTCAATGAAAAATGTTTTGTTCGCTCTTCTAGGGGAGCGAACATTTTTACTTTGTCACAGGAAGAGCGCTGAAAGTAGACAAAGCATGCTTGATCTGAAAAAAAAAATAAAATCTAGAAGTAATTACCTGGTAGAGTTTGTTTAAACTTAATTTGTAAAAAATCCTAATGTGATAATTTTAAAATGTCCTCTGCTCTCTTGTATTTGCCTTCTTCACCAAGTATCGGATAAGACAAACATGTATCTCTACATTAATGGTCTTTCATATAAGATATCTTGTGCTATCTCTAAAATAAATTCAGACCATGACTACTTGGTGACTATTATCAAAATGAAAAGTACATTAAAATGACTATCAAATCAGAAGTAATATTCCTTCATCTTCACAGAGCAAGATAAAATGTACGTAAGTAGTCATGAACTTCAGTTTCACTTGCATTCTCAGTTTTTCACTTAAAATTTCATCTCCTAATACAGTCTTTTTATTGTCAAGCTAGCCCTAATGTCTCCATTTTAGCGTTTGGATAAATATCAGAAGTGCACTTTCAAAACAAATCTCCCAACCATCTTCCCTTTCAGCAAATTTCAGATTTCAAAGATGAAGCGATAGTGATAGTTTCTTATTTCTTCCCACCCTGTCCCCTCATGGTTTTGGGTTTTTTTGTTGGGGTGTTTTGGGGTTTTTTTCGCCTCATGGGAATCTCCCAGAAATACATTTCTTGCTGTTTGTATTGTTGATCACCCAGCATATCTGCTTCACTTGGCATTTGGAACCCATGTGCTGTGAACAGTCACTCATCACTGCTTCAGAGGGCATTTAAATGCTGTTTGCTAATATTACAAGCAAATAGAGATGCTGTAATAACACCTACTAAAACATTGCATATCCAAAGACCCTATGTGCTGAGGCTCTTCAAGCACAGAATGTGGACTGCCATTCTAGCTTCAGTGTATTTACACATATCATAAGGATTCAAACCTAATTTAAATTTCTTAAAATGACATTAATTGAAAAAATATATATATAATCTTACCGTAGGGTTAGTTCTACCAAACCACATAAAGCCACTGTGTATCACTTATAGTTGCATGTTTTCTTTAATTTACAATAATTTTATTACTCAAAGTTTCAAAAATATCTTCATGTATCCACTCCCTACTACACTCTACTGGATTGAATTAAGCCCCCTAAAACTGTCACAGAATTTGCTGGCAAATTATAACAGGCATTTTCATTAATATCATTTTTCATACGTATGCATGTTTAGAAATGCACCTATGTTCAATCCCCAAGGAAAGCATAAAGCAAAAACTCAATATAACTTTAAAGTGAAATCAGCAGGCTTTGATAGGCTGTGTTGCTGATTTTATTCATTTTAAATACTATCATGAAGCGATAATGGAATACATGTTTGTCACATAGTTTACCTTCTGTTTTGTATAAATTGTTCACCTTATTGTTGCTGGATACAATACAATATTTATTATAGCTTCAGGTAGAAGCATATAAGTATTATTGGTATCTGTGACTAACAAGCAATACAAGGAGAAAGTGTGACCAGATTATCAGCTGATACAAGTTTACCACCAGATTAAGAATCCAGTTTATGTTTTGATAGGACAGGTCAAATGTTCCTTTCAAACAGAAAAAAATCCCTTAAAAACAGTCATTTTGATTGACCGTTAGGGAGCCTCAGCATATAAATTTTCAAATCCTTCTGAAAATTTTATTCTATCATCAGAAACACTATAATATAATAAATAACTTCTGACAAAAAAGCAATGACATTTAAAGCTTGCCGCTAGTAAACATTTAAAACTGAAATGCAGGGCCAGACTACATGCTGCGGCCATACCACCTAATTTTGTAAGCAATGCTGTATGTAGCCACACACATCAGCACCCACAAACCCACCGAATCCCTGACTTGGCAAAGCTGCAACGCACACGCTTGGAGCAAACCACCAGAAATTCACTGCTTCACCATATTTTGGAAGATCTCATCCACAGTTTGAAAGGCTCCATTGCACCTCACCATCAGTTTTATCAGCTCAAGCATTTACAAATCAGAATTCAGGACCCTGAAGCAAAGATGATGTGTAAATCCTGAGAGTTTAGAAGTTAGTGTGGTTGGGTGGTTCTTCATCTCACTGAGGACTCAAAGTCAGGGCCCTGAGAATACCAACAAGGTCAAAGGACTTAACAGCCCCAACCAGCCTCACCTGGGAACCCCAACCATGTCAAAGTGCTTAAGCAACTGGTTGCGAACACACATACACGAGTACATAAATACTCACATATGCATGTATTTCTTGAAGGTCTTGTTCTGCAGTGTAAAATCTCATGGTTTCAATTATTGCAAGCACTGTCATACAATTTTTGTAAATACTCTAGCATGGTTTATCCAAAGTACTGAGAACAGCAACACATGCTCTCACCTTTTTTAGATTTGCGGCTATTCAAAAGAGAATTTCAGTTTTTGAAATCTCATAATTGCCTCTGATCTGATGGCTATCAAGAATAACAACAACAATTTGTTTTTTAAAAAGACTGAATACCTAGATCTTGTCTTCTCTAGGAAAACAGCATGCTCTGAATTGTGTTAGCTCTCGGGTGGCGATGAGTTAGCTTTAACTGAATGCAGCAGACCAGATTAAACCTTCTGATTCTCAGTGCACGGTAGGACAGGACTGACAGCCTTATGAAAGTGCAGATCCTTCATCTCCTGGTATGCCAACTTCTCTGGATCCCCTAAACCACAAGCTCGTCTTTAAGAAAGGCTTTGACCACCCTGATCTACCTGGGACATCAGGCCTGCTGATGTCCCTTCCAACCTGCCTCCCTCCCCGCACCATCCTCAGAGGCTTTTCTTTGACTGCAGAATAACAATCTCAACAGCTACACTCATTTACCTTTTCACTACAGGCACTGCCATAAACCTGTAAAACTAGAATTAAAAAAATACCTTTTGTAGTCTTTAGACAGAGATAGTAGTATAAATCTTAAGCTCAGCAAGCTTCAGGGTACATTTCAAAATACACTATCACTTTGAGAAGGACTGGTTAGTGCACAAACAGGAAGAAGAAGAGCTGAAAGCAATGCAAAAGCAATTAAAGCCACTGTTTGGACCGGGAGGGAATGAATGCAGGTGAACATTTCACTCAGGCAGGTCTCAGCTCTTGCAGAATGTGGCTGAGAGGCTCTGTGCTGATCTCTCAAGCTGCTATAACCTATGTCCCCAAAGTGTTAGGTGAGACTTACAAGTGTGCTAGAACTCATGCATAGCTCCAATATTACCATTGCAAAGTAGTGTGTGAACAAAGTTCAAATGACCACTCTTTCCATAATGAAACTTTCTCTCTCTCTCTCTTTTATCTTGTGTCAGAAGACATAGCTAAAGTCTTTCCAAACCATTCCCTTCTACTGATCACAGCTTAAACCTCATAAGTTCAGTGGCAAGAAAGCAGAAAAAAAGTCACCATCCAAAAACCTTCCAGTGATTCTTGAAGCTTTCCTGCCCTCTTCCTTTTGTCTGTCCCTTCAGAAATGTTTCCATGCTCTCCACTCCTCCTGTTTCTTGATTTCTCCCATCACAGAACTGGCATAAGTAGATCCTAAGAAAGGAATCCAAGCTCATCACTCACAGTTGCTCCCATACTACAGTGTAAACTGCCTCAGTTGTTCCCATTTAATTATCTGTGATTCATAGCCCAAATCACAAATCCCCACTACAGTCCCTTTTCTATGGAGGATTAGACTTTTAATCTGACGATTTCACAGATCGAGTACATCTCTACATCAATCGAGTGAAGACAATTTCATTCTGACATGGAGCATTTATGTACAGGTTTAAATAGTTCGCCTTAAAGAGGTCTGTCAGGGACCCTGTGTTTCATTTCTTTTTTGTTCTGAGCAGGTACAAACTAGCATAAGGAAAAAGTTCTTCCAAGACTAGTGAGGGAGAGCCTTGTATTAAATTTGGTAGAAAGAAAACATGGTCTAATAATAAAAATATGACTGGAAACCCAGAGACTTGAATTATAGACTTCATTTCTCATCCGACTGGGCAAGTTGTGTTAAATCCTATGAGTTCCAAGTGAAAACATTTTCTCATTGTTCATCAATGCTTACAGTCTTCTGAGATTCCCAGATAAAAGACATCATGCAAGCTACAAAGGTCACCCAGTCATATGTTTTTCTATTTTACTTCACTGGCTTAACTTGTGATAAATGCTCATTGATTCTTCTGTATGACATAACTGCAGGCATTAAACCTCCTGTGACATGTGTTGCAGTTCGCAGCTCTGAACCTCTCGCCTTTAAATTGTAGGCGAGTTTACTTTTCCATTATATAACGCGCCAGGTATTCTCTGAAATGCACTCAGGATCAGTACTGACTCGTTAAGCTTTCTTATTTCTTAATGCATCCATTTTCTTGATTCTGCAGCATATTGAACTCAGATGCAATCAAAGTCATGCAACAGGCTAGAGGAAGAAGTATATACAGAGTCTGCATCGCCTAACGACTGACAATAAAATGCACATAGTAGGGATAGTGAAACCCAGGGTATCAAACAGATTTTTGTACAAAAAGGCATGAAACAAAGGTTTTTCAGAAGGATTGTTTTTCCCTGTTTTAAAATGTTGCTTTGAGAGTTAACAAAAACTCCCAAAGGAAGTATTCAGCAAATCCACAGAGGTGGCACTTAAAAGATTCAAGTAACAAAACAACTGCAAAAATTTAACAGGTCTCTAAGGCAGAACAATTTGTTCCCACCAGGAGATTTCTCTGTGGAAGTCCATCTTATATTACAAGTGACAAAACACCAACAGAGCAAGTAATAAGTGTCTCTGAAATCAATCAAATGCAATTATTTTACTGCAGCTATATTTTTATTGTCATTTCTAAAGATTACAATATTTTATTAGTGCTGCCACCACTATAAACTTATTTTATACCACAATTTTGTCTCACAAAGACTCTGCAATTTTATTTTTTGGCCTTCTATTCTATTGTTACTTTGTGTTTTACACTTTTACTGTGTTACAGAACCACAACAGCAGGTCCTGGGGGAAGCCGCTTTGTTAATCCATTTTAGCCTTCTGTATCACAGGAGACATGTCACTAAATTCTCCTCACTAATCTCAACTAACCTTTTCAAGTTATTTTAATTTTAGATTTATGCAGAGGAGTAGACGGAGAAAAGTAGTCTGTTGCAAGAAGCAGCAAGAAAACAACCTCTTACTACACAACCTCTTACAACCACATTACTACACTGTCAATTCTTACAAAACCAAATCCAAGGTCCAACGTATCCGATGTGTGAGAAGCTCCTATACAGGGGACAGATTCTGCATACAGAGGTAAATCTAATGATAAAACCTGAATATTTCTGCATGAGGTTAGCTTTGCTCCCATTTCCATCATTCCTCCTAAAGAAGAAGAAAATGTTTTCAACCGGTTTATGGATTGCGAGGGAATAGTTGATTTTCTTCCGTGTACATCCATATCACCTCCTGGGACACTGGTGAAATTTCTGATTTCTTTCCATACGTGTTTACTCCTAGGCACCACCTATTTCTCAACCTCATCAATATTCATCTGCCACTTCATGAATGACAAATGAACAAGAACGGAAGAAAAGTAATATTTCTGAGAATTTTAAAGTTACTTGTCAACAAACCTGTGAAAATTGACAGGAATGCATCTACCAGTGGCTTCACAGAAGACCTTTCCCAAAAACTAAGTAACAAGCTAAGCAAAAAAAAAAAAAAGCTACTGGCTCTCCACACCTGGTTACACAGCCAGTAACCCATGTTCCTTTAGTTCCTCTAGCTGATGCAGACAACCTGAGCTGCTGGTGAGAGACCTGGGGGTCTCCAGCACCCAGCATTTGATTCCTGTCTACTCAGCTATAAATCAAGAACACACCAAGTATGACAGGAGAAGGGAAAACCAGGTCCAGGTACGTTCAAAGATGTCTGGAAAAGTTTTTCTTTGTCTTCTGCACAGAGCTGTTTTCAGCTGGAGGTCAACTGCTACAGACTAATTGCAGTTTTATTTCATGAGCATTAACTACCTACCAATCACCATACAGCAGCACCAATGAACTATAAGTATTATGGGTTGCCCTTTTAATCACTTCTCATCAATCATCATTAGTTGCTGGTTTCACTGCAAATTTCATCATCCATCCTAGATGATAAGCGGACACTTCTGTGCTACCGGTACAGGATACCAAAGCAGTGACAATCTTTGTTTTCTCAAACCAAGAAAAAAGAAAGCATCATAACTGTCTACAGTTTTTCTCTAGGAAACACTTTTAATCAATCCCCTGAAGTTTTTCTTGCATGTTCATTTATGCTAAATTGAACATTCTGAGTGACTTCGCTAAGCTTTACATAGTAAAAAAAAAAAAAAACCTAACAAAAAACTGATCATGAAGAAAAGTTGCCCCTGGGCCGGCAGCCAGCCCCGGTGGCCCAGGAGGCCGGTGGCGCCCTGGGGGGCGTGAGGAGGAGCGTGGCCAGCAGGCGCAGGGAGGGGATCCTGCCCCTCGGCTCTGCCCTGGGGAGGCCGCCCCGGGAGTGCTGTGCCCAGCGCTGGGCTCCCCAGTTCCAGAGACAGGGAGCTGCTGGGGAGGGCCCGGCGGGGGCTGCGCAGGGGGTGAGGGGCCTGGGCACCTCCCGGGGGAGGGCAGGCTGGGACACCCGCGGCTGCTCAGCCTGGGGAAGGGAGGGCTGAGAGGGCTCTGATCGATGGCTGCAGACATCTTCAGGGCCAGCGGCAGGAGGACGGGGCCAGGCTCTTTCAGCGGTGCCCAGCGACAGGGCGAGGGGCAACGGGCACACGCTGAGGCACAGGCAGCTCCCTCTGAACGTGAGGAAGAACTTCTTCACCGTGAGGGTGGCAGAGCACTGGGGCAGGCTGCCCAGAGGGGCCGGGGGGTCTCCTTCTCTGGAGACACTCAGAACCCACCTGGTCATGATCTTGTGCAACCTGCTCTAGTAGACCCTCCTTCAGCAGCAGGTTGGACTAGATGATCTCCAGAGGGCCCATCCAACCCTGACCATTCTGTGATTCTGCAGTTCTGTGAAAACTAAAGACACTGGAAAACACCTCAGCACATATCTAAGCCCAAACAAACTTCAGGTCTAATAAAAACTTGTAACTATAGTTCATGAAATATATCTCCTCTATTCTATAATTTCTACATAATGGGGGGGTGGGGTGTGTGTCTGGGGGGGTGATACCCCAGGCTTCCATCTCCTTTAACAGAGAAACTGGTTTCATTACTTTCAACAATTATTTAGGACCATGGCCTCAAATAAAGTGAAGAATTCTTACTTGTTTCTGTCCCCAGATCTATTCACTCTTATACCTACCATCTGGTTCCATTTTGTCCAGAAAAATGCTGCTTTTTCTGTTGGAGTCAATTCTAATTTAAGTTTGAAAAATTAACTTTTATATATAGACTGGGAAGCAGATAAAGATAATTGCACTTTAGTTGCATGTGATCAGAACAATTCGAATTGCTAACAGCTAATTCATTCTCTTGACTTCCACTGTTTCACTAATCCTCTCAGTGTGCCACACCATGCATAGAAAAGACCATCATGGGGTCCTAGATGCTAAGCTAAAATTAGAATGTAATAACAAATATTTAAATACAATATCTTAATTTCATAATCCCTTACCTTTATGTCAGTTATGTCCCTACAGATGGTTTTTCAAAGCCCTCTAAACTTCCATAATCCCTTTCCTCATACATAAATCCTTCCACTGTTTGTCATGTAGATGCTCTAGGACACATGCTCTACAATTTTAGTACATCTTTCTTCAAAACAGAGTGAACTAAGTTAGGCAATAAATGTCAGATGCAGACAAAATGAGTTCTACAAATTGACAGCATAACACTCCTAAACTTACAGCCCACTTTGTGCAAGCCAGCATCTTATTAAACTTTATTACTGCTGCTCACTGGTCAAGGAATTTAAATAATGTGTATATTAATACACCTCAATCAATTTCTTCTTAGGCATGTATGAACATATTTGAAATTCTGTGAATTGAAACCACAGATCATCCATCACATTATCCTTTAAAGAGCAGGCTGCATTGTCATACAACTGTACAATGCAGCTACAATAGACAAACCTTTCTGTGGATACAGAACTATTTCCAACAACAACACAAGGAGCACAGTTAACTACTGACTGGTTCCCCTCTGCTACATGTAATTGTTCCCTCTCCTTACCAGCTTGCTTCTGTGAAAAAGCTGCTTATTTTATGCTTTTGAACACGTTTTCAGAAGGGTAAGGAAAGGACAACTTTGGGAAATTACAAGATCTTTGTTCTGCATGACAGAATTATGACAGAGTGTGAATTTGCATAAAGTTCACTTTCCTTCAGAGAAATTTAATTTCTCTGCAGAGGTTTATACGCCTTAGGAATTCAGAGACTGGATTTGTTTGGCTTTGTGCAACACTCACCATCTGGCTTCTTGCGTCCCTTCCATAGAAAAGTTTACTTTCCTGTCAATTCTGTGTATTTGAGATGTTTTTAATCTTTCTTTTGAGATCTTAGAAATGGCTCCATAGAGTCTGGCATGTAGCAGCATTTAGAGAACTTTGCTCAGTGAAAATTAGTCATTTATTGTGCTGTGTGCCAGCTGTACTTTTGCCTGTTGTGTCTGTTTTCCTAACTGCAAAGAGGCCACTGAACAAAAACACAAGCATGAAAAACCCCTCTGTTCTTCATGTACTGTGGACTGTGAGTGGGCTTGGAGACCCACCAGGATCTTGCAGTTGCTTGTTTTCTACTATCTATTGAAAAGATAAGTGAACCTTCAATACACAGAGTTGCTAAGGTCATTCATATTTTTGCCAGCATATCTACAAAGACTAGAATAAAAAATCCCCAAATTTAAAATGCTTAAAATGTCTGCCTCCCTCCGATCACAAATGCTTATCCAGCTTGTAGTCTAGCTCGTAGGGGGGAGAGGAAATAGATCTCCCCCATCTAGCTGTTCATTCACTGAAATCCACAGTTTCTACTCATTTGGGCCATTTTCTGTTCCCTTTTTCTAATCAAATCTCTCTTCCCTTTCTCAGTCTTTCCTTGCATACACGCCCTATTAATAATCTTATTCTTCATTTCCTTCAAACCCACTTGAAATAGGAACAACTTTTCCCTGCAGAAATAAAGCAGAAAAAGGAGAAGAAAAGGAAGAAGATGAAATGTGAAAAGACAGAGGAAGGTGTTCAAAATTGTCCATCTAAGGACAATGAGGAGGTAGAAGCAAAGCTGGCAGCAGAACAGCAAGGAAGTCCATGCGCCAACCCTATTGGTAGGGGAAGGAAAGCACAGGTCCATATTGGCAGGCTACTTTCGGCAGATGCAGGTCTCAGTTTTCCTTCATTGCCTTGAAAATTACACTTTCTCTTCCACTGACAAATGAAAAACATCTCACATGAAAAAACAGAAATCCTGTGAAACACTGACACTATGCACTGTTCTTGGAGTATATGGCTGTGTAACTCCGGACGAGTGTTATGTTTAGCTTGCAGATAGCTCTGCAGGCTCTGCAGGTGCAGCCATCCCACAGGAGAGAGTGGTAGCAGGAGACAAAGCCCTGGCAGAGCCACGCATCTGACAGAAACCTCTAAACAAGTTGTTTAACTGACCTGGAGAAACAGATAACCTGCTTAAGTCTCCTGATCCCAAGTGACTCACGTCTGTCGGCTGTATATGCCTCTACAAGCATTTGTATATGAAACTCCCCCTTTGCGTGGGCAGAATAAAGATTAACAGACACTAGCAGGGATAGTGGCCTCTGAATCACACAGGGGGAACACAGAGGTGCATTTGTACGAAGCAGGTTACTGCAGTATCTGAAGCCTGAAACAGGACTTATTTGTTTACCAGCAGACATTAAGTTTGAGTTCATCCTCATTTCCATGCAAACACGAGCTGCCACAGCAGCGTGAATCAGCGCTGAGAATCCTCCTTCCTGCATGTCTGCAGGGAACTCCGCGTTTTCCAGTCCCTTTCCTGTCATCACTACAGGACATTTTTTTTCCTCCATAAGCACAGTGAGACAGATAAGATGCAATGAAAATAAGGAACATTTGACATCTATGGTTACATACGGTCCAACACCATATAGCCTGGGACACTGACACAGGATTAGGCTGAGCCACGTAAGCTCCCAAGTGTTCTCATTACAAACAAGACAGCAAATGACCATCAACTGAAATGTTGAGGAGTCATCAAGAAATACACAGCAAGATACACTACACATAGCGTAAAAAATTCTGGTTGCAAAGAAGCGGTTAAACTGGCAGTGCTTTATACCCATCTGTGCGTTATCAGTGGTGTCAGCAGATGCCAGCTGGTAGTTACCATCTGAGGAGGGATCTGCCCCAAGAGCCTGAACCCCGTAAGTTTCTCGGGTGTCCCCAAATGAGCCTACATGAGTGTTACCTCTAACACTTGTATCTCTTCTGGTGTTTTCCCTGTGTCAGCTCTTCCAAGCCAATTCACAAATTGAAAAATAATTCAGCAAATAACCTATCTGGGAAAAAAACATTGCAGACACTAGTTTGACAAGACAGAAAATATTAGTAACTATGACCAGCACAGGGAAAGTTCCCAGGTAAGAAAAACAGTACTCAATAAGTTTCAGAGAGAAGCCTGCAGGGGTTTCAGAGATGTGTTCAAAACAAGACAACATTTGGAGCCTACCCTGACAATATTTTAACAACAAAATGACACCAAATTTTTTAGGCAAAGGCTTGCCTTCCAAGTGACAAGTTTTTTCACAAGTCCCTGATCTGTCACCAATACTGTTTCCACTACAGCAAGGCACCCAAGAAGGCATAATACAAGTGACATGGTCTACATAGCACGAGTTAGAAAAATACAGAGCTTTTCAGGCTTCGCAGGCTATTTCAATCAGCAATTAATTTTCTACTTGCTTTATAGAAATTTTTTGTTCGTATTTATTACCTGCAAACCAGTACACTTTCTTTGCTCAAAACGCTGTATGGTCATTATTATTCCATAGCTATTTTCACAAGGTTAACCTACATAAGGAGTTATCAAACTAATCATCAGAAGCATTTAGGAATATGAATATTCATAGCAAAATCTGGTGCATGCCCCAAATAGGGACCATTTCCTTCACTGAGAGATAAATTATCAGGAGGCCAGTCAAAACACAGGTTCCCTACACCTGGGATCCTTCTCAAATAAGGAGATTTAATACAAACAAGTTCCACAAACTTGGAAAACAAAATGCCCTTTCTACATGTGCAGTGCACAGAAAGAATTCACTTGCTCACATGGATGTCAAAGCCCCATACCAATACAGAGATACAGATATATTTTAGGGAAAAAAAAACCCAAAAAACAAAACAACAAAAAAAAAAAATCCAAAAACTACACAGTAAAGAAAAGTTATGCTGACAGTGTAAAAGTCCTCCTATCCTCCTTGCAGTACCTTTGACCATCTGAGCCAGTGTCAATGCGGTTGTATGAGTGTCCTTTCAACAACTGTTGCACTACTATATCCTTTACCTATTTACCAAAACCTACTGGCATCTGGACAAGAACACGGTATTTGTTCTTGGTGGTCTTCAGTCCTAAAAGCATTTCTACCTAAGTCAGTTTAATGATCTAGATACCACAAAAGTTTTCTGCTGTACCCAGTGTACTCTTTCACGAAAATACTTAATATGGTTCATCCCCTTCTTCACCTTGCTCCTAAAGAGGAAATCAAGGCACTCAAAAACTTCTTTCTCAGTAACAGTACTCAGTACTATGCTGGCAACTACCCTACCATGAAGTATTTGTGCTAAGTAACATATATAAAGTTAGGACCCTACAGCAAGACCTGCCATTTTCACCAGCAGATAGAGCAGAGAGCTCCTGCATCTAGAAATGCAGGACACACATTTCTGGCTTTGTTTCCTGCTCACAAGTTTTCCAGTTCTCCTGCCTGCTTTTTGTAAACTACACTAAATGAAAGAGGCTGTGCAAGAAATTACTGATTTTTCCTCACGGAGAAGAAATGAGTCGCCTTTTGGCTCCAGCTGCACTGGCTGGAGTTTTGCAGATTCCAGATCCAGCAGGCTATGTCTTCTTCAGGCCCACTAGCCATCCCTTCTGGAGTTTGCATAAACTCCAAGTTTATTCTAAAATTGAATGATTCATATGCTGGACTGTATGTCATTTATGTTCATCTCATTCTTCCAAATTCAAAGCAGTTCCAGATATAGTACATGCCCATGTTCAAGCATAGAAAGTAGAGTTCATGCAAATGTTTTCCTGCTCCCCTGCCATCTCAGAGGGGATTTAATCACCATGTGTAGGCAGAAGTGATCTCAGAGAGCTCAGATAGCAGTTTGTTGCAAAAAGGGATATAGCCAAACTTCAGCTTAACACTGTGTTTCCCTAAATATAAAACTATTTCACGAAAAAGTCTTTCGGGAATATTGTCTTTAAACTACATTCATGTATGCAGGAATATATGCATACATTTCATATGTGTGACACATACTACACATATAATACACGCACAGAGCACTTAAGCCATCTTTGGAGCTGGTTTTCTGACGCTCGTTTGTGCAGGCTCTTTTCGTTCTGCATTCAAGGACCACAAAAGCCAGCAGGGAGGGCACGGTTTCAAAGGCTCCCTTGGCAATGGTTGTTAGCTGTGGCAGATAAGCAACCACCTGTGGATATAAATTGCCAGTGAAGCAGCCAGGTGCCCAGCACTTTTGAAAAATCACATATTTAAATAGGAGCTAGAGCAGTATTCACAACACCGAACTTTAGGTATCTAATTTCTGTTTCCAAGTTCAACAGTTCTTCTTCCTGTTACCACTGAATAGAAACAACTCCTAAATAGGGAGGTTTAGGCATTAGAAACATTAAAAATTATATAGTGTGAATATGCACTGTTCTTTCCATCTTCCAGCTGTCCCCTCCTCCTAGAAAGTGTAAACTTCAAGTTACTATTGAAAAGTGTCAAATGAATATATTTCATATATAGAAATAAAATTGCTATATGTATATATGTGTATGAAATTATACAGACAGCTCTCTCCCTGCCTTGTGATGCACCGCTGCTTTGTTTAGTCTTGGGCACCGAAGCAACAGATAAAATCACACCTTGGCATCCCCCAGGTACCACTGACCAGAGAAATCACAGCACTGCACTGTGCAATTTCTGCATTTCTGACGTCTCCTCAGTGTGTTCTTGCATACAAGTCAAGCAAGGAGAATATGAACGTCAACAAGCTCCTGCATATTACCTGCTTCTTTTTCACTTAATCCTTTCTTGGGTTTGTGAGATTTAAGTAATTGCAAAAAGATGGTCGTGCTTTTGTGGGGAGGAGTTATGGTTATGCAGACCTACGCTTCTCTAACAAGGTCCTTGTTTAACTTCCATTCTCAATATAGGCTCTGACAACGTCTGGGACACACACAGGGATGCTTCGTATTTAAATTCTGAGGAGAAATCAGCAATCATCATAGTATCAGATATCACAGCTCTTTTATATAACCCAGTTGCAGAGCTTCATTTTCTTGTTATGTTAAGCCTTACACAAATCAGTAAAATTACTTGATAGATATTTCTTACCTTTTTCCCTGAAGCAATTCCTTCTCCCCTGTTTTTCTCTTCATGGGAAAATCCTACAGAAAATAAACTCTGTTGACCTCCTTATGCCACACAGTAGAATGTAACTGAAAGTTATCTTCCTCTTACAAAAAATATCTGTAGAATTGCTTTCAGTTGAACATTCAGTTTGTTGCTTCCTTTATACTTTTAGACCTAGGTTTATGGAATAACAGTATGTTTCTATTTACATAATACCGATTTTGTCTTTATTAAACTCCAGGAAATCTGGCTCTGAAATTTTGTGGGTTTTTTATTTAATTTATCTTAATAGTTGTGAAAATACACCTGTCACCATTTGCCTGCAAAAACTAGACAGTAAAACAATTCAAGTGCTGTACCCTTGAACTGAAGATAACATGCTTCAGCAGGCACTTCTGTTCCTGCACCCCAATTTTTCCTATGTCAAAGCAACCAACAGCATTAAACCGTTCTGGGGGCCAAGACGTGTATCTGTGGGCACCTGGACTGCATTGGGCCAGACAGCTATTCTGTGTATCAAAGAACTATATTTTGCTGAGCAACTGAAACATCTTGAGGATGACTGTAATCTATTGACCAATGAGCTGACTACTGAAATGGGAGCAAAAATGAAAAAAAAAAAAAAAACAAAACACAACAGCCTACACCTTTTAAATTAATCCCTTAAACCATTTTTCAAACTAGATTCCCAAGCTTCTGAGGTTAGATTCACAAACACAGAAAGAAAAAAATGTCTCCAGAGCCAACGGCTTTCTTTTCCCAGCTCAGCCACTCTCCTCGCTGCTAATTCTAGCCAGGGTTCTGACACACAAAAGAGAAGTGAGAAAACATTATCCTCACATCACCAGTTACCCATGTAGTTGGACTAGGTGATCACTGCAAGTCCTTTCCAACTGGAATGATTTTATTCTATATCTGGATTTCCAGCTAAAATAACATTCTCTTCACAGACTACAGATTTTGGAAGAATAACAATGTAAATTTCAATTGTCTGTGAACACCTTACCATACATTCCAGCATAAGTGTAGACAACAAATAACTATCCAAGTATGATTTAAAATCTTGGAGCAATCTGGGTTCCCAAACAGAGTTTGACAAATGAGTCCACGAACAGAGAACGTAAATGCCAATGGCTGGGTACTCCAAATGTCTCCTCCTCATTTCTTTGAGCTCTGCAATAAAGGCAGACTAGCACAGTCTTTTACTGCCTCTAGCAATACGCAATGACATTTTAAATTGAGTAACACCTTTCTATCCATCTGTTCGTTACACAGGTGAGTCCTACAGCAATCATACTAACTTCACAAGTGCCTAGAAAGCTCCTGGCTTATAGAGAGATTTTTGCCTTTAACTAACCTTTATCAATACAGGCTTTAGAGATAGGCATGCTACTTTGATGTAAGCTTACCTTTTCATCCTAATTAAAGCAAAGGTAGAGAGAACTGGGCATTACTGATTCCCTGAGGGCTCCAGGGGTTAGTCCTTACCTGTCTGTAGATCAGAGACCTCCTGCATAGCTCATGGTTTTCTGAACAGAGCAGATTGAGCAAAGAAGCCAAAAAAGAGGAGAATTTGACTGCAAGCGCCTCTTTACTTGAACCTTGGCATTTTAAACAATGCCTGATGTTAATAAATCTCCACACATGTTTATTCTATAAGCAGAGAAATTATGTTTGAACTTTATACACAGCCACATGGGAAAAATAATAAAAAAGGAACCATATCTTGTTTCCTGTTTTCATATCAATGAAACATAATGCAACAATATGATATTTTAGTTTGGTAATAAAAACCACATGAAAAGCCTAAGGAAGTTTTACTTAAAATGATACTATTTATTTCACTTTTTAAAAGGTTTTTTTCTGATAAATGGTAATGTTAAATCCTGTCATAAAATCTTCTTGAGGATTCTTCAGGAACCTCAAATGTTTTCTAATAGTTAGGTTTGTACTTAAAAACCTGTAAGAAGAAACACCATACCATTGCAGTGTTCTCTAAGGTACATAGTTTGTTCCAGAATTAGTATAGAAACAGAAGTGCTTGATGGAACGGAGCTGAATCCCAGTATGTCCCACCTACCTCACCCCCTTAGGATACAAACCTATCCGCTGATTGCACAAACAAATTACCATTGTATTAAAGACTACGTAACAGAAAATATATAAGCATTCATCGTAAATATATGGTATATTTCACAGGTTATAAAACAGTGTAACAAACTCTCCAGAAGGTACTATATACATACTTTTTTTTTTTTCAGATACAAAGTTTTCTTGATTCTTATACTACTGTTACTTCCAAGGTCTACAGGATTCCACATTCAATAAATGGACTTTCAAAACCAGCTGCAGTCACACCACAAAGTTCTTCTAAAAGAAAAAAAAGCTATTATAATCTGCTATTGGTGCATGGTTGTTAATAAAAACTTGTTATCTTTATTTACTGTATGCAGTATTACCATGCAGACTGCAGGGTCTGCCATGTCATCTACTCACCTTCCTACTCCAGGAGGCAGGAAGACATAGGATTCAGGTGTGGAGGTCCAACCCCTCAGGGAAATTATTCCCTTCATATCTGTGGCCAAGTTAAAAGGAGTGGCTGCCTGTACTGTAAGGCCATATAGTTATTTCGCAGTAGTGCAGGTTCGAGCGAGTCGAAATCTGTGGCAAGCTACTTTTAAAATGAAAGGCAACTCATGCAAACTCGAACTTTTGTACTAGCAACCACGTTTCTGAATGCAAGTTCCACTTCTGTTGGACTTGGGGGTGCAAGCAACGGACTTACTACTAAATTCACCACAACTCCTCTCTTGATTGCAACAACCAGTTTTGGTGTCACAGCTTCAGGTCTGAATTAATCCAGATAAAGAAGCAGCTTAATTTCCCTATGGGGAAAAAAGAAGAAAAAAAACGCACCAACAAAAAAATAGTTGCTGCCTTGTTTTATGTAAACTATTGTCATTACTTTTTCACTTGTTCCATGAGACAACCAAGAAAGCCACCAGTTCAGTGGAAATTCCCACTATGTGCAGCATAAAGTCATCTAGTGCATATAGGACAAAAAAACCTCCTCTGTAGCTCTGCTATCACCACTTCTGAAACAAACTAGCAGATGGAAAGTGTAGCAGTCTCTCCTTCACTAAACCAGTCACTGCTGCACTACTGGAAGCCCTCTAATCAGATTTTGTTCATATTCTTTCCAGGACTGCTGAGTCGTGTCAGCAAAAAGTGTTCAGAAAATGCTAACATGCCGCATTTTGCGGTCAATTTGGTGTTTTCATTTGAACTACCTTTTGCAGCCCACATGCCTCCTTCCAGAATGTGAAAAAAAAAAAAACCCAAAAACCAACCATAATCACTAACCTTGAAAATAAACTTGTTAAGTTTTATAAACACATAAGAACTTCTGAGACTGAAGCAGCAAACAAGCTCTTAAATATTTTTGCCTTATGTATTTTTTAAGACAGCTAAATATGGACAAGTAACCACAAAGAAAGCAAAGACTGGATGGTTTCGCAGATGCACAAGAGAAGTCAAGCACCTTGCACAGGTAGACCAGGAAGGTTCCCCAGGGGCATCACATGGGCACCTCACCAGGCCACAGCAGCTAACCAAATTTCTGTAAGAAAATAAGGGGGATGGGGGGGGGGGGGGGGGCAGGGAGTTAAATATGCAAGCAAAAGAGGTAGTTGTTCAGGGCATTTTGAAGTTAATCTGCCACATGAAGCAAAACAAAAGAGGTAAGAAAGTCCTGTGGGTCTCTTTCCACCCTGGGTTCTTTATGAACTCCGTCATCAACCTTTTAAGGTAACAATTATTAAAAGACAAAATACTGTTGGAGTAAACACATAGCAGCTAGTTAGAGACAGTTGTTGCCTTGACAGGCTACCTAGAAATGCATACACTGAGACCCATTTTTATGAAAAGGTACCTTACACAGTCATTTAGTAGAATTATAACTGTCAGCATCCTAATAATCCCCCACCTTACTGTTATCTAAGAAAGAGTTGCCTAATCTTTGTCATTCTATTTTTCAGTTAGCTACATGAAAAAGAAAAGCACCATTTCTCCTTTATTCCCTACTTAATACTGAAAAATAAGAAAGATATTTATTCCAGTGTATAATGTGAGAATACTAGGATTTTTTAATTATTTTCTATTTATCTTATTATTATATTCTTCACAGGTACGTTCTTCCTCTCGACACAATAAGCTATTGACGTTGCATGTGGTTCACAACATCTGAAAGGTGCTGCAGGGTTTAAATATTCTTATCAATATATGTTTTTGTGGCATCAGTCTCTAATCCTTGGAGCTTTTACTGCCTCCAGAATAATACTTCTACAATCAAAGGCATACATGATTATCTAAATCACAGCAATATCACAGTGAACAAAAGGATACACTGCTTCTGCTATGAGGAAGACCTAAAAACATTACAGTACAGTAAAATATCTCATTTTATTCACACCAGAAAAAGCCTTGCAATAAATAAAAGACAGGTTTCATTTACAAAAATAAGTTCCCAGTACATAACTTTCAGAATCTTTTAAATATGATGGTATAAATACATAAAGCCTGTGGGTTCCTTTCCCCTACTTTCTGCTATTTCTTAGACTATTTACATGGTGTGTGCTGGAGCACAGACTTTTCAGATGCTACCTACATTTGGATAAAATATACAGCAGCCAGAATTCCCATATCATTCTCTCTTTTCCCTCTCCCCACCTGGCACAGGCTTCTTCTTACACTCAAAGTATCATTAATATCTAGGATGACTGCTAATCTCCTGTCAAGCAACTTCTGGGAATTACATGATAGTTAGGAGGAGGAGTTGTAAAGAGCCGCTTGCCTTCCACACTCCTTTTGATCCAGGCTGATTCCCCATAGGAAATTACGCCTACTAGACCATCTAATTGGAAAGTCTCTCCAAATATAATATGGTATAATACAATGTAATATAGAAATAGTAACTGGCAGCAAGTGAAATTAGCTGCTGCCTATTTAGCAGCAAGCTCTGCTTGCCCTGTGAGCAGCTCAGCACAGAGGAAGACTTTGAGCTCCTTTGACAGCATTGCTGTCCCGTGAGACGTGGTCCAAGAGGTCTTGCACCACTTAGAAGTGCCTGGAACTAACACCCAGGAGCCATTCCCTACAGGGAGTAGGGAAATGGTCCCCAAGATCAGGCAAGACACGTTAAACTGAAGTCCACAAAACGAAAGCCTCTGAACCTGGTTGCGTTGGGGGACAACATTTACAAACTGACCACAGCCATGCACAATATCGGCTGCCAAGGGCCAAGAACAAGACTACTTCAGTCATTTCCTGGTAAAAGAAAAACCTACATAAATTAAACAGTAAAAACAAATACTATTGGGATATTTACCTAGATTCATTACAAAGAATAGAAGTAGCCTAATCTATCTTGCATGAAAGTTGCACGAAAAATCCCCTCATCCGTTCCCAAAAAAGGAATTGGTGGGTTTGATTGATTTATTCTTTTTCCATGCATCATTTTAAAAAGTGATGTAAAACCACAGCCAAGCCAATGCCACTGGTTAACTATGTCTATGCAGTCGTTAGGAGATAAAATGATTCCAACATCAATCTCTTTTTCCAGTTTCTTGCTGCAAAACACAGCAATAAATTGCAGACAGTTCACCACAAGGCTAAGATGTAATGCTGTAAAAACTTCTATAAAGCTTCAGTACCAAATTTAACCCCAGTGATGGCCTGTATCACCAGGCCCTCATGCTGTGGCAGGAGATGGCTCTGCTAAGCAGTAGCAGCAAATCAATTAAAAGTTGCAGTAAATAGCACAATCCCTTAAAAGCATTCACAGTACAAACATGGTAATGCTCAGTGTTATATTTAGAAATAAGATATAAATAACTTACAATTGCATTTATAGTGCTTCAAGCTTTGCTTAAGGATAAAACATAACTGTATAGTAATTATAGCTGAGGAGATTTAAGGAAGTTTTAAGGAGGCTTTGTTAGAAGCACATTTAAAATACAGACTAGCCGCACTACTGCAATATTAAAACTCTACTATTCTGCGTGAAACTCCTAATACTAACAGAACCCTATACTTTGGTATATCTTGAAATACCACTTGCCTGTCTGGTAGTCCATGTCACTTGTGAATGAGGGGTTGTGTTCAGTAGCAAGAGTGTCACAGGGATCTCTGCCATGCCAGAACCTCTGAGGGGACAGATATGAGTTGAGGAGTACGAGTGGGAGACATACTTGTGGACAAGGGCCAGGTCCTGGCTTCAGCACACCAGCAGTGAGCTGCAATGTTTCCTTGAATAGCAAGTGTTGCTTCAGGTACCCTGGGTTACGACTCCAGCAAATACCAGTACTGACCCACGCGCGAAATATTAACATGGACAATCTGGAATTACTATATATTTATACGTAATGATATTTTCCAAGTAAAAGCAAAAGTATAAGTATGGGTGATATTTGCAGTTGACACGTTAAAGAACTACTATCACTAATGAAGATGCTTTATAAACCTTGGGAAACCAAGAAAATCAATGAGACAAAGCAATCTCAGGGACAGGTCTTTGAGTTGCAGGTAGATACGTAGAGCTCAGCATTTACAAAACCCACATTAAACCCCTATGAACACTCCTAAAAAACAACCCACACTTTACAACCTGCATTAACACAGGAATCTGGCTAGTAGCTAATGAAAGCATGCTACTTGCCCCAGAGTCTACCACAACAGAGCCTGACTAAAAGAATGAAAAGAACTCAGGATAAAGTTTCGTCATCTCTTATCTAGATTTAGAAAATTATGGCCAGGTAGTAATCCTGAAATGAATCACATTCCCCTTTAGCACAGGGCCTCTTCTACAAGTAAAGAACACACAATAACTGATACGGGCAGTGTCGCCTGCCCAGCACACAGCCCCACACGGTGTCCTCCAGCTCTTCATTTCTACAAACAGAAAGCACATTCTTGTGCATACTGAAGATCTGCCACACGCAGGACCAGGTGCAGATCTATTAAAATCTATGGTAGCCTGTCTGCTGATTTGCCTCTTATCGAATATGCTCACAAAACAATAAAAGACACTTCACCGTTTTTCATGAGCATGAGCCCTGCTGGAGTTTAATGCATTTGTCTTTTCATGCATTAGAAAGTGCTTCAGGAGAACAGATGTGGACAACACAGAATTAAACAAGAGAGGGGAAAAACAGATAAATGACCACAGGCTAACCATGCATATGTGAGCATAAACATGTGTATATTTTACAACCTTGCACACTGCCAATTAGTCATTTAAAGATTTGGCAGCATAACTGGCAGTTACAATGACCACTATTTCCCTACTGGACTGATTTTTAAATTTAACATATTTTTTGTACAGGGGTGTGGGTAATTTGAAGACATACAAAGTTTCAGCACACTGCAATAGAAACCAGGTTTTTTTGCATACATCCATGCAACACCAAAACCAGCAGAGCCCCAAGAACAACTGGAGCCTTTGTGTACAGCTACAATACTTCTAAATGTATACGTACCCTTTTTAGGTGATTTTTCTGTGACAGAAAATGAGGTTGTACTCTTACCCATTTTAGATTAACAGCTTCTCTTCAGCTCCTGACCTAACTACCAAAGATATTCTCCAAGGGCACCATGTTGAACATTATGTCACTTTAAAAGCATTTAAGTGTAAAGGCTAATTCATTAAAAATGAGAGCTCCTAACTGTGCTTCTAAAAGGCCATCTCATATACTGTTTATGTATTAAAAATACACTCTAGCATTAACAAGCAGAGAATTAAAAGTAGCAAAACTGGTGGACAAGCCAGACTGAGGTGGGATAATAAGCCATTAGCTTTTTTTTCTTTTTTTGGAGAAACAAGAAAGACAAGAAACTGAGATGAAGGCATACTATTGCACGGAAATCATCTTTCTCATCCTAGGAAAATATTAGATGTGCTCAACTTGCATGATAATTGCAAGATGTTATGTCTGCCACTAAACTGCCCTGTTACCTGTACGTTTGCCTCCTGTTCCTCAACACAATGCTAAGAATTGTCACTGTTGTTCCTTTCTTTGTTGCTCAGACTCACATTTGGCACCACCTCTTCAGTAATGAAATAAAATCACCACCAGCAGCTTTCTCCTTCCCTGACAACTTTGTCCCATAGGTTTCCAAAGCACCTGTAAGGCTCCCCAAAGGTCACCCCATCACCTCTCACATGAAGAGCAACAAAGGACACAGAACAAACCACAGGGAGAAGAAAAGGACATCTGCATGAACAGCTCTAGTGTGAACTTGTAATTTACAGCAAATGCTGTAATAAATAAAATGTTTTACAGCCAATAAAACTATATTCTTCTTTATGTAAAGGCATTACACAAACAGAAGAGAGAATAAACAGAAAAAAGCTGAATGCGTTGCATTCTGCTTTGAACTTCTTGTGCGTTTCTTGTAGAAACAGATGCTCTATGCAATTCCAAAACCTTATAAAATATTAACAGAGAAAAAATTCATTAAATACATCAAATGAGGACATGAACGGCCATGTATTCTGAGTACAAACTAGAATGAGCACATCCAAATTATGTCAAAACCTATGTACTCTAGGCATTCATGTAATTTCTATATATAATTATCAGATGCGTCATGATAAATATGTTATAATTCCCATTTTATCTAAATTGTATCACAGAAGCCGTGTTTCTGTGCCACAATGTAAAAATCACACAGGTTACTTTTTGTTTTCCTTTTTTGCATTTCATTCTTGAAATGAATTGAGATTCTACAGTTAGGTAATTTAATGCAACAGACTTTTTAACATCTTTAAAGTGTCATATAGTTTAAAGAGATCAGACTTCTAGAGATAAACCTTCCATAGGCATTTACAACTATTAGCTTATCACTTTTTAGGGCCTCCAAATTCATACCTGTCACAAATACACTTTGAAACAAAGGCAATACCCTCCTCTTTCCTTTCCGAAGCTAAAGTGATGCTTAAAAAAAAACCCCTTTTGTTCTGCTCAAAAAGAAATCAAAGTAAATAAGGAGTAATGTGTAGGTCTCACACTGTACCGTTATCAAGACTGAATTCATTGATTTGATGAATTGTCACAGTTCGGCTATAAAGTGCAGAAAATGTCTGTAGTGTATGTATAGTAAGAGGAGTTCTGGAGTTTCCAGCTTCCCACTACCACTTATTTTGAAACTTCACAGTCAGCAGTAACTTTCATGCCAGAAAGCTAAAACACATTTTTGGGTTTTATAGCCAAAGGAGGAGATAATACAAATGCTATTAGACAAGGCTACTTTTCCTGCCATCTACACTTCCTAAAAAATCCACGACAAATTATATTTTCCATATTATCCTAAAAAGTCAAGATCCCAACCCCTTCTGTAACCATATAATTCCAGACAGCTGTACTCTTTGAAGTCCCAAATACATGCCTGTTTTCAGGATCAGCATCCCACAAGTATAAAACTTGACATTTATTTTGGTACACTAACACTTTTAAGACTGCAAGAAATGAGTGATTACTTTGAGCTAATATGTCATATTGACAACTACATATTTTGAGTCATTTACCTAAAGAAGGTCACACAGTCCACGCCAGTCAAGAATTTACACCCAAAATATCCAGGGCCCTCAAATCTTGTCAGTCTCCATTTTCCCTCCTGCAATGGACTATTTTTCTAAACAACTGTAATGGATTCACATCTGCATTGAGAACAAACATTTGACCGTTTATCTATAGACAAATAACTGCTAATAAAAACAAAAAGCATTTCTCCTTTCCTTCCTTTACTTTCTGTCACCATCATCATGACTCATACAGCTTCAATTTGATCTTCTTGGAAAGAATACCTTGAGAAAAAAGCTCCTAGAATCCACCTATATATTCTCAAGTAACCAAAGTAGGTCTGCTTTTACTTCTGTTCTTTCCCTTGTCAGCTGCCTAGTGCAGCAGTGCTTACTACCTACCCGTTGCTACCATCAGCGATGTTCAAAAGCATGAATACCAATTTTTCTGCCTGTAAATGCACTTTAGGCACCCTATCTCATCAGCAATCTACAAACAGCCAAAAATGCAGAATTATTTGCATTGCTTGGAGGTGAAATTCCCCATTACCATCTCCTTCACGAACCAAACAGATTCAGAGATTAAGTTTTACAAAATTCAGGTCCTGTAGGGAGACCTGAGTGCCCCTATGACACACCAACTGCCTGGCACAGCTATACAGCACCTACACAGCTATACAGTCAATCAGCTATGCCAAAGGTGTGTGCCTGACTCCCCCAGGAAAGATTAGAGCTGGGGTGCAGTGCTCTTTCTGAGCTCAAGAGAGTGTCCTGGGATTTGCTGTCAAAAGTAACAGGCACCTGAAAATCAGAGAAAAACATGAAGTATAAATTTGTCTTTAGAAAAAATTACGGTCACAAGACTTAAATATTTTTTCCAACCAAGTGACAATTTGCACATTGGTAATACAATGGTGCAGGTACTGAACCACGTTAAGAACAGGCCTTCAGGGCACCTCTTTTCTGCTTGTCTTCTGATGGAAATCAATGTGATATATACACACTGCACAAGTTGAATTGCATCCTCCATTTTGTGAGGTAAATGGTCAGTAACAAATAGATTCCTCATCGACTGCATCTCGTCTTCACTTTTTCATTTGTTAGAAAACAAGGGCAGTTGCATGTTCCGGCCCCAGAGAACTTTATGCTGCCACAAAGATGTAAGAACTGGGTATAAGCAGCCTGAATCTCTAGGCATCTGGAGCCTTCTTTCTGCTCAAGTAAAGAGAAACAAGCAAAATGATGTTGAACCGCATTATCCGCTGCATAGCACATACAGTGATGTGAGATTATCGCCTCAGAACCCTGTTTCTCTCAGCTTCATTTGAACTCATATTATTTGCTTATACATTGTATTCTACATACAGTGCTTGAGAATGACTGCATGAAAAATTATTTAGTGTGCAAGCATTATTAATAGTATCTGGAGGAGGCTGTTTTTGCCTTAAAGAGTAATTAAATGTGTGTTAGACTCTGGGGAATGCTGATCTTAATCCAGCAAAGCATCTTAAGAGGTTGAAGTCTCTCATACGCTTAAAACTGAGCGTATGCAAAAATGTTTTGCCAGGCTGCAGCTTTTAATAGCTCCACATATGCTTATAATTAATGATCTGTGGCTATTTTTCATTATCAGATTTTGGTGAAAACTGCAGGAGACTTGACAGACCTGTCATAGTTCGCAGTCACTCAACAAAAACTAAGGCAGCCCGTATTAGTGACATTTAAGACCATTTGAGTCTGGTAACAGCCGAAATCCATGCAGTAAAGGAGACATTTTTACAGTGCCTGCTTAATGAAACAACATATAGTCCTGGTGGTGATCAGAATAGATAACTACAGCAGGAGAGTCACCTTGCTAAATAGCTGGATGCTACCCAGTACTAAAACTGCCAGAGCTTTCACTTACTTAGCTGGCGATCACTGAAGGGATTTGTCCTTTAAAGTTTTCGCCAGGTTTGATTTGAAGCGCTACTAACAGGTGCCCTGAAACAGAAGCTCAGACAGGACAAGTTGTATTGGGCCCCTGCTTTCTGAATGAGGGGGGGGGGGATATCTGGGGCAAAGACCCTGGCTCCCACCCATCGCAAACGAATTTTTGCCTTTCTCTTTTTTCAAAGATTTCTTTTAACTAAATATTAGTTCAATATGCTTTTTGTTCAAGAACAATACCTGTCAAGCCATCATGTGCAGAGAAGATGCAATTTGCAGTGGCTAGATACACACACTCTGCAGCTGGAAATGGGACTGCAACACCCATAGGAACATTTGCCCTCCACTCAACCTAGCCAGCTGAGGCAGGAACCAGAGAGGTACAAAGCAAAGGACTTCGGCACAACTTTACAAATTACAAGTACACCCAGGGGTCCCCAGAAGCCCTAGGTATCAGTTGCTGACATCCAAGCCACGGCACCTTTGCTGCAGCAGTTATCTATGCTGAAGATAGTAAAACCAGTGTCAGCGTGTCTGTCGCTGCTATAGTATTTCCTCCAGATTCACAGGAGGTGCCTGCTTGCAGTCCTGAGAATGTGTCCACCTTCTCAGTGCCTCCAGAAACACCTTCTGCCCAGTGAGACTTGCGCATTACCACTGTCCCATGATCACCTTTCAGTGGCAGCGCCAGCAGCTGGGCCAGGGCTGCTGCGCAGGGCACATACACGGTGCCACACTCTGAGACTGAGTTTGCCACCTTCACTGCAACAACAGCCATGCAAATGTGTTTGCACCTTACACTTTATGCTGGGAATATCTACCCATGTGTTATAATCCTATGTACGTGGCACGTTTTCAGTGTGGGCATACTGCTTAACAATAAGCTATTTATTCAAACTAGGTCCCTATATCAAAATCATTCCAGGTTTGTTCAGCTACAGCCCTCCCTGCCATTTGTTCAGCAAGAGGGGTCACCAGAGATGGAAAACACGTGCAAGTACATGGAAAGGGAAGGCTGGAAAGGGAAGGCTTTTAAGGGGAAAGAGCTTTCTAACCTCATCTCATGATCAGTATGGAAAGAGACATGATAAAGGCATGCAGCAAATATTTTGTTGTCTGCTTTCATTACTAGCGTGCTGATGAGAAGAAAAGTTTGATTTCTAGTTCCTTCTAGGGGTAACTGAATCTTATCCTAATTGAATATCAAAAGATCCACACAGCATCCTGCACTGCAAGCCACCATGCTTCAACCGAAAAGGCAGGACAGTGGAACCAGAATCACATTAAAACCAGAGGGGAAAGGGACATCCATGGCCAGGACAGAGGCACCAGGTCTGCTGGAGACTTCGGTGCATGCTGAGTTCTTTCCACAGTGTGATCACAGAATCAATGACTTATTCTGTTTTCCTATAACTTAGCAGCAGAAATGGAAAGAAGTCTTATTTCATACCTCCAAGAAGGAACTCCTAGAAGCTAATACTAACGTCCTTAGATAGGATTGCACAGACACGCATTCCCCCAAAATTACCATGCCATTGAGATCAAATGGTATGATTTCATTACCTGTATAACCATAGTGAAGTCAGGTGTAAATCAGAGTTTCCACTGATTGGTTTACCCATAGGATGGTGTTCCCAACCCAGGAGCTCTGATCCTCTGCAAACACCACTGAAAAAAGACACTAGCTCCATCCCATCCCAAGCACAACCCATCCCAAGAAACTATTTTGTTGGCTTGGTGTTTTGATTCCAGGCCATTGTTCATGACAACTTACAGAGAGAAAGATTATGGAAAATAATGAACGTGCATACTTTTATCTTACACATCTGATCAGAAATTAGTGTTTTACTGGCCACAATACACAGAGAACATCCAAATGCAATTAAAGGCGCACATCTTATACCTCACTTCCCAGAGTCCACTCAAAAACCTAGATAGACGCTGAGGCGCAGTACCCTTGGGGAAAACAGATACCTACTCAGTCTGTGGAGCTTGGCTCCCACGGGCACAAAAAGAACCCTTCAGTTTGTAGAGCCAAGACAGAAGAAGAAACAGTACCAGGGCGTGATGCTAGTCACCTACCAGTGGAGTAAGCTTATTTTCAAGTGCTCTAGCATATGTAGACACTCAGGAATCAAAGAAAGGAGTCAGAATAAACACACTTTAACTGAAAAACTAAACAAAAAACTTTGGATACACAGGGAAAATATATTTAACAGATAGAGAAACACTTAAGTTATGTGGTCACGCATCAACCCCTCCAAGGCTCCGTTTCATCTTTTGGTCCTCATAGGCTTTTAGCAGGGCTCCAATCTCACATTGATATCAAATCTTACAACTTTGTTGTTTTAAAAACAGCTTCTTGGTGCCAACCAGCCAGAGCTGTCCAGTTCTCTGAGGAAAAAGATGTCTCAATAATCAGTCAACTCTGATCTCCCTCTTATTGACATGCAGAAAAAGAAACTCTCGCTTTTAATAATAGGACTTCCTTTCATGCAAAGATAGTGGAAGCTTTCAAAGGATAAATAATTCATCGTCTTCCAATCTCTGAGAATAAATTTGTTCCTTTTCTGTTTTACTTTCCTTCAAGATATGACATCTTAGCAAAGCAGGGGAAGGAGACTCCTCTTTGCTTCTAAGGATATAAACACGTTCAATGTTTCATTCCCCACTGCAACAAAACTATAAGATCAATAGACAAGCACTGAAAAGCTTTTCCCACTAGGCACAGACTCTGCCATCTAAATAGTCTCTCAAAAGATACAATCTCACAAGCAGAAACAACAAAGAAACATCTGACATATAGCTAGGGAGCATGCTCAGAATAATCTCACATGGGGACATCTCCACAATAAGACATCAAATTAATTAAGCTTGATCGTATCAGTGAATGGTGACCTACAGTTCTGTCTCCATTCTTTTAAGTTTTATCTAAACTCCAAGGGGATATGGAAAAATTGTTTTACTTATTGTGACATTTTTTGTAAACAAGGGTGGGTGGGTGTGGGGGTGTGGGTGTGTGTGTGGAAATAATCTGTAGACCAGGTTGAATAAAAAAATGCAACATACTCTATCTGGCAAGCTGGGCTGTGCTTGTATAGGTCTAAAGCAGAAAAAAAACCTGAACAGAGCAACCACCATTTTTCACGAGTAATTAATAACACCAGACCCCAGCAGGCTAAGCATTTCTGCCCAAAACGTGGGGGTTATTCTTATACATGGGAGTCACTCAGCTCTCAGCACAATTGCATTTGGAAAAGGATCCAAAAATCAGCTTGTAGACTATTCTCATGGCTCCTTTTTGTAGCACAGCAGGAATCACCTTGTATTAGGTTTATTCATGAATCACTAAAAGTAGATGCAAAAAACATAAAAGCTGCCATCTGGTCAGTTCAAAGCCAAACCCATCCCAGGAAAGCATCTCACAAGGAAGGAGGGGATCCCAAGGATTGTGTATGGGCAGGAACACCATAACAAGTATCCCCATCCATCCTGCAGGATTATTCCCTAATATACAGTTACTAATCTTTGTCTGGTCACAGTTTATATTTATTAAAAAATGGAGCTTTTAGTACTTACTTTTAAAAGCTCCCCCCCACATTACGCAGGTAGGTCATTGCCAGCAGCCACAGGATACCGAATGTAAACACCGTTCTGCAGATGACAGGGTAATATTTTCTAATGATAATTTTAAACAACGTATCCCTCTTCAGGAGGCTGGAAGTGCATTAATATGAATGATTTCCTGACTGAAGAGGGAGTAGCGCCATTTGAAACTTATAGCTGTATAGTACAAAGTAATGTTGGGGAAGGTGGAGGATAAAATCACTATATTAGTGATAAGTCATTAATTTATACCTCAGCACTATGGATTAATTACTTGCAGCAATACTGACAAGAGAAGCCATGCAAAAAAAAAGAAGAAATCATTGCCAGATATTTTTTTTTAATGACTGTTATTGTCAACACTACCAATCCAGTTAAGACTCTACTAAAATGATTAAGGAAATGCAAGATAAGGCTTCCACAAATACAGTCCACCCCATGAACCATTTTGCTGCTTCAAGCCCAATTCCATCAGACAGTGTGCTGGTATCTGTGAAACTTCAGCTTTTACAAACAAGGTGTTATGAAAGAGAAAAAGAGGAAAAAAAAATTTCAAATGGTTGATTGCAAATACTTTGCAAGGTTGCTGCTAACATGTTGCTGAGAGGTGGTGAAAGTTGAGGAAAGACAGGAGGAGAGATCATTTACAGTGACAATGCTTGTTGCTGTGGATGTCATTTTATCTCTAAGCTCTGGGAGCAGAAATTCAGAGCCATTATTGAAATAGTATTGAAATACACTCAATGTTTCTTTTCACAGGGACTGCAGTTCCAAAATATGGAGGGTTTGCTAGGTCTAAGGACTTAATTTCACCATTTGTGTGTACTTGGGTGGAGGATGAAGCGGCAGATGCCTTCCCCTACTACATCCTGTTTCTTCCTTTTCTCTTTGATGGTTTTGCTCCCACCAGAGCAGCAAAGGTGAGGGGAGAGACCAGCAACACTGAATTCAATTCTGGCTCAGCACTCTGTACACATCATTGATCTGGTATCACGGTGGACATTCAGCATCATCCACATCAATATCATCTATGTATAGATAGAAAAGGATAGAAAAAAAATCCAGTAGTCCTTTTTCAGTCTTCTCTTTATGGCCTGATATAAAATAATTATCCCATGCCACTTGTAAGGCAAACATAGCTGAGAAAAAAACATTCAGCCCTTTTCAATGCCAACCATAAAAAAGCACTTTAAGAGCTGCTGCACACCATGCTAGGAGGAATAAGAACTGGTGCAAACAGCACTTCCCCAGCAAATATTTGCCTCAGCAGTGCTGTACTCCAAAGAGAAAGGCTTCCAGGGACAGAAACAGGCTGCTCACCCAGTACACAACTGCCCCAGGGAGGGAGGGAGCCTCGGCTTTGGTCCTGTTAACCAGCAATGCAGCTGGTAAAATTCTCATCTCTGCCAACTCCACACTGCTAGGACTAGAATACAACCAGCACCCAAACTGAAGATGTTAAAATTAGTTCAGGTCATTCCATCCCTACAATACCTATTAAAATGTAAGTGTACTCCCTGCCTAAAAAGACACTGGGTTTTCAGTGCCTCATTGATCCAGTCAAATGGCCTCAGCCTAAATATTTTACATATATATGTATATATTTCTTAGCTAGTATATATTTTAAAGCAATTTAGCACACACATTTAATTAAAATCCGAAGGCATTACTTCAAAGTAGTACTTCAAAAACCCCATTAGCTTTCTACCACAAACAAGCTGGCATAATCCCCCTGGAGAGGTTACCCAGTGTAGTGCTGACCCTGCAGCCTTTAGGTTCACTTTCCCCAGCACAGTTTTAATATACATACTAACATATGTACATACACAAGGGAGCAAGTACATTTCTCAGACTGAAACTAGAACCTGTTCCAGGTTCACTTTCCTCAGCACAGTTTTAATGTACATACTAACATATGTATATACACAGGGGAGCAAGTGCATTTCTGAGGCTGAAACTCGAACCTGTTCCCTAAAACTGAGCTACCCAACAAAAGAAAACACATTGCTGTGTGCACAGTTTTCCAGCATAATTTTCCAGGCCAAGCCTTCTCTCCATACCTTTCCCGGGGTATTTGTCAGTCACAGATCTGGAGCCAGAAGATCAGTGTCAGGAAAAGCTGCCAGAAGAGGAATCAAGCTACAGGCAAAACTTCACCAAAGTTTATTCACTTTAGAGAAAAGGAATAAGATAGGCTGGTAGAAGCACAGTTTTACCATACCCTCGCCATGTGTAAGACATGCCATTATAAGCTGAACACTTACAGATCTGACCCAAGCAAAGAAGAGGAGCAATTCATGAGAAATTAACTTTCACCAGATGACTGGGAAGACCTTTCGCTTCCCAAAGTGAGTGCACTTTGTTAGGTCAGTAGGGTTTGGCTAATTAGAGCTGTTTCTGGCTCTTCCAGGATTGAACATATCAAACAAAACTGGTTAGAAGAAAGTTTTCATGCAAATTAAAATACTAGTTTTAATATTTAAAAATATAATATTTAAGTATTTTAAAATATAATCTTTAAAATAAATATATTAGTTTCAGTCTCTCAACATAAATTTGTCCCACATTCAAATAGCTCTCAAAAAGACTGGGAAAACTTGGAACGTCATTAATAAAGTCTGCAGAGGTCAGTCCTAGATACTCTGCATGTGCTGACTTACTACTTGCACACAGGGGCTTTAGCAGCTCCTAGTTCAGTGCATTTTTCAAGATTTTGGATGTCCAACGGCTCGGTTAGCATCCCAAACAAATGGCCACTGTCATTTGTGCAGTGAGTGTGACACAGCCTGGATTTACACTGTGTACACTACAGGGCCACCAAAAGACCTGCAGTTCCTATAGACTTGTCGCTTCAGATTTTTCTACAAGTGCATTTGGCCTACTAACACAGTGATTTCATTTCATGTGAACACATGTTTTTGCTCAGGATTTCTCAAAGGAAAATATGGAAACTTCCTGTGCAACTCACAGGTCACATAGCTGTACAGCCCCTTGCACCTCCCTTACTCCTGCCCCTCTCCAGTTTGGATCCCCCTGGCTCAGCTCACACTGTTAGCACATAGCTATGCTTTTACCATCTCTGAAAAGACATTTTCCTGTATTTTACACCTTTGTATCATGGGGTGCCTTCAGTTCCCAAAGGAGGAAAACGTTCATCCTCTTTCTCTCTGTTGAGGACTTTATTGATATAGTTTTACACAAGTGTGACGGGGTGCTTTCTGTCAAAAAGGCAGAAATGTCTGTAGCATATCAGATTCCATAGTCTCAGTTTCAAAACCAGCAATGCCATTGCCCCCACACTTTGTTCAGGCTTTTTCCAACATTGAACAGGTCTGCTCTTATACTACCTGCTGATGACACTTTTTCCAGTTTGATGCTGTACTACTTCGTGAGATGTCATAATTTCTCTCATAAGCTGCTTTTGTCCCAATTAATTTTCCCGTAGTAACTGCACATTACTATAAGCAAACTGGCTACAACTGCACTGGGTATCTGGGTTCCAGCACTGTATCAGCTCTCCTCAGATCCCTCCCCATGCAGAAATCCTTTCGAGTCATTGTCTGAAGAAAAAAAAATCTCTTAGGTCAAGCGTTCATTTTACTGAACTTGCTTTCATGTTTTACTCTCAAAAGGCACTAAGAGTGCAGAAGTCAGTGGCTGTGAAAGAGCATGTCCATTTGTTTGCTGTCATATCACGGAACAAGTCAGTGCGCATCTCACCCGCATTTCTAAAAAAATGAGACTTATCTTTGGTTAATATAATTGCTCTGCCTTCCTCATTCATATGCTTACATTTTTTTCAGTGGAAATGACAACCTTGAGCAAGTTTTAAAGACAACAAGTTTCGCTGCTCAGGATGAAACAAGCAAACACACCACAAAAGGGATTTCTCTGCAGAATTGTAGTCAGGGCTAAAGGGAGTCCAGAAGGTATTTACATACTACAGGTTTTCTGGAAGTGAATCTGAGCTATATCCAAGTCTAGCTGAAGTTGGCCTATCCTGCCAACAGACCCTGGGCAGTCTTACACTGATAACTTAACTTTTTCCGAGATCAAGTCAGATCTGGAAAGTAATTGATCCCTTGTGAAGAACCAAGGACTTTCTGAACAGCCTGGAGGGACTTGGAGCCCTTTCCATGAAACTACATTAAATATAGTTCTGAAAATATTCAGGGAAAAAAAGTCTAGACCTTTTCTTGCAAACAGTCTGTGGGAGCCAGTTATTGTTTGCTTTCAATCTCATCAGTTCAATAATAAATAGTAAAAGTTTGGACTAACTTTAATAGAATTATAGTGAATTATTTTTTCATTATTCTCAGATTTATTGTTCTTTACTGTAAATTATCTGCTCTCAAGTTTCACAAAAAAATCACTGGAACACAAGAGCAAAACTAAAACCTTTATAAGCAGCTTAACTAGTTTTTATAGAGAACTTTTAGGGTTTTAACTCAGTTAGCTTGTAGGGTGCACAAGCAGACCTAAAAATAAACATGTTTCAGAATCTTTCCTCATGTTCAGACCAATCCTTCAACCTCAGTGAAAATTCTGGCTGTATGAGAAACTCTCACTTGGTCCTCCCATGTATATTCTTTACAAGGATCTGTAATTAAAGAGGGAGGGAAGTAGCTTTACATGCTTACCTTTGAAACATGCCATTACAACATTTAACAGAGAACAGAGAGAATCCATGCCCTCAAGCAAAAAAATACAAACAAAACAAAGGTTATTTAATGGCTGGGGGTTTATTTTAGTTTCCTTCTAAAAGAGGAATTTTGCATCGTGCTGGTTGTGTGGACGGCAGCACCTGGTCATTATATGTTACTGCAGGCTCTAGGCTGGTTTCCAAAATACACCTCAGCTGGGTAAAAAGTGCACATCTGATTTATAGGCTGTAAATGCACCTAGAAAATTGGTAGCTTGGTTTTGATGATGTTCCTAACAGTAGAAAGAAAGAAAGAGTCACTGGCTAACCCCTGATGTACTTGCGTAAGATACTATGACTTGTTGTACAGCCCACAAAAGGCCCAAGGACATTCCAAGAGTCTAATATGCCCCAGAAAGGACAAGGTAGCACACTAACCAGAGGGCCAGCACAACTCCAACCACTCCTGCATGCCATGATGTCTGCCTGCTCAGGCATTGCACCAGCTGCAGACCTGCATGCACCTCAAAGCAAAACTTTGCAGCTGCTAAGTTCACTGTAATGTTACTTTATACGTAGCTCCTCCAAAGAGCTTGAATATTGAGATGTCTCCTGTGGTGGACAATACCAGGAAGAAGCCTGTAAACTGTACAAATTTTTTTCTTCCAAATATGGTCACTCCTGTAGCTTCACCCAAGCCTTTAATGTAATTAACCCAGACAGGACCATACATGCAGCGACACAGGGTATTATCAGCACCATAAAGCACATGCAGACCAATGCACACCACAGAAAAATATGTTGCTTAACATTTAAAGCATCAGAAGATAACTTAAAAGATAAAAAAATTAAAAATAAACACACACACACACACACTGTCTAAATAACTCGATCCATGCCTTTTAAGTAGACTGCTTGTGTACTTTCCTCTGGGGAACATTACTGGAAAAGCGTTTTAGCAATCCGTTTTTCTGAATTCTTTACCTCATTCACAACAAGCATGGAAAGAGGAAAGGTATGTCTTGGTGACACCCTGCCCTCCAATGGCACAAATTCCTACACATCCTCTCTCATTCCTCCAGTACTGCCATACTCCCTCCTGGTTTGTCAGCACCCCAGAGAATCCTCATCCCTGCCAGCATTGGGCTTTCAAACCTATAGCTCTGATATAAGCAAGTTTATTATTCCTGCAGCTGAAGGCAAGGATATCAAAGGGGGCCTCTAAGATTAAGTTTTCATCAGAGTTCAGGCAGAAGGAGCAGAATTGTGAAAGATGTTCTTAGACCAAGTTTCTCCAGGAACTGCAAAACTGGTAATTTTAAAAGAAAACAAATAAGTATTTTTTCCAAGTCTCCATGTTTCAATACAAAAATTATTTCAGCAGAAGCATTTTGAAATGGCTCGGGGATCAAAGGGAACTGAAGAAGGAGAAGCAATAATAGAATTACATAAAAGCAAGTAAATGATTAAAAAATAGTCTATTAAGTTGCACTAACACTTGTAGATGCTGGGTTCCACACCTTTCCCCAAAACAGCCTTGAATCTTCAGAAAACTTGTACAAAATCATATTTGGAGCAGTCTCATTCAACGTAAAGGAAGAGACCAGCTCAAAAAAAGAGAGCTACTGATCTATTTATGCAGATTCAAAGTACTCAGGGATGGTACTGATGAAGATACCCTGAGGATTGACGCATATTCAGAATACATGTGGAACATCGACAGTAAATATAAATATATAGGATCCTTATACTGCTTTGCATGATAGTTAAATTCAGTCTTTCAAAGATGTAAATTTGTGATGATGTGTGAGCAGACTTCCTCAAATCTCTAAAGATTCCTGGGTATATAACAAGTGCAACTGTTTAGTAGCAACTGCCATAAATGCCTTCTTTCTAACATCTGATGACAGATTTTGTAAATTGAATAAGCATTTCAAAGATAGAAAAGTGGTGGCAGGTATCCTTCTGTTAGAGAAGTACCTACTGACTATGATGGGGACTTCGTGTACGGCACAGCACAAACCACGTTACGTAAGATGACACAGCTTTATAGCAATTACTGGCATACAAGTTGCTTCTTAAAATAGAAAACACAGAAAGGCTTACTCTAACCAAAGCTAGAATTGCACACCCAAAATCTTTCAATTTATTAACAATGCAGCACAATTGCAACAGCATGGACTTGGCCAGCATACAGGTTTCTAAACAAGCTGTTAATATATTTATCAAGATTGCATTATGATTTATTATTAATTCATTTCCTACGTGGCTGAATCAATATTCAAAGTCTAAACTTAAAAACCCCTGTTAATTATGCAGGAAGATGAATGATCTTATAGGTTAGCTTTGTGAAAACCAGTTGCACCATCTGTCAGAGATTAATTAAGAAAAGATTGATAAGCACAAATGAATTTGTCACACTTATTAAAGAAAAATGACTTGGATGATGAAAATTATTTTCTAATGAATATACGCAATAAATAGGACTGTAACCTCTTGAACTAGGCATAAAACCTCAATTCAAAAATAAGGGAAGAGACAGAAGTATGGTTTCAGAGCTTTGGTTGATTATCATGTATGCCAAGTCAGGAAAACATACCAGAGAAGATTCTTCTTGAAACTGTTTAACTTGCATTGTATTTTCTTAGTAAAGTCCACAGTTCTTCCAGGTTTTTTTTCACAATATTCTTTCCAACAAATCCATCAGTAACTGATCAGCTACTTGCATGTGTACAGAAATAAAACGACTGTTAGCTTTTAAAAAATAAGTCAGAGGAACCATTCAGAGACACAGGGTGCTAAACATAAAATTTTGCTTGGACCCTTTAAAAAACACTGTAGGTAACATTCAGAAACCAAGGACAGAAACTTGCACTGAGGTTCATGTTAAGATAATCAGGCTGTTCTCTCTAAAACAGGACTGGAAATTTTGCTTTATCTTTTTTTATGTAGTTATTCATTATTACTTAAAATTCCCATTGCATTAGCCCCTAGCAAATCTGTCCGCTCTTACACATGATTGTTTAGATCAATTCAGTGATAAAGGTTTTTCTAACAATCACATGAAAGATCTTAAATTATGTTCTCAATTTCATACAAATTCATCTTCCAACTTCTAATTTTCCACTGGCTTAATTTTGGGGCATTTGCTTTACACAATAGGCATTCTGAAATCTTATATTCCACACTGCTTTAAAGACCTGACAAAAAAACCACTATCCCCACCCTGTCTTGTGTTCCATTTTCTTCAGAAAATGCAGTTTGAGGTGTGTATTGTGCTGAACGCCTGCGAGGGCAACAGCTGGGGAGGCACATCAGCACTGACTGCTCTAGGTGTTTCGAGGAACTGAAGTACAAGTAGGTAATATATGTGACTAGGAACAGATACTGCAGAAGACGTGTTGATAAGGCCATCACACCTGACTCTTGCTGCAGACCTGAGCATCAAACATGCGCAGGTTCCCCAAGCCCCCACAGCCTGACGGAGCATCAGGGTTACTCTTGGAACAGTGTGTGACATCATTTCTTTAAAAATACTGGAGGGGTGAGTATTTTTTTTTCAAATTGCCTTTTCCAAACTATTTGCTTTCATGGTCTGTTTCTCTTTGTTGCATCTTCTGGACAGCAGTACTGACATACTGCAAATAGTTAGACTTAATGACAATGCCTATGACCTGCCACATGGCTCTGCAAAGCACAAACTGCCTTTCCACACTGTCCTCTTTAATTAGCACTGCCACTGCTGTTCAGCAGTCATAAGATGAGCAGTATCAACAGAAAAAGCAAGGGCAACATTTCTGTTGAGTTAATTGAAAATGTCTCACGGTTACTGTGAAATAACATTTGCAAAACACTTCAAGGCCTTTCAACAGGAATTTTTCTTTAATTCCCATCTATAAACTCACTTAAACAATTCACCTCCACTGGCTCTTATATGTTGTGCAGCAAATTTGGGGCTGCAGCAACAACAGGTTTCTGATGCAAGTTTCCAAGCAACTGGAATTTGGCCATAAGAAAAAGTGAAAACAAGGAGCGCTCTGTACACCCATATATGCAGTGGGGTGGTCAGAAAGCCCAAGAGCCAGAGGTAGCTCAAGTGGGAAAAACCGAAATAAATTAATGTAAGAAGGGGGGGGTGGGGGTGGGGGTGGTGTGCAAAAAGAACACAAGGCTCTTTTATAGGAAGGGAAAGGAGTTTGTTTTGGTCATGTAATAATGAATTTTTTATGCACTCCGAGGCAAACATTAATGGTGAAACCTGTGATGGGCAACCCAGGCCAGCTGAGGCAGCATGAAAGAGAAGATGAGATCCTTTCTTGTCATCCTCAGAAGAATCACACTGCTTTCAGCCTCAGCAACCATTTACAGCAGTATTGGTAATAAGGTGCAAATTGTCATCCTGTCGGCAATACTGCCAGCGCTCAAGTTAATGAAAGCCTAAACAACAGGAGGACCTTAAGTGATGTTAACGACAACATGTTCACTCTGTCTTGCAAAGAGGTGATGCTCATTACTGCTCTTGATCTGGGGGGTGGTCTTGGAGAACATTGCATTAGCAAGCATGAGAACAGATGGGCGAGAAGAGAAAAAGAAATTGATTGTGGCTGCCTGAATTTTATACTGACTGTCCCCAGCACAGTTTAGGGCAACTTCAGGGGTTGTAATACAGTGAAGAATCTGACCTTTCTTTCCCCAAGTGCAAAAAAAAATTAGGAACAGGGCTTCGCTTCACGCAAACAGGACAGTTTGCTCTTTTCCTTCTGCCCACTTATTTTATGCAGCAGTCTGCTCTATTACCATTTTAATAATAATCAAACACCATCATTTTTTTTTCTGCTAAGAAACAGAACCAATGAAGTCTGGCTTTTGTTTCATCTGACCCTCGCATCTCTGTTTTCTACCATCCCCATATTCTTTTTAGCTCTCTCCTGACAATTCCACCCGACTGAGACCAGTCTGAAGCTGCCCATGGATTAGCCCGGTTGTGAATTCTCTTTTCCTCAACAGCAGCACTAGTGTACATCTCTCCAATCCCCCTTATTGCAAATTTTGAAATAAAACTAAAAAAAAAAAACCAAAAAAACCCCCACCCAAACCCACAAAAAAAAGATAAAAGATACTTACTCTTTTCTAATTAGGGTGCAACTGGCCCCCATTCCAAATTTATGAGGGTAATGGAGGAAACTTACAAACTGCACCATTGTAACCTGCTTAAAAACACTTACATAAAACATATCAGATCCACGTACCAGTGTGGACAGTGGTTGCTGTTTCTCCACAAAAACAGGGGTAGATGCTGGAAAGAGAATCTCATCAAAATATAAAAGGCATACACATATTCAGTGCCAGTGATATTAAATCAAGGATGAATCCAAAGAGAAGGACAGTAAATTCAACAGGAAAAAACATTATTTTAGTAGGCAGAATGCAAAGTTTATCTTCTGCTTTCAAAGTAGACTTGGAAAACTTTAGCAAAGAAGTCATATCAGACAGTACATTAGAGTTAACAGAAATCTGTTGGATGTCTCTGACACTAACGACAACTCAAGATCTGGTTTAAATGTTTCATCAACAATCACTTTGATAAGCAGCCCAGGTGAGAACAAATCTTAGCAGTAGGACAGCAAGAAGGTCACAGTAACTTCACTACAGAGGTTTTAAGGATCAGTCTGATCCTTCAAATCAGTTCCTAGTGACCTGTAAGATACAGAGGTTAACATACAGCTAATTAAAACCTGTAACAGCCTTGACATTTCTCAATAATCCATTGGGAGGAAGGGAAAAAAATATTTCTTTTTTTGCAGAAAACAAAACAAGCTTAATTCAAGAATCAATCCAAACAAACCATTTACACAGTCCTCATTTTTCCTATCCTACCTAAAAAAAATTTCTGAGACTTAAAAATACTTTAGGTATTACATGTTTTGTTTATAATTTACAATCACATGTACACAGACTTAACTTCACTTTTGTAAAGGTGGTAATTTAAGAGAACTACTTATTTGAATAAAGCTAAACATAGCCATTAAAAACAGTTTCATGCCTCATGACTTGTCTCATTCTTTATGCTGCTCTGGAAGACGTTAAAAGGCCTTGCCTTTTGTGCTAATCTTTAAGTATGAGACTGCATTTAGTTGTATAGCTGCTATGCACACTTACATCAGGTGTATAGCGCTTTCCCTACTCACTGAGATCAGCTTAGACAGCGCAAAACTAAAATAGCACCATCGTAGACTTGAACATAGGTATTTTCTTATTGAAACCTGGTTCCCCTCTGACGTAGTTAAGATTTCTTTTTGCTACCATCAATAGTCCATCACAGAAATCCAAGATATGCGTGTTTGTTCTGAAAGTGCTTACCAAAACCAACTTGTCGTCCAGCTTTACCCCCACCACAAGCTTCAGAAATCTCCTTACAAGAGCTCTAGCCACCATATTCCCTTTGTAAGTTAAAGGCAGTCACAAACTGCAAACATATACACGAGTCTCAGAGGAAGATATTGCTACAATTACTGCTAGGCGGAATTCCACCTTCTTCCTGGCAAGTCATCAAACTGTGTTCAGTTACTCCACTATAATCATAATAAATACCAGTGGTCCAACCAACAACAGAAGAGTTTTCTCCAGACATTTTTCTCAATGGAACCCAGTAAAAAAAAAAAAAAAAAAAAAAAAAAAGGAGAAAAAAAAAAAAACCAACCACCAAAAAAACCCCCAAACATGTTGTATCATAAACAGCAATGAGAAACAAAATTTTGAAATATTTTTTTTTAGATAAAATCTCATGTTTATTCTGAAGTGCAGGTAATTACTGTAACAAATTTGAACTATGTCTTAGAAAAAGTAATGATAAATTTATAAAAAGTAAACTAGAGTGCCACAATTTAGTTGATACTTCCTTTGAAATAGTGCTAAATAGGTAAAGCTGCATTACCAACTGGTAATGAAGGCAGGAGCAGGATACCACCCGCAGAAGTCTTATGTTTTTAGGACCACATATCTACATTATACGTTTACCACCAGTAAAATTTGCACCAGTTGCCAGTCCAGTGTAAGCCACACACGTGCAGAGGGCTACCTACTGGAGGACCTAGCAGCCACATGGCAAGCAGGGCACTCTAGATTGTGCTCTGGTGCAAACCTTTAACTTCTGTTTAAGCATAAGAAGGACAGTTTCAAGTGTACCAGTGGTGCGATCTAGTGCCTGCCACAACACAAATTCAGACCAAATAGAACACTAAAGCCAACAACACTCAGTGAAACCTAGATAAATAAGCAAAAAATAATCCTGCTAAAAGCTTGGACTCTGCCGAAAATGGGCAGGACTGCCAATTGCTTCTAAAATCAGCTAGGTTATAGAACAACCCAACCCAAAAATTAACCCAAGTCAGAATAAAACTCTGTGAATCTATGGACTTACTGTTGTATGAGAAAAACACTATTCCCCAAGCAGAGCCAGCAAATACCCTAAATGCAAGAGATTTACAGGCCTTGTCGTTTTTCTTTCTTTCTGCTGTCTTTCCAGCTTATGGGACCATGTTTTCATTCTTTCTGGTACTGCATGGTTTAAGCATACCCATTGATGAGGCCTCATGAAAAGCAATAGAAAGAATTGCTCCATCTGCTTTGGGAGAGGAAAAAAAAGGAAGTCCAAGTTTCTGCCCTTTCAGAAAAGCACTGTCTTCTCTTCAGCATCATCTGTGTGCAAAGACTCCTTTGAGAAACCTAAAAGCTTATGGAGTCCTTCAAAAAACAAAACAGTAACTCTACTTTGCTGGGATTCAAAGGCCTGACTTCAAGAAAGGTAGGTATTTTGAAGTTGAACTGACAGCATTTATCTTTCTCACAAATTATATAAAATATATATATATATATAAAATCCTCTTTTTCATTCTGTTCTGCTACTTTAATTTAATGGAGAAAATTAAGCAGTAATTTCAGCCAGGTCCTGCTGTTCTATTCAAATCTATTTTCATTAAATTATTACTTCCAGCAGTGATAGAAATATTAATGATTTTTTTAAAGGGAGCGTTGTATTTAAATATTTCAAAACTATTGGTTTGTGTCAATGAGAAAGAAACATATTGACTGGAAGCTGCAGCTAATGCTGCCTTTTGTAAGTCTCCTGTCAGGCAAAGAATGGCTCTCCATAGATTCCAATATGATGTAGAGCTCTGAAGTAAACACCTCTATTGCCAAGAGGCTCAAAGGGAACTGCCACTGCAATGTCGTGGGCTGAACAGCAGGATTTTAGTTTATCTTACCCACCATAGAAGCTGAGCAAAAAAGGAAGATGGGTTAGAAACCTTCAAGTAGAAAGTTGATTGATTTACTGAAATGCCAAAACCTCTAGATAAGCAAAACCGCTACACTGTAGTTTACAGGAAATTTCATTAGGTGACAGCACAGCGGAGACAGTGTTTGCATCCTGCTCTTACGGGCACCTCAGGACTCTTACTTCAGTGCAGAATTGCACATATGCACATGTTGCATGGGAATGCACAAATTATAGAGCATTCTGGCTTCAGCGTCTGTGAAGTCTACAAGTACACTTTCAGCTACTTGGTATAAAAACAATATACTAATAATATATATATTTATATGTTATTATTATAACAGCTGTATGTACGTTATAACAACAACAGCTACAATGGAAAATGTAAACATAAGGAAAAAAGTTACAATTAGCATGGTCTAAGCATTCCTAACTGCATAATAGGAGAAGGAAAGAAATAAATCAGCAACACATGATAACTTACCTGATTTCATTTCTTATTATGATTTATTCAGACTAACTTCTATGAGTTTTAGCCCGGTTTGCACAAGTTCAGCAAGCACTTTGGGAACTACACATCGTAGCGTACTTCACAACTTTTTTCAAATATTCTGACTTACAAGTCATTGGGACACCAACCCTTTCAAGAATCAGCAGAAACACATCAGAGAGAGTTCTGCCCTATGCCCAAGAACAGTCTCGTTGCTTACAAAAAGATGTTTTTATAGGGTTTATGCAACCACAGAGACTGCAGTAGTTCAGGTTTCTGCCATCACTCCCAAGATATGATACTGCTGATGTGCCCTGGCCATGTATATTCTGCCAGATGCAGTACTGCTTGTCACAGGGAAAAACTGCTCGTCTCGCATGGTTTAAATCAAATCAGGATTGAAGCGGTTTACTGATTTATTAATTACATGTAATTACCAGCAATCAATGAACTATACATTCAGGATCAGGATCAGCAACACAAAGCAAAAAACCACAGGACTGGACTATTTCAAAATCTTGGTAAGTATAAGTAAGTTTCCAGCTACCCTTCTACAAATAAATCCTAACAGTCCCTACCCTCACATGCAGACATGGGTGCACGCTCACTCTGATGAGCATGACTCCTGACGCGCCCTCTCATGGGACACCCAGCCTCGCGTGTCCCACACTGCTCCCCACAGCACAGACCATTTTTGGGTTTCCTGCCTCACACAGTGGGTACACATTCACATGCCCCATCCCAAGAGCTGCTGTCTTCCAGGCTGTTTTGCCCAGGCTGAGCCATGAGAGGTACCCATGGCTACTTTCTCTCCATTTCACAGATGGAAGAGTTCAAGTTTTAAAAGTTCTGATGTTAGTTCATCAGAAAATGTTGTCTCCTGGGATTTTGGACCACTGGGACCAGAAAGGCCTCCCTCTCCACCCACAGGTAGGTGCTGCCAAGTAGGGCTCCCTCCTGCCCTAAAATAGGCAGGCTCCAGTCAGTGCTCCCTTTAGGAGAAACGCCTCCAGGCTCTCCACCAGACACTTTCCCCTGCGCCTAAAATAGCAAAGTTCACAGAGAAGCATTTTTGGGGTCTGGAAATTTGAGTCTCCTCCAGACACCTATTTTCATAAAATTCATGAGAATCATCTTGGTTCGCAATTGAAACTGTGTGGACTGGCAGGGCTCAAATCAGTCACAGGGCTCAACAGCAACAAATACACATATGCACACACAAGGTATGACACCACAGGGTTGGTTCCAGAGCAAGCCATAAAAACGCTAGAAGCAGCAGAGCATTTTGTGATTATAAAGGTTCAGGCAGGAAGGACATTGCTTTTGTAATAAGCAGGAACACGGCAGCAAGTGTTACACCCCAGGTAGCCCCCCCACTGCCCATGCAGCAGTGTGCCATCTCCCAGGGACCCATCACAGAAATGCTGTACAGAGCTAAAGCTTGGAGCTGAGTTCTGGTACAAGTGTTAACACCAAGTACTTTCTAAGAGATACCTGTGTGTCTTTTTGCAAAACAAACAGGAAATACAATTTGGAAAAACTTGCAATCACTTTAAAAACTAGTGGGCAGTAAATCTGCAGTTGCTCTTTGTGCAGATTTCCCCATGCTGTTGCACTTAGTAATACAAGCACCTGCAAAACTACTGCAAATATACATATTCCCTGCGCATACCAGTTATAACAAAAAATCCTGCAATCTAGTAAGGATTTTTAATGGAGTTCATTCACAGTGAACTAATGGATTTGACAAATGAAATTCTGTTCACAGATCTCCAGGAACAATTGCTTCGATTACAAATTAAAGTAATTTGGTCACTTTCTAGTCCTTGAGTTCCTTTCCTATGCATTCTTCAAAATACATTTTTTAAACACTTCTTATCACTCTGGTTAATGCTTCAATTTCCTGTGCCTAAAGCCCACAGGAAGCAAAGCAATAATAATTAAAATATATACTTGCCTGAATTTTTATTTAATATCATGCTCTGATTGTTTCCATTGTTTCATTGACAAATACTTTAAGAATATTAATTAAAAGGTTCAACAAACTTTGTAATGGATATATTACACACATCTGCCATTCCCCAAGGATATACCTTCTACTAGTCATACAGAATCCTGATCTCTGCTTTATGTGCCACCAACCACCTTATTTGTTGTTGAGCAAGCTGACATGGAGAGAGGACTTATGTCCAATTGAAGTTGCAGAAGGTCAGAAATCTCCAGGAGCTAGTTTCCTTCCAGAAAATCTCTATACAATCTGAGCTCAAAGTATAAGATAGCAAAACAGACCCAGAAATCAAACAAGCCTTAGGTTTTAAAGAGCCATCACATTTCTAACAAGGCGTGCCGCTCAAGTAATAAGATGGTTTCTGGTTAAAGTTTTCAGAAGAATATCTGCTCAGCTGCTGGACACTTTCTGAAGAAGATTAAAATAAACCTTCATCCTCTGCTACAGGCTCTGGTTACCAGTTCCTGATTTATTATCCATTTATTTGGAGCAGAGGTATTGCCTCTAGTCCTCTTATTCTCATCCCAGCTGCCTACCCTCTCTATATATGTGGACGGCAGAAATGGCTCCATGTTCTTTCAGATGGGGCAATCTTTTTAACCTTGATGGGTTTAAGTGACAGGAAGAAAGCACTGCTGCAACAGAGAACAGTCTCTTTCTTGCCTTTATTGCTTTCCAGGACTGTAAATCTACCAACATCTAACCTAGTTTCTCCAACTTCTGGTTCAAAAAACCTCGTATTTGGTTTCAGATCACACTTTGACCTGGCAAAAAGAAACACACACAGCTCCAGACAAGCAATCCTGCTTTTACCTAACAAACAAAAATTAGGTTTTCAGTTAAGTTTTGTTTCACGTGGGCAGAGCTGTACACCTCAATATAACCTGCACTCTTGCATCCACAGAGCAAAAACATTTAGCTCTTCAAAGTGGAGCAAATAATAGTAAAATATTTCACTCAAGAGTTTTTGGAAATAGAAAATAAATGCAATAAAACAGAGGAAAACTCTAAATGCCTGCACCCCTAAAATATCAGTGTAGTCCCCTGGCTTAAGAGTTGCAGGGAAGCAGCTCTCTGATAGCTGGCATCAGCAGTAGAAAGAGCGAGCAAGGTTCGCCGCTCAGGAAGCGAGGAGAAATTACCCTGTGTATTTGTATCTACCTTTGGAGTTGAGCCTCTTCATTAAAAGTGCAGTTAAGTTTGTGCTCCTTGTTACACAGTGCAAGAAGAGAACTGTACTTGATTTCCCTGAAGTGAGTCATCTTCCTGAGGAAAACCTGTTCCCAATGGCCTTACAACAGCACATACCCTGCAAGAAAGGAGAAATGAGAAATGTGCTGCCATTTTGCAGAGACAGGAATTTCAGTAGCCCCAATTATCCACCAAGTGTCTCTCCCCCCATCACAACGGCGGAAGGGAAGCAGGGAAGATGGCATCTCAGCCAGAGATGGGTGCTGGTCAAGTTCAGGGTTTTCACTGGAGGTGCAGAAGACAGCAACAGAGCTGAGGGTGTCCGTGTGAGGATCTTCCTTTTCTACGGCCCAGGCAGCAGAAAAGAAAGAGCTGGAAGACCAGTGCCATCAGACTGCAGCATTGCAGGCTTCACTCCGTGGCTCAGAGACAGCAGGGTAAGGCCACAGAGGCTGTCTCACCGTTGGAGGCACCGATGCAACACAACCAAGCACTGAAGCATGCTTCACAGTAGCCAAGCATAAGTTACCCTTAGCATCTGGAGGTGGACTTGCCAGGTGCATCTGGGATTTCACTGTCAACTGGTAATAAACAGCAAGTGAAGCTAATCAGGAAGGTGGGAAAGTGGTATGTCAAAAGGCACAGCACAGCCTTTCCTGCATGGGATAACACAAGCATCGTGCTGTGACAAAATTAATGATCTGTATCCATTCATTGTCCAGGAGTGAATTCCCATCTGCCTGGTAAATGCCGTGTCAGCATGCCCAAAGCGCATGCGGGCCACTAGACATCTGATCCAGAGCAACCCTGGAGTTACAGGGAGAGCGAGGTGTTACTTACTGTTGTAAATATAGCGCTGCTTTATTGCTGTTAACTCCATGTGGCTTTCTCTCCATACGAACATTTTGTTTGCCTTCCCACAGCATCAGTACTCATGAGAAAAGAATATTTGCTTAGAGTTTTAGGAGATTAACGGCATGAGCAAGGTCTCCAGGCAGATACCAACCAGTACGCTTTGAGAGGAGCCTTGAGGGTATCTGAACCTGGCTATTGCTTCCAACACCATCTGATGGGAATTTTACCGGTGTAACAGACTGCTTATTGTCCCAGTAACTTGAATTCATATTGAGTGCAATACTTCTCCTTACACTTGAATGTGTGGCGCTTTATATTTTCACTTGTGTCCATTGTGAAGGGATAACTTTAGGTACTAGTTGCCAATAGCTGGTCAATATCTCACTTGAGGAAACTTTGTATTCATTCGTAAAATAATTCTGCCTTGCATTGAGATCCTAAGAAAAACTGCAATATGATGAAGCAATACGCTAAATCTGTAATAAAGTACATTTTTTCGAAACCTTAGGTCACGTATTATCAATAAGCATTGCCATTTAGCTAAAGATGCCATTTCTCTGGAAGTTAGATAAAAAGTGATCAATAAGATCACTGCGGCAATAATATCCCTTGTGCTGATGAAATGAGAAAGTTTATTTTAAAGGTAAGTTGTAAATAGAAAACCAATTATTAAGCAGAGAAATCAGATTTTGCCTTGGACTGATAAAACCCTACAGCCATCAACATAGGGCACAAGCTTGATGAATGAACAATGCCATGCAAGTCAAGATGTAATAAATATTATTAATACAGTGTCACAGAAATTGGGTCGCTGCAGTCCCCTCTTGTTCCCTACTCACAAACTACCAGCAAACCTCTAGATCATTTTTAAGTTACAAAGGCAGCTAAGAAACCAATAAAACTCTGCATACAGCACTGTGGATATTTCATGAGATGGTGAGGGATAGCATCCAAAGTTCAAATCCTGCATCATAAAAAGTGGTTAGGAAAGGGACAAACAGTCCGAGTTAGGTGTGATCAGCTGGGAGGCACAGCTGTAGAATGGCATGCAGGCAGACAACTATGCAGCAAAACAAAACAACAACAAAAATCAGCTCTTGTCACCAGAAAGGAGCAAGGTATGCCCTAACAGGAGTGTAACCACACAAAGTGTTTCAAACCATCTCCCATGCACCCCTCAGCCTGACAACAGTGACTACAGAAGCATGCAGAGCTACGATCTCATTCACATCATGGAGACATGGTGGAACAGCCTCTGTGACTGGAGCGTTGGGATGGAAGGACACAAGCTCTTTAGGAAGGGCAAGCAGGGGAGAGGAGGACTTGTCAATCACCAGCTGGAGTGCGTGGAGCTCTACCTGGGGATGAATGAGGAGCTGACCAAGAGCTTATGGGTCAGGATCAAAGGGAGGACAGGGACAGGTGACATTATAGTGGGGTGGCTATGTATGTGGCTACAGGCCACTTGACCAGGAAGACCAAGCAGGTGAGGCCCTCTATAGGAAAACAGGAGCAGCCTCACATTCACAAGCCCTGGTCTCATGGGGGACTTCAACCACCCCAATATCTGTTGGAGGAACAGCACAGCAGGGCATAAGCAGTCCAGGAGGTTCCTGGAATTCACTGATGATGATAACTCCCTTCTCCGAGGGATAGAGGAGCCAGTGAGGAGCGGTGCCATGCTGGATCTTGTTCTCACCAACAAGGAGGGGCTGGTGGAGAACGTGAAGCTCAAGGGCAGCCTTGGCTGCAGTGACCATGAAACGGTGGAGTTCAAGATCCCTAGGGCAGCAAGGAGGGAGCACAGCAAGATCACTACCCTGGGCTTCAGGAGGGTTGACTTTGGCCTCTTCAGGGATCTGCTTGGTAGAATACCGTGGGATAAATCCCTGGAGGGAAGAGGGGCCCAAAAAAATGGTTAGAATCCAAGGATCACCTCCTCTGATCTCAGCACCGATGTGACCCAGCAAAGAGGATGTTGGGCAAAAACACCAGAAGGCCTGCATGGGCGAACAGGGGGCTCCTGGGCAAACTCGAACACAAGAAGGAAGCCTACAGGGGGTGGAAGCAAGGACAGGTAGCCTGGGAGGAATACAGAGAAATTGTTTGAGCAGCCAGGGATCAGGTTAGGAGATCTAAAGCCCTGGTAACATTAAACCTTGCCAGGAACGTCAAGGGCAATAAGAAAAGCTTCTGTGGGTGATAAAAGGAAGACTAGGAGGCATGTGGGACATCCCAAGTAGGAAATGGGAGACCTGGTTACCTGGAACATGGAGAAGGCTGGGGTACTCAGTGACTTTTTTGCCTTGGTCTTCACCAACAAGTGCCCCAGCCACACCACCCAAATCACAGAAGACAAAGGCAGGGACTGGGAGAACAAAGAACCACCCACTGGAGGAGAAAATCAAGTCTGAGACCATCTAAGGAACCTGAAGGTGCACAAGTCCATGGGACCTCATGAGATGCATCCACAGGTCCTGAGGAAACTGGCAGGTGAAGTAGCTAAGCCACTGTCCATCATATTTGAGAAGTCGTGGCAGTCTGGTGAAGTCACCACTGGCAGGAAAAGAGGAAACATAACCACCACCACCCATTTTTAAAAAGGGAGAAAAGGAAGACCCAGGAAACTACAGGCCAATAAGTGTCACCTCTGTGCCTGGCAAGATCATGGAGCAGGCTCTCCTGGAGACTAGTCTAATGCTCATGGGAAATAAGGCGGTGACTGGTGACAGCCAACATGGCTTCACTAAGGGCAAATCGTGCCTGACAAATTTGGTGGCCCTTCTACAACAGGGTTACAGCATTGGCAGGTCAGGGAGAGCAACTGCCATCATCTGTCTGGACTCGTGCAAAGCTTTGACACTGTCCCACACAACATCCTTGCCTCAAAACTGGGGAGGTATGGATCTGACGGGTGGAGCACTTGGTGGATGAGGGATCAGCTGGATGGTCACACTCACAGAGTTCTGGTCAACAGCTCAACAACCAAGAGAAGAGCAGTGACGAGCAGTATTCCTCAGGGATCTGTACGGGGTCTGGTGCTGTTCAACATTTGTCAGCAACATGGACAGTGGGATCGAGTGCACCCTCAGCCAGTTTGCCAACACCGAGCTGAGTGGTGCAGTCGACACACTGGAGGGAAGGGCTGCCATCCAGAGAGGCCTTGCAGGATTCAGAGGTGAGCCAATATGAACCTCGTGAATTTCAACAAGGCCAAGTGCAAGGTCCTGCATGTGGGTCAGAGTAATCCTAAATACAGGGTGGGTGGAGAATGGATTGAGAGCAGCCTTGAGGACAAGGACTTGCAGGTGTTGGTGGATGAAAAGCTCAACATGACCCAGCAATTTGGGTTTATAACCAAGAAAGCCAACCAAATCCTGGGCTGCATCAAAAGAAGCATGACCACAAGGTGATTCTCCCCCTCTACTCCACTGTCATGAGAACCCACCTGCAGTCCTGTGTTCTGCTCTGAAGCCCCCAACACAAGAAGGACATGGACCTGGTGGAGTGAGTCCAGAGGAGGGCCACAATCAGAGGGCTGGAGCACCTCTCCCATGAAGACAGGCTGAGATAGTTGGGGTTGTTCAGCCTGAAGAAGAGATGGCTTCATGGAGACCTCATAACAGCCTTCCAGTACCTAAAGGGGCCTACAAAAAAGCTAGAGAGGGGCTTTTTACAAGGGCATGTAGGGATAGTTCAAGGGGGAATGGCTTTAAACTAAAAGAGAGTAGAATTAGATTAGATATTAGGAAAAGATTCTTTACTATGAGTGGAGTGAGGCACTGGGACAGGTTTCCCAGAGAAGCTGCAGATGCCCCATCCCTGGAAGTGTTCAGGGCCAGGTTGGACAGGGTTTTGAGCAACCTAGTCTGGTGGGAGGTGTCCCTGCCCACGGCAAGGGGTTGGAACTAGATCATCTTTAAGGTCCCTTCCAACCCAAACCATTCTATGATTCTGTGCTTTTCCCCTACCACTTAGATAGCGGCCAGCACAATCACCACAGCAGGCTCCATTGCTAAGCCAGTTTAGTCGGTAATCAACAGCAGAACATCTTCCATAGTAGAGTTACATATTAAAAACTCGGCTTGAAACCACTCTAACACCAGTTAATAATTAAGTGGTACATAAATCAACATTTTGAAACAAGGGCTGCAAAGCTGCACAAGTAAGTTATTACAAGAGAACGCTATGTGCTGTCATCACCTGAAAACAAGACTTGTAGGGCATCATCATATATCAAGTGAAAGGAGCTGTAGGACAAAGACCAGACCAAGTGGCCAGATAGCCTGGAGGCAAGTGAGTAAGCTAGGCTCACCAAGCAGTCTGCTAAAGCAAAGCAACATCACTTTCAGTGAGTTACACATCTGAAAATGCTGCACACTTAAACATCTGCCTGACAGATAACCTGCAGGCTGACCAAAGTCCCAGGAAATTTTCTGTGACTTCAGTACAATCTGCCCCTGATTCTCACTGGATTTAAAAGAACACTTAGTATCCTTTCAATGCAACCTTGGAATAGAATTGGAGTAGAAGGGGTCTTATTTAAGGCTTGAGTCAAATCACAAGAAAACTAGTTGTCCAAGGAGGAACACATCTACCAAAGAAGTGAAGACACGCTGAAACAGAAACACACAGCATTTTTATATATCCCTTATAAACCAGACCTTGATCCCATTTCAAAGCTTCTAGACTCTTCTGGAATTTGAGTGAATAAACAATTACAACAACTGCCAAAGCCTTCAATAAATCACAGCACTCCATCAATTGTAACGGGTGTAGTCCATCACTTTAAAACCGACATGAGACATACAAAAGGCACAAGGATAAACCATCACTCCAAGAAATAAATTTTAATCCCTCTTCCTATTCAAACAGGGGGCAAGAAGGTTAGGTACAAGAAGTCACATAAATTAAACAGAGGAGGGTGGGGAAGGGAACAAGATCACTACATTCCTGGCCTCGAAAGCTAAAGGCAGTGCTATGATTAAATAATTAAACTGTCTCACCTTGTGCAGTCAAGCTAAATTTCAACAGGAGCAATTAATCTTCATGTGGTCTTTTATACCCTGCCCTATCTGTACTTTCAGCCAAAGTAAAACATTTCCTCATGTTGCCTCTTTCTTTCCGAAAGGTATAAATATATGAGGAAAGAATAACTTCTCATTTAAATTAAATCAATGCCATTTACTAGCTTTCTATTCAAACATAAAGGCTTGTCCTTGTGAGAATTTTCACACACATTTGTGGAGCTCAATGCAGGATGAAAAATAGTTTGCTTTTCCTGAAAAAGCATTCAACATTTCAGAATATTTCCTATATCACATCATGACAAGCCTTAACCTCTGGAATTTTTTCCCTAAACAAAAAAAAAGCAGGCACAAAGCAGGAGACTATCAATAGTCCAGAGTTCAAGGTTTCACCTGTCATGTGGGATACCAGATCCAAGCCCCCTTGTTGAATTGGGTAGACCATGGGTTCCAACCTTGGTCTCAGCCAAGATGGTATTTTCTTTCTCATATGTTATTTCCAGCCTAAGAAACTCGTCCCAGTCCAAGACATACTGAAAAAAAAAAAGCTTTGGCTTTCTAGACTTAAAGTCTTTTTGAAGAAAATCTGTTCTGCCAAGCTCCTGCTTGACTCTGATTAAGCTACAGGAGCTGATGCCCCAAAAACACAACATGCTGGACAACAAACAGACAGATTATCACAAATCCCAAGGGCTTGTTCCACTGCCATTCCCATAGCACCAGCAAGTCCTGCTTTGTATTCACTCTCCTGCATTAGGCAAAAGAGGCACTGACGTGAAACAGCCTGGGGCAAACCACGGGTTCAAAATCACATGCTAAGGGAGGCTTATCACATAGGAAGGGAACTGTACTGAACCTCAGCTGCAATACCAAGGCAAACTTCATGCAAAAGTAGCTTTGAACATCAGCGTTTGGACCTGACTGGATTACAAATGTTTTGATCACTGCTTTGTGAAGCGCCACAGCTTCCTGTCACATATGCCCACTTACAGAAAGTCTTGAGAAGATCTTTTGGACCATGGATGATACTAACAGAAAGTGAATAACAAAGAACTTATAGGAAAAGGTTGCATATATATTGCACCAGCCAGCAGCAGCCTGCCAGAACACAGGGTAAACTGCTGCAAGCTACCACACACTAATCTATCTAACCTGGCTTTGAGGTTGCATGTTTGCTTTCCCTCGCTGAAGATACAACTCACATTTGAATGAGATGAGGTCAACTAAGAGTAGCAGCAACAGAAAAGATGGGAGGAAAGAAAGAGAAGGAAAGAAAAGAAGGGCTTTCAGAACCCCCTCCTCCTCCCTGCAGCCTTGAACCATTGCTTATACAGCTCTCATCAGGCACAGCTGGACTTACAGGCTTCTTAGGCTGCTCTTTTTAAGAGGCAACTTGCAGGCAAAGCATGCTTTCAATTTAATCTTTTAGCAGTTGTTTTAAATGAATACGCCAGGTGGCTGTTTAGAAACAGAAAAGGTGAGGAGGAAATGGATAAGCAAGGAATAACAGGAGATCATAGGGAAGAAGGGGGAAAAGTAGTAGTTTTCCATTTCAGGAGGTTATCAATTGTCTGGTATAGCATATCCTGGAATATCTTAATGCTTTAGTACTATACTTTACAAATTTTCAGAGGGAATACATAATATTATATAAAAACAAAATAAATGTAAAAAAGAAAAAAACCAAACAAACAAAAAACCCACACCTTTTTCTCTACCCCCCTAGCCCACATCATGACCAGTATTCTAGGTTAGTGTTTCTTTTGCTTTTTTCATTGGGCTTTTCTTTCTCATTCGTTTTGTCCCTGTACCCCTGCCCCCTACACATACTTCTTTTATTTGATTTTACTCACTTTTTCATTTTTTCCATTAATGAAGGAGTAAAGAGCAAGCCTCCTCTCATTCAAAGTGCAATGCTGCCCTCCAGAGCTCGCGGGAAGAAAATTACTTCAGCAAGCATGAAACCATCTAAGAGTAAACTGCAGTCATACAGATGAGATTACTGAATCTAGTCTCATATTTATTCTCTGGATTGAAAACCAGTCTGCATGGACACGTTATCTGGCTTAGCCTGGTTTACTGACAATCATTTTGCCAGCTCATCCACCTATACAATCTGTGCACCGACTGCAAAGCAAACAAGGGACTTTTCTCCTGTGTAAGATTATGGAAAAATTCCAACTAATAAATGAAGCCATTGCTTCTTAAAGTCACTCAAAATAAGGAATGATAACTTTTCAAATCCTGATTGGAAGGCTCATTCAGAAGAGACTTACTGAGCAGAAGCTCCAGAAGAATTAGTGTTTGGGTCTGACAGGAGTTCAGCTACCAAAAAAAAAAAAACAAACCAGTATCTGATTTTAGATTTTTCTTTAATCTTAGTCCTGGAAATAGATCTTTCTATTGACAATTCTGAAAATTATAGTGCTGTATCATAGCATATCAGGCATCTGTTTTCTACAAGGGGCAAAATTTTAGCTATAATTGGAGAATAAAATTACTCCAGTGACATAATAATGAAAAAAATGCATGACTGGAACAATATTGTTAAAGTTCTGCCTGGAAGAGCTGCCTTGTTTATCACCTGCAAAACCATAATGTACAACTTGCGAAGAGCTTTCGTCTTCTGTAACACCAGGTTTCAAGTCAGCAATTTTCACTAACTTAAAAAATGCATCATCACAAAAAGCAGACCTCCCTCTCCTTTTTATTAATATCACTTCCTAATAGCTTCTAGGAGGTAAAAAGCAACAGTAACAACAAATAACATGATTTCCAAGTTGTTTTCTCTCACCTCCGAAGCCTGATGCAAAAAGTCTAGAGAGGACGTTAAATGTCAATATACAGACGTGGATTTCAACATCCTGCAGGGAAGTCAGAGCATGATGGTGAGCAGCCATTACATCTTAGAAGGCTACATCAAAATTCATTGTTGGGATTTACCCGCACACTTGCAAAGCTCAGAACTATTCTAGCACAGGAAGACAAAAGGAAAGCAAGGGGAGGGCTGGTTCAGGGCTGCCACATAGGAAAAGAAAAGAAGAAAACAAACCCTAAAAAATTCATACAGCTGGTTCAAATTTATTTTTCATTCTGACCAAACAGGGTAAAATAGCTGCCTTCCTCCCTGTGACACCACCAACACCAGAGCTTGTTATTTAGTTCTTCCATCAATGTGCAGATGTTCTTAACTCCTTTACACTCAAGCTGTGATGGGTCAGACCCTCACTGGTACAGATCAGCTCACCAACAGAAACACACCATGGTTGTAACAGGTGGGAATATGGCCCTGTTTATTTCACCAAAGAAAGCTGCGGTGCCAGGCAAGCACAGCTCCCTAATGCTTTGAACTAAGCGCATCTAGCTCATTGTTGCCATTCCCAGCAAAAGTCTTCAACCCTTGCAGACATACAGCTCTTCAGATACAGGGACAAGAGAGGCAGGCAGGAAGCCTCAGAGGTCAAACGTCATGACACAAGGATGCTGTGTCACGACACAGAGATTCTAAGGGGTGATCTGAACCTTTCTGAAGCGGAGGCCCTAGAAACAAACCCAAGACCAGATTCGCAGTTTGAATCCAGCCTAAGCATTTTATAATTCACGCACTTACTGCTGAATTTAAGTACCAGGGAGGATAAGTGAGAAGCCTGGGAAGTGCCCCATTTCACCAGGCACAGGAAGAGGAGCAGAGACCTTCCTCCACCCAGCAGCATGTCAGCAGGTTGAGCATGGTGCTGGGAGCAGTCCCCTTCCAATTGCTGCACTACCTGGTGACCCAGGGTTAATTGCTCTGCACTTTGCAGTTCCATTTTCCAGTCTTCAAATACTGAGAAAAATGCTTATTAATACTTATACAGCCTCTGAAATGTGCTGAGATGATCTCTGAAAGAAAACCATTAAATAAGTAGACCTGGAAGACAAACAGAAAGAACAGGATGTGTCTTGATTGTTGATTATCTGTTGAAGAACACAAAGTTTCTGCTAAATTTTTACTCAGACACGTTTGCCAAATTCTAAGTGTTTGTCACACCATAATTTACCTCCCTTCTGCCATCCAGTCACTTATCTCTTGCATTATAGACTAGATATTTGACTCTGTGTATCTGCATACTTTTTAGGTGCTATAACTAATTACAGTCTAGAAATACATGCAATCAATTTTAATGGAGAGATTTTAGTTAAAATTACAGGAATATATTTTACCCACAACTTTGAGAAATGGAACAAAGCTGATGGGTCTGTGAATATCTTTTAATAACTGTAACACTAAAGTTTGGACACCATTTTTTCCCCATCATATTTCTTTCCATTTTTACTTAATTGAGGGGTTTTGCTTAGTTAGTGCAATTTTTTTATATCTCTCTTGCCCAATTTCAGGTGTTTCTGTTAGCTATAAAACCTTAAAAGAAATACTGTTTGGCTACATTTGCTAGCTGTAAAACTACAAATCATGAACATACACCAAGAGTATCATACTTAGTGTAAAGGGACAAGAATTCAATTAAAGTATTTGCCATATTCCAACCTAGACTCCACTGAGAACAACAGTTGGAGTTGAAAAATAGATGACAGCTTTTTTAATTATTATTATCTGTTTTAAAGACCAATTTTCCAGATTGTCTCCAGATGGTGGAATTTTAAAGCCAATTTACCTATTCCCTTCACTGAGAGTTTTGCAGTGGTTTTCTTCAGAAAGCTCTACTATTTATAAAATTATAAACTGCTTCCAGTAGAAATAATCCAGTCAGAAGAAATGCTTGTTTATTTAAATTGTATTATGTTAGATGATTATGGTCCAATCTTGTTACCCTCTCTGCATTAATGGATTCTGAAGTGTTGCTAGCAGTGCTTGGGCCTTATCCAGTTTTCCTTGTGGCTCTTCATTTCACATAAAACATTAGCAGTGATTTGGCTGGCCTTTTCTTAAATGAAAACCTTTTTTTTAAATTATTGAATAAAATAAATGCCATTTTTCCATACAAAGTTTAAGTAGTACCCTAAAGCCCTAGCTATGTGAAAAGCCCATATTTCAAAACTAAAGCTGTGGCTAAAACTCTTTAAAAACATCTCTTCCATAAGACACATCCAGCTTTCCAAGAACACATTGGGCTGCACCTTGTGACCTCATGGTCCCTCGGCTGGTGCGGGTGTGCTCCCCAGAATAAGTACAAGTAGGTGAGGTGCTGGGGATCTGTAGTCAGAAAATCTAAATTGTCTGGAAGATGACACAGCAAATGAATAGCACTGCCTCTTGTCCTTCCACTCTGCACCCAGAGACCCTGGCCCTCTCTTGCCTATAAACCTCTGCCAAGTAGTAGAGGACTAGAGTGAGATACCCCCAGGGCTTTGGATCAAGCACTGTTGGGACCTACAGCCTGGGAGCATCACCGGGGCCACAGCTCACCCCAGCTCACATGATAAGCACACACTGCAGCCAGAAAAAAGCATAGAGGCAGGAGAGACCGTGACAACAGCTTTGCACTGATGGTTCACATTTATCCAGAGTTATGATGTTCATCTCTTGTAGCAGAACAGCAATAGCAGCAAACTAGCACCTTCAGAAATCGTGTTGGTAAGCATACCTGAAGGACCACCATGCAGAAGAAGTTACCAAGGACTAAAATAGCACAACACAAGGACAATTAGACACCTTCACAACGACTAAAAGTGATGAATGTGGTAGGAGGTAACCAAGTGGAGTTAACCATTAACAAATCTCTCCTTTCTTCTCAAAACCTCAGTAAAGCAGCAGTGGTTGGGGTAGGTGACAGTTTGCCTTTGCAAGGCATGACAAACACAGAATGAGAAAGACAACATAAAAGACCAGAGGTGGCAGCCTGAAATGATGTGGGATCAGTGTGTGTTATAAAGCATAAAGCTTTGTATTGCCAGGGTTTCAAGATTCAGCATTTCTAGCGTCCATAAATCAGCAACATGCACAGTCAGAAGCCAAGCAGGGTTGTGAGTGGTGAAACAAAGCATGGCCCCAACAGGAGCAATGTGACATGTGGCAGCGAAGGAGATCCTTTTTGCACAGGCATTCCCTGCTGGAGAAACAAAACAAAATGAAACACCTTGGCTTAGAAAGGCACCACCTCATTCTGTCCCTGATAAAATCCTACCAATGCACAAGAGCAGCCTTTTTATCAGAAATACAGACATTGTTTTTGAGAATTAACACAGCCTATTTGGAAACCTTCTTGTCTAGGGAAACTTCCACTTGCAACACTTATTTTATTTTACCAGGGGAGAGGCTGAAGCTGGTCTGTAAGGATGGTCACAGGGAAGAAAACAGGGCTGGGTGAGAGCGAGCAAAATGAATAGGAGGCAATACTACAAACAAATCATCCATCTTTTTGGCTCTGCTCTGCCAGCAGCAATAATGCAATGCAAAAGCCTTATGTCCTGCACAACCTGCCAAGTACAAAATCAGCACAGCACATCCTCTCTGTCACTGAGATGCAGGAAGAGATAAATTTCTTGAATCTATCTGAACAATAAGTAGATGATGTAGTGTCAATCCCATTAGGACTAAGAGAAAGAAATCATTCACTCATCCCTCTGGAGCTGCCAAAGCCAAAGGAGGGGGGGGCAGGTATTATGTTTTTTTCTCCTTAAGAATAAAATGCATTCTTCATCGATGTGATAGAAAAGAAAAAAAAAAAAAAAAAATGTGTCTTACACTGAAGGCCTGTTGATCATTAGTAACCTGAGGCCAGCCCAAAACTGCTGGCCTTGGAACAAAAATGGTTTAGCAGATCCTTGTCCTGGCTTGAGCCAAGTGTATGACACCAGGGTTTGAGACAAACAGCAGAGGTTGTCTTTGTGGAAGAGGAGAAACACTAACTCAGAGGCAGAAGGCCAGCATAGAGAACTTAGGTTATAACAACAGAAAAACAGATTAGAAGAAAAACCCATCCCACAGTAAATGAGCTTGTCTGTCCCCTGAAACCATAAAAGGAAATCTATACCACATTTGTGGGTGCAACAGCTTAAATATCTAAATTGGTATCCCTAAACTGCATCACCATTTCCTGATGCTCACTGCAGCCCTAGCTGCAGCTGGCACCACTGCATCACAACTCCTTTGCCTTTCCCCCTTTTCCCCCTTCAAAGGCCATTATCACACCCCCAGCTGCCCAGAGCCACGCCAGGAACTGGTGCCCGTTCTCAGTCAGTCCCTTCAGGCAACACATGGTGGCATTTCAGTGGGGACCGCATCAGCCCTCCTTGGCAGAAACAAGTGCTCTCCTGGCACGCACAGACCCTGCAAGTGAAAGCCTCTGGGTGAAAACAGGCAGCAAGGGGGGACCTAAGAGGGCTCTTGGAGTCAGTGCAATTAGAATAAAGTCCAGTTTAAGAGCCAAGTGTTTAGAACAGCACTCAAAACACTCAAAAAAATTACCTGTTTTCTTTCTTTTTTTTAAAATTAAAAGAGAAAAGAGACCATCTTTTTTCAAAATCTTCCTCTTACCTGCAGAAAAACTTCAGACCAAGGGAATATATGTTTTTTTAAAAAAAAAATTAAAAAATATCGTCACCCCTATCATCCAAGGGAAAGCCATTAGGAGTTTCAATTAGCGAGTGTTGTTTCACTACAGGCAAGAGTTCCTTATAACGGAAAGATGATTATTTATCTAAATCCCGTAAAAGCACCCTCCTCTGTAGAACAAATTGCCTATGACCAAAGTAATTGGCTCAGATGTGAGAGATTTTCATTACATGCGGCACAGTTTGCGGCAGCTGGTAGTATCAGCAGAATCAATACATAAATAGACAATGTTTGAGAAGAAGCCCTCCCCAATCTACCCACATGGGTTGAACATCTCTAACTCCACGCATCTGCACATGTCCACCCTGCGTAGGACAAGTGCAGGGATAACCACAACCCCTGGACCCTTACCCCCCAGGCAAGGCCCTGCAGAAGCAGGAGGTGGGGAAGTGCAGGCACAGAGAAACAAAACCATGTCTTGCTCTGTCCACAACACTCCAGGTCTGTGTAGGTGAAGCCCAGGATTTGGGCTTCCATGTAAAGAAATGGATTGTGTGACTTGGTACTGAAACTATCCACCACTTTATTTTCCTCTGTTCCCTCTCTCCACCTATCCTATCTTCCTATCTCCACTTACTCTGACAGTTTAAACAAGGTTTGGGTTTGTATCAGCTCTTTTAGACAGAAACATATACAATATACTTTTTTTTTTTTACTTTTTTTTTTTTTTCATCTTGAAGGCTTGAGCCAAAACCAGTTGAAGTCAATTGAAAGACAACCAATGACTTCAATAGGTTTTGGCTTCAGCCCTAAATGCACACCACATGCCAGACATGATGACTGGTTCTGTATCTGTCTCTAGGAAGCACTTAAAAATTGAAATGAGGAAAGGGAAGAAGAGACCAAGTCTGTGTATATCACAGACTGTATGTTCAATTGGCTTCAATAAATTTCAGAAGCAGCACACATGCTGGGAGTTGTTTTCAATCAATAAATAACACAGAGGTTGAATTGTTCACCTGCCACCTCATTACTGCCCCCCAGCAGAGGTGGAATTATCTTTTAGCCTCAAGGTTACTTGCAAACTAAAAGTTACATTTACAGAAACATCTATTTGCCAGCCTTTTATTTTTTCCCTTTATTTCCATTACAGGCAGCAGCAGTATTTGACACCCACAAGGACCCTTCTCAGCAAGACATTATATATCACTCCATGGAAATACATAAATGACAAATTATCCCTGATGGCATTGTGTCTCTGCTGACCTGCTCAAGGTTTAAAGCCAGCTGGCAATTAAATGCCATGGCTACAGACCTGTTAAAGGCTTAGGCAGAGTTGTATTTATATTAAGCAAAGGGAATTATACCTAATGGTATTTTGTAGATTTTATTTCTCAAATGTATTTGAGTAGTATTCATTCTTTCACTTCTCTTATTGAAATTATCTCTCTATCTCTCATGTATTATTGCTTAACAAGCTGAATTCTGACTTGCATTGGCAATTGCCTGGTCTAAAGCAAGAATATTGCTTCCCTCCCCCACAGCCCCCGCCAAGTAATTTGCCAGGAACTGAAAAAAAGTAGAAAGATACCATTTGCTCTGAATCTACAAAAGCTAAAGATTTCATAGCAAAACTGTGCCAGAGAGCACTACACAAAGGGCTGGGAGCTGGATTGATCCTATGGAAGATAAAGCAACTGGCAGAGACTGGCTTTTTTTTTTTGCCTTTTTTTTTTTTTTTTTTAGTGCAGGTACTTATTTTAACTATTGGGAGTCTTGTGGTTTTTTATTAAGCACAATATCGTTGCCTTCCCCTGGGAGCAGGCATATAGCCTAGCCACTACTCAATAGTCCTAGACACAGGAATTTGACTAGATCATCTCACCCTTGGCTCTCTAGGAACAGCTGTAGGCAACACGCTGCATCGGACAATTTCTGCTCTGCCAACATCTTTGTGGGTGAACCAGATGGGATGGAAGAGAAATGCATCACATACTGGGGTATCTGGGAAAACACACATCACACTGGAGTTCAGTGCTTCTGTACATCCCCAGGGCAGAGGCAGGTGAGCAGCGTATGTACAAGGGACACTTCTGACCAAAACCAACTTCATAGTGTGAGAGTAACTGCCCAAACCTCCTGGCTGAGCAGGAATGAGAAAGGAGACCTGTCACAGCCAGAGGAACTGACTGATAACCAGAAACAAGGGTTAAAGCAGCAGAAGCCAGAGGAAGAATGGAAAGTCCATGTTTTAAAAGCTGGCAGTGAATTAAAAGGTATCTTAACTCTACTGTTCGGTCTGCCACACATGCACACCATAAGCTGAGAAATTTTTGAACTAGTTTATCATAGCTAGACTGTTCCCTGTGGTTTAGTCCTGCTATTTTCATGTCTCAAGAAATGAAAGGTCAATGCTCAAATTAGCCATGCCACAAAGCTTCCCTCTCCACACCTTCCACAAAAGCTCTCCTAACCTAATACAACCTGTCCTTGCTTCAGCTTTTCAGCTGTAGCAAAATAAGCCCATGGGAACAATTAGGCCTATAGAAATAATAAAACTTTCAAGTTTTTCAGCATAACCAGGCTTAAGCTGGCAATACCTATCTCAAAGTAAGGATGCATTACAATTCAGACCAAGAATAGAACAGCCTGATGAAGCTATAATTCTCTGTGCACACATCATTAATAAGCCTTGGCCATTTAATTAATAACCTTATGATTTGCAGTTAACCCAGTATCATAAAGGTATATTTAGTCTTCTATCCACTTAAAAGAAAGCTCCTTCCACATCAGATGAAGATGACACAACCACATCTTCAGCTCTTCGCATTTCTATACTTTTCACTTAACACTCAAACAAAAGACATGACTAATGGAGTTTTCAAATGCATTCAATGCCAGAAAAATCTCTGCTCCTATCCCAGTCAATAGGAATTTTCCAGCTGATTTCAAAAGATGAAAATGAAACAAATTTTTGTGCACTTAAAAAAAAAATATTCTATATGTATGGGGGTTTTGTTGGTTTGGGGCTGGTTTTCAGTGTGGTTTCTTTTCCAAGTCCAAATTTAATTGGAGTTATAATGTATAACAAATTTAAAAAGAGAACATAATTCATATGTCACATAATTCATTAATGTAATTCACAAGGACCTCAGAGGCTACAGCCTGCTGTTTTATGATCAGTATTCCTGCCACGCTTATCAATTAAATACAGTGATAAACTTCACAAGTCAGACAGTTTTTCATATCATGTGCTGGAAAAGAAAAGGTATTTGATTTTCTATGATAAATTATCATTATTAATCACGTTTATTGAACCACTGCCTGGAACCAACTGAGAGGCAAGCTAGGTCCTCCTCCTATATGTGCACTGGACTGAAACTAACCCTCCTTTACACAAGTCAGTCCCACCTCCACATTGCTTTTGCTAAAAACTATCAAGATTCTCAGCATGGCATGGCAATCTTACTTGAGCCAACTACTCTTTTCATACTAATAGAGATCCGAAATGTGCCTAGCATTAAGAAAGCTGCAGATCCGACAACCCACTGACTCAAAGGAAAATAAGACCATGAAAAATCTTTAGTAGTCAAAAAAACCCAGCAGAGAAAGCTAGGGAAATGCCAAGACGTCCTTATGTTACAGACGCAACATCACAAGGCAGCAAAGGATTTGTTGGAGAAATAGCTAAGGAATCAAGAGATAGCTGGTCAGGACAAGGAGAGTACCACAAAAACTGAAGTCTTTTAGGAAGAAAATGGCACTGAGGAACCAAGGGGTTTACAGCTAGTGAGGAAATGAACTAAGGACCAAGGTGCCTTAAGAGACTGAGAAAGGGAATGAAGTAAATTAGGATGACTGAGAGAAAGACACAGATTTGGGCAGACTCTGAATGTTAAAGGAAAAGCTGGTAAGTAGACCAAGGAGCATTTTCTGAGTAGCATATAAAGTGTCTTCTGAAAGAAAATGGTAATTCAAACACCAAAATCACTGAGGCCTTTTTAAAATGTCACTAATTTCAGAAAGGTTATTGTGACCCAAAGGCTTTTTAAGTTTTTCAGTCATTAGTCAGGTCAGACAACATTTTGAAAATTAAGGGTATATATCTGTAGGTTGCCCTGGGAAGGGAACTACAAAGCATCTGTGGGTTCACATGAAAGCTGTGAATCTGGTTTCCTTTATATCTCCCTTCTGCAAGGGCGATACAGTTATTTATACCTTTTGGGCCCAATGCAAACTAATCTGAATGCCTATAGGGACACCCTTTTATATGGTACCGGGAGATAACTGAATTCAGTTCCAATGTCTTTAGAAAGAGACAGGACATGCATAATCTGTGGTTGTCAATAAGCAGATCAGCAAGGAAAAGAAATGCTGTAGTTGAAGACTAAAACAGTTTGCAGATGGGTCCCAATCACTGAAAGCCTGAATCCGCTAGTTTTACTGTCCTGGCACACACTGTGTTACTTGAAAGCAGTCACTTCTAAGCACTGCTTGGAAAGGTTAGCTTCATTTGTGCCATGAGATTCTATGGAATCTCATGATACTGGGGAAAGGTCCATGTGGGACTAAACCCTTATAAACTAAAAATGGTATATCAGCAGTTGGAACTGGGTGGTTTTCATGTGAATTAAGAAGAAAAACCATAAAAATAGCTTTGGGAAGAAAGACTAATAATGTGAAAGCAAATTTCACAGAATACCGATATGAATGTAGCCAAACACAAGTCACTCATCAATTGACCCTCTTTTTAGTCCATTTCAAACAATAAAAAAAAAATCTGTGAACATATGGTACTACAAAGTTTATATACATATATATTTAAAAAAATTGTGTGTGTGCATATGCATGTGTGTACAAAGGTCATGCTACTGCCTTACAAGCCACCAGGTAAAAGCAAGGGAGACTATAGCAGAAAGATCCCAAGAGCACCGCTTCACCACTTATGATTCTCACACAGGAGATGCTTTCTTGCTGCTGTTTTGCAAGGACATTCCATTTTATTCACACATTTTCCATCTTAATTGTTCAGCAGTAAAAAGCAAATGGTTCTACTGTACTTTACGACTAAGACTCTAGTGTCAAAATGTTTCTTAACTGAGCCTAGAGCTATTTCTTTCTCACAAACCTTATTCAATATGTTCTTCCCACGTAAGATAGGTGGGTGGCAATTGTGTCTCTTCTAGAGAAGAATATTCTATGTTATTAACTGCTTTTCCATTAGAGGAAGGCATGTCAAAGTCACACGCTGTTCGTTTGGAGAAAGTGTGTATGTGCAAAGCACACATCTCATACTGTCCATTAGCTTAGAGTATTGCACTTACAGTTATAATAGTCTATTTTTCCTTCTTCCATGGGTAATGGTGCATGGAATGAATGTCTGAATCTTGAAATGGCACTATAAACTACTAATCTTTAAAAAAGTTTCCAGCAGCAAGGAAGGCACAGGAGAGCAATTATTTGCAGTGTCTTCCTGATGGGGAAGAAGCCATCAGCTCAGTTTCACTGCAAGTCAAAAGATTCAAGTCACAGCTTTAAAACAAAAAAAACCCAAAGGAGGAGGGGAAAAAAAAATCCCACCACCACATAGAAACCAGTATTCAAGGCAAAATGCAAAGCACACTTATCAGCTTATCAGAGAGACTTCTAGGAACATTTTATTTTGTTTACTATGTTGCTGCTTAAGATTATTGAAACAGGACTCTACCTTAGATAGTCGATTATAGTCTCACACTCATGTTTACCTTGTATTCAATCTACTATTGAACTGTTCTCCACTCCCTCAGTTTTGCTGAAGTCTTTTTCCGCAGAGTAGCAAAAATTTTGAATAATTGCTGAGAACGGTCTTTCAGTTTCAGTTCACTCTGTTATAAGCTGAAAAAAGTACAAGACAAAGCCTGTGAATTAACTATGCCTGCATGTATCATGACCTTAGAGCATCCTGCTATTGTTTGGCTTTTACCATGTTAGTATGTGAGATGTATTGCACTTAAATTAATTCTAGATGCCTTTCTAGATTAATGTTAGGCTCCTGGATGTAATATTAAAGTCCTGAATGGCTTTCTGTCAAAGTGACATGTCTCATACCGAATAGAAGCATTGCAAATGAAGAAGATTATTACAAGTCAAGACTGTACTGTCATGAGCATGAACAATGGGAGATAAGAACACAGTGCTAGAAAAGGGAATCTGGATGCAAGCAGCTCTCTGAAACGTGATCCTCCCCTTCTTATTGCTGAATATGGCTTTAGGAAAAGATTAACAGCACCTGAAAAATTAAGGTTTATTTCCACAGAGTATACACATCATCTACACACAGAAGTCATGTTTCACCTCCTACTGTCTTTCTACGAAACTTCTGTCTCTGATACCTAGAAATGGGACAGTGATAGGAACTTCATGTCCATTCTGTCCATCACCAGCGTCCCCCCTTTGATACAATGGTAGCAGCTATTTCCTGCAGTCCAAACATTTGCCTGCTCCAAAACAAGCAGAGAAGCTGGGGCTCAGGAAAGCCTCTAAAAATCAGTTATTTAACAACAAATCTTCCCAGGCAGTTGCCTAGAATTAAAAATATGGGCAGCTGATCATTCAAGTGACCAGAATACAAAGAATTAGATAAACCTGAGGCGGGGCCAGCTATGAATAGCATACAAAGGTCCAACACCACCTCCTCAATATTCTTCTCACACACAAAGGTACAAACACAACCTTGTGATCACCAGCTGGCTGCAATTAACACGGTCCCAAGTAGCACAGTCCTTCCTACAATGACCAGGAGAACCCACATGCCACCATAGCGGTGTAACACAGACTTGACTGGCTCTGGCAGCCATAACACAAGATGAGGAGCAGCACCAAGCGTGCCCGATAGATGTAGAGCAAATATTTCCCTATGTCATAAGAGTGACTTCCCAACTACTGCTGTTCTTTCAGCTAGTCAGAGCTCCTCCATATAATTAAAATGAATGACACACACAGTTATGAAAGGGCAGGGACCAGCCAACACAGTTACTGAATTGTTAGCAATAGCAGAATGACTGGAGAGATGGAAGCAGAAGACAGACCAGTAAACTCAAGTAGCTGCTAACTGTCATATAGTATTTGTATAGAACAGGACCAAAAAAAAAGACCATTTAATGTTATGTTGACATCTGTTGTGCTAAAGGACAACTTTACAAAATGGGTTTCATCCCCACAAGTGATAATCAAGTGAGATGACATATAGCCATGATACAAATTGAAGATCAGTTAAATCCACCTACTTGTAATGTTTACAGTATAGAATACAATGTGTCAAGAAATACATGGACAATCCCTCAAAATCCCTTGGCAGACACTAATGAAGAAGATTCTGCCCTGAAAAATGCAGCAACAAAGGGCTGCACCCTTTTGAAAATATAATTGTCACAAGCACATGTAAAGGCATTTTGTCAGAAATCATCTGAAAAAAAAGAATGATATACTGTCTTCTACACCACTAGTGATAATTATTCTGCAAAACTGCTTTTTTTCCCCCAGCTTCTCTGTCTGTAAAGGACATCTGTTGCCCTCATCCTTGAAACATGGGCTTTAACGACCAGGAACCTGCACAACTCCACACTGCCCAAATCCCCCACATAACCTAACACAGAGCTCCTGGCACATGGTTAACTCTGACTCCTCACTTGAGGGCAATAAGCCTGTCTAGCATCAGCTAGAAGATTTCAACTATTACAAATAACACAGAGGTCTGTGAAATATGAGCTGCTCCCCGATACCTCAGGAACAGGAAAGCAAGACATTATGAAACTTCCAACTGAGTTGTATTTCTTCTCCTCTTTGATGTGTCTACAACAGGCAGGGCACATTAAAAGAATGAAGATACAAGAAAGAACAATAAAAAGAAATCACTTTGCAAGGTTATTCTAGTAAGGCAATTAAAGAAATCTTGATTTTAAGGTTCTCCTCAGAAAGATAGAGTTCCATTTTTTTGCAAGAGACTGCCCTTTTAGTGAAGGTGTGGCAAAGCCATCTGCTGCTTTACTGCAATGTCTTTTAGTGTGGTAGAGAGGGAAATGGTGCTGATCACAGAAACAGGCTGTTCAGCCAGAAAGTGGTGCCTGCCAGACCCCACAGAATCTTAGCCCACATGAACTGAAATCACAGATGCACTTGCAATTTTATGGGTGAGTATTTTTTGTGTTTATTGGGCTGGACCAAGTTCAGCTCCTACAGGAGGAATATGACAGATTTCATCTGTTTGACAGCCAAGTCTAATTGTATTTTCTGTACGAAATGACCAAAGACAAAAGTACACATGTCTAGGTACTCCAGTGATGTGCCATATGGAGGCTTAGATAAAGGTTTTGTTGGTTGTTAGAGCTCCCCATAATAACTGGCATGACCTGCATCCTGAGTAACTGGAGCAGACAGGACAGATCTGAGGGCTTTTCTGGAATGGAGAGTTAAGGTATCATGTTATTTTTACATGAAAAGAAAGTGAGGCCTCATGCATTTAACTCCTCAGCAGAATGCACATTTATCCTACTTCTTATCAGAAACCTATACACGCACCTCCATCTAAAATATTGGATTTTAAATAGGTAACCATCTGTATAATAAATTCTGACGTGGTAATACTGCTTTCACTACTTGGACCACCAAGTACCACCAAGAAAGAGAAGTTAAAATTGATCAGACATTAACACTGCTGGTAGACACGTTAGTCACCAAACAGTAAATACTTAACTGGTGAAATTCAGTTAAAATAGACAAAATCTCATCTGGTCTATCCACATGGAAAGCAACAGCCCAAACAATCTGAAATCTTTGGATACCTTTTCCTGCATGAGATGTACTCTATCACATTACAAAAGCAAAACAAAGGCCAATATGCCTGAAGAAATAATCTCCAAACACTAGTCCAGCATCACATTCTTAGTGACTATAACCACTTGAATCACACTTACACCACACGTCCTTGGTATTTTCCTTTGTTTCTTAAGTCTTCTCACTTGGTAACTCAATTTTCTTCCCCTGTCCTCTTGCCCATCTGTTGAAAAATAAGCATCATCTTAAACAGACTTCTTTAAAACAGAATAATTAAATTCTCTTTCCTCAAAACTTCATCCTTCCCTGAGAAGTCATACTTTGACATACTTAATTTAGGGAAATAATTTTTATATCCACCATAATCTGGAAATGCTACATTACTAAAGTAACTCAAGCTACACTGCAAGTAGCCCCCCTCTGCCCAGCAATACATCTGTAAAACTCCTACCAGTGTGTCATTACTAATTAGCACATTGAAATTAAAGAATTCTTTCCACTTTAAATGCAAACTTTTTATTAAAAAGAGCTATTAAGAGAAGGATATAAGCTTTCGATATTGATGCTGTTAGATGCACCAACTAAGGTTTTCAAGTACATCATCATCGTTACTGTCATTGTTAAAAAAAATGGTCTAATTTGTATAATATAATATTAGCCATAGAGTCTTTGTAATGAAAACAGGTAACAAATGTTATTGTCCGATATATTTTGTGAATAGTAATGTGTTCTAATACAATGGCCTCTTTCATTTTCTCTGCATTAATTGGTCTCTTTTGGTGCAATCGTGAAACTGGAAATGGATGTATAGAAAGGCAGCAATGAAAGATTCCCGCACAGTCCAGAGCATTACGGTTGCAACTCAGTCAGTATACAAAGTCCTAAAATAGTCCTGCACAGTCAGTGGGACTAGATCATGAAAGCAACAAAAACTGACAAGGCTTTAGCCTTACCATTATAAACTTCCCAGGAAGCCCCTATTCCAACTTTTATTGTGGACATGGTAAGAGGGATGTTAACATTAGAAAAACTTCTATTAACATTAAATTCATGTCCCTCTAGCCAGCCTCCCCTGGCCTGTCCCAATCAGACTTTAAAGATGCCCCTACATTTTTGAAAAAAGAATAGCAGATAACCAAGGAGTGTTTATCTAGTGATGCAGCAAATATTGCTCAATTCAAAATGATCACTTTTGGAGTCCACACGATCAGTTTTCTCCTAACATTCAAGACATTATTGCAATGTGCTTTTTAGATACTTTGATTACTTTGACTTTCTTGCTGAAACAGAAGCGGGGGGGGGGGGGGGGAAGGTACCTGAAAACTTCTCTGATTTTTCCAGCTAATAACAAACCAAACTTCTTTCTACAAGCCTTTATTCACGTCAGACAACTACAGCTACAAGAGCACTGTATGTACTTGATTATAGAAGGCACTACACAGCTTTAAAAGGCATCTAATAGTAATTCACTAATCTTAGAATTACAGTATCTTGCAATACTGTGAGTGCAGTTTTGGTTACAATGTAATTGGACGGACTCCATCCAGTATATCCAATATGCCCATATGAACACAAACAAAACCAAACCAAACCAAAGAAAAAAAAAAAAAAACACCCACACATACACATTGGACTCTCTCCTTGTAACTACAAGTAACTGCCAGGTAAGCTCTAGGACCACCCTGCATTTCAATTAATTAATTATAAGTTATGAAGCACAACAAATGACCATTCTCTAATATATCCTGCAAATAATGACTATGACTGTTCTCGAAGAACACAAAAGCAAATCCTTAATGTGCTTATACTGATGGCCATCATGAGGTAGATCCCTGTGTAGAGAAAAGTCTGTCAACAAGGAGTCACCTGAACTCCCTATCTGAGATCCAAAGGTAATGGCTGGATTCTTTAAAAACCTTCTTAGGACAGTATTTAAAGGAATAAGACAGAGTCTCCTGTTGAAAACAAAACATCTGAAGAGTTTAGTTTTGTTTGTGTTAAAAATAAAAATAAAGTCTATGTTTTTAGAAGCTGATAATTTGTTTCAAATACACTGGTTTTTTCGTAGTAAAATAACTCTCAGTTTCTGCAAGTAATTAAGTATTCACAATTATTCTAAAAATATTCAGCATTCGTTATACACAAGTCCAGATGCTCTGTCACAGTGAAACTGGACTCATTATTTATCACTCAGCAGAGAAAGTCCATGAACCCTCCATCATTTCAACAACCAAAGCAATGCCCAACTCCTTCAAGTCAAACTCCTGCTAAAAAGAGAGAAACTCAGGCCTGTTGTTTACACAGGAATCTGTTCACTACATGGGCATCCAGGGAATGACGCACCCTGACTGAAGCTGACCCCAAAATACCTTGCCAGTGACAGGTTTTACTTCTTATCTTTGCTTCTCAGCCACAGACCAAGTTCTGCATTTTTACAAAGAGACATAAATTTTTCAGTTCATGAACAAAAGCACTCTGCTTCCATTTGGTTTCCATTCCTCTTTGTTTGGCATTTGGATGGCAGAAAAAGGAGACATATCTCTATCAGCAGCATACACTGTGCTTTCCAGAAACTGTGCACAAATCCGGAGGGACAGCAATAAAAATGGTCTGTAAGTACCTTGGATGAGTTTTCAAAGTACAGGCAGGATTTTTAGCTGCATGATTCCCATCTATCTTAACTGCTTTGTTGCTGCTTCACAGAATAGGCACACCACGTCAAATGTGTCTTCAGAGCTTGCCGACATACACATCACCACACGCCATCATTTTTCAATCATGGATGCTCCTGTGTTCTGCCACAGCACAGACATCTCCACTTAGGCAGTGGAGAACAAACAATCCAGTTGTTATAAGACCTAGCTAAAGCTCTGAGCTGCACATAGCCTTCTCGTACCAGCCTTCCTCATGCTGAGTGGTATTTTGCTTCAATAATAGTCCAGCTGATTTCTGCGAAACTACTACTCCACATGAGCAAGAACGGCAGCTTCATAACTTTTCACATAAACACCAGGCTAGAAATAGCTGGGCTCCTTGCACCCGGGAACAATGAAGTGCATACACCACTCCTTCCTGAGTGTTTTGTTAAAATTGTTATTGAATAGGAATTAGGAAGAAAAAAAATCAATTTGCTTCTAAGATATAAAATGTTGATATAACTCATTCCAAAAACCTGTTCAGATCTAAGAAAGGCCCAACACAGCACAGCAAGGAAAAGCATGGGAATATACCTGCGCACAGAAGATACAGATCTTGCCTAGGCAGAACAGACTTTCACAAGTGTGTGCTTCACAACCTGCACTAGGTTTAATCGAAATTCAGGTGGTGAGGAGCTGCTCTCTTGGAGCACCATCATCCACCTTCCGTCATCAGCCTCCCAGAGCCCACCAGGCAGGCACAAATGCATCGCTACATGCATGGGACAGCAAGCTGCCCAGCTTTTTGGTAACCAAAGGCTGCCCAGAGTTCTCCACTCTGGCTCCACAACAAAAAAATCCAGCCTGTCTGAAAACAGGTAGTATACAAGGGATATGGAGCTTGCCAAATGCTAGCACACAAATCTTGCAAATGGATTGAATGGGAGATTATTCCAAATGCTAAGACAAGACTTGCTCAAAGATTTAGCACATCTCTAGTGGGACAAGGACAAGCTTCCCACACAGTTAACAGGAAACGGAGTTTAAAATACACAGGAAGCTCCTGGGCTGCTTCACACACCTTGCTGATTTTCCTCAGAAGCACTCTCAATTTGTAAAAATACAATTTAATTTAAATATATATATATAGCATACAAAAATAGTTGACAGTCATGCTCAACGTAATCCTTATTTTATTCCAAGCCAAACTCACAAACAACTTTGCTGTGCAATTCTTTCTTTGCAGCAGCCTTTAGCTTGAGCACTCACACCAACGCTTTCACCTTTGCGATGAAAGATGTTGGGATTCTCCTCAGAGCTCTTTCACAATGGTCTTTAAATCAGGCAGAAAGGTCAACCCAGAACAAGACAAAGTTTTACTATCCTAAAGTCTATGCACAACCATAAGATATATTTATCTCTAACTAACCCATTTCTAGCTCTTACTATAAGATTAAAGAATGAGAGACTAGTACTACAGCTGCTGTCCTTACCACATCAATTACCGTAAATTGGCTGTCATCATAAAAAACACAATCCACTTCCAGGGAGTGCCTAGTTGCATGCTTCAAATGCCGGGCAGAGCATATTGAATACATCCCTGTAACGCAATGCTCAACAAACAAAGGAAGTTACGCAAAAGCGATTGGTCTCAATACTGCTGTTCTTAGCCTGTCCACACTCCAGATGCAGAACTGTAGATTTAACTCCACATACTGTTTACGCCTGATTTCCAACTGACACAAATTACTTCCAATCCCAGCATTTGTGAGTGGAGGCATGTTTCGTACAATATGCATAAGAAGCACTAACATGCCAAAACAGAATAAAAAAACCCCAGAAATTTACTGCAGATTTTGGGTGTGGAATTTTGCCTCCTCCTCATAAAATGATTGATCTTCAGAAATTTATCAAAATTAAAATGTATAAGCAATGCTAATATTTATCACAACATTGTGCTAGCACTTCAGATGCCCTCTATAAGGCAATTACTTCATTGCCCTAGTAAGATGAAAACCAACAGTGTTCATCTCAGAAATGCTTTTACATGCTTGCTCAGTGAGATTCTTTCTGAAGAGTTCAATATATGTAAGATCACTAAGAAATACTATTTCAAATAGTTCAAATGCAATTTGGGGTTATTTCAAAATACAACTACAAAGTCCTCCCATCAACAGCTGCTGAAAACCTGGCCACTTCCTCTGCTGATGATATCTACAGGGTGGTGATGTGTGGGGGTTTAACAGCATTAGGAGTGCTAAGAAAATCCACAAACCCTTTCTTCCTAGTCTCATGGGATGTACATGTGCATGTTTGTATCTGATGCACAAGCAGTACAATAGTTTCTCAGCAGGATCAGAAATCCAGGCATGAAAGAGAATCTATGTATTTTGATACTTATGCATTGGTGGTGAAGAAGCAAACATCATGAATATTAAAGGAATTCCTTAATTCATACTTTCATATATGCTAAAACAAAAGTGAAAAATCTTCTCCTGCTTTTGCTTTTTTATTTAGTCCTTTAAAAGCACATAATTTTGAAAATAAATTCTTAAATACCAATGTAGAAACCAAATTATTATAGAAACTATTCTGTAAGTTGTATACTTTGTAGAGCTTAACATTAAAACCTTCCAAAACTTACTCTTTATAGGAATTCATAGGGGATTCTTCTGGAACTGCCACTGAAGAACTTGAGAAACAAGTACAGATCCAACTTTTAACTTTAAAACTGTCTTTTCTTACAAGCAAGAAGTTGACTCAGAGTTTCAAACTTCTGAGATTCAAATTACTGTAATAATGCACTGGAAAAATTAGGCTTTGGGAGAACAGATTTTTCAAAAAACACATTAGCACAGAAGCTCAAGTGAATGTCTTCAATGTGATCATTAACACCTGTCAATAGGACTATTTCCAATTATTCAAAAAAAAAAAAAAGAAGTAGAGAAATTCTTAGAAGAAACATGTAAAGAAGTAGTAAGCATTCATCTAAGACAGAGATTCAAGTCAAAGAAACAAAGCTAGGTAAAAGTTCCGATTTTCACTCAATGTCTGAATAGCAACCTGCTATATGTTTGGCAATACAACGGAAGCCCAAAATACCATTCAGATACAGCATTACCAGATAAAGAAATTTCATTCAGACAGATAATACTCATGTACTGGGTGATTCTTCTGAGCTTCAACTCTATTATCTTTCCTTTAGCCTCCACACTACTTCCCCTCCCTGTAGCCCCTGTACAGATTCATTACAGAGCCTACAGCTGGCATTGACAAAGCCAAGATGTGAATACAAAGAGAATTTCCTAATGAGAGCTAATGCAAGCTCTGATACGGGAGAGAAATACTGTCCTCCCTGTGACCTTTTGCAGCCTAAAAAAAAAAGGAAGTCACACAGTGACTGTCCTCAGACTAAATAAGCAGATACTTTTGACAGTCCAAGCAATTGTCAGCTCTCATTTCAAAAACTGAATTTCAAGAAAGACAGCTTCAGCTTTTATGAGAGATGTCATTCTATTGAAACCGCATTTATTTTTTGAGGTGCCATAAACTGGCTGAGCAAAATCTTAACTGCATTAACTTTTCAAGATACTTTCAAACAACTGTATTTCATCGAATAGCTACAAAACCCCCGACTTAGTGCTTGTATATCATCTCCTGAAAAGAAATCCATTCTGGCATGCTTTATTGAATATAACCCAATAATAAAACCAGACTTCCCAGACCGTACTCCGGATGCACAGCTGTATTGGTGCAGGATTCCCACTGTGCTATCAGATTAGGATCTGGAACGACAGATTCAATTGCCTAAATTATGTGGTGGCTGCTTATGGAGATAAGGGGAGCGCTGGTCTCATTTTTTGTAAAACTACTAAATGTTTAGCCTACTCTTTCCGGCAAGTCTCACGAAAGACATTCTACACTGCCGCTAGCTAAAAGGAAGCCACTGTTGTATAAACCAGTTCATGGTTTGAACAGTTTAAATACAGCATCCCATTCTCCAGAGTACGGACATTCATTATCATACCTATAGATTACATGGCAGCAGCAGCCTTGAGAAGTGTTCTTCAGTGACCCTTACTTATTCTAAGCCCAGGGAGCTTCTCGGGTATCATCCAATGGAGCAAAAAAAATAACTCTCAATGTCAATCATTCTTGGCTCATGTGCACTTTCTCACTCATGCATCTCAACTCTAAAGTGATTGGTCTTTTCCCTCTGGAGTCAGGCTGAATGATATAGCAGCTTTCTCAGTTGTGATATTAACATTTCAAGTCAAGCCTCAATCCACTTCTCCATCTGAGAGACAAGATACAAGACCTTAGGCCTGTAAGCCCTCCGGGGAAGTTTATTTTGATTCTCAAAATCTCTAGTGTTTTAGAGATTTGAAGTCTTCTAGTAACAAAGATGCCTCAAGTTTAAATGCCTCCCCTAGAACACAGAAATACACTGTTGAGATTTCTAATTAACATGGCTATTCTGGTTTTGGTAGGATACTGAAAGCCAGCTAGCTTTTGGAAGAACCCTAGCAAGCATGTTCAGATGGCACGCGGTACTACACCAAACCTGACCAACAAAAATCCACTTTGTGCACACCACAGCTAAGGCTGCCTGCCTACCCAGCCGCTCGCACAGCAAAGCACATTCCTCACAGACCGATTAGGCTGCATGTTGACTGGCTAAAGCCTGGGGATATACACCTCAGGACTGGTAGCTTCCTTTTAGCTCTTTTACTGAGCAGCTGAATCAAAATAACAGGGGTTTGGGTTTGTCTTCGATTCAGAGCCAGATGCCCTGGTAACCCTTCTAGCCAATGGCAGCAGCTGCAAGTAAGAAGTTGCTCACTTGAGCGGGTCAGAATTTTACCACAGAAAAAATCACAACAAAAATAGGCAAATTTTATACTGCTATTTTTCCATGGGTCATTCAGATCTATTTCTTGGCGTGGTTGTTTTAAATAGGCTTCACTTACATTATTTCAGGAAGAAATTTTCATCTTGAACTGGTTCCCAAAGACCAGCATGTTCTAGAAATAGATCCACCATCTTTATACTGCTTCCATTTTCTCAGGATATTGAATGCAACCGAAAGATGCCTTCTGTTTTCACAAACACAGATACATCTTATGCTTGTTCAGCTTTCACTCTAGCTTTTCAAAATCCTTTCAATATTGAAGGCGATATCCAGCTATCCAGAAGAAAAATCCAATTAACTTTTCCACTGTGTAATTTCTACCAAGTTGAAGGATCTGCACAAAGTTAAAGGTGGTTGGAAATGGAAGAAACAAAATCCAAGAACCCTTGGCATTTAGTTTATTTCCCTTAGAAAAGAGAAAGAATAATGTTTAATTTCTCTCCCATTTCTTCTCTACTAATTACACTTTTAACTTCCCAGATTTTCAAGTGGTTAAGGGGCAAAGCTGTAAAACTAATGTTCTGAAGATAAAAAACTCAAATTGAAAAATTCTGGAAGATAAAGCACAAAAACCAACAAAAAACCCCACTACTTCACACAGTATTGGACAGGTGCAAAAAAAAAAAACCCAACACAACAGTGTTTTTCTATTTTAAATCATGTGAAAGAGAGACAACTTAAACAGTTGACAGAGCCACATGGTTCATCAGCTGTTTAGCTGTAGTTCTTTATAGTGTCCTTTGGACCAGAAAGACAACTCGACCATACTCAGAGATAGCTTTAGAAGAGAAGGAAAGAAGGAAAAAAAAAGGCAGTAGTTAACATTGAACTGGCAGTGACATTGCAGTACTATGGGTGACCTGGAAGAGGAACTGCCTAACAAACTCATTCTGAAAAATTCTAGTACTGAAATTCAGATTACAATAAGTAATCTTATTGTTACAACCCTTTAAAACTACAGCATTCAAATGCCATTTTACAATCACAGTTTGGCAGTATAGGAAATAAGTCCCCAGTTAGAAGTCTAATGCTGAAAATCCATGCTATTAAAGAAACTTATTGAAGGGACTAATAGATCTGAGAAAATAAAATATTATGTAACATAATTCCTAATCTTGCAATACTTTCTACCTCAACTATTTTTAAAAAAGTGTATAGCAATAAGTCATCTGGCTGGGTCTTGTATGATTCGATTTCTGCTCACCTGCTAAAAATGTGCATATGTATCCCTATACCCAATGTCTTCTTGGATTTATTCCAGTGACAGCATGACTGCCCCCTCCTATAGTGTCCAAAATGCCAGTCTGACTTGGAAACTGGATCGTGACCAGCAGCTTTGCCCAGAGTGGTTTTATGGAGTCCTCCTAGGACTAGAGTTTGACATAAGGAGGGAAAACTTTCTCACCACAGTTTGCATAGGGCAGGAAACCTCTTAAGAGGGGAAAGGTAAGATCAAACAGCTCTTGTTTCTGTAACACTGCTGCTGGCACCTGGAAGTCTGGATAAACATCCCATTACACACTGGAGAAGCACACATAAGTAAAAATAAAATGATACAGTGCTGGCAGGAAACGGCTTTACCCGGATTTAAACTCTGTCTGACACCCAAGTTAAAACATATTAGACAGATTCTGGCTTCACCGTAGTCAGTGGAAAAGCTCCCATGAATGTGAAAAGGGACAGGATTAATGTTATTCACTTCAACCACTGATGTCTATAGAGGCAAAGAGAAGCTATTCTATAAAACAAAGGGATAAGTTTTACATTATTCTGTAAAACACAGCCATAGCTGTAGACGCTGAATAAATAAGAACTAGCTTCAAATATAATCCATACTTTTATTTATTTATATCTTAATGAAAAATTCTCTTTTTGAGCTAAAATGTTCCACACTCGCTTTCAGCTGTAAGGTGATTTTGTTTTCTGGAATTCTTTGACACGTAAATATCAAAGTACTGTGAATAATAGAAATAGACAAAGAGAGAATCATCTTTAAAATACCAGTGTACGAGATTTTATGAGTGAAGTGAATCTGCTTATAATATATAAAGGAACTGAAAAGATAGTATTGACTAATAACTTCTTTCCCAGATGCCTAAGCTATTTTGTCTCATCCTGAGATTAGCCCAAAGCAAACAGATATACACTTTAAAAAATTATTTTTTTCCTCAACATAAGCAATCCTTGAAGGAAAAAAAATTAACCATAAAAATGTAAAGTTTAAAAATTGTAAGGAGTAAAGTGGGGAGAGGGCTGGACCCTAAATGACTGACTTGCAACCACAGTGCCCGGTCTGCCTGAAAAATTCAGATTTTTCAGAAGGGCTGTTCTCTCCTTGACAACCCCAGCCTATCCCAAATTTCAGAAGTACCCAATTACCCTGCTATTCTGCTAAAATGAACCAAAGGCATTAGACCTTATGACATAGCATCTCTGGACCAGGCAGCGTAGAACAGCTAATAACCACTGTAGACAAGGCTCTTGTGCTAAGACTACCTCCCTGACCACTGGCAGCACTGCACTGCCACGGGGCTGCCAGATCATCCAGATCCCCAACCACGGGCGGAAGCAGGACAGCAGGGGTCACTCGGGCTAGCATCACCCAGTGCTAGGGATGTCCTACGCACCCAACCCAGCCCACCCCCACCCCACCCCACCCGTGGGGCACCCGCTGTGCTGTGGCTAGTCTCCCACTCATAGGAATCTTCCAAATCTCCCCCTTCTCCAGTCTCATCCCTGCAGGAAGCACCAGGTAACACTCACTGACATGAGTCCTTCGGCACCTGGTAACCAGGCGAGGAAAGTCAGGTACACAGGCTTTTCACATCCAGGGCATAAGGACCAGAGGGAGGCACTATTAAGATTCTATCACATCCCACACTGTGGCAGTTAAAGAGCTATCATGTAGACCTGGTTTGATTACAGCATCAAAACGGCCTACTTTATCTCTTAAAAGACCTTACAATGGCCTTCTTTCCCCTTCTTTCTCTTTGAAAGCAAGAATAAAATCACCTCAATTTCCTTATGATGCTCTCAGTGAGCCCAGCAGGCTGTACATTAAGAGTTTCACAATGCCACCCACAACTCAGGCTTTGGAACCAAGAGGGGTTACAGTATAATTGGGGTGTGGTGCATGTATTTCTTTGTCAGGTTTTTGGATTGCACTACCATCTCTGCAGACGTGCCAGAAAGAACTGAAGCCAAAACCTAATGTAGAAGTCTCCATTCCCTCTCTGGAAAAGGCACTGAAACTTTCCTCTTCTAATCAAGGCGAATCCTTCACACAATAATTAAAATACACCTCCTATTCAAGGACAGAATGACAAAGGTTGAAACAATTAGCTGATGAAGGCAAACAGCACTAACTTCCATCCTCCCCACTAACAGTAAACAAAGTTTTTCTGAAAAAGAAAAATAAATGCATCAAAGCTGAAAGGCAGAAAACAAAGTAGACACTTAAATTAGAAATTATTTAAATTGAATTTTATCTGAAGAATGCTCAGAAGCTGGCCTGTTTAAGACAAACCTCGAGTTTTCTGCATGGCTGGAATCACATTAGCAGAGGAACGATAGCCTTGTGTATTCACTAATCTATTACCGTCAAGTTAGAAATAGAATATTGCATTAGCATGCAAAAGGATGCATGCCAGCACTACAGGGGAAACCAGTATTTCTGTAGTAAGCACCACAGAATAGCAGCGCAGATTTGTATAAATAATGAGTCAAAAGGAAAAAAGTGAGCTGGTGCTGTTCTGAGGCTTATGTGCCTTGATTATAATATTGATACTACATTCATTTTAATGTGTCAGCTGTTCTGAATAGCCTACCAAAGGCCAATGTTTTAACATTGTGATGGAAGCCTCTCCTTCCCTCTGTCTTATTTCTCTAAAAACAAAAAAAACCCCAACAACAACAAACAAAACCAACCAACCAAACAAAAAGTCCTGAAAAAATTAAAGCTCAGAGGTCCTGAAATCTTTCATCCACTGATGACTGTCAACATACAAATTAAATTCAAAGGGTTTACTGCAGCTCACCGTTTTAGCTATATAATTTACAGAGCCCACTCGGAGTCGCTCCAATCTAATTTGCAGTTCAGCAGTTATTATCCTTTGCTGACTGCACCTACCTGAAGTTTTCCTCTGAAGATCAGAAAAAAATGTAAACTTCTGACACCAACAGCTTTCCTCTGGGAAACGCTTCGAGACAGTGTTACCAGCAGGTAGGCTTGCATGCCACTTGCAGCTTGATGAAAGCTTTGTTCCTACCTATTTTCATTGTCTTTAACAGAAATGAGACAAGTCATGACCCATATTCCAGTCCCCAAAAATTCAGGAGAGTCTGAACTGTAAATTTCTTTGCTCTTCTCAACGGATCTTCACTACTTCCTGAGGAACTTTTTTTCTTCATTCACAAAGCGTATTAGCAGAGATGCTGACTGCTGCGCCATACGTTCAGGTTTTATAGTCCCCCCTATTAAGCTTGTATTTTCCAGCAGCCCCCAGAAATATTCATGTAGTTCCTGGGTTTATTTGCCTTTTGAGGTCAAGACTGTTGACCTGGGCAGGAGACATGCCTAGATCGTTTTTAAGAAAGGAGGGGAATTCATGATTTGGTCAAAAAGAGGGTTCAAACTATGACATCTACCTATAATAGAGTTGTTCAAAGGAAAAGGATCTTGCCTGAAGCTCCACAGACTGCAGATTTACTTGTCTGGCAAGGTTCCTGGAAGGCCACACATTCTCCTAGGCTGGATCCTCAAAGAAGGCTGTGCAGAAGGCATTAGGGCACATTGCTGGGCAACATTTCAATCACATGTATTGTGCTCCTGAAAAGTGCAGGCTTGAGGCAACTGAGACTACTGATTATTTTAACACCAAATTTGGCAAGTCATTTTGCCTGAAAATGTGTTTTACGTTTAAAACTTTTCATTTTGACATCATCCAAATACTTGGAAACGTTTCATTTCAAAATGCACTAAAGTGTAAATACTTAAAAACAACAGTTCTGAAATGGAAGAGTTCCCAAAAACAACATTTGATCCAAAAAAATCTTTCCCCCTTTGGCTTTTCAGTTCCTTCAGCAAAAAGTCAGTTTTTCACTGGTCCACCTGGGATTCTGAGGGAGAATTAGGAAAAATGAGAGAGGAGAGACAGCGAAAAACCCTCGGGCCCCAGGACATCCAGACTGCTAGGTCCCAAGTCATTGAAGGCAGCGTGCAAAAGACCAAATAAAGAGCTAGCCAGTATTGTAGCACCTCAAGCAAGAGAAATTGAAGAGTACATGGGCCCCAAAGCACAGGACCCAAATAAACAGCCCACCAAGTGTCCAAACAGAAAATCTGCTTCTCTGTTAGGTTCCAGTAATTTCACATCCTCTTGCTTATAGATTAAATCACTCTTACTCTCAAATAAGCATTCCAAAAGCAGAGACCCTCAACACATCACCTAATTATAGACTCAGACACCCCTAAATATTAGGCCTAACATGCAACTGGCAGAGATGCAAGAAAAAAGACAGTTCTCTGTTCAAAAGCCACTTAGCCAGCTGTCAGAAGGCAATATATGTCAGTACCTCAGATTGGTGCGTCCCACTGGCTTGAAGGCAAAATCTTGACAGTTTTATGCAATAACATTTTTTTAAAAAATAACGTGCAACCTGAAATGCTTTCAAACAACGTAGTTTGAGGGCTTAAACACAGACAAAAAATATTCACTTTTCCCATATTTGAATAAATGACAGGAGATTACATTGATTATTAATTACAATGAGATATGAAAGCAAAAAATCAGTATACATATCTTCAGTGATCACCCTCTCCTTACAATGTCCATTTCAGCTGAAATTCTGGTCAGCTAGATTCAGTCTTGCCTGAAGGGGGAACAGATATTAGCATAGCGAAAATCAACAGTTTTAATAATCCAGTTGTATTTGCCTCCTCATGCAGATGTGCTTATGCTGGGATAGTATTGTTCACAAAAGGCAGTTTTCTAGTACCACTATGATGGAATAACTTGTAAAACTTTCCCATTCAAATAGACAATCTGTGAGAATCTGTTCAGTAAGGAGATAATTTTACACTGCACATCACTATTTCAATGGAGGCAGAAAGGAAGTGTAATAGAATAACAGCAGACACTTTAGTCCCCAGTTCTCCAATTCACTTCAATTTCTTCTCCCTTACCACTTTTCAAGAACTACGGTAAAAGGGTTATTTAGCTGTTCTCTCTGCAACTTTGCAAGAGTTAAGTTTGAATTGCCATCTCCATGTGGACACTGCTGGCTATTAAGATGTGCATACCCTACAGGGGTGTAATTAAGGAAGCATTAAGATGTTTTCACCAAAGGACAGTTCATTCGTTGCAGCTGCACTCTTTTTTTCAGCAGGTTAACTACTTGGCAGCCCTTGCATGTCCTAGAGTCAATCTGCGGCTAAAGGATGGAGGTGAGTGGGCAGGACCGGGCAGTTCATCTTCCCGTCTCTCATTTATTACCACAACACTCAGCAGTGCTGCTGACCTTCCTCACCTTGGAAACCAGGACCACACACTTCTGGGACCAGTGGGACAAGACAAATAAATTCCCTTTGAAATAATCTACCTAATAAATGATAAAAATATTAATAGCACAAGGATACCCAAATAGTCCAAATACATTAAAAGCAAGCTGTTATTTCATTTGGTCCCCTGCTTGCCTTCTCCCCCACTAAATGGTTATAGTGCTGGTAATCATGCAGCCAGCCACAGTTCAGTGTAGTTATAAACAAAATTATTACACTTTGTCTTCAGCTTGAAACAGCATTTGCTTCAGAAGGGAGTGCTGGTTCATGAATGGAAAATGTCACACTCTGTCCTGACATAAGGGCCATCACAGTTCCAAACCCTTCTGCCTAACAATCTATAGCTTACAACTGCCATGGCATCATGCACCATACCACGGTTTATACATCTCTGCCACATTCCTGAAGCAGCAACAGGAGGCCATCAGGAGGCAGCAACAATGAAGGACAGTTTTCTGTAAAAGGAATGGAGAATAAAAAGTTCAAAGAGAAAAAGATGGCTCCATCTCCAGTCCCCTGCAATCAGTGCGGCCTCTTTTAACCCAGCTTCACTTCCCATACAGGGCAGCCAATATCTCAAATGATGCTCAGCAGAGGAGCAGAAGGGAAGACGACAATCAGTAGCAGTAAACAATGCAGCTCAGTCTCTCTGAGGACAGGAATCACTGCAGGACACAACTGCAACTGTTAAGAAAGTAGAAACGCAATTAGCTTTGTCCACTGCAGAAGCTCCTAAGGGGATTTAAACCCCCTTTTATACCTGGAGGGAGACTGTTACCATCACAGGTGCTGGCTATGCCTACTGTGCATAGCTGACCACTGCTGAAACCCAAGGTGACATTCCAGTCGGCATTAATAAAACTATCATTCAGCACCAGCAGCCTCATAAAGCGAAGCAAAGGAGGCTGGACAATGTCAAGTCAGCTGCAAGGGAGAGCAACAACTCATTTCCAACACCGCAATTCCCCAAGTCTTCATATTTAGGTTTTGGGATGCGATACAAAAGCAGCATTTGTTTCTCTGACATGTTTCCCCCTGTTTTCCCTATGCACCCAAATTTCTCCTCCATTTTTTTACCTAAAATCAGTAGTGGCAAACTACTCCTGTTTCCTTTGAGGGAAGCACAGACCCCCTTCCTGGGTTCTTCCACGCAGCCCAAGCCATCTGCAGAGCAATCTCTTGGAAATAGCTGCACAGCAGCTACAGGAAAGCATAAAAGATTAATCAGGTACAGGATGGAACTCTACATACAATTTGGTATTTAAAGTGATTCGCATTAAGAATCTGATAAATCCTGAGCAGGAGAATGAACTTCTCAAGCAAGTTTAAATGTGCTTAGATCTGTGATTGATAGGTATGAGTGACTGCCTCATACTCTAGGGTGACCCTATTCACACTCTCTCCTCTGACAACAATTCCAGAATAAATTGCCCTGACTGGCAAAGACATAATAAAAAACATTATTCTGTAAACCCCCTCACTTAACCCATAAGTCCATGACTGTACTCTAGTTAAATTACCAGGCAAGTCAGTCTAATAGTGATTAATTTTGGTGACTTAATCATTTTTATTTTAGGGAAGCAATGGTTGTGATGCATAATGATGAATCTACTCTGATTTTAAGGTGTCTGCCATCTGAAAAATGACTTTCAAAAACATCAAAAAACTTAACCCTTCCTTCATTGTCATTCAATGACTCCTGAAATACATTTTGGATGAGTAGAGATTTTGTTAGGAGCAAACATCTAAGGAGATCAAAGTGGGCAATGGCAGAAAGTGGTTTTAAAACAAAAAATGCCAGTTCTGAAACCAGTACACAGGATTCATTGTTGCTTCTTTAGCACTTTTCCTGCCTACAGTTCAGTGAGGTCTGAACCCCACGTGCAAACAGCATACCCCAAAATTGGTTTTATATATGAGACAAGCCACAACTGAGTTAAAATTAATGGAAGGGGCAGACAGAAAGGGAACAGATTACAAATCTGGGGTGTGAGCTGTTCTTTTCAATCAAGAACTGGTATCACAAGTCAAATTCACTTCTTTCTGTTTCTGACCTTAGCAGAAAGAAAAGTTCTCTTAGTGGAACCTTGGTAGCAACTTGGCTGAGGTTTCAGAAAATCAGAAAAGACAGCCTAGTACATTCTTAGCTGTGCTGGCTTCATAGAGTATCAAAAAACTTCTTAAAAAAAAAAAAAAAAGGGAGGGGGGAGGCGGGGGGGAGACAAACTTTTTTATTATTCCTTCAGTAAAGCACCTATGACAGTCAGTATTCTGTGAGGAAGCAGCTGCACTGAGCAAGGAGTCTATTTACATATTCACTTATTACCTTAATAGTACTTTAAAGGAATTGGGCAATCCAAATTTAATATGTAGCGAGAATTGCTGTTAGCACAGTTAACTGAGATAGCAATTAGTCTTAGCTACTGTTAGGGAAGAAAGCCAAAGAAAGAGGAAGAAATGTAGTGCTCCAAGTAACTGAAACGGCTCGCAAGACTGCGATTGCCCCTGCCTCCCACTACTTGCAGTAACGCTTCTGTGACTTTCTCTAAAACTGCCACATCTGACTGATATACAGGCTAGGACTAAGCAACTGAGATTCAACACCCTTTAAAAAACAATCATCAGGAAAGTTCACCAGTGTAAAAGGTCTGTGAAGGATCTAAACACAGGGTACACAGATGAACTGCCTGCCAACAAAGCACAGTTTATTTCACTTATGAGCAAATGAAGTGATAAAGCAGAAATCATGGCATTTTCATGCAAATTGAAGACAAGCAGCTAAGGGCTGAAATCCGGTCCATGGAGGCTGCAGTGTGAAAAAGCACAGCTGGAAATGCAGCTTCTAGCGCAGGCGGAGGCGACTCTCTTTAGAGCACTGAGCAGGAGGGTGAGCTCTTGCAGAGAGCCGGCACTGGCAAAGGGGCCTGGGAGGAAGGGCAGAGGCAGGCAGGGCCACACCGTGCTGCTGCTCGACAAGAAGTGTTATCTCTGACCGTCTTTTCTGCCCATTTAACAAAATTCAGGGCTAGGCAGGAAAGATGGCATACCACCTGCCTACGGTGTGCCAGCATTTCAGTCCCTTCCTTTCACAGGTACAAAAATAGCTGTTAAACAGTCACACTCGTGACTATTTAAATATATGTCTATTCAGATACCTAAAGTACTTCATCTCAAAGCTAATGTCCAGTCTATTCTCATTCAGAACAATCCCCAGATACGTGGCTTATGCAGCTTCGCTGGCTCTGAGCTGTACCAGAAGTCAGGGGGGAAAAGTGTTTTCCCCATAGTCCAGCACACCAGCAAGAAACCTGAAAAAGCATATTTCCCCACAGTCCAGCATACCCACATTGCCACACTATGTTATAGCACAGCTGGAAAAAGACAAAGAAATTCTCTCCTTTTGAATTGAGTTATCTCTAGATATCAGGCAGATATTACAAATAAATATTTAAAGTTCTATGTCTTTAATCAAATCGTCAGAGACTAGCCTTAGAAAACCAAAAGCTAGTAATCACCTCCACCAGTTGTTACTTGTTTTCTTTACTTCGAAACCTTGTGTACCATTTGCTCCAGCAGCAAGAAAGCCTTAAAGTGTGTTAATAAGGAATAAGCTTCCCTGTATTTCCTTAGATTGGCATCCTAGAAGAGAACCATATTTGGGTCTAATCTTAAGACCCTGGCTCCCAGCAAACTTAATTCATTTAAGGTGTTAACTGCTCTTTATTCTCTTGGAGAATGCCCACACTTGAGCTACCAGCTAACTAAATCACTTTCACCAAGAACCTAGTTAGACCAACACAGGTTCAGTATGCAAGGTAAACCGTACGTTGCAGTACACAAGGCCTGCAAGTAGTTGCCTTTATTTACTCCCCAGTTGAGTCCTTCCCTCAGTAATCCCTTCTCACCTCTAGAAAAACATGAGCTCCAAGGAGTAAACGTAACTCAGGGCAGAACCAGTCTTGCTGGGACTGATCCTGCAGGGTACTAAGCTGCAGCTCTCACTGAAGTCACCCAAGGAAGAGACCCATCAGAGGTCTCTGCGGTTACACGCTGCAAGTGGCAGAGCAGCAGACAAAGCGGGATACTGGGCTGGGTGCAGCACCAGACCCAGGCTTCCTCCTTAGAAACTGAGCTGGACATACTCCTGGGGTACAGCTGACGGGGAGAAACAAGTTGTTTCTATAATTCTCCTTTACATAGGGATAAACTGTTGTGTTTTGTGGTTTCTTCTGGCTGCATTACAAATGCTAAACAGTGTATAATATAGACGACAAAGCTCCAGGCAGACTGCACACAGGTTGTTCACCAAATATCGCGCCTTGTGGACTGGCTGCATTAGCACAGCAAGGAAGGAGAGGAGAGTGCTGGCGAGGCATGAATAATATATGCTGCATACTCAGTTCTGCAATCACGCATAAACTATTTGTTTTCCCCATTACCAATGGAAGTAAGCAACATAAAATTGTAGGATTTAGTAAGTGCATATTTTGTTTCACACGGAGGAATATTAAGTCATGGGTACAGTAAGAGTATTAACTAGGCTTTCATTTTCTTGGTGCTATAACTTCAGGTGTAAAAGGTTAACAGTTATTGGCAATGCTACTGAATTTTACTGACAGGTGAATCGTTCACAAATAGTCAGACATTTCACCGTATTGCAGGCAATCAACACGCACAAAATGCAAAGAAAACAAAATTTAAGTACACCCTTTGCTTCACTGGAAGACTACTGTAGTGAGACAGCAAGTAGCCTTATGGTGCTCTTTATTCTCTCTTTTCTCATCTTTGCAGCTGAGTGCCCCTTCTTTAGGGGCCAAGGCTAGCAACTGAAGTAAATGAAACAATCCTCTGTAACGGCCTGGGAAATAAAAAGAGTCAGTGTCAAATTCGGACTATTGCTGCAAAACTAGTTCAACCACCATGTGCACTGTGCATCATTCCTTGCATAGGTTGGGTGTTCACTTCAGGAAAGCCAAGCTGGAGAGTCAAAGAGATTGTCATCTGTAAAATGCCTGCTGCATTTGCTGAGGAGGTGGCAAGCATGTCATGAATGTCAGAGAGGATTTCAGGAAGAAAACAGTTTCCTTGTCATAAGAAATGAGAAGGGGAGCATTCATCCTGGCATTTCACAGCTACTCCTGTACCACTGCCACTTGTGCCCTTTGCATCCAACTCAATGGCTTGTCCCCCACTTCCTAGCACCTGCGGGGGAGGCAACAGATCCCAACAGGGACAGGGATGTCACATGCTCCAGTAGCCAAGGGAGAGGTGACCGCCTTGATAACCCTTTCCTCTGCTCACCTCCCAGAGCCTCTGCCAGGTACCCAAGAAAAGAGATTCCCATGGGCAGCTGTAGCATGTAGCCTGGTCACGCAGCCAGCAGCAGTGGGACCCCATCCCTGCACCCAGGGACCCAGGAAGCATCCCCAGGCGTCCACATGCAGAAGCTGCCTCTGCAGTTCCATCACCCCTACACAGGGCAGACACACTCATTCAGGGTCCACCAGCCACTACCACCCCACAGGTGTTCTGAGGTCTGGGCTGTAAACCCAGGATGAGCTTTCCAGATTTTCAATGCTTGCAGCATGGCACAAACAAGCAGGATGTGGGGTTGAAAAAAAAAACACAACAAACCACCACCCACACAAACAAAAACACCCAAACCCCCCCCCACCCTCACCAAAAAAACACCACTCACACATATGAGGGTAGACCCCCTGCAAAAAACTACATCAGACCTGCCCTGAAAGGCTGGGGGGGAAAGAGGAAAGGCCAGGCCTCTAAAGAGAAAAGGTCACTAGAATTATTTCCCTATGAAAAAACTTTCTCTCTGCTTTTTCTCCTCGAAAAACAACAAACAAAACCCCCCACAACACTGAAAGTTCCTCTAAACAAATGAAAAAACACAAGAGCTGGAGGCAGTCACCCAGCATGGAAAATGAGCTCAAATCCTGGAAAGTTATCAAACGGAACAGAAAATAGTCTTATAATGGGAAGTGTCAGGCAACCCTAGTAAAAAGTGGAGCTTCCAGTCCCACCTGTAATCACCACCACTGCACTCTTAATAGGTTATCTACAATTATACACAGATGGTGAGAGATGGTGCAATCTTCTGCTGATGCTGGTGGTTATATATTTTGCTTAACAAAATGCTCAGGCAAATTAAGGGCGCTCCTGGAGATTTCTCCTTTATCTCTTAAAGATCACATCACACATCAGAGGGTGAGGCTTAGCAGGCATAACCAACAGTGTAGAGACAAACTCTTAAGACAGATAACTTCTGTTTTATGTCAGACTTTCATATTACCTATTGTTCTAGTGTATTCTGAAAGATGATGTTAACGTTTATTACATAAAGTCTATTTCATGTAAGTCTCTTACCACAAATGACAAATAAATTATCTAAGAATTCTGTTTTGGACAAAACACAAAGGAAAAACAAAATCATCTTACACACAACCAGGACATGATGAGAGATCATTTTGAAATAAGTTTGGTATAAATAGAACTTTATTTCTGAAAAACAAATTTAGTAAGACATTTTAGAAAAGCCCTTTTGTGTCTTTAAAATAAATTGCATTGTGTTCAGAATGCTTCAAGGAGGTGTTTGGGTTGAAATCCATACTTCAGAGTTGATATTCAAATATTAAGCTAAAGTGACTCCCTTTTTCACAGTAAAGCCTTATTTAATTCCCCATAAAATTTGCACAAAAATATTTTTTTATATTCATTCTAAATGTTTCCTTCTTCTGATATCAAAGAACAACATTTACAGAGAAATTACTTGTAGAAGTTCTCTATTATCTCTACATTGGTTTTTTCTGTTTAAACATGAAAACTTTCATTTGCTTCTCAGACATTTAAAGATGGCTTAATTTCTTGAAGACCAATTTGCGAATATTTTTTCTGTTTTCTATTCATAAGACAAGACTGTTAACAAGGCAAATGCACAAAGACGCTCAAGAAAGGAAAGATCAGAGCCGCACATTTTGAATATTGTTAAACTCTAACAAAGGTATAGCTTTCTCCTTAGTTAAATATCCAGAAGGAAAAAAAACACACAAATTTTTTCTAGACTAAGCAAGCAAGTGAACTTTTTGCACATCCCTCACCTTATCACTGTTTTTTCTGGTCTTTCTGCAAGCAAACTACCAATTACCACACTCAGAGAGAGAACAAAGAACCACAAACCTGAGCTGAGAAGCAGCTGTTTTCCAATTCAGCAGTGCTTTCATCATTGCCAGCAAAATGAAGTTAGCTTAAGAAGAGGCAAGTAATTATACTCTTTATGAAAAAAATTACATTCAGTCAGATATTAAATCATCACCCTTGCAGTTTAAGATAACACCACCTTCTCCTGCTAAGCACCATAAAGCTTACACTACATATTCCTGGAAATAAGAAAAAACCCATATGATGAACAGACAAATTTAAAGAACATTTAAGCTGTTTAGTAGTAGTTTGTTTACCAGTCTTAAAACTGGTCTTAGAATGGAGTAACTTCGGTGGAGTAACCAACTCTTTGGTTTCATACAACTTGGGTAAGATCAGTCCCTTTTATCGACTGGAGTTAGCACAATACATGTGACACAATGAATGTTTTTATTTGCAAAATTATTTTGCCCATTTAGAAACAGTTTAGTTAAGCAGAGTAAGAGAAAGAGTTCCCAATCAGTTGCAGGAGTATTTTGTCCCCTTTGATAGCAAATTCATACTCAAAACTGCCACCTTTGAAGCCCACATACTAGCCATTACTGGGTTTGGGTTTATGGTTTTTACTTAAATTGTAACACTTTCATTTATTTCTTTCGCAAGATATGGCAAGAAACCCAGGCAACTGGTATCTTGTCTCTCAACAGATATCATAGAAACAAGATTGGGCTGGTATTTTCTTGTGTTTCTACAGACAATATAATTTTATTGTTAAAAAAAATATTATTCAATACATTTTAAATACCTCTTTGCAATCTTTATACCTCACAACCCAGACGTTGTTGTAATAACTACACCACCTAAAGACCAGGAGAGTCAAGCTTGAGAAGCAGTCACAAACACCACTGTATAGAGTGTACAGATGCACTAACAAAGTTCATATCACGACTCAGAGCAGAGCAGCCACAGGTCTGCACCCCTCAAAGAAGATAGCCCTTTTCTTTTGTACAACTCTATGAGGCTCTTTAACCTGAATGTATTTGCTAAACCAAAAGCCTCAATCAGAGCCTCAATAGCAGCAATCTGGATACGCTGAAGTTGTGGTAACTGAAAAAAATTAACTAAAGCATAAAAACAGATGCCTCCTCTCAGATAATCAGCTGTATAGTCACATATTGGTAATGTAACATTTCAGATCTTTTTGGCTTATTTCCATTGGTGGCTTATACCAATCTGTTTGTTGCAGCCAAAACCCTCTTCCTAACAAAAACTTTCTTCCCTATCTAAAGGGAAATAGTTTGCTTCATCTAGCTTAAAGTTTCATTACGCACCCTCTGGGACTTTTTCTGATCCAAAATGTAATGCCTTCTAGGCAACCCCAAGCGTGCACATACTAAATAGCCCTGTCAGCCAGGAACAGCAGTCAGCCTGAGCTATAAGAAAAACATTGGGCAAAAAAGTCTAGGCTCGGGCTGGAGGGCTGCAGAAGAGTCATGGAGAGTGTAAGTGCAAAAGGTGAAGGGAATGCTCAGGTAATTAGTGAATGAGAGACCTGAATAGGCAAAAAGAAATAAAGGAATCCATTCTCTGCTCCCCTGGGGCACATGCACACCAGCGATCAGCATGACACCAGTAATCTTTGTACCAAATTTATGCAGATTATTATACAGAATGAAGGGTGCAAAGGAGATTCACACAGAAGTTTCAAAAATTTTGCTACATAGATTGCATCTGTAATGCTATTTAACAGTAGTTAGCAGGCACTATGCACTCACTACAAGTCAATTGGCTGGCTTAGACTTCCCTAATCGTGCTTTCCATTTGGGAACTGCCAAAAGAAGCTGAATCCCTTCAGCGGAGTTATTAACCCACCTGTTACACTACCTCCTGGAGACCCATTCCCAGCACTAGTCCGCAATGTTTCAGGTCCCCCATGTCAGAAAGATTTTTTTTAATTCAGTAGTCATCTTTATTATGACAAAGTTCTCACTGAAAACTTTGTCTTTTGGGAATTGAGGTCACAGCCATATGCAAGGCTTTCTCTTTGCTATTATAAAAGTGGTATTTCTGAAGAACTAAACACGTAGAAAAACAGAACAAAAGTAAATTGAGTTTACCTCAGAAGGAAGTTGAAAGCATTAAAAATAGAGATCAGCACCATCCATCCAGCAATGGGTCAATTTTCTCTGCTTAGTTTGTGATAAAACAAGCCTCATCTTCCTTCTGTTTTCACTTTGGGATTCTTTACACACATTATGTATTCCAAGTGAAAAAACTCAATCCTTTCTTTAGCAGTGAAGACAAGGCTCTTCATGACTACTTTACAGGGATTTAAATAGGAGCGCGCAAGGTGAAGAAAAGAGTTGTGCAAAACTTGCTGACTGCATTTTGACCTAATTCTCCAAATTCCTGATTTTGAAGGGACTACAGCACTGTTTAAAATCCCAGAGGCACAGATATCAAACCTCAGAAAACAAACCTCATCAAATGTTAAACACTTCAGACTGCACAAGATTAAGAAGTGGGATTTTGGTATAAATCCTTCTTATGTTCAGGATCACTAATGCCAGCAGAAGGTTTGCTCTTAGAATTAAGAGAGGCAAAATTACTAGGCAAATACAGTGCAAAAAAATAATTTTTAATTATTGCTTAGGAAAAGCAGACTTCTGATGAGCAGCCTTCCTTCTTGCCTGCCAGCTCAAAGGAACAAATGAGTTTGAAAAGCAGGAAAAAACATCTGATGCTTTTCTTCACACACACCTAGTCATTGCCAAGATCTTTTGTACCTACACAAATATATATTTTATATTTTTTTTTAAATCAAAGTGCAACCAAACCAGTCATGAAACTCAAAGCATGAGAAAGAAAGAACAAAGTCTGTATAAGAAGAAACAAAGCATGACCCCCTTCCCTGGACACCTGCTGAATCAAAAACCCTGTCCTTTCAGAGACAGTGGCACTAGGGCAACTGGAAAACAGGGCATGGTAAAGATATACATATATATAAAAAAAGAAAGTAAATCTAGAAAGAGAGAAAATTATTTATGGAGATTCCACCCATTCATCACCAGGAATCTCCTGTCTGGTAAGGAATGAATTGCTAATCTGGGTTTCTAACGAAGGGGTTGAGCCCACACCCCATTTATGCCTGATTTATGCCCCTTTCCTGTAGCCTATTCTTCAAATGTAGGAACTCTTCATTGATGGCTTCATGGGGGAAGCCTCCTTCAGGGGCTTCATTTCCTTCCTGGAACTCATACTGAATGTAAGCAGAGCAATGTCAACTCTAGCATCAAGTGAGAAGACTTCTCTCCAAGAACAAACACATTTCCCCTCACTTACTACACTTCCTCCTATATCATGTACTACAGTAACAAATTAACACATGCAGTTCAGTATTGGCCAACCTTGACAATGATCCCCTAGAAAAACATAGGGTAAATTAGTCAAATGGAACCTGAATAAAGAAAATCATTCAAATAGAGAGAAGTGGACCTACACGAGCGCGGGTTTTGTGCAAAACCCACTGAAGCAGATGGAGTGTGTCCCACAGACCTCATAAGGCCCTGGGCCCCAGCTCTGAATGGCTACATGTGAAAACAAGCACTTTTGTAATTATTTGAAGTTGCATTACAATTGCAAGATGCCTCAGTGAGTGTTCCCAAGGCAAGCTGCTTATCACCACCCCAACATGCCTGCTGGGGGACCAACAAAGAGCCAGCCATGGAGAAGGAGGCCCAATTCCATGATTCTTTAAGTGCAGAAGTCTTTTATAGCTGAGGAATAAAATTGAACCAATGCTATTCCGAAGCCTGTTCTCCTTTTAGCTCTGGCATCTTCAACTGTCGTAAGATTTCAAATTACACTGCTCATGCTACATGATGTAGAGATGCAAGTGTGACCTTGAGCATGCAATATTTCTTTCACACACTGTTGATTGCATCAAACCAATAAACCAACCCTCCTCCTCCCCGCAGCGCAGCCACTGCCAGAGCATTCAGACCTGTTCAGGATACTAACAAATAGCTCACTGCTGTGGAAGGTGAATCCTATTTGGGTGCATGACAGAAAAACAGTTATAAAGTAATTGCTGAACTTTAACTTTAAACTCGAAGCATAGTGTGGAGAAATAAAGACAATAAATCTTAAAAAAAGCATCTTCTTACCAAATACAAACGACTCTTTCAAGTGATTATAAATAATCAGTGATTTGTGAAGACCATAAATACTTGCCAGGGTTCTGGGACTATCATAATAAACCACAAGAGTAAAATTCATGTGGGATATGATGTCACTGTTGCCCTGATACGTATCGATACTCCAGTCCACCATGTTCCTGTATTTACATTTCTATAATACATGGTTGCAACCACAAATTTTAATGAAAAAAATGGTTTTTCTTAGCAGAGAAACGTAACTTGGAATTCAGAGTCTCTCTCCTGGCACTTACAAATTGTGTACCTCAACTTCCATATTGTCCAGAAAGAATTAGCAATACACCGATACAACACGTATTGATACAAGGCCTCGTTGACAGCATATGAAGACCTTGATAGTTAGTCCTGGAGCACCTAAGTGACAAGGCTCCTGGGCCAATGTGGCTGAGTGCCTTCATTTATTCTTCTTTTCTGTCCTAAATTTCCCTCTGAAATTTGCAAAGAGCAGGACCTATCCATACCCCTCAGTCCATGTCATTACAGTCTGCTGCAACAGAACAGCACCTCCTTAACATGCTTTGCCTCTCTTCAATTGTTCATAGTCCTCCAGACTCTTCGTTTTGCCCATTTTCCTTTTTCTTGTGATTGTTATTAGTGGTTGATGTTCTGGGCCACCGAATCCAGTTTTATTTCTATCATGTTTGCAGCACCCCAGATCACTAGCTAGGGGCACTTTAAAATACAGTATCAGGAAACAGGAGAGCTGCACTGCCTTTATTTAGGCAATAATTTAGGAGGACTCCATCTTTATAATGCAATGATCAGCCCTGGGGGCAAAAACTCAGACGTGTGGTGCTTAACAGGATACGGCTATCATCTTGTACACATGGAGGACCCTAAGGTCATTGCACTGAAACGTGCTTTGTCTCAGCCTTTTCCCATCTCTCCTCTTCTACTGAACAGCTCCCACTGCCATGAGGATGATTTAAAAAAAAAAAATAAAATCAGTATTTTTATAACTGTTCTCTCTTCTGTCTCCATACTTTCCACAAGCAATACTTTGCTTTCTCTTATTAAACTGTTCAAAAAACCTGAACCAAGCTAGCTAGAGATACTACTGCAAACTCACTGCATGGAAGGTCCAAAAGCCCTGGTTTGCAGCAGAGTAGAGAGCTAGTACAAATCCTGCTGCTGACTTACATATTGGTTTTGTGTTTAGTCCTCAGTCACACATGCTTAAGCCGACACCTTTCATTATTTAGCTGCCACTGCCACATTTAAGAGTCCAGCTTGTTCCCTCTACTGGGCTATCACGTAAATACAGATTAAGTCAACCCACCTTCTCTGCCTCTGGTGAAAACTAATATGAGGAGGGAAGATCAATGCATACCAAAACATTGAAAAGGAAAACAGTAAGACAATGAGGAAAAGGTTTGACGCACAGTGGCATGGCTACTCTACACAACAAGGTTTTGCTGGTCCACATGCATTGACAAGAGCTTGTACAGTCACAAGGGGGTTTGTTGTCAGCAGAGCTTTACCATGCCCTAAAGGTCAAAGACTATAACAGGGTACGTTTTTGGCCACCTGAAATCCTTTGCACATTGGTGTAACGTCTGATTACAGGCATCAAAAGTGTTGATTTGCAGACCCCTTCTCAGCACTCCTGGCAATGTTTTATCATGGAGCCCAGCTCTCCCTCAACACAATGCCAGGGTACCACTAACAATGAGAGTGGCAGGGGTTTAACATCACCTTCTCTGGCCCTTTTCTCAGCTGGCTTTAAAGCCACAATAACCAAAATTACAGTTCTCCTGCTGCACAACGGTGCCTATGGGAAGCACGAGCACAACACCACCAGGGTAAGAGGAGAGATTTCTTATGAAGGCCACAAAGACAGTCACCACCTACAAGAGCTGCCTCTTTCAGCAGACATAGTTCTGAGGAGTAGCAAGTTTCCGCCACGTAATCAGAAAAATTAATTTTAGCAGAAATATAATCTTTGCAGCTACCATTTATGATCTACAGCTGTTTCTTCAGCTTCAGATAAACAGAAGTTACAGATCCCAGGAAATGTAAATGAATCTATGACTCCTTTGATGATGTGTACTTCAGCTGTTACCATTTACTCCTATTTTGCAGATCTTTAGTATACTGTTTATCAAAAGAAATTGCTTCTAGTTACTTATGCTTTAAGGGCTGCTCCATCATAATTATTTTTTCATAGTCGAATCCCAGTAAACTTTTATCCAGACTTCTCACTTCCCTTTCACTGCCATAGCCAATCTTACATACCAATTAAAAACATTGTATAGACAATTAAATTGCACTTTGTTTTCTTAATGAGATAGTTTTGTAGGCTCTATTACAATAAAGAGGAGAGAAGATTCCAGTTCCCTCCCTCTCCTCTGTAACCTCAGAGCAGTTCATCACTGGTTCACAATTCTTGTCCTCACCTTTCTCTTGGTTTAAATTCTATCTAAGTGCAGCTGACCTCAGCATTAGAGAGCATGTCTGAGGAAATAAGGATTCTAAAAATGTCATACAGTCTCTTTATGGAGTAAAATTTCCAATTGCTCAGGAAGTAACTGAAAGTTTTATTTTTTTCAGGTATGTAACTTGAGGGATAAGTATACTAGCTGACCAATAACACAAACTGGTTTTGAACTCTGTAAGGCTACGGCACTTATCAGCTGTGGGGCTCCTGTGTCCTTCAAAGATTGCCTCTTGCTATATATTGAAGATGTTGCTTCCACGTTCCTCATGGAGATGCATGGTTGGGATAGCTGTTTTCCATGAAGCACATTAATTCCAGGCTTCGTTTCCAGGCAATAGGATACAGCCAGAGCCAGACCCACCTTCAAGTCACAAGACAAGGCCACATGCACATCCAGATCTCCCTCTGTAAGAACTTTTCTGACATCTGATACCTACTATATTCATTGTAACTTTTTTTTGCATGGCTTGACACATTCTATGAACATCTCCAGGGCCAAGCATGGTAAATAAAATGAAATACATGTATTTCTTAATAGTTCTGTAGCAATTAATCCAATAATTCGTACTAAAAAGACATGTTAATGTGGCAATACATACCCTCAGTTCCACTTGCAGTTAGAATGTTGTTCCCATGGATTACAAGATTTTTATAGCATCATAACTGCAAATTAGTATTTTTTCCTCTGCTTCTGATCAGTTAATTGAATGGGATATCTATTATAGCAGTCTATTATGACTGTATCATTTTTCTTAACAGCTTCAGTGTCCTTGTCTAAAGCTCCATCTCTGTATAACAGCTGGTCCAAACAGAACTGTTCATTTAACAAAGTGATCACAGAAGCTACTAACTAGGAACCCGAGTCCTTCACTTCATTGCTCTCCAACATTCTTTCTCAATCTACTCATGATTTATCTTTTTTCCCCTCTCAGACCCTCATTTGTCCCAAAAGTTCTCAGATGTTCATTTTTCCTTTTTTTAATTAATTACTTTTACCCAGTGATTCTCACTGACAGACTTCCACTGGGCCATAAAAAATTCCTGAAGAAGTTATCATGCCAGTAATAAATATACCAGATGGTCCTAAATTGCATTAGGTCTGCATGTAAATCTCTACTTTTAAAGCCAAGCCCAAAAGTTCCTGAATTTTGCAAGTGGTTCTTTGGTTGATCAAAATTCCCATTCTACATGTTGTTAAGTCTTCTTATATTCTCACAAGCTGATTACTGAAGTTTATGTACAAACAGAGTTAGTAAAATTAAATGATGAATTATTTTACCTCTAGGAAACAGGTCAGGTTCTGGAGGAAGTCTGGACAGCAACGCATCCTTCCCTGAACCAAAGCATCCTTCCACCACTTGGGGATGGCTTATGACTTGTCCCAACAGGTGCCGCTCTTAAAAGAAACACGAAGAAGTTGCAGATAGCGGTGACAAGTATAACCACATAACACTTTTCACATTAATTTAGCCTGCTCAGACTCCATGGCTCCAATGGTCTTTGTGCTGCTTTACTGGGCTAGATCACCGTTAAGCCTTTGGCCTGAGAATCTAGCTCACATTGCAAGACTTGTCAGGTTGTTTCTGAACCTGCAAGGTGGAACGCTATGCACTCAAGTACTCTTTGCTGCAACCTTGTTTGTCTGCAAAGGGCATTAACACAATCTCACACAGTAGAAGTCTATGACAAAGCTCTGAGTAGGAATAGACTGGGGCATGTAGACACAGCTAAAAAGGACCGGTTCCTTCTCCCACCCCTGGTCTGAGTTTGCAACTAGTCCCAGAGAAATCTGTCATCTGGCATATGTTATGGTGAGGTTTTATAACCTCCCTGCTGCTAGAAAGCATACTGTTACTCCCCTGGGTTTTTAGCGGTCCCAATCAATTTCCCATCTGAAAGCGAAACCTTCCCCCAGACGACTAGCTTTCAGCCATGTCAGCTCACCCCTGGGGCTGCACAGAAGTGGAAAACAGCAGGGGATAGGACCACACGAGCACACACACACACAGACTGACCTTTCCATCCACCTCTTTCTTTTTCCCTTTCTTTAACCTGTCCATCAACCTGCACCCTCAGCGTTTGAGGCACCCCTTGCTCCCTGGCCTATTGCCAAGGGAGAGCTTGTTGCTCCCTCCGGTGCTCCCTGTGAAAAAAAATGTTGCACTGCTTCTTCCACTGTCTTAGAAACAAAGGGGTTCAGGAATCCCATCACCTTCAGCAAAACCTGCAGCTGCCTGTTGATCAAAGACCCTTTCAATGGCAGCCATTAACTTCTCTGCAAATGGCTTTATTATTTTATTCACACAGAGTAGTGCTCTATTAAGCAGCTTGTGGCTCATCCTGGAGGGGTGGTTTCTGTGGCATGGTGCTGTACAAATAAAAATCACTGTCATCTTAGGAAACCCTTCCCAGGCTGTGGCAAACATTTTGCCATAGGTTAGCCTTTAAAAACTGGGAAGCCAACACTGATTATAACCCAGGCTACCAAAACAGGAAAAGGCCTTACACAAGCTCTGGCTGTTTTATTCTGTCACCTAAAGCTGTATTTAATCAGTATTATTTCCAGGATTTGCTAAGCTTTCTCTGCCTCAAGAGAGCTTAGGACTCAGAACAAAACTTGGCAATTTAGAAGAAAATATTCAGCGTATTATGTAAAGCTATTCTTAGCACCAACATCTAATTTCTAAGAAGCATAAATCACAGTAAGTGTTTTAAAGTACTTCAGAAAAATCATAATCCAATAGGAAGTTTCTACCCTGCCAGTCTAAAGCACGCAAGTTCACGTTAAACTGTGCACATTCTCAATAGAATCTGGTGTCCTGAGGGATCAAGGACAAGTAGACATCTTGTTTACAAAAATCATACAACAGGGATATGCTCAGACTGTCATGCCTAAGTACATCTGGTCTCCTGAACAAAGTGGTTATCATCACTGGGTCAGCAGCATGGTAGACATCTCCAGGGAACAGCCCGTACAGGTAAAGTGGTAGGACAAACAGGTCAGAGGACAGCAGTGCCCCTCCACAGCTTCAGCTGCCAGAGGACAAAGCATACCTGGCCAGGTATTCATTGCATGTGAGGCTTTAGGAACAGAACTGAAGAAAATATCAAGAACTACCAAGGCAAACGTTACCTTAAAAGTTTAGTACAGACTGACTTCCTTTCATCAGCTCCTCCTTTCTTGCATTCTTTATGTATAGATAGTCAGAGATTTTCCCTGTCACAAGAGATTGACAGATGAGCAGGCACCCACCTGCACAGACCACTCACCTTTTCTTATTCTAAAAACCTAAAGCTCTTGATACGATCTCATGTATGAGGGCTATCGATACCAGGCTCCCACCACTGACAAATGCCTTCTCATTTGTCCCCTTGGTGCCATATTAACAGGATATTTTTATCTTCAGGGCAGACTCATTTACTGTCATGAAGTCAACACAGCCAGTGGCAAATTGCACCGTGGATCTAGACCGCAAAAGGCAAGTCATCATACTATCCTTGCTGGGCCAATTACGTGAGATGAATGGAGCCTGAGCGCCCAGAAAAGGACTGAAGACAGAGAGGCTATCTGATTAAACAAACCTTTAAGGATGAACCACGTTTTAAAATGCCACACACATGCACCTTTTTAACTTCTCTCTGCAACTGCAATTTTTTATTTGAAGCTGGGAAAAGACCAGGCTGTGGCCCTAGGCAGCCACAGTAGATGTATATTATGGGGAGTATGCTTAGGGTGACAGTTATAAACACACTGTCTCCAGAAAAACACTTCATTTACAAAACAGATTTGACAGCTCGGTTTGTTTGCAATGCAGAGCACTCCTCCCAAACCCCCACATGGCCCTGTGAACCTTGATTATTTCTTTGATGCCAGCTCTTCCATAGAGACCTCTGAAATGGAAGTGATGAATGAGGTCCTGTCAGGCTCCATTCCCTGGGTGGCCTTGAATCCATCCAGTTATCTGTTACACTGCCAGCCCCGACAGTGATGAACACAATGCAGGCAGCTGACAACACCCCTATTCATTACAAAAAGAAAAAAAAAAAAAAAAGAAAAAGGAAAAAAAAAAAAAGAGATAGATGAAAAGAAGTATTTTTGCCACCCTTCAATGCTTCACTCATCTACACTACCTTCAGAGGACCTGCTTGGGAAGGAGATGATAAAGTCTGTTTATACAATTCTGTGGAACAGGAGATTCAACATCCCTCAACTCCATCCACTAAGGCTAAGCATCAAGCTGCCCAGATACTGGCATTTCTTTTTCTTCTGTTTCTTTAATTAAGTTGTCTGCAGTTCACATCTATTGCAGACATGCATTCTGATGGATCTGTCACATGCACAATGGCCACAGAGCAGCCTGATGACACTTCTATTTTCATGTGTCACAGATATGCTGTCTTTGCTAACCAAAGAAGTATCTCATAAAAGGATGAAAACTGGGAAGAACTGCTAGCCTGGTATGCTGCAATTATGGCAGATTACAGAGCAGCCTTATTTTCTCCATAACCCTAACATGGGAGCAAAGGTTCCTGCATGTGAATTCCTCTTCTGGGTATTATCTCTCTTTTTGCCTCCAGCAGGTCGTCTGAACCACTCAGTGCCCTGCTTGTTGGCTTGTGTCATCAGGACTGACCCATATGACTCACAAACAAGTTTCATCATTAATGGAGGCTGGCAAGGCAATGTATATCAACTTATAAAACCCTCATGCTCTTCCAAACCTACAGACCAAGCAAAAGACACCACAAAACATTCAGACCTTCAACACACAGAGCTTGTGATCTTTCACCCAGGTGGATGCTACCTCACCTCACTCTTCACTTGTTTACTCCTTGAATTAAGCCAGTTGTACGTGCTTGAATTTATACCTTAATCCAAAATTGCACCACAGCACTCATTCTAGAAACACAAGAGTCTCACCCATAAGGCAGACTGAAAAATCTCTGTCTAAACCCTATAAAAGCAAGCTAGGGGTTTTTTGCTTTTAAACCAAAAGTCTTTTTCCATGGCATCTTTAATTTTCCACCACTTACACGCATAAAACCCAAAACATACAAGTGTGTCATCCCCCCTGCCCCATATGCCACTTCAATATTGTATTAAAAAAAAAAGACCAACCTGGTTATTTCTTGTCCTCATTAGGACTCAGATTTCCCAAGCTCACTCTCTCACATAGTGTACCACAGAAAACTTATATTACACAGAAAAAGAGGCATTGTGAAATAATTCCAGAACAAATATCATTTCAAACAAATACCTCCACTTTGATTTTGTTCAGAGCTCACAATGTTCATAGGAAGTTTAAATGAAATGGTTTTGTTTATTTTCATTTTCCCAGCAGGAAGAACTTTCATAATGTTGGATTTATCCAACTGATACTAACCATTTAAATGTAGGTATTTACTTTTAATCAGCTACCTGCGCTCTGTCTATAGTCACTGGAAACAAATATCTCTAAAAGCAAATTGCATCTTAGAAACCATTTTATCTTTGAAACCTGTCTTTAGATGGACCGATCCCTTCAGGTGCTTCTCTCCCGTCATTTACTACTGAGGGAGTGACAATATCTATTGTAGACTAGACATCTAAGTTTAGTTAATGATAAGCGAGCTGTCAAAGTAATGAGTAACATACTGCAGAGACCTTGCCTTTGTTTTCTCACATTTAAGTACTAAAACTAGAGCTGATTTAAAAAAAAAAAAGAAAAAGGTAGTAATGTTTTATTTCAGGAAGCAACTGCTCCTTCATTTACAAAAGATATTAGAGTTCTTGAAAATTTATTTAAAAACTATTTAAAAGAGTGTTTCTTGGATAGAAAGCAATCACTCTGCTTCTCCTGTTGTTATAGGACAGCCCTTCAGGCATATGTAGTGGAAGAAACACAATACAGAAAGTACGGTTGACAAATTTTTGCAGAGGCAATGCAAAAGACCAGTGATAAGATAACCTGTACAGCTGTAGTTTTAGTTTCATCTCTTTTAATTATTTTACCTATTTAATACATCAACATATACTTTGGCTCCAATAATCTCACAAATATAAAACTAACCCACAGAAAGCTGAGCATATAAATTAGTGGTTACTCATGTATGTCTCAATAACCCCGCTGCTGGGCTTCCACAAACAACTCAGTAAAAGCTGATGACCTTCGTATAACCTAATCTAATAAAAAACTCAGCTTCTATTCAAATAGATTGGTGTTTAAATTATTATGAAAAAACAAGCTTTCATAAATCCTGGGGACCTACAGGTTCAGCCCTCCATGCTGACAACTGTTGCAACACCCCAGAAGGGCTGTCTTCCCAGTAGGCAGCTCCCAAGCTGTACAGGCCTGGGACAGATTTGTCCTACAAATTGCATGATTCACTCCTGTGCCCACAGCAAGGACTCCATTTTCTGCACAGATTTAAAATCCTCTCTTATGTAAAGCGTGGAACAAGGAAGAAAGCAGAAATCCACAAGATGTGTGCTGCTGAGGACATAGTACAGAGGATGTTTGCCACTGGATTAACCTCTAGCAGACATTGCTCCACTGCAGACACCAAGTAAGCCCTGTTTATGGCAGTGGTAAATTTGGTGCTCAGACTATAAGTGAATGGAGCATAAATAGTAGAAAGCCTGACTCTTATCTCAAGTTGGAAGACACAAGAGAAATGGCTTTGCCTGCTGATGAGATACTGTATAAGGTCCACGGTACAATTTAGAGAGCCAGATTAATCCAGCGTAATTCTGTTCTCTCAGCTTTAAAGATACAATCAATCAATTAATATTTATATCTGTATTACCTGGATGTGCTACTGAAGAAGAGGAATATTGTAAAAAGAGTCATTTTTAAAACAACTAAATCTTTCACTGCTGAAAGTATGCCGTAAGCAGTTGCTGAACTTGCCTGGTCAGCAATACACAAACAGCAGAAATGCAGGAAAACAGGAGAACTAACTAATACAGGGCTTCTTAAATGCCACAACCATAAATACATGTTAGGTGCTAGCAACCTCAAAAGTCATAAGCAATCCTGACACTGGACATCTTGAAAATGAGTAATGGTTCTTTGGAAGTCTCCCTGTGGAACCAAATGCACACACATCTCACAATCTCCTCTGCCCACGTCCTAAACAAAAAAACTATCATTTAGCAGATGCTGATGCATGTACACACAGTGAGACAGCTGCAAATGCATCAGGGGACATAAAATTACACACCTCTCAGACAAGTGGCACAAGGCAGCAGAGGAAGACATTAAAGCCTTTACCCTGCCCATAAGCTTGTCCAACCCTCCCCCATAAACCCATCTCCAATGGGTGGATGTAGTGATAATCCTGGACCTGCACCACAACCTAGTACCAACAGATAAACACAAAAACCAGTACTGGTAAGTGTACCCAGAGCACTCCCTCCCCAGGGCAGCAAGCATAGATCCTGTACCACTTTCAGTAGACATAACCAGCAAGACTCATTTACTGATCTCCCATGGTTTACCAGCCAAAATAATCTGAAAAATGTGGCAAGGAAACATAGTTATTTTCTGTTCCAATATAAGCACAGCATATGGCACTGCCATTCAAGAGTTCCCAGAAATGCCTGCAGTTATCTTCCCCAGTTTATCATTTTTGAGCAAGAAGTCACACTTGTCCAATTGTTGGTGTCTGGGATTTTGCAAATAAACAAAAATATACATGACCTTAAAGTTTATCCTACATGATCTTTTCATAACACAGCCTAGAGCATTACATTTAGCTAAAGCTACTAAAATGTAGTGTGTGCAGTGCACATGTATTAAGCTCAAATGACCTTTTTTTGCAGGTAACTAAAGTGAAGAACTCAGAATAAAGACTCTTGTATCAGTCCCTTCCTCTTCATCCTACTTAATGCAGGAAATATATAGTGTCAGCACCTTGAGGTGGACAACAAGGAGCACAATCAAGTCCCAGCATCTTTTCTCCTTTATCCCACTTCAGCAAAGGAAGCCTGCAGCAGGCTCACTGCTTTCACATTGCAGGAGTTATTGTTGGTCACAGAGCTGGCAGGGACCACAGACAGTCACCAATTCCAGCCTCCTGCCACAAGGAGGGCTCTGCTGTACTTGTGTTACTTCCCACAGATCCATCTCAAAACTCTTCCTAGAAGCCTCCAGCAAGGAAGAGCATACGACACCCAAACAATATCTTCAGTGGTTTGTTGTAGCTGGAGTCCAACTCAGTTGGCCTCACACAGGGCACAAATTGTTGCAGCACAACCAAACTATCAGGCCGCAACAAGGCTTTTACATCAGTCAGATTCTACTGTCCATGCTGTTTCTCCTTCCTCCAGAAGTCAGACCACACTGCTCCTCCACTGTCCAACCCCCTCTCCCACGATCCTCAGGGCTATTTAACCACTTAGCAGAATGAGCTACAGCTGCACATTGTCCATGTCAATCCACCCACTGCCTTCGAGGCAAGGCCACAGCTGCATGTTATCAATGCTAATCATCCCACTGCCTTCATTCCTCTAGTGGTTTACCATCATTGCCTTTTGGAAAGCTTTCTGAATATTTTACCTAAATTTGGCCCACTGCAATTTAAGCCCATTCTTGTCCTATTGTTTGTTTTGATGAGCAAACAATTTTCTTCCTCTCTGCCTACTTGGAAGCTATTACACTATGTACCCTCAGTCTTCTCATCTCTAGACCAATCAAGCCCTGTCGGCCTATCCTCAGGCCTTCTCCCTGCACCATGAAGGCTCCATGCACACCACACTTGCTTTTCTTGGTTGACCTCTTTCTGAAGGCACAGTGACAGTTCAAGTAACTGTGAGTGTTGATTCTGACTTCCAGGTTTGAGCCAAAACCAGCATCAAGCCTGCACTTCTGCTCATTTTGATGTCAGATCTGTTATAAGCTTAAGCACTTTTACATTGAAATACTGGCAGAGTAAGCCTTTCTACCCATGTATTTTTATACTGCCACAACAGAATCTATGTGGTTTGAAGGACCACTCTGACAAGCAGAATGGAGGAAGCCAAATAAACAGTTTCCAACAAAACATGAGGTAGTCTGAACTTTTAAACAACTACAAAACCTGACAACTTCTTCACAGATAGGTTATTTTGGGCTCTACAGGAAATTTTTGTGCAATGCCAATCCACTGAGATCTGCCTCTCCTAAACTTGATGCTAACTCAATCCCTGGTGTCATTCCTGGATTTACACCAGAGATTAACTTTACTCTAGAAGTTAAGGATGGATGGATGGATGGTTCCTTCAGCATCCCCCCCAAAAAAAGCAGATTTCTCACTTCACAGCTCAGAGCTAGTTGCTGAACCTCCTGCCTTTTGCTGAAAATAGCCACTGAAGTCTGACTAATCTGGACCCATTTCCACTGCCTTTCTATCCACTAGTGAACAAATAAACTTCTTCATTTGCAAGTTCTCTGTAAAGCGTAGAGCTGATGGACAAGAATGAACTGTCAGTGTCACTACTGGAGCAAAAGAATCTATCAATCCTGCTAGGACTCTCTTATTCGAGTTAATCAAAAGCATGGTAACATCTTAAGCTCCAAGAGTCTGACTCAGAAGCTTCCAGAGCTTCCCAAAAATGATTCTGATCAATGGACCAGATTAATCAAAGAACGGAGAAAGATTCACAGCTTGCCAGTCAATTACAAGGGTGATTCACTTCCAAGAGTACAAGGCCTTAAAATGGAAATAACCCAAGCAAAGGAAAGGAGCAAATCAAAGCTTTTGGAAGAACCCTACCAGTGCAGAAGCAGGGTAAAGACAGGAGTTATTTTTACTCACTTCTAACTCCCATCCCATAAAAATTGAATGCAACTCAAATAGAGGGAGAAGTGTTTAAATGAAGACTTAGGCTCATAGCACCTCCTAACAGAAATATAAAGTAACTCAAATTACTGCGGTGTCCTGCAGCACCAGCCATCCCACCATCCTTCTATGCAAGAGCAGACAGTAATGCAGAGGCACCGGCAGTTTTGCACTGTGCAGCTTGAGCCCCAAGAAAGCACAGCCTGGCTGCCTGGGCTGTGTGGAGCTTCTTACACTTCTTTGACTTTTTAAAGACTACATACAGGGTTTGAGGGCCTGTTTCATCAGCCCAGCAATGATCTGCCTTTGTTGCAGAGCTCGCTAGGTTTTCAAAGTTGAGCATTCTTTAAAAAACTTCTCACAAAGGTAAGATTTGGGGACTAAAAGGAAACTAAGCTGGCGTCCTGCTTTTCTCTCCTCCCATTCCCTGGAGCTCTTCTGTCACAGACTGTATGTGTCTCCATTTGTCTTCAGTCCTGTTTCTCTGCTGCTTCTGATAGCCACTTATGCACACAGAGGTCTTTCTTAGACTAACTAGTGGGGTCCTGCTGAGGAAAATCTTTCACTTAAAAAAAAAAAAAGAAAAAAAAAAAAAGAGAAAACCAGTCAGAACAAAGGACTTGTTTAACTTGAAGACCAAAGTGCCTTTCTTTTCTCATACTGTATGTGCTATTGTTAACTTTTATCAGAGGAACAGATATTTCAGGAATCACTTCACAGTTACCACCACAATGATTGATGGCCGGTCAAAAGAAACATCCAGAAAGCAATAAGCTGTAAAAAGGGGAATGCACTGAGCCTGATTCAGGATTGCCTAGCTGTGTCTTTCAAATTTCTTTCATCACATCTGTGACTATAAGCACTGCAGGGTGAGAACAGGCAAGGACTTTGTGGAATATTTGGAGGTGCTGATAGGTAATCTGTGTTGCCATTGGTACCAACCTGAGGATAAAAGATTTACAGAAATGGAAATACAAGGACTTGGGGTGTGTTGTGAAAGAAAAAAAAAAAAAAAAAGAGCAAGAACAGCGAGATTTATGTAAACCCATTGGGAGTACACTGGAAATCTCTTTGATGAAAGATTGAGACTGCTTTGAAAGAGACTTTATTGAAGAAAAAAAGTGAGTGTTGTGTACTGGGAGAGGGGTTAGCTGTGTCACATACCAGTCTGTCCTGATTTTCCCTGTTCTTTCCCTGAAACCGTGCACATGCCATATGAGTCTCATACCCCAAATCTTGCTCTGAAGTGAAACATCACACAGAAGGGGAAACTTTTTGGAATTTGATTAATTTGAGCTGCTGTTAGTGTCAAAGCCCGAGGCAGTTCATGTATGGGAAGATGGGAGGGGAGAGGCCGGGGTGGGGGGCGGGGGGGGGGAAGACCACTGCACAGAAGAGGCTTAGCTTTTACAGGGAGTATACACACAAACGTGCCTCACAATAAAAGCCTGTGCTGTCAATGGGATGCTGGTACAGAGCTGAGGCTCAGCCCATTACTGGCTAAGCAGCTGTATGCTACCTACCTATATATTCCTTCCATGAACTCAATATCGATGGGTTTTTTTTCCCCAGACTGCATCCTGTTTTGGGTACAGTAGCAAGCTTTTCCATTCTGAACTAGAAAATACAGAACCGAGTTCTGACTAGAACGGCCTGCCAGTGAGCGTGGCTGACCAGCTGCTATGTGCCATTCGTTCCCATTATGGCCAACAGATAGCCATAATCCAATCCAAGTGACCAGCATCTTTTAGAAGAAATGACACACTACGTTAATGTAAGTCCTCAGCATTACCTTCGATAAGCTAGTCCCTTTTGGTTTTGCACGAAAAATTAAGAAAATTTCCTCTAATATAGGCAATTATGGCTTTAAGAACATGCGACAAACTGTTAGAAAGCTTTAAAAATACAGAAAAGCCAGGAAACATGCACCATCTGCTACAAAAACTATAATGGAACTTTGATACTGTAAGCCAGACAGGTCTGAATTTGGATATTCAACACATACATACCCCAAAACTTTAATTCTTGTCCTCTTAGGTGTACAGTTCAAGCAGAAGCACAAAGAATTTAGTGTTTCTTAGATTTTCTTACTGCAGATCAGTGTACTGCTCGTGACAGGCAGGTACACCTCTTCGCCCTGGTTCTCTTCCCTTCATGCTAGTAGCTGTTGGAGGTTTGTGCTCAGAGACACAGTAGCCTGTGACACTGGCTTTCAGCAATTTTGAGGCTTTTCTGCCACACACACAAACTTCCAGGGACAGGAAGAAAGCATCTTATATCAAACAATGTAGAATCTAGAAAACCTTTACACTACTATCAAAATGCAAAGCTCTCTGGCACTTGAAAGTAATTTGATCCATTTGCTGCACAACTAGTCATGACAAAGCTCATAAAAAAAAAAAAATCAATTAAGTTTCCATCCTGCCTACTTCACTGAATCTCTCACTAGATTTGCAGAGATGATTTTCAACATAGATATATTGCAAAAGAGAGCATAGCTTGAGGTTGAAGTCGTGTCATTCTGTGATAAACATGGGAATCCACATTCCTTCAAACAGGTTATACGCAGAGATGTACACTGACTTCTGCAGATCCCACTGAGAAATCAGCAGTCTTTCCACCAAACACAACCATTCTATCAAGAAAAATGCAAGTACAACAATTGATCCTTATGACAAAGCAAGAAGACCCAGCTTCCATGAGGATGGCTGTAGGGATATGACCTTCATCTGGATTTAGGTTTTACTACTTTAACAGTTAAGTTGGTAGAGTGTGGCAGCAAAAAGCACAAATCCACTTGCATACAACTCAGCATGAGATAATTTTTCCCCCCATACAGCTGAGGACTGCTGATTGTCTTCATTATTTGGCCTGTATGCATGTGATGTTATGTTTAAAAAGAAAGCAAATCTTCCTCACCAACACTGGCAGAAAAGTGCTGATAGGAAGTATGGTTTAGCTTCTCTTTATTTGGCAATATCTATCTCTACTGACAAATCAGGATACCTTCCCCCTGTTTGCTATCAGTGTCTCCATCAACTATGTCTAACAACTGTAGTCCCAATTTACCAGCAGACTATATAGCACAAAAGGAAGTCTCAGAAGGTTCTCCATCACTGCCAGACATCTCATTACATACAGCAAATTTACATTTTCTTCTGACTTACTGCACTATTAAAACCAATATGAGAAACTTCCTGTTCTTCACAGTTTGTCTGATACACCTATAACAATGTCGAGCACGATGTAACAGCACCTTAAAGCAAGTACCAATCATGGATGTAATCCTGGGACTGCTGAATTCAGTAGCAGCAAGTCTAGTCAAATCTTTTCACCTCGACAGAGCTGGCATATAGCTGCTATGAGGAGAACTGGGTTCTGTGAGAAGCATGGCCACCAGTACCCATCCAGGACAGCAAGAACCCATGGTACAGCTCAGAGAGCACCAGGCAATACAGTAAACAAGTCAGCATGATTTACCCCACTTGTTAAGGAGAATTACTCCCCGATAGAAAGATGCTGCTTGTCAGCACAGGTATCTCTGTGAACTACCATACTGTACTTTTGAAGCACGTCAAAAGGGATTCACGGCAAAAAGCAGAGCCCACATGGTAATCACATGAATATCTCTCTCACAGCAAAGTCTTCATTCATTCAGCTGACTACATTGCTATCTTTTAGTACATGATTTCTGGGAGGCTTTTTGCCCCGTCTCAGGCAGATAAGGAAAGGCCAGTAAGGGGTTAAGTAACATTAGCCATGCTGCTGCTCCTGCACACCTCTGCACAAGTCAGCAGCACTGCCTACCAATGCCCGGAGAAGAACCAGCCCACATCACCTGCTTTCTCAGCAAACAAGAAGAAAAAAAAAAAAAAAAAAGAAAAATTGCAAGCTGCACTAGGGAAGGGACAACCATCTCCAACAGGTGTAAATCAACCACAGCTCCCACATAGGAATCTGTGTCTTGCAACAATCCTACCAAAGAGAATGGCCAAATGACAACAATCCAGCCCTGACAGTATTATGCAAAGAGACACCAAAGGATAGTTTGACAACAGATACTTATACGTAAAATAAAAGCTGTGCCTTAGAGAGCTTTCATTTTTGTTTGCAAGTCAGAGTTATCAAACAACACTCATTTTTCACAAAGATGTGTCCCTGCCTAACTCACTGGGAGGAGGTGAGACTGATTAGCATCAACTCAAAATCCCAGCCATCCTTTGGTGGGGGCTCTAAGGACTTCAAGCAGGGTTTGGAGATGAGAGAAGCTTAAAAGGATGCTCTGAAGACACAGAGCTGCATGTGATCAAAAACAAACTTTGTTTAGAAAATCCTCCTGATCCTCAAAAATCTCTGTCATCCAAAACAAGAGCTTACAGTGCCAAATGATCTGCCTGATGCTCACCAGTCCCTGGGTTTTCTAGAAGTTGCAGGCATGTCAGGATAAAATGTAGTAACTTGCATTCACATTGTGTATTTATGCTATTCCGTGCATCCCCATACACCCTCTGTATAACTGTGCCCATACCTGCATCAGCTCATTGCAAGTCCTTTTTCCAGCTCACTCTTGCCTTCTTCTCTGAGACCTTCCATACATAGCAGAAGCCAACCCCCTTCACTGGGCACACAATCTGGAGTCTTTTCTCCACGACCACATAATTCCTCTACCCTATTCCCCCAAAGACAAACAACAGAAAGGGCAAATCAACCTGAGAGACAATTTTAAAACCAACAGCTTGGAAATTATTTCAATGTTAGATTCAAGTTTGAAGGTCACCTTTATATTACCTTTAATGCTTGCAAGACAAAAAAAGAAAGGTTTCAGAGGTTCTGAGTGCCTACAACTGTCTGTGGTCTGTAATGTGTAACATTTGTGCTCTCTCTCTCTGTGAGACTAGAGATGAGCTACCATGTGTGAGTGAGGCAAGGTAAGAAATGCATTAGCAACACATCTGCCTTTGAGAGGGCATTGTTCCTTGTATTTCCAGCTTGCATTAATACACCTCTTTTGCTCAGTTCACTTGGTTCTTTCACAGAGACATCTCAATAGCTCTTCAAGAGACACAAAATAGAAGGGCACGCCTTTGAACTTGAATCAGTTCAGTGATATAAAGCATTATCCAGTAATAATCCAGGTTTTTCTGAAACCTCAAAGGATCCAGCAACTGCTATTAAATACAGTTGCTGAGCAGAGAATACCAAGCAACATTTACACCTTAAGAAATTATTACATGCATTTTCCATATTCTGTATGATTCTCCATTGGGTCACATTCTTTTTTAACAATTGCAGCTTTCCAGTTACAGAAAAATTTTGATTACAGCAGCCAACACCACTAAAGTAATACCTACCAAGGAAAACAGAGACAGACTAGCAAAGGCACCTTACAAGAGCTCCTGAAGCAGGATTCCAAGTCGCGCCCCGGATTCACACTACCAGCTGCTGCCACTGAACCCAGCCACAAGCAGATACCCAGAAAAAAGATTCCCTGCTTTCTGATGCAAACCACTAACTTGCCTTCACCATAAAGGGCTGATGGGTCACTCAAGCTCAGGCAGGCAACGGACTGAATAGGCAAGAGCAAATTTAGGTCAGCTGGATGTGGTCCTTAAGGCTGCTACTACATTTTTTGCAGAGGATAAGCCACTGGAAAAAAAGCTCTTGGTCTATCTCACAGCAGGCAGATAGCCTTCAGCTGTGGGAGGCATTAACATCTAGCCATTGAAGGCAATGGAGCTATAACAATTTACAGAGCTCTGCCCACAGGCCTGGAGCTTCTTGCAGGGTTACGTCCCAGACCTCTTTTTTTTCAGGTCCGTTACTGCTTAATAATGAAGAGCAAGGGTAAATAAAGTGTATAAATATAAAAACGTTAAAGTGATAACACATGCATAATAACAAGTATCAATTTGAATTATAGTCATGTGTACAGCAAATGAAGTCTTACTGTATCTATTGATCAGAATACTTAAGAAATGCTTAAAAAAATACTGAAGTGTGAAATAGATTAAGTTTTCAAAGACATATCAGCAGCTGCAATTCCTTAAAGCTTCCCCAAGTATGAAGTTTCTAGATAACTGCTTCAACTATGCATTGTAAGATAAACAATGTAAATAGGTACTTTGTTTTTCTGAAGTGAAAAGGATTGATCTTGTAGCTTGATTTCTGCTGAAGCCTGCAAGATTCTTGAGTAATTTCATTTCCACTGATCAGGAAAAAGCACATTAAGGTTAACAAGTGTTATGTTTACTAGTCCTAATCTAAACTAAGAGTCAACAAAACAGATCCACATCATCTCAGAAGGATTTAGTTGTAAACAGGAGATTTGTTGCTACAACAAATTAGACATTAACTCAAATACCTGTAGGATCTCTTTTCTTTACTAGTCAGGGTGGAAAGATGCTCAGAAAATATATGAATTTGTACTCACTTTGTCAAAAGTCCTCTTTTCTGCTTCACAGCCTACCAACTGATAAAATCCTCTGCAACTTGTTGGTTCTTAAAAAAAGTATTCTTAGACTCAGTTTATGTCATCTATCCTTCTTCTAATATGCAAATTCAAAGTGGTGCAAGTTTGCACCCCCCTACCAAAAAAGCATCCCATTAGACTCCCAGGAATCTGAGGGCAGAGCACGCCATTGCAAAGACCTAAATTAATGCACCTCAAGTAAACTACTGTGCTTTCCCTGGAAGCTACGAGTCTCAGCTAAAAGGCAGCAATTTATAACAGGCACATTTCAACATGTTTGTATACAGTGAATCATGTTTAAATTAATCCCAAGATTATTCTTTTTAATCATGCTAGGAATCTACCTTTAGGCCTACCTGTTTTATTTCTTCTTCACAATGAACTAAGAGCACACAAGGTCATGTACTGCTTCTCAGGAATAAACGGTTGCTAGGCTTGACCTGATCATTTATGGTTGTGAACACATTTGGAAGCTGTTAGCCAGATTGGGCTCTCATCAACACTTTTTTTCCTTGTAGTAAGTCTTTTTTTTTTTTTTTTTTTTAACTTATCACCTATATAAAGCTTTGGGAAAAAAATTAAACTGTTGGTTTAAAAGGATTAAACCACATTATTACTGCAGAAGTGTATCTTGCCTTGAACAACCTATATATTTGAAAATAATATTCCTTTGTATTCAAAGAACTTTTTTTTCTTTTAAATGGGAAAGTATGAATTGTATAGTAGACTAAATTTGATTCTCATTTTCTTATGGAATGTGCTTACTCTGGACTAGAAACTGGGACTCATCTGATCAGATTTAAACATCTGTATCTGACTTGGTTGTCAAGGCTCCTGTAATAATAAATTAAAATTAACGTGGCACTTCTAGGGCACAAATAATTTCATACTAAAGCATACCGAAGCAGGTATCTGAAGTAAGTTAGGTGAATAACACCTATTTCTCTTCAGAAAGGCAAGCTAATTCAAATGCAGACAATTGCCTTGTACATGCATAAAGCTAATAAAATTAATTCCACACAGATATGATCTGTGGTGGTGGTGTGGTATGAAGCATTGCTTACAAACTAATAAAACAGCCTACATCTGTTTGATGCTGTTTATCCCTAACAGTTATTCAGGCCTGTTCTACATAGAAATTGGAGTCATTGCTTTATGCATTAAATTGTTTGTTCTCCCTACTCTGGGTAACTTGAAGTTCTTCTTATGTTTTAGAAGAAGGGAGATGCCTAGATGAATAACCCAAGGAGAAGACAACAGGCATACAGTGTCCTAATAGCTGATCTCAGGAACTTCGTTTCAAGAAAAACAAGCATGTGATTAGTGCCCTGTGGATGGTCATGCTCTGGGACTGGGTGGCTTCTGGTACTTCCAAGTCTCAGCATACATTTCCCAGCCTTCCAAGAGTAAATCCATAGGAAATAATTTTGTTGTGAGGATGTGAAATTATTAGCTCAGTGAGGTTACCACGTTACCACCAGCCAACAGCTGGATGGTACTTCCAAAGGGAACACTGCAGAAGGTGAATCACAGATGTGCTGCTATATCTGCTGCTCAGGAAAGCTTTCCTCAGCATGGCATTCCTTTTGTACTAATAGAAACTATAGACTGAGACAAGTATTACATACTCCTTTTATAAGAATTTTATTTGGGAGATTGAGAGAGGAAACAATGTGAGCTGTATGCCAAAGATTATGCACCTGCAACCTAAAAACTTGAAGTTTTCAGACTCCAGTCAAAAGAATCCCAAGTAAAGAATTGTGGGACTGACAACAAGAGGAAAATGTGAGAATTAGAACATGGGCTAAGGATTTGGGGGCAGTAGATTTAGTAGAAAACCATGCTGCACAGTTAGTATGGGCTTTAAGGAAAAAATGTGGAGCTGAGTAATGTTCACATCACATTTATTCATCCACAGTATTTTAGTTTTGTATCAACATGATACTGCCAGATTACCTTAGAGATACAAGAGAATAAAACCAGTGAGTTTCCTGCATTGTAACGTCTATGCTTTTTGGCAAATTAATTTTTGAAGTTATTTTACATAGATCACACTTTTTTCTTCCACTCCTACAACTATGAGCTTATTCTGCACATGGGCTCTTTTTGCAATACCTTACTGCAAGAAGTATAAATACAGAGGTAGCAAAAATAGAAGGACTACCTTCACACCTTCTCAACAAGAAGATAGATATATTTTACTGATATCCAAAAAGCTTTGCTACCACACCCCCCAGAATTGAGCCCAGACCACATCTGCATTGCTTCCGTGATGCTATATGTATGCATCAACGTCATGTTCTCTCTATGGGGAAAGTATTTGCTTTCTCCCCTGTAATGATAACAAAACTTTCTTCCTAATTTGTTCTGGAGATTTGAGTATTACAGGAAGGGGATGTTGTTCTCTGTGGCTGGCTGTGAGACACACAGGGACTCTCCACATTATGCTATGAGGACAGGGGTCACTTGCATTACTTACAGCGTCTGTAGTTTACACTTTTCAATTAGGAGGTAATCAGCATGTCATTATGAGTAAAAATTGTTGGAATGACCTTTGGACTGTTTTTTATCTGGTGAATCCCCATGGGCAGCTTGACTGAAGGAGTGACAGGAGAATGAGCTGAGCTAGACTCATGATAAATAAGAACAATTATCACACTTATTATCTGATAAATAATGTATCATGATTTGCCATTAATCCATCACAAAACACCTACTTCAGGAAAAAGCCTGCAGCCTGACTTCCTTTTATGCATCCCACTTAGTGTCAGGTATTTGTGCTAAAGGAACATAAAAGGAGTGTTTACTCAAAAGCAGACAGCCGCCTCTGCATCCTTGATCATTTCAATCAGGGAGGATGAATTATGGCCCTCATAGAAGCAACAAATTGATTCTTCAGACTCACTGCTGTATGTTTAAGTACCAGAGACCCATCACAGGAAAAGGTACTAAACACTCTGACCCTCTAGCTCAGAAAAGACTTCAAAGCACTTCACACATTACAGAGATTATTCTCCTTTTTTCATGGGTAAGTGCACTAAGATACAAGACAGACAGACCAATTTTTTTTCCAAATGCAGTACCCAAATAGCAGGACCTGGACTTGCGAGCAGGGCAGCCTGCCCTGGGATTTCTCCAGGGACTCCCATATTTGCTGCTGCTCCCCAGCTCGTGGGTTCTCATCCTTTCCACCAGGACAGATCAGTATATAATATCACACACTAACAGGTATTAATGAAATCAGCACTGATATCCATTTTCCATAGAGTACATTAGCTGCTGCCCCACAATCAGTTGAGTTGTAATTGCTGCAGGGATCAGAGGCACTGAGCTATTAAAGATAATCTCTGTTTCTGTCTGATTTTATTCTGTACACATTTGTGAATGAAGCGCTCTGCTTTCCAGCATCCTAGATGGACCCCTACATAAAATATTCGGACTTTTGAGTTGAGTATCACCATTCATATTAGACACCCAACCTTAGTGGAAGTGGTTTGACTAAAATCACAGAAGAAATCAGTACCAAGACCAGCACAAAACCAGATTGTACACTCCTGCCCCTGCTACAGTTGTCTGGCATGCGGAGGTCCTTCTGCCTGAATGAGGTCAATGTCTGGAGATTAAGCCCAGAGTGAGAACTCACCAGCTAAATAATACCATTCTCTAGTAAAAAACAATACCGACTGAACATGGGTTTACTCATTAGTACTCAGCAAATGCTGAGCCTGTACATAATCCATTAAATACACTCTAATGGAGGAAGGAAAGACAAAACTATCCTGCTACACGCTTTCATTACAGCAATTCCAACAAGCAAAAATGCATTCTAGCCACTGACCTGGACATCTTGAAAATTCACTACCTTTTTCCCAGGATATTTTAATTTATTGATTCAATGCCATTTTAAAGCATTTTTTGTTTGGTTTTTTGGGTTTGTTTTTTTTTGTTATTATTAATAATTTCTTTTCTTTAAATTTATTTCTGCTTTTATATCCTTCAACCCTGGTTCTCATTATAGTTCTAGATTGGAAAGCTGATATTTAAGAGCTGTGCATACTTGCTCAGGTATTTAAAAGTCTTGCAGACAGCTGTTTCTAATTTTTTCAGTATTTTCTTCACACATTTCATAGCATTTCCTTTCCATCTTCACATTTCCTCCTGTGTGCCCCGATCCTCCTAAAAACATGCTTTACCTCCACACCATAAACAATAAAGCCCTAAGTAGTCAAGCTAATGGAGAGAAAAATTGTTTTCCATTCCAAAACACAGAACTATTGGGCTGTTTCAAGTACCGTATTTTCAAGTCTAACCCAGAACTCAGCAATATTTCTTTAAAAGGATATTTGAATATAGGCTTTCAGGAAACATGCACTTTCAGGTAACTTACACAGTATCAGAGGCAGAAGGGAATCAGAGAAAGAAGGGGAACACTGAGGAAAAGGCAGCAGGCTACCAGAGGAAAGGATAGAAAAAAAGAAGCTACTAGCAGAAGAGTCTTAAGGGAAATTTTACCTTAAATTTTACTCTTCCATGATTTAGACACAAAAAGCCCTCACAGCAGTTAACCTGCAAATTGGGGCTTTCTGATTAATTAGGGATTCCCCCCCACCTCTCCAAAAAAATAAGCCTCATTTTTATTTCTGAAAACGTAGTTCAAAAAATATCAAATGCTTTACAATGACACTGCCAATTTTCCTGCAGTTGTCCAGCTGTGCCTTCTCAATTGTCCAAATCTGGAAGGTTTCATGGCCAAACATACATAATCTTAAAGATGAACATTAAATTTTTGGACCTTTTACTCCTTTATTGAGCTCCTAGCTTCTTAGAAATCAATTTTTTGAGGATTAGTTTGCTATTAAAGATTTTTCACCAATAATCTGGCTCAGGTGGAGTTTTTATTAATGAGCTTTATTAATCATTAATCAAGTTTCCTAAAGATCCAATTTACTGAAAAAATGACATTTTTATAGACTATTCTTGCCACATTTTTTATACACCAGTTACAGTTACACCAAATGGGTAAACACATTTTGAGAGAGATAACCTTAGCAATAAGTCCAAGATGGCCACTTAAAAGTAAATACTTTTCCCCTTTAAGTACCTGCTTTTATGTCCATATGCATGTTTCTGTGTTCAGCACTCCTGGAGTTTCAGATAATGAATTTTTCTAGGACTACCCTGTGCCTGACTATGATATTTCTGGCTTTGAGTATTTGAGAAAAGTTTATTCAGCCACTCAAGGAAAATGCTTCTTTTTTTTTTTTTTTTTTTTACTGATGTATCATCAATGTTAAAGGTTGAAAATAGAAATCTAGCAACAATTGGAAATTTCTGTGGAGATACCTGAATCTGATTGTCCTTAAAATACATGCAAATTTACTGTATTCTTATTATTGCACTCAGCCTCCTCCACATTTTGTGCACCAGACCTTCTCCTTTGCAGGGAAGGCTTCAGAGAGCACAGCTGCATGGCGGATGTATTTAACTACCAAACCATGACCAAGGCACTAGCATATAACCCTGTGATGACACATAAAGCCAACAGACCACTATGCCTAAGATTGCTGGGGTAATTCTGTTTTCTGTTCTATTTCCCACAATAAAACAGCATTCAAATGCTGGGTCAGACTGAGAACACTATCTCATCTTTGAGTAGAAAGAACAGGTAGAGATGAGGCTATTTTGTCCATATATTGAGTAATGAAGGAAGATAATCAAGAATATGAAGGCAGACAGCACTGCCAAAGTAGATGAGTAGGCCCTGGCTGAGAAAGGCATTTCTCCTGTTGCTCCTTGCTTGTAGTGCTATTATTCTCACATTAAAATCCAGCAGGGGAAAATACTGAAGCAGAATGAAGCAGGCATTGCTAAAAGGCAAAGGCGGGGGGTGCGGGCAGGAAAGGAAAGTTTACTAAGAAAATATGATCTGGTAGAGCACTGAAAACTGAGCAGCTCTTACTTAGGGCACTCTGTATCCTCAGGGAAGTGCTATGAATCACAGCTCTGACTTTCATTAATGGGGTTCAGCTGCAGCTGGGCTCATGGGATCTTATAGTTGCACAGCATCTCTCAAGAAATTTCCAGCACCCAACTAGTCAAGCTGGAAAGTAAAGTAACAAAAAGTGTGAAAAACTAGTATTTTCAATCACATGCATATGTACACACACACCAAAACAATCCAAATCATGAAAACACTGCAAATTAAAGGCTAAAGATTACTTACGTATAACAAAGAACTGATAAGATGATTGAAAGGAAAAAAAAAAAAAGTGTACAAAATCAGGAAGCAGGTGCTAGAAGGATCCCACAGTTTTAAAGGTCTAGTAGAACGAATAGCTAGTGCCAATGACTTTCCTAAAAATCTTTGAGAACAGGCCCAGTCCCAAAGGGCTGCAGTGAAGGAAATGAACTGCCCATCTTTAGGAAGGAAAACCCAACAACTGAAAAGACCAGAAATTAGAAACTCACATTCCAGTCATCGGCAGATGTGCAACTGCAGAGACTTTGAAGTATGCTAGGAGAAAACAGACCTAACAACCTGGACGGCAAAAAAATGTGGGAAATGTTCGGTAGTAGTGGGTGGGAGAAAGTACTAGTGCCCAGACATTGTTCCCTTGCCATTGTGATTACATCAGTTGAATTACTAAAATTATATTCATTAAATTAAATTCATTATTAAATTCATAAATTACATTAAAATTCATTAAGGTAGAGAATATTTATTAAACACTAAGAGCAAAAATTATAGCCCTCCACCGCCTTGTCTTTATGCCTATATTTAACAAGCCATTTGAACACATTCAATTTTGATTCTCAATGTTGGGCATGCCACAATACTTCCATTTTTATGCTCTTGAAAAGAAATTATGCAGGACAGCTGGCAATGCAATGAGCTGCTGAGCCAGCAGAGGGAGCAAAGAAGCATACGTCACCCCCAGATATTCTGGTGTTAATTTGAAGTTTAATTGCAATTAAAATACTAACTACATAACAAAAACAAAAAATATTTGCATTTTTTAAATCTAAAATCTATAGGTTAGATTAGACTGCATTTTATCCTGCCTTATGATGGACTGAGAATTAGAACAAAAGCTAAAATTGCAACCATTTTCATAAGACCAGGAGTTTCAGCACCTGTCTGCTGCAGCCTGGACTTAAAAAATGGGAGACATAACTTCATAATATTTGTGCTGGGGAAAATATGTTCAGATTGTCAAGGGTTCAGAAGTCACAGGCTGGGGAACCATAGATAGTCCGTAGCTCAGCTGGATGTGACCCTCCAGACTACAACCACTGAAGTAACAAAACAGGATTTTGTCTGACATGTCAACATCAACCTGGCGCTCCTGACATCATCTGCTCAGCAACACCATCAGCACAAGCTCTTCCAGTAGCTTTAGGCAGAATTCATTATAGTTCTTTTATATTGGCTTGGCCAGTACTAAACGACTGCAAAGTATCTGTAAGGTCTGGATTATGGGCTTTGCAAAAAGGACTTCTGGCAGTAAACCTAAGAGTTGGTGCCAGATCAAGAACAGGAATCAGGAATATGCCAGGATGAGAAGGAGATGCAGCTATAGGTAGCCTGGTGCCCTGGCTGCACCCCAGCTCTGGTTCTGTGCCACCCATATCAAGTGGGATATCATTTAGGAGAGCAGAAAGAGCTACCTTGGCAACACAGGAACAGGAGAGGAACAAGCTGGCTTACCCAGACCTTTGCAACAGGCTGTGCAAGAGCACAGGCATGGTCTAGGTCAGGGGTGTCAAACTACGGCCCGTGGGCCGGAGACGGCCCCCCAGGGTCCTCAGTCCGGCCCCCGGTATTTACAGACACCCCCCCGCCTCCCCCTGCCGGGGGTTGGAGGGGGGAAACCAAGCAGAGCAGATGACTGCCTGCCACTTCATCCACGTGCCGGCCCCCTGTTTAAAAACTTTGAGGATCCCTGGCCTAGGGTAACTGTGGCTTCTCCAGCATCTGAGCAGTTCTGCCGATCTTCTAGCATCAGGGTTTGAATTGTTGTCACTAGCACACTCATACTCACAGGCTTAAGCTGATTGACAAGAAATTAAACCTGAAAGGATCCTTTTGCTGATGCTCATTTTCATCAGCTTGCATTTCATTAAATGTTATTCATTTGCATTGTGTGGTACCACATTATTATACTTACCAAGCCATTAATTGCAAAGCTAGTAAATAACAGCAGAGCAGCCTGCTGTCGCCTCTGCCTGCCTAGAAAAATTTAGTACCCACATAGGCCACGGGAGCTGTAATCAGAAAGAGCAGCAGCCAGAATCTGTAGTAGCCTGTGAGTAGACAGTCTTGGTACACAGTGACTCTAAGTGGTTTTTTGGCTCTAGAAGCACTACAGGTGAGAACTCTGAAGCCCGCTGCTCTTTTGGCCTCTCTGCCTTTTAGTTTTCTAGCATCTTTTAAACTGCCTGTCAGCCAACTTGCTCTGCTTTTAGCACAACATTTGAAACAGGAGTGGTTCAGCCTACGAAGTCTGAAAAGCAGCTGCCCAAGCATGTCAGCTTTCAAAAAAAAAGGCAGGGGGCGGGGGGGGGGGGGGAGGTGCATGGGGATATGTGAAACTTGCAAACATTTCATAAATCTCTGTATTACTTTAACCAATACTTAAGACCAAACAGAATAGATGTCAAGTGTGAGACACAGTGTATTTGTGGACCGTTGTTCATAAAACTCAGTCACTCTGAGCAGCTCTCACATTGCTGCTGCAGCCTTGAGGTTATACACGGCTGTTTTTCTCTGACAGCTTAACAGATCTGCAAAGTGACTGAGGGAGCAGGGCAGCTCCAGCTCTGCCCCTTGTCCCATCACAGTCCACCTTGTGCCTGCCTGCGCAGGACTGCCAGGTGCCTGGGGCCATGCTAGGAGCACAGCTGCCCCGCCATGCCTTGTGGCTCTGCACAGCGTGACTGCACTGGAGGTCACTGCGGCTGCAGATTAAGAAGGGGCTCCTCTGAGCATGATCTGGCATTTGTGTTGTCACTAGAGAATTAGGAAAATGAGCTCTCTCAAAGACCCCTCTGATATCGTGGAGACAGCTAATGCACTGTACCAATTCTGCCAGAGACTTGTGTCAAACAAAATTCAAAGGTTGAGAGCACGCACAGGTTAAGAAGAAGCCAGAAGTTTTCCATCAGGCAGCAGGGTCCGCACACCACACCACCTCCCTGGAAGTTAAAAGTAAAGAGATAAGCATGGGGCCTAATGCAGCTGCATGCACACACACCCATACCCTGCCGTGACTTGTTCTCATTTCAATGTAAACAATACCCATGCACCAAAGAAAAATTAATCCCAGGCATGCAAAGACTGCACTGCTGCCTTCTGCTTTACAAAAGGAATACAGCTCTGCAAGAGCAAGGAGGTGCCAGAGGCCCTTCTCTTCACCTGTACCTCACGCTTATGCATCTGGGGTAAGCAAACAATGCAGATAAGAGTCTGTGATTAACAAGCAAAAAACTCTTGCACCAGCACACTTATCTTCCATTCTTTGGCCTCAAGAGGTGCATTTCATAACTATTTGGTCCTCTATCAAAAGCAATGTTGTATTGGCCCTAACTGCTACTTTCTGTAAAGTCTTTACAGACAAAAATAACTGTTTGTGCCTGCACCATTACCAGCTTACATCTGACTTACAATTATAGGCCCAATACTACCATCACTGGAAACCTCAGAGTCCATACTCTATTCTCCCCCCATTTTGAATAACACCCTCATCACTGTAAGTATCTACTGCCTTCCAGAAGTATATTAAATGATGCAACAAAGTAATCTCATTTTCATTCCAGCTGGAAGCTGATGCATGGGATTTTAATTATTGATTCATTATTGGTTTGTTGGTTTTATTTTTTAAAACGTGCTGCTCTGTACATGCTTGTTATTGAAAACAAGCTCTGCCTACACAGAGCAGCTGCAGGATCACACACTGTGGGAAACCTCTCACGTGGGGTTCAATGTACTGTACCGCAAATGTCTGTCTTTTGATTTAGTGCCTTTCTCTGGATTCATGTAATGTTCTTCTTTGTTGGTACTGTTGTGGTTTTTAGGAAATTAAGAAACAAAACAAAGACTAAAAACTATTCAAAATAATTAAGAGCAGAAAATCGTTTTGGTTTAGAATATATGGCAAACACAAAAGGGGCTTTAAGAGGAACTGAAGAAACAAAAGGACTGATCATTCAAAACTAGAGATCAGTGATGAACTTCAAGATCAGACATTTCAAAGACTTCAACCACTTTAAAGTCACATGCCCCAGACTGATGTGCCAAAGGTTTCACACCCCCATCATTGCAAAAATCTAGGGCTAGTTCCTCAGCTAGTGTCAACTGATGAACACAGGTTGAATTCAGTGTAGCCATACTGGTTTACACAAACTGATAATCTCATTCTTAGATTCATATACTTGTACAAGCTGTAATTCTTCATTCAGATGAATAGGCTATAGAGTTAGTTTTAATTAGGATTAGTTTTCACTCAAGAAAGTGATGTATGATAAGATATACATGTTACATCCCGAAGAATATGCATAGCTGTGTGAACAACCGCCATTGTTCCCCTACGCTTAGAGATCAGTTTTGAGGACTTGGCCATATGTGTTTCCAAGACCCTGGAATATCAAGTATAAGAAAAATGGAAAAAGTAATTTTATGCCTACCAAAAAAAAAGAAAGAAAGAAAGAAAAACAGAGGAAAGTACTCATAACTCTCACCATAAGCAACGTGATCTTTTAACCAATGTGATCTTTTAACCAGCCACCTCTGTCTTACCAGTATACAGGGTAACTACAACTGTACCAGCCACAGCCTAACACCAGGATTTGGAAGCCCCGCTAGCAAACTGAATCAACAGATGCAATCATCTACCTTGCCAAAAATGATTCAACTGAAAGCCCCCCTAGCTACAGCAGCACAGAGGTCTGCAAGCAAATTAGTCAGCTCAGAGTTCCACATTGCTGCAGCGAGCCTGTTTCCAGCATCTAAGCTACCCATGTGTGATGTGTTTGTACCGCATGAAGAAGTAACCTTGCCCTCTGATGTGCCCTCATGCAGTTTCTCTTTGACTTCAACTTTGTAGTAAGGGATAGTAGTTTATTGCTGCCTCACACTATCTTCTACGGCCAGTAAGGAAAGGAGTCTTTACTCTTCTCTTTACTCCAGTGTCCTCTCACATTTCTCACCCATCCACTCTGGAGAAGAAAGACATCTAGCATATTTGAATCAATTCCCCATAGCAACTGCTTCCTACTGCAGGTATGTGATCCAAGGCATAATGTCATCCTTAAAGGTTATGCCCATCCTGTTCACTTTCTTTAAGAAAAAAAAAAACAACCACAAAACAAAAAAAACACTTTTAATGGTTTTCTCCTGAGAGGGAAAATGACCTTTCCTTGCAGAAAAACATACTAGCTGCACCATTAATGCTGAGGAGTCAAGTCCTCGCTGCTTTGATTGAAGAGCTGTGTGAACAGCCAGCCTCCTCGCACTGCTGTAAAACTGGAATGCCGCATTTTGTGCTGCTTACGCTAGCTGCTGTCAGTTGCACTTAATGCAAATGGTACATGTGCCAGTTACTGTACATTGTAAGTTTTCCTTTTATTTAATAGAAAGACCCCTTTCCACCCAAAAGTCATGACATTTAATGTGCCACATCAAGGAATGCCAGACATGGTCTGGTATCAATGGTTTCAATATTACACATGTACCTAGTAGGCATATATGTTAGAGAAAATCGGCATCATTTAATATTAAAGTACCTCATCACCTTGTTTATGACACTCAACTTAACTGATAGAGTTCATTATTACTTAAAGTTCTCTGTTCAGCGATGTTCTTCCTACTCCAGAGACAAAAGATAAGTGTTTGGCCAACTGAGCCGTTCGAATATGTAAGTATCCTTGATCTTCTTCATTCACAAACTTGCAGCTCTTCATTCCTAAAATAAAGCTCTGACTATATGGGGGTGTGGGGGAGTACTGTGTTTCTCTATTTCTTGCCTTTTTGTGACAGAAAACTCACACTTTGGAATAATGAATTATCTTTCTTAATATAAAGACTAGTTGTAAAAAGAAACCAATACTATAGATTACTGTAGGGATGTACAGGCTGTGCCTCTGTTAAGCTTTGGTTTAATGCATTAAATTTTTGAACATTACCCAAAGTATACAGACTACTTTACGTGCATTAATACCCAGGACATCAATAGCAGGTATTAATCATACAACCTACCTGCTTTTTGAAGACATGTATCTGGGTATCATAGATGATGCCTGAAGAAACCCAGGTACTCATGGAGTGTTTCAGGACCAGAGGTTCCTGCAGACTGGAGTTACCCACTGCTGTTGCACATCTTTTTCCAGCTCAGTAAGAGCAGAGCTGAGTACCGGCCTGTACAGAGTATCACAGACAGAACAACACCTGTAAGTTACACTTCATATGCATTCCTACCAGTTAGTCTATATATACTCATGGCTCCAAAATTGCGAGGCTTATAGCACCTCTTAGTTTAGTATTCCTTTGCCCTAATACTACGTAACAGTATTAGTGGATATTTTCCTCTCTAAAATGCCCCAAGTCCAGTGCATTACTATTGCCTCGAGTGGAGAGGGACTGTACGGTCTTCCATGCATCCATCGGGATGTATTCAAAAGCCATTGCCCTGCACAGTGGAATAAGACTGACTTTTCTGTATCTTAGCAAGCTCACACATAAGCATCTGTCTTCAGCAAGGCTTGCCCCTGTGATTACTGCCCTGCTGGCACTCTGCAGCAACAAGCACATCCTTTGAAACCATCAGGAAATGGAGGCACAAACCCAACACAATACAAGGGAATCAATCTTGCAGAGAAACTTGGGGGGGGTGGGGTGCGGAAATCAGTATGAATAACTTCATGTTATTCAACATTAATAACTTGCAGGATGTTTTTCAGTTATAGATGGTCAAATGAAGAGCTAAGCTGGCATCTGAAATTCAGGGGGCAACTTGTGTTGCTCAGGTCTAGTATTCAGATGTTTATAATTATAAGTCACTCATACTTAGTCTCTTACAGTGACATGGCCTTTCCTGCCCTGTTCCCAAGCCAAGCCAAGTGTGAGGGCATCTGCCGGCAGCGCTGACCTGAGCCCTGCCACCTTCCACCAGGCAAACACCCCAGCTCCCACCACAGCCTTGCCTGCTCAAGGATGGCTGCAGCTAGGAGTATTTTAGTGGCAGTTCATTGTCTGAAATTCATTTCAACAGAAAAATGCCTGGAAACATCCTCAGTGTATCCCAGCCTTGTATTTTCTTTGCCAGAAAGAGGCGTCCCTCCGCGTGCTGCCAGAGGAGGAAGGCCAGGCCGGGCGCTCCCCCAGCCCTGCTGCAAGGCCCCTGCCCCCAGACCCCATCTTCTCAGGGGGGAAACCCACCTTTCCTCAACCCATCCCTGTCCCTGCCAGGCCAGAGCCGGAATGCCCAGGGCCTCAGGGTCCCCAGCCGGGCTGAGGGGGGCCCTGGGCAGGGCGGGGGTCCCCAGGTGGGGCTGGCGGGCTGGGGCAGGCTGTGGAGCGCTGCAGCCCGGCTCCAGCAATGCGGGTGCAGGTACATGAAATGGCGTCTCATGGAACGGCGCCTCATGGAATGGCGCCTCATGGAATGGTGCCTCACGGGCCTACTGGCAGAGACCTACCCTGGCTGCCTCCGCTCCTGAACACAACTGAAAATGCTGTCTGCTCTGCCCTCACACGGAAACTGGTGATGGGTAGTTAAATTGGATAATTACCAAGTGAGAAGTGCATAATTAAGAAACAGTCACCGTGTACCTTTGGAAATCTGTGAGCAGAAGATGGAAGAGGTGCCCGAACCACTAAAATAAATGGTTTGTCCAGCTCATTACCCGATCAGCAATGGTCTGGGGGTTCTTGGATGCCCTGGCAGCATTATAATTGGTGCCACTTCCATTACATCTTTTGTAGTGCATTCTTACAAATGCTAATTTATGCCTAGAAAGTAATAGCTTTATTTCTTACCTCACAGAAAAGCAGATGAGTGAAAGCCTGCTTCTGCAGAGCAGAGGAGATTATCAGGGGCTCAATGACTATTGGTTTTTGCATTTGCCAAAACACATCCTGCGACTCTGCTAGGACACTTAAAAAACAAGGACATTCAGATCCTAATACAAAACAGACTAAACAGGTCTGGGGGGGGGGGCAAGGGAGGAGGGAATTGTACTGAGCACACAGAGCAGCCATCTCCGCTCACTCCTACAGCAGGCACGGGAGCGCTGCTACATAGTGCATCTCAAGCAAAAGGCATTTCAAAGGCGGGAAATAAAAATCAAGAAGTCCTCGTGTGCAGCCAGCTGCCTACAATGCAGCATTCGTCCCACAGCAGCCCACGGGGAGAGGAAAGAGCAAGCTGCAGATTCAAATGGGCACCTGTCTCACCAGAGTCCCATCCTGTTCAAAGGGGCCCTCAGCCACTGCTGCTGCCACTGGCATGGCTGCAGGGGAGCGAATCCTGCTCAGATTTCTTCCTCCCCACAAAGGCAGCAAAGGTTTTCATTCCGGAACTGGGGAGAAGAGAGCTTCTACTCATCCCAATGAGTCTTACACTGATGCAACAGGTGAATGAATATTCAGGGTGTTGCTGTTGCGACTGGTGAGCCGTGCTTGCTGGACAGAAAACCCCCATGCATTTTAGGTTATGACTGGCAGGGGCTTCATTGGATTTTCTGCCAAGAAGCTTCCTGACAGTCCAAGCAGTATTCCATCTAAACAACGCATTTCTGAAAACCTTAATTGAAGAAAAATCTTGCTGGAAATAGCATGGGGAACTCTTACTCTCCAAGCACGTATTTTTTGTAGCAGAATCCCAATCCCTCACTAGCAGTCCTGCTGATAAGAAAAAAAACAGGTTCTTAACCTGAAGCTAGCCACACTCAGAATTTGGTGAAGAGGGAATATGACCCAAATGGAGAACAGAAATAAGTCCCAAAACAGCTGGTACGCTTCCCACCAGGCCAGACAGGGGTAGCACACGTAGGACGAGCTCCCTTCCCATCAGGAGGTGAGGCAATGTCATTTTAGCCAGATATATTCAGCAATAAGGTTTTTATCTTACTGGCTGGGTCTTGTCCCTCCTAAAGAAATAATAAATGAGGGGGAAAGGGGGGAATGGCAGCTGTGACAGACAGTCCTATTGGTACCCAAGCACAAGCCACACAAGAACATCTGGGGCAGAAGAACTTTGCCTCACTTCAAGAAAAAAAAGACAGCAGAAGACAGCAAAATCAGAAAAGGGAGAGCAATTTTAATAGCAGGAATCAGCACTAGCATCTAGTATCCCCACTGTGATAAAGGAGACAACCTTTCTCTGGGAAGTTTAAAGTCCGGGCTGTAGACATTTTCATCTGCCACTTTAAAAAAATACTTTTATACTGTATGTCAGTATTTTCTGCTCTCTCCCTGTCATGTACAATTGCAACACCAATAGAAAGAGCCCCTGCCTCCATCCTGGATTAATACAAATGACATTTCTCCTCAACTATTTTTATATAGCTACTGTCAGTCATATCAGCTTTAAAAATCTCATTTTAGTCAGGACAGCCTTGAAAATGCTACTGGATTTCCCTGGAAGTATTTGCAAGTATTTTTATTTATTCTTATTTCCATGATGACTTCATATGATTTTCTTTTTTTTTTTTTTTTTTTTTTTACAATTTCTCTTTTCTGTAATCTGGCTGGCAATCCCATAAAGCAAGCAAAGAGCAAAGAAGCAAGCCCTAGAAGCTACAAAGTGTGGAATAATATCTAAATATCTCAACTTCAGAAGCACTTTTCCTCTAAATGTCCTTCAAGCTTTAGATTTACCTTCTGGAGAGCTTGATCTATTTTTAGTTCACAGGGTCAGGAGACCTTTCTTTGCCAATTGCAAGATGGTCAGCAGTTCAAAAGTTATTGACCAACTAGGAGAGCAATAGCACAAAACTGTTTTAGGTCTCATGACCCTGTCTCAGCCAAATGGATTGTTTTTGAGAAGCCCTGAGGATAATAAATTATATAGCCAAATAGACACATTAAAACACTGTGGCTGCAGAGAAGACCAGAAAGTGCTGTGGTGATGATAAGCCACATTTAAACTCTATAATGAGCACAGGTCAGATCATGGCTTTTAATTTACTTGGAACACAGTTGTTTGCGTATTAAGACCTCGGTTCCTCCACCAGGCAAGGGAAGCTAAACACATGACTATGAAATCTCTTCACAGTTTAATCCCAGTGAACTTCCCTCACACCATTTATCTCCCTTACAATTAATTTGGGGACAATGTCAGGCAAACAAACATATAAACAAAACCAAAGCAGGCAGTGAAAACCTCTCTCAAAAAAGAGAACAAGAGGGAAGGGCTATTAAAAGATTAACAAAGTAAGCAACCCCCATCTTTTGGTAAATTAACTATTAAGTTTATATAAAGCCACAAGAAGGAAAGAAGGAGAAACCGTAACAGAGGGCACAATGCAGAGTTTCTTGCATTGTAAAACCAAGACTCGAGCACCGGTGCACAAGCATAACAGGGTGTTAGCTGTTCAGAACGGGGCAGTTCTCCCCTACTCCAAGACCGGTGAACAGTCTGGCAGCTGAGAAAGAGATATTGGGTGTAATGGTTTGGCAGGGAGGGTTATAGGATGTGCTGTAGTGGCCTTAGACACCACTTTGCCAGGGGAACGCTACAAAATGTCCTTCTCTAATCCTTACAGTAGCCTAACTAACTCTGCAAAGCTTTCCAGAACAGACAGAAGAAAAGCAGAATGCTTTAGTGGGCCATTAACCCATTGGTGCAGGTTTATATTTTAACAGAGCTTTAGACATGCAGACTGAACCAGACAAGAAGCTTTGCTGTTGGCCCAGCCTAACCTTTGCCAGAAGGGGTCAAGTTCTTTTTTCAGACTTTGAAGTGGGTCCACTGAGAAGGTCTGAGATAGCATAAAAAGGAATAAATAGGAAATTAAAAGAGAAGAAAACCATTCAAGACTCTGTGAAGAAAAAGCCATGGCCTTTTTGACTTCTTTGAAGTTACAAAGCATCCCTTAATGTTCTTCAGTCCCTCCCTTCATGCAGCTCAGGGGGGCAATACCTGTGTCACCACTGTAGTGGGACACACCACCTGAAACAGGCCACTACAGTTCTTTTTTTTAGCATTTTTTTTTCTGTGAACTGACAGCAGCTCCCTTCGAGGAGCAGAGTCCTACAAGCCCTTTGAGTTTGCTGACACAAATTCATTCTGCATCCATAATGTCAGGCAGCTGCAAGCAATCCTAAAATCCACTTAATTCACACATACAAAAAAATTTGGATTATTAGCTTAAATATAGCTTTCCAGGTTAAGGCACATTAAATGCCAGGGTAAAGAGTTTTGCATTGATATTGACAGCAGGATCTTAGTCCCTGGGGCTGGGTGTAGGAGTTTGGCAGCTCAAGACAGTCAGACAGATATCTTCCCCTTCCCTGCCTTTAGTCACTGAAGTACCTCTGCTAGTTTGTTATTCTAGGCAGCTGTCTGTTTTACTGGTATGACAAGGCTTGAATAAGTCAAGCAACTCAGATGCACATTGGTTTTGTTCTAACACATACAAAGACTGTTTTATCAAATCAGGAAAAAAAATAATCTTAGACATAAGGAAAATGCACACAGGACATCCTACAGAGCTTGTGTGGCAGAAAGCAAATGCTACATCCCAAATTTGTCTTTTGGCGCAGCAAAATGATAACCAGAAATTCGGAAGCTCAAAGGTATATTTGGATTTCAGCTTCAACATATGGATCTACATAAGGTCACTAAAGCAAGCACCTCAACAGAAAATGCCTCTCCTACAGCTTTTCTGCATGCAGTTGACAACATGTGGGTTTTTGGTAGGGCATGTTTTCTCTCATTATTATGAACAGCACCAGGGCTTATCTGTGACTTGTATAGAAGCTGTAAATCATGATTTCAATGGAGACAGAGCATATAAGCCACGGTAACAAGTCCAGAGCTGCCTGTTACTTTCACTGGCCCTATCCTCTCCATACAAACATAAGAAGCAATGAATCTGTCATCAGTACTTACTCATCCCCCCTCATCCTCATACCTCAACACCTCATAATCTTTAATGCACTTGCCCTCACGCTATCTGAGACAGTTTTGGTGATTTTATCTCAGAGGTGAGAACTCAAGGAGAGGGATGCACACAGGCTTGGTCTCTTGCCACCTCCGCCCCCCACCCCCCACCCACCCCTTCTTCAAGTTCCCCGTTTGTAAGGTAGAGACAAAATAGCTTCAGAAACCTGTACCAGATCAGGGAATTAAACACACTTTTCAGCCTAGCACAGTAGCCAGGGTTGTGCCCCCGCCCCATGTGCAAACCCTGTTGCAGGAGGGGCAGCTTCTGCCCCAGCCCGTGGCCAGGCACAAGCACTGAGCACCAAGTATTTCTGCTGCTCGGAGGCAGGAGGGACTCCAGCTTCGCAGCACATTTCAGCACAGATCCATCTCGGGTAGTACTGTTATTAACTGTTAATTCCCTACAGCGTGTCTGATGCTGTGCGAAGGGGGTGGCTGTTGAAAGGAAGCTAACTTCACACAGTGAGTTGATACGGTTTTCGTCCTTTACCATCTCCCTCTCTCGCTTCTTTGTCTTTTCAGTCAATCAGAATTCTTTAAAACTCCACATGAAAAGTAAATAACCGGCCCCAGCTCATTCCACCTCCTAACATAAGCTGTAAATAACATATTCCCAATCATTCGTATTCTGTGACTTGAACTTTACGCTGAAGGGGTTTATGTGTGTTAGCATTGGAAACATCTCTCTAAGGCAGGCTGTGCTTAGTAGTTAATAGTTATGTGCTGCATACCTGGGCTGAGGAATCGTTATACCCCCTGTGAGCAATTCAGTATTTATATATAATGATCTCATTACCAGGCAGCTATTCCAATTTTATCTAGACTTTAATATTTCTTGAAGCAAAACAGCATACAAAGGGGGTTCAGAATGCCAACTCAATCAAACTCCGTATCGATGGGCAATTACTCAGCTGCAGGTCAGCATAAATAGAAAAAGAAAAAGGATTATCCTCCACCTAGACTAAGCTGTCTTACCTTGCTTCACTGTCTCAGTCTGTATCTAGGATTGGCACAAGCAGCTTCCCAAATGTCGTACCTAAGTGATTCGGTGAAGACTCCAACCAGAGTTGTGCAAATGCCGTGCTGCTGCTTCAGAGGATGCTGTGCAAAGATTTTCCCTCAATTTCCATCCACACGGTTCTCATCTCCTCCTCTTCTACCCTCAGAGTTTCACCCCGAGTCTTGTCTGGATCTCTTATCGTTGTTTCCACACCAGGCTACTGAGCTGGGCTGAGACAGGAGACACACTAAGAATACTCAGAGGAAGGAGGACAAGTGTTTCTCTCCTGTTCCCAAAAGTTCCTTTTCTACACACCAAGATCCTGGTCTTTATCCTGCTCTTTGTTAAACCAATTATTTTGGGTTTCTCTCGGATAAGAGAAAAAATACATGACATTCCCAGAGGATGCCCCAGCAGTCAACCTCATCAGGGTTATTACATTTGCAATCTACCACCTTGGACATGTCTCTTACAATACCAATTAGGTTAATGTGGCATTTGCATGCTCTACGTGAACTTCCCACATGGAAGCAGGCCTTTTTTTTCCTCATATTATTATAGTGGTCATAAGGACCGGCTGAGTCCTTGCAACATTTGTCACTATTTTGTCTTCCTCTTGCTCTCCTTGCTTGTTTCGGAGCTTGCGATGAAGATTGCAACGGGAGCACCTCATCGTATGAAACAGATTCGTTCTAGTGCCGCAAATTGTAATGAGAAGACGGCAGGGAATTAATCCTGTCTCGTCATGACAATCTCGAGATTGGAATCACACAGTCTTCCTCAGACCTGGACGCTGCAGCATCCATCATTCTCACCCCAGCAACACCTATGGGGCAGCAGAGAGAAAACGCTTGCACTGTGCTCCCAGCACATATGACAGTAAAAATAAAATACAACTGGCTTCTGGTTACAAATCCCAAAATATTACTTTCCTACCTAAAATATTAAGCAAAACCCATTTGTTTTAAAAACTATCTCAGAAAGAAAGAATGCCCTGCTGACCAAAATTTGTTACTGTCCAATCCTGTTACATTAGCTGTGGCTTCAGTCTGCTGAGCCCCAGACATACACTCTTTTGCCGTAAGGAAACTCAGTAGATTTTTCTTTCAAGTGGTTAATGACATATGTGAAGTGAGTACGCATGAGTATATTTTTCTTGTCTGCCGAGTTCTTGGCTTGTTTATCTGCTTAAATTTCTTTTGGCGGAACTCCAATTAGGAAACAGTAAGTATCCCTAACAGATTTTGGTTTTCCTGATCTTCAGTTTCTAAGCTGTGCTGTGTCTTCAGTGAGGGTTGTCTCCCATCTCCGTAGCTCAATGTGCAACTGTCTCAGCCATGGCAGAAAGGGCTCTGCCTTGCCTTCTCCTGTGCCCACTGCTAGAAAGTGGGTGTCGACTGGGGGCTGCCCATCCTCATGGTTATTCGACACACTTTGACTTTTCTCTTGCAGTCCTGGTAAGCCCCAGTGCCAGGCTTGGTTACATTCTGAGCTGGGGGGAAACACTCACCACAAGTAAATGATGCAAATGTATATTGTTTGTTTACACACCTGAAAAAACAGGAGGGAAAAAATGAGAGTAAATCAACTGGACCTTACACAAAAACTGACGACTGTTAAGAAACAAAAGGTAAAGTGGCAGCCAGGGAAAAACTACATGTAGAAATCATAACCTGACAACTTTAGCAACTGCAAACACATTGTTATGCCCTTAGCTTTGAAGCAGGCCCTCCTGTCACAGCCTGTCCACTTACATTCAACTAACCAATTAATCTCCCAAATCAAAAGCATCGTCCCCATCCCTATCATCTCATCACTTTCATTAGGACACCTAGATCTTTCAGGCAGAGCTGAAAATCCTAAATATGATTCGGGAAATTCTGGAAAAAGTTATTACCAAATCTCCCCATTCTACCCAAATGTAAAATATATGGTGCCTTCCTGAAGGGATGTGAGGAGCTGTTGTCATTCTCCACCATCAGCTGGTGGCACAGGGCTGCTCAATGGTTTTACACGCTGACAGGGGGAAAAGCACGGTAACAGCACCAAAGGGGAGGCTCAGACCAAGGCTGTCAGAAAGGTATTCCTGACTCAGAGATAATCTCATGTACAGTCATCATCCATAATGGCTGATAATGTAGACTAGAAGCGGTAAACGTTTGTGTGCCAGTATTGAGCAGGCCAGGCTTGTATTTTCAGCTCCACTGTACAGTCCTACCACTGAATTGCTTTGTCTGTTTGTGTTTTATTATTTGTTCCTGTAACAATGGCTTAGTTATTTCCCTGGGAAATAAGAGTGGTCTGTCAGATTATATAACCAGACTTCTGCTCATTTCTGTTAGGTGCTTGTGCACTACAAAAACATGATAATCATAGCCTCCCCCTGACGACTGTTCTCCAGCATTACATGGAAGAGGGCTGGCTGACCAGCTACAAATCTTACAAACTGCACTTACACTTACAGTAAGCTCACATTCTGTAACAAGTAGTCATAAATACTCCTATCAGAGTATTTATTGCAGCTGCAAAATCTTCTACACAAATTGGTAACAACTCAGCTAACCGTCTCCTCTTGTATGTTGTTACCCATTAGTTTTCACTCCTAATGACTAAAGTCTTATATTGTATGTCAGATGATTGTGATCTATCATGTGATGCATCAGGCAAAATACTAAATGCAACTTTCTGGCACCACCAGTAACATAAAAGGCATCTGGTGTAATGTATTATTATAATCTGTTCTGTTCACTATAACCCACAATTAATTTTATTCACTTGTGCGTTTTTTCTTTCAGACATAGATTTATTTTCAGCTAGGTTCAAAGGCTGGAAGAGGGAAATTAGGTGTTTTCATCTTTCATCACAGATACAGCGATGCAGTCCGTATCTTCCCATTCCTTCTATGGTTTACACCACAGCAAAGCAAAATACTGGTTTGATACAAGCAAAGAGATTGCTACAGGTATTGGCCATCATTAGATAAGAATATTAATGAAGATGCAGTGGCACCACCTAGCAACTGGAGCAGGGCTGCTGCAGGGCTTATCCTCCAGTTGCACACTGCATACTAAAGCCTGATCCGTACGATTTCATTAGAGAGGCTATGGCTGGCAGAATTAAGTCTGCGTTATACCTACCTGTACTGTAATCACACCTTTGCCTGCTGCATAAATATACCTTTCAAATGTGCCTATTTAAAGGCAAAAATTACTTTTGCAAGGCAATGCAGATTGCCTCCTCCCCACCCTTGCTTAGCTTAAAGATACTGCGCAGCCCTTGCCTCCTTTTGAGACAATATTTGAAATGTCATCCACTTCTTGCTTTCAGAACAAGAAAGCACTGCTAAGGGCAAAGGCCTTTGCTTTACAGCATATGAATTTATCTTTCTCTTATTTCCTAATCCTATTATCTATATCCGCTTTATCTGTTAAACCCAAACTCAGCTGTATTCTAGCTCCATTAAAACCATCCAGCAGTGTATCTTCAGCAATCAGAAGCCCACTTCCTAATGCTACTTCTTGGGTAACGCACTCCAAACTGCCCTTTATGTACTCTTTTCTTCAGAAGCCTTTACTACTGTTCAGGATCCCTTTATGATATGAGCACTCTTCTTTGAATCTGTCACCCAAAAGCACTTTCTGAGTGCCTGCATTCATTAACTGAGGGAAATAACTTGTGCTTGCAACAGTGGAGCCTTCTTAAGTGAATCCCTATGGTTTTTTGAAAGAACAGACTTCTTAAAAAGATAAGATCTGGTGCAGCAAATCCATACACTCTCCACTAATGACTGACTTAACATTAGTTAAGGCAGCAGTCTGGTGATCCTAGTGAAAACAGGGTCGTGCTATAAATAATATGCATAATAGCACTACCCGTTAAAGTTGCAATTTGATTTTCCTCTGGGTATCAAACACATGTATTACTAGTCTATGCAGCAGCATCAAGCTGCATGTCACATGGCAAAACTAGCTCTAAGGCAATCAGTTGCCTCCATCAGCATTCAGTTCCGCTGTATTTCAGAAGCATTGATATTTGGATTCCTCAGCATATGTATATCCATGGGATCATCCTACAAAATAGAATACTCTTCTCCTTTTTCCCCTTTCTCACCCTTGTCTTTCCTACCTCACTCACACACATTTGCAGAGGGTTTTATCCTACAGCCCTACCATTCATGTAGATTGTTCCAGCACTACATTCATGCCAGTTTGGTTTGGTTGGTTTTTTTTTTCTCCAGGAAATACGTGTCTAAGACTGGGGCAGCTTTAACTGGCATATTTGAAAACGACCTAAGTCAGTAGAAAAGTTATGATCCTTCTGATGTGACTATTCATGGCACCCATTACATCAATATGTGACTTTATGGGGGTAGACAGTCTGTCTGTCTCAGGGTAGATTCTGTATCCTTAACTTAAGCCAAAAGCAGTCTTCTCATTATGTTTTGATAGCCCAAAGCCACAGGAAATAGAGAACAGGCTGGGCCTTTCTGCGCTTTGTTAAAGTGAAAGGACAATCAACATCAGGAACATTAGTGGTGGCAGAACACAAGATTGCTCAGCAGTGTATGAAAAGAAAACTAGTCATCTGAATTGAATTTTCAACTGGGGCCTAAGAGGCCAAATTTAATCAACCACCTAAAATTATCACACAAGTCAATATCCCCTACTTCCCTTTGCAAGGGAAAGAAACTGATTCTCTTATTTTTCAGTCAAGCAGGTGGCCTTGAGGCAGCTAACCAGCTGGCTGATAGCTAAAAACCTTTGCCAAGACAAAAGCTAGAAGCATGATTGATTATCTTCCTATTGTACTGGAAGTGGACCCTCCTCACCAGACTCCCAAGCTCCTGCTCCGATAGCATGCAGCAAAACTGTCCCGAGAGCTGGCAGAGGTGGTCCCAAACACCAGCCTCTGCGTTAGCTGCCTACTAGGTCAAGTTACTGATGGGGCAGTAATAAAAACGCTTGCACTTTAAATTTCATTTTAGAGATGCTGAAGATACACCAGCAATATCAACGGGTAGTGCATCCCACACCTTACCTGCGGTGGGTATGTCACAGTGACGCTTGGGGCTGGAAGGGCATCGAGGGGACAGACCTGTTTGGGGGTGAAGAGCCTCCTGTGCTGCTGCAGCACCACCAAGCTTAGCACAGCTGCCAAAAAAACACTTGCGACAAGCTGGGTAAACACTTCAGCCATGCAAGCTAAGCTCTGCATGCCATGGCCGCATAGCTAGCAGCATGCAGGATAGCATTCAGCTTACAAACAGCCCAGAGACTGTCTACACTACCTAGCAGTCATACTTTTGATTACTTCATTCCCTGCAGTGCCTGCTAAGATCAACCGTAGTTTTATGTGCTCCTGGGAGAAGGTAAATTCATGAGTCCCATCACACCTCCTTCTTCTCCTTAGATCACATCCTGACCTTCTTGTGTAAAAAATAGCCTTCTGGCTAGTTTGCAGCCAGCGTGTCACCAACAGGCACTCACCTGATGCAAGGTTTTGCTGGGTAGTAGAGCTGTGATCACACTCACAGAAGGAAACTGCGGGGTGGGACAGAAGTACAGTCCCAGGCAAAGCCTGCAAGTTCCTGTCAGTTCTTTAGTAATAAAATAGGAACACAACCTGCAAGCCCAGCGTGACCTGGGGTGGTTATGGCAGTGTGGCAAGCAGCCCTGGAGAAACAGGGCCGGACAACTGAGTGGCATTCACTCTGCTGTTCAGCTGCCATTCCCTTCCACTTCCGGGGCCGCAGGCTTTGAGGGAAGGACAGGAGACAGGCCTGGGGGTTCCTATGTCCAGCCCAAGCACAGAGAAACTTCCTGGGCATTTTATTCATGCCTCTGTTTTCAAGTGTGTGAAATGGCTATGGCAAAAATAAGACATGACATAGATATTAAGAGAAGAAATCAAGTGTAAAATGAAGAACTCTAAGGGTGTAAGCTTGTTTCTCATTATCTCCCTGTCAATCCCCTCTTCCCATCCCAGCCTGCTTTTAATCACGCTGTCTGTGGAGCCCCATCACTGCTCTCATCCCTTTCCCTCTGCAGGCAGGAATCACAGCGCTGTCCACGTATGAGGACACCATCAAATGTTTCTGGACATTTCTGGAGGCAGGAGAGGCTCCGCAGACTCCAGTGCAGCTGACACAGGCAAAGGGCATCCATAAATTACAGGTGCATTGTCTAGGCCTGAGGACAGGTAGATCTGAGGTAAAACATACAGTAATAGCCGGAAAGTAGAAAGGAAGAGGAATTATTCTTTCTATAAGAGATTTTCCAGCTGTACTTTAGATGACATTTTAACTGGGAGGCACATGAAGAGGAAATGTTTAAAATACAGATTGCTTTAGCTGTGAGGGGGTTTCCATCCGAGCCAATGCAAACCTTTAGGGGGAAAAACACAGGTTTTGTTACAGGTCTGTGTTACAAATGTGCAAGTCAAGAGGTTTACCTCACTGTGTCAGTTTATGAAGGCTGAATATTTTATTCAGGAGGGAGAAGGGGGAGAGACCCAATCCAGCAGCTATAGATGCCTGTCTGATTAGGTGTATAATTTCCACTCCAAGCTCAACCATGGGTCTGTTCATGAGCTAATCCACCTCCCACATCACTGTTTGCAGAATCAGGCCCTACAACAACATAAAAGCCAAGGAATGGACAGGAGATGAATTGCAAAAACAGCTTTCACAGAGCACAAAATGCCTCAGGTTGATAGCTGAGAATGCACTGCAGTCTCTAGAGACAAATTCTCTCCTACCAGCTCTCTTACTGTGTCACAGAAACATTGTTTGCTTGGTTTTAGGTTTTAGATGAAGGCAAGAAAAAGAAATACTTCAGTGAAACTATGTGCCATTCATGGTAGGAGCTCGCTATAACTGCCATGTTATTTTTTTGTATTACAAGGGGAACCAGCCAAGTATGTTGGGAATATTGGAAATAACACAAAGGGAACCAAGCATTTACAGTGTAAATAATTATGTTGTTTCTTGTGCATATCTCTGCACCACAGCTGTATGCTTTAGCTTTGGCTGAGGACACACTACAAGCCTGTACCCAGAGGTGCAGTGCTTGATTCTGCACAGTGCAGGGAGTTCTTATCATTGGGATTACTGAGATGTCAAGCGAATGCCTGCAAACTTTGCAGGACAGAAAACTGGACAGTCTGTAGGAGAGAGCCTCTGGCAGGTAGAAACTAGAAGAGTAGTCTACATCTGTCTGGCCTTAGACACTCAGAAGTCACAGTCTTTACTGGGGAGGTGGGGGGACAAAACACCACCGGGTTTTCAGCTTTCTGAATCCAGTTCACTGTGCAGCTGCACAAGCAGCTCTGCCACACCACAGAAGGGGCAAAGCAGAAACAGGGATTTCGTATGCTGATGCTGCCCCAAAATTATGGTCCAAGCAGCCTCAGTGTGAATTTGCAGGACTCAAACTCCCAGAGATTAGATTACCCACTAGTAGCAGAAAAAAAAATGCCAGCTCCCTTTCAAAGTAACTTCAGTATTCTCCCTCTGTTTTGCATAACCAAAGATGAAACAGCTGTCCAAGGTGGGAACCAAATGACTCATTTATCACCACAGACACAATGAATGACTTCCTCCAGCCCCATTTTGACAGGTCAGTACCACGTAGCACCACTGAGAAAACGCAGCTCCGTGCACAAGGGTAGGTAGATAGAAATACAAATACTGATGCACTGCCATTCCTCAGCAGTTGCAAATGCATTTAGTGAATACAGTCAAATTCACTAAATTTCACTATGCACTAATGAGGCTGAGATCCCTAAGTGGGATTAAAGGTAACTGTAAATGCTGCAAGAACTGAAAGGGTTGACAGGATTTGCTTCAGTTCTGAGCAAGGCTATGGCAAATATTCACCAAGAAAAAAATGCTAATATTCAAGGGTTTGCATTTCATCAAAACAATTATTTTTTGAGCTAGAAAAAGAACATCCTGAGATCCCTTTCATTCACTTGGATTCCTCTTCTGAGCACAAATCCAATTAAATTTCAAATTACAAAATACATTTCTAATCTATCTCAGATATTTGACTTCGAACATACATTTGGGCCACCTGTAAGTTTGTGGTGAAACCTGCCATCCCATGAAACCCGTATTTTCTAAGTACTTCAGCCTACCTGGATACAAAAAAACCCCTCCAACAGTATAAAGTATTGTGAAAACTAAAACGTATCTGAGTCAAATGGAACCGTGAAGGTTTTTTCTTTGGCAGTCAGAAGGCTGTGAAGTGCTTTGTGTTCTCTGTACAGTTTACTGAATAACAGTACTGGAATTGCATACCTAAGTATGAAATCAGTGAAACAGGGATTGACAAAGACGCCAACATGCAAGAATGATGCAAATCTTGGGCAACCAATAATGCTTTATGGCATATACCTTGGGGAGCACTAGCTATTCATAGAAGCTGTGCCCATCTCACTTGCACTCGTCTGAAGAGCACCCTGAAATATTACCGAATGAATTTTTCATAACATATCCCTTCCCAACCACCTTCTGCTACAAGGTCAAAGACCTGACCGCAGGCTTCTGAAAAAGAGCATTCCCACAGTCCTTGCTTCCCTCGCAATTCCAGCACATTGAAGGATTTTGAAAGTGTCTAAAGAGAAGGGAAATTATTTTCCACAACATCAAAAATGGTTTGGGGACAAACTGCATGTCAAGCTCAACAAAAAAGAAATCATGAAAGCTTCTGTCAATCATAAAGTGAGGTAGTGGGAAAGTAACGTTATACAATACCTATTGGCCTCCAAGCAGAGTGGGTAGGCGTTATCTGCAGAGTACAGTATCTCCAATTACAGGAAGGGGTAAAAGACATGCTAGGAAGAGGGAAAGGAAGGTGAAATCTGAAGGACTCCTTGAGGTTGACACATTACTTCAGGCTTAGGTACTTACGTGAAGCTACAGGAAAGGCTGAGCCAGCTCCAGGCTCCCGGGGAGCTGGGAGCCCAATGCCCAGGCTACTGTGTGAGACCACCTCCAGCAGCACCACCACCCCCATGCACCCCGGCTGCCAGCCCTGGTCCTACCCCTCCACCCAAACACGTGGCTTTTGCTGGCCCTCAGGAGGGAGGTGCTGCTTCAGCCCAGGCCAGGGACTGAGCCAGGATGACAAAAGAAACCTACAAAATTTCCTGTGGAGAAGTCTTCAAGGGGAATCTGCTGTTGGGTCAATGTATAAAAAAAGGATGGCCTTGAGAGACCAACTTGGCCCTGCATTAGCATCACAGAAAGGCTAAAGAGGGGCAGGATGGGAGAAGAAAAAAGAAAAGAGGATATGAAGTTTAATTTCTCTCCCTTTCTATCTGTCAATATGTCAGTACAAAGTCAAGGCTAAGACTTCCAAGATTACCATTCTAAAGGCAAATTAAGTTATATCCGTATCTTCAAGATACAGCATTGTTTGGAAGCAACCAGGGGTAGGACTCTGCCCTAGATTCTGCACATGTAGCTGTTACAGTACAGAAACCCTAATAAGATAGACACAGAATTTCAAAACCAGGTAACTAAAACCTCTCTGGGCCATAAAAGAGCTTCTACCCCAGAACTTATCATTAGCCAAAGGCATCTTAAAAACTGGCATCGGATCTTGAGAAGACATTCAGGAAAGGTACATCAATAAAATAAGAATTGCTCACACATAAACCTCCCTTGAACCTTTTCCTAGCAATACTTAATCCTAAAACATCTGCATTTTAAGCAAGCCCTGGTAAATTCTTGGTATAAATGAAGATGAAGGGGTCTCGCTCCATACATCTCTTAACCACGTGACTCTTTCACAGAAAAGAAACCACCAAGGGTTACAGAAAACTGCAGAAACTCAGAATACATATACAACTGTAAGGTAGGGAAAATCAAGTACTCACACAAAACGGAGAAAAGGAAATAAAATTAAAATCATCCCAGTCTCAATATTCCTACTTATAAACTCCAGCCTTCAAAACACTCCAAAATCCATTATACTTTCAACCTAGCTGAAATCAAGAGATTTACATTAATTCAGAGCAGCCCAAATGAGGAGACAATTAGACCCCTTCATAGGAAAAAAAAACACCGAACACCTCTAGGTAGTGAGGTTTTGAATACAGTTGGTTTATAACTGAAAAAAACCCAGCAACCAACCAACCACAGCCAAAGCTTTTCAGAACCTCATCTCAGGCAGAACCTGAAGAGTCACAAGAATGACATGTTAGAGGAGGACCAGTCACTCCTGGAGCCTTCTGCAGGCACTCAGCTTTCACGCAGTTCTAAAAGACAGCAGACCAGTAAGCCCCACAGCATCTCCCAAGCTCCCGGTGTCGGGAAGAAGAATACTCTCACATCACAAATCCATTTTCTCCAATAACCCCCATCTTCTTACCCAAATTCTACAAGAAAAGCATTGCTGGCTTGCATGGGAGGACAGCATAGCCACCAACAGACCCTACGATGCCAGCCACCTGACATTTCTGGGACGATTAAAAGCAGAAGGTGCCGAGGAACACCATGAAACAGCCTGTTCTGATGAGATCCTCATCTTTGCATTTCAGATCTATGGCAGCACACGCTGATAACAAGGAATGCTCCTGGCTGGCTGTGCAAGCCAAGGCTTTTTCAGCTTTCTGTCATCCTGGTTGTCCATTAATATGATTCAAACAGTGACTGCTTTTGCATATATGCCCTTACAAACTTCATCAACAGCATCTCACAGAACCAGCTTAAAGAATCCAAAATTGCCTCCTGCACTGCAGCTCCCAAATTTCAAATTATAACCGATGCTTTTAGAAAGGCTGTTTTCAAGCAAATCAGGTAGAACATTCTCTTTAGCACCATTCCCCTGTAAGATGAAAGGAGGAAATCTCGCTAATGGCTTTTCACCTACTTTTCATTACTGTTGCTGAGAAGAATGTGCTAAAAGTAATACCAGTGATAAGAACAGGTTGAAGTGTGGGTGTGTGGCAGGTATAAGTCTGCTTTTCTTCACCTGCATGAACATCAGTAATTCTCTCCATATCACATTATTATCAAGGGAACATACAATGTCACCATGTGGCAGAAAAGAATTTCTGTTTCTCTTCCCACCTGTTTTTCACATCTGAATTCCTACCCGATAGCTACTGATGATGACAAAACAAGGCAAAATCAAGTTTCAGTTTCCTTCTTAACAATTTTCCCATAACAAAGTAGATCTCTGCCAAATGCTTTTCTGCATCTGGCCACTGGATCAGCATGAATACATTTTTGACAAGGGTAATGCTCATTTTTAGGCAAGGAATGACACTCTATACCGGCACTATTTACCATCTTTGTCAGTGACACGGACATTTGGATTGAGGGCACCCACAGCGGGTTTGCTGCCGACACTGAGCTGAGTGGCGCAGTTGACACACTGGAGGGAAGGGCTGCCGTCCAGAGGGACCTTGCAGGATTCAGAGGTGAGCCCCTGCAAGCCTCATGAAATTCACCAAGGCCAAGTGCAAGGTCCTGCATGTGGGTCAGGGAAATCCCAAGCATAAATACAGGCTGAGCGGAGAATGGATTGAGAGCAGCCTTGAGGACAAGGACATGTGGGTGTTGGTGGATGAAAAGCTCGGCACGACCCAGCAATTTGGGTTTATAACCAAGAAAGCCAACCAAATCCTGGGCTGCATCAAAAGAAGCATGGCCAGCACGTCAAGGGAGGTGATTCTCCCCCTCTACTCCAATCTCACGAGACCTGCAGTCCTGTGTTCTGCTTTGCAGCCTCCAACATAAGGACATGGACCTGGGGGAGCGAGTCCAGAGGAGGCCCACAAAGATGATCAGAGGGCTGGAGCAGCTCTCCCATGAAGACAGGCTGGGAGAGTTGGGGTTGTTCAGCCTGGAGAAGAGATGGCTTCATGGAGACCTCATAACAGCCTTCCAGTACCTAAAGGGGCCTACGAGAAAGCTGGAGAGGGGCTTTTTACAAAGGCATGTAGGGATGGGACAAGGGGGAATGGCTTTAAACTGAAAGAGGGTAGATCTAGATTAGATATTAGGAAGAAATTCTTTACGGTGAGGGTGGTGAGGCACTGTCCCAGGTTGCCCAGAGCAGCTGTGGGTGCCCCATCCCTGGCAGTGCTCACGGCCAGGCTGGACGGGGCTGGGAGCAGCCTGGGCTGATGGGAGGTGTCCCTGCCCGTGGCAGGGGGCTGCAACTGGGTGGTCCTTAGGGTCTCTTCCAACCCAAATCATCCTATGATTTTATGATATCTAGTTTGCTAAAGCGGTGGCTTATCTATTTTCACTCTCTTGTACTACCATCCCTGCATTTCCCTGCAACCATTACATAGATGTCTTGGTCAGTGCACATTAAAGGCTTAGCCTGCCCCTTTCTTTCAAAGAAAATTAAACAGTGGGAATATGCTAGATGTGAAAAGAAAAAGAAATAGAAAGGGGGAAAGAAAAGGGCCTTCTCTATTGAAAATGAAACTTTGTATCTCGGGGAACAATACAACATGTACTCTGCAGGATGTATTATGAACCCCTTACTGCATGCGGGATTTATGATCAAGGTCTCTCGCAAGGATCCCTAAGCGACAAACAATTTGTGTGAAAGAAATCCTCTGGCAATGCCCTTTGCAAAAGCCTTTAGTGCCATCTAATGGCACGTTTCGAGAGAGCCAGCACAGCTCTGGTTTTGAGCAAGGTTTGGGAAGTGCCACAGCCTCATCAGGCATTCACAGCACCTTTCTAACACACTGCCCCAGTGTCCTTCAGAAGCAGAGCCGGGGACACACTCCAACCACAGCTGCTGCAAGGTGATTAACTACCTTCATACTTGCTCCTTAATACACTCTGTGCATTAATCCCGGCTTTGCAACGGTTCAAAAAAAGCAGAAACCATAGATTTATACCTGAAAGTGCTTTGTCCTGAGAACAAACCCCCATGAGCAGCAGAGAGCTATGCCTCTTGCTAAACTCACTGGCTGCCCACCTGAGCACCCAGCAGTGCTGGGCCACGCTGGCACGGAGCAGCACCTCCTAAGCGGGATGGGGCACCCACCCCTGTAGTGCCAAGAAGCAAGGGACCAGCTCTGGTTAAGCATCTAGCAAATGATGCAGAAAAAAAGTGGCTGTGAAGATGGACTGAGCTATGAAGGAACACAGATCAGGACCGTGTCCCAGGAGTGCTGCCCAAAGGCAGGGTGGGGTGAGAAGCAGGCTGCACCAAGGGATGCTGCTCAGCCTGTGCTAGCTTGATGGCTCATCCCTGCCCAGGGAAGGAAGGCCTCTGCACTAAACCCAGCTCTAGGCAACTACATCCCCTTCATTCTTGCTTGGCTGTCCCCACAACTCTGCAACAGCCTCCTGTTTTCTATTTTTCTGGATAATCACTCTTCTCCATCCTTTATTTAACCTCAGCTGCACTAAGTGTAATTTCAGGATAGCTATACTGAAAAAAATGGTATAGCAGGAAGTATTGAAGTACCTGTATTCTAAATACATGTTTCCAAGAAAAAAAAAAATTGGTAACAAGAAGTTTCTCCAGTAAGCTGCATAAAAGCTCAAAATGCAAACAGCTGTAGAGTGCTTACTGAAAACTTATTTTAGCTACTTAAATTTAATTTAGCTAGCTTAAATTAGCTAGGAAAGATCTGCGATGCCGGCAAGATGATGGGGAGCACAGCTGAACCTAAGGGCCCTGAATGAGCAAGCAAATGCTCAAAAAAAGAAGAAGAAGGTGTACAGAACATGAAATTATGTTGCACTTACAACTGTTTTCTTTCCATTTTCAAGATTTGAAATGAATGACCTAACCAAACCCAGGAGGGAACCCACCATCGCTGCTTCATTGGTATCATCTTGAAATGTCCAGGTAGCATTGAATTATTTTCTCAGATAAAATCCCATCCATTTGGAGATTCATAGATACAAGGAAGAAAAGGACGTAGCCTAGAATGGTATAAGCACATAAATACATTAACATCAACAAGAAAGAAACAGATAACTTTAAACTATTTCGCTCTGAAAACAAAGATCATTATTGGAAGGAAGGTATGTGAACATCAGCTCCCAGAGCTTGTATCTGTTTCTAAGACAGATATGAGTACAATACTTTGTCCTTCCCTTGTCTGTCTGCTACTGTGGTGTTCATTAGCATGTAATTAAGATGTTTCTGTAAGGTGCACATCCATGGCATCTCCTAAGCATCTCAAAGCATTTTTAAGACCTTCTGTTACTCTTGGACAGCAGGCACCTTGACATATCACAGCAAAGAACCCACATTTCCATTTGCATTACAACTTTTTATGGTCGTTTTCTCAGTCCAGAAGTTATCGGTGACCTATATTACCACTGCTTGTGCTGGTGAATTAAGAGAATCTCTTTTTTACGTATTTACACCTCTCTGACAACTCAGCCCTCACAAAGAGTTCTGCAAGACAAGTTGTGTTTGAACAAATTTTCATGGAAATTTAACTTTGTGTTTATCACTGGAATATGTTTTGTCTCCCAATTAAAATACTTCCAGGGCAATTTGTGTTCAATAACCAGATGAATCCTTAAGGCCTATCAGACAAAAGGTGCAGCAGCTCTTGTTAGGGTATCTTGTAGTATTATAGAGATAACTACCAATAAAGCCCCAAATACCCATATTTTTCAAGCCTAATTATTAGAAAAGGAAGCCTGCAGTTAAGCTGCACAAATAAAAGTTAATTTGTTTAAATTTCAAACTTACTCACACGTTTGCCCAGGTTCTTCTGGGTGCCTCCCTTACTGATAGCCATAGGCAGCTATAGGAAAAATATATTACGTCCTCTTCAAAGAAACAAAATCAAAGCAAGGAAACAAAAATAAAGGCTTAGGATGAGGAAGAATATGGAACCTTTATGATACCGCCACATACTCTATAAACTGAACCACATTGTTAACGCTGATACTACTTTCTCAGTTTTCAAGAAAGAGTTGCCCTATTTTTTGGAGGGACCAGGTCAGCACAACAAACACAGAGTGTGTTACTTCAGCTACCTATAATGATTCAGTCATTTCTGAATGTAAACACATATACACAACCACGCATGCATGCACACACACATATCCTAAATTCTCAGCACAGGAGCCAAGATGAACATAAATAAGCATGGGTACAAACATTGGTTATGAACCTGCAGATGTGAAAACTGATGCAATGTGGAATTGCCTTGAGTTGCCTCGTTGATAGATGTACTGGAAATACTAGCATACCTTTCAAGGACAGCATGCTCTGTGATCAATTGGCTGGATTTTCTTGAAACCTTTAATATACCATGCAGTAAAGGGATAATAAAATAATCTCTCTGCATTTTCGGTACCTAGCAGGAATTTGAGCTACACACGAATATATCCTGAGTGATCCAAGACAAATGTGCTGTAATGGCAGAAGCATTGCTGAGCCTCTCTAGTACAAGTCGCCATGAAAAAGCATTTCCAGTCTGAAAGACAAAAGGCAGAGAAAGAGGAAAAGTTTAAGATTCCTGATCCCAGTTCTTGCCGTAGCTAATCTCAGGCTCCAGCCTGTGCTCTCTCCTCTTCAAAGTCTGCAGTATAATATTTTCCTTCAGCTCTGCGTACTCCCTATATTGTCTCTACAGGGAAATACATCCACTTAGTCATATATCTATTCCATTTGTTTATTCAAGTATTATTTCAAGATTTCTTTCCCTCTCATTTCACAATATCAGCTACAAAGGTTGTTGTATAGTCTTTTGCACTTTTTTTAATGTTTGAGGAGATTGCTATAGATAGCCTTGAGCCAGATAACCTTGCTGTCATTATTTTTCCAGGGATGCTGGGATCATCTAGATCCTTTTAAATCTTCTTCACAATGTCCCAGTGGACAGCAATGGAGTATTTTCAGTTCATGGATCCTTTCTTCAGAATAATCTACCTAGGCAGCAATAGCTGTATTCAGTCTGAGCAAAAAATGTGTTTGGTTTTTTTCACTAGGTCTTCCATTTAGTTACAGAGTCATAGCATGTCTCTCGGCTGTATCTGAATTCAAAATAAGTGGTCTTTAATGTATTTAACAATACTGCTTTAAAATGGCCTAGGAAACACTTTGCAGCGAAATTTGTTTCCTAAGAAGATAAGAGCAGGGAGAATAATTTCTGATTTTATGGCTGGAGTGCTGTATTAAGAGGTCTTCTCAGCTATTTTTTAGCAAATAAAAATATTGAGCTACTCACCACTTTCCTCCTCCAGGGAATCTCAGAGTCCTCCGCACTGGTTCCAGCTGAGGAACGTGCGAGGGATGTTACAAACAACCATTTACATAACTGCCAGCGCTAATATCATCAGTGACGCTGGCTGAGAAAGTCCACCTGACCACACCAGCGCGGGAGGACACGCACAGATTCCTGTCCACCCTCATTCTGGCTATGGCTCGAAACATCCTCTGCCACTGGGCAGTCCGGGGATTGGTACCCGCTGCCCTAATGCTGTCTTCCTCTTTCTGTTTTCCAAGGAATAACTCGGTGTTTACAGTATTCCTTCCCCTTAGCTGCAGCAGCCAGCATCTAGTTGTCACGTGTCATCATCCCGCCTGGCTCCACATCCAAAATCCCAGGTCAAAGTTGATTTTGTTACATTTTATCCCAAAGACAAATGTTTCTTTTCCTGGTGGGTGCTATGCTTTAACAAGCACATTCTTATCCTAGGAATACAGCATGAATTGCAAGACCAAAAAAAAAGGAAGCTTCATGAAGCTTTCTTTCAAAAGATAAATGCATGAGTTTACGTGGAGGGAGGAAAGAAGGGGAGGAAAGAAGGGGAAGGGGAGACAGATGCATGCAAGCGCTCCCTGGACTGTCAAGTAGGATGCATGCTTCACTAAGTAGTCATATGGCACTTTTCACCTTTCTAAGCAAGGATGCTTTTAAAGCCTCTCTATCTGTCAGTCCTTGCTAACTCACACACCCAAACGTGACACTGAATCTAGCATCTTCTGCTCATCTGCTGCATGGTGCTGGCCATACCTCCAGCAGCTGCGTGCTCCCTGGTACCAGCCTACCTGCCATTTCCCCAGGAAAAAAGGATTCTGTTACTAGAAAATGCTGTAAACAAATTTCCTAGAGAAAAGACTTCTGTGGAGTTTCTCCACTCCGATATCTTTAGTTGAAGCTGAGGTTTGCTATTCTTGCTGTTTCTTCAAAGCTCGCTGTATTTTCATAAAGGACATCAGTGGCTGCAAACCCTTTCATCAAAGAGGCATTGACTATTTAATTTTACAGTTGTGGCTCTTTTCCACAAGGAATACAGAGAATTCATTAGTAATCACACATCAGAGAGTGCATCCACCTACATGTTCTTCTCCTTTGGCGACTGAATAATTACACAATCATCTCTTATCAAAGAAACTTTTCCCTTTAACTTCTACACAATAATTGCCCATGGCTTTGCTTCCCTTTATCTCCCATGAAGAGAAGGAAACGCTAAAAACACTTGTGCCGAGGGTTGCTCTGGTTTCCTTTAAACAGCAAAACACAGGGCATGTGCAGAGAGAAATGTTAATCTACTCCCGAAACCACAGAAAGTAAAACTCAACCAAAAAAAACAAAAACCTTCCAGTCAGCAAGTGACAACCACACGCTACAGGGGCGAGAAGGAGCAGGACCCTCAAGCTGTCGCTGTTCTGTCTCTCTGTATCGCTCCTTCTCTCGCTTTTTTAATTCCTCGTTGGCATTTTGTTATTAGTCCCCACACAGTAAACAACGGGTTGCAAATTCTGACAAAATGAACTGCTGAAAGGATTATTCATCCCTCCGCGAGATTGCTGTGTGAGCTGAGAGCTACACGTTCTGCATTCTGTGACTAAGATACAGTCCCATGTGTTTTCCCAGTTCAATCAAGTGTGCAAAGAACTGTCACAATAGTCCTTGATGCCAAGAAAATAAAATTTAGGGTAGAGTGGGAAACCTGAGTTGCATTTTAATGGCATTTTGGTTGCACCTGTTTTCTCTACTCTTTGTTTATTTTATTTTTTTTTAATCTTTATTGACAACTCATTAAAGCCTTATCATCCCTCTCAACAGCAAAAGAAAAGGGAGTTGTTATTGTACCTGTCTGGATAATTGTTACTGAAGTGTTGTCAAGTTCTTAGAAGTGGCTATATATCTTTCATGTCAGGCCACTGGGACTGATACAAAAACATTTCCAGGCTTCTGCAGGGTTTGGGTGTTGGGGTTTTTTTCTTGCCTTTAGAAGACGTAAAAAGAACAAATAAGTCAAAATGATAAATTATGACAGAAAAAAAAAATCAACATTTGAATTGCTTGATAATAGAGAGAGCATGAAGCTTGAGGGAAGATTAGAGCGGCGTCAGACAAGACCAGAACTGAAAGTTATTTAAAAGTGATAGAAACCCTCTAGGATCTTCAATCCCACCGTTGTTTCCCTTTGGAAAAGCAGTTTTCAGAAGCTCCAATTAACCTTAATTGAATTCTGCCTTAGCAATATCTAGAATTTTAATTGACTGGGAAGTTGATCATAAATCTCTGTTCAAACTGCAGCTTGGCCATTAGCAATTCCCAGAATGGCCCAACACCATGTCATGGAGAAGGACTTGCCTGTTCTGCAGCTAAGGCTGCTTCTAGACCATAAAACAAACATTCAGAAGGGAAAATCCCAGCAGCAAAAGCCAGTCCTGCGGGTAGGCTTTTTCTCCAGTACTGATAGCTATGAATAAGAACCAGTGACTCCTGTGACCAATATATTCATGTATATACTGTCCACAGCATCCTTAAAGATTGTTTATTCCATTTCTTGCTTGCCTTTCTCTGCTCTTACATTTAGCTCTAATACTGGGTGTTTAGCTTCCACTTTAAACATAATCACATCCTTGCTTCTCTGGTGCTGGCTTCCATTACGTACACGCTTGTCTCTCACATATTCCGCATGTTCACTTTTAGGTCAGGTTACTTTCAATCTGACTGATATTCAGCTGTTCTGGAGTTCTGGTGGTTGCAAATAAAACTCTGCAAGGTGACTGCACTCACGGTATTGAATTGCAATGGCTTTCAAGTGCCTAATTCTTTTTTAAAACCTGCCCTGCGTTAGCCCAAACTTTTGGTCTTCAAAAGAGCTCACAAATGCCTCTTCCCTCAGCCATCAAAAGATGCCTGCTAGCCGTCCTGTGTCGCTATGACATGTGGAAAGGAGTTATTTTGCCACTGCTTAAGTACACATTTTTTGACCCTGAACTGACAGTCCAGCCACAGAGGGACAAAAGAGATGACTGTATACACACCACAAACTTCTGATAGGACAGTGATTTGGTAAGGGTGGAAGGTTTGATCCGTGGCGGACACAGATACAGCCTGTGCAAGGACTCTCACGTCTCTGGCTCGGGTTTCCTAAACAAAAACAGGGGACACATTGTTCTGTGCTCTGCAAGCCTGCTGCATGGAAAACACATCTAACACAACGCGTATGCTATACAGTCAAATTCCATATGCACAGCGGCCATTTGCAGATGCCTGGGAAGAGAAGGAGTCCTCATCTGTTCCCCACATTAACCCTCATGGGGCGAGAGTTATGCCAGGAAAAAAATGCCTTGTGCATGTATCTTTACGGATACACTAGCACGACAGCATTTTTCCTGACAAGGAAGCAGAGAGGATCTCTGTGTCCGCAGGGTTGTGTCCCACCACTATGAACTCAACAGATGCTGAAGGCGCCACAAAAAGGATGCACACAACCCCTCTTCTTGCACCTGCACTGGGCTCCTCCAGTGGCTGGAGGCACAGCCAGAGCTCAGTCCAAGGCAAGGCGGTTTTCAACAGGGCCATGAGCTCAGCATCATTTGAAGACCTACCAAGGTCTTACAGTGCTCACGACCATCAAAGCACTTTGTAGCATGGCCATTAACCCTCACAACACCCCTGGCCAGCAGGCAATTACTGCTATCTCAGTTTTGCAGACAAATAAGCTAAAGGAGAGTTATTCTGGGGAGAAAGACAGCTAACACCCATATTCACACCTGCACATCAGGACCTGCCAGACACTCCTAGTTTCTAGTAAGATCAGCAGGTGGTAGAAGTCCTCAGCACCTCTGAGGACGTCAAAGGTGCTGGGTTAGAAATGAAACAGAGGCCTTAATGACCTCTTTAGGGCTACAGTAATCAGAAGGACAAGGAAAAGCTCCCAATATCTTTTTTTTTACTGCAGGATATAAATCCCATTTACTTTATTAGGAACTTACATCATGCAAGAGTGAGATAGGACCTTAGCTTCTAGTTCTGCACACAAGCGGCATCTCCTTTTCCACATTTTTTTCCTTTCTCAAAATAGAAGCAGCAAGAATAGTGACTTGCTACTGTTTCTGTAGACACAGATTGAATTTAGACATGAATGACTGATTAAAAGTTGTGAATTTGGGTGATTTTGCTGACTCCATGAAATTGCTAGTACAGGAGGCAGGGCAGCTGAGTGACAGAGCTGGAAAACACATTAGAGTGAAGTTAAGCTTGTAAGCAGCTGTATTGAGCAAAGGGCCAGCAAAGACAAGATACAAGATTGCAACCATATTAAGAAGTTTTAATAGACTGAGAGAGCTAGGCACAAAGGAAAATCAGGCATCAGAACTAAACCTGCTTCAAGATCAAAAGGGAGAAGAGACAGAAGGGAGCTAAGTGACTCAATTTATCTCACCGAGGTGAGCAGCTGTCCAGCCACCCAGTTAGGACTCAGGCAGGGCTCAGAGAGAGGTGGAAGCAAAATGCCAACTGTGTGCAGAAGGACTCTTTCACAGACCAAAGTAGAAGACATTGTAAGGGTGAGCCCAAGACTAAGCACGTGATATATATGCGATACAGCAGCATCAAGGCTCATCAAAGCAAAGCTCATCTTGGGAAAAGCAGAACTGCTACATCAATCGGCAAGCAAGAGACAGGAACAATTCTTAAGTCCTCCACGTTACTACTTCACCTTACAGCAGAGGGTTTTCCCTTAAAGAAGGATGATTTTGTAAACTGCTGGCAATGGCAATTCCACGTGTCTTGCAAAAATTTTCCAAATAAAATTTCCAAATAAAATACAGGAGACACCTTCAAAAGCATCACCACTACCCATGGAAAGAGGCTCATTCGGAAGTGCCATCATCACGTGCAAGTGCACAGGATTCACAAGAGAACAGAGCTATGCAACAAAACTTGGATCTTTTATTACACACAGGAAGGTTCGGGCAGGATCCACCACAGCTGATTTGGAATTTATCACCTGTCTTTGTAGAGGGTACTTCCTACACCAACTGTAATGGAAGCCCAGACAACTAGTTTACGTTAGACATCTAACACAGTAAAGAGAGCTCCAGAGAAAAGCTCACACACGACCACAGATCTAAAGTAAAACCCAATATAAAGGCAACGGTTCAGTTCAAAACCAAATGGATTCATAATGAAAATTAATAAATAATACTGGTCTCATACAGTCTCTCACGATGACACTGTCACAGTACCAGACAACAGAAGCAACAGTATTTATTCCAATCTATAAATGGGAAATTTAAGGCAAGGAGTGATTTGTCCTCTGCCACCTGTCCCAGGTCAGTAACCAAGCCGAAACTGGACCCAAGTGATCTCAGTCAGCAGCACGTCAGCTGGGAGCCACACTGCCTCCCAGATGCTGAGAGATGCTCTGCAGTAGATAATTAACCTCGCAAATCCACACTGAGCTTTAGTATTTCCCTTTCCAAAAAGGGGAGGGAAGGTTCAAGATGGCCAGACAGCTGCAAGCTCTCTCTCTTCAAGAGACTGAATTTGAGAGAGGAGAATTTGGCATGCCATAGCAAGACCTTTATGTCAAGGCTGCATGTAATGGAGTCTTGCGTACTATGGTTGGGAGCAAAGATTTAACAGCCTATATCCGAGGTGGCTGTATGAAACAGGGCATTACAGTGAAAGCTGAATGTGTTCTGAAAACGATCAAATGAGTTACAGTCCATACATCTGCAGGATGCTCCAAACTGACAATTTGGAAAGTGACCTTAATGGTGTCGGTAGAAGTGGAGGCTGACACTCATGACGGGTAGTTTGATGTTACATTGAGCACTTGGCCGCAGAGCACCTGCAATTTCCCTACATATTGATTTTATGGTGTTTTTCTACTTGTCTAAAGTTCGAGTGCCTCGCAAAGGACTCTGTCTTCTCTCCAAGACTCCTCAAGAGCAGGAGGAAAATGTGCCTTTGTCAAGACCACAGGACGATGCTGCCAACAGAGATCTCTGCCGGGGTATCCACCACTCCAGCCATCGCCATCCCTCTTCACCCTCAGGAAGCTGTCAGTCAAGCCAGCCACAGGCGAAGCAGGCAGGCAAGCAGCAGGCCGAGCGCGTTGCTGCAGTGTGTCCAAGGAGCAGGCAAGCCCTCATATATAAATATATAGAGATATATATATCTCTCACCTATGACCATATTGATAAATATTCTTTGGGACCACTCTTGACAGCTCAGCATCACCGCACCTGCACTGCCCAGTGCCCAAGCTGCTGAACTTGGAGGGGCCACAAAAGCCTCCTGCCAGACTGAAGTGGTGGGCACCTACGGCTAGGAGCAGCCTGAGGACAAAGAGGAAGGCTGCAGCGGGCACCGTACCTGCGGCACCAGATACCCACCTGCCTGTATTTCATCCCAAAGCCTGGGAAGCAGCGGCTGAGCCTGAGGTCTGCCAGGCAGTTCCACAGCTGACTGGCACTGCCAGCCCACTGATCCCCACCCCTGCTGGCTGCGAGCTCAGGTCCCAGTGGGAGCTCCCACTTCAGAAGAATAACTGATTTTGAGGCCTTTTCTCATGTTAGCTCAGTGACCGGCCCCCGCAGCCAGGGAGGGGATGGCGAGAAAAGCAGGCTGCCCGGTGCCTGCCTCCTCCACCGGTACCGGGGTGCCACCGCGGGGAGCTGGGGCGCCCACGGCAGGGACCAGGCATCACACAAGTGACGGCAGGAGGGAGGGCAGCAGCAAAACAGCGCAGCCTGTATGAGTTAAGTGGCTTTTCCGACTTTAAGCCTAGGGAGGAAAAGCAATTTTCTGGTTGTGTTTCTTTGTGCTGCATAAAAGGGTGCCAAGGATGCTCTCGAGCCTCTTTCAAAACTACCAATTTCTCCCCAGCGCTCCGATGTATTTTTACCTACCCCATTTTTCTTACAAGGCTTTATGCAAAAGTGGCAGAGGGGAAGCATTATTATTTTAGCTACTCCTACTGAAAACTGAATGGTTGTTACTAAGAACATGTAGCGTATATCGGGGCGTTTTGTGTATTTTCCTCACCCACTCCCTAACCGCCAGCGACAAGGAGAAGAGCTGTCCCTGCACACCCTGGCTGCTCCTTTGGGAGCTCAGACATTTCTGTTACCTCCAGGGAAATACAGTGAAAAGTAGACTTCGTACCCCTGGTATTTCTGGTTTTACAAAGACAGAAGGACATTTGCAAGCTTGTCTCATGTATCACATGGGAGCAGAAAGGATTAAAAACATGGACCTGTTTTCTCCTGCCGTTGCTTTTAAGAGTCTCAGCCCTCAAACCTATTTACGTGCAGGACAACCCAAGGCACACGTGGGTAGCCCAACCTGCCATGAATTAAAGGACATCTTGGAGGTACAGGCCCACTGAACGAGTGGTCTGGGCAAACAACCTAACAGCCACAGCACAGGGGGTGGTCCCAAGTTTTGGACGAGTGTGGGAGGGAAGGACACAGGACCAAAAAAACCAGCCAGCCCCACTTTCTCTCCCCATCCGGCGGCCCTGCTGGCATACAGAGCCCAGTCCTCCCTCTCCGAGCAGCATCGCCTTGCAAAACATCCAGAGCCCGGCCAAGGCAGCCTTCAAATGTGACTATGTGACTACATTTTCTACAGTATCTTTCATAAAGCAGGTTATTATTTTTCTGGCAACTCATTCACAAGCTACTGAGCAACGGGCAGATTTTCCTCTTTGATGGTAACAGCCATACATTTACAACACCGGCATATCGATTGCATCTCCGTAGCACCCAAATTCAGTTCTTCTAATAGAGGTTTTGTTGTTGTTGTTTTCCCCAGCATACCAAGAATGTCTCTTTTAAAATATATCTAGCTTGTTTGCTATCATGGATGGTCTATTTCTCCGGCAGTAAAATATCTACTCTGTCATCAGGTTCTGAGTTGAAATCAATCCAGAAATACAATGTTAGTTCAATAATGACCCACTTCAGCAGAATAAATCATTGCTTACCTCACCGCAAGCACAGCTCGTGCTGCACCCAGTCACCTATTTGGAACCCATTACTCCCTATAATCAACAGCGTGGCTGTTTGGGGGGCTGCTCCCTTCCCTTTCTACATGGGAATATGCATGATCTCACCCGCTTCCTTTTAAGCACCCGTGGATATTTGATGCTCAGCTACAAGGGTCGCATAATGGAGGCAATGCATCTTCAGTGAAGAAAAATGACAGTCAGAATAAGAAGACTAAACCAATTCATCACTTAATGCAAAGCGTTATTGTGCTGCAAGCACAGCATCGCACTGGGATTGATTACAAACAAGATGACACCTCCCTATGGACTGTCTGCTATATTATTATAAATAAATACCCATTCATTTTGCAGTCTGTATTACTGCAGAGGATAGATTATACCTCAGGTACACAGCAAATATCCCATTGAGCACAATGTCCCTTCCTCGCCAACAAATGAGTTTTGTCTCACATAATACAGTTTCGTAAACAAGATAAGGGAACGGAGAAACACCAAGAGACGGAGAGATCGGCAAAAAGCTCAACTGATATTAAGGAGCTATTTCCATGAAGGACATGCTAAAAATTCAGTGACTTGTGGTTAGAGGGGAGTCAAGGGGGGAGGCAGTTGCAGAAGGCTCATCCTTGCTCCTGAAAGAGAGCAAGTCCTAAAAAGCTTCCCGAGTCCTCCAGACATCACTGAGACAAAAGCAAACCCTTCTGGTTTCAAACATCTAGCAGCTCGCGCTAACCAGCTCTAATCAGGCATGCCGCAGCGTTCAGAAAAATAAAATAAGAGCAGTTTAAAAGGCTGCGTACTGAAAAGTGAACAGCCTGGGACAAATCTGGCTTGTCTTTATCTCCTTACCCACTCTGCCTGCTGAGCTGTGATCTCCAGGTGCTGCCAGAGCACTCCCTGCCCAGCACAACCCAGGCACCTCCTGTTCCCCCCAGCCACTGCCCCGGCGAGACACGGATGCTCAAATATCAGGCCACGGCTTGGCAAGCACAAGAAGAGCTGTTTAAAGGAATGTCGTGCCAAATATGCATTATTTATTGACCATTTCTCTTATTTACCCTAGGGGTTTTAAGCGCTCTGCACACGGGAGACAGTACTTTAAGCCAACAGCAAAAGCACTGCCCTCAGCTCCACCCTCAGTGCCTGTGCTTGGGTCAGAGCAAGGCTACCCCTGCAGCCCCGCAGCCGCAGCGGTTCTCTGCTCACATACTTCTGCTGCAAAAAGAAATACCTTCCTTCCTCCCCCATGCTACTCTGCCGGCCTCCAGTGGGTTTTGAGGACTGAAGCTTACTTGTGCAACACTCTGCCAGCCCCACATGGATTGTGGCAGCCCCTGAAAGTCCAGTGACGAGGGGGAAAAAATAAATGATAATTATAAAAATGGCTTTTATCAGTCTTCCACACGTGAGGAAAGAGGTGACACCCATGCTGGGCTATACTTACTCGCAGATGTGGGCTGGGGGGAAATGACACCTCCACAATTTGCAAGGTGATTGGCAATACTGGATGTGTTGCATGCAAGAATGGTGACTGCACCCCTTCACCATCCAGGCGACCCGGTGCCAGGGAGTTTGGTGGGCGAGGGGGAGACTCCTCTGAAAAAATTAAAGCTTCTCACTTCACAGGCGTTTATTCTGCCTTCGAGTGACTAGGGAGCTCGATGTTTGCTCACATTTTGGCCACCAAAGCCCAGCTAAGCCTGTGGATGGGCTTTAGGAGTATAAAGAAATGGATTAAAAGCCACGACAGGAGTGCTGGAGCAGGAGCAAGGTGCTGGTGGGGTCTCACACCCCTGCTCAGCAGAGAGCAGCAGGCAGCCCCATGTGGTGCCCGGCCAGGGCATGCTGGCACTCGCCAACTGATGCCATTTGTCCCTCTGCACCTCTCCACTCTCCTCTTGCTCACAGCATGACATCTACCGGCTCCTTCCAAAAGGCCTTAAGGTGCTGGCACCAGAGGTGGAGGAATATTGCCATTAGAAGGCTGCAATAAGTAAAATATATGTGCCACAAATGGCTGTGGGGTTGGGATTTTCTCCTCATTTTTCTTTTCATTGACCGAGTTGCCAGACAGATCTACAGAAGCCAGTTCAGAAAAGATCCTCACCCAGATCTGGCATTTTGCACTACCTCTGATGCTCACACCTTTCACCCCTCCTTCTCCAAACTAAACAGGTAAAAACCTTCAAGATGTTTTTGGGTTTGGGTACATCAAAAAGAGAAAAACCCTCAACCTTCCCACACCTTCTACGAAACAAATAAGAATCATCCCATTTACCAGATAAGGAGGCTGATAAAACAGCCAACAGATTGGAGCCTGATAGAACCAAAGAATTTGTGGAAAAGCAAAGAAATCATCCAGATTTACAGCCGCCAGAGCCTGTCCCTTGCTGTCATTCCCCAGGGAGGCCTAACACATGCGGGAGAACAGCTTTGAAAAGCAACAGTATTGTTTGCTAATATTGGTAGCAGAATACGAAGTGGAAACAAAAGCAGTATTTTTCTTCCCCTCTCCATCTTCTGCTTTTTATATTTTCCTTCACTTCACCAGCAGAGAAACGCTTCCCTGTGCAGGCACAGAAAAAGTGAAGATAATCAGGCAATTTTCCATCTCCAGTCAAAATGATAACTTTCCCTTTGATTATAAATTCCCAATAAAATGAATATTGTTCCGTTTCCTTTGAATGTTTTACAAAAAGCAATTGCTGTTTTTCAGTGTCGTCTGCTGGTTTCCTCCCTACACATCATTTTCACTCTGGGCCTTTCCAGACATGTTTTATAAAAGCATTAACTGATACCCATCAGACATCGAGCTGCTTTTTCCATTTCTCTTTCAGTTTAACAGAACCCTACAGACCACAATGGCCCAAAATTGTTCTCACCTTGCTGTTTTTTATACCCTCGGTCTCTTTTTTTATGGAAAGACCAAGGCATAAAACCCAGCACTGGCAAGTACCCTTCAGGTCCCCTTTCACACAGGGCACGTCCTTCCAGCCCACAGGCAGGATCTGAGGCTCCGCTGTGCTCTTACCAAGATTAAGGAGGAAAGAAGAGGCAAATTCAGAAGTCACGGCTCATTGCACTACTGCAGAAAGTCCCTCTGCTGCTTTTTTTTTTTTTGCTAATGAAAGCCAAATAGGAAAATTTTGCGAAGTAGCTAATATGACAACAGAGACAAATTGTAGTAAAACATGAGACTTTTGTATTCCTACTTGCACCTCAGAAACAACTGCCAAGTTTGCATTAGATCAAGAATTTTGCTTGCACTCTGGTAAACAAAAAAATCCAAGACAGCCACCAAACTTCACCGCTAGGTCTACTGAGAGATTCAGTACCTGTCCCCCACTCCACCAAGGGGAGAGCAGAGCCACTGAAGAAATCAGCAACATCAGATATGCAAGGGGATGTCATTCAAGCACACAAGTCCCATCCAAGGCCCTACTGAATCAGCAAGACCACTTGTTAGATTTGCATCTTGCTGGCAGTGTTGACTATTTCCAAATTTCACAGTATTCAAGCACCACGAGATCCAAGGGAGCTCGATGAGACCAGCTCACCCCTCTTCATACGTATATTAGCCGAGACACAAGAAAATAGTGAGCAACACACTGCAAACGCTCTCTGCTCTGCGCCCAGGGTTGATGTAAGGCACAGAGAAAGGGTGGCAGACACGGTCCATGGCCAGGCAAGGAGAAATGCAACAGCCAGGTGAGGCTCGAAAGTAGGGTCCCAGTAGCCCCCTCACCTCTCTCAGGAGCATCTCTCCCTGTTGCAGGCCACCCTGCATCCCAAGAAGGTCACCCCTCCAGCCCCCTCACCCTCACTGGGTTTTTATCTTACCTTTGCACAAGGATATCAGTATAATGCACAAAGATGCGTGCCTTTCATTCCTTAGGGGCAAAAAAAAAAAGGCCACACGGTAAAATAAAGGCAGATCTGGCACGGCAGTGTGTTCATACGCTCCATTGCCTGCCAAACCAAAAAGAAGCAATATTCCCAGTGCAGCAAAGCCCAGCTCTCAACACTCTCTTCCAAGTTAAAATCTTTGAGGAAACAAATTCGGTAATTTTGAGGACATCTGTGATACTAAACCCACACCAGAATGTAAATAAAAAGTAACAAAAGCCAGATTTGCCTTGTTATCAACCCTGCCTAAAGCACTATTTATTAGTGCCATAACTAGCTGCCTGAAGCATCCTTAGAACTGACTAAAAACCTGGAGGAAAAGGAAGAATAGCAGTACAGCACACAAGGAATACTTAGTCTTTTTAGCTAAGACAACACAAACACGGAGGCAAACGTAGCCAGCAAAAACTGCTCATCGCATGCACTCTCATTTCTTTGCAGTCTATTTATCCTGTCAGCTTAATTAAAGGGTTAATTTAAACTCCTCACAACCCAGAAAGATTTTTTTTAAAAGAAACTCCAGAAACTAGATGAAAATTGTCCCTGCATTGCAGTCAGCATGCTTTTTCTTATTTGCTATTCTCTTCAGTCTGCGCCCCAAGAGGAAGATTAAAGCAGGCTCCATCCTACCACCAGCACTTTGCAAAGGAGGGGACAGACAAGGCGAGATGGCCACCAGCCTCCCGCGCCTTCCTTAAAAAAGGGCTTGCGGGGACTTCATTTTCCCGAGCAGCACTTAATGTCTCTGCCAAAGTGCAGGGGGTAAGAAGAGGAAGACCTTCTTATTTTGGTCATCGTTGAATGTACGTTTTCCAGTCACTTACACACCCTCTCCAAATAGCTTGGGTTTGGGGTTGTGGGTTTTTTTTCTTCTTTTTTCCTGATTTAATCATCCGTTCCACCAGCTTCTGAAATTCTCTGTATAGACAGTGACATCTAGTGACGGAAAGCCGCACCTGCGCCCACACAGGGCCGCACCTGCGGGAGCGGAGATGGGGATTTGGAAATGCTGGCAGGGAGATGGCCAAGGGTCACCGCGAACAAGGCTGAATTACAGCCCAGCAGAAACTCGTTTATTCCCTTAGCAACACCACGCGAGCGCTCGCAAGGCACTGCATTTCACTTGCCTGGGGGGGGTGGGGGTGGAAACCGAAGCAAAGCTGGGTTCACAGGACGTTTCTGACTGTCGGAGGGCTGCCAAGCGCTGGCTGAAGCCCACCAACGCGCGGCACTCAGTGATGGTAGATCCTGTCCTTATGATCATACCTGCAACAGGTACATCTGCAGCCGCTGCAGTGCCAAAATGCACGGTGGCAACCCTGGGCTTCACACCCTGCACGGTGCAACGAAACCTCTGTCCCCGTGATGGCACTTATTGGAGCTAATTTGAAGGGGGTGTGTGAAACCTGGAGTAATTTGATCGGCTCCTGTGGAGCGACGAGAACCCGAGTGTTTCTCATTGCTGCTATTAAAAAGCCGCCTCCCTCTCCATCCCACAGTCACATGAGTCTTCCTGAGCACCCGCCTTGAACCCTGGTGTGCAAACAGCTCTTGACGAGCCCCACGCCTTTTCTCACATCGGAAGAAGTATTTCTCCGACAGCAGAGGTGCGTTCTCCGACAGCAGAGGTGCGTGCATTTGGGACTAAGCAGACGGGTAACGGGATGCGGTGCTCGGAGGGACTTGGAGGGGGAGTTCAAGCACTCGGCATTGCCATTAGCCTGAACATTGAGAACAGCTCTGCCCCACCCCCTCCACCAGGATTTTCCCCCCTGAGCCTGATGAGTAAGTGATAGAAACAAACAGTTCCCATTTCTGCCGTAGGTCCCCCTCACGCAGCAGTGAAGGTCCAGGAGAGGAGAGAGCAGGCTCCCAAAGCCGGAGGGAGGGCTGGGCTGCACATGACATGCCCGCTGACTGTCTGGGACCCCACTGCCTTCAAACCATGGCCAAGCTGGTGGACACCGAAAGAAAAAGAAACAAAACAGTTGGCAAATTCACTTGCAGTGGATGCCCACTTTGTCACCGATGCGAGGAGGTGCTCTTACCCATCCTATAACACCTTAGCATTGGGAGGAATGAAAAGGAATAAGTTTGCAGCCATGGAAGAAAGACACCAGTATCAGGGGGGTTACTGCAAGGAGAGAATAAAAAGAGGGAGATGAGTCAAAAGAGAAACAAGCTAAGGGACAGAAACAGCAGCACTTCTGAGCACAGGCATGTCTGCTCTTGTGGCAGTGCAAAAACCAGAAGATACAACAGCGATTGTGAGGGGGATTAGCACAATGTACCTCACTGTCTCTGACATCTGTGCAAACAGCCCAGTGAGCATTGTCGGGGGTCACAGGTGCCAGGAGATGCTGCTGGCACATGTCTCTCCAATTCAAGGAGAAGCCCATCCACTTTCCAGGGCGAGCCCGGGATCCCTGCACTAGATGAAGGCAGCCCCAAGCACGCTCAGGAGGAGCAGATGTGTGGGCAGCACTGCACTCATCTCAAAGCAACCTGACAGCTGGACAGTAGTTGGAAAATGCATAAAATAGAAACTGCAGCAAACACTATTTGAAAAACAAACAGCCCTGGGATCCCAGCACCCCCCACCTGCAGTTAAGGCAATGTCACCTCTCCCTGCAAGAGGCCTCAGCGGGGCATCGCCACATCATCAGAGGAAAGGCATGCAGCACATAGCACTGATGCTGCAGACAGCGAACAAGTGATGTTGCAAATAAAAAGTGCCATCACCCAAAATCACCATCTCATATTTGATTATTAAATATAGCTTTTTGAAAAAAAAAAAAAAAACCCCCACACAAAAAAACCCACAACTAAAAATAATCTGCTGCAGAGTTCACCGTCTATCTCAGTGGAAGGCACTGAAGGACTTGGACACACTTAGCTGGAAAAAGCACAGTGCTTATTAACCAAGGTGTTTTGGTAAAGCCCCCGCTCTGCCATATGCCTACAATATGCAGCTGTGGAATCAGCCCAGCTATGCTGAGCTCCCCAAGCCAGCTCAGGCCCCAACGCCACACAATTAAAGCGACACAAGGCTCATGCTCACATGCTTCAGGCTACAAAAACCAAATACAAAACTCATCCCATGACCTGAAGCTGTCAAGCACATGAGCTTGTGTTTTTTCCCCTTTAAAACAGCCTTGGGCTATGTTTATTTTTCAGTCAAACCCCACTGTTTTCCAGGCGAGGAAATACGTGCAGAGCCTGCCTGAGTTTTCACAAGCAGGGCCAGCTCTGCTCTTTACCTGACACCTCACCTGGAGATGCAATGGTATTTCATCTATCCTGCTTGTCTCAGAAACTAGAAATGGAGCTGGCCTTCACGTTCACCCTCAGACATTTAAATTAAGATGATAGCAGAGGTGGTAAGGTTTTCTTCAGGAGGAGAGAGGCCACTGCAACTTAGGGTGGTACACCCACGCTGTTTCATGAGCACCGTCAAACAGTAATGTCCTACATTTCCCAGAAAAGCCAGTATCGTGGTTGCAGAAAGTTTGGGGACGACACGAAGTCGGTTGTGCCTACCATCAGCCGCCGGTGGGGTTTTGGTCGGCAGTGGTGAGTGGGTTTTCCTTCCTGCATGTCTGCCCTATACTGTACAAAGAAGAAGTGCTGCCAAGAGTGTTAACTCCTGGCCTCAGGCCAGGATGCTGCCCCTTGACAGTGCCCTAAAACCCCCGAGCTGGAACAAAAAATCAGCCCTTTGCTTTGCTAGACTTTGGATCTTGCATGGCATCATGGAAAGGATGCTCAGCTTGGTCACGGACAGCGGAGCAGCAGGCCTTTCCCCTCCAGGATACACGTTCAAGCCTCGCTGGAGCCGCTAATGATCAACCACTGCAGCTTCGCTGCACTTGCAAGAACATTTCTCGGTCTGCAGGTCTGCTCTGTGCCACCCCGCTGTGGGACCAGGTCACCGGGCTGCCTCCGAGTCACCCTCCCATCCTCCCTGCCATGAGCTTCAGTGCCCAGGGCTTGTTGCCCACCTCAGGGGGAATTTGCTGCTCTCCTGGACCCAGCTCAATGGAGGGGAAATGGATTTAGCCTCAGACAAGGTCCTGTTTTCTCGAGGCAAAGGGGCTTTCACAGGGCAGTGTCTGCTCCCATGCAAAGGACAAGTTGTTCAAAACTGCACCTTGTCTGTCCAACATACAGAAATCCTGAAGTCACTCCAAAGTCTTGTCTTTTTTTTTTTTTTAAATACCACATACTTGGATCTATTGCATGACTCTCCTCCTGCCCTTGCCTCATCAGCCACCGAGTGTGTCACTACTTCGTATGGAGAAGCCAAGGCTGAAATGTCACATAAACACACACCTTCAGCAGGAGCTCAGGAGGGTCCTGGGCAACTCACCAACACTTCCACCAAGTAGACAAGAGATAATAAAAACAGTATCATTTCGGACTATTTGCCACTTTGGAGCACCTCTCTGGCTTCAGACAGCTCCGTAAGTCACAAGCTGCCAGCTCCATGCCTTATCCCCAGAAGCAGGAGGTGGAGGTGGCATCAGCTCTGAGCTGTGGTGAGACACCAAGCCCCAGGACGGTAAAGCACTGAAAGAAGCAGGCTGAAGAGAAGTTGGGGAGACTGACATATGGCAATGGAGGGATCCTGTACTTCCCCCAAAGCCAGCCGTGCCGGGCAGAGCGATGCTTTCACGCTGCAGGGATCAGCATCTGACCATGCCTTTCTCTATAAGTTGTCTTCTAGAACGAGAGCTACTGGAATTCCATTACTGAGAGCCCACATCAACCCCCTAATATCCCTGGGATGCAGAGGTAAAATTAGAATTTCTTTCGATGAAAGACACTAGAATATAATGAATTCAAAAAGCCCAGCTGCTCTCCGAGGAAAACAGCAGCAGTTTCACCCAAAGTCCAGCACATACCTGCAGAGGGAAAAGTGCATTTCTACGTCTCATAAAGCTGCCCTGGAAGGACAACATCTATTCATAATTAAATCTATGTTTGATGCATTACAAGTAGGAAATTCACAGAGGAACTTTCTATTGAATACACAGAAGATCTTTGCAGGGTGCAAAATTTATTCTAGGCACAGCCCAGGTGGCACTTGCCATGACTTGCTCGCATTACCTCAGCAGAGCAACCCCTCCGGCGCACAGCTGGTGAGAGACGAGAGCCCAGCCAGCCACCTGGGAGGCTGCCAGCTACCAAACCTTGCCCTCACGGTGGGGATCAGCAAAACCTCTGGCTTTGGCAGCTCACCGGCCCGGCCCAGGGCAGTGGGCCAGGGGATGCTCAGCTACGTGCAACTGCAGAAGGAGCACAAAGCCTAAAACCCTGTTAGATGCCCAAAAGGGAGTCTCCGATTTGGTGGGTCTGGCAGCGCCAAGAGCTTCCCAGCCCAAATTTCAGGCTTCCCCACTCCTGCCGAGGCCAGTCATTGCTGAGCAAAGCCTCATGCCGAGGAGACCCAGGGCGCCTGGTGGGGCAGAGAGCCCCACCAGCCATGTTACAAAAGCCATCGGGAGGGCACGCCAGTACAGGGGCACTTGCACAACCAGCAGGCCCAGTGACGTGGGGCAGAGCTGGGTGCCAGCCAGGTGGTGGGAGCTGCCTGCAGCCCTGCCTCCAGGGCAGCCCAACCACCGTGCTGCGGCTGAGCACACCCCCGAGGAGAAAGTCCAGCCCGGGGCTTGGCTGCCGGCTCCACCGCTCCAGCCCCTCTTCCATTACAAATTTACTGGCTGGAAACTGATGACCAGCACATTCATTTGCCGCAATGCCAAGGTACCATGAAACCAGGGTAATAAAGCATGACAAACAGAAGTTGTATTTATTTCCCAAGATGAACATTAACATCATTTTACGTGAGAAGCATAGTGCCCAGCCAAGGATCCTCAGCACCTCCATGTCAGAGACAATAGCCCTCCATCAGTACCCATCACCTTGCTTTTCAAGAGGAGCCCAAACAGCTGCAATGTAGCTCGGTACATAAATACCCCAAGTGTGATCTGCAGAACAGCTTCCGAAATCCAGTTACTCAGGAAAACTCTGGGACTCCGATGTATAACTGTTTAGATCAGGCAGGGTATAAGCATTGTGCCCCCACCACGGGAAAAACAGCTGAGCCTGCTCAGATGGGACTGGAAACTGGACCCCGGGTGATCTGGAGGGCTTCAACAGACAGGTGGTGGGGTGGTTGGGTCCCCAGGTGGTCCCTATCACACCTCACTTCTCAGTCTCAAGCCTGCTAATGTGCAACACCATCTGCACATGCAACACATGCCGAGACACCCAGCGGCAGGGTTTGTTGGGGGCCACGCCGCAGTCGGCTGGCAGAGACCTTTAAAGCCAGGCAGATAGTCTCCACCCCAGACAACAGCTGTATGGCCAGTGCCTGAGGGCAGGAGCAGGGAAGCTCCTTTGCCACCCCTTAGCAATGCCAGAGTGCGGTTTTATAACAAAATAATTCAAAACTGTACAAAAACTAGAGTTAAAGCTCTTTGGCATGGACCTTTTTGCTCTTCCCCTCTCCTCCCAGCTCAGGCTCACCACCCCGGCAAGCCAGAATTTCAGCCTCTGCTTGCAGGTTGTTTTCATGGTGCAGGAATCAAAGACACCATTTGGCAACCTGCTGAAAGGGGGAAGAGAAGTGGATCCCAGCCAGATCTCCCCAAGGCAGGGAACACAAGGGGAGGGTAGGAAGAAAGTCCTCCGCAACCTTGTCCATAAAACTTGTGCTTCCTCCAACACAATGGAAGACACTAAACCAATCTGAGGCCACACTCCTCCCAAAAGAGGTCTGCTTGCACCTTGAAGAGGAAGGAAAGAAGGAAGGAAAAATGATGCTTACACCAAGAAAACTCTCCTTATCTTAGCCTAAGATATTCTCACCCCCAACACAGTCACTGGGAAAGAGGCTGCATCTTCTGCCCCTTGGAGCTCATGGCAACCAGCAGGGTTTGCAGACCACCTCCGATGGCCATCAGGTGCAGTGACCAGGCTAGCAGGCAGCCCTGGCCCCCCTCCCCCTGCCTCTAAATGTGCCAGAAAGCACATTGCTACCAGGAGCTCCACAGGGTCAGCACCTCCGCCGACCTGGGCTCTGGAAAAGCATCACTCGGTGCTGCTGTGCAAACCCCAGGCTTCTCACAGCGCTCACCCTACCTGCCTCCCGCCTGGCTCGTGCTCGCGGCAGAGGCAGGTGAGCGGCTCCTGCATCACCAAGGGCTCCAGTACCTGCCAGCAGGTCAGGGGGACATGGCAGCCCTGCCAGGCCTTGCAGAGCCTGACCTTTCCAGAGCCCTCTGAAAATCATGTCAGCATCTGATAGCTGTTCAGAAGCTACCACCAAAACGCTGATGGTCACACCCACGTCCTAAATGGACAATGTGCCCATTTCTGTCTCTCAGCAGACAAAGGGTTGAATAGAACTATTTCCCCCGTGTGCTAAACGGCAATGAATTACCCTCCCCTTCCTCAGACACAGGTGAGCGCCAGCAGCTGCAGTGGCTCTAAGGAAAGCTATTTACACACCAATTCCCTTCAGCGTCGCTAGCATTATAAAGGAAATTAAAATGGCTTTGCCCCAAGAAGCTAGGTAGTAGGTCTTTGGAGCATAAATAATTATTCCAAAAATTATGAGGTGTCAGAAAGTGGATCCAGAGAGTTACTGAGCAAGTCAAGCCAATAGCTGGCTGCCACATATAGAAGTCTTGGAAATTTTGACTCAACAGGCAGACAACCACTTCTAAATATGAAGTACACTGTTTAATCACCTGCAGTGCACATTCATATCCGAGACAAAGCGACATGCGTGTTTACTTAAGGAGATGTCAGAAGCGCCGCTGTCGTGCCCCCTCTCCTTCTTAGCTGTGTGGAAGACTTTACCAGCTGCTGCCCAGACTTACTGCTACTTATTTCTCAGTGAGACAGGTACCGGGTTAAAGTGGCAAAGCTCCGCTTTCTGAGACACTCTCAAGAAATCAGAGCCAAGTGCCTTGGAAAGCCATCATCTCAGCTACCTATAGCAACACTGCCCATTTCAAACATCCATCCTCTGCCCTGCTGTCACCTCAGGTGAACCTGTTTTGGGGCAGCCTCCTTAAGCCTACCAAGATCCCATGTTTGCCACCGAGTCCTGCCTCCCAGCTTCTTCCCAGGTGCCCAAAACTGAGGTGAGAGCAAGCGAGCACTTCCAGCCCCGCTGCCTGGGGAGAGAGGATGACCCACAACAGGGCAACGGTGGGGAGGTGAAGGGCTCCTGGGGATGTGGGCAGGGCAAAGGGGCATCCCACGAAAAAGTAGCCAGGAGCCACCACCCCTATCGATGGCTTCACTAGTGGGAGAAATCAGAAGCTGCTGGGATGTGCGTGCACTGTGAAGTTAGAAACCACAGCGCTCACAGCCATCCGCCCTGTGCAGAGGCAAACTGCCACGTTTTTTTTCCTGTTAATCCACTGCGGTATTTCAGTCATTAGCGTCCATCTCCCCCAGGATCATAGTTTCCTTTCAGATCATGCTTTTTCAAGCTGAAAATGCTGGGAGCATTAGGGCAGCAGCACCAAAGGCAGCACAAGCACTTTCCTGGCTTAAGGATGACCAGCTGGGAGGAGCTGCCTGACCAAGGCGGTGGAAAGATCATCCTCAGCTCATTATTAATCACAAGGAAGCGGAGTTTGTGGAAGTCACTGGTTTTACTACACACTGGAAAAACGTGAGTCATATGTATATGTTCTTTAATAAGTAACACAGTTCTGCTGGGCCTGGGATTTCCACAGCATCGGAAAACGATTAACAATGTCCACTGACCAGGATGTTTGAAACATTAGCATCTCCAGGGTAAGACCAGGTCAAAAAGTTAAAACAGCATTTCTTGCAGTCTATGCAGCCTCTGGTGTGGACCCCTTCTCTCCCCTTGCTCACTGCTTCCAGCTAGTGGAAACACCAGCCAGATGTGCATGGGATTGCTTTCAGAAGAAACTTCTCTTTTCTCTCAGTCACATGTACCTAAAATTAATTGCATCTTTCGTTTCTATTTTCAGAAGGATTTTATTTTCTACGGCAGGCTATTGGGACTTTTGAATCACCCCGAGGGACGCCAAGCAAACATTGATTCATACTTTGGAGCTAAATCACTGTTCTTGCCAAATCCCAGGGACAAAGCAGTAAGTGTGCAAAACAGCTTTGTGCATCGTCAGTAACTTCTGTTTCTTTCAAAACCACCGTCATTATTGTCACACTGGCATGGTCACACACGGCTTAGGAAAGCCAGCACCCAAAACAGCAGAGAAAAGCACATTCAGTACAGCAGGGAGCAGGAAACCTTCTCTCCTTCCTTCTCGCAGGTCATGAGGAGGTGGTTTGGCCTAAACTCAGCTACTCAAATCATCAGCATAATAAACTGAGTAATAAACATATCATACCTCTGATTCATTAGTTATTTAACCGCTGAGCTCTCTGGGCAGCGAGCAGCTCCCTGAAACCTGCTGGAGCAGGAGGCTGGGAGTGGTGGCAGGGAGGACAAGCGGCCAGCTCTGGAGGGCAAAGGGTTTTCCCATGGAGCAGGAGAAGCAGAACCAAGAGCCACCAGGCTAGGACGCACCTGAATATCAGTGACTGCTTGACAGGAGCTGAGGACACGGAGCTCAGACACAGGCCCAGCTGCCTCATCTCCTGAGTGGAACCACACGGTCAACCACCAGCTCCCCCGTCACCAAGTCTGTAATCTCTCAGCAGTGTTGTGGCACAAAATACAACAAAACCTGTGTTACCTATCCCTAAGACCACTGCTGTTACGTATTTTCCTAGCCAAATCCCAACAGAAACGGCAGGGGCATTAAGCTAGCTCATGTATTACTTTAATCACCAACCACTCGATCCTTCCAGAAGCATCTGGTCTTCTAGAAAGGGGGGAAAAAAAAGCTGGTTACAGATCATCATGCCCAACAGGCATGGAAATAAACTCTTAGTCATGAGTTTGCCCTTCTGGATAAGTGTTCCCAGACTTGAGACCAGCCCAGTCCAGTCAGGCACAGAGTCTGGTCAGCAAGGAACCAGGGCTCAGAGTTTTGCATGGCAATCAAGCCTTCGTCTCTACCATGCAGATTGAAACCACAGAGGGTATGAATCAGAGCTGAGAGGTCTGCTGCAAGGAGTGGTCAGTGTGTCTGAAAGCAAAGAAAGTGAGCTCCAGCCGTCCCTCTGCAGCTCTCTGACCGCCTCTCCACCATGCCCCCAGTGCTAGCAGATCTCTGTCGAGAGCAGGCAGCATGACTGCTTCACTTTACAGAAAACAAAACTGAAGAAGTTAGCAGGGTACTAATTACCTACCTTTAAAATGTTATTTAATTATCTCATTCTTTAATTATCTTCATTTAAGATCATTAAAGTATTAAACTTTTTGCTTAGGGAGGAGTAGGTGAGCCTACCATGGCCAGATCTAAGTTTATGCACCTAGTTCTAGGACCCACCTTTGAAACTGCAGTACCTCTACACATGTTCCAACTTACTCTCTTTATTTAATAGAAAAACAGTGTAGAGAGAAAAGCACTGTCAGTAGAGGGCTTGTGAGACTGGAGAGGAAATTAGGAACAATGATAGATAGATGAAATTACAGATGAGAATAATAGGTTAGCACAAGCCTTCAGGGATGAAATCAGCATGGCTCATAACTGAAATCCCTCCGAGCCAAGAGGGTTCAAAGCATCAGAATGGTACAAGGCATCAAAACCACCTCTAGAAATGAGAGACAGACACAGACAAGTCTGAAGTAGGGAAGCAAATCAAGCAGAGAACAGGCAGAAGAAAAAGCTAACGAGTATCTCCATCATACCAGAAAGCTCTAGAAATTCTCCCAAGGCATCTCTGAACCCCTAGCAAGTACCTTCCAAATCCAGGCAAGAAGAGTGCTCTCAGGTGACAGAAGAAAGATAAACGATGCACCTGCCTTCAGAAAGGGAGGAAAGTTACTGCGGGCACCCTTGTACTACAAAAATCTGAACTGCCCCAGCAGAGATGCCAAATGACAAATACAAATGTCTGTTACTGGCATGGAGAGCTAACACAGCACAGCTGCAGAAGAGAGAAGGGCAAATTTGCAGCAGGCTGTGCACGGGATGCAGCAGGGAAGTGCAGCACCTCACTTCTGAGCTGGGTCAGGCAAGGAGAAGCTTGAGGAGAAAGCAGTAAGAAAAAAAGATTTAGAAGACATGATCCGAAGAAACTCTTTTTTCTAGGAGGAAAAAAAAAACCCAGGCCAGTAGGCCCATGACAAACAGTCTTCAAGCAGATTAAAAGGCTGTTAGAACAAAGGCAGCAATCAACTGCTCTTCACGTCTCCCAGAGACAGAATGCAATCACTTTCCTGTACTGGGGAAAGCAGGATAGGCTGTTACACTTAGGAAAGATAAGCACCTACGCTGCCCTCTCATCATATCAGAGCAACAACCCACTGGAAAAAGAGTCCCACCTTTCTGACAACACCTGGCATTTGTTTCCAGACCCAGAAGGCCGCCTTAGTCCCCAGCAAGGGCAAAACTCCCTTTTCTGCATACACGCACACATGCCCAACAAAAGCAGCCGCAGCTTCCTGGGACCTCTGAGGGGCTGCGAAATCTCCTTCACCGGCAGTTTAGAAATAGGTCGCACATCCCCTCGAGGGCTGCCTGCAAGTCGTTGATCCTGGCAGTGCAAAGAAAAATAGCAAAGTTAAGCTCCTCTCCAAAACCCGACCTCTGCTGGGTTGAGCCTCCCCCCAAGCTGAGGTGACCCGGCTCCTGCCTCTGCAGGACCGCTGTAATCGCCCTGCGCCCCGCAGGCAGCGAGCTGGAACGAACACCCTGACAGAAGCACCGAAGCACAGGGACCGGCAGCGGGGCTCGGCCCCCAGACCCCTGGGGAGGGAGAAGGCCCGGGGGGGTGAGGGGAGGCCTGAGGCCGCGGCGAGTGTAAGGGCAGGCCGCCCGCCGGGCCCGCTCCCGCGGCAGCGCCGTCCCAGCAGGCCCCCTCCTCCCGCAGCGGCCTCCGCGATTTATCCGACCCGCCATCGCGCAGCAAGTCCAGCGAAAAGGCGGCGACTTCAGCCGGAGAGCGCAGGCCCGGCCCGCTCTGCCTGAGGGGAGCGCGCCCGCCCCGGGCCCTCCCGCCCCCGCCAGGCCCCCCCCGGGCCGGGACCCCCCGCTACGAGGCCTCGCCCCACCGTCACCCCGCACCAAGCCCCTCGCGGGCTCCCGTGGGGGTGACACGCGTGACGCGGCCCCGCCGGCGGAGCGCCCTGCCCGTCCCCTCCCGCGGGCCCGGAGACACGGGGCTGCCCGGCGCCCCTCCGCACCTGACGCGGCGCGGCGCCTCCCCGCTCCCGCCTGACAGGCTGGGAACCCGGGCGGCCCCTCGCCGCCCGCCCCACGCGTAGGGAGCCCCGGCGCCCCATGACCCACGGCCGCAGATGGCCCGGTCCTGGCCCTGGCCCCGGCCCCAGCCCGCCTGGCGGGGGAGGGGAGCGCGGTCACGGGGCCGCCAACCCCCGCGCCGTGACGTCCGTGGGAACTCAACGCGCCCCTCCCTGACGTCACCAGCGGAAAAACTCCACCGGGCGAGACCATCCCGCGGCGCGGGGCGGGGGAGGAGAGGGGAGCGGGAGGGTGGTGAGCGGCCGCGGGGCGCGGCCCTCCCGGCGCGGCTCCCCCGGCCCGCGGCAGCGGGAGGCGCGGAGCGGCCGCGGCACACGGCGCTCCCCGCAGGCGGGCTCGGGGAGGGCGGCGGTGCCCGCGGTGTGTCCGCGCCTCCCCCCCCCCCCGGGTGCGGGTGGTAGGTGCCGGATGTACCGGCCGCGCGGGGCTCCGCCGCCTCTATAAGCGGCTCCGCAGGGCGGGCGTGGGAGCCGCTGTGTGTCCCGTCTGGTCCCGTCCCGCTCCGCCCGCCTCGCCGGGAGCATGTACCAGAGCCCTGCGCGCTGCCTCTGCTCGGCGCTGCCCGCCCTCTGCTGCGCCCCTGCCTCCGCCTCCCTCCTGCCCTCGTCGCGGCCGCGCGCCTCCCCACCGGTTCTCGACCCCGCCGCCCCGCGGGCAGCAGCAGCAGCGGCGGGTGGGCCGCCCGCCCCGGGGCCCTCGCCCCGCACAGGTGGGTACCGGGCGGGGAAGGAAGCAGCCCAGCTGGGAGCGCTCGCTGCCGGGAGGCGGGCCGGGTGCTGCCGTCGGAGCGAGCACCGGGGCTCTCATCCCCGGGGCCGTGCAGGCGGTACCCGCAGGCTTCCCTGGGGAGGCGACGGCGAGCGGCGCCCGGTAGCAAAGCGGCCGGCGCCACGGGTCGGGGCCCGGCAGCGGCGGGACTCGCTGCGTGCCCGGGCTGGGGTCGGCCGCGTGGGGCGGGCGCAGGCTCCTGCCGTGTCCCGGCGGGTCGGTGTCCCGCCGCCAAGCGCCTCCCGTCGGCTGGCCGAGCCCTCCTACGGCGTGTTGCCCCCTGCGGGGAACGGGACTGGCGGTGGGTTTTTTCGACTGGAGACCGCGAGTGGGAAAAGCGCGAGTGACCCTCGGGCAGGCGAAGGCGGCTGTGCGAAGCCATCACGTTCCTGCTTGTCTGTCCCGTTAAATGATTTTATCCCGTTCCTAAAACGAGACCTGGAAAGCATTCAAGGTACCGCATGTCCTTGGGTGAGTGCTGTGCCGGGAGGTCACGGCACGCCGGCACCTTGGCACGCAGCTCCCGCCGCGCCGTGGGGTAATGCGCCCACCGGGACCCCCCAGTCCCGCTCCAGCCTCGAGCCACATCTCCTGCCCAGCGGCTCGCCTCTCCCGGTGGGCAGATGTGCGCAGCTGCAGCACAGGCTCCCGGTGAACGCCAGGGAAGCGGCTGCTTTTCCTCCAGGCTGCTGCTGGCGGGAGAGGCGATGTGTCCAGCACGCTTTATGCAGCAGCCGAGGCCGTCTCACTTGCCTGGCGTGCAGGAGATCTACTTTTCCTTGCCGTCCTCTGCTGGGGTTGGAGCGATGTGTGTTGGTTCCCTGTTGGCGCTGTTGCAGGAGGGCTGGACGAGCCAGCTGGGGCAGGGTGCTGCCGTTCCTCCTCTTGAAGCCAGGCCAGGATGCTAAACAGGAGGATTGAAGCTTCATGCTGCTACGGGGAAGAGGAGCTTATGTGTATGTGCCTGCGAGCTGGCAGAGTCAAGCCCATGAGCAGAGCACTTTAACGGGTGGGGGGGAAAGGATCTCCAGAGCTTGTGCCAAGTACTGATTTTGTGTATTACTTAAGGCAGGATTTGAGGTTCCCTCCTATTTCTGGTCCTGCCTGTTGACTAAGCAGCACTTTCCTTGCTGTGCCAAGCTCTCCTAACTCCCACATGAGAATCCAGACTTCCCTGTACGTAAAACTGGCGTAAGCGCCAAAATCGGGACTCTAACTCAAAGCAACAGCAACAACTGCTGCTTTGAATGCAGGTGCTGCAGGGCTGCGGCCCCATTGCTGGCCCAAACAAGGCTGTACATGTAGTATGATACCCTGCAGCACAGGTCTTGTCACATGAGGATGGTGTCTGCCAAGTTTCTTCTAGAATGAGGGTTGCAGGGAGGGCATCTCCAGCTGCTGCTGGCTGCCTCTGCTGTGGAGGCTGATGTGTAACTACTGACTGGGCTGCAGGTGCTGTGGAGCCGTTCACCTGGCAGTGAAATCCCTGTGGTGAACCAAGTGGGGGCTCTCAGCCAAAAGCGGTGCTGGGAGGCACGAGATGAAAGGAAGGGAAACCAGAATGCTGTTTGCCTTACTCAAAAGTTAAGGGCCCTGGCTCTGATACTCCCTACAGTCCTCTGGTCTGCCTGCATGCTGTGGCCCTTACCTTTGAAGCAAAGTCCTTAAAATAAAGTCTGTGACTGCTCATTGCCTGAGATGCTAGAAGTTTATCTTCTGTGCTGTTGCTGGATGACATAAGAGACCTTGAACTTTGCACCCTGTTCTGAAGTTTAATGAACAGTGTAAATTGTTCCCTGCCCTTACTGTGTGGAGACACCCCCCTTGCAGGGAGGAAGACTTTTTTTTTTTATTATTTTAAGCACCTTGTATAGTAATTGCTGAGCTGGTGTTCCCTATTGCGACATCGCACCATGAGAATTGCTTCTGTGTTCACCCCTCGCTGCTAAAGTGCAAGCTCAGGAGTCCACTTGTTCCTCTGTGTACACCAGCACCACGGTGTCACAGCACTGGCAGCAGCATTATCCCAGCAAGTTACAGGTCATTTAACTTGGACTGTAAGGATCTCAGAACGGTGACCTTGTACTTGCCTCGCTGCCACGAACTTGTTAAGCGTTGGAAAAAATAACAAATGGGTTTTGTTTGGAGTTTCAATGTTCAGGTTGCTGGTCTGGCCCCTGTTCTGCAGAACAGTCCAGTCAATGCTGTGGTGGTTTCAGGCACTTTGGCGACAAAGAACTTGTGCAGTTCATCACTCATCCTAAGCTGGAGTCTTCCTGCAGGAGTGCCCCTTCAGCCAGAGACTCCCAAGACCCCTACGGGAGGCCTGAAAGCATTTGATTTACAGCCCAGGCCCTTGATTTACAGCCCAAGCCCAGCAGCCTTCCCTGGGCTTTCAAAAGAAAACAGCAGCTCTTTTTCTTTCCTGAGGTATTACTTAATCTAAAGCTGTCAGATCTGTGCTGTACCACATCCTGTGCAGGTTAGGCTATGCCTGACTCCCCGTAAAAAGCTGGATATCCACAACCCCAGGGGTGATGTGGTTTAGATGATGCTCTGGCTTCATTTGCAGCTGGCAGGTGCATGACTGAACTTAGAATTCACCCTGCTCTAACAGACATAAGCTGCTCAGAGCTGTAGCGTAGACTTTTGGCTCCAGATGCATTGCACCTTGCTTGTCTCAACATCCTCCCTCTCATCCAGGTCACAAGCAGTGAGCAGCCTAGGCTCTTGCTGTCTGCTTCTTGGGGCAGAACAACTCCCTAGTATTACTTCGGAGAGCCCTACAAGAGCCATGTTCGTCCATGGCGCGGCAGGGGCTGCGCGGAGGGCACTGCCTTCATGTGGGCTTCCCACTTGCCTGGCTAGTGCTGTGCCAGGAGGGAAGGGCAGGGCGTGCTTCTGGGGCAGAGCTGCGCAGGGCTTGTGGCTGTACTCAGCAGCTGACTGTATCCCTCGGGTAGCAGAAAGCACTGTGTACTTCTCTTCAGCTGCAGCACTTAACTATGGGTTGGTACCTGCCCCAAAAACAGGCGAGGAGCTCCCTGTGGAGCTTTCCTTAAAAGCTCTATAGATTTCTTTGGATTTCTGCATGGCAGCTTTGGTAGTGTGTCAGCTGGACCCTCTGTAACCAGTGTGCTTTCGTCCCTGCTCCTCCACGCAGCTGTGTCAGGGTCCTGCTTAGGGGGTTTCATGTTTGGGCCAGCTTCCCTCCTTATTAAATGGCATTTCTTCTACTTCAGCAGTACTTGGCTTCTTGACAAGAATTGTGTACTAAAAGACTGCAAAAGCTGAAGCACCTTAAACACTGTTCTCCTAGAAGGACATTCATGCTTGTGAGCCCAAGCTCACATCACAGTTTGAGGAACTCCTGGTACTTTAACTAAAAGGGTGGGGGTGGAGAGAGACATCCGATGTCTAATTCCAATTCCCAGTTTATGACTTTTTTTAAAACTGTTCAGAGGCACTATTTCACTGGCTTGCACATACAAAGCATATGTTAGAGCAGCAATTTTTTTTAGTGTCTTTAAAAGCACCCATTTTCCAAAAGGCAAGGGTGTGAGGCTTCTGCTGCAGAGTCTGTCTTTTCTCTTTTATTCCTTCTAAGTGTGTTTATTAAAGTATTAGGGCTTCCGTCTTCCTGCCTTCCCCTCTAGCCAGGTCTGTCACTATTGTACATCTGTCACCAGCATTTATGACTCATAATGCTGTAGCTTGGGCTACCCAAGGCCAAACATGCAGATGTGTTGGGTGGCACCCCAAACCTGTTGCAAGATGCGAGTGTGCAATGACAAGTCTTTTCCGTTTTTAAGTAACTCCAAGGTACAAATAAACTTAGGTAAAACCTGCTGTGGGCCAACAGCAATGCAACACTGAAATTCTTTTGCTCAAGATTACCTTTGCAAAATGCACTCAGGGGGAAATAAGTTGAGGTAACCATGAAACTCTGGAAGTGTGGCCTCTGCTGTGGTGCAAGCACTGCTCTTCCTGCCCGTGTTTGAAGGGAAATCAAGTGTCCAGGAGTGCTACTGGGGCAGACGCCGAGCATGGAAAAGCACAAACAGCCTCTTTTCAAGTTCTCGCCAACTTGTTGTGGCAAGGGTGGCACTGCAGAGCAAAACGCCCCCCCCTGAGGAAGGGTTGGAAGGGACCTTGGGACACATGTGGCCCAGACTTGCTGCAGAGGTGTGGAGGGATATCATGAACCCTGGGCAAACTCCTCCACGGCTACCCAGAAGCCTGGCCCTTAGCCCTCACATCTTGAGTGTGTTTGCAGTAAGCAAGCCTCGGGGCGTTTGCAGCTGCCTGGTGGTACTGGTTGAGCCCTTGGGAAGGGGAAGGAGGAGGTATTTTATAGCATGATAGTTAGAGGGCCACCACCTGAAAGGGAACAGCTCTGCTGCTTGACCCCTGCTAAGGGAAGAGGGCTGCACCTAACTCTGTGTAAGCCAAAGGGCAAAACAGAGTGGGGGACACACGCACACTCCCCATGTGGCAGCTGTGGCCCAGTGAGGGGGGGACGGACCTCCCTGTAGGAGACACGGGGCCAGGAGGGTGGCTGACTGCGTTAATGGGGGGCTGGGGCACAGCTGGCGGTTTGCGGGAGGTGTGCTTGAGACGGCTGAGGGAGCAGGGGGTTGTGGGGGCCTGGGGAGGACCATGGGGTGCACTGGAAGCTGCCGAGCGGGGGCACAGCATGAAGGAGCAAGGAGCCGAAGGGAGAAAGGAGGGCGAGGGGCGCAAAGGGGAGCTGAGAGACCCCCTGCTCTGCTCCACATCCCCAGGTCTAAGGCAGCAGAAGCATTTGGCCGCTCTGTGCTCGTGAAAATGTTGCTCCTTTTGGGGTGAATGAAGCCGTGGGTCGAGGTTCCTATGAAATACCAGCCTGAGGGAACGAGTCACCGTGCTCGCTGTGCTGCAGCCCGGAGGGAGCCCCGGCAGGCAGAGGGTGTCCAGCTGTGAGGTGCCATCTCCATCCGAGACAAACTGCACACGAAATAAGGAGCAGGCAGTATCTGTCTCCCTGCTGGGCTCTCTCCTCTGTGAGGAGGGGAAAAGGACACTCTGTTCTGTTTCCCACAAGACATGCAGAAGTTAATCTTAGCCCTGCTATTCTGGATGAAAGACTCCTTTCTTCCCTTAGAAGACACCTGCACGATCTCTTAAACCGGCCCGTTTGCGTGCTGCGGGGGTGAGCAGCCCCTGAGATGAAGCAAAACACGAGGAGACTGTGGGCAGAACTAACCCTGTCTCTGTATCCTTATTTTACCTCGGGTGCAGGAACAGGCTCCCGCACAAACCATCAACTGCTGGCACTGTAATGAGGTTATCCGTAAGGCACCTAAGTGGTGGGAAGAGTTATGGTGGTTGTCTCTAACACCGTTTTCTCCTTTCCAGTGTGTTCCATGGGAAACAGCACCAGTCGGCTCTACAGTGCGCTCGCCAAGACGCTGAGCAGCAGTGCCGTGTCCCAGCACCAGGACTGCCTGGAGCAGCCAGACTCAGCACGGCTGGATCCTATAGACCCCAAGGATTTGTTGGAGGAATGTCAGATTGTTCTGCAGAAACGGCCACCCCGGTTTCAGAGGAACTTTGTGGACCTGAAGAAAAACACTGCCAGTAACCACCGCCCTATTCGGGTCATGCAGTGGAACATCCTTGCCCAAGGTAGGAGCTGCCTCTAAGCTCAAGGTGTGACCTTGAGGTCAAATGCAGCAATGAAAACCTTTAAATGCAGCGGTGTCTGTGTAGTTAGGCATGCCTGGGACTGGCAGAGCAAAGGGGGAGAGGTGAACTACACGAGGCACAAGTTGACCGAGGGGCGGGGAGATTTTCAGCGCTTGAAATAGTGGCTTGCCTTCTGTTCCATAGGAAAGGAAAAAAGGTGTCTCCTTGCAACTGTGATGCCAAGGATAGCGCTGAATGCCTGTCCAAACACAGTGTTTTCAAAATACTGTGACCTGTCACTTCTAGGTAGCTGTCAACCCCCCCAAAAAGACTCATCCTTGACTAAGTTCTGTTCTTCATAAAGCTTCTGTAGAGTTTTCGAATTAGTTTATCAGTGAACTATTCAGGGATTCAGATGTGTTACAGGAATTCTTAGTTCTTCAAAGTAATTTTAACTGATTTTTTTTTTTTTTCCTCAGACCCCTAAAATCAAGTTTGTAAATTGACTTATGCAACAGCCTCATCTTAAAGTCTTTTGGGGTGGGAAATCCCCCATGTAGGGACCGACTGCCTTAACATTCTGCAGTTAAGTCACTCCTATACCACTGCATTTTTTTTTTTCCCTCAGGCTTAAGCTGTGGCTGCCACATGTGGAAGCACTTGCCACAGTGTAGTGACTTCTGGGACCAGGGGGAAGGAATCTCTTTAACTTGTATCTGTAAAGGGAACTTGAGTTTTTTGGAGAGACTTCAGTGTTTAGAGAAGGGATTCTCGCACCCATTGGCAAGCCTGGCACCCTTGAAGTCAGCAGCTGCTCCTGGAATACCCATCACCTGCATGTAAACTGATGTGCAGGGTTGTACAGGGAAAGCAAAGCATTACAAAAGCCTCGTGCTGCCCCCCATTATAACCCCTTGCAGTGTGACAGGCTGCCTGCCCTCATGCGGGGATGCAAGCAGCCGCTGGCTGCTGCACGGTGGCAGCTGGCTCCCGAGAGCCTCTGCAAAACCTGGAGGAAGACAGCCTGGTTTAGCTATTGGTAACTTCTAATTTTTTTTTTTTATTGCCCCCCCTTCCTGCCGATTTCAGCTCTCGGAGAAGGCAAAGACAACTTTGTTCAGTGCCCTATGGAAGCTCTGAAATGGGAAGAGAGGAAGTGCCTCATCCTGGAGGAAATCCTTGCGTACAAGCCTGACATCTTGTGCCTGCAAGAAGTCGACCACTACTTTGATACCTTTGAGCCGCTCCTCAGCCGACTCGGCTACCAGTGTACTTTCTTCCCGAAGCCGTGGTCCCCGTGCCTAGATGTGGAGCAGAACAACGGGCCGGATGGCTGCGCCCTGTTTTTCCTCAAAGACCGCTTTGAGCTCATCAACAGCGCCAACATCCGTCTCACCGCCATGAAGCTGAAGACCAACCAAGTGGCCATAGCTCAGACGCTGAAGTGCAATGAAACTGGAAGACTGTTCTGCATTGCTGTCACTCACCTGAAAGCCCGCACCGGCTGGGAGAGGTTTCGGTCCGCACAAGGCTGCGATCTCCTCCAGAACCTGAAGAGTATTACCCAGGGTGCAAAGATCCCTCTGATCATCTGTGGAGACTTCAATGCGGAGCCAACTGAGGAGGTCTACAGAGAATTTTCCAACTCCAGCCTCAACTTGAACAGCGCATACAAGCTGCTGAGCCCTGACGGGCAGTCGGAGCCCCCATACACCACCTGGAAGATCCGGCCCTCGGGAGAGTGCCGGCACACGCTGGATTATATCTGGTATTCCCAGCACGCCTTGAATGTGAACTCAGCCCTGGGCTTGCTGACTGAAGAGCAGATTGGGCCCAACAGGCTGCCATCGTTCAATTACCCTTCCGATCACCTCTCTCTGGTGTGTGACTTTAGTTTTAATCAAGACCCCGACAGACTGCTGTAATGCGTTGGAATGCCACCTGGTATTGCAGTGTCTTAACTCACTATTTTATTTTAGAGAAAACTTTTGAAGCTGGAAGCTGTTGAAGGATGAGGAAATACTGTTGACTAAACGTTATTATGGGCACTTGTTTGCAGTTGCACTTGCCATTCAGCACTTGTTCATCTGGAGCCTCTGAGGGAGGAAGAAAGGAGTGGGTGTTCTCGTCGCGGTGTTCCTGCCCTGTCAGGGTTTGACAACCAGAAGGCAAATGAGCTTTGTCCTTTCACCAACCCCCATGCGTAAGGATTTAATCCTCTAATGAATGCGGAGGCCTTAGTATTTAAATCAAAACACTTGTGTTTGTAAAACAACCTGCCCTGACAGCATGCTGACTTAATTTATTTCATGTTAAGCTTGTGCAAGTACTGAAGGGAACGAGGCTCGACTACCCGGTGGGATTGTGTTCTGTCTTTTCTGTTGCAATAGGAAGGAAGTTTAATGCAGTTTAGACATGAACAAATCTAAGCTCATGCGTGTCTTTTCACTCTTACATGACTTGAGATGACTGTTCCATTAAAAGTGAATGGATAATAGTGCAGCGTGAGGTGGACCCCCTCCCGTAAGAGCAAGTGAGGAAATACAGGCTAACCACATCGTACAGCAATATCCTCCTTTTTCCAGATGAATGTGCATGTGTCAGTTGCACATATGGCCTGTAGGTATGTATACCCAGTGACCATTACCTTTGTTTATTTTGTGCTCCTCTCCAGACAACACCTAACCAGGGAGTATTTCCTCCTCTGCTTCAAGTATTACTTGAATGGTTTAAATTTGTAGTCTTGTCAATCTTGCTGTTTCTGTAAAGGGCCAATCTTTATGTTGAAAGACTTCATTTTATTTATCTTCAGAATCTAAAGCTACACTGGAACCTGTTAGAAGATAAAATCTATTTATTGAGAGAAACTGGTGATCCTGCATCTGACTTGAAATCATACAGCAGCAGCGTTCAGGAGCCTCTCTCCGTGGCAACTCTGGCGAAGCACCCAAGCAACAACAGGGCTGTGCTATACAGTAACTCTGGTGCATGGAGTAGCGCTCATTGGTATTGCATATATGGATTGTAAATGTGCCACTATGCTGGAAAATGAGGTGGGGAGAGAGGAGGGAAGAGAGACAACAGTTGGAGTTGGGCTGACGTTTAGATAGCTGGAAAAGATGAGGGAGAAGAAATAAAGCAGTACTTCCATGTAGAGTAAGGCCCATAGTAAAGTGTTCAAAGTGTTTATTAATAAAAGTCTTTGGAAAAAAAAAAAGTTATGTCTCTCTGCTGCCATCTGGTTCATTTCCCTGTCGGTAGCAGTTGATCTCTTTCAGCTACTGACTGTTCAAGCTTCAAGGCAGTGGTGACGCCACCTGCTCCAGACCTCTTTCCCCTGACCCTGCAGTCCTAATTTTAAAAGTTGGCACGGCTGCTTTGCTTTCACGGCAAGTGCGTTCTCAAACTTGAAGTGCCCAAACAGGGCACAACAGACAGCTGTATTTGTATTTTAAAACATCATCTGAAGAGCAAGAAATGCCAAGGTAGGTGTTTCACACAACCCGTAAGTTACTGTACTTGCGTTGCTGGTAGCAAAGCAGAGTCTGGCCACCAGAAGTCCCAAATTCCCACACAAACATTCCCTTTCAGGCAAATGTGTGAAGTGCTGTGGTGCACAGCTGTAACATGCTCTGCGTGTGTTCCTGACACTTGCGGAATGAGAGCGATGATCTGCTTCTGAGCAAAGAGCTGAGGCCCCTCTAACCAGCCTGGGATGACAGATTCCTCTAGCAAGCGTGGATTTGGAATTCTGCAGACAGAAAGGATTTTACAACCAAGGAGCCTGGCTTCCTTGGTGAATGCTCTTCCCAGGATGATGTGGCATCAACTACTGCCAGCCAGGGCCTCCTTCAGCTGGCATTTCAGAAAGAGCAAATTGTGTCCCTGGAAGCCAGAAGGGGTGGCTCCTTTCGGGGAGATTCTGGGCCAGGGATGAGGAGCTCCTGATGCCCCACAGAAAGGCAGACCTTTGAGCTGCTGTAAGCATTTCACACCAGCTAGACTTAGACAGCTTCTTCTGTTCATGGTGCTGGCTGCCCTCAGTTGCTCTCTGAGGGGAGATGCAGTGCTTCTCCTTGAGGGTTATCTTCTCTTAGGCTCTGTCCTCAAATGGTCTTTGAGAGGAGGAGAAATAATCCACTTGCCCGTTAATGGAGATATCTAGTCATCTGTAGCTAAACACTTCTAAAAGCAACACGTGGCACCTTTAATAAATCAAATCCTTGCTTATCTACCACAGAAAGTCACACCAGAAGCTGGAGTTTCCATTCAGACCCTGTAGGCAGTTTCTAGAAGAAACTACACTTGTGGTAGAAAATGTGCGTTGCCTTGAGAGCAAGGACAATACTGCATTCAGCTCTGTATTTAAAACAAAAAAAAAAACCCCACCCCAGAACCCAAAAAAACCTCAAACCAAACAAACCCACAACAACAACAAAAAGCCCTTAATTTCCATTTTACTTTTGCACAGGCAGCTCTGTTTTCCTAAGGACAGCCCAGGGTGGCCGTTAGCGTGGTACTGCACCGCCACTGCCAGGGCACAGAGCCACAGCACCCGTTACGGGACACTTTGCTTTACCAGCAGGAGCTAAAGTGTCACAGCTATGAAACTCCCACCATCACTCTCCCAGGGTGACGATATTTAGTATCTGGAAGGTTCTTATGCCATTTTACTCAGACCCTTGCTTTCAACGCTCACTCTCCAACAAAAAGAAACCAGACTGTGGGAAGCAGCATGATTTGTATGCTATTGCTATCCTTGCAGAGCTCTTCCAAAGTGGAAAGGGCCGAGATTCTTATCTCACCCTGGACATGTGACAGTGGATGTCCACCGCTTCACGTCCTTAAAGGGTAATTTGGGAGGGGAGGGGAGGGGAGGGGAGGGTGGAATGACTGCGAACAGGCTGGGGTCTCTCCCCACCGCAAGGCAGTTCTTAGGTTATCACTCAGAAAATCACACCCCCCTGCCACAGCGTAACGGTGAACCCTTTTCTGCTGTATTTTAATAAAAGGTAGACATGGCACAGAAATTATCTGGTAACTTCCCAGTCGGCTTCGCCCTTTTATTCCAGTACTTGCTATAAAAATGTATTTTGCAGACAGGCTCTTTTGGAAAACTTAAATGAAATATTGCTCTTGCTTTGTTTTATGCAGCAAGAGGCAGGCCTGCAGCACTGAAATGCTTTTGCCTGCTATAAATACCAGTACACTGAATATTTTTCATAGGAAGCAGCAGGAAGGGTTTCTTTTTTTTTTTTCTTCCTATGTAGCAGTATGACTCTTAACAGTAAAAAATGTCTTCAAAGCTCTTCTTGTGGCCTTCTGCCTTACAAGCACACCAAGGCTAAAAAAAGTCTCAACAGATCCCTTGCTCTAATCTTGAAGAAAAGCTGCATTAGCTTTAGCAGCGACAGTTTTCCCTCACCCTCAAGCTAGCTAAAGGAAGAAATGACCCACTTAATTAATTTGCTGAAAGGCAGAAGCTGTTGCAAGCTTATTAAAACGCTATCTCTCCTAGAGAACAATTAGATCAGCAGTAGATAGCATCACTTGGACCTTCTTCACTTAATGAGCTTAATACCCGCTACTTGAACTGGCTCTACCAGGCAGAAATGGAATTCAGCTTGTTCTGGCTGCGCCAACCTTCATGCGTCACTGAGACCCCTGCTGCACACGGCAGGTGAACAAGAACCGAGGCTTCAAACACCTCTCTGCTTTCTTATCAACTCCTGACTGCCCCTGGCTCACTGATCCTCGATCAGCTCAGATGTAATTCTCCAAAGTCCTAAATTTCATTAAATCAATTAGCAGAGGCTCCCAAGATCTCAGCCTTCCCCACAGCACCCTCCGCCCAGATCCCTTGGGTTACATCCAGGCACAGAACCCTTTGCTAAGCGAGACGCGCTTTGTCCAAGAGACAGTAACAAAAAGACCGGTCTCTGGGATAGCATTCCCCTTTCAACTTTCCTTGCCACAACCCAGAAATTTTGATATTCAGATCTTTATTCTGGGTTGCAACAGTTAGCTTTTCCCCTGTGGATTACCCAGCATTACCCTGTCTGTCCTGTAATTACAATAGTAATTTGAAAAATAAGTGTTGGTGTTTACATCTATAGAATCCGTGGTACCATGGCTGTATTATATTTCAATGCCTTCTGTACAAAGCCTGCTCACTTCACACGAGAGTTTCATTCCACTCACACATCTAGAGAAGTTACTACACTTGCCGAGGAGAAATTAAGCCTGGACTCTTCTATATGAGCCACCCGTTTCACATGTAAAACCTAGTGCTGCTTCGACGCATGGACAAAATGCATTTTTCAACAGTTTGCAGAAGTCTAGGAGTATAGCTGGGGACTTCTTCAGTGTTTTACTGTCCCCTTGCCCATTTCAGATATTACAAACCTGACCAAAGCTCCCTCCTCCTGAAGTCACATACTCCAACACCACCAGTAAAAATATTTCTTGCCCCCATCGTAATTGCTTAGATCTGCTTAAAGCAGCCACGATAAAGAGTGAGCTTGCAGAGAGCCAGAGAACAATCCCAGACTTTCAGTTACGGGTGGGAATCTCGCCCCGACATTTAGCTGCAGAAACCCCCAGGGAGAGGCTGCCTCTTGCAAGGAGCACGGCTTGTCACCCGGATTACATACCACCTCTGACGAACAACGGGACCTCGGAACAGCTCAGAGGAGCCACGCACCCGCAAAGCAACGCTGGAGAGCTGTGCTTAAAACGGACCCGCTGGAATCCCCGACTCACAAAAAACCTGTCTTTTTTTTAAATTTAGCTGCTAGCTAGAAGTACAAACACAAAAGAGAAGAATACAAAGGCACACACGGGAAGGTTAATAGAAACACTCTTTTACTGCTCAAAGCCGGGTTAAGAACCCTTTCCATTTCAGTTACAGCGCATCCTCGTACAGATTGAGGTTCTCAAAACGCTTAACAAACTTTTGGTTAACGTCCTCCAGTGCCGCTCGCCGGGTGGCCGGGGGCGAGAGCCAGGCGGCCATCGCCAGTTCTGTAGCAAGACACAGCACCGACAGCAACAGCAGCGCCCGGGAGCTGCTGCGAGCAGCCTGCCACCAGTAGCCGAGACGGGGCCTGCGATCCTTTCGGTTTTGCTGTTACACGATGGAAGTCTTGGCTCTAACTTAAGATAAGGAGACCATCAGCTGGAGATCCTTATCTATTTCCAAGAAAAGTCTGTCCCCATTTGACTTCCAGTGTATCTAAATTAGGTGTTGGAAAGGTCTCGACTACAAATACTCCAGACAGACACTCCGCACTGAGATACAGCGGCTCTTTCATACATGACCAAGTAACAGCCATTTAGAGAAGGATTTCTTACAGAAGACTTATAAATGTGGGTTTTAAAATGCTATTACTTTTCTCTCATCTTCTAGCTCCAATTTGTTCTACCCCCCTCTCTTCACACTGCTCTGTTTCCCATTACCCAGAAGATTTCTGCCTCTCAGACTACTGAATTAGTCAAGCCATCGCCAAGCTCCCCAGGACCTCCCTTCCTGTCCTATCTTTCCTGGCAACATAAATCCTCTTTCTTCTCCTGCATCTCCTTCTGCCAAGGAGTCTTTGTCCTCTTTCCCAGGCCAGAAACACAGCTCATCTGTAAGAACCTTTGCTTCTTTGGTTTTAACTGCTGGCGGAAGGGTTTGCTGCCTTCTACACCACACTTACCTGTTTCACCTTGTTCATTCATTTGCTCTTCAACTTTGCTTCCCTGCTTAAGAGTATGAAAAAGAATCCCTTTTTCAGAAGACTTGCAAAGTTCCCCATATGCTGGCCTGGCTGCATGGAGCTATTCCCACATTTCTTACTTCTCAGTCGGAGGGAAGAACAAGGATTACTGCTAGGACTCTAGAGGTAACTCGCTTTTCGGTATTTTAATTCAGGCCTCCTTTATTGTAATTGAAGACCCTCAGTTCCAGATTTCTGTTAAAATTGCTCCTCCAGGCATGAAGTACTTAAATGGGCATTTAGACTTAAATTATTTCAAGATTACCCGAGCCCCTGGCTCTGAAGACTTTCCAGGGCACCTTACTGGGAACCGGGGGTGCCACTGGGCACCTGGCTACCCACAAACTGATGTGCTGCTTCTCTAGTCATTGTTGCAGCACCAGCACGGTCCCCATGAAAGCAGGGTAAGCTACCCGGCATCTATTTTAAGCCGAACTCTTGCACGCGGATTGCAACTATGGAGCAATTTGCGTACAGTGTGTTCTCACCCGAGCTTTACCCCACAGTAATGTATCATGATACCCGTAACTTCAGTGCAGTTCTAAATAGAAAATCTATTTAGATACTTACTTCATTCGGGGGGGGGGGGGGTGGGGTGGGGGAGTCACTTAATTTTGCTGAAGTCAAAACACCACCAGTTGGAAACATTAACAGCAACACCACCAAAAGGACCAGCAGTATAACTTTGTATTTCTCTCTTCTCACAGTTTCTACTTACTGGTACTTTCAGCTTGCTTCTGTGAGATCGTCAGATCAGTACGCTGGAGTAGCCAAGTCTGCTCATTCCTACCTTGCCTTGCAGCGCAGCCTTAGGAAATTAAGGTGTAGCTGGAGGAACAGTTAGGTAGTTCACAGAGCTCTACAGGTTACTGACGTTCAGAGTTATTTAAGCAAATAAAAAAAATAAATAAAAGCCTTCTTTGCATGAAAGCAGCTGGGAGCACACACAGTTACCACCCGCCTGTCTGCTGGAGGGCAGTAACCTCTTAAGCTACTCAAAGTTATTCCACAAGCACGCACGTGATTAGCCACAATGCAGGAACACTGTGTATGCTCACCGTCCTGAAAAAGACTAAGAGAAGTAGAACCCTGTCAGAAGTTACCTCACCGACTACTGCAAGTTTCACAGACATTTCAATGAAAGACATTTCAATGAAAAACATTTCAGCGTGAGAGCTGGTCAGCTGTTCCGAGTACCAGAGTAGTGAGGAGTTCCCAATTTCCACACTCTATCAGCTACCTTAGGCTGAATGCCTGGAAGGTTTCAAATAAGCAGAAAAAAACATTTATAGGTTGAAAAGAAGAAAAAGCAAAAAATACAAAGCAGACTGAACACCATTAAATTTTGTTTCTATATTTCAGTAAAACCTACTTGAATACACTTTGAAACAAGAGTACAACAAAATAGAATATACTTCAAATGTTGAATATACAAACTATTATAGTTCATTCTGAACACTGGTACTTCCCTCTTAACTTCAACTAAAAAAATTTTACAGGTTAAGAACTACCTGACAAAAGCTCATGCTGGGCGTGACCTTTCAAGTGACAGGGTAGAGCTGAAACTGTAATGTATGCACAGATGTCAAGGCTAAGTGAGAGACACAGGCATGTTACAGCAGAAGGCAGCAAGCCTGCTGCTATTTTGTCCACAATTAAGAAATTTAGACAGGCTTTTAACTACCATACAAAATATGTTACATGTAATTCTATAACAATACTGTGCTAGGTACAAGATTTTAAAAAAATTTGTTTTAATAAAAAAGCTTTACACAAACAAGCCATTAGCTTATTTCAAGAAAGGTAACTGAAAATCAGTCTAAGGCTTTCATTTTGAATCTGCTTAAGCTGTATGATACAAAAATCCCTCTAGGTCTCTGTCTTCTTTTAGAAGCTCTTTAATCTCCTCCTTTATTTCACATTCTACAATACCTAAGTAGCAGAGTTTTTCACATAGCACCAGTTGAGTACTGTGGGCACACAGTAGTAATTGCTGGTATGCATATAAAATGCATCAAATTTGCTGTTTGTAACAATGAGACTTTCCCCTCCCCCTGAAAACTAAAAACCAAGGCAAACCTCTCACACAACTCTCGTTTAGTGTTCCAGGTCTTAGTGTAACTTGGTAACAGGTAACGTAGTGAACTGTTTGGTCCCTTTTCAGTCCCTCTATCTTTCCTTCTCCATTGTTTCAGCTGTTTCCCAACTGGAAGAGACAGTTTTTGTCAGCATATCAATGTGGTTCAATTCCCACTGAAACACGGGAAAATAATTTTTTTTTTTCCAGTAAGTCTTCAACATGTTTATTAACATTTCAAAACTCTCCTTTTCGACTTGGTGATCACATCCACTTCCCTCCCCCAGTTATGTCAGTATATTCAAAACCGTAACAGTCTAGAAGTCCATGCTGGAAGCAACCTATTCTTCATTTCTCACACGTTAGGATTCCTTCTGTTTTCATTGTTACAGGAAGGGCAATAGCCGAGGGCGTGCTAACTACCACTACGTGGGTCACAGTCTTGCTTCCATCTGCCGGCTTCTCTTCTTTTACCAGCTGCAGTGTTTTCACTTCATGTTCCTGTTTTAAAGCCGCTGTGTCTGATTTAACTTCTGGACTTTTTATAACTGCACTAATCACCCTGGGAGGAGTCTGGCCAGACGCCTGCTGAGCAGGCACTGATAGTCTCATTACCGGTGTCCCGTGAGCTATAGACACTGGGGTTAGTGCTCTAACAGCCAACGGGGTTCCCACGATGTTAATACTTCCTGACCCAGACAGGCCCGTTTTTGTTTGTAACTGACACTGCGTAAGTTGCGTGGCAGGGATTGTAATGATTTTGGCAGGCTGCATTGTGATTTTATCTCCGTTTTCAGCAGAGGTTGGCATCACAGTAGGGATTGTCTGGATTACTACCTTTGGAGTTGTTGCTGTTGTTGGACTTGTGTTGGTTATTAATGGTGACCCTGTGTTTACTGACTGCACTGCCACAGTTGAGATTTTCTGTCCCAGAGAGGTCATTACAACAGGCACTTGCATTGCCACACGTACAGTCCTGCAAAATACAGACAGGTGCGTTTAAGCCAGAACACAGGGCACCACTAGAGATGACAACAGGGACAGCCAGAGCTAGGATTTACAGATTTTTAATTGGTTCTTTAAAACCAAATCAGAAATTTAAAACCAAAACAAAAACTTTTAAAGAGCCCAAAACAAACCACCTAACAAAAAAAAGCCAAACCCTTTGGACATCTAGCAATAGAACTTTGGAAAATTAGCAAGATTTCTATCTCCTTTTTTCCCCTTCCATCTCTGTACGTAATTTTAAAATATGCACGAGGACAAGCGTACTGACCATTGGCTCTGGTCTCATAAACTAGACTTTCCTAGTATTCTAACATGTTACACTGCTGCTTGCAAATCAGAAATAATTTTCAACATTTCAAACACAAACCAAAACACTAAAAGGTTAGCTTCCTAACCAAAACATTGCTTGTCATCAGCAAATGACAAGCCCAAGCCATGTTAACACAAACCTGGGAGCTGTCGTTGCTGGGACAGTAGTAGTGGTAGTTGAGGGACGAGATGACGATGTATCATGCGCTGGCGAGGCAATATTCACAACTCTGGTGACTGCTTTTTCTGTTCTGGTACAGCTTAACTGAGAGGAACTTTTTCCTCCACGTGCAGAGGTTGCTGCTTTTAAAAGGTTTTCTGCGGATAAAGACACCCTTTCCAATGACTTTTCATCTGTAGGCATTGACAAGTCTTCATTGCAGGACTCGCTTTTGTCATCGTCTATGACAACTATATTTTTTGGCATCTCCTTGAACTGATATACAAGCCTCTGTCCCTCAACTTTTGCAAGGATTCCTCTTTGATAGTAGTATCTGCAAGAAAATTACAATTACATAGTAAACAACATAGTGACAGATTTTAGAGAAAACCTCATCCTATGCTAACAAGAAAATCTGAAGTAACCACAGTAAAACCTACGAGGTGAGAAGGTAGGGGGAAGTAGCTGGCAGAGCATACTGGCAAGTATATGAAGGATCTAGCTGAAAAAAAATCTGACCTTTTAAATATACACACTTCAGGAATTAAACTGCAAATTAACTGGTAACGTAAAAAGCAATAGAAACTGCAAGTCTCTGATGCTTTTTAAGCAGCTAAGTCAGCAAGGGGGCAACCGTTGTATTTCTATAGCCAAAATTAAGAATCAGGCTTAAAATTATAGCAGATAACTTAAGGATGTAAGAGTTTTTACCTCAGAGCTCTTCCCATAGTCTCATAGTTCATGTCAGGTTTGTTTTTGTGTTTTCCCCATAGTTTGGAGACAGCTTTTGAGTCCACAAGTTTAAAGATTCCCTTCTCTCGCTGAGTCCATTTAATGTATCGAGGACAAGTATTTTTGTCCTGGAGAAGGTCCAGAAGAAACTCCCATAAGTAAGTCGTGTTTCCTATAATCAGAAAGCATTTAAATATTAGAAATGCACTTTTAAAGATAACACTTTTCTGTTCCCCATATATAGGTAGCTGATGAACGACCTGCATTACAAGCAAATATTACAGATGGTGTAACGTAACCTGCACATATTCATTCATTCTGTTAAATTTGGTAAAGCTTCCATAAATATTTATGTTCTGAAAGCAGCTAATCCACATGACCTGCTATATAGCACAGGAGCCTGTTCAATCCAGCGCCCATTCTCAGCTCTTGAACACAAGTGGGGGAGGGCGTTCCAAGTCACTACAACCTACATCTGTTCAGCAGAGGCAGGACGAGAGCTCAGAATTTTCTCCTCATACTTGCTTAAACAGGGAATGGAAATGCCAGTCCATTTTATGACACCGAAGGAAAGGAGGATATAAATAATTTTCAAAAGGCATACAACCTTCGATAGCAAGCTATCTCAGCTGTGATAAGTTTGTAACGTAGCCTCCTGTCCAGGATCTGGGGGGCTCACACCAACTGCTGACAGCTCCATGTTCTGACCCTTCCCAAATACACGCTGCAGAGTGACGAACGTCCTTCTAGGCGCAAAGCCACTTCTTGTGACAAGTATTCCCCTAGTACCCTTCTGTAATTAGGGGGATACAAAAACGAAGTCAGCCTACAGAACAAGAATTTAATGTACTTCTCAGCTCTTCAAGAGGATTTTCCACTCCTCCATTTCCACTGGAGGAACCCCAAGACAGGGTTTATGTCAGCGACTATCAGCATGGCATAAAACATATGGGGGTTTGTCTGCACTCTGACTATACCATTGGCATCTAGGAAAAGGAGAAGAGAAGCAGAAGAAAAAAAACCCATCACATTCCAATTTGTACAGCTGGAAAAGACTCCTCAAGTTCTCTGAAAAGGGAGAACTAACACAGAGCTACGAGCATAATAACCTTAGAACATTAACCCCAATTATTCACTTGATCATGCTTCCAGGGGGTGACATGGGCCAAATAAAAATATATTTCAATTTATTTTTTGTGAAAAAAAGGTCATTAATTCCTGAGATGTAGTGGTCCAGCATAGCACTTGTTATGCCATGTTGAAGACAATTACAATACGTTAATGCAAGTTAAAGACCACTGCTGCAGACTCCAAGAAGTTAGCTATCTTTGGAAAAAAATCTGGAAGCGTAAAAAAATATTACAGTTTCCATCTTCTGGAAGACCGCCCCATAGAGAGGGAATAAGCCTGTTCTACCATGTGCTCCAATAAACAGCAAGTACTGCCTCAAGAGTTCCCAAAATCCAGCTTCCACTGGATTTGAAAGACATTCAAATAGGACCTACGTGAGGAAAGAGTCAACAAGAGAACTCAGGAATCCTGAAATCATCCTAGAAATGTTTTTGGTTTTTCCTTAGCTCCTCAGAAACAGAATTTCTGGGTCCACCACCAAACGCTGCAGGTATGCTACAGATTCTTTGCAGAAATCTAAGTGGGCTTCAGTATTAGGAAGTAAACAGGAACATCAAGAAGAATCATTCCTCAAAGTGACTAACCTTCCTGAAGGAACAGTGCTCCCAGCTAAGCACTTTTCCCTCATACGCTATACTGACTTAAATAACTTCTTTTCCACAGGAAGGCTATGCAATAGCTATACTATTCAGAAACCACCTACTGCTGGTAAAGGCCCAGTGATACTTCAGGACGGCTGCTGTGTCAGCTATAGCTGCTACGCATTTAACAAAAAACTTAGTTTAGAAACATTTAATACAATTCTAAACCATTTTTAAACCCTTTCTGCTTAGAACCAGCCTTTCCTAATGCTATCAATCCAAGCTTACAGACTCCTGAGGAAGACATAGCTGTAAAATTTATCATCTGAACACTTGCATTAGTGCCACTCAAGGATCCCAAGTCCAGCCTGGTGGACAACCTTGCTAGGAAGACAGAAGCCTCATTTAACAGCATACAGCTCTCATGCTAAGCAGTACTGTAAGTGGCTGCTGAGCTAGACGTTGTTATTACCTGTCTTAACTTCAATACAGAGTAGATTTTGCACAATGAAAGATATCTTTGTGGCTAGTTAATTATTACAGCTGCCAGCTACTTAATGTTAGCCGTCATCTCAAAGCTGAAGGATTAATGACCAGAAAGCATGTGCATGACACAAGGCATTGTGACAATGAACTGTCACATTGGTACCAGCATCTAGGTGGAGACTCAAACTCAGTTTTGCTCCCTCCAACTGCCTACGATTTATGCAAATGAAAAACAAAATATGGAAAGAGAAACCACGCCTAAACTGCCAATCCACTAGAGGAGGACAAAAAACATACTACTATCTCACTTTATTACAGAGGAGAAACTAGAGACTTCTTAATATTTTTTTCTTAAACTGAAGAGCATCATTAAATCAGATTTACAGCTGCTTCACTTTGCACCAGAAGGTATCAGAACGCACAAAGGAAGGAGTACCTGCGTGGACCACAAGAGATCCCCTTTCCAAATGTGCACAACCAGCTGTCCTCCTCCTTCATGACTTAACTCTGCTGACAGTACTGTGCTCTAGAAATAATCTCTGGTTTTCCAAAGCCACGCTGCATGTAAAATAGCCTATATTTTCAAGTAATTTTTTGAAATAGATAACAAAAAATAAATCCAATAACAAATTATTTTGCAGGACATCAAGTTAGCCGACATCAAGAAAAAAAAAAGTATTTTATGCCAATTGTAGTTAAAATCTGGAATGAGATACCTTGTGAGAACAAGAGACATAAGTAGATCATTATGAGGGTCCACAGAAACAAAACCAAAACAGAACACATTTCCCACTTCATAGAACCAACAGCTATTGAGTAAAATCAGCACTACAGACAAAAACTAGAAGAGACACAAATACAGACCTCCTTTCTCAAAGTTATTTGTGAATAAACTAGGAACTGGGACATTTTACGAGTACTATTCAGATAACGGAAAGCTGTAACAGTGAAATCAGAATTAGAAAGAGAGCTAAGAAGGCTTTAAGAATACTAAAAGGAAAAAAAAAAAAAAAAAAGAAAATTAAGCAAGATGTACTTTTAAGTAGAGCAGATGCCAAAATCTGTGATCTTCGTTGAGGTCCACTGCTGTACCCAAATCCGAAGACAGCAACAGTGGCCACTACAGAGAAGTTTAATTACTGTTTGCACTGGTTTTCGTAAGCTAACATCTGCATGGACGTCAGTCCCATTCTTCCAAATGTGACGACTCAGGAACTATACCCAGATAAGGAATTACATAAACAGCAGGGATCCTGCTTTCAAACAAATCCCAAAATAATAGTGGAGCTGACCACTGCACACTCTTTTTCAGCTAGTATGCTGCCACTGAAAGCCACTAAACTTTGTTTCTCCTAGCCATAGCAACCTCTCCAAACAACTGTCAGTGCAGTAAGCAGGGAAGAGACCCACATTTTTCACCTATATCCAGGGGAAGCGCTGATCCACTGCATGCCAAACCTGTAAGCAAATGTCCTGGTCTGTCTCCCTGCTAAGTGAATAGCAAGGGCTTGGAGTCCAAGAATTTGGTCCCTGCTATTTATCAGGAGACACGCTATTCATCAGAAGAAACACTAGGAAACTATGACTCTCCTGCACAAAATCCCTCATTCCCCCAGTAAAAAAACATACGAAAAACATACCACGTTTTTCCCCTCAAGCCAAATTGAATCGATTAGTCAAGCAACATAAGCACACTGAAGTTTGTGAATCAACTAAGAAAACGTATTTTCAACCATCACCATTACAAACACCCATAAGCTGTTTCTACTTGAAAACAAGCCTCTCAGCAGCAGCTTAACAAATTACCGTCTAGCAGTAAGTTAACACGCAACACCAAAGGCAGCACGAGTCAATAAACACAAAACAAAGCAAATGAAAAAGGAGAAAGCCTTTTAACAGCAGAGTGTATTACAGGGCACATTTCTAGAGCAGTTCCACACATGCCTGTGCTCAACCTTCTACAAAAAAATTTGAAGACATCGAATAAAATTAAAACTCTAACGAAGTCAGTACAAACTCATCCACCAACTTTCTGAAGATCTGTGTATTTCCTGTGACAGATACAATACATATCCACCGCATAATTTTAAAGACTTGATAAATGAAAAAAAACATACCTTTGCCTTCTCTAGGCTTCTTCTTTATACCCAGATCTGGAGACCCATCAGATATAGCTGATTGTTGGGTCTTTGGTTTACGGCCAGCTGCACATAAAATATGAGAGGGGGTGGGAAAAAAATATTAAGCATATGCAGAATGAAAGTATTTCATTGCCTTTGCTGAAAGAAAGAGTTCATGCATTTTTTCCCCTGCTGTTTCTTTACCATGAGTATGGATAAACTTAAATTCTTCGATTACTAGTACTGCAGATACAGCTTAATTCATCATGTGGTTGCTTATTTCACAGGCAGATTTAACTCAATTCCTGACAAGTTAATGGCAGGTGAGGTAAGCACCAAACGTATAAAGTAAAACTTCAATTTATTTGCATTCTTTTAGTTTAGTGTTTTACTCTGAAATGTATTATTTCTTGATCTGCTTTGGGTTTTGTATTCTAGTATGGGTGTTGATCAAAGCACCATGTTTCCCAAGAAGTTTTACTACTGAAATTGTGAACATTAATTTCTACCTTGTGCCTGTCAAAAGCTACAGGTAACAGCTCCCACTCAGCGTGCAAAGGCTGCCGCACAAGACGCACACACGGCAGAGCACTGTGACGGCCTCCACCGGCACCCGCAGCCTCAGGGATGCCAGGAAGCCTACCTGCCCCGCTGCCCACGCGCGGGGCTGCCCCGCCACGGCTCGCTGCGGGCTGGCAGGGCTCCCACACGCCGCCCCCGTCCTCCGCCTGCCCCTGCCAGAAGGCTCAGGAGGGGACTCCTCGGCAGGCGGCAGGCTTAAGCTGCTGCCTTCCCGTGCCAGGGGAATCCTCTCCCGGCAGGACCTGCCGCTCCTTCATCCTTCCACACTTCAGTGACTTTTTTACTCAAGGTAAACAGGCCCAAGCAGGGAGGAGGATCACACCCCAGGGCAGCCGGCTGTACACAGCCCATGCTTCTGCCTGCAGTTACAGGCAAGCAGCGACAGTACACTCTCCTACCTCAGGCATTAATTTTGGCTGATGAATAACGTTCTTCATTAAATGATGAATTTCACAACGCACTAATTCTGAAGACCAAAGTTATGGCTCTGTAACTATGGCTGAATGACCCTACACACTTAAGAACAGGGATTTGGAGTCTGTAATAGGAAAAAAATATTTACAAAATAACCTTCACAAAATTTCAGAACTCCCTGAGCACAGCCCTGTAACACAATCTGCCCAGTAACGACCATTCAAACACACAGAGGAATGTAAAGAAATAGTTCCGAACCAGTGTACGACTACAGCTACAGAAAAGCTTTAATCGTAATTTTCTTGCTTATGCAATTTACCTTAGAGTTACAGTTAATTTGCTATGTTTGTTTCTGTTAACTCTAAAACTTAAGAGATCTTAGATGCACATTGCTTTATCGCTACACTGCATTTTTGCCCCCTCTAAATTACAAGTAAATATTCCATCTTAGTACGTCTGGAAGCTCTGAGAAAACAGTATTCCTAGTTAATGTGAATTGTATTGATGCCTGTAAGAAAACTGCTAGACCAGAGAGAAACCCTACCAGGTACCACCCTCCCATTTGGTAGCTGAACACTTGGAACTCAAACACCGTTCTGAACAGTTTCTCCCCCAAGACACACCCATCAGACAAATAAGATACTTCTCTCACAAAGAAGATCTTGTACTGATCTTGTAAACCGATTTATGGGTTTGTAAGTTACTATTTACCCTGCCACTTCATTGGAAGAATCCTGAGTGTACACACTCTCCAAATACATTCGTATTTCAGACACCAACGGTTACCCACACAAGTCCTCTTTGAATCAGTCTCTACCCATCCTCCACCTTCGTGAACTGTGCTTATAAACCACAACAAAGACATCATTTTCCTTTATGGCTTGGTGAAGCTCATTCTCTTGCTACTCTTTCCTTGTTGCAGACTCGTTTTCTAAGAGCTCACATTTCAGCCTCCAAGGAGTCCATGTGAGTATAGAAATCAGATCATCCAACCTATCTTCACCACTATCAACTGCAGCAGTGCACATCAGAAGGCAATTCTGAGACCGCTCCTACGAAGAGCCATACACACCTTTTTTCTTTTTCATTGGCTCATGGATATCGGGGGAAGTTGGAACAGGAGATGCATCCATCGGTTCAGACTCCTCTGTTGATACCTCCACCACAGTTTCTGTGATCACATCGGGTCTCATGGCTGCATGGATAAATTCTGGGGTTGACACACAAGGAGGGACAAAAACTTCCACTATGAGGGAAGTGGGGGGGGGGAAGGAAAATCTGATGAAATTTCTACACGGTTATTTTAACATGTCTTACAAAAACTTATTTGAAACAAAAGCATATGCAATAGTATATAAAGATTCTGCTCCAACAACCTGTCACCTAGAAAAACAATCCAATCCCCAAAAATAGGCACGCTTGCCAGTATTGCTAGGCAGAAGACAAGTATCACACCAATATTCTTTGGAACTAAACTCAATTTTAAAGGAAACTAATTAGAGCTTAATCTTCAATCCTTATTCCAATCTCCATTTCCTATTTTGTAGCTTTTGGGGTTCAGTTTGACCATTATTTCATCCAACATATATTAAGTAACTTCAGAAGGAACATCAAGTTAAAGTAATCATCAACACTAAGTTTTGGATTTTTAAACTGACAATGCTTTGCAACATAGTGTGTTTGGATATCCTTTCTAAAACAGGAAGACAGACAAAAATACTTTTCCCCTAAAATAACTCTTTTATTTTAGCAATTTAAAATGTCAAATTCACAAATGGCTGGTTAGAAGTGACCTTTGAAGGGCACCTTGTCCAACCCCCTGCTCACGTCCAGCCACCTAGACCCAGTTGCTCAGGACCGTGTCCACACGGCTTTTGAATACCCCCCAAGATGGAGACCCCATGGCCTCTCTGGAGCAACGTGTGCCAGCGTTCAGCCCCACACACAATGAAGAGGTGTTTCCTCATGTACAGACAGAAAAGTTAATTTTAAATGTGTAGCCACTCAAAGATCTCCACCCGACCACCTCTCCTCAGATCAATAATTTCATCTGTAAGTATGCTTGTTATAGGGTGGAGAAATCATGTAAAAATTCAAACGAATCACTAGTTTTGAAATAAGCAAGCAAACATTTTAAACACCATACAGTTCTCCACAGAAGCAGGTTTCCCAATTCGCTTGTTTTACTAATCAGCGGACGGAGAAACGGCTCACAGGGCAGAAAGTGTGGCTGACATACCAGGACTCCTGGCATCTCTCAAGCAGGTAGGAGACTCCATATGAAGCAAGGCCTCTGCAGCTTCAATTGTCTTATCCGTGCAGTGCACATTACTTCCATGAACCGATGCTTCCACTGTAGAAGGATTAAAAAAAAATAAATGAGAACAGATTACTTGTGAAAGTCCACAAGTATCACTGTGCAACTGCACTAATCAATCTTAAGCATGAAAATCCTGAAATTGTCAGGTGTCTTCACACCTTTTATAACTTCCAGTAACAGAAATCTTTAGGGAAGACATGAGACAAGCAGAACCAACACTGTCACTTCTTATGATTAGATTTCTGGTTCACAACCAAGCTTCTCATTTCTATGAGGTGCTCAAGAGCTTACACAAGCAGACTTCTGGGATTTGTCTTCTGCCTTCGAGTTAACCAGAACAAACCAGATTGTAATGAGGATGGTTACAAACACAGCAGAGCAGGGAAGCAGTACCGTCTTCAACTATTACCCCATTAAAATCTAAATGTCACCTCTCTTCAGGTTTTCAGTCTATTTGTATAAATATATATGTATAAAAAATATAAATATATATATATATAAAAATACAAGATCAGTTTGCAGAACAGATATATCCGGTTTCATTTTCTGACACTAAAAACATCTGTGAGTTGGGTTTAGCAGGCTTGGTTGTTAAAAAACAAAACACAAAGCATAACAAAACAGTATGCAGGGGCACGGGGTGTTAAATGATAGCTAAGGGAAGAAGGTAAAATTTTATCTTTTTTTCAAGTTCTGCAAGTTTATAAAAAAATAATCAATCAAAAATAGTTTAAAGTAACTTCAAGAGAGCACACTAAAGCTTGATACAGCACAGCCCACAGCAACCCAAATGCAGCAGCAACACTAAACCCCCCCTCCCCAACTTATCAATTAAAACTACAATCCTATGCACAGCCAAGTATTCCTCACCCTTGCAAAGGTTTTTACAAGTAGCGACTGCAGAAACACCTGTTGCACACCATCCACACTGGGGCTAAGGTACGCGGCTCGCTCCAGTTGCTGTCCCCATTTATGGCCATCTGCTCAAAGCTGCACCGCTCCAGCAAGGCAGCCCGCAGCCCAGGAAATCTATCTTTAGCGTAAGCAGGGTCACCCATCTCCAGCGCCAGAGAACTAAACAGGATTCCGTAATAACTCTCTATGAGAACTTCAAGGCATCTATCCCGTTACTGAAAACATCTAAGAAATGACCTGAGGTTCATTTGGTGAAAAGCAGGGAAAATACTGCTATAGCGTTGCTTTTGGCTTAGGAAAACACGCTAACAGATTTGTGCAGGCATGTATGGAGTAAAGCTTTTCAGCAAAATGCAGCTTATTTAAATGCAAGGATTAAAAACTTGAAAAACCTACTAGCCAGCGGACTAAAGACACAAACCAGAAGCTGAAAGTGAACAAAATCAGGAAGATGCACAAATGCAAAATTCTGGGCAACTGAAACGTCTTGCTGGACCAGCCCAGCTGCCCACCCACTGGCTGGCTGCTGGGACTCCCCCTAGCCCTCTCCTCTCCTGGGATGCTATTTAGGGAGCTTTATCTTTTGGAATTGTAGATGCCTGGTAAAGCTGACATTCCACCACCATGTCGCCCCAGGCTGGGAACGATAAAAGCCTACTACCTAAGGGCACAGGAAAATCACACTAAAGGGTTTCTATTGCAGCTCTGCCCTTTGGATTATCAGTGGCAGTAGGCAAGAGTTCTTTCCCCAGCTGCAGTCCTGGGTGCTCCCATGCCCAGGCAAGCTGCTGGTTCTTTCCCAAGCAGCATTTTGGGGTGTCCTGAGTGAGAGGCTGAACACCTGCACTGAAACAGAGTGGCCCTGCAGGAAAAGCTCTACCTAAAGATTTTTTTTCTTTCTAAAGAGAAGCTTCAGTTTCACGGGAACTGATGACTAGAGTTTCCCCTCATCTACCTGATGAAACCTTCCACTTATCATCAGAACACAGGAATAATTAATATTCAGCTAGTCATTATAAATGTATTGATTCTACATCAATACTGAAATCCACAACTCCAAATCAGCATTTATTATTACCCTAAAGCATGAAAAAATATTTAAAGCAAAGCTTTTCCACCAGCTCCTCTGCTACCCCTGCAGCAAAGGACTGTATCATTTTCATTTGTTTCTGCTGGTTTCTGTGTTCGGGACAACTAGTTATCTTGCTTCTACGCAGATATCAGCTTCGATATATAAAGAAACTCAAACAACAGTTGCAAAATTTCAATTGTAAAAAGAGTACCGATTTAGCTTACTGAAGTCACCTACTCCTAAATGCTTAAAAGCCTACAAAATTTTCCTACTTTTATATCCAAAGTATTTCCCATAGGAAGCAGTTTAGATGCTGCACCACAAGAGAGATGTACTTAACAGAGAACAGGAACAAGGCAAAAGAGACAGCTGAAAGCCATCTTTGTACTTCTGCAGCTTTATGGCATTCTGCTGAGGGGCTAGAGCGGAGGGAAAGGAGACACAACCCGCCTAGCATTAGGGACTAAGGCTGCAACCCCCTAACAAAAGAGCCAAGGAGCAAAGGAGCCACCCAACCTCTGCCCAAAGCCAGCCTTCCGTTTCCAACAAAACCAGCACTATCTACTCCTCACAGGCTTCTGCCATTTGAAAATACATGCTTCACAAATGTTTTTCCAGCATGAGTTACTTAGGTCTCCACTGAAATTGCCACCTAAAAAAAAAACCCAAGCAAAAAATAGTAACACTTCTGGCTTTGGCTGGGACAACACACATGCTGTCTGTCTATCATGACAGTTAACAAATTAACCTAACATTGCCAAAAAGACATCTATTAAAGTAGTTACCAAAACAAGTGCTACAACCAAGTTTGAAGTCTTCTCAGCTACCTATATTCTCCTGCAGCCAGTCCCTGGGTTTAGCCTGAGGAGCTTCTGCCCACCCAGCGAGCATTAGGAGTCTGCAGTAGTGATCAGGCAACACTACTGCACCAACACATTTGGAAGAGAAAAGTGTGAATTTGTAACTCAACAGAAGTTTTACCTAAAACATCTTTTTGCCGCTCTAGAAAATGTCGAATAGAAGACAGCAAGTCAGAGTGTTCAGTCAGGGGACGTGATGAAAAATACAGCTAGAAAAGATATCCCAAAAGATTAAGTGGGGGAACAGGTTCTCTCACAGAGGGGATGGGACAGGGAAAAACCAGGCAGCTGTTCTTGCAGATGGCTAGATCAAGTGTCATCAACACTTGGTAGCACTTCTCACAATAAAGACAGGGGGTGGGGGGAAAGTAAACGAAAGGAGTAGGATTCCTCAATTAGAAAAACAAAGCCTACTTCAGTCAAAAGCCATCACCACAGAAAATCGCTGGCAGCTACTTACCATGCAGTACCTATCAGGCTCCTATAGCTTGTGCCAGACAAACACACATCATCACAGCAACCTTAATCATCTCTCAATACATCCAAGGTTGTGATGCACAAACACAGTATCACTGTGGGCAGAAAAATTTCTAACCAAAGAATGACGTGTACGAGCCTTCTCTTTAAAAACGTCCAGATTGACAAATTTTTTATTATAGTTATACTATCAGCTTACCACTGTACACATATATAAGACTCCGAGACTACAATAGCCTGTATTGCTTGAGTAAACAACTTAGTATGGATCCCTGTTACCTTATATATCCACTTCAGGAAGAGTATCAGTTGCCCAAACAAACCAAAAGAGTTTAATGGATGGAAGTAAATTTCCCAGACTTTTGGTAAGTTGAGTAACAGGAGAACGGCCATTTACAGATCTAGATAGAACACATCAGAGCTAATACCACCACTTACCTTTCATTCTTTTAAACCAAATCTCATCCTACTGCTCTTATGAAGAGCTCTGATTCTCTGGCATTTTATTTTAATTAAAAAAACCCTTCTGATCTGTTTTCAGGAAAAAAAAAATTCCTCTTAGAAAATAATTTTTAAAACGTTAACAGTTAACTAGGCTGGTTGGGTCTATCTTCACTGTTGACCGAATGTCTTCTAGCTTCACTTTCTAAATAAATAGCGCATACAGTAGATTATTCAAGGCTCTCAACAGCTGTTACAAAATACCAAACTTGGTAATTAAGTCTAACAGGGCCATACTTTAGCTTTACAGAAGAAAATATTGGCAACATATCCATTTTGAAACAATGCCCCAGTTTTAACCTAAAACAAGAGTAACAAAACGAATTAAAGCAAAAGAGAAGAAAAAAAACCAAAAGGAACCGAAATTTTCAAAACAGTGCTTCTTGAAACTATGATACAGCTCCCCCCTCTTTATCTGAAGACCTATCGATGTCTGCATTTACAAGGTCAACACTTAACTGTAGCACCTGATTTACAATAGCTTATCCTTTAATACTATCAGGCAACCAGAGCAATACTTTAATGAAGAATTCCCAATTCCAAGCATGGAACTCAGTCAAGAGTGACTACACATAAGCTAACAGACCTCATTTAAGTTTACTGGCGTTCACATGCTTGTTTTATCTCAGCATTTAAAAGACCACAGTAAACAGTAGTAGAAGGCAGTAACAGTGCTTAAACCACATTTTAATTAAAAACAGCTGAATTGCCCATATAGCTAACACCCAGAAATCTTTCTGCATGCAACACTTGACTGGAAAAGAAAGCATTTTCAGTTTACTGCTTGTTTTACGGCAGACATTTGTTGAGAACCTGAAGAACAAATTCCTTGGGTTTTTTAGTATTTCCCTAAGCCTGGCTCTGTTCATTCAGAAGACTTTCAGCTGCATACAATTTAAGGATGATACATAACCCGCTGCATAGCAGCAATCAATGATGAAGACAAGAGCAAACACCTGAAATGCTTGTTTCCCTGTGAGCCCTATCTGTTATCAGCCCAATACTGAGAGAAACATCAGCTACGAAGCCAAAACCTATCTTTGTAAAGTCATTTAGGAGTTGCTCTTAGAACCAGCAATTGAGGTAAGGCTGGACTAAAATTGTTACTGCTTCAGGTTCTTCTCCCAGTTACCAAGCACTGTGAAGTTTTGCCAACACTGAGGCCAGCAGCCACGGGAAAAGGCAAGGCAGAATTAATATAATCCCGTAGGATAAAGCATTCCTCTCTTAAATCCACGTGATAGCATCTACATACGTAAATAAGTAAACAGATATGGCATCCTGACAGTATATACAGATGGGGATACTAGACGTGCATAGGTATCTGTATCCCTCACTGCAATGCAAATATATATACATATAAAAAATTAAGTCGGCTGGGCTAAGGACATCAGAAAGAGCAGCACAAAGGTCATTTGTTATCTATCCAAGGGTTGACGCACAAGCAGTCTAGTTACACCGTTGACACAATAATCAACTACTTTAACGTTCTCTATTTTATCAACAATAAAAAGCAAAAGTCAACTAACTGAAATCTCCTGCAGCAGTGAGCCCTGCAGAAATCCGAGAGGTGTGTGTTCTACTGGTGAAGCAAAGCAATCTTCTTCATATACAGGAAGGTGTCTAAACACTCCACTTTTTCTGTTCTGCAGCAGAACAGTTCTTCGTTGCTTTGTTGTCTGGGGGGGGAGGCTGTTTTGCATGTGGCTGGCATTTGCTCCCCCACTCTGAAAAATCCTGAGTGTCTTTCCACATTCAATAAAATAAACCATTACAAAAAATGCGACTGGCTCCCCTTTTTTTAAAAGAACAGCTTAACACACTGGTTAAGTGACGGAGCATTTACCCTTCGCACGCCTCCGTGCTAGCACAGACCTACAACGCCGCACGCTGCGCGCCATTCCCACCGACTGCTTTAAAAAAAGTTCAGCTCCGCGCTGGAACGACAAAAATAAAACCGCAGCCGGCACCGCCCCGGTGGAGAACGGCAGGTCTGAAACGGTTATTCCTTTCGGAGCGGCGAGACCCGGCCCGTGCTGGCCCCAGGGCTGCACCGCACGCAGGGACACACGGGGGGCCGCCCCGCGTCCCACCGTCAGGAGCGGCGGGGTTTAACGGAACCAAACCAAGCCAAACCATGCCCGGTTCTGAACGCGGCCCCGACAAGACGCCGGAGCTCGGGTAAACGGCCTCGTCCCGGCAGAGCGGCTCAGGCGGGGGCTTCAAGACGCGACGGTGCGGCGGGACTGGCCCGGAGGTGCGCAGCACCTGCCCGGGCCGCCGGCAAGGAACGGCACTACCGCGGCCTCTCTTCCACTCCCAGCACGGAGCCGCCCGTAGAGCCCCGCTGCGCCGCGCCTTCCCCGGCTGCCGGCCCCGGGCCGGGACGCGCGCCCGCCCGCCGGGAGGGGCGGCCACGTGCGGCCCGGCGGCGGCGGCGCCCCCGCTTCCGTGTTTACACTCCGCTTCCCTCCAATTCCGTGCGCGCCCCAACAGCCCCGCGGGGCGCCGCCACTCCGCCGCTCGCCGCGCTCCCATTGGCGGCCGCCGGCCCCGCCCCGCCGCCCGCCAACGGCGGCCGCCCCTCCCCTCCCGCTCGGGGGGCCCCGGGGGAGCGCGCTGCTTCCGCTACGCAGCGCGCGTGGGGGAGGGGACGCGCGCCCCCCCCCCCCCCCGCTTCCCCCCCCTCCCCTCTCCGCACACGTGGGCCACGGCCCCCGCCCGCGGGCGCCTCCTCCCGCTCCGCCGCCGCAGAGTTTAAAAGGGCACGGGGGGGAGGGGGGGGAGATGGCGGACGGTGTCGGGGGGGGACACGGGAGGTGGACACATGGACGCGCAGCGCCCCGGGAGGCCGGGCCGCGGCCCTGCGTACGGAGCGGAGCGAGGCAGCGAGCGCTCGGCCTTCCCGCTCAGACAGCGTGGCGGCGGCGGGAGGAGGGCCGGCCCGGCCCGGCCCGGCCGGGGGAGGCGGGAGGACAACAACCTCGCACACTTCCTGGTTCTGACCCCGGCCGCGCAAACCCCGCAAAACTCCGCCGCCCGCCCCGCCACAACTTCCGCCGCGGCGGCGGCAGCGGGGACGCCCGCGCCGGGGGCAGGTGCCGCGGAGCGCCGGCGGCCGCACGCCGGGCCGGCCGCACGGACGGGATCACTTCCTGATTGCCCCCCGGTGCTTCCCCTCCCGCCGCCGCAGCTTTCCCCCCCTCCCCGCTCCCCGCCGCCATCCCTTCCCGCCCCGGCGCTGCCGGCGGCGCGGTGCAGCCGCGCGGGGCAGCTTACCGGCCCGGATGAGGAGGTCGAGCTGGTTCGTGGGCCCCTCATGCAGGGACGTCGCCATGTTTACGCTGCCGGAGCGGCTTCACATTGACCGGCGGGCGGACGCGCGCCGGGAACGCGCGCGGGGCCCGGCGGCGGGGCGCGCTCCCGCGGGGCGGCGCGGCGCGGGCGGCGGATAGGGCGCGCGGCGCGGGCACCGCCACGGCGCGGCGGCGGCGGCGGCGGGAGCGCTTCCTGCGGGGCGGCGCGGCGCACGCGATCCTTCCGCCGCCGGCCTCAGACAGGAAGTGCCGCGCCGGCACTCGCCGCCGCCGCAGCGCGGGACCGCCCGCGGGCGGGGGAAGCCGCCGGGGCCCCGCCGGCCGCCCGGGGCGCGGAGAGTGCCTCCCCCGCCGCCCCGCGGGAGCGCGGCCCGAGAGGCGACCGGGGCCGGCGGCGGCCCGAGCGCCGGCCCCGCCATCGCCCCGCCGCTCGCCGCTCCGTGCCCCGCTGACGCGCCCGGAGCGCTGGCCCCGGCCCCCGCCTACCGACACAGCCCCTTTCCACGGGGGCAGCGCTCCCCTCGGGATAAGCCCGTTAGTCCTCACCCGGGCAACCTTAATCAGTCCGGCCCTAGGCTAATTGCCGGGCCACCTACTCCAGCCGTGCTTTGCCAGGAGGCTCCGGGCTTATGGAACGCGATTATCCCCCTCGTCCCCCTGACGGGAGCAGGGCCGAGCCCAGGGGAACTTCAGGCGCCTTTTCCAGCCCGCCTGGGGCCCCATCCTCATCAAACCCACCCCCCGGGCACATCCGCAGGGACAAAAGCTGCATCGCTCGCTTAATTGAAAATACAACCAGCACCACCGCTGCGCAGGGATGTCTCCTCTCCCCTCTGAAGAACAACCCGCTTCAGCAACACCGCAGCCTGCCCGGCCCGCGCTGCAGCTGCACAGCGGCACGGCGGGAGAAGATGCTCTGCAGGCTCCCCGGCTGAGTCCCTGTGCTGCTCGCTGCTTACTCTCGGGGTAAAACTTCAGAGCTGCATGCCAAGAGCAGCAGCTGTGCCAAGAAGACCAAAGTATGTCCCGCACAGAGATCACACATAGGAGCCTGCACAGAGCTACGCATGGAGATCATGCATAGGAGCACGCATGAAGAAGCTACACTTGGAGCTCACACACAGGAGCCTGCACAGAGCTCACGCATGGAGCTCACGCATAGGAGCTCCTGCCTTCACGCCACGCACACCTGACGAGGCCCGTGTTATTAAGCCATTAGCAAAAGTATCGAGCAACCGCTTACTGCCCAAAGAGGCTCCCCTGTACACAACAGCTTCACAGCTCCGCTACAAAAAGGTGAAGGGCACCGGCTGCGTCAATCTGACAAGAAGGTGTCTCTCCCTTTTTTAGTAGTTTTAGTAATTTTTTAGTCCTCTCAAGTTTTAGTAGTCCTAGGACCTAGACCACATGCAAACATTTCGAAGCATTTTTCCCCAGCACAGAAATCGCAGAGTAGCATTCAGCATAAACCACCTCCAACTGGCACATTCAGGACCTCAAACTTTTGACAGGTCATACACCTGCTGCAACTCTCACAGCTTCTTAGGAATACAATTTGACAATCACGTTTATACACACAAATAAAAATTCAGGCATTTTGTAGACTTCACTCATCTATTCCTGGCTGTAAGGAATTAAATCTTTTCATCACCTCAACAGATAACGAATGAGACCTGCAAGCGAGATCACTCAGTCTCACATTCGAGCCGTGATATCTAAAGGTAGGTCTGTGCGGAAGTTTTGCCAGCCGAGCTCTTTCCAGCCAGAAGCATGGACAAAAAAGGCATGCTCTGCCAGCTGTGACGGCAACAAGCTCTCATGCAGATACAGCTCTGCCAGCAGCAGAGTGCTCCTGTCAGCTTGTGTTATTCAGAGAGGTGGAACAGCAGTGTTAACAAGAATTCCTTCTGTCAGCATTTCCACTAGGGGACTCTGCTGTATTCTCCAGCAGAAATTTTTCTCATGGAGACAAGCCCAAGGACAAGTAAAGGCATTTTAAGTAGGCGTGCACTTTAATGTGCAATAGAACTTCATAACCCTTCATTAAAACATCCTCAAATTGACGTGGAAACCTCCTGCAGCATAGTTTAGCAGCACCGTAGATTCAGCTTGCATACAGAGTATGGAAATACCTGTGCACTCATGTCACTTTGTCTTGTGTACCTACTGTTATTAAAAACCATAATTTACCTCCACTTCTCTTCAAGCTGTTAGGTCCGCAACAACAAAACACAGTTAAAAATAGTTTTCCAGTTTAGATCCAAATCAAAAGGTGCACTAAGACACTAAATACCTTTGAAGATTCAGACCTGTGTCAATAGGTGTTCACACTTACTTTGGAAAAGATGCATTCACAGCTTGTCTGCTTTACTGTTCGCTCTGCAATTCAGTGGGGATTGTTTACTGATTGCAACTTACAGTCACAAACGGAAAGCATTTGACTCCTGTCCAAGTTGTTCCCTCAACCCGCTATGGGTGGAACAAAGTTCTGAGTAAGATATGTGGACTCCTTGAATAAGTGCATTCAAGTAACTGGCACGTGTAATTTTTGACAAACACCATGTGTCCAAAACAAATAAAAAACCCAGTATAAAACATCAAGTTCTTGATCTAATAACGGTTTTCTAAGCAACATTTATTTACTACTGCGAGCACAGACTTAGCACAGTGTTTGCCAATTCACATGAAATGGACTCGAACAGCTGCACACATTATTCTGATTCTTCGCTCTCCCTGATCGTACATGGAGAGAGTATCTTTGGATGCCCAAGGGATTCCAGTCAGTTCAAAAAAGTCCAAGCCCATGCACTTCCAAGATTATAATCTACACAACTACCACAAATCTATGAAATGATCACTTTGACCTGTGCCCAACCTATTTATACAAGTATAGTATTAAAGCATAACACTGTCTTTAAGGAGGAATGTGATTTTTCCCAGAAGTTCTGCAGTTCTGTTTAAACTATACGATTTCCATAATTTTATGCTGGACACTAATTGATTTGTCACACTAATAAAATCTTACCATTTCAGGGGAAGAGAGACAGTCAATAGAGAAAAAAGTAAACATGCACTTAATTTTTTCACTTCTTTTAAAGCCTCCTTTCTAGGCAGAAGGCTAACAAAGAGCGCTACAAAATCTACTCAAAGAGTGCTGGTGGCCCAACGAGGCAAGAAGTATTTACTGTAATGTAACAAGACAACATAACATTACAGATTAACTTATGTTTCTCTGGCATGAAAAATGTAGAAAAAAATAACAGAAGCAAACATCATCATTCTTTGTCAGCCAGAAATGTATTTCTTAGCCTACTATCTTTTCTTAACTGTTAAATGTACAGAGACTAAGCTTTACCGTAATTTTGTAAACCACAAGCTCAGCTGTCAAGACAGCCAGGTAGACCTACATGCTCATCCCATGCTACATCTACCAGCTGCCAGAAACAACAACAACAAAAAAAGTCAACATGTTCTAATATGCAGGAAAGCTACCATTCAAAACTGTGCTTATGACACACAGGAATGTAGTCAGTCATAAGTAATTTCAAGACAATAACAAGTTAGCACATTTTTAGCTGACAGCACCTCCGTGCCTGTGCACTTCAGAGTCTTTGGTAGATAAGGAACTTGGACAACTGGAACACCCAAGTGAATTGTATCCCGCTACTTGTACAAACACACAAGTAAAACACGTATCAACTCACACTTTCTTCTCAAGGGATACGGACAACTTTGTTCACATCAAAGGAAATAAGCTTCACTACTTCTTTGCAATATACACCAGTTAAACTTCATCCTGATTATTTTGAAAAAGTGAAAGACAACTCAGGAGAAGAAGCTGGATGCGATTAAATGTATGAAAGGCCACGGATGTAAAAATTCAAAATACGAAAAACTAAAAGGTTTCAGCATAAGTGAATGGGTGTGGGATCAATTATCTCAAGCACTTCCTCGAACAGCCCTCAAAACTAATACAGCATTCAGTGGCTACAGAGGAATTGTCAGTCTCCTCTCCTGTTGTCTCCCATGCAAAGTTGCCCTACCCACAGTTCTGACAAATAGGTTGAAAACATTCCATGGTAACAGACTGTAGTTCCTCTCAGAAAACTATTTCACAAGCTTTGTGACTTGAAAAGCTTCAAGTACAGCCTGCCAGCAGCACTTCACTAACAGCAAATGATGAGCCAAGAAAGAAAAAACTCCACACATTTAACTACTTTTAGCCAGAGAGGTTTCCAGTTGTATTCTAGTATGACAAAGCTACCCTGGGAAAAAGCAATTATCATAAAGCAGTCACTTATTGTTACAGAGGTGATATGTCTGACTTCATTTAAGCAAGTAGTCAAGGGCAGATGGCAATCTGTCCAAGGGTAGTATTTGCAGTCTACATGAGAAATTGCAAGCAACAAAAGAAAAACAAAACTGAAGGTTTTTAGCTTGGTTGACATTTCAAGTAACTTCAGAAGTCCAAGTATGTCCTGTCCTGAGCATCAAAACTGCCTACAAATTTTAAATAGTTACAGAAAGGTCAGTTCTTCTCAGCACCCTGAAGAAATTCACATCTAATACTTAGAGAAGTAGTTGCTGTCCTCAACAGCAGGCTATCAAATTGTTGATAATTATTACTGCATCACAAGGATAACAATACAAGGAAACATGTTTAAGTTAGATTCCAGAAACATGCAAGAAGACGCAGCAGTCTCCTTTATCAGCACATCAACATAACCATTACTATCCACTGTGGATTCGTGGTAGAAAAACTCAACAGTAATAGCAAAATAAACTCAAAAGTGTCCCTGGAGGAACCAGGGAAATACTGAGCAACAGGGTCAGTGACCACACCAAATTTATCTTCCTGACTACACCACGTGAAGTCTAGTTATACCAAAGCCATGAGTCTGTCACAATCTGCACCTCTGATCAGGATCCTGGTGTCACTATTCATATGGCAATTAGTGGTTCCACACAGAAAAACAGGTGTGTTCTCAGGATTTGGTACTACCTTTGACAAACAGAAAAGGAGTTACTCAAAATAGCAAGTGTCTACATTACAGCATTACTACCTGTGAATGTGGAACCAGAAAAAAATCGGCTGTCACAAAAAAAAAAACCAACCAAAATTGATATATGCACTTCCCTGCCTCATAATGAAATTCCTTAACTTCAGGGCAGTCTAGCTAAATCAGGTATTTACATCACACATTACATGATTTTACGAAATGGACAGTATTTGAGACTGGTAATAGGCTGGCATATGAATTATGCCACCATTAAGCAACTTCTCTGTTCAAGCCCTAGCATTTACAATTCCTTAAGACTTCTCCATTAACAACAAATGTCTGTTCTATAAGCCCACTGAACCTTTATAAGGACTAAATGTCCTGCTCAAACACATACGGCTTTCACTGTGATCCTAGAATTTGTCAAATACAACCTCCCTTTTAATAGACAGATCACCTTTTAAAATTGTTACTTTCAACTTTGTCACTGTATTTTTGATCAGTAAGGACCACGATGGTTTTGGCATGCCATACTGCATTCTAATTTCAAGATACAAACCACAAAATTTTTCAGCTCACATTAGTATAATGCTGTGGCTGAGTCTTCACAGTAACATCCGGCAATTTCTCACTCCCAGCTGCAACTGGAATTGGGAGTTGAGAGGAGCGTGCATCTGTACATCTCAAGTCCAACCCATAATGCCCCACACTAGCAAGCCATTCAATTAGCCTCACACCAGCCTCATAAAATAAAAATTATGCCTGAAATGAGTAGTTAAATTAGGCTTTATCACAAGCCTTGCAGTGTTCTTTCAGTATGAATGGAGCACTGAACACACCAAGGCAGAAACCTGAAATCTAGAAGGAACTGGACACCGCAACCTGGCTGTTACTGTCATGTTAAAATAGTATCATCCATAGAGCAGCTGCATAGCTCTTTTCATTAACTTCTCAGAAAAGGAAACACCAGCAAGGATGACATAAATTTTAGGTTGCAGCTGAATTTTATTTCTGAGTTAAGAATGTTACTGAGAACAGTATATGCCCTGGGCGTAACTGCTCCAAGTGCTATACTACAGCACATGCAATGGGAGGGGGATCGTTTTGTTTCGCCGTCATCAACATTTAACTAGGAAAAACGCAACTGATTTCTTGGCAGAGTGGGAAATCACACTGATGTAGCAGCAGCATGGTGTCAAAAATAAAATTAGTTCACATTCAAAGGACAAATTCTTAACCCATGAATGTGTTAGAGGCATCTAATTCCTGCAGTAAAGCAAATACTGCACGCAAAGTTTTACCTTGCTTTTGTCTAGCTAACGGGCTTCATCTTAGCTCTTTGATGAAGGCAGTACCAACTTAAACTGAGAGCTTAATCAAGTTGTTAGAACGTCCAAACTCTTGTTTGTAGTCAGTTGAGCCTTCTAAAGCAAACTGCTCTCCACTTTCAAAAATCTCATCAAGCTGTCAGCGTAAGGAAATTAAGTTCAACCAATAGGATATGTCAACACTACCTGAACATATACCAGATGTTAGCGTTAACTCATTTTTTTTTAAGTCAGTTTAATCAAATAATGTCTGGACAAAATGGATGATCACAATGTTTTGTTGATCCCTTACACACACATGCCGTAATCAAAGGTAAGATGCTAACCAGACCTAATACTGAGCTCTTAGTATATGGTATTAAACAACTGATGAAAACTTAGCTGAGATAACCAAAGAGTTCACAGGCTCAACTCATACAAAAGAAGTCAAGGGAAGCAGTTTTAATTATAATGAGAGAATACATATAAAAGCAGAAGGAAGAACTAGTAACTAAAGACTTTATATAGAGATATAAAGCTGGTTTCAACGGTGACAACAGTCTAAGTAGCAATCTGAAATTTCCTCTGTAAAAAGATTTGCCTTGAAGTATATTTTTTATTTATGCATTTGTTTAAATTGGAGGAGGAGTTAAGCCTAAATCTCACTGTTTATTCAACCTCCTCCATCCTTAAGAATGGTTATCATTTACATGTTAGTTTTAACTGAACTTCCTGGTAAGGGGGAAAAAGTATTAGAAGATTATAGACAAACATACCATCATTGTTGTCTTTGTAGGTCAGTATTTTTCCATCAGATTGTAATCCTGGAGGGGCTCATTTTCAGATCCCCATTTTTTCATGCAGATCTTCTACCCCCCTGTGGCAATAACATTTTCAGAATTAAAACAGACTTTCAACTTGCACCACAGGGAGGATTTCTGATGGAACATCAAATGAAAAAATGTGGTGACAGTTCACAGGTCAAACGGTATTCTCAACTTCTTGAATGCAGTGGTTTTGTTTCCTCTTTAATCTTACAAATTGTGAGGAAAAAAAACCCAATACTGTAACTTTGATGATTAATAAAAAAAATAAGGGGAAAAATACTATTGATACAAGAAGTTAGATTCACTGAATCAATTAAATCAGAGTGTATAGTAGCAATATGATTTTGGTATACCTCTCATAGTGATCAAGCTTTACTGTACCTACAGCAACATCTGCTTCATAGCTGCCTACTGTTCAACAAGATTTGTAAACAACAAATAATGCTAGTTTTGCAAATTCATCGTAAGTGGGGTAACAGAGAAGAAAAATAGGACCTGTGCAGACATCAGATCAGCACAAAGAGAGTTCAGAAAGTACTACCCAATTTTAATGACAATGTTCCCAATAACTTGGTGTTTTTAAAACGGCATTATCCTACTGAAATACTCATCTAATGCCTTACTTGACTAGAAGGCTAGGCATCACCCGTGTACAAGATCTGCTGATCATGACTGTGGTACCTTCAACACTGCGCATATAGTAAATCCAAAGATTAGATTACCCCCATTAACACACCTACACATCCACCGCACAGGTTCTGTGTCATGACCAACAAACAGAACTATAGCAACAGTTGATTTCAGACTGACTGATTCTTTAAAGTCAGCAGCTTCTGCTGTTAGGTAAACTACAAAGATTTTGCTGAATAAATCCTAGAATTGAAGTGGTAATTAACGACAAATAACTACTCGGGAAATGGAAGCCTACAAAATCTGGATATTATTGAAGAATTGTTAAGAAGGATGTATTGTTTATGATGCAAACACTTTCACTGTTGCAGGAAACAAACTTCTAAGACTGTAACACTCAGAACCAACAGTCCAAAGGTACCACTCCTAAGAATATCATACACACAGGAAAAGAAATTTAAACACTCTGTCAATCTAAAGCTTATACTTTTCCTTTCAAACATCATAAAAGGCACTCACTACTTCCACTCAGAATGTCATTCGGTCATCTGAGAAGATCAAAATTCCTACATTTTGTTTTCCCTAGAAAACTCCTTTGTCAAGATTTTTTTATATTCCAAGCAAACAGGCAGTTTTCTTCTGGAACAGGACAAAAAAAGAAAAAAAAAAATCTAACTTGAACCATTAAGTCTTTCTTGCTGGTTAAAAGACTCTTCGGTTTTACTTTTATAGTTAATGGATTAATTTTATAATTAAAGGATTAATGATCCCTGATTAATGAATCAAGATAGATTATTGGGAAACAGGCTGGAAAGAGTCTGACAGGCAAAACCCCCATACTCTGCTAGAATTAACTAAAAATTCATCAGTAATTACAGACACAGCTATTTGTAATTATTATATAGCCTGTATTATTTGAATTGTGGTTTCATAAGTGCAGGAAGTTTTTTAATACAAAACAACATTACAGGTCCTGATTCTACATTCAGATCAGCACCGACAGTCCCTACAGTCCACAGTGTCTCAAATCCAACCACAGAACAGCAAACCACTAACAGAACCATTCACTGCACAGCACAAATCATCTCTTCAGTGTCCCAAGTAATTTTTACCACATCAGCTAGCCCATTACATTTATCACAAGGGGTACTGATCCCTACCTCTGAAGGCTAGGATAATACTATGTTTTACTAAATTATGCAGCTTTTGATTAGCTGCAAAGTAGCTGGAGGCTCTTGGAATATGTATGCTGTAACACTGTAAAGCATGTAAATCAGTAGTCATTGGAATTGCCAATGGACTGTCACAGGAAGAAGAAAAAAAAAAAAAACCCACCAGGTCCATGGCCAACAGTAGAGATACTGACAGCTGGGTGTGTATGACGTTACGTGGATATGTATGATTTCAAATACTGCCAAGACTTCTTTAAGATGAGCTTTTAGTATTTACCATGCTGTCTGTAGAGTCTAGAACCACAAAAGATAAGTCTACTCATTCTTGGTGCAACAACTATACATTATCAAATAATGTGAATTTTTTTGTAGCAATTAATTCTGACATTTATGAAGTAGAATCAGTTGAGACTTATTTAGCAACAATTGATTTTTCTTCTAAGATGCACAGAAATCAAACTGTTGCACCTATCTAAATTAGGATCATTAGCATAATAAAGATATGCACTTCAGAAAATTAGCATCTTAAAACATCTTTCAATAAACACTATTATACCTTGTTTACTTGTTACTGCCTTAGCCTGCTTTCTCATGAATATTTCCTATGGCACCCTTTACCACCTCTCCCAGTACCTCTTCCCTTCCCCTACAAAAATTAAAAATTAAAAAACGCATCCAGATTCACTCTCCTGCAACTCAATACTAAAGGCACACTACCAAAATGAATGTTTCTTGGGGCCTTTATACTTTCTCTCCACCCAATTTACCTCTCTGTATCTGCGATGAATTCAGAAAGACTCTTGGTACCAAAACACCTTGGTCAAAACACATGCCCCCCAGTACTGCCTCCCCCAGAACACTCTAAATTAAGCACTTCTTTCATCAACACTAGATAAAAACTCTGTGCAAGAACCATTAGTCACTGTCACGTATAATTACACCATGAAAACTGCACTGGACTAATGGTATATATACTATACAAATAATAACGAAAATAGCATTGGAACGGCTGTGCAAGGGGAGATTACCTCTCTCTCCAAAGACCTTTTAGAATCACAAATGGTAATAGTCACAAACAGCTTTTAGAATCTTCATTCATTTCTCCTCTACATTGCTCTAAGTTGGCTTTTTAGTGCACATTGTAATTTTTATATAAAAACTATTAAAACAAAGTTTTAAATATTTGAACTTATTTTAATATTTTATAACTAAATTTTGAAAGACAAATTAACTTCAAAGTCATTGCGAAATTAAAAAAAAAACCACAAAAAATCTCAGCAAATAACACAACCAAACTATCTGCAGTCAAGACATTCCTCAACATCTCGAGCCACAAACTCACCGTAACATTGTATCAACTGCCCTATATATTTTAAGACTGTACTTTCAAACATCAAAACTTGGAAGCAGCCACATATTTGTTTCTTTGAACAGTAGCTTAATAATAATAATAATTTAAAAATTCATACAGAACATCTACCAGTTTTTAACTGTCATTTCCACCGATTTATTGTGGCCGGAAAATGATACTTAAGAACATAGAGTTCATTTGCGGTAGCTTTTTATTCTAAAATAATTGTTTGTTCTGTTAGTCATTAGTCTACCAAAATCTTACAAGAAACAGCAGACTTAGTGTTTAAAAGCAACACTTCTGATGCACAAGCCTTCAAAGTATAAGCTCTTCAAGGTTTTCAAATACAAGTTTAATTCAGAAAACTCAAGCTTCTTGGGAAGAACACCTGCACTTCTCACTTACCTTACTCTTAAAAAAATGTATTACCACCGTCAAAAATAAATAAAAAAGTATGTATTTCATATCTTTTCTTTACCTGAATTTGTTGAACTTATAATTACCATATTTAAATCAAAACACATTTGAAAAAACTGGAATTTTAAGTATTGTCCCAAAACCCAAACCATGCACTCATTCATGCACATCCTATAAGCTGATGCACGTGATTTTTGATGCAGTGCTACAGGAGATTAATATCCAGCTTCAGAAAGATGTATGAGCAATAGCATCTACTGTACAGAGAAATTTGAACTGAAAGCCACCTAATCTGATGGGAATGCAGTGTGTTTACTGGGCTGCAAAGTTAAGCAGCTGCAAGAAAAGAAGAGTCTTTCTGATTTCTTTTGCTTCCTTGACATCATGAATTCAAACAAACAACTCTAAATTACGCAGCCCAAGGATAGGAACGTATGCCATCCATGGTCTAGTCCAGTGGTCTCACCAGTTCAGTATGGAGTGCCCAAGACCTGTCCTCCCTTTGGTTACACATCTGTGTACTCCCTACTCCAGCACTCATCAGGCCCTTGGTTGAGCCATATCACAGCATCGTTTAGGTTGGAAAACACCTTTAAGATCAAGTCCAATCGTTAACCTAGCACTGCCAAGTCCACCACTAAACCATGTCCCTAAGTGCTATGTCAACATGCTAATCCAGCAGAAAGTTAGCTAAACAAAAATACAGAAGCGTTGAGTGTTTCCTGGCTATTTTTTCTTGCAAAATTGGCTTACTGAAATGGCTAAAAAAGGTTTAATGAGGACGAGAAGTAGCGCAAATAAGCAAGCGGGAGGGACAACTGGAATTGCAGCCCAGCAGCAGCCTGGCAGTCAGATGTAATTAGGCTCCCACAGGAGCACAACTTTCATCTCTTCAGACAGCTTAAACTTTGGTCCCTCTCAGAAAGTTCAAAGCTCCTGATCACGTTCTTCGGAGAGAGGTGTATGGAAAGATACACGCTTGTCACTAAACAGGTCAGCTGCCTTAACACCAAAGTTCTACCTCTTCGTAACTTGTTATTTTACCACATAGAGTTAATTTCAATCTATTAGGCTTTTTGCCCATAAAAAAGACAGTCCAACTCCATCCCCCCCCCCCCCCCCCCCCCCCCAGCCACACGCTCCTGCCACTAAGGCAGTAATAAAACTGCTTTTGGACCAAAAAGGCAGGATAGCAAGGGACAAAGGATAGAGCTTATGGGAAGGGGGAAGGTGTTGCAAGATGAGGTGTAAACAGAGCTGCACAGCACATATTGCCAGCTACTCTGCAGTTATATGGCTCAGACACATTGTAAATCTAAATTCTAACCAGCTTCGTGGCTCAGCTGATTTTTTAAAAAAAGTTTAGTTATCCAGTTAACTCCCTGCATAAATAGGTAACAAATATATAAACGAAGATCCACCCGCTCATGAGGGTACATAGTGTTACAATGCAGAGTCCTGAACCTAAGGTGACATTTCTACCTGTCAAGCCCCAATCCCGTCACCACTGAAGCCAAGTAAAACTAAGTTTAGAGGGAAGAGATATGAACCCAAGTCAGGATCTCCACCCTGTGGGTAAACACAGAGTCACATTCCTCAGAGACTTCTAAAAGGACAAAAATCTCATGGAAAAAAAACCCCGACACAACAACATTAAAGTCAGTCTACCTGTTTCCACAGTTTCAGTCTCAATTTCTTGTTCCTCTGCTACATCTTGCATCAGGTAAGTCTCGTCATCATAAACCAGGACCTGAGCAGCGTAACCCTGTTCTAGTCTGGCACTAGGAACTGGCTCCACAATCACTGCTGGGAATTCAGAGACTGGCTCATTTTCCTACAGAAAAGAAAAAAAAATAAACAAAAACAAAAAAACCCAAAAAAACACGCTCTAAATACTGCACTGTTGAACTCTACATCAATATTTTCCTCTTATGTTCTTAAATATTTTAAGAAATAAATGATAACAATTTTAAAGATTATTAAAGGAAATTTTCCTCTAAAGCAAAAGAGATTTTTAAAAAATTAAAAATAGCTTATCATCCACCAAAGGGACCTTCCTGAATCTCAAAGATATCTTCCTGGCTTTAAGCGCTCAAAATTTAAAGCATCAGTCAGCTTTAACATAATGGAAAAGAGAAAGCTTTCTAATTAAGACATTCAGCTGTGGGAAGTGTTTCTTCTCCCTCTGCTCTCAAAAATGTAATCAAGGCTTTGCATGTGTACTGCAACATACCTACATCTGACCTGTATCTTATGAACACTCATGTTTTGGATTAAGTACATAAGCTATCACAAAAGAACTGGCTACTTCAAAGCCCATATGCCTATCCCAACTTATTTAAGGATCAAAATGTCTGTAACAGCATATTTAATCTGTTAAAGTGTTGCAGAAGCGGAAGTCTGCCAGATTCAATTTACTACAAGCTACAGGATAGTAGAGTATACCTATTATTTGTTGATAAGAATGCAAAATACCAGCAAATACATCACATGGACTAATTCTGAAAAAGGTCCTTGTACTGTTCTCATCTTGTTCTACACCTCAAGAAACATCTGAGATCTTTACTTGAAAGAGATGCTTAGTATAAAATATAATTTTGTAAACCCAGTCTACAGTTGTACTGCAGACTTTAAAACTTACTGCTTCCATTTCTCTGTGATAAAAAAATCTTCTAATAAAAAAAACATTTGAAAAACAGGCTGACTCCCTCCTCCCCACACAACAGTCTCCAATCCATTCCACTTGCTTTCACAGCAGGTTTACAGTGAATTCTTTCAAATTAAGATAAAAGATGTCAGGTTTGTTAGTAAATAAATGCTATTTATTTTTCTAACCTCTTGATTTTTTATTCCATTGCTGTCAAACTCCAGGCCAGGGCCTCCAGTGTCAATCACTGCTGATGTCATGGTGCATCCCCAGAAGATGCTTTGAGAGTTGTTATCTATCTCGAAGACAGTAATGCTGACAGCCTGAGGTTATCAAAGGCTTAAATTCACAATCCACTTCTGTTAAACAGCTAGGCAGAGGTGGCTGAAACACAAAATAATTTTAAGTTATTTGCATAGTTTATATTCAAAAGTCTTCCAACATTTATGAAAGCTATTGCATGCTACATCTCTGCATTAAAAGAGGGCATCGGTGAACACAACAGATGCGACAGAATGTACTGATCTTGGTAAAATTGACACTGAAAACTGCCATACAACACAGGTTTTACGCTAACTTTTAATACCAAGATAAAAGAATTTCAGTTTGGTTCTTTGCTATTTGTTAAATTTCACACAACTTTACAAATAAATAATATCCTTACATGTTTTCCATCAGCCCAAACCATTACTTTCTCACTGAGGTCAAATACCAACTAAGTTTTTGAGACATACATACATTTGAGTTACTGCGGCTTCACTAAAGTTACCGTTTTCCTATTAAAATTACATTTTCTTCTTTGTCCTACTAGTTTCAGTCATTTCATAAAGCTGTATTTTCATAAAACTTTCAAACATACTGCTTTTCTAAAGCAATGCATATGTAATACAGATCTCACAAATACATACCTTCTTTCTAATGTACAGTTTTATTTGAAATAAAAAGGATTGTAGCAGTTTCCTATAGAAGAAATGCTTAGGAGTCCAAAAAAAGTAATTCCACATCATAATGCTTCAATTTGGGTATACGATGGACTCCTTGAACTTACAAAGATATATAACCTCCATCTTTCTGAATTTCTTTAAAACTAGATTAACAGCAGTGCTTCATTTCTAAACAACTGCTATTTATTTATTCTGAATAAATATTATTACTCATATCCTGTCTTTGGAAGAGACAAATGATCTGTCTTCATAAACCTTTGGCCGTGAGGAGCAGTTTACTACTTCAAGATGCAAACTAAGAAGTTTGGCTTCTTGTACAACAGAAAGCACATATTCCACGTGAGACGTAAGAACCAAATCTGTTATCAATTACCCTGGCGAGTAACTCCACTGAGATCAATGCTTTATAACAGAAGCCAGAATTTAGCCCAACATTTTTAATAAACTCCATCCATTTAGAAAGCTAGCACAATCACCAAGGTCTGCAAGAAAACAGGATCTCCCAACATATACTGAAGAAAAGAAAATTATAATTAATGCTCCAATGGATAAACTCAATAAGGTTGCTTTTCAATAGCAGGCCACCAGTTTAAATTAAATTAATTTTGCACAGGTATCGGGAAAAGCTCTCTCAGATTCATGCCGAGTAACCGGTCTTCCTATGGGCGTGGAAACTTTTACAGGTACAGTATCTCAGATATACTATTAAAAACTACAATTACTGATCTCCCCAACTGTATGTTAACCAACTAAGAAAGTCAACAAAAAAAAATCTTATGCAAAAGCTGTTTAAAAACTTCCATTTATCAAGGTATTAAGGATCCTCCAGCATGCCAGAAAAATGTGCTCAGAAAGACATCCTTTACATTGCCATACTAACCTATCACAAAAAAAACAGTAGCCACACCAATCGACCAAAGAAAACCTCAAGAAAGACATCACACCAAACAAAAAAATGCAGACACAACAGAATAACATATTCAGAGTTTTCACCCTTACATACAAAAAGGAGAACAAGCTCTGATCACAGCTTTCTCAGCAATTAAGCCTCATGAAATAAAACTGAAGAACAGGAGATCATCTTAAATCACTGTCACAGCAGCAGCAGAACAGGCACAAGATATATTCCAAAAGAAAGGGAAAAATATATGTAAATTAGAAGAAAAACTAAGGCATTTTTTACTAAGGCTTACGTAGGCAGTCAACTTGACATGAGAAAGCATGATTCATAACTAAAAATATTTTATTTGTAATAGCACAAAAAAAACCAAACAGAGTAATACTTTATTTTCCATTGCTTCATTTATAAACCTAGCGTCACTTTTTGATTATCAATATTTTCCTTGATGAAAAAGAAAGCAAAACCTCCTCTGCTCCTCAGACAAGATTCAAGCTGGAAAGTCTTGGCCAAGCACCCTTGCAGCCATATACACCGGCCACCTTCCAGGTTTTTAGCACAAAAAGCCCACTCCCTACCTGCCTATTAATTACCACATTACTTCAAAAGTCTTTAAATACAGAAATTTGTGAAGTAGAAAAACAGCTGTTTATGAATACACTAATAGCATTCCTCCTCAATCAGGAGGAAAAATGAAAAATATAAATCACTTTTACTCCAAAAAGACTTTTTCCTCCTCTACCATTTTCCATCTACATCCACACTAGAAATACTGCCAAGCAAGCATAACCCAAAAGAGAAGTCCAAAGAATGGAAATTATATTTTAATTTGGAAGTGCAGCCTCCAACCAGTTTCAAACATCAGCATTATTCCTGCAACTCAGACTTGTATTTATGTAAGAACATACAGCACTTCATGTAGTACCTCTGCATAGCTTAAGCATGTCACAAAGCTAGTTTGGTTCTCAGGCAGTATATAATGCAAATAAGCAATCATATACTGGACGTGTAGTGTATATTCATATTTTATGTACTATAATCCCACACAGGTGGCCAAACAGCTGCCAAACTGCAGCAACTGAAAACACTTAATACTGTGTGCTAGATCAGGTTATGTCAAAACCCTGCTATTTCTGTCTTTTAGGTTACAAGAAGTTTAGATTACTTTTGCGCTGATTTCTCTCTACATGAATTACCAATTACCTATAGAAGTGACGATAGGGCAATGCAGGAACATAAATTATAATCCTCATTTTCCAGTTCCAGCAGAAATTCATAGCGAGTAAGAACCTTGCAGGGGAAAATATACAGAAAAATGAGCGAGATGTTAAATTTTAGCATTCACTAAAAGGATGCTATCTAGACTGAATGCACAGCACAGTTCGGACAAGGAATAACTGAAAGACCCACGGAGTCTTTCTATTATAGAATTTGAACTTCATACTATGAGACTTGCTATCCAACAACCTTTTGCAAAACCTGACAGGGTGGGGGAAAGAGCAAGCCCACCGGCCAGCAAGTGGGAGGTTAAAGAGTTTCAGTTCAGTCTGCTTTAGATGTTCAAAGTTAAACGCACAAACACCCCCCACACATCTAAGTGTATGTTAGAAGCCTGCAGACGCACCCCTTTTTGAGTGAACCAGCTAAGCATCTGCCCTCTTCCCTCTCCCTACGTAGTATGCCCTTGTGGAAGCCTTTTCGCATCTCCCTTGAACTTCGGCAGAATATTGGATCTATTCCACATCCTCTCCCTAGCAAGTCACAACTAATCTGACTTCTGTAAAAGATTGCCTAGCCACTTTCAGAAATTAGTTCCAAAACTCACATTTCCCAAGTCTGAGAGGAAAAGGCCAAAAGACAATTAGCCTCACATTCTTAAGAAAGATATGACTCAGATTTGTAAAAGACCAGGTTACCGCCAGTGATACAATTAACCAGCATAACAGCTGGTTCAAAGTATGATTATTTTCGAATTACAGAAAGATTATTTTTTTTTTAAAAAAAGTGAATTTTAAAAAACACACACACACACTCTACAAATTTAATTCCTCTCTGGACAAGTGCTTACAACAAAGAAAAATATGGAATGACATCAGGGGAGGGGAGGCAAATAATGTAACTAACATTTCCAAAAGAGATGATCAAATATTTTGTTACAGATCTGACATCCACTCCTGTTCTTCCTGGTTGTGGAAAATGCAGGAGAAACTAGTTCTGAAACATTTGGAATATCCCTTATGACAAGGAAAACAACTTTGCTGCATCACCTGTTATTTTTATACAAATCTCATGGGAAAACAAAAATAAGTTTAAGTGCTCTCATCCTACAAAAAGAAATATAAAATCCGAATCTTGAAGCCATATTCTTTTCCTCAACATCAAGAAGTTTCTAACCGTTTACCGCTAAAAAAAAACCCAACAAAAACTAAAAAAAAAAACCCACCACACACACAAGAAAGACTCAAGTTTTTGGTAGTTTTCACTGGTCAGGAAGACCGGTTACAGCACGTGCGTCTGCAGAGGCTACAGGGCACTTGTCATAAAGGCTGCAAAATTTATTCACACATTTAACAGTACATTTATACAGCCTACACTATGTATCCAAGTGCCTGCCTACATGAAATCCAAACAGCCCTCTTGTGTTTTCAGCAGCTACCAGAGAAGCTTAAAAACACTGCAAATCACAACTGTGATGAACGTGCAGTCATCCCACAAAACCCAAATCTTTAATCAATCCCCCTGTGCATAATCACCTATCAAGTTAATAGAGAAGCAAACATGCAGCTCAACAGAATTAAAAAAAAACAATGGAAAAAACAGCATGGAAAGGATGGCAGTGTCACCTCTACTAGGCCAGACCCAAAGTGAATTTATTTAGGACTGGCTTCAAACCAAAACTCTAAACATAAATCTGCAAATAGTTTTAGTACCCTTTTATTTAAATTATAAAACAAATAAATGAAAAAATCAATGCTTGGGAAAAAAAAATAAATATGCACACACTGGTACCCACACATGAAAACAAGACAAACATGCAGGAGACTGGGCAGCAGCAACCAGAGGCAGCTGCTCCGGCAGCATTCAGAAGAAACGTAAGAGTACTTGGAATAATGTCCCCCTTTTATTCAGCTGGCATCCCAAATCCTGAGGAGAGATTTATGCAGATACCTACACAGATGCAACCACAAGAGCAGGACTTGCAGCCAGCAGTAGCATCACACACAACTTTTTTTTTCAAAAAGGCCCTCCTTTGGTTTAATCAAAAAAAAAAAAAAAAGTTAAGGAAGTCTGCTTGAAAATGAAATTAGTTGTACGTGCAGAATTACACCAGCCAAGATCACTGCAGGATCCCATTAACTGTAACAAGGCTCCCTAAGGGTACAAAGGTGGTCTTTCATAGGCAGCACCTCAAACATACCAGTAAATGTCACCATCACTCTGATACATACAAACCATAGCACACTCCGGACACCAATTTTATGTCAACTGAAAGGCCTTTTTAAAGATATTTTCCCAGATAATTTTAACAGCTCTGCCTAACTGATTCACACTGGCATGTGCAGAAGAAACTGCAAACTCTGGTCGTGGTTTTGGTTTCTTTAAAAAAACCTCAGAACAAATCTAAAAACTGAAAAATTAAGTTACTGAAAAAGCTGACTGAATGAAAAAAAGTAAACTTGTGAACAGCTGAAGAGGGTGGGGTATACTCAAAAAGATGATAAAATAAATCTTTACATCCACAAGGTTGAGGGAACAACACACACAGTCCCTGCAATTTACAATACCTTATACATTATAGCTATCACAAAGTTATAGAAAAGGAAATCAAAATGAAGAATTGTCAAAGCAAGTAGTCCAGGCCATCATCATACTTCAGAAGGTTCCATACAACAAGGTAATAATTTTATTGTTGAACACACGGAAATTATTACCGTGGATCAAATTAATGATGCGCCAAATTCGGAAAGAATCTAGAGGAATTCCTTCCATACGCGTTTAATTTGATAATCTGACCATCTAAAGTTTGCTCTGAAACCTCAATATCTAAAGCTGATGAGCCCCAAAACATATAAGCTTATAATAACTTAAAGACTATTAACGTTCTGCAAAAAGCTGTGTGGCTTCAGCAGGCTTCTTCTGGACCTTCCCGTATTTCATCCTATTAGCAGGCTCTCTTCCCACTGCTCTCTATTTAAAGATCTCCTGAAACCTTCTCTTCCCTCTGCCCGAATCCTCATACACATACCCTGACTTTGTACCAGTACTTCTCTTTCCCGTGTGTCAATTGTTTGTCCTTAACATCCATTTCCACACCCCCACAAGCCAGAGTAGGAAGCAATTATTCATCATTTTACATAATAAAAGAGCAGACACATGAAATTAAATGGTGAGGATGCGGATTTAAAAAAAAAAACAACACAAAAAAACCCCCAACACAACACACAAACGGAAGTAGTGCAACACAAAATATGCAATTCATTTTCATAGGATATTCTAAAGGTCAAAAGAGTAAGTTATACAATTTAAGACAGCTTATACAATTTATAGAGGTAAAGTCCCTGAATGGCTTATACAACTATTAAACACAAGGATGCACAGAGAGCCTGAAGCTTAGGGACCTTCCGAACCAGGTATTACGGAAACCTGAGGGATGGAAAGAGTAATGTCACTGAAGGCACCATACAGCATAACCATCCAGTTCCCAGAACTTTTCCTAAAGCAACTGATCCTTTCCCACTGTCAGAGACGGAGTGAAGGGAAAGGGAAGAGGATCTCGGGTCAGACCCATTACACACAGTTTTGTACACTTACATTTAATTTCTTTCAGATCCTTGAAATAAAGTTTTGTGCTAACAGGCACTGACTCGGATCTCCCCTGCAGTACTCAATAGCATAGCTGGCTCCACGACACCCCTTCTCATTCAACAATACGGGGTTTTCAACATACCCGGATAACAGACATTTCTGTAAAGCGAACCAAAACTCTGATATTCTCCGAGCTTTCCCCAAATCAGCGGTGCCCACACTTCTCCCTCACTTCAAAGTTACAGCACAAAACATGCCAACTTGCTATTTCTACATTTTTGAGGCCACAGAAATACCTGAACTGCTCTGAAATTTTACTGTTAGAGCACTGGTCTTACGAATCTCAAGAATTCTCCAACATTCGTATCCCCATCCCTGGCTCAGCTTCGTTTCACCCTGTTTGTCTTGACTAACTAGGAAGCCCTCGAAGCCTGATGCATATATATACACTAACGAGCGCTGAAAAGCTTTATGATTAAACTGTAGCACAGGTGAATAATTATCAGCGCTCAGCAGACGGACAACTTCAAAGCACAACAGGAGATGAGCTCAGCGGACGGAGAACCTGCCTCACAAACCGATTGCTTTTATGCTGACAGTCAGTAAGGTTTGGCCACCTTTGCTGAAGAAGTTAAATGGTTAAAATAATAATAATAAAAAAGTCACTAGGAGCACGACAGAGACTAGCCATCAGGGAAGGGGCACGCAGAATGAGAAATTGAACTGGGGGGGGGAAGGAAACCCATCCAAAAAGCTGACAGATGCACAGCACACCAAGCTGGCCCAGTACGGCATTTTACGGGCAGGGTAAGGGACAATTAAAAATACGCCCGAGCGCAGCGCAGGGGGCTGGGCAGGCCCGGCGGGGCGATCCCCCCGCCCGCACGGGGGGGCGAGCACGCATGACAGCGAGTGGCCAGCGCGCCGGGCTGCCATGTTCTCCCGCCGCCCTGTGTAAACAAGGCGCTGCCCCCGCGGCGCTGCCCCGGCCGCCTCCCCGCTCCCGCCGCCGCCCGGGAGGGGCTGCGGGGCCCGGCCCGCCAGGCCGCGGCCGCCTCGGGGCTGTGTTTACACTGACAGCCGCCGGGAGCCGCCCAGCGCCCCCCGACGCCCCCTCCGCCGGCGGGGCGGCAGCCCGGGCGGGGAGCACGGCGGGGGGGTGGGGGTGGTGGAGCGGGGCGGCCCCGGCCCCACGGCCGCTCCGCCGCACCCGGCCCCGCGCGAAACCGAAAGTGCGGCCGGGGGGGGTGGGAGGGGAGCGGCGGAGCAGCCCCCGGACCCGCCACCCCCAGGCCGCCCGGTGCACCCCGGCGGCCGCCCCCGGGACGGGCCGGCCCCGTGCCCCGCCGCCCCCTCGCGGGCCGGCCGCCCGCTCGCCCCCTCCGCGGGCCGCCTGTCAGCGCCCGTCCCGCCCGCCGCGGCGGCAGGAGCCGGAGCCGGCGCCGGCGCCGCGCCCTTACCGTGCCCGCACGCCCGGAGGCCGCGTAGCGTCGCCCGCCCGGACCGGCAGCAGGAGCGGGAGGCGGTGGGCGCCGCCCGGGCAGCGTCAGCGCCGGAGCCAGGGCCAGGGCCAGGGCCGCCCCGCGGCGGGAGGGGCGGGCGCAACCTGCCCGGCCCCGGCCCCCCCCGCCGCGCCGCCGCCTCTGCACATGCTCGCGCCGCCCGGCGCGCGGGGGCGCTGCGGGCATGCGCGCCCGCCTCGCGCCTGCGCAGGGACGCGCCGCGGCCGCTGCTCTGCCTGGGGCGCGAGGCTCCCCTCGGGGAGCGGCCGGCAGCGCCGTGGCGGCAGCGTGCCCTCCCGGCCTGCCTCCTCTGCCTGCCCTGCCCGCCCTGCCCCCTCTGCCCCCTCTGCCTGCCCTGCCCCCTCTGCCCCCTCTGCCTCCCGCCCTGCCCCCTCTGCCCCCTCTGCCCCCTCTGCCTCCTCTGCCTCCCGCCCTGCCCGCCCTGCCTCCTCTGCCTCCCCTGCCCCCTGCCCTGCCCGCCCTGCCCATCTGCCCTCCCGCCTTCTGGTGAAAGGTGGTTCGCGTCGTCGTGCGCTGAGCTGAAGGGAGCCAGCCTGCGGGAGGCAGGGAGTGAGGCTGAGGGGAGAGCTCTGGCAGACAGGGTGTCGGTGGCCCTCAGCCGCAGCCCTGTGTCAGGCAGGGGTGAACAGCTGTCTGCTTTCTCTCGGAAAGCCCTTCCAGCGTTTGCGTACAGCCCCAGGAGGCGTCATTTTTTTCCTGTAGTTGATTTTGGTACATAAGAAAATGAGCTGCCCGTCTGCTTGAGCAGCTGTGGAGCCTCGGGCGTACAGAACTGATTTCAGCCAGTGACTTGCAGGGGCAATGCTGAAATGTCAGTTTCAAGTTTTCTTCAATCACAGCTATCTCTTTTACAGCGCATAGCTTTTGGAAATAGCCAAATTCATCATACAGCATTTGTTATTCCCTTGTCGACGTGAGATACATCGTCGTCAGAGTCGACTTGCAAACTAAATACCTGTCAAGACTGTCTTGGTCTGGCCTGGTCTCAGAGGTTGAGGACAGAATTGGTCTTCTCCTTTACAAATACTGGCCTTTAACCATTATACCCTTCTCTGCTTTTCACAGAAATAAACAGAAGAGCTTTAGCTGAATAGGAGGCATTCCATTTTCTTTACAGACTAAAAACCCCACATTGCCAAGGAGACTTTCAACATTGCAAAGCCATTTGCTCAAAATGAACTCTAGACTGAAGGTTTTCTGTTCAAACCCATTTGGGCCCCCTTGTGCCTGTACGCTCTAGAAGTCTGACATACTCCTTTGTAACAGCAGCCCTCCCAGCACTGAGCAGCGGTGCGCAGATGGTACACAGACAGTACGCAATTGCACACACATGCTCCTCACCTTCACCAGTGTGAAAGCATTTCTCTGCTACATCTCAGTTACTATCTGACCGTCTGCATGGACTGTTCCCTTGGCATGCCATCTCCTCTACAGAGTCTGATTTCTAACGCTCAGTTTCTGCCTCAGGCTTATCACCATCCATGCTCTACAGGTTTGGTTCTTGTTCCTTAAGCATTTGAACTGGATATTTATTTTCCCTACATCTTCAGGGCATCACCTTCCTCTCTTAAGGAAATAAGATCTTCCAAGGGTCTTTAGGCCTTAGAATCTGAGTGGCTTTTACAGGTTATGTACAAATTGCATGTAACGCAGGCAATTATTTTCCCCAGGGATGGCACAAACATCTCCCCGACAATAAAGGTAGCCCTAAAAATATCAAGCCTGTGCCCTGAAGCATGCAAACACTGGAGATTCTTTCCTTTTCAAAAACGTGTCAGGCAAGATTAGTAATAGATGGCGCTACCAGCAGCCTCTTACGTAAGTGGCCACTACTGAGGTGTTAAGTTAAACTTAGCTGTCACTTTGTAATGAAGCACACATCATAGCAAAATCGAGGTTTATGCACTAAGCCTGCCAGACATTTAATAGGGCATACACTTGGATGTTGTTAATGACAGAATTTGCTACTAGTTTACATTAAGCAACATAAAATTTCAGTTGTCTGTCTGCTCTTTAAAAGATGAGCGATACCACTTTTAGATCTTTTGTTTGTCTTTAAAAGGAAGTTTCAAACTACATGGGGGATAAAATATAACTTATTAATAATATAGCTGACATTCATGTTGCTGCTAGGAACTATAGTGCTCAGTGTTTGCAGGGTAGAAAATGTAATTATTTTAATGTTCTAGCATGAAAATTGTATCAACAAAGGTGTAAAGTTAAAATCTCATGGGCAGTGCATGATGGAAGTTCATATTTTATAGGCCTTGAGCTTAGATTGGCAATAGCAGCTGACAATATAAAATAAATGAAAAAAAAGACTAAGCTAAGATCAGCGTGAGATACCGGGAGGAAAAGATTACAGGGTTCCTGGCAAAAATTACCTTGTTATAAACTGGAAATAAGTCTAGCTAGGTGGGAGTTTTAGCCCCCAGTACCAGCTATTTTGCAGCCCCGCAGACCTAGGTGCTGTCAGTTTGATCTTTAGTGCTTCACTAGTCCTGACTTGGCTTTTAGTTTTGTTTATTTTCTTCTTCTTCTTTCCATGCGTCCAAGTGAAAATTCAGAAAAAGAAAACCTCTTGCCGAAATCTTTTTTACAGAGAAGAGCGGACAGCTTCTTTCAAAACATAGGCCCACTGTCAGCTGAACAAAGGCCATATAAACCACAGCCACTCTATACACCTCAGTAACTCCTTCTTGGAGTCACTGGGCATGAGGTGACATGGCCACCACTTAGGGGTGTTCTGAAGATAGATTTTAAGTAGCCCCTTCTATAATGCATATGTTTGTTTTCCTGCCACCAGGCCTATGCAGTCCTCAGTTTATTCAGTTTTTCTCCACTGTCTGTTTTGATGCCACAGGACAAGAGTTTCTGCCTCCCTTAACCTAGTTTATTTACACGGCTCCCAGTTCTCACTTCTTCTGTGCTGACATTTTCTGTGGAAGTTCAGCAGCATCTCTCTGCGAGGGAGTCATGGCAAGTGCTCTCTGAGTGTGCTCTGAGAAACCTGTGTTGCTCTGCAGAGAAAAACAGCACCGGTTTGAGAGCATCACAATGGCATCCTCATTTCTTTCTCTGCTGCTTCTTATTTTTGTTTGGTTTGGGGTCTTTTTAATGAAACTAGATTAACTCTTCATGTGGAAAATTGTTATTTCTCTTAGGAACAGCTCTTTTTGGTTTACCTTAAGCTAGCTGGAAAGCTATGCTGAAAAATATTAGTTCAATATCAAAAAAGCAGAGCCACTTCAGGATTTGGATCAGTCCAGCTGGATGGTTTTTGAAGTTATGTGATGCAGCTATATATATGAAAAAAAGTAGCAAACGGAAAAGGTGGCCCTTTTCACCCACTCATGAGGTAGACCTGCAGTCAATTCAAAACTGCTATTGCTGGGATACTGCTGTGTGGTAACGTGGGGTCAGCAGTTCAACAGATGCTTCTATGTCCCTTCTGCATATAGAAAGCTGCAGTCCACATTGCTTCTTAAATGTTGGTCCTCAAAATACTGTAGCCTATCTAATTCTATATGCTGAGCTTACTGCCTTTGGTTGTTCAAATGAAAGGGGAAAGTTACACTGGCTCAGACTCAGAAGTATGACCTGGCAGAAATGACCCAGAAGAAATAAGGGAGTGAGGGTCCCATGACCCTTATGTCAGTCAGTCCATTCTGTAAATCATTATTAATGAAGTAGCATTAACTCTACAGGTGTAATTAGGTTTTTTCCTTCCTAGGATAAACTTGCAGAACATACGGACTATTTTTGCGAAACCTCTAGAGATAGAGAAACAATAAAAGCTATCAATAATTTCTAGAATAAAAATGTCACTACTTTTGATTGGGTGGGTGGGTTTTTTTCTTTTTTATGTGAACTTTTAATAGACTCCATACTGTGCTTATAGAGTCATAGACAAACATCCCATTTTTGCTGTGCAGTGTTTCAACATCACTAAATTAACCTACATTTTAGCCTAAGGAAACAAGCTTTACTGAGACCTGGCTACCTATGTGTCCCTCCACCTCTCTGTCATTCCTTTTCCTTTGACATTATTTGCCAATTTCAGCTCAATTTTATAAAAAGGTAGAGATCTTAAAGATTAGTTCCTACAAGTTTCAAGAATGAAAGTATCAGAGGAGGCAAGACCAACACCAGTGCGTTTTCCCACCAGAAAGCAGCTATTTTTTATGCTGACCCACAGCAGCCAGTTGATGTATTGATATGCTACAGCAATGCTTTTCTTAGTGGATTTGCTTTCTCCCCTGCTAAAAAAGAAGGCATGTGAAGTATATTGAGATATAGTGGAAAACCAGTGGCACTATGGGATTAGAAGACATGAGGAAGGCCTGATGGGGCAGCAGCAAAAGGATCACACGGACCACAGAGGATACAGCTGGGATTACAGAGATAAAGACAACAAAGGAACTTCTATATAGACCACAAATCCATAGTAAACCAAGCATTACAGTAGAGCTTGCTTAGTATATAGCAACGGGAAACATGATGCTGCAGGACACACATTAAAATTGCTTAAAAGGCATCCTAATGGAAGCCCTGCTTGGCCTCAGATACATACATACCACGTTACCATTTAATTGTAAACCTATGAACTCAGTGTTTCCAAGGAAGTTTCCAAGCATAGAATTATTCGAAATAAAGATAGTATGTAGAAATCAAATCCAAACCCCAGTCTCTATGTTTGCTAAACATAACGGTTCAATTCTAGGATATTCATTGTCAGCCTGTTACAAGGGATGTTAGTGGCTGCTGCTTGACACATTACTGAAGCCATCTCTGCCAGCAGGAAGGAAATTCCTGATGGGCTATTTGGGGTGGATATTTTGTTGTATGTATTTGTCCCAAAAGCAATCACTTTACTAGCACAACTCTGAAACATTTGAATGGTCTTGCTTTTATGTAAGATGATGTCTGAGACCCTACCAAGCCCTCACAGGAAAAAAAGTATTGCATTGTGAGTTGTGAGCTCAAAGATTATTACTGGTGGGAAAATACCACTCAGAACCGTAAGAAGCAGGAGCAGTCTGGACAGTGTCCTGTCCTTCAGTTGCTGCACCCCCAGTGCAGAGCAGACACGAAAGTCAGGAGACCAGTTCTTCCTCTATCCTGCTAATGGGCTTTTTTTGCAGTGGACCAATTGGATGGATCCAGAATGGAGAAGGCTATTTTGACACACTATTGATAACTGAAACAGATCTTAGTACCAGTCCCAGGCAAGTGCAGGTAGCAACATCACAAATGCTGAGTCCAGAAAGGGCCACTGGATATCTGTCTCATATGTGACAGTGATCAGTGTTTCCCCAAGTCCTATAATACTTTGTACAGATGATACAAAAATATGACAGAGAAGTAGTGGAGGTGGCACCAGTGCTTTAAATCCATGCCACTGCAAGGTCCTGGTCAAACAACCAGTCGATGCTAGAAAGCAAACTGGTATTCACACTTCACAGGGGCAGGCATCCCTTCTCCCGCAGCCATTCCTGCACACAGGGCAGGGGGGAATACACCTTCCTGACCCCAAACTGGTGGTCAGGTTAACTTGGCATGCACAAGAAATGCTCACCAGCTTTTGGAGTTATTTTTGCAGGGATATGGGACCTAATTTGAGGTCTATAGATCTGGTAGTTCACATATTTCTGTTGCCAAGGACAAATAAATGTTCCAGCTGTGAAGAATTCCAGATCTGACAGCGCTGAGGCAAAGTTTCAGGCTTCTTGTTGCCCCCGAATGCAAGGTTTCTGTGCTGTGGAGACACATGGCTAGTGTTGGCTTAACTCAAATTTCCTATCTACCCCTTGATTTTATCCGTGCTGTAGGCTACTTAAGCAGCTTATATTTTAGGGTGAAGTCCTTTAAATTGAATGTCTAATCCTAATCTTTTCTGAATTCATTCTGTCCCCTTGATAATTTCCCCTTAATGGCATACAAGTTAGAAGAAAACAAACAAACAAACAAAACCCCTCAAACCAAAAAACAAATACACACCCTCCTTTGCTTAAGACTACAATGCCACTTTGCTTGTAAAGTAGGTAACCACAGGAAGCTTCTGATCCTCAGCATTGCGGGGTTTGCAATGCCACTAATTATGTGGGAGTTATGTGATTAGAGCAGGAGAGCAATGCAATGCTGAAACAAGCCTGTTTCAAGCAGGATTTTACCCTCTAATAAATTTGTGTTGCTTTTAAGAAAGAAGGAATTGCGCGGATATAAAGGAAGAAAGTCTGTAGCAGTCTGTTGCTGTATGTTAGATGTACTTTAAAATACAGCAGTTATTTTTAAATAAATATTTTTAAAATAAATATTTAAATAGAAACATAAAATACAGCATATTCGCTTTTCTATAATATTGTAAGTTAGAATAAGCGTGAAAGAGGACTTCACCTCATTTTTACTCAAAAAATACATGGGATGTACATGGCGCATTGATTTTCTTAATTTAGATGTAGCAGAAAACAGAATGCTTATGAAAGACCCTTCTGATACAGGAAAACTCTTTGAAAACTGTGGTGTTTTGTGAGAAGAAATTTCTTTTGGAGGCTATCTAGTTTGTTTTCAACTGTTTTGCTTTAAAGAAAAATTTTAAAATAATTGTCCTTAAAGACAAATTTATCTTTCATAGTGTAGTATTTCAGCATTGGAAACTACTTTTCATTTAGGAACTTCCAAGCTCCACAATTAGCAAATGCCTTCAGGCAGACAGCGCCTGAGTGAGGATCTCTCAGTACTGGTACAGAAGACAAAGAGTTTGAGAAGAGACACACAGAAAGCAAACTGGCCAGGAGGTGGAAATTAAGCCGCTAAGGTGTTTCTCATAAAGTAACAACTTGAAACACTTCAAAGCCCTTCTCTCTTTGTTTATAACCAGGACCGAATACTTCGTGTAACCTCCTTCTACTGCTGATACTTGTAGTAAGTGAAAAGGGACAAGACTGCAGTGATTTCGATTTTATAGAACTTCATTAATCATTTAAATGGAAAGAAAGACATTCACATCCAGCCTCATTATGTTCCCATTGGCAAGAACTGTCAAGCCTTGAACAGTTCCTCCAGGTTTGCCCCCTCTCATTTATGACAGCCTCAGCACCAAATACTTTGCACTGGAAACTAGTCACTTACTACAACAGTGGAATGAAAATAATCTGTATGATTTTAATTTTCTCCAAATCACAATTAAATAAATAATAATAAAAAAATCAACGCGATTTTCTCTGGTGAAAAAAACCATACATTATTCATTTCTTCCTGTATTGTACAGCTCCAGGGTTTGGAGATTGGGGATTCTTTCTCTGTTCTAGGTTTTAGTAATCATACAGCTTTTGATTTAGTGCCCTCTTCTGCTTGGTAATGTGAGTGCATGTTGCCCAGTCTATTATTCTCAAATAGCCCTCATTGGAAAATAGCATTTCCCAGTAACTACTGAGAAAGAAGATAGCCTTATGCAGGAAGAAAGAAGCCAGGAAAAAAAAATAAAAAATCATCGCATTATGGGAAGGTGATCAACAAATATCCACAGACCTCAGTAATTTAATTTAATTGCAGCAAGAAAAAAAAAAGAAATACAATCTTGATTCATATTACTCTCTCTCTTCTTCCACTTATTCTCTGTATTTTCCCCTTTAATTTGTTTGCATACTGCAGTCAACGCTGAACCGGGAAGACAAAATACAGGCAGCCATACTTCCTGAGATGAAGCAAGGAAATTATAGCAATGTATAACACTTTTCCTAGGGCATAAGCTGAGCTTGCACATACATCTTTTGAAAGATCACTGAGTCATGAAGGTATAAATAAGGGTAACTATTTATCACTAAACGAGCAAGATTTTTAGGTAATTAAGAGATGCTGAATCTACACATGAAGCTGATACAAATAACTAACAGATCACATGAAGAAGAGTCTTCTGTGCCATGGAAGCTTCCCATTTGTTTGTTGTACAGGAGCTGTTGAACATCAATTGCAAACAGCCTTTCAGAGCTTGCTAAAGCCATCATTTGAGTTTGGTAGAACCTCAAGAGGAATTGGAGAATATTTGCAGATAGCTAAACCATGAAGCAAATCATGCCATTCCGACAACCTGTTTAACTACCTGCAGTTCAAGCAAACGGCAGGAAGAACTCCAGCACAGAAACCTCCCATTTTAACCCTTCTTCCCATCCCAATAAAGCTGGAGGAAGCAACATCTCCCGCAGCATCCCACACAAAGGAGTAAAGACCAGAACGCAGGAGAATTCAGTTACCCACAATGATGTTTGGTATCTATTGCTCTGGGGTGGACTTTCTTTCCATCATCCTGTGCACCTTCCATCTTCTGCAGCAGGCAAGCAGGGCAAGAGCAAAGTGTACAACCAAGAAATACCTTTCCTGAGAGCAAAACTGTCTGTGTGTCAACAGGAACAGCCCCCTGTGGAAATGAGTTAATCCATGGGCAGCAGACCAAGCGGCACTAGCTCCTATGTCCTGTCACACAAAATGCCTCCTGTTCCTGCATATCTCCCCCCACCCAGTACATGCCGGTGCCCTCTGAGCTCTCCTCCTGTGGCACTGCTGGCTCAGTCTTTTACCCTCTAACTCCCAGCAGAAAGGAAACAGCATCTGCAGTAGCTGATTATGCCTGCCGAAGTACTACTCAGCTGCATCATATATGTGCATTTGCTGATCTGCTGGCAAACATGACAAAATAAGCTACTGATGTCCTCTGTCATCACTCAGCTGACAGGAACCCTGTGTCCCTCCCACCCCTCTGGTAAAGCAGAAGTTGGGGTCGGCTAGTTGGCTCAAAATTTTTGAGGTAGAGGAAAGGAGAGAGACCAACAGGTAGGAAAAAAGCACAGCCTCAGTTCTTGGCTTGGTTTGGGTTCGTTGGGGCTTTGTGGTTTTTTTTCCAGAAAAACAATAATATTTTATCACATCATCAAAGCTTGCCACACAGGCACAAGAAATCTTGGCTAAAGTATTTCACCTTCAGATTTTCCAGGTTTTGTGTACCAGCTTGCAGTTTGAATGATCTGTTAAAGTAATTGTCTTATGTTTTTAAGAAGCGCATGGAAATAAAGTTGAAACTCTATAATGGCACCAACATGAGCAAGAGTAAAACTGAGGCTGTTAGGTGGACTTCATTTGCCTCCAGCATTTCAGCTAGGTGAATTGCTGCTAGCAGCAACAGGCTGTGATCCTTCACGTGAGCTAGCGCTAGAGGGAGGTGAAACGCTTTGCCAGTGGATTTCACAGATGCTTGCTGACAGCAAAGGAGTGGTTTGCAGCTTGAACAAATTCAAGAATCTCAAGTTTTACTCTGAACTTAGAAGTGTATTGCCAAGAACAAACCTTTTCCCCATCTCCTTTAGTCTTGCGTTACGCCTGCTCTCTGCTGTGGTCTTGTTCTCCTTAACAAGCCAATGCCCTTTCACCATTCTCTATGGCTCATCACAGTCTTTGTATAGCGACTAAAAAATTCACATTTCTGGAGGTAAGGGACAGAAAAATATTAATCTATGTGGTAGTTAGATTCCATACTATAGACTGATAGAAGCAATCAATGATGGCTAGGGACAACCTAAACCAGTAAGACAAAGACTTTCTGATTAAGTGACATGGCATTCTGCATGCAGTTATTGGCTATTTATTTTGAAGTGCAGGCCTCCGCAAAGTGCAAAATATCTTTGTTGCCTATCTAGAATAGTCAAGTACTGAAGCAGACCACGCTGTACTACATGCCATCACAGCTACAGTTTATTATATATTCCTAGTTCCTTTGGCTTTCAAGAGTATTGTCTTTAATTTAACCCCCCCCCACATCTCTGACATGAAGCATATGCACAGGCTATCCCGGGATTTACATATTTTTTTTAATGGAAAGGATTAAAATTTTTAGAAAGCACACCATAGATCATGCTACAATTCTTCAGGCACATATTCCCAAAAGCTAATGTATTTTGCCATGTACCAGAGCAGTTCCAGAGATAAAGGGACATTCAGCAAAGCCTACAATTTCAGAAAACCTACTGCCAGCTGCAGAAATTAGAAACAACTTCTTCCACTAGGAATTAGAGAAAATTAAAAAACAGAACATGTAAGAGTATGCATCCATCACAGGATGTTTAATCTACCAGATAAATAAAGACTCTCATCCAACAAAATATCAGTCTAAGACTTTTATTCCAGTAGCTTTGTCTACAAAAATTGCATTTAATCACAGTGGCTTTATCCTTTAAGCAGAAGGCTGTGGTATGGCTTCTTGAAGCTCAGGAGCATCATTTTGCTTCTGCATTATTCCAGTTATTCCTAAGCCAGTAGAGGGGCAATAGGCTACATTTTTGTTGGAACGCTATTATAATTTGCTTTACACTGGGGGAAGGAGCATATGTTGCTTTGTGCCATGGGGTAGGAATGTTGTAATGCTGTTGATTTCCCTTTCAACATTTTTCCAAAGTTCTGCTTGAACAGAAGGCAGTCAGATACACTTTATAATTCACGCTTTCTGTACAAATTGTGTATAATATACATTATTTGGCCCCGATTTAGAATTATCACCATTCTGTGATGGCTGTAACAGCTCTTAGGAAAAATTTTCTAGTAGATGCACACTCATGCACATGCATATAACACAGTGGAGGGTCAGGAGAACAATGTCATACAAATCCATTATTCATTATAAGTTTTTTCATTAAGATAATACCAACAAGATGAGATTATTTAGCTGTTCTGTTCTTTATTAGTCCCTAAGAATCCTTGTCCATTTGAACACCTGTGGCACAGCCTTTCACAGGGACTTTGCCGGCCACCTGCAAGTGCTTAGAGAGGAGCTTTACCATAGCCTGAATTGCTCACGACTTGTACAAGAGTGTTCTCTCAAACCACCACGCGCGTTGTTACGCCATTCCCACATGCCCCTGCTCAGACAGAACAACGCAGAAAGACTACAGCAAGCTGCATGAAGTTTGGTAGGAACAGGGCCCAGCATCCCCAAAGCAGGAGCTACCACTTCGATCAATGATGGTAACTTCAACCAGTGTTATTTTGATTTTCATGCTATAAATTACCTATTGCTACTACTTGCAAATAGGTTTTGTTCTCAAAGCAGGAGCCTTAAAAATGTTTACTCTTGGATATTATCGTGCAAGGAAGGGTAGCATCTAAAATGTTTATGCAGGGGGAAAATTAGATCTTGTACAGCCAAATGCCCTATGCTTACAATTGTAAATCCAAACCTGGCAGCAAACAAGGTTGTTATTTTCCCTGTGACCCGATGTAAAAATACTAGCAGGTAATTTTCATAAGATTTTAACTTAGTTAAAACCTTTTACTTAAATTTTAGCCAGGAATGTTACAATGTTATAATTATGCAGCAAAGTCTGAACAAAAAGTAAGAAATCAATGTACAGAATAAGACAACTAAGACCTAGAATGAGTTCTGACATGGTTTCAGTTAAGTTTACTGTTTCTATTAGCACATAGATTTATTACATGCTGGGTGGTGCTTTGACAGTTATTACTGGATGCTACTTTCTAAAGCAGGGACGTTAATCATAGAAGCATCTCTTTAACCAACTTAAACAGTATTAGGTTGTCTGTTGCAGCATTGAATACTGGTCCTAAGGAGCAGTGTGTGGTATGAAAAACTGCACAATTTCTTTTATGTCTCCAAGGAAGAGTATAAGGTTTCACATGGGAATCAGCTGGTTGATTGCCACAAATATTTCCATTAAACTTTTCAAAGGCTTCAGCACTGCTTACTGGGAAAAAGAAAAAAGAATCTGGTTTAGAGGATGCAACAATAAATGATGTTTAGCATCAGACGATTCATCAGGTCTGTTTCATTGCAAACATTCAAAGCACTCTGTAAATTTGACTGCAGGTTATCACTTCAGTGAATTACAGCATATAAACACAACTGCCGCATAAATCACACTTATCTGATGGCTTGTAAAAACTTGCTCTGCTACCAACAACAAAGCCCAATTTCAAGGAATCCCTCATCTTCAGCCCTGTCGTTCAGGTATAAATGAGTTCCCCTGCACGCTGGACACATTCCACTAAGCCTTACTTCTACAAATAGTTACTTGCTTAACTTTAAGCATGAGGTAAACCAATTGTGTTTGCCGAGATTACTGATATAAGTAGCTGCATAGCAATGTTAATTTGGGGCCAACAGTCACACACAGTAGAACTGCTGTACTCTGAAAAAAAGGGGAACAATTGTATTTTCTTACTCAGGCTTGCTTTCAGCATCAGTTCAAGGTTTATCTGAGGAATTCATCCATTACTACTACTTCTATTCCTTCACCAAATAATTAGTATTTTGTTTTAAGGTTAACTGGATACTGATTTGATTCTCACATCAACATTCTTTTGGTTTTGTTTGTTTGATTTTTGCTTTGAATTCCTTAAAAAGTATGTGTTTTAATGCAAACTTAAAAGTTGTGGTCTGTACTCTGAAGTGTTTACAATAAAAACATACACTAAAAAAAAGTAAAAATATCTCCTGACTGGGAATGCATGGTTGCTCAACTTGTTAACTGGAGAAAGTAAGCCAGCAATCTTCCAGCACTAAGTAGTAAAATATTTTATAAACCTGTTTTCCTCCCAACAAGATCACATTGGAACTCAGTAAGAAACCCTTTTTGTAAGCTTTTAATGCTACAGTCATAAAAAGTAATTTTTTTTGTCAAAAAGAGGCCAAGCAGTTTAAGCAGAATTCAGTAGACCTGTATTCTGGTAGCAGATTCATCTATTTTTCACCTGCGTTCAAACTGTTCCATCAAAAGGGCTTCCTCCAGCTTGCCCTCCCTCCCACTCCCACTGCTTTCAGTTACTGCCTCTGCCTTCATTAATTAGATTGGCTGTATTGGGCGTTTGTTGCCCAAATCAAATTCTGCAATAACAGTGCAACAATCTGTAGGGTTGCAGATGTTTACAGGAGGAGATTCCTAACTACTGCTTTCTCTATATCACTGCATTTATGTGCCCTAGAATGGGGAGAATTTCTTGGTAACTTATTTTTTTCTGATGTGCTATTCTCAGGTACCCCTAGCTTTCACTTTGAGCAAAAAGTTTTGAGAGGCAAACCCTTGCAACTTTTCTGTACATCTCACCCACATTCATTAAATATCTGTTCCCCTTTACACCATTATTCTCACTAAACCACATTATTTCTGTTTGGTAGAGGAACATATCTTACTCCAGCATTTATAAATTATTTTATAATTGTGGGGTTAGCTTTGCTTTGATACATTTTTTTTTTACTTTTGAATGCTAAGACAACATTGGAAAAAGACCATGCAGTTTAAGAACAATATTTACCTCTTATCACCAGAAGATAAGAGGCATTACCTTATTTTATTTTGCAGTGGATGATGGAATAAGCAAACATACATTTGTGAAGGCCTTGGAACACAATGATGAGGTTGTATAACTGCATTTAGAATATATGTTTTGAGGATGCAATGAAAAATAACTTTATTTGCTCCGTTGTCTTCTCCTCTTGCATTGGTGTGCCAGGACTTAGCGTATGAATTGTTAACCAGCAGCAAAAATAATTTTGAGAATTCCTGACCAGGGAAGTCGATTTGCTCAGCTTTCAGTTGTTTCTATTCCAGTTAATATCTTTTCTACCAAGATTCATGTTCATATTTCAGCCAAACTTTTTATTCCCTCAGGTTTCTGTCACCATCTTACAGTCCATTTTGGAAAGGGGAGTCACAGGGAATAGCAAAATAGTAAGAACATTGTGGACAAAGTATTTTATTCTATAAATAAGCAAGATACTAGAAAAATATTAAGAATATTATATTTAATATTTTTCATTAACTCAAAGTGCAGAGAGACTAGTCATGAAAAAACATGTCTAAAAAAAACAGTCCAGAAGGTTACAACCTCATCGTGTTTACACTGAGGATAACAAGAGAAGGGTCACTTGTACAGGACAATAATCCAGAAGTCCAGCATCTCTGTAATTTAAACCAATGCCCAAAGTACGCTTTTTGCCTAGAAGAAAGCTACAACAGTTGGGTCTTTATCCAGTTTGCATGAGACTAAGATAAAGCCATAAATAAATACCCAGTGTGACAACTGATATAGAAACGTTTTGCTCCCTAGCCTCTAAAAGATGCCAGCAATGGTACTTGTTGGGAGCAGAACACCATCAGAATGCATGTGCAGACTTACCACATGCTGCAACTGCCACTGAGAAAAAAAGAAAGGTGAAGAGTGGGAAACCGCATGTTGCAATTGTCTGTGTACCTTTAGTGCTCATTAGCAACTTCTTCAGGTGTCTTCTCCTCCACAGAAACTGAAAATGGAGATAAAACACCAATGAGAAACATTGGAAACAACTTACTCAAAGACGAACAATCCAGTAAGTTCTTTCCTTTAGTCCAAAGGATCCTTTGGACTAAAAGGATACAATTTACAAAGTCACATTAGGCATGCAGACATTTTCCCTTTTAGCTTTTCTAATTGTAAAAGAGTTTAGAGGCCAAACTTCTAAACTCCTTTGAAAATCTCCCCAGTGACGATTTTAACACACATTTTTATTTGCATTTAATTATATCGTCCAACTTCAATAGCAATATAAGATTGTTCATAGCTGCATTGAAACACTGCAAGGTTTATAAATATCACATGCTCTATATTTCTCTTTAAAGCAATATAATTTACAAAATTCTATCTTTCAAATTAGGTCAGATATTAAAAAAGTGTGTTACAACCCATGCAGTACAAGGGAGAATTTCTTGTTCTAATGAACTTTGCAACTAGCCACTTAGCAGGGCAGTGAGCTCAAGACACCGCTGCGATCCAATTTAGCGATACCTACTTCTACTACGTGGCTTATCATTCCAAAATTAATTTTTCGGCTAACACTATGATGCCAAACACAGTCATCACGAGCAGCCACACTGCATCACTTGAGTTCTGCATGCTCTTGCAGCCAGTTCAGCGCAAACAGCCATTAGTGCTTTTCAGAGACAAAACATTTCAGACCCAGCTGTACTCCTGCACCTTCTGAAGTTTGCCCCGACTCCTCAGCATCAATGTCCTCACTCCTTGAGGATGTGTCAGAAATTTCTTGAGCTGCTGAGGCTACTCCTTCCTTGACACTGTCTAAGTTTTCCTCATGGGTAGAAGAAGCTGCAACATCCAAGACTTCACTCACAGTTTCTATGAATCAAATTGGAGAGAATCGTCTTGTCTTTCCATTCACCAGCAGAAATTAGGGAAAGCAGTGAAGGCTCACAAAGCACGAAGTACCTGCCTAACATACATGTGTGAAGTAACTGAAGACAACAGGATCTATCAGATTATTAATTTTATCATGCAAACAAAATTTTGCGAGTGGAATTCTGGGGAAGGTCTGACTTTTCCCATCCCTGGGGCAGAAAACTACAAACATGAGCTATTTTTATGTCTTTAGACAAAGGTAAGTATTCTCTAACATGTACATTCTCTCGCAGATACCCTAATTTTATTTTCTTATTTCTGTACAACTATTAAAATGGTAAATTTGGATTAGATATTAGGGAGAAATTCTTTGCTGTGAGGGCAGTGAGGCACTGTCCCAGGTTGCCCAGAGCAGCTGTGGGTGCCCCATCCCTGGCAGTGCTCAAGGCCAGGCTGGACAGGGCTGGGAACAACCTGGGCTGGTGGAAGGTGTCCCTGCCCATGGCAGCGGGAGCGAAACCAGATAGTCTTTAAGGTCCCTTCCAGCCCAAACCATTCTATGATTAATAATGTGCAAGATAGTAATGGTAAACTTCCCATGGAAATAATCCTAGTTTGATCCATACCATAGGACACTACACGTAGACCCCACGTAACCTTGCAAAGACATCACAGGTAGTTTTGACATAGAAATATCCTAACATCAGGTGGAAGGTTCAGGCTGTGGTTCCAGTGTAGCGGGATTGCCAACTAGCCATTGTTCAATACTCCTTAAGGATAAAGCAATCTATCTTCACAAAAACTTCGTGATAGGTAATGTGTATCTATACAGATAACACTCTGCAGGGAGACTGAGCACATCATCCAGTGGTTACATATTAAATGGTACTTGAGTAAATTCTCTCTTACCAGCTTCTTCTAACCTTCCTGTTGGAGGTCTCCATCATCACACACCTTAACTGCTCGGCAGGGTAAGGTTTGCAGGGACTGTTGTTATAAATGGTGTCCTATACTAAGCTACATGTATACTAAATACAGCTAACTAAACAGCTTCATCAGAAGTTCAAAATAGGAGTTTTATAGAGCTAACATCCCAATGCCTTTCTCCAAGCATCAGCTTGCAGCTACTTAAATACAACATATTCTGAAGATCAACTATTCCACTTTATTTTGCAGAACATTAACTGAAGTTTGAAGAAGCAACAGGAAAGAAAAATCGGGAATTGCTGCCTTTGTCTTTATAGGGAACAGCTATGCAATAAAACCAGTACATTTGAAATTCCGAACATTAGACATTTTATAGCTAGCATCACTTGATGTCATGCAATATATTTGCTATAGTAACAAGCTGCTGGTTTTGAGTTTGCAACATCAAACATTCCATTTATATTACCAAAAAGGTTCTCCCTGGCTTATAGTATTTCATCTTCCCAATTTTTGTTTCTTTTTTGTGATGTTTCAGTGTTCTAATTTCTTTTGCACTAAGAAGAGTAGATCAGTAAGCAAGTTAGAGGGACCGACATCAACTTCCCTGCTTTTTAATAAAACCTCATTTCCTTTCAATGGGAATTGTGTTGATTTGTCACCTGCAGGAATATCTGCCTTGAAAACAAATGCTAATACTAATACCACTTGTACTAAATTATTTCTCTCTGGTCTGAATTATTCTTTATAGCTATCAGAAAGGCAATCTACTGCAACAAAACATGGATTCCTCCCACATGTCCATCCAGGTCTCTGCAGAGTAGCTGTCACTCCCTAAAAGACAAAGGGCCTGGTTGCAACAGGCGTGTTTTTGAAAACCTGTGTCTGTACATACGAGTGACTGTCCTTGGTTACTGCAGAAAACTCCAGCTGGTACTTTCATGCAAGTGGCTTTCACCCTCATTCCTTGAGCACACGTGGCTAGAGTTTCATAGGACCCATCCTCCTGCTGCCACAGCCTTAGTGCTCTTTTCAAGAAGAGAAAGCTGGCAGTAGCACGCAGCCCAAGCACTCTTGCTCATGGCAGCACCAGCCACGGCAGCTTGTACCCAGTCATTATCCATGCTTTAAGGTCCAGCAAAGGTTCAGACTGGTCCATGAAGATCATTTTGGCATCAGTTTTTTGGCCTATTGCAACTACAACAAGCTATCCAAGTGTCTTTTGCTGCTTGCAGCATCATGAAAATAAGAACCAGTCTATAACCATTAAGGCCATTTTGAGCATTAATGTGAGATACCAAAACAAATCTCCGTGTATTTTTTGGTGGTTCGTATATAGCTTGGTCTTGGAACAAATGCTCTGTATCCCATTCACAAGGTCAACATGTTTTTCTCTGCCCTAGGGAACTGCTGTGATCCCAGGGCAACACCAGAGGAATGATGACCTGGCAAGCTGAAGTCCCCTGCCTCTTTCAGAATCAGGACTGCCACATGGCCCCTTCTCTGCAGGGAATACCAGAGACACTGCCCGAGTACCTTGCATCCTCTCCTACTGATCAGCTGGTAGCACAAAGCATTACAAAGTTTAGGAACTTCTTTTTGTTTCCCTGGATGTTAAATTTAATCTAAGTGCTACTTCCCCCTCACCCCTTTTTTTTAATCTGCATGCATTTCATATTTTTTCAGTCCAGCTTAATCTCTTGCAGTTGTTGCATGTGAAATCCTGCAGTAATACCCTATTTCATAAAAGAGATTTTAATCTATGCGTGGTGCAATGATGACTCATTTTCCTTAATCCTTGGAAGAAGGATTTGACTTTCCTGTCTGTTCAATTCTTGCAAAGTTGTTGATAAGCCTGTTGTGAAACTCTACAGCAATTAATAGATGCAACTGAAATGACTTCCAACTTTTGTTAGTTCAAATACTAAAAAAAATAATCTTATTTTTTCAAAATAGAGTTGTAGAGGAGTTACAGCATCTTAATTGGTTCTGTGTTGTTTTCTGAATGAGGATTGGTTTGGAATTGTGAAGTCCCCGTATTTCCTTTTGCAGCAATGACTACAACCCACTTTGTCTATTTATGCCAGCTTTCTTACAATTTCTACAGGCTTTGACTGAACAAAATAACCTGCATTGTTCAACTGCAATGAAGACACATGGTATTTAAGTGCTGTTGGTATTAGGTTTTCTGCTGAATGCCCAGCTACTTTATTATCGATATTACACAATGTTACTTCAGCTCCTTAAGATCTTTGACAAAACACCCACTCCCAGCTTTCCAGCCAAATTTGTCTCAATCAAATGATTCACCCTGACCCATACAATTTAAAATCTGCCAAAAATGGGAATGTTCTTGATTATTTAGTTTCTTCTTAGATTTACAGAAGTGGGTTGGTTGGGGTTTTTTCTTAATTCTGTAGCTGGGACACAAGTCCCAACATCATTCATCAATAGCACTGGAATTAAATGGTTTCATAATTTTACTGTTCATTGAGTGAAGTGTCAGGTCCCATCCTGTCCCCATCTTAGTAGGATATATTACTCTACAGAAGCTATATGCTTCACAGTTTCATACATGGTAGCAAAATCTCAGCCTTTGTGCATAATATTATTTTTCCTGAAAAACTGGTATTTATTTTTCTTGTGCTCCTTCACCAGGCATTTGTCAATTTTAAGTTTTCCCCTGGGATAAGCAGCTGCATCCCAGTATTAGTGGCTACAGTTTTCTTTCATTTTGCTAGGCATTTGTATATACTGTCACACCTACAGATCCGAATTAGGAGCTTAACTTCCTTGTGATTTCAACAAAAGGTAATACAATAGAACTTCAGGCCTCAGAGAAATCAAACTAATCATGTGTACTAACATTAGGAAAGTGGTTAGGCTTTGCATACTGCATCAACAGCTGTTTTGAAAGCATTCAAAGGGATTTTAACACACCAAGGATTTTGAGGACAAACACCCTCAGGCTAGTTAGACCCCTGACATAATTTCCACTACACAACCACCAGTACATCACTCAACATCTGGGTAATATCCATCTCTTAATACTGAACCCTAACAAAAATATTGCCTGCTTCTGCCCAGAATAGCTATATGCACTCTCCAGTGGCCTTCAGCTCCCCTGCTTTACAAGATATTCTGAGAAATACATCCCTCCAAACTGCACACGCAGGAACAGAACATGATGGGGCAAGCACCTGCAGCACATTACATACGCACCAAACGCAGTACCAAACCATTTATGTTATGAAAACACATCTGTTTTGAGTTGAGTGAATACAGAAAAGGAAATTTATTTTACAGACAAAAGGAAATTAGGTTTGTGGGTTTAAACTTCTTTTATTTTTAAATAAGGCAGCAGCATTAGGAAGCTCCAGTAGCTTGTTAGCACAATACCCAGCATCTAGTTCCACCTAGAAACGTAACTTTTAGGAAACTATCCTTACCATGTCAGTGGAGAGAAAAAAGAAAAAAATAAATAAAGAGGAAAAAAAAGCTGCTTCCTGTACAAAGCAGTTATTCCTGCAGTCTTTAAAGACCCAATTTCTACTCTCACAAGTGCTACAGTTGTGAGAGTGCAGGACTCTACATTTCTGTGCATTCACAGTAGAACATAAACCAGCCCAAATCCAGGGCACTTCTGCATTCTCATGATGGTCAATTGAATTGTCTGAATATTAGTGAGCTCAGCATTCCCCCAGCAGAACAGAGAAGCACAATAAGCAGGGACTTGCTTGCCCTGACTGACTCATCTGTGCTCCAGCCAATAATAAAAAATAACCCCACACATACAGATTGACTTTCTCCTGCTGATAATAAAAACCCCCAACACAAAACCCCATGCACACAGACTGACCTTCAGAACCCAGACCCTACTGCTTCCATAGCGGCTTCCCCCAAATCTTTCAAGCATTTAAAACAAGCTTTCCAACTTCCCTGGGGGATTTTTTAATGCAGAATCAGCTTGGATTTTTGTTTGGAATGCAAAGCTCTAGTCCAAAATTAAACCAGCTCACATTGGCAGTCATGTCATAGCGCTGGGGAAACAAGATAGTATAGGATGATCTTGAAGCAGGCAGGTGAAAAAGAGGTATGGAGAGAACTGAGTTGGCGCGGATGATGGCTAAGTGGAATCTGAAATCTGCCAACAACTTGGTTCTCGCAAGAATTTTTGTAGAAGCTACTGTTTCCGATAGCATTTCTACAGGGCATATCTCGTCAGGCTTCAGTGTTCAGTGTTCACAAAGCTGGATTTCCCCAGCTGTGTTTCATACCACTTACCATGTGTGAAAGCTAACAAAGTAAGCTGCCAATTCTCCAATGCATATGTATTATTCCATATGTCAGCTTTCATTGACCACAATGCAACAGGATATATGAGATCAAGAAGAAGAAGAAACAAATAATTGACTTCTTTACACGTCTACAGCCACGTCAGCATTGCTAAGAGGAGTTAAGCCAACAAGTCAAGAGTAAGTTCTGCTCCTGTCTAAGCAAGCTTGGGCTACTCTGGGAGCAAGGAACCTTTCCCTTTGTTAGAACACTGAGGTTTCTTTAGTGCTAATTTAAACTACTGCTTTAAAGCTTAGAGCAGACCTTCAGAAAAATCAGTCTTGTTAATGTGAGGGTTAGGTCTCCACACTTCCACTGAAGCAGCAGCTAGTTAGCAACTAATTGTTAGGAAAACAAACAAAACTCATTTTACATACAGAAAGAAATTATTCCAAGAAGGAAAGAACTGCTTTCCTCTCTCCCCGTGCAGGTGAAGCACTTTACCTTGTGAAAGAAATATATATTTCTCTTAACATGTTAAAACACAGGAAGCTGTCTCTCATAGAACAGCATTAAAAGAAGGAAAAGTCCCAATTTTTTTAAAAAGTGTGGAGGCACTCCTGGAATTCGGAATTTCACTCCTACAGCAAGTTTTACCACCTTTGGCCAGTCAACTCAGCACTGCTGCAAATGCTCTCCTTGTTCAGGGTGATTTTGTGTTGAAATCTTTTTATTATCTATTGATACCAATTTCTAGATGATCAATACAAATAGCCTAATTAAACTAACTTGTACGTTATATTTTTAAATTTTACTGGACTTCACGGTTTTACCTTGTATTTTTAAGTAGCTTTGTAAGTATGTTTTCCTTATTTACAATACATATGAGAAGGCAGCTGTTCCAGATATTTTTAAAATTAAAGCCATATTCAATTTTTCCCTTGCTTGGGGGGAGGTGGGAATTTCTACACCCTCTCTCAGGATGGAAGTTTCATAACAAGATCATGCACGATAACCACAGCCTTCTCAAGAGTACAGCCTATATTTTTTTTCCAGTTTCGCATTTCCTTACTAATACACTTAAAATTATCATATTTTTATTCTAATCCTAATTCTTTGATTCATTTTAAAATAGGTATTTCCTAGTTAGAAATAACAACAACAAAAAAATCTGAACAAGCACTGACTGGTTACCTGCAATTTTCAAAAGATATTTAAATATATACTTTCCTGAGTGAAGTATTTCATGTAAAGCAGTATCCTTCATATCATGAATTTTCTTTTTATGCAGTCAAGATGAGGCTGATATCTTGTAATGCAGAAATTCAGGATCAATTACTTTAAAAAATATTATTTGCAGAAGAATTTGGCTTTATAAAGCTAAAATAATACAAGTAAGCCAGCATAATACAAATGGAATTTGCCTGGAGCACACAAACCAAAGCTGGAGTACAAAACAAAGCTTTGATATTTCAAGCTGCCTATAACATAACCAAGTCCAATTTAATTGTGAAAACAGAAACAATATTTCATTTAGTCTTTTAGAGAACAATCATCCCAGAATGTGATGCTTTTGTTTACATAAAGCTTCTCCTCAGTAAGGTCCCCTGAGGGTCTCGGGACGTCCCCTTAAACGTGAGGATAGGCAGAACAGAATATTCCCTATTCCTTTTCATAGTTTAAAGACCTGCTAATGGAAAACTGATAGTAGAATAGAATTCACTTTTTAAAAGTCAAATTCTGCCATCCTTGAAAAATAACTCAAGAATGTATTTGAGAGAGGCTGCAAAACAGAGCACAAGAGGCGGGGGTACCTGGCTCCCTCGCATCTAATCCAGGGTAGAACACAGCAGCTGCAGTAAGAAACTGCGACTCCCCTTAAGACCACCTTCACATATTCTGGTTCCATCATCAACTTTAAAGAAAATGGAAAAGAAGTTCACTCAACAATGGCTTCTGTTTTCATTCCTGAGGTGGTGGTGACAGCCAAGGTCCCCTTTCTTCCTTTCATCAGAAGCCACCTGCCACCCCACGTATGGCTGACTTGGGTTCAGCATCTCCTCCCACCACTTACAGGGGTTCAAACCACCCTCAGCCACATCAGCAATACAAAGAGAGGGAAATAATAACCACCAAGTCATTTGGGGACAAAATAGGCAAGTCTGTGCATAAGTCCCTGTAAAGTGAGCAAGTGCTTCAGGTTCCTTTGGCCAGGAAGACGCAGCGATCTCGGCATGGAGGGCTTGGACATACCCACCTGGGACATCCCAAGCACCAGGAATGTCACTCAGGACTACCTGAAATGCTCTCTCTCTGCTCACTGGCAGTTCAGTTACCATTTAAGATTACAACCAGCTAGAGAACGGTATCCATCTCTTCAGAAAGGAAAAACACTTAACACTTAAACATTGGGCTTAAAAAGGAAAAAAATCTACCAGATGGTTAACCACAGACCACCTCCTCTCCCTGACACTGTGAATTCAGCACTTGAGCTCAGATACGAAAAAATAAACCTCTCAGCTCTACATGCTAAACCAAATCAGGGAACTAACAATTCTTTAGAAAAACAACTGCTATTTTTCAGTCTGATCAGTTCCTTGAATGCAAAGGACAGCAACTCATGGCTGGCAACTGCCAAAGCCCAGGCGGACCTCAAGAAATTGTTTGCAGAACTGCCCTGGCCCAACGACTCTGTTGAAAGCAGCCTCAGCCCTCCCTGCCTAGCAATACCCTCGCCTCCTGCGCCCACAGGCGTCGGGAATTCTCTCCCTTTGGCATGTCAGCTATTTCATAAATTAAACCTGAACCAGAGGCTCAGAGCCCAAGGTCTTTGAGAAACTGATGAACAAAGGAAGGCTGGGATTTCTAATAATCCTGCCACTGTAAAAATACGGCAGCTTTTTCTTTTTGCAAGCCATCCATAAGTAATCCAGATAAAAATCCATGGGGTCCAGCCGAGAGCCTAAACCATGGTGTAATGAAGCACGTTTTTAAGAAAAAAAAATTTTTTTACACTGCATACAGCAAGAAAAGAAAGGAATTCAACCAACTAAACATTTTACAGGTTGGTTGTGCCTAATGTAAGTTACTAGTTCCTCAAAAAAGCCTCATCAGTTCATACTAATGACCAGAAGACTAACTTCAAGAGAGCTTATTCCACAATGGATGATTAAAAGAGGATTCAGAGATGCCGGTAATCGTAAGAATGAAAGCATAACAGTGCATACCACATTAATCCAGAATAGTTTATAATACCTCATATATTTTCAAGTATATCAGTTTATATTCTGTAACAAGAATTTGTAGCAATGAGAAGCAATTCACATTGTGGTTGGTTGGTTGGTTTAAACATCTAACCACTGATTGGAATGGATCACGAGGAAAACTAGTGCAAGTTGACATAAACAGCATATATGAAAATGTACTAATAATTTTATGTATGAAATCCTCCAGAAGTTCTAAAAAAACCACAACTTTTCATTAAAATACTTTATACACTCTTCATACAAAGTAATGCACCAAGTTTTACCCACTTACATTGTTTTCAAAGAAGCAACCTAAGTTCGGCATGTTGTTTTTTGAAAAGAATGTTTCTCTCCGCAATGACAAACGCTGCCCAAAAATTAATATAAAAATCCCCACCATTACCATTCTGGTTTGAACTTCCACCACACAAGAACAGAAAAGAGTCCCTGCTGCCATTTTCCCTGAAGCAGGACACTAATAGTATTCCTCTGCATGCTGTATTTAAAGATTTTTTTCAAATAACACAGGTAATACTACTCAAGGTAAACGCCAACAGTTTTTGTTCACCAAAGTGAGTTCTTGCTTACCGATTTAAAGAAATAAAGTTTTTCTAGGATCTTTTTTAGGTCTCAATGAGTTATAAATGTTTTATTAGTAAAAAGCAGCAAATCTGTTTTCTCCTTAATAGTGTCAGCCATTTAGGCATTATTCACTTTATGTCCTTTTACCAGCTTTAATGTTTTTTTGAGAAGCTACTTGTCCCCTCGTTCTACAATAGACAAATAAGACAACAATTAATTAATGTAGCTGTCCCTCACTTAATTGTTTGCACTCTTAGCTGGGAAGTTCTACGTTTTTTTCCATTTTACTGGACTCTTCCTCCCCAGCCCAGTGCACGCTGTAAAATTCTCTTTTCAACTAAGCTCATCAAAACCAGTCTCCCTATTTACAACTCGTGCCTTCAGGTGCTCACAACTTTTACAGAAGTCTTTTCTAAATATTGTTCATATTCTTCCCACAGAGATTTTCCTGTTATGCTGTGATGACTCGTCTACAAGCTTAGTTTCAGGAAGGAAAAACAGGAGGAAGAGAGAAGAGACCAGCGTCCAGTATGTGGCAATCAGAGAGATAAAAAAATTAGCGCAGCAGCTCAAGGGACAGATAAAGAAAGTGGCAAAAGTGAAGCAGAAACATCCAACAGAAGTTCCAGAGATGTGGATACTTCCCCAGTAGGATAATATTCACGTAATTCAATTTTCTACAGCCTAATTTAGCTATCTTAGTCTACCACAATCAATGAAGAGAAAAAAAATCCTCTAAAAGAAGATTCAGAATAGAAAACCTTTATTACAGTTGGTAATTAAGCACAGACCTTGTCAGATGATATACTTTCCCTGATTCTGTCTTCTGTTAGGCCAGTCTACACCTAGAGACACATTTCATGCCATGACATTACACGTATGAAAACGGCCACTAATAGGCCTGTTATGCTTCTGACATACACAAGCAAGGCTGAGAAGAAGAAGAAAAAAAAGTGGTTGTTTTCACGAGGTCCAACTGTGAGCAAGTAGTATAACCATAAGGGATCAGGTCTGTCCAGCCCTACCCACACTGCATCTTACCCAGCACCTACAGCTGTAAAGAGCTGCAGGTTGCACAGCTTTTCCTCCTCCTTCCATCTCATACAAACAGATGACTGGAAGGATGTATTTGTCCTACTGAGCAACATCATTCTGAAAGCCTCTGAAGAAGTATGAGCAATTGCAAATCACTTTGAGGACTTTTCAGCAATTTTCAAAATACTCCCAGCGTCAGAGCATTTCAACAAGCACCCAGATTTTGGTAACTTACCAGGCAAAAACAATATACCTCAGTCATGTCGGGTGGTTTTATCTGCTTGGCATCATTACGTGATCAGGTCAGCAAAAGTCCTGCCCAGAAAGCAGGAACTCCTGTCCAGTGCAGCCTGTATTTGTTTCTCTAGGCTGCAGACAACTGGCATTGTAATGCCATCCAATGCTTAACATGGAAAACACTGGCACATTCACACACTAATCCTCCCCAAACCTCATTACTCGTTCCAACGGTGTTTGAAATAACAGAGAAGACCACACCCTTTAATACTTCGAAAATTAGAAAAGAACCCACACTACAGAAGTCAGGAGTCCAAGAAAGCATGGGTTTGGGCTAACTGCTTTTTTGCTATTCCAGTTGATAATGCTAAAACCTCAAGCCTCAGTACTAGAGCTGGAGAAAAGTTTATAGCAGCAATAAAAAACTAAAAGTCACAGCCAATCTGTGCATTTTATAGCATTTGTTCTATCTGAAGAAAAACTGATATTAATTTATGGTCCCGAGCCACAGAGTACACTAGAAGGAGAACTGCAGGGAACTTACCAGCATCAGGCAGTACCCAAGAGTGACAGTGCAATAGCTCAAGTAATAAAAAGGTACAGAAAAATACAATTTAGAGGAAGCTAAAACCTTGGGAACAGAGTAACATGGCATAGGACTTTTTTCGGCAACAGTATTTCAAAGAATTCCAGATACCAGTAGCAGGTTCTAAGTTGCTTAAATTGAGGCAAGGAGAAAATTTCCACCAGGTACAATTGTAATTAACTTCTTAAAATTGAAATTATCCTGATTAAGTATTAAGTACCTACCTCCAAGGTTGAGGGTTTGGGGTTTTTTGTTGTTTGGTTTGGGGATTTTTTTTGCACATCCATGTATAATCACACATTCATGTTATCTGTATACATACACATCTGTGTATACTGGAACTAGAGACAAACATCCATGGTCTTGCACTTCCAAACATATTACAGAATGCCTTATAGATTAAAAGAAACAATTTGAAAAAGCAGAGTTTTACTGGTAACAATAAAAATACTTGCACCTTCATCTGTAGAAGTAACATCAAGCTACCAAAAAAATAATAAAGATTATTTAAATAAGTATACTTTTTCTAAGTAAGCCTACATTTTCCTGGGCAGTTGTGAAAGAAAAAATCCTTCTCTACCTCAGTAAAAATGGAGATAACACTTTTTTCTTCCTCTAAATGGAGAGAATACAAGGGATAAAGATGGTTAAATACAAAACTGAAAGGTATTTCCAGAAGGTTTTCAATTATAAAATTACTTTTTTTAAAAGCACAAGTAACTGTTGACTGCAGGCAAACACTCAACAAAGCGGTACATAGAGAGCAGAGAACTTCTGAATCAAAATGCCATCATCTTGTATTTTAAGTATTATGCCAGTGGAAACTAACTTTTACACAGCTTAAAGGGATACCTGTTTAAGCCTGTGCCTGCAAGACCCCGTGCTGCTTCCTAAACCCTTCACGAGGTCAAGAGCCAGAGGCCCCTGTCAATTCCTTGGAGACGCGAGGGAAGGAGCGCTGCAGCAGCCATGCTGTTCTCCTGGGGTCTGGAGGAGAGGAGCGGTGAGCTGGCAGCCCGAGCCCCTGCAGCCTCCCAGGGCAGGACGGGACCCAGGCCCCGTGGGGAACCTCATGGAACCGCTTATGAAATCCCCAGGGCTCGCCCTGGACTTCGGCACGCCTGTTACAAACAGTTATTTACAAGTCTTCACCGGTGACCAGTGGCACGAGAGAACTGTTCTCAGAAGCAAGTCCGAACATCCCAGAAACGTCAAAGAGATCAGGCAACGGCTATACTGGGGAGAACACTCCCCTGCTTTAGAAACCAGTAATTACTGAGAGGAAGTACAACTTTTCTTGCTTGATATGAAATGCTTTAGCTAATATGTGATATCCTGATAAGAGGCTGGAAGGAAGAAACAACATGCAGAAGTTTCTCAACAATTTTATATCCCAGAGTTTTGTTTCTGCCAGCTTTACCACACAGCAAAGAACAACTACCGCAGCAAGACACAGGACACCTGAAACAACCCTCAGATACCCTTATAAATATCAGTATAGCAGAAGTGTTGTTCTAGTGCTGTTTTTTTTCAGCAAGTATGTTGCCAGAGAAAACAGATCTAAGAAATCAGTAACTTTTAAATAGCACATCCACTTCCAGCCAACACCAGCAGCAACTAACAGTTAAAATACATGCTTCCTCTTATAAAATAATGACCACTAACTACATGAAGTCACCATGTCTAATTAGACCCTCGGACTTTATCCACTTATGCACAACATTTCTCAGGAATAGCTGTTTCTTCTTCAATAGAGTGGCAGGAATATTTATGATATGGAAGATCTTACACCCTATCCGACAGTTATCAAATATTCTTAAATAAGCATTGTGAATGGAATATTCAGCCACTTCTAGATACAAGCAAGTGCTTACTCCCTAATGTGCAAGTTTGCAATTGCTCTGTAGAGCAAGAGGTGACTACTGTAAGACATTGTAAAACTTATCTCTTAACATCTATAATTCACTAACCGTAACGTATACCGGAATACTTCCTTTCTAAATTAAATGGTCTGAACATTCCATAGAAATGGAAATTTTTAAGGCTTTAGGTATTTAAACTACTACCTTAAAGCATTTATATATATATATATATATAAAAATATATAAACCCTAATAGTGACTACAAATATACTTACTTGTACTTTTTAATAGGTATATTACTTTTAGCACATTAGACCAAGTATTGTTTTAAAATCTTATTTGTAGTGGATTGTTTTGCAGAGAAGCACAGGAGCTATTCACACATGAATTAAAATCCCATTCATACCTAGACCTTTCACTAAAGTCAGCCATTTGAAGTGCTGCACCATTTCTAAAGTTCATCTCTTAACAAGGCAATTAAGATGCACCCATTCTTCACTGGAGTCACCAAGGAAAAAAGTGAAAATTCTGAAATCTGCTCAAACCTTTCAAGATCCTACGATAACCTCCTGTGGACTAGCAGGCAAAAATACTTTTCACCTCAGCTTGACCTGTGTTTTAGATATATTCTCTCAAGTAGATGTTTGTTTTCTCAAAGCAAATCAAACACAGGTGTGCAGTATAGATTCCATGTTTGAGTCAAGCTGAAAACCACTTCAGTGATTTTCAGACTTGCTACAGCCACACTGAAGTCTCCCCTTTCACAACAGGAATCAAGAGTGAAGTTTCTCTTTCATAATAGGTTGGCAAGTTTTGTTGTCGTTGTTTGTTTTTTAATGGAAGACACCAGATGCAAATGTTTGCTGCTTTCCTATTGACTGAGAAATTGCAATTGCTTTATGTGTGTCACTTCCAACTTAAGCTGAACAAATCAAGAGGTAAGAGGATAAGCCATTGCTCTATCCTTACAGGTTAATAATAATAAAAAAAGTGCTAAAAAATAATCAAGTTAAATTATACTCCTGTAGTTTGTGCAACTTATGGATAGGTTTGCACTTGTTTTATTCTGATTTTTTAAAAAGCACAGTAAACCAAAATACTTCAAATGCCCTGACAGTTCAAAATACTGAATGTGTAGCCACTAATTGATTTAAGTGTTTAATACCAATTGGACGACTTATTGAATTTTGAAATTTTTAGCCTAGCATATCCTTAACACTGAGATCATGACAACACTTTGGTTGCTATGCAAGATTCTGTTGAAGTTACGTTAACAGAACAGCTATAATTATTTAGTGTGAATATCTTAGGAATGGCCAGTGAAATATGGTGTTTAGATTCCTTAACAAACTCTTAAGAACGAGGTCACTGAAGCAACTGTTTAACTGATCATATTACATGCTCTCCTTAATATAAGATCTTAAAGAAGAAAACCAGAATGGAGTAGTAAAATAGTCTTTTCATTCTACTCGTTCTAGACAATAACTCTGGTGCCACAGGCAACAGGCTTTTAGAGACACTGATTTAATAAACTTAATTACGTTATGCTCATGGTATGTCAACACCTGAATTAGTTTTCACTGCAGGACAGACTCCATTAGGAATACCGATGTTTGTTCTTAATGTTCTGTAGTAAGAGGCAGAGTTTTAGAACGCACAACACACACGCGCACAAACCACATTCATAAGTTAACCTTGCACTGTAGCACCTTCTGAATCAGCAGCAACTTCCAAATTAGCAGCAGCTTCCTGCTGTGCTTCCTCTACAGCAGGGGATGCATCTGGAGCCGGCAAGTCATTCTCCCCTCCAGTTTCTGGGGATACCCCAGCACTTTCATCCTGTGCTGCAGGTCCAGCACTGTTGTCCTGTGCTGTAGGTCCAGCAGCAGCTACTGCATCAGCCTCTTCTGTGGCTATCTCTGCTTCAGTGACTTCAGCCGTCTCTTCTTCATCACCTTTTAAGGATTTATTTAATACAATAAAGAGAGTAAAGTGCATGCATGCAACAGAAATTCACCAACTACCTTTTACCATCATCACCATCTAAATTTAAAATGGGAAACTAAGCTTTGAGATCTGAACGCACAAAGTAATCAATAATTAACACACCCCACCCCCCCTTTGTCTAATGTGGCACCAGAAAGATGTTTACAAGATGAGGAAACCATATTCTTAATTACCGAGTTTCATAACTGGTTCAGTGTAAAAAGAAGAGAAACTGTGGCTTAAAGCAAGTGACTGCAAGAGGTGGGAGTGCAGGGAAGGATAAAAGAGGACCCCACCAAGTGTTGCTGCAAACCCCCTCTGCTGAAAGGGCCAGTGATCATGCACTCACGGGTGTCAGAGGGAGGAGGATTCTTGCCCCGTTCGCACCCAGCAGTGGAATTACCACACTGGCAGTAAGACATTTGCTACCATACCTAGAAGCTCTTCTGGAGTTTATTATCCATCAGGCTCACAGCTTAGAAGCTCTGCAAGCCAAGATGCGCCTTCAGTTTGTGCAGTTATTTTCGAGGTGGCTAACTTGGCCGGCAACAGCTACAGGAATGCCAAGCTCAACAAGCGATTAATTTTCAGAAGGGTTTTGTGCCATCTTGTAGCTCCACGCTGCCACAGGTACACGACCATCCCTATTCACCCCACTCTCTTGAAAGCTATACTGAATGCACCGTGGCCCCTGCAAGAGCCATAGCGCTCAAGGAAGACAGGTAGGTTCTGTGGGGCAGATTAAAACAGGGGACCCTTACTGAAACTAGGCATATATAAGTAAGAAAATAACTTGCTCATTGCAGATGGTCAGCCTTCACTTTACTAAAGATACGACCGCTTATGACTGACCATTTTCTTTTTTACAAGTCCCAGTTGCTTTTCAAAGACTTGCCTACACTGCTGTGGGTTGGACTCATTTAGAATTTGAAAAATCCAGTGTTTCCCAAACATGCATTACTTCAAACTCAGCTGAGACAAGTCATCAAAAAATAACAGCACAAAGCAACAAAGATGCACAATCACCATGCAAACATGCACTAAGATCAAGTTAACAAAAGTTATATACCAAGTGTTCATTGCAAGTTTACCACTAGAACCAAATCACCATGTGAAAAAACATAGCTGTAAACGAAGTTTGTAATACAGTGTAAACTAAGTGAGAATAGAAAAGAAAGAGCTTAAAGAGACATAGTCAGAATTTTATTCTTTCGTATCTGTTTAAAAACTAAACAGATCAGTTTTAATCCCTAGATGCCTTATGCTAGCGCAAGCCCATCTTTTTGTGTTCAGGTTTAAACGCAAATCTATTCATTGCTCAGTAAAAATCAAAGCTTTGTATTATGCAACCTGATCATGTCCCTTTAAGAGAATGCTATATTTAGAAGAAACTAAAATTGATTACACAAAGAACAGACTAACAGCCAAGCTCAGCATTCAGTACACTTTATTGGACAGTCAAATATAGAGTGCATTCATTCAGGACAGCCAGCTCCTCAATCTCAGAACTGCCTTCCACAAAGCAGGTTCAGTAATAAGCTCAATATGGTTTGGCCTTGCAAACATAGGCAATTCTTTTAAAGTCTCACAAGAATAGAGTTTTACAATAGAAGGTATAAAGTCATCCCAAGGTAGGCTGCAAGGTACGCAATGGTGAACGACTGTCCTTTGTTTGTATTTAACTTCCTCGGGTTTGGAAAGAGATTTCCCTTGTATTTTAGTCTGGAAAGTGTAAAAGCAGAGTATAGATTAGAAAGATTGAATCAGCTTGCATCAAGTTAAAAAGAAAAGTCATTGATAAAAGTGAAGGAAATCAGGAACAAGTTTAAAGGAGACACACAAATGGAAGACAAAACTCAGTATTTGCTAAATAAGCAAGCAGAATGTTCGGCAAGGCAAACATCATTTTACAGTTCAAATGATGTCCCAGATTTCCTACTGCTACTTCAACTCAGGCTTCTGCCAGGGGCTTTTTTAAACCCCTCCCTAAATTTGAGAGTAGCTTTCACTTCAGAAGAGCTACAGAAAATTTGCTATTAGATCTCTTTTTAAACTTGTGACATCATTAATTAAAATACCATTAACTATCATTTCAACCCTCTAATAAACAAATAAGCATAGAATAGCATGTGATTATTTCTCATGTTTTGACAGCCTTGTTTGCTACATGCAGTTCTTTCTAACAGACACTTGGAGTTTGGGCATAAGGGGAGAATTTTCCTCAGGTTGAAAAATCACAAAAATCATTTGTATCCGGACAGTCTGTCTCTGATCAGCTGCTCCCTGCTATTAAGTTCTTCCAGCTAGAAAGTTCTTCTCTTACCATAGGGCATGTAGCAAATATGCCATGAATGTGCTCTTTGGCACGCTGCTTTTCTATCTACTACTTCATATTGTTACCTGCACTGTCGTACAGCTTATTCGAAGCTTGATTTTACGTGACCCTAAAAAAATATTGAGATTACCTTGAGAACAGAATTTTTGATTGCTCTTATCAGCAAGGCTTACTGTGAAAAAGTATAAGGACTAACTGAATCTAAAGAACGTGTGGGGAAAGAAGCTGCCCTGGCACCTCTGGGAAAAGCAATACTATGGTAACACTCTGTGACAAGATACACACAAAAACGGGACTATGCAGGGAACAGGAAAAAAAGGGGAGGAAGAGAGATATTAATTCTTTGGAGAAAGCACAGAGGATTCCATGGGAAAAGTAAGAACAGAAACCTCTTTTCGGAGGATACAGTTGGGAGCAAAGAAGGATTTAAAAAAAGAGCTGATTCAACAGTAGATTGTATTGTGAATTGGAGTTAGCTACTCAGAAGTCCAATTGTAAACTCTGGGTTGAGCACTTAATTCAGAAGTCCAATAGCGAAAATAATAAAGGAAATAAGTTTCAACTGCGGTCACTGTGTGGCCTAGAAATGTTTTGGACTTCTTACTATCAACAACAAGGGAGGCAGCAATTATCTGCCATTGGTTGTGACATTTATGTAAATTACTAAGCAATGCAAGGCATCAGATTATGGGATGTCTGGAGAGTACCCTAACTCAGAATTAAGTGAGTTACAGAGCACTGAGTGCTCTAACCCCAGTCTCAGGCTACCCTGGTAAAGCCTTCAGTGGGTCAACAGCACCACTGACTCTGCGGGTATCCCACTCAAACATTTTGGTAGACTAGGGTTAAAACTCAGTACCTTGCAGAAGTGAACCTTAAGAGAAAAGAGAAAATACACTGACATCATTTTGAGCGCCTTGGAAGGTTTGCTTAATGCTTTCACATCTACCGTGTTCTTCTGACTGTCAGCCAGAATGTAACCAGTGTAACCCTTATTTCTTCCCTGAAGAGCAGACAACTAGGTCACTGGGAGAAAATATCTGCCTTGGTCCTGGTTAGATTTTTTTTTTTATTTTAGCGACAAGGAAGGACTGCAGTAAAATTGTGGCCAAATTCTCAGCATTTAAAGAATTAAGTTTAAAAATTGTATCGCTTCCAGCTGCTCAAGAGAAAGGAAATTAGGTGTTTTGCCATTTTACATCTTAAAACCTGTAACCTTAAAGTTCTAAAACCAAAGCACGTGTGGTGGAACTTCAAGACTAACAACTTCAAAAGAAATAATTTTAGAGGTAGACAATTCAAAGCATGTTCTCACATTGAAAAGAAAATTTAAACTCAGCATACTTTATTCAAATCTGGGTTTTGTGTGCATGCAAATATATTAAATCAATTCTCTAGATGTCAGCATCAGTAAAAATAAGAAAGAACTTCAAGTGCTATGGCTTCATAAATTATTTATTTTTTAAATAACAACTAAATAAAAATAAAAACATCCTTAAGAAGTCATTTTTTCTAATTGCTTTTCCTAGCAAGGCCATGCTTGCCAAAGTTCTATCTTTTATATTAATGCTGCTGTAACACTAATTGATGTAGACAGAGACAACATTCCATTACAAGCATTTGAACTAACATGGTCTAATTATTTAAGCATGAAGAGCTAAGTAAGGATTTGCCATATAGTTAGGTGGTGGCAATTTTGATTTAATCCTAAATTAAAAAGAATTAAAAATCAAAATTGTGGGACAAGAAATGTGTCCAATTTACAATATTTTTTAAAAACATTGTTTTTTTCCTATTGTGTTCCCTGATGGCAGGTGGCCTGCAGCCAAACTGTTGACTGAGGAAAAGGTAGTTATCTCTTTCCCCCCAACAAACAAAAGAACAAAACTGATTTTGACAGCATTATGTATTTAGTCAAGTTTCATTAAGCTACCAGTAAATCAAATGCAAATATCCAATATACAACTGTTAAACCATTGTTCACACATCAACTCTTTCCATCCAAAGAGACTCCCGCAGGTTGATCACAGGCCAGATTCATGGCCTAAACATTAAGACCATTCCCAAAATTTGTGCAGAAGTAGCTTCGTAACAGAACACTGCACAACCACCTCTGCCTTAGTCCCACTCAGCGAGCTCAGAAAAGGACTTGGACAGGGTTATGGCCTGATTAGACAAGCTAGGAATCCGTTCCAGATCCTCATGTACCCAGGGAACAAGCGAGAACAGCTCAACTCACCCTTGCTTGACCAAGTTTTGTTTTTCCGCCCCTCAGCTCTCTCATGAAGAATATTCATATGTTCAATATAATTGCTGCGGGATGAACTGACTGTTCTGTAGGCCTGAAAAGAAATTATACCTAAACTTAGTGCTATATCCCTACAAAGTTGGCAAACAAAAAGAGGGGAGAGGGAGAGAAGAGTTTTTAAGCAAGTGCTACCGCTCATCTTAAAAGGCATACTAAATTACGCTAAGCAAGGCTAAAAAAATAATAAATTAAATCTGTTTTGCTACACTAATACATTTATACATTTCGTATTTCTCCATTGTTAGAAAGCAAATACAATATACGCTGCAGCTTTCAAAGTGTTTCAGGAACCGAACACAGTATTTTAAAAGACAATTAGTCAGAATATAAAACAAAAAACAAAAAACAAAAACTCTGGTAAAAAGCTGACAGCAAGAGCTTTTGTTATTCCCCCAGATATGCAATCACATAATTTTAATATTTTGAACAAGCAGAAGCTACTTACCATTCAAGAGGATTATTTTGTGGGAGAGGGAAACATGTACCTCTCTGGGATGTGCTAGTCACTATCTCAGATCTTGGGGGGTGGTGGAAGGAAGCTATGAAATGGCTTTAGGGACATGAAGCATAAAGTCTCGTACACTTAGATGCAGGGAAGAAAATGATTACTGAAAAGCTTGACAAAAGCAGATGTTTACAAAACTTTTAACATGCTTTCTCTAACTAACTACTATTCTTATCTTTCTTTGTACCCCAAGTAACCCCAATAATTTTCCCCTTGCAGCTCCAGACAGCTTACTTCACATCTGCCTTGCCCGCTGAGATATTCCTAATGTTTGTGGTTGACAAGAAGAGACAAGGGGTTCGATGTAAGTGCCCTTCTCCATCTTTGGACACATTGATATCAGCGACAGCAAAACAGGCAAGCAATCGGCGTGCAGTTTCACTAGTTCTCTTCAACTAATTTTTCAGACTGTATTTAATGATATGCTACGACATTCACATTCTATTGACTGCGTCTTGACCATATTCTGTAACCCAGAACACACCGTACACCATGCCAACTGAGCAAGCACAAACAGGTTTGTTCCCAAACACTTACATAGTATAAACCACCAAAAGCAGCAACACCAGCAAGGAGATAGTAAATCATGGTCTCCCCGGAAGAGCCAGGAACACTCCCAGATGACATCTGGCGAAGAGGTGCTATAAAAACCATCATTGAAAATGATGTAAAGCGCTGCTAAAATACGATCACAAAATCTGAACTTTGTATGGGAAAGGGTAATTTAAAAAGGTGTAACAAAACAGAGGTACAGCTTAGCAATCTTTAGTACAACTGAGTAACACAGGGTGTGGTGCCTAACTGAACAAAGTACTTGGTTGAGCTCTTCCTAAGAGTGTAAAATTTTCTGCCTATGAATTTCTTCAACTATGCTGTCTGCCTGTTGGCTTCCAAGTACTGGGTGCAGTCTATATAGACTAAGGAACTACCTAAGGAATGTTAAGAAAAAGGAATGTAAAAAAGTTCCTGCCTAAGGTACGTAGAAGAATTAATCTGTCCTTATTCCATCTCGCTGCGGTCTTGATCAGGAGAAGTAACAAAACCTCTTCAGTTTAATAACAGAGCGTGTTAAGAAAAAGCCTTTTCCTTCAAATCTGCATTCCTTCATCCCAAAAGAGATGACCGACATTAAGATAATGCCCGTAACCTCAAGTATTGGCCAACAGGGTACAGAGGCAGGCAGGATGACACAATTTTATCCCTGATTGAATGCATATTCGCTATAATAGCAATGTTAGCCATTTATTTTTTGTTCACCGTTTCTCTAGTTTGATGCTTGCTATAGCCTTGGATTCTTCTGTACCTCTCAGAAAGAGACGCATGGAAAACAGATGTAATTCTGTTCACCAACAAAGCTTTCAGCTGAATTTCATGACTTCATCCCAGGCGAACAGCACAGATGACAAGCGCCTTACTGAAAGAGTGCTTATGTTTAATAACATAAAATGGCTCCGAGCATCGCCGTGTGTAGCTGCAAAAATAGGCTCAACCTCAAAACATTGCCATCGTGTGCTGGATTACGTTTAGCATCATCTGTCTCATGACGCACTTCAGGATCCTCTTCAGCAGCCAGGCACCCCGATGGATCCGTGTACGTTTCTGTACAGGCTCGGCAGTAGTTTCCCACGCACACCTTCCCCTCAGCGGCTGCACCTCACCGGTGGGAGAGCGCCCAGGCCGCCCGCAGCCCCCCAGCGCGGCCAGGCGGGCTGAGCCCGGTTACACAACCCGGGACGCGCCAGAAGCCATGGCTGCCACACCGGGCTGACTCACGCCGCCCCCCCGGGGGCAGCCCCCGGCGGCGAGCAGCCCCCCGCGGCGAGCAGCCCCCCGCGGGCACCGCCGCTCCGACGGCCCCCCCAAGGCGCTCCGCACCCGCAGTGTTTCCCGCGGGGGCTGGAGCCGACTCGCCGGCGGCCCCTCGCTGCGGGGGGCGGGGGCGACACCCGTCCGCCACCGAGCCTGCACCCCTGCAGCGGGGCGGCGGGCGGGGACGGCCCCTCCGCTGCCCCCAAGGGCGATCCCGCCCCGGGGGGGGGGGGGGGGCAGGGGCTCCCCGCCGGTCGGTCCCCAGGCAGCCGGCTCCCCGCGATGCCCGAGCAGCCGCGCCCGACCCCCGCCCGCCCGCCGCCGCGCGCTGCAACCGGCAGCGCCAACGGCCGGCCCCGCGCGCGCGCCCCCCGGCCCGCGACCTTCACGCGTATGTCCGCCCGTCCCCCCCCACCGCCGCCTCGCGCCACCCCCCCGTCCCCTCCCGCCCCGCCTCGCGCGTCCTCCCCGCCGTCCCGTTGACCTCTACCCGAGCCGCGCTCCCCGGCGGCCCCCGCGTACCCCGCTGCTTGAGGCGGCTGGCGGCAGAAGGAGCCCGGCTCAGGCGAGAGGCCAGCGCCTGCGAGGCGGCCCTGCAGAAATACATGGCGGCGGCCGGGAGCGGAGCGGGCACCGGAGCGGGCACCGGGGGCTGCCTGACCGCGCGGGGCTGCGGCCGCGGCACAAGACACCGATACCCGGCGTGTCCCCGCTGAGGGCTGCGCGGCGGGGCGGGGCCAGCGCGGCGGGGCGGGGCCAGCGTCAGCTCCGCCCCGCCTCCAGCCCCGCCCCGCCGCACCTGGCGTCGCTGCCGGGCTCGGCCGAGGCGGCGGCGGCGGCGGCGGCGAAGCCCCTTCCCGGGGCGCTGCCGCGCCGCGCCGGCGGGGATATGAACTACTCGAACAGCCCGCGCCAGCGGGAGCGGCTGAACACTCACATGCGCCAGAGTGAGAGGGAGGATACAAGTCGTTGCATTCACCAAGGTGCGGGGGAAGGTAGCGAGGAACATACTGCTGTTTCACTGAAACAGCCTCTGAGAGAGTTCCTTTGCTAACAATGCCCGCGGAAAAAAAATCGAGAGAAATAACTGACGTCCACAGCAAAGGGCAGCGGGGTTAAACAGTAGGGCAAGCGAGCTCGGCGCTGGCAGCAGCACGCTTGTGGAAGTAACTCAGCGCTGCGGGGTCACGTTAGCTGAAGCCACAGGCCCCTCGAGGTCGGAGCTCGGCAGCTGCCCTGCGGCCTTGGACTGTTGCCCCATTACTCATCCCTTCTCCACGCATAGCCCTGGTGCCCTCAGTGATTCTTTAATGCCATTTTCTGCCGATTATCTTTATCCCATTCTTCCGCCCTTTGTCCTTGACTGACCTTGACACCTGCGACACCGCTGGTGCAGTCCCACCACTGAGGCTGCAGGTACCTTTCAGGCATCGCAGTGAGCGATTCCAGAAACACCGGCGGGGTAAGGCCAGCCCTTCCTCTGCCACACAGCCCCGAGCCTCGGGTAAAGCACCGCACACCCTCCTCTACCGCCCCAAACAGCCAGCACAGCCCCCTCAGCTGCCCGCTGCGGCACCTCCACGGAACAGATCCTTGGGGGACAGCAGTGCATGGCTTCATCTATGACAGGGGTCCTCAAACTTTTTAAACAGGGGGCTGGTGCGCGGATTAGGTGGTTCCCCCACCCAAACCCCTGGCGGGGAGGGCCTGGGGGGTGTCTGTAAATACTGCGGGCCAGACTAAGGACCCAAGGGGGCTGTATCGGGCCCGCGGGCTGTAGTTTGAGGACCCCTGATCTATGAGAAGCCTCAGAGAGCTGCAAGACAGAAAAGCAGCTGTGCCCAAGAGGACCTAGCTAAGAGCCACTGAGGAAGGGACAGACTGACAAGCTGCAGGTGAGTTAAACAGTCTCCCAGATCCAAGACTGGGCTTTCATCCTTGCTTTTTGACAATACAGAGTATGTTTCCGCTTTGCATGCAGAAGCAAAAGCAAAGCAAACTTCCTGGCAAGGACAAATAATAAAAACCCACACAGTATTCAAAGGTCAGCCACCTCTGATTTTTGTTGTCTCTGACAAAAGCTTCGTTTCTGCTCTAGGGAAAGAAAAAGCCAATCCAGATTACAGAGGACTTAAGAACAGCAGCACTCAAGGAACTAGCTCAAGCTTGCAAACAGATGTGTAACTTTCATTATGGCATCTCTAAGTCACTAGGTCAAGCTTTGAAAATCTACCCAGCCAAGACCGAGCTGAAAGACGCTGCTTTGATGTGTGAAGTAGCAAACACACATTTTGGCATTTGTACAGATTAGTTTCATTAGGTTTCCCATAAATCCCGTTCTTATATATTCACTTATTGCTTATGTTATAAATTTAGCAATGAAAATTATGGCAGGGCAAAAGTACACTTAACTTCTGGAGGAACATTTGCTGAACTTCCTCTGAACTGATGTCTAATTTTGTAATATACCTTCCAGAATAACAAAGAGAGTTTTGAAAATAACATTGATAAACTATGAAACAGAAATGCCACATAAAAACAATTTCAAGACCAGCAGAATGAAATATACACGGCAAGGGAAGTCTTCATAAGTTTCTTCCATACTCCATAATTTATTTCTTAATTCTGCACATGAAATGTATGAGCGTAAGTATTGAGATACTTTTTACTTCTGCTGTGCTCATTTATTTGTAGGACAACTGCTGATCACGTTACTTCTTAGTGAGCATACCGTCAACCTAAGAAAGAAGGGGAGAGGAAATATCTTAGCGACACAAAAATAGAAGCAAAGAATATCATTCGAAACATCTCACAACATATTGTATTTTTAGCTGGAGAGGAGTATTTATGGGAAAAATGACCACAGCACTACAAGTTCTTCTATACCTAGTATAATCAGTTCTTCCATGTGACATATTAACGGCTCTGAGACTTTAATTCCCAATAGACTTTTTAACTGGTAGAAACAATTATGTCTTTTACATTGAAAAGGACAATGACCACATACAATCTGCACCATAATGCAGGTCTACAGGCTTTGACTTTCTATCATTCTTATGTGTAATGTACAAGTGAAACTGAAAAAAACGTTTCCCACTGTAGACCTGTTAAAATAAAAGAGAGGCAAAGACAAGCTATTTTTAGTGAGCTCGATATCCTTGCCACTAAAGCACTTGTAAGGTATTCTCTTTGCGACCTAAATTTATTATAGGCACTGTAAGATATATGGTTATTTTCCAAAAGTTTGCATATCCAATACAGAAAGCTGGCAGTGAATATGCACACAAATGAATATATGAAAATACAGATCAGTCACCTTATCACTTTAAAACTAGGAATAAGTTAGAAGAAAAGCAAAACCCAATAAGTATAAAGGAAAATAGTACAGGAAGAAGGTAGGTCAGTCCGGTATCTTGATTGCTAACAGAAATCAAAGATGTGCAGAATTTGTATTCAGCTAAGTAAAAAGCACCATACTTACTACGAACATCCTGTACACTTGTGTTGTCTCTCTGCTTTTCTTCTCTCATATTCCATTACATCTTCATTATGCTGCTTGAAAAGCTATAAAACAGCAGTATACGATAAACAGCTAAACAACACACAACTGGAACCAGAGAACAGAGACCTCGACAGCATATAAAATTCCTGTTACCAGAATGCAAACCAGTTTGTAATGGGGACAATACAGAGTAAATTATCTGTAAATTACTAACTGCACAGTGAGGCATTTTTTCCACACCTTTCTCAAACATCTTCTGCGGGGTGACTGAATGGGGGGAGGTCCCTACTGTCAATCAATCCACCCCACTCTGAAAAGTGCTGTCATCATGGGAGTGCTGCTTATCCTGCACATATCTTCATGGGAGCTACTACACCCTGCTTACTTTATCAACATTGAGCCTGTTAGCTCTCTGAAACAGGAAACATCTTACATCTGCATTTTGCTTTGGAAAAGGGGGTCTTAATAGACTACAGCTGAAAGATGAGAAGACATTGCATTAGTAGTCTGACAAACACAACTTTATTGAGGCATATTGCTACGTCTTTTTTAAGATCCATGGGGGAATATAACATTAAAGCCTTAAACCAACAGGCTTGAGGAATTAATTCATCTGATGTGGCCATTTTAAGTTTGCAACACAGAGAAGTTTGGTAAGTTGTTCATTTTTATGAAGAAAAATGCAACAGAGATTTGGGGAAACATAATTAATCAATATATTGTGCTTCAATCTTGATACCTGCTGTGACAATCCGTTATCCCAATCAGCTAAGTAGCTTGTAGTCATTGCCTTCAGATCACCATGGTCTGGGAATAGTTAAGTTCAACAAACCCAAATGAAAACACTTACAAGAGCCCACAAGGCAGCACTGGTGCTAAAAGCCAAGCCAACTCCAAACCAGTTTGGTTGGTCATAATTACGTCTTTTTGCAACAAACGCAGAACGAGTAAAAGCTAAAAAGGAAGATTACAAATGTGTTAATGTTTCTCAGGTTTAGACTACCAAGTCCATTACTAACACTCACACAATCAAGGGGGGAGAGAAGCAAACCACAACAAAAAAATACAAACACATCCAATTAATTTTGTGTAAGCGGTCCCTACGACACTGTTAATAGCTCACCCATTTGTGAGCACCATGAACTCCCTGATCAGAGGAGGCAAGTGGGGATGGGGAGCAGTTCAAAGCAGCGCCCTTCGCCTTCCCTTGGGCCACAAGAGTCATACCCTACTGCATCTTTTGTTTGCGCTTCATCTTTTTTAGGGTGTCCCCGGCAAAAGCTTCATCCCCAGGCGCTTCCCGCGGCCTGCCCCACCGGGAGGGCGCCGGCACAGCCTCCCTAAAGAGCTGCGACGGGGAACGGGCGAGCCTGCTCTCAGCCTGGAAGCAGCACCAACTTCAAACCGAAATAAATAGATTAATTTAAAACAGAGTGGTTGGGAATTAAAAAGAAAAAAATTAGAAAAAGGAAAATTGCACCGCGGCTTGCTTTAAGCACAGCCACGAAGAGGGGCGCTAGACCCAAGGAGAACGAGGCCGGCCCCGGCCGACACTCAGGTCAACGGGCAGGCCCCAGGGCACCGACACGGCCCAGTAACGCGCCGAGCCCTCGGGGCAGACCCCCCCCGCCTAAAGCAAGAGCGGGCTCCCCGCCGCCCGGAGCCACGGCGGGCTGGGCCCCGCTCACCGAGCCTCGGCGGCCCCGCCGCCAACCGCAACCGCTCCGCCGCCCGCAGCGCCGCCGCCATCTTGTCAGCCCGGCCTGGCCCCGCCCCCGCGGGCGGGGCCGCCCCGGCGCCCCGCGGACGAGCTGTCCCGCACGAGGCCGGGCGCCTGCCGCGCTGCCCCCCCCCCCCGCCCTTAACGGCGCTCGCTGTCGGTACAGAGCCAGAGCCGGTCCCCGCCCCGCCGGCCCCCGCAGCCCGTCCCTTCCGCGCCCGCAACGTCGCGGGCAGAGCGGGGCGCGCGCCGCTCGTCGGGGGCTCCCTCGGGCCCGCGCGCGGGGGAGGCGGCGGGCCCCGCCGGGAGAACCAATGCCCGCGCCGCGCGGGCGGCGGGCTGAGGCGCGAGCGGCTGGCCCCGCGCCGGGGCACGCCCGGCCCGCGCTGAGCCGGGACCCCACGGGCTGACTCGGGCCCCACCGACCCGGGCCCGCGCCGACCGGCTCGGGCCCCGCCCCGGCGCACCTGGCCCGGGCGGTGCCGGCGCGGGGTCGCGGCGCATGCGCGCGGGCCGCCGTGACCCGGCTGGGGAAGCCGCGGCGGTGGCCATTTTGGCGGCGCCTCGCTCCGGCCTGCTCAGTTACCACGTGAGCCGCCGCCCGGGGCTCGGCGCGGGGCAGCCCGGCGCGCAGACGGCGGCGGCCGGGAGGGGCCGGGCCCGCAGCCGGCGAGAGCGCGGCGGTTTGAAGGAGGGAGGGCGGGCGGGGGGTGGGTGGGGAGGGAGGCGGCGGTAGCGGCGGCCAGAGTCCGGTGGGGAGCCTCCCGGCAGCGGCGCCCGAGCAGCGGGGACGGGACGCAGTCCGCCCGCCCACCCCCCCCTCCCCGGAGCCCCTCGGCGGCGCCGGAGCCAGCGGCGGGAGCGGGAGCGGCGGGGAGGATGCCGTCGGTGAGCCTGCCGCCCAAGGAGAACGCGCTCTTCAAGCGCATCCTGGTGAGTGGCGGGGCGGCAGGCCCGGGCTCGGCCGCGGCGGGCCGCGGGCGGGGCGGGGGGGGGGGGAGCGGCGGTCCGTGGCCCGGCTCGTCCCCTGGGCTGGCGGCGAGCGGAGCCCCGGCGCCACCGCCCCGGCCCTCACGGCCGCCGGCTCCTTCCTGCCGGGCCGAAGGGCGCCTGTCACCCGCGCCCTGTCCCGCCCGGGCGCGGCCCCGCGGGGCCGGGGCAGCAGCGGGGGGCGGCCGCCCCTCCGAGCTCGCCCACCCGGGGGGTGACCCGGGAGGTGACCCGTGTCCCAGCGCTGGCGGCGGCGGGACGCTCCAGCGGCTCCGTGAGAATACCGCCGCGGTGCTCCACTCACGGGCATGCCGCCTGCAGCTGCCCTCTGTTTTTTTTATTTATTTTTTATTTGATTTTTTCTAGTAATCCAGATTTTTGGTGTAGATAGGGGCCAGATTTGTTGGTCGGTGGGGAAGATGGCTTTCAAAGGAGGAAGCGGAGCAGGATGAAGGTTTTGAAGTCCTCCCGAAGTTTTAACTTGTAGCTAACTCCCGTTAAAGTTTGACAAATCGATTTTTCTGGGCGGCAGCTGGCATGTGGATGCGGGAAACTGCGGTGGGATTTGGTCATTAAACCTGGTTTTTAGGATGCGATTGTTAAGAGTACAGTCCAAATACCACTGAAGTGTAACAGAGCTGCGCACGTCTGAAGGAACTTGTTCCAGCTTTGGTGCAGGTGTTGTGGGAACCTTGTCTTACCAAGGTTCTGGGCCGAGTGGAAAACAACAGAGTTATATTAGTGAATAAATTCAGCGGGTTGATTTAGAAAATTCTGTTATCTGGGTCAAGCGCTATGTTGTTTTCTCTCAAAAAAGTCAGTTTTGTCTAAAAATCCCATGTCCTCTTCCAAAGAGGCTTAGGCTGCTATATTGGATTGTTCCCAAGATCAGAAGCAAGAAGGGTACTGCAGTCCTCTTGGAGTAAGAGCAGGCTTACTGCTCTGTAAACCGCTGCCACTTAAGGGGGGGGAGTGTGTGCAATCTTCAGTCACTTGCTTTTTCAGAATATTTTGTGAAAATGAAATAAATCTGTAGAACCAGAAATCCACAGACCAGTCATCTCATGACACATGCAGTCTCGTTTAGGGTTACAAAGTAGGTACAAGGAGCTGTAAAGCTTATTTTCCTTGGAAAGACTCGGTCCTGCTTGGGAGTTGGTGTGGCCTTGTTCTAAGTGTGTAATTTTTAATGTGTTGGGAGCTGCAAAAGCGGTAGCCTTGTTGCTCACTCGCCCACCTTCCCCTGCATTGAGGATGGCTTGTGCAGTTCCCAGACAGACTGAATCAAGGAGCCTGTCTGTGTCTAAAACTTTTGGGGGTTGTGGGGTTTTTTTGGGGTGGTTTTTTATTTGGGTTTTTTTTTTTTTCCTGGGCTTGATGCATGACTGTCTGAGTACTTGTATGGATGGCTGGAAAAAGGGAAGAACAAGAGTTTATTTGGAGAAAATGCTGGCTCAGCACATGCAAGTTGGGTAAAGCTTTGTGATTTGGTTCAGGTCAGAAAAGAGAAAGGTGTGCTCCAGTCCAAGCAGATTTCTTAGACTGAAGCAATTTTTATTTTGTCCCTTTTGTTTTTTAAACTGAAATTCTTCAATACAGACACAGGAGTTTCAGAAACTGGGTAGGCTGAAAGTTACTGTGGCATTTTGGTGTTTTCCTGTTATCTTGCAGGGATGAGCCTGTGATATGTAGTTTAGTGTTAAGACTGCCCTGCGATTAGAAAAGCCTTAAAGCTGGTTTTCATCACACTGGAAATTTGGCTAATGAACCACTTCTCAGCCTTGTTATGGATAATGACCCTACTTTGTGAAGTTTTGATTACGTATTTGGCTTGAATTAGCGAGATGTACATTACTTCCATACTCCTATGCTTTTACTCCACCTCTCTCTTCCTGCAGCCTCGCCAGTCTACACCTTCTTTTCAGGAGAGTGTAACCCTTCGTTATGCCATATCCCCTGCTGCGTCTTCCTCTGGCCCATGAGTGGTTTAACAGCAGCAAGAGGAGCTTGAGTCTGCCTGGGCATCTGGCTCCCTGACAGGACCCCTGAGCCCCTGAGCAGCTAACAAGGTGGTCTGATTGTCTGGCCCTGGGTTGGCACATGCTGTCTTCTGGCTGGGGTGGACCATGGAGGAGTTCTGTTGAGTGTGCCTGGATGAGATTTTTTTTTTTTTTTTTTCCCCAGCAGATGTTTTGAGAACCAGCCCAAGTGGTATCAAAAGGATGCATTACCCTTCAAATAGATAATTGCTGTGACACAGGCTGTTTACAGAAATAGAAAATCATTCTGATTTTTGTGGAGGTAGTAAACACAGGAGTGAAGTAGGCAGCAGCCTTGTATTTTTGTAGGTGAAGCAGAAAACAAAGAAAAAATGTTGATTTTGTGTGTGTTTTAAGTTCCTGAGGCCTCAATTCTTTGCCATTTTTAAGAAGTACGCCTGTAACACAAACATTAAGGTCTACACCAAGCTGCCTAGCTTTCCATAGCAAAAGGCAATAGTAACTTAACAGAGTTTGTTTGTTTGTCGTGTAGTAAGCATCTTACATGATCAGTAAATTTCTTTTGTGTATGGGTTTGCGTGCAAGCCAGCATTTCCACTTAACTGACAAATTCTGAGTTCAGAAGCGTGTGCGCTTTGTCTTTGCATGTTGCAACACACTGACTAACCTCTCTAGTCACTTTGCAGGTATGTGGAGGTTCCAATAGAAATGTTTTTCCAGTTGAAAGGCATTTGACAGTATAGTGTTCCTGTAGTACAAAGGGAACAGGATCTGCATAATTAGAATTAAGAAACCCCACAAAACAACAACAACCCACAGGATTATTGATCATTGTTCTGCTTAAACTTGCACTTCAGTTAAAAAGAAAGTTTCTAGTTTATATTGCTTAAAGTTTTAACTATTTACTGTTAAGTCTGCAGGTAGATATTCCTGTTCTTCTGCTCAAACATTCTGTGGAGTTTAGGAGGAAAGTAGATCTCTACATTTTTTCTTTTGGTTTTTGATCCATTTGAACATTTAAAATTAATTGAGTGTGTATCATTATTTTGGACACACATCATCTCTAGGAAGTCCTGAGATTACTCAAGAATTCAGGCAGAGGCAGAGGAAAGGGTAGAATAGCAAACGCAGGAGTTGAAGGGATTGAGAAGTTGACTCTTTGGTACCCAGGAGGCTGGATGCAGTATGAAGTAATGGAAAAAGTGGTTTACTCCATCCCCCCCACCCCCCTTACTAGCAAGTATAAAACTAGTAGTTGTAGGACTGTCTGATTATGTTTGTAAATTAAATATAACCGATGAATGTTCCTGGCATGTTGCCAAATCATTCAGCCACTTATCTAGTCAGGTACAATTTGTCAAATAAGTTCAGGGTGTTTTTTTGGTTGGGTTCCTCCCCCCAATCCAAAAGACAATATTCAGTTAACTTTTGTTTGGATGTACAAGTTAAATACATTGAAAATGTATTGAACAAATGTAAAATACAAAGTTGCTAGAGGTGCCATACATCATGTGGAAGAGTTTTCCAGTTCCTCTAAACAGCAGAGAATAAAGTTCTTGGCGTCATGATGGTCTGGCAGAGTAAGTGGTGCAAATAGTTCTCACGATAGCTAGTGGGCTTAGCCTCTAGCTGAATATGGTTTAAGCAGGGAGGAAAGAAGTCCAAGTATTTAAGAAGCGAGGCATATTTTATGATGCAGACAAACAATTCAAGTGAGGAACTGTGTGTGTTCAGGCCGTGTTGAGGTAGTTTTGCTGATTTATAACTGGTATATACTGTAGAAGTAGCATCCTGGAGAAGCAAGGTGCCATGCTGGTCTGGGCTTGTGTATATTACATTGTATGCTCATCAGAGTTTCTCTGCTCAGGACTGGTGATTCTGTGGTCTTCATGATGTCTGGAGAGCCGTACATCTTACATCTCTGGATCAGTTACCTTATGTGCTGGGCAGGCTTAATTGGGTATGGCCAGAACCAGTGTCCTCCAGTGGGGCATTACAGTAACCAAGGTGTCTGCTGCAGGAGGAGGGGGCTTTGAATTTAGCCTTTTGGTGGTCATTTCTACAGTAATGCTGCTGTGCTTGAGGGTTTTTGTCTTTGAACGGTCTTCTTTCCATGCTGGCTTTGACAAGCATTCTACCAAAAGATACAGGAACTTCCTGATGATAAAAAAGCCTGTTGAACAGCGTCTCTTCAATGTCTTTGCTGTAAATATGCCAAGTCCCTCCTGCTGGGCCATCTTCCTGTTTCTTCATTCCAGAATCTGTTCCCTGTCCCTCCACTTCCAAACTAGACAGACCTGTGCTTCTCCTTCACTAATACTTTTGCCAGCACCAGTTCTTTTAAAAATAATGATCTGTCTCGGAGAAGTTCAGGTGCTGACTTTAAGTTTGCTGAGGTGACAGATTTTGAAATCTCTTAATTGATCTTGGTTCAAGATTAAAGACTGATTTCCAGAACTTCACTTTTATCAGTAACCAAGTAAATTAGCACATTTTGTATGCAATCATTGTTGCATTTGCATGACTGTACAGTAATCAAGTATGCTCACCACTGGAGTTTCACCACATACTATCTCATCTGAAACACGGAATTACTAGGAAGGCTTTTCCAGTATCTTTGCTGCTGAGATGTCAGTCATTTGTTTCTTCCTTTGCCAAAAGGAATACATCACTTGGCTTTGCCAGAAGTAGTAGAAAAAAAATTATGTCTTGGTTTAAACATTGGAATGGAAGTAAAGAACAGACCTGCTGCTTTAAGCAGAGTCACCGTTCTTGTTTTTCAGAAATACTTCTCAAACTTGTTAAAGAAAGAAATTACTGTTTGAGACTCTAGGATACTATGAAGGAATTGCTTGAGCAATACTTGCTGTTACTAAAGCCTCTTCACCAAATTAGGGCATTTGTTGTCGTTGAGGCTGTCAGAAATTGTAGAAAGAGGATTCCCTGTTGTAAATTACAGAGGAGCAACATAATTTTGTTCATTAGCTGTTTCAGTTAATAAAGTATTTTCATAACAGAAATGCATCCTAATTTCTTCAGTTGGAAGATCATAGCCAGTCTTACCTATAGGTACTCTCAGCTAAACCCGAAGTGGGGTAGTGGGGTTTGTAATGATCTGAAACTAACCTTATTTGGGGAAATAGACTTAATCCATCCAGTACCCTTTATTTTGGTTAGAATTTGATCAAGTTGTGTTTATTCCTGTTTTTCAAAGGGTTTTTTTGGGGTTGTTTTTTTTTTTAATGAGTGTTTGCTGGTTGCAATTGCTGGGCATCTCAGGTTTAAATCTCTTCATCCACAGCAGCACTGGGTCAATGCATCAAGAGTGGTGATAAGGAGTTACGTCCTTTCTGATTTTTCTTATAAGGCATTTGGAGAAAATGAACAATTATTCATTGCCACCCGTTAAAACTGAGATCAGCGAGACTTGTTACAAGGATTTGTTTGCTTCTATGATACTACGCAATCAGGTTAGCAAGCCTTGTAATGTTGAAGAACAACCTTTCTTATCTTACTAGCAACATTTAACTATTTCGCAACAGCTCAATGCTACAAGACAACATCTCACATACCTCAGAGCTAAGGGTGAAGAGTACTCTGGTCATATAATACATGGGTAGAAAATGTCAGTAGCCTTACCGCGTGTCTTGGGCTATGTTGTGTGATACAGCTGAGTTGGAGTGTCCGTGTAAATCCAGAAGAACCTATTGTGTAGGCTCCTTTAGCACTTTTCATGCCATATCTTGGAATTGATTTACTTAGTTGTTTCAGATGATCATGAAAAGCCAAATACATCCTATACAGACTGATCTTTTGTGAAGTACAGTCAGTTTCATGCTAAATTCAGAGGTGAAGCCTGAACATAGGGTTCCCAGGGTAAGGCACAGAAGTCAGCTGATCTTAGTTGACGTGGCCAGATTCATGGTAATTCTCCCTAGGAAGGAGAGATTAAAGTAAGCAACTAGTGGCCAACAGAACTGATGTAGAATAATGAATTTTTCAGCAATAGCCTTGCTTCAGTGAGTGCAGATTTCTAGTTTTACTTCTGTAAGACCGGTAACTTATTTGTCAGCAGCCGTTCCCATACTGATTTCATCAAATACAGGAATTATTACATTATTAATAAAAAATTATTATTACTGCCTCAGTATTAAATGAAAAGACACAGATGTTTCTTACCTTCTTCCTAACTAATTTCAGTTTGAACTTGTTCTGTTCCTCTGGTTATATTCTACCAAGCAATGCTAATTATGAAGGTATCTGTCACTTCTGAAAAAGTAAGGTGGGCTGTGCAGGAGGAGGGTTTCTTAGTCCCTTAAATTAGGCAATTGCTAAAGCTGTTTCTTATGAAGATCAGTTCTGTTCGTTAACACTGCAGAGCAATGGAAGAGGATTGGTTTCAATCTGACAGCAAAAGAACTTCTGCAAGTTTGCCCGAGTTTTCGGCATTAATGTATCTGTAAGTTTTGTTTTGGCGGGAGGTGGTGGTGGTGTTCAGTCCTTGGGTTTATACATCTTCTATTTGTCATGGAACTGAATCAGTGTGGTGGAAGCTTTTGCCTAGAGCTGTTGAGCTGTTTGACATGGTTAGTGCTCAAAAGACCCACTAATTCAAGGTGAGTAGTTGTTTGATATGGCTAGTGCTCAAAAGACCCACTAATTCATGAGTAGTTGCTCTTAATGCTTCCAGCTTTCAGAATCTTCTTTACTACATTTAGCTTGAATTAGTGCCACCTTAGAGACTTGACCTGATCTAGTCTAGCTGTAGAGAGAGTAACTGCTGGAAAGCAGCCTTGAGCTGTGCAGTGCTTGGACTTAGTATCTTTTGAGTTGCTGCATCTGAACTGTGCTGGAAGAAATGGATAGCATCTGAGTGGCGGACATGCATATCGTGCGTTGTAAGCGCACACCTTGGCTAATGCAAAGACCAGCTACACTAATGCTTTCTGCTGCCAAAGGTCTTGGCATTGTAGTTGCCAACATTGCTATGTGATGCTGCAAGCGTACGTGTTCATGGCTGCTACTGGGAGAAACTGTGGAGTCTGCTAAGGAGCACATCCCTGTACTGTAGTTGAAGGGATTTGTCCACCTTGGTTCTCCTCAAGCCTCACAAACCCTCAGGGGAGAGGATGGCAGAGCGTGGAATCCCTGAACTGTTCTGGTAGAGCAACCCATCATCCTTTCTCCTGGGGACTTCCAGGTGCAAGTAATACATTTGCCTGTGCCCATGTATATTATCAGTTGTCCTGTCTGGTGACTCTTGTGTATGCTGGGGAATAGTCTGCAGTGTATTGCCTCTTACGATAACATGGGCCGTGTCTCCTGCTGAGGAAGAGGAGCTGAGCACATTGGATTGGTGATGAGAAGTTTTAAGTTTGCATCTTCACTGTCTCTTGTGGCTGAATCCAGTTTTGGTACTCGTTTGGTGAAGAAAATCGCATTCTTTGGCTAGGCCATCATAGCGTTGACTAAATTAGGATGTTTGCTTTAATGAAAGGAGTTACAGTCACTGAGAATGGATTTCCGATGGGGTTTTTGGTGGTGTTTTGGCATTTGGGTTTTTTGTTGGTTTTGTTTGAGGGTTTTTTTAAAACAACTTGAATTTGCATTCATTTTAATGCCATTAATTTGCAGATACAGGAGTCTAAAAAATTGGTGTTGTGGGGGTTAAGTGTGACGTGGGAAAATATGTCATCTTCAAAGAGAAAACGGTTAAAAGTTTTTCACACTGTGCTTTGTAAATTTCTGTCTCTTTTAATAAACTTTGCATGCTATTGTTCTGTTACTGTTCCAGTTCAAAGGGCATAATGATTGAGAATGTGATCCCATCCCACATGCCTGGGACTGATTTTTTACTCTCACCCCATTCTTGTAACTAGCTGTGCTCCTCCAAGTAAGAATAAAAAGCAAGCAGTCACTTAACACCCCAGTGTTCCCATTTGTGAGCTTGGGGAGCAAATGGTACCTTTTTTGCTTTGGAAAAACTTCTAGTTTTGCATGCGTCCGGCTAAGAAGACAAAAGGCAGGTTCTCCTGTATGATGTTCTGCTATGACTATCTTCAGCTTGCTCATGAGATGCTTCTGGGTCTGCTTCTCACCTGTTTAATCAGCTGCAAAATCCATCCTGGATGGACTTTCATGAGACTTTTTTTTTTTTTACTACTGCAAAGCAGTTTTGAAATGCTCTTGAACGTTAGATTGGATATACGCATCTTCTCAAGTGCCCTTCTAGAAAGGGAGTTTTCTGCTTTCTGTGTCATGATCTAGGTGATTCTTTGCTTAGGTTAAGTCAAGTCATACCTGGTGGCAGTGTAGATTCACTGGGCTATGAAGCTTCTGGTAAGACTGATGGTAACTCCTGGCATTGTGCTTAGATCTGTTGTTAACTGTTGATGTTACTGAACATCCAGAACACTTCAGTCTGTACTTGTAGTGATTATAAAATGTCTTACAAATAGCAAATTTAAGTTGGGATGGCTATTAAATATTTACTTGAGTTACTAAATGCTTGCAGGACAGGAAGACTGCTTTGTGATAAAAAGAAATTGCACTTCTGGAAGTGAATATGTGCAAAATATTTCATGTGTAATGGCAGAATCTGGTTTGCCGTGTGCTGTGTATTTGATGCTGAGATGCATACCTGCATGTCAAAATACTGCACTTGACTATTATCCTTGCTTTTTAGTTGAAAACATATGTACTTGACCATTAAAATCTGTGTTTTGAGAGAGGAGGAATATGTCAGAGGTAAAATGTGCTGCTTGCTTACAGGTAGCAATGAATTAGAGCCTACTTCTCTACATTGCAAACTTACGACCGTCAAATTTCTAAAATGCATTTGTGAAGATGTATTTGCTTATGCAATATATAAAGAAAGCAATGCTGAATTAAGTTTGGGTGAAAAGTCATCTCTGCTATTGTCAGCAGCCCTTAGGAATGCAACTATAATCAGTAGCATGGCCCTTGCATATAACCTTGCAGGTAACCAGAGTAGTTGTTTAAGAATCAAGTCAGTCTTATTTGCTAGCCATAGGTTTGGTAACGAGGTTTAGAAAGTAGGTGCACTAGAGGGGGAAGATTCAAAACTGGATTATCTGTGGCAAGGGGGGAACAAACTCCATCTAGCAGTTAGCTGTCTAGACATAAGTAAGCCATAAATAGTGAAATCTTTTCACCTTTCTTTATGGCAGCCATCAAGGAAGAAATGCAGCGGAATTCACTCGCACTTGGCATGCTGAGCCATGTGTAAGACATCTGCTGGCCAAAGACTGATTTTGTGCAGATGCCCTAATACAGTGAAGGCATCCAAACACCAGCACGTGAGCCTTCTTTCCGCCTCAGACTTCAGTTTCTAGAGAATATGGTCTAGCTGTGTTCCTTACAATCGCAGTCTAGTAATCACCATGTATACAAATCCATTGAATAAATACTTTGGAGGCGGGGAGAGCTGTGCAAATGCAAGTTCTCTCCTACCTGCTATAGTCTTGCATGATTTTGAAGGAGTCTGACTCTGTCTGCTTCATCTTATTAATTCTTTGTAGAATTGCATTGGAGCAGGTGCTATTTCCTTGCTATAAATACGGAAAATGAGTTAGAGTATAAAAATAGTTTTGGTGTGTTTGGAGTAGGTTGTAAGTCTAGCCATGACATGTATAGAAAAGCTTGTTAGATATTTTAAAAATCTGGTAATTTACTAAAGGAAAAGCTTTGAAGGGCAGCAAATGTGTAATAGATATTAAGTGCTGATAGAGAGCTACGTTCTTTTGTTTTAAAGCATTAACCTTACTTTTTTAGAAGTTTAGCTTTTATGTTTTTTCGTTGCATGATGTCACAAACCATAGCTGGAGCACTTGTCTGTCAAGCGTCACAAGAAGGCTCTTGCTGCTGGCTTTGGAAGTGTATATATGCAAGAATTCAGCTTGGAGGAGGCAACCACACTTTTGTAGCGGTCTCTGCAACGGAGAAGTATGTTACTTCTGCAGAACAGCTGTCCCAAAGTAAGGGTCGGAGGCCTGGGAATGACTACTACAAGCTGTTCATCTGGGAGGAAACAAACTACCCAGATGAAGACCATTTCTGCTTCCAGCAGCGTCCCAAGAATACTTGAGATGTCACCATTCCTACTTGTTAATATTTTTTTTAATTACTGGTTCTTTTTTCTCCTCTTACTCAGAAACTACTGATTCCCTTAGGGAATTTTTCTCCCAGGCTGTGTATTATTCATGCTCATCTTTACTTGTGTTATTCTTTCTGTTCCTCCTTTCCCCTTTTTGGTATCTACTGTCTCCTTTTTCTTAAATTTTTTTTTTTTCTTTTGTGTTTCTGCTCCTTGAAGCCACAGTTTCACCAAGGTTTGTACCACCCATGGTGGCATATGCTGCATTCCTGACTTCCTTCTCTGTCGTACACACATTTATTTAAGGTTGTTAGTCCGTAACCTCTTTGGAGAAGGAGATAAGTATATATGCATGGCTTCAAGTAGTAAAATCTTAGCGAGGTGGTTGGACCTGCTTTGATGAAACAATCTCTTTTCTGAAAGAGGATGAAGCATGACCTCATTTTCATTTGTTCCCTTCCTTTCACTGTCAAAATAATACAGTGTACATAGAATACATACATAGAATAGAGAAACTTATAAAATGACACAATTTGAAATGGTTCCATTAATAGAATGAAGTAGGCTTGAAGTATTAATCTGAAAGGCTGGAGAAATTCTTCAACTTGTCTTGATGGGAAAACACCTGAAAATGGAGAGCTGATACTTTGCTGGGGATTATGTGCAGCTATGGCTGGTTCTTTATTTGGTACTTCAGGCGATACACGTACACGATCAGTTCCTGATAATTTATTGGTCCTACCCAGTGTCGTCTGGGTTGATGAGAACCTTTCTGTCGACATAAGTGGGTATAAACTTATAAACTTTTCCTCCCTGCAGCCTAAAGGGAGAACTTGTTACAATTCTGGGTGAGTTTAATAATGCAAGGTACTTTTACTCTGTGAAAAGTCTATGTGCAAATTTTCCTGTGTTTAGCATATATATACCATCCTGGCTGAGTTTCCTTAAACTTCAAGGTGAAAGGCTGGTTGTTAGAGTATGTAAAATGGAACTGTTTAGAGATAAGATTTCATAGAATGGTAGATAGACAGCATCAGAGCAGCTGTACTTAAAGGCAAATTGCAAAACCCCTAAGTACCCCTTCTCCTTGTGGCAGTGCCTTGGTTCGACTCGAGACGTGTTCTTAAGTTCCTGCGGCTGCACCACTTTTGTGACAGGTTTTGCTGCTTTCACAACTACCTAGGTGGGAGCAAATGGAGGTTCTGCTTTCAGGGAGGAGGCCTGGGTGGTAACTTTTATGACTGATGATTTCAATTAAAAAAAAGCTTGACCCTGTTGTGTTGTCACCTGTAAGCTCTGTCAGCTGTGGCCAGTGGCTGATTAAAGTGACTCAGCCAGCTACTTGAAAGCAGGTAATGACTAAAAGGTGTGAATAATAACCAGTGAAGTTTAATAAAAATACAAAAAAAAAAAAAAGCCTACACAGATTTCCTCTTACCTAACCCTTAATCTTCCTTTGGCTAGGTGGTTGCCCTGCCAACTTTTCCTGTCCTTGCTGACAGAGGGTGTTGTCTTTTGGAAGTGTTCAAAGTCAGAGTTGGATAGGGCTTTGAGCAACCTGATGTAGTGAAAGATGTCCCTGCCTGTGGCGGGGACATTGGACTAGATGATCTTTGAAGTTTCCTTCCAGTCCAGACCATTCTGTCGCTCTTTGTTGATACATTCCTCTTTGAGTCAGTCTTGCTTTGGATGCTCTCTCTGGGCATCTTCCTTTTTCTCCTCTTCTTTACTTTTCCCATTATTTCCTTTCTCCAAAAGTTGGCAGCAGGGTAGGGGGAGCAAGATCCTTGGTTTGTGATGCCTCTTGGTCTTTAGCGTTGATACTTCAGTGCCTAGCAAATAATACATCCACATAGTGGTATACCAGTTTTTTACACCTTTGAAGTTTATTGTTGGTGTTTCCATCTGTGCTTCGGAAGAGAAAACCGGATGCTGAACAGCACCTTTTGTGATGCAAAAGCAATGTAAAGCAGAGAAGTTGAGGTAGATAAGCCATTTTCTTTTTTGAGCATTTCCATAACATCCATGTAACCTTTTAAATTTTTATTCTTAGGATTTTCTGCTTGATGACCTGACCTGTTGGGTCTGCCTCTCCGGACTTTTTTTTGATGGAAATGCTTGGAGAAAAAATGGTGTCAATACGTGCTTATTAATGCTCTTGCGTAGTTACTTTGGAGCAGTGAGGAAAGGTGGAATCCTGAACTATGACTGACTTAGGAGGACTTGAAAACTTGTCCACTGTACCTAGTTTTACACTCCTGTCAGCCGTGCTGCCACCAGAACTGCTCAACTGGAGCCAGTGAGGACCTGTTACGGAGTCAGTTACCATAGGATTTGGGTCTGTGCTCAAGCAATGTGTGTTTCTTGATTCTTAGACTCAAGTTGGGGCATTGGTATCACAGTAAAATGAAAACGAAGAATTTCCTAGGATTTGCTTAAGTGACTTAAAGCATATGAATTGGTGTTTACAACATTACTTCTTCCTCCTTTGGCTTCAATTTAAAGATTAGCACGGGGAGTGGATTAACAGAAGTAAAATACTAAAACTGGTTTTAAAAGTTCGTTCTGTGTGCCATTTTGCATTGTCATCTTGTGTAACGAAATGACTCAAACACAGGTCAATCATTACAGCTGGATATAATAAAACTGTAGAGGAGTGTTTTTAATTTCCAGAATGGCAAGATAATGTTAGTATATCCCAGTTTTGAAAGTTTGGATGTGTATGAGAGATGTGGTATTCAAATTGATAGTAAGAAGTTGCTTTCAGAGATAGTTTAAGCCAAGTTCCGATTTCAAATTTTTTTCTCGCTTGTATGGTTGTTGGAGGTTATCTCGTGGTATTTCTCTGAGAGATAGTTGAGCCAAAGTGAGTTGAATGCTCACCAAAATATGTTATGACATGAGGTTTGCTTTTATGTTATTGGAAACTTGAATCTTTGTAGGCACTTAACACTTCCTGTGGCATCTTAGCCAAGGAATTGCTGTATGATAATGATCTTCAGTTATACATTTAAGTTCGTGTTCTTACTAACATATGCTTCTTTTTTTCAGGGCATGTGAAGTATTTTTAATGTCAGGAAGCACATTAAACAGGGTTAACTAAAATATTAGTACATTTTCTGAAAGGCCTAGGTGCACTGATGCCTAATTTTGGGGGTGCAGAAATAATTTCACTTTAAATTGTTTTAATAAATGTATTCTGCTTTTCTTCAACAGAGGTGTTACGAACATAAGCAGTATAGAAATGGTCTGAAGTTCTGTAAACAGATCCTTTCTAACCCAAAGTTTGCGGAACATGGAGGTAAGTTTTTAAAAATGGCATGTGCTCTTTCCCCCTATGCTTTAGGGTGGGGTAAGTCTTATATTTATAGCATTTTATAGTTAACCTTTTGCCTTTAAAGCAGTAAGGGCATCCAGGAACATGCGCCATGTTAAGCAGTTATCGTTGCTAAGATTTGTAATTTTAAAGACTGGTCTTACCAGTAGTCATAGCTTACCATTCTTTATCTTTGTGCTGCAAGTCTAGTATTCATCATAGCACAGTGCATGTTTCTTAATACAAGTATGTATTGCTTAAATGACTTTTCAGGGGAAATTGTTATTCACTCATGTAGACGTGAAAGACAAAAGGAAGAGATTGGTTATTGTTCAGCACGGTATGCCAGTCAGGTCTGTGGCCTGCTACTTTTTCTGAAGGAATAGCCTTACTATAAAAGAAGAAAAAGATGTTTGGTTCTTAATACTGAGTTGAGAGTTTCTTTCTGCTGTCCAGAAATTTTCTTTTTCCTTTGCCAACTAATTTGGCATGGGTGGATGTGTGGAAGTCTGTGTTGTGAGTAAATACTTTAGTTATAATGCTTCTTTGCAGAGGAGGAAAAATGAAAACACTCTTCAAGATATTTGTAGACCAGACAGTTTTTAAGTGCCTTTAAAGTAAAACGCTGCTTCACATTTTGGTGGAAGTGATGCATAGATTTTATTGTTGTAGGTGATGTACTTAAGTGAATGATCTGCCAGTATAGTTTTCCATGTGAAAAAAGAATGCAAAATCTTGGTGCTGATAACTGAGTCTAAATTTGCATTTCTACTGTATTTAGAGTTGCTATATTAAGCTTAAAACCCTATGGAAATGACTGATACTTATTTAATCTTATTATTATTATTATTATTTGTTAGAGACCTTGGCAATGAAAGGACTAACATTGAACTGTCTAGGGAAGAAAGAGGAAGCTTATGAACTTGTGCGTAGAGGCCTAAGGAATGACTTGAAGAGCCATGTCTGTATCCTTTTTGAAACAGCTTTCTTTTGTGAATGGAAAACGGTTTATTTCTACAACTACTTGATTTATAGAATAGCAACAGAAGCTAGTACCATTAGGCTTCAAACTGTAAGTTCAGAATTTCAAATTTTGTTTCCAATACATCGCACTTTGTCTACCCTATCCAAAGGGCAGATGGTTTGCAGTTACCCTTGCAGTCACAGTTGGTTCAAATACTACTCTGTCATGTTCCAAGTACTTTTTTATCATTAAGCTGCAACTCTAAACTGGTGGTGGGCTGAACTAGGCATTTTAAGTGTGTGATTTGCTTTAAAAACATCAGTAGTTGCCACTACATTGATAAGGACTTGTCATATACTTAGAATGCAGAAAGTGCAAGCACTTCAGTTGTCTAATATAAACTCTTATTCAAAAATGTGTTCGAGTAAGCCTGATAGTCTTTTCAGAGAACCTATTACTTTATTTCTTCCCCTAGTACATGAAACTACAGTTTAGAGCATCTTATATGTAACCTGTACATACAATGGGCAAGCAGTTCTCTGTCTTCAGTTTGCAGCTGGTTTTTACACAGCTAAAGAAGAGAATTGTAATGATTATAATGTTACTGTCCATTTCTAAAATGGCTTAAGAGCTTTTCAACAATTGCTCTCTGTGCTGTGTTGGGTCTTAATTTCTCCCTGCTCAAATTCAATAGAATCTTTAACAGAGTTTTCCAGGTTGGCATGTCTATGGCCTTCTTCAGAGGTCAGACAAGAAGTATGACGAAGCTATCAAATGCTATAGGAATGCACTGAAATGGGACAAAGACAATCTTCAAATCTTGAGAGATCTTTCTCTGCTGCAGATTCAAATGAGGGATCTTGAAGGTTACAGGGTAAGTACACATACTGCATTTATTATAAACTTCTAGGGAACTGCAGCAAAGGTGACACATTGTTCAGTGATGCTTCCAAAAACAATACAGTTAGATCCAGTGTTAAAACTGCTACCCAGTACTTTCTGGCAGTAAAAGCAGATGTGCCACTGAGCAATTTCTGTACATTACACTGATTTAATGGCACATTAAATGATTCTTTTTCTGCTCAGTGCAGAATTGTTTGCTTTTTTTTTATGCTGTATAATCCAGCTGTAGATGTTCCCCAGTCTTTATTTTTTTGGAAGCATTCCTGCAGGTAAAAGGCAATGTGTTCAGATGATGACTGTTACTCAGGCAAAGGAGTTTCTATTTTTTTAATAACTTTTTACAATATATCCTTCCTCCCTTAAATCGGTGACCACCGGTGTTCTCTTGGCAGTGGGTAACAATGCAAAACAAATGGTATGCTGCATGGAACATCATATTTTGCTTCCCAGCCAACCTGGGCATTAGTGACAGCTCCTTTGGGTCCAAATCTTTCCCTGCATTTCCCGCCATTTCCAGTGTAAGATTGTGGATCGGAAGTCTTGAATATTCCTCTTTTCTTGATTTAATACTCAGAATGTTTAGGTTACTGTATTGGTTTTTTCTGTTTATTTTTTTAGTAAAGCTGAACACAGTTTGGTGACTCAGATTGGAACCCTCTTTCTGCCTGTTAATGCAGCACCCAGTTACTTGCTGCCTTGCCTCAATTGTAAAGAACAATACAGACTTTCTGTTGTCTTCTCTACAAATGCTGCTCCTAATGTAGTTTTATTTTTTTTCTGTTGTCTTGAATTGTGAGCTGATGTCTAGTTAGACAATACCTTTATTTCTTAAAAAACTAGCAGCTTCTGTTTAGTTTGCATGTTGCAGAAATGCTCGTGTCGTTCAGGCTTAAGTCATAGTTGCTGCCTGTGATCCGTGTATGGCTCAGGATTAGACAGAACAATGACTATAGAAGACGTGTTTGTTACCTACTTTGCCATCCAGAGAAAGATGACAATGCTCACCCTAAATATTTATAATTCAAACATTAATCGGGGGGGAAAAAACCCCCTTAGATCATCCTAAATTACATTTTTTGTGCCTGCAAACTTGTTTGTTTTTCAGCTGATGTAGTCTGCTGTAGTAAGATACTCCTTTTCCCTGCAAAAATAAATGTTTGATATTTTTACTTCAGAGACCTTGGATGATGAGTTAAGTCAGGTTTTCATCTTTTCAGGTTTTCCTTGCACCTTTAAAGTTGTGGTCATTAAAGCACATTAGTTGATGTCTTCATTGATTATTTCCTTTTCAAATAAGGGTAATATTAGTGTGCCAAGAACACATTTTGTTCTCAAGAGCCGTGTGGAACCATCCGCTAACATAGGTCCTCAGTGAACTTATTCCTGAGTTAGGACATTTCTTAATCACAGGTTTTTTTCATATTAGTAATTTAGAAATTTGACTCTTCTTGCTGAGACAAGACAACCAAAACTTAGCATAGGTGCCAAAATTAATTTACAAATGTACTTTCTTTTGGCCTCTGAATAAATGTGAGTACAGATGCATAATTGTTAAACACACAAGGAACACATAGTTATAGAATGCATTAAGGATTGAATGTTAACATGGCAGTTTCTGAAGAATGTGAATTTACTCTCAAAACTGGGAATAAGGTTGTGAGTGGGTGGTTTTCCTTTGCTTTAACTTCCACCCTCTCCTAATTTATAATATTTTTAGTCATCTTCATTCTAGTCCAACTGCTGCAACTAGTTTTAGTTTTTTGTTAACCCCTACTTCTGACTGGGCTTTTTTAGTAGGCAGTAACGATTTTTTTCCTTTTTTTTTTTTAATTACTTGAAGATGCCTTTCAGAAGCCTGTAACAAAACAAGCAATAACTTTTCCATCAGATTAAACCAGCATGATACCAAGCAAATCTGTTTCATCTTCCAGCTGTAATTATCATCTTGCCAAAGAACAGGGATGCACTTGCGTGACCTACTTCACCTAACAACTCTTGTAATGATTTAATACATATGTACTTTCAAGGTGGATTTGAAACACCAGGGTATAGTTAATGTTCCTGCAACTCAAACCAAAGTATCCTTAATTGCATCCTGTTCATAAGCAGTAATACAGGAAAAGCACGTGCCATACATCAACAAAGTTAGTCTGACTTATAAGTATTCGATTGGACCTGATGTGTTTTGTGTGATGGTTTTTTATTCAGTCGAGACCATCATAGTGTTTTAAAGGTTATTCTTTTTTTTGTGGTTCACAAAAAAACAATTTGCACATAAAAAACTTACTTTTGGTGACATTCCTGAAATATTAAAGAGTACTGAAGACAGAATGTTGCCTAATGGATTCTACAAAGCATTAGAATAAAGTTAAGAAAACTAGTAGCTACTTTTTTTTGCAGGAAACAAGATACCAGTTGCTTCAGCTTCGACCTGCACAGCGAGCATCATGGATTGGTTATGCTATTGCTTACCATCTGCTGGAAGACTATGAAATGGCAGCAAAAATTTTAGAGGAATTTAGGAAGACACAGCAGGTAAGAGGGTAACATGAAATTCCTCTGCGGATGGCTGCGTAAGCTAAAAATAAAACTTTGCTTCCTTTCATATTGTGAAAACTTTATGCTGTTCCTTTAGCTAAATGAATTAAATCCCAAATGCGTCCTAGAAGGCTGAACTTTCTCATGTGTCTTGTTTTCCTATCTAGACATCACCTGATAAAGTGGACTATGAGTACAGTGAACTGCTGCTGTATCAAAATCAAGTCCTCCGGGAGGCAGGACTATATAAAGAAGCCTTGGAGCATCTTTGTACTTATGAAAAGCAGATCTGTGATAAACTGGCTGTCGAAGAAACTAAAGGTCATTTCTTTTTGAAGATATATTTAAATGTATAGTATACAATGGAATGCCTGTACTGTCAGCTTTTCCCATCTTTTGGAACTTTGATTTGGTTTTGTTTAATTCTGCTGAGGTAAAGGGCTGCTTGCCTTGCAGCTCTTTGGTCCCCATCATACTCTTCTTCCAGGCTGATAAGACGTCAGCAGAGTACAGACGTACTGTTCTGAAACTTTTGAGCTGATGAGCGTTTCAGACAGATGATCCTGAATTGATGTCCTGAAATTCTCTTTGGGTAATGTACCTGGACCCGTGCTATTACAGCCTTAATAGTGGTCCTGACAGGGAGACCGCTTGCCTGAAGGGGCAGAATAATCTTTGGCAAAGTATAAGGCTCGTAATTGCACTCGGTCACTCTTGCCGTGTACGGAAATGGGCTTTTTAGCTGGGTAACCCAACACAGGCTTTTGTATTGTAATCCTGGTGTATGATATCGTAGCAGAGCAATATAATACTCTATCTTATATTCCATAGCTGGAATTGAACGGTGATGGAAGTTCATTCTTACGGTTCTGTTAACAGGTGCACTTTTTTTAAAAGTATGCTTTCTTCCTCCTCTGCTTCATGCTTGTACAGTCCTTCTGTGAAACTTCCAATCTATTGAAGGTACTGTTTGTTCACGGCCCACACTGGAACCTATTTGGATGATTGCTTGAAGCAAAGAGAAGTTCATTTTTACTCTATAATATTATTCATGTAGGTGTTGTAGCTAGCTCCCTATTTCTGCTAACGATAATCTCACTGTCTTGCAAAAAGAACCTAGGAATTGAATAGTGACAGTATTATGGAAGGTGTGTGGTACTTCCTCAAGATTGCAGACACCTCTCTACAGTTGCTGAATATGTTATTTGGTTTGCATATAAATGGAAATGAATGTAAAGATTACAGTATCACAGACCATTTTTTAGAAATAGTAGCAGGAGTTTTGGTTAAGAACATACTATTTGTTCTTAAGTTCTTGATAAAAGTCTGAGGCTCATACTGAAATAGGATTTTGAAACAGGACTTAAAAAAAAAAACCAAACAAAACAAGCCACACCACAAAACCCCAAACCAACACAAAACCTTCTAGCAAGTTACCAGAAAAAAGGGATGGAAATACTCCTTGCAGTGTCTGCACTTTCAACAGGGTGTAATGGATTCATTTTTTGGGACACAGCTACTTCTGTGTTGTTTGGTCTAGCTTTGTTGCTGTGCATACTACAGCAAAGCATGCTAATAAATGAGTGTTGTCTACAGATTTTAAGTGCATGTGCAAAAGCCTTTGTGGATGAAGTACAACTGCGAAACACTGATAATAGTGTTGGCATTTGCCACCATTATATAAAAATTGTAACTTTCACCTCGGAGAAAGAATTTGGGTTTATTTTCCAGATTTGGTCTTGTTCTCAGTGAGTGAACTACTGATGTTTTCCGTAGCACTAGATACCGCATGTAGTCCTCAAGTTCCCCTATCTATGGGGAGCAGCATCGCTTGACAGAATTATGTGACATAGGGAAGAAGAGAGGTAATGCTGACAAGCGTTTTCCTCTTGAAATTGGATGAGAAAATCTTACCTTAATCTGGAATGACATTGTGTGACCTCTGGTGTGTAATCTTGTAGGTGCCTATTTGTATTTGCTGATAGCAAAGCTTTGTAAAATACGGTTTCCCGTTGTGAAATTGGAAATTGACTTTTGTTTCAACTCCAGCACCAGCAAAGATGCTCTATACAGTTGTTAGATCTAGACTTTATTTTAACATGTGTCTTGTAATGAGGTATCATTAAAAGGAAACTTGCTTGCAGAATCTTGAGAATTCAGTAATCAGATCAATGTCTTGATTTCAAACACTGAAGTTAAGTTTTATGAAATACTAGACCGAAGAGCCATTCTTTTATGGGCCTCTCTGCAATTTTCAGTTTGGTTTTCAAGATGCTATATACATGAAATACCACGTACTGCTTTTAGTTGCCTTCTGTAGTAAAAACTGCACTTAAAAGTAACCCATCACTTCAGGAAGTGAGAAAAAAACCCACGTGCATCTGGCTTTTAACATTAAACTTTCAAGTAAGTTTCAAGAATTACTGGCTGAGTTGCAGAATTGTACCGTAATTGTAAAAGCATATACGTCAGCTAGTCTGTGATGCCACTATGATCATTTTTTGTAAGAAATTAGAATCTACGTTGGGTTAAGGATTATCTAATCTTTTACTGTAGAGTGATTAATGTTACGCTGCTTCAGTATCGTTACCTGAATTTAAAACTTCCTGGATTTCACACAGGAGAACTCCTGCTTCAGCTTGGCAGACTTGAAGAAGCAGTTGAAGTCTACAAAGGACTGCAAGAAAGGAATCCTGAAAACTGGGCCTACTACAAGGGCTTAGAAAAGGCACTTAAACCAGGTAACGATGCAATATGTTGTAGTAGATAAGCTGTTTCTGCACATTCGGAATTTTTATCTGTATCAAAATCTTGTATTGCTCTAAATAATAAAACTATTATTCAAAAATGTCCCCATTTAAGTTTTGCTTTTTAGTCATAGTGTGTAGATATTGTCGTAATTTATTCTTCTTTAAGAAAGGCTGGAAGTATTTCTTGTATTGTTACACTGTCTTATTTAAAACCAAAACAACAAAAAAATGTTTGTATGTGGTTGAAAGAATAGGATTACTTCTTAGAAGACAGTTTTAGTTCAGAGTTTTTCTTTTACTGTCTCCGTTACCTTAATCTTGTATAGTAGGTAATACAGGTTTTGGAAAAGCCAGCATGATTCTCCTGAATAGTTTTCTTTGTTGAAGTTTTTTTGCACAGTGATAGGGCAGGAATTCTTTTTAAGATGAGAGATAAGCAGTTAAGCCTTCCACAGCTCAAAGAGGAATTTACAGATACTGGAATTAATGTTTTTTAGGAAGTATATAGCCAATAGTTGCTATATATTCTGATTCTTTTTTTTAACCATATAGAAACCCCCCATCTCCCTTTCCCTTGCCAAAAAGGAAGGAAAAAGTAAAGTGTAAAATTCTGTTGCAGCTAATATGATGGAAAGGCTAAAGATCTATGAAGAGGCCTGGACTAAATACCCAAGGGGACTAGTTCCAAGAAGATTACCATTAAACTTTTTGTCGGGTAAGTGCATTTTTCTGAGCAGGTAGTGACCAACACTTGTGTGTGTTAGATAGTAATGTTTTAACAGCATAAACAGTCTGCAATTGATGAGTAATGTGTGGTAAAACAAAATCAACAGGTCTTTTTCCTCTCAAGGTGAAAAGTTTAAGGAATGTCTGGACAAGTTTCTAAGGATGAATTTCAGCAAAGGTTGCCCACCAGTCTTCAATACTTTGAGGTCCTTATATAAAGACAAGGAGAAGGTAGGTTTCCTCTCCCCCCCCAACATTTTACATGTTCTATCTTGTAGCTGTGCTGCATTAAAGAGACGAAGGAAACTTTTTCCCAGTGCTCACTCAATCAGCTCTGTTGTATATAATGGCCTAGTATATCTAGAAAAAGTAAAGTGCAAGCTGGTAAATGTAGGAAGCTAAGATTTACTAATTATAAGCTGCATGAGTATTAACCGAGGGAGGGTTGTTCTTAATTTGTTAAAAAGAGGGGCAAGATCGGGTGCGTTCCCATATGTATAGTAATTCAGGATGTAGCAGAACTCTCTTAGCAAAAGTAACTATTTTGGGTAACACCAAGTAGCTCAAGTAGAAATAAAATTCTGCCTTGCCCACAGATTATTTTTTTTTGTCTTGTCTTGCATCTGTAGGTGGCAATCATAGAAGAGCTCGTGATAGGTTATGAAACCTCTCTAAGAAGCTGCAGGTTATTTAACCCAAATGGTGAGTGCTAAGACTGTCGTACTTCATGGAAGTAGTGCCTGGTGAAAGCATTACGTGACCATTCAGAGGCAGGGAATCAGTGAGGAGTGAAGAAATTGAGATGATGGGGTTTTTGCCCTAACACAGAACTGAACTAACTATCCTTAGAATGGATTTAAGCTGTCAGATGCAAAGTCTGTATTCAGAATCTAGTCACTTGTTCAAAAATACGTCCTGGACCTGCAAATTCATTCATCTCTTTGCAGTTTTGAGTTAAAGTATTTAGTTTTCAAGACTCAAATTTATCATTGTCCAAGAAGCTGAAATTTGAAAGCTATGTTAAGACTTTAGTTACAGAAATGTGAAATAAAAAGGTATAGGTACTGATAGCACAGTCTTCAGGAGGAGGGAGTTTTGGAGTTTTTGGTGGAGGCTGGGTTTTGTGTTCTCGGGGGGGGGGCTTGTTTGAGATGTAAAAATGTTTTCCAGGTTTTCACTGACAACTGTTCTGTTGTGAGGTATGGTTATACATATACTGAATCCAAGTGTCATAGCTTCCTTTCTGGTAGCTTTATGATTTCTATTTTTTTTTTAAAGTCATTTGCCTAACCACTTTATAACGGAAAATCTCCAGGAAAAAAACCTCTGCATAGAATATCGACAAAGGATAGTCTTGAAATGTTGGGAGATGGATTTTAATGGTGGAATAATCCAGACAGCATGAATGACCATATACGTTAAAACAGGGGTCCTCAAACTACAGCCGGTGGGCTGGATACAGCCCCCCAGGGTCCTCAATCTGGCCCCCGGTATTTACAGACACCCCCCCCACCCCCCCCACCCCGGGGGTTGGGGGGGAAACCAAGCAGCTGCAGATGACTGCCTGCCACTTAATCTGCGCGCCGGCCCCCTGCCTAAAAAGTTTGAGGGCCCCTGCGTTAAAACTTCACAGGATAATCTTAAATATGAAAGACATTTCTGTTGAAGCTATTAGTTATGTCCTTGCTTTGCAGAAACATTAATGTAATACTTTGTTACGAAGTTCTCACCTAAGTTGCCTTTTGTACTTTTTCCCTGGAATTTAATATTATAGGCTACAATATAGCCACTTAATACCAGTTTAAATTTGTGCTGGCCTTTCAAACACATTGTGCTTTTCCGGTTTCAGGAAATGGCTTACTGTCGTTTCAGTTCAGTGTTTGCTTCGATACTAAATTTCATTCAAATTAACAATTTTTTGCTACCTTAAAATATACGAATGCATATAACAGCATGGTTAAGTTATATCATAAACTGAAGAACCAGCACCTTCTGACAAGACTAGAGCCCCCACACTTTTTTTAACCCAGCAAGGTGCTATGCTTCATAGTCAAAACTGCATAGTGAACGTAACTTTTAAGACTTCAGTAATAGTTTGAATTTTGATCAGAGCTCCCTAACTTTCAAAACTGATTTGTGTATAGGAATGTTTTCTAGGATACGTTTAGACAAACAGTGATGGTAAATTTGTCAAAAGTAGAGAAATCTTTTTAAAGCTAGGGTTTGGAACAGGCAACCTCTTTTGTTTAAAAATACTCAAGTCTATGGGTTGAAAACCTGTAAATACTGAATATACTGAAATCCTTTACATTGTTGCTGTGCAGTGCTTGTTTTCAGCAGGACTCTGCTATACCCTTCATCTAAAACAGTTTTAAGTAAGAACTCTGCATCATGCACTGCAGTCTTGCATATCTGACTATCCTGATTAAGTGAACCGTTGGAACAAAATGCAACTTCCTTCTGACTCAACTCACTTTTCCTTTCCCTTAAAACCACAGTACAAGAAGGGAATGGTATATGCTCAGGTCTTGTCAAGCCATAGACATAGAAGTTAATGGACTTACTGGGACCCAGGTGATTGGAAGCACACCCAGGTCTGCCCAGGTCTGGTGTGACAGAGGCAGAATTAACTTCAGTGGCTGTATTTATAGCAGTCTGCTTCTGGCATGTTGTTTTAATAAACTGAATGACAAAACGAACCCTCATTTTTCCCCCTCCAGATGATGGTAAAGAAGAACCTCCAACCACTTTACTCTGGGTCCAGTATTACTTGGCTCAACATTATGATAAAATTGGACAGCCATCCCTGGCTCTAGAATATATAAATGCTGCTATAGAAAGTACTCCCACTTTGATAGAACTGTTCCTTGTGAAGGCAAAAATCTATAAGGTAAGTTTGCTTATTGAGTACTAAAGCTAACTCAAGTCAGGTCACTGCTGCACTTGCACTGCTTGTAAGGTTTGTCCTCCATTGGTTCAGGTGATTCCTGCTATAGTAATTCCTTACAAGGTGCAGCTCACATCCCAGGTTCCAGCAGTTTAAGGGTACATGCATTACAGTCTCCACACCTGGTCTCTTTGGATCAGCCCATAGGGCTTAACATGGCAATGAACTCCTCCCCTTGCCCCTGCTCCAGCTTGGATTTATCCACAGACTGCAGTCCCTTAGGGTTATACCTGCTCCAAGTGGAGCCTCATCACTGAACCACTCTGAACCAGGGGTATATCTGCTGTGGCATAGACTTAGCTGCAGCCACAGTCACTTCGAGGCACACCTGTTCCGGTGTGGCCTTATCCGTGGGCCTTGACCACAGACCTGCTCCAGCATGGCCTCGCTCACAGCCCCAGTCCCTTCGGAAGCAAACCTGCTCCAGCATGGCTGCACCCCTGGCTGCGGTCCCTCCAGGGGTGTACCTGCTCTGTTGTGGGCTTATCCATGACGACATGCTTTGAGGTGCTCCAAGCCAGACCTCGTGCACAACTAGTGATGCTTCAAGGTGTACCTCCTGCAGTATGGACTTGTCTATAGCCACAGATGCTTCGAGGTGTACCTTCTCCGACATGGACTTGTCATTGGGCCACAATCCCTTCAGGGGTATACCTGCTGTGGCACAGACATAACCACGGCCATAGGTGCTTCAGGATACACCTGCTCTGGCATGGGCTTATTCATGACCACACATGCTTCAGGATGTCCTGTTCCCAGGTAGACTCATCCACAGGTCACAGTCCCTTTGACTCCAATTCATGCTGGAGTTCCAGCCTGTCCAGTACAGCAGCACAGAAACAGCAGCCATGCCCTGGCCATCTGCCAGCCCAGGCACATCTCCACTGCTGTTATCAAAATGCTCCCGGGCACCGCACAACAAGGTGATAAGCAGTGCAGGAGCACAGCAAGCAGCAAAAGCAAAAAAGCAGCCGCTAACGAGCACCAGACTAATACACCGGAAGGCAAACAAGCCCCATGGCAAGTACAGAAACCTGTCTTTTAATAGCTAAACAACAATAAATTCAAACTAGCACATTCCATTCATATCTGTTGTTATCTCGAACCCTTGGAGCCCTTCGTTGGGTGCCAAAAAGCGCTGCTGTGGCTTAACCCTGGCCAGCAGCTAAGGCCCACACAGCCGCTTGCTCGCTCTCCTGCTTGGTAGGAGGGGGGAGAGGATCAGAGAGGTAAAAGTGAGAAAGCTCCTGGGTTGAGCTAAAAACAGTTTAGTAGGTAAAGCCAAAGCTGCGCACACAACCAAAGCAAAGGAGAGAATTCATTCACCACTGCCCGTGGGCAGGCAGGTGCTCAGCTGTCCCCAGGCCAGCAGGGCTCCATCACACGTCACGGTTATTCAGGAAGACAAATGCCATCATTCCGAATGACCCCTCCTTCCTTCTTCCCCCAGATTTATATACTCGGCACGATGCCGTATGGTATGGAACATCCCTTTGGCTAGTTTGGGTCAGCTGTCCTGGCTGTGCCCCCTCCCAATTCCTTGTGCCCCTCCAGCCCTCTGAGAAACTGAAAAGTCCTTGACTTAATATAAGCATTACTTAGCAACCGCTGAAACCATCAGTGTGTTTTCAGTATTACTTTTACATCAAATACAAAACAGGGCACTTACACCAGCCACTAAGAAGAAAATTAACTCTATCCCAGCTGTAACCAGCACAGTTTGTTATGATGGAAGACTGTTACGTATGCTTATACTTTCCTGTAATGTTTTTGATGTGAACATCAAAATGTTAAGGTCATATTAAGCAAAATACATGGAGAATCCATGGAAAATTACGTACTGAATTCTAGTGAGTTTCTACATAAGGGTATTATTTGGCTACTTGGGGTTTTTACTGTGCATGAAAAGCTATGAATGTTTTTAAGTAAATAAAGGAAAAACACTGCAAAATGTGAATTCTCAGTTTACAATTATATTTTCAATATTAAAAATCATACCAATAAATTTAACTGATGTTTTAGTCTTCCACTTGTTCTTACCCCCTTTTTTTTAACGACTTAAAAGCAATTTCTCAATTGTGCTGAAGTGTTATATCGGAATGGGGTTATGCAAAGTGACCTTCATGTATTTTTCGGGAGGAATGTCTGATGCCAAAAGGCTGGTAGTTCCGTAATAAGGGAAAGTAATTTTTCTTTTTTCTTTAAAGCTTTCCTGAAGAAAGCTAATGTCTAAAAAAATTAACTAATTGTATTAAACAGTAAGTAGATAAAACATGCATGTTTTCTAATCATTGAATCTCATTTTAATTTCTATCTCTTTAAGCATGCTGGAAATATTAAAGAAGCTGCAAGGTGGATGGATGAGGCTCAGGCTTTGGACACAGCAGACAGATTTATCAACTCCAAATGTGCAAAATATATGTTGAAAGCAAATTCCATTAAAGAAGCAGAAGAAATGTGCTCTAAGTTTACGAGGGTTTGTTGCATTTAACTGTAGATCTTTTGAATATCGTGGATGTAATCCCTTGTGGAATAACTTTTTGCGTTGACTTTCTGCTTACCTTTACTATAATCTTTTAAGTTCTGTTTCAGAGCAACTGTGGTTGCTTGCTTCACTAATGGCAGTCAGTATTAGGGTTTGAATTAACTTAGTTAAGCATAATTACGTAGTATTAAGTCAAAACTTAAAGCTTGGATTTCATTATTTTTGCCAGGTAGGGAAAATACAGCATGCCTGTTTGAGAGAGAACTTCTCAAATTATTTTTTAAAGTAGTTTTTGGGCTTGATGTTGATTCTGTAGGATCCTTGAAAGGTCTGATAAAGCTGCCTATGTGTCACTTCTTTTGTAATGGTAGTAAGCTAGAAATCGGGCATCTCTTGGAACAAAATTTCTGTGTCTGCTAGGTGAGAGGCTTGCCAAGGTGCCTTCCTTGTGTGAACCAGCTCTCATCCCTAAGGCCATATCTAACAGTGATAAAGGGAAGTGGGCTATTGTGTCTTCCCCTTGCCCTGATTGCCTACCCATGATGAGTTAGCTGGCAGAAGAAGTTTGCGTTATGCAGATTGCTTAATTTCATGCATCAGCTTTTGTCCCTGCCGTAACCCATTCTAATAGGTTTGCTGGTCTCACAGGTTAGTTACTTTTTTTAAAAAAAATTGATTTTTCTTGCTGTTGCTCTTTCATAACTGGAAGTCAAAACAGCTCAATGTAGTCTTTCCAGAATATTTGGCAAGTGATAGTTTTAGAATATGGGTGATATCATTTTATGCTTTGTCAGTGGGAAGCGAGCAACAAGCTCTTGGGACCTACCTGCAGAAGTAAAGCATTTTTTGCTTGTTTGTCCCATTTTTCCCTTCTCTCTTGAAGAGCAGGAGAAACCTGGAGGAAGGTAGGTTGAACAGGAAGGGGGGAGTGGGATGTGGATATTCATAAGGGGAAAGCTGCAGGATTTTGGGGAAATGGAGGCAGTATGCAGGCAAACATGGGAGAAAGGGCAGTTTGTTTTATATAAGCTTAGCTGTATGTAGAGTTTTTGATGCAAAACTGCTATGAATCTTAATTGATCTCTTTCAGTGCCTTAAGCAGCTTTCAGATGATGTCAAACAAGCAAGCATACCAGTTGCCCAAAACTGAACTTTAAAAATAGAATTTGCTGGTGGTGTTCTGTGTAATTTTTTTCTAATCTTTCTTTGCCCCTATGTCTAGCTTATTAATTAAAAAACAATAATTGAAGAAGACTTAAAGTAAGCATAATGAAAATGGAGCGAACAGTTTTTCTGATTTTTAGCTGCCTAAATTGGACTGGTTTGAAGACTGCCGTTCTGTCTCATTTGGGGCATTCTCCTTACCCTTCCATTTGATTATTATCTGTCATTTTCCAAGCTTTGGCTCTTGCCTGGTTTTGGCATTAAGCTTGAAAGGCATATGATGAGTTCTACAGATCTATGCAAGTATATATAAATACCAGATTTGGAAGACAACTGTCATCTCCTCCTTTGAATCGGGAGGTGTCAAAGCTACCAATATTCCTTTTGCTTTGCCACCGCTCTCTAGGACTGATCATATAAGAAATAGCCTATTACTACTGTCAGTTACTATGCTTAGCTCAATCAGCAGGTATCTGGAAGATACAGGTGGCAGTTTTAGTGTACAAAAAAAAAAAATTCTCAAGGTGTTCGTGTCATGCCACATGCTAGAACTTTTCAGCCATTTCTCTTCATGCTGCAATGTGTTATTTGTGCACCCTATATTAAAAACACTGAATATCTCGCTTATTCTAAAGATGAGGAACTGTTACAGTTAAATGCTCACTACCTGGCTATTCATTGTGTATTTCTGACTCTTCCAATAAGTGGAATATAGAGGAATTTTTTTTATTTTTTTTTTTTTAGTTAATGAAGAAAGCAAGTCCATCTTAACTGTGGCATTTCTGACTTTCAGGGCTCCAATTTTGAAATTTAGCATTCTTTTGATAGCCTCTTTATTTGTGCTTTTAATTAGAACAAGGTAACAGAAATGGCAGTTAAATTGAATAAGACTTATTTTTTTAAATAATGGTGTTTTTCCTTTCAGGAAGGAACCTCGGCAGTAGAGAACTTGAATGAAATGCAGTGCATGTGGTTTCAGACAGAATGTGCGCAAGCTTACAAAGCAATGAACAAATTTGGAGAAGCACTTAAGAAATGCCATGAAATTGAAAGAGTATGTATCTAGTTAAACTTCCTAGGTTGGAAAACACTAGCTTAAGTTTACTGTGCTGGTATGTTTCCTTTCTGAGCGGTACGAGGTATGTGTCATTTAGCTTCAGGAGAGATTTTGTTTCATGTTGGCTACTGGCGAGTTGATTAAATTACATTTCCTCCTCAAAATGGCAATGTAAACTATCTATTATAATGAGATTCTGTAAAGTCATTTGAAGATCCAGGAAAGAACAGAAAACTCAGAAATAATCTTATTTTTGGCAGGGTGTGTAAAAATAGGTATTTGGGTACAAACCAAGAGTATGTGTACTGTAAGTCCAGAATGAACATGGCTGAGCTGACAGACCCAGCCTTAAAGTAAAGGGAAGATACTGCCTTCGTTATTGTTAAGCCACTGTATTTTAGAGGGAGAGAATAAATGTAAAAATCTTATCAAAAATATTAGATATCTTCTCCTTTAAACTGTAGCTTAATATTATTTTTTTTAAAAGAAGCTATTAGAAACATAAAGCCTTCTTAAAATAGAAATTGTATCCAAAAAGGGGAGGATACTTGCACATTAACTGCAGATCTGTAGTAAGGCTAGCCAAAAAATTGGGATGCACAACTTCTGAAAAAAAAAATCAGTCTTGGTCTCGTTTTTTTAAGCACATTAGCATCTAGAAAAAAAGACCAGACAGCTGAGGGTGTAAATCACATGTTCAGAGAGGAGAACATAGTAGGAAGCTACGCCTCTTTGCAACAGAGAGGCTTAAGGAGATTTCAACACATGCTTTTCTGCAGAAGGGACTAGCCTGTGGAATATTCTTAGATTAGAACATACCAACAAAGTGATTCACCAAGACCATATTCTGTTCACACAAATCCTTTAAATATATTTGTGTAAATCCTTTTGAAAGAATTTGTGTAAGAAACTGTTAGTCTTGTAAATTGTCTCGTGTACCAGAAGAGGTCAGCAAATGAAGAGCTGATTTTAGGTCACCCTGAAAAAACATTCCAAAGGAATTAAGTCGCTGTGTTTATAATTTATTTATTAGAGGAATTGATTGAAGGTGTGGTAGAGATCAGAAGTAAGATAGACAAATACGTTGCATTTGGAAGCCATCAACAAAGCTTTTGAAAGAAAAAGCAGTGCCTCTTCAATCTCTTAGGGGTACCGGTTATGCTTAAGGCAGTCTAGTTGATAAAATGTATTCTGGATTGCAGAAACACTTTTGAAGTCATCCTTCACACCATAAAGTATCTGAACTGTCTCAGAAAAAGAAGGGAAGTTGATCTCGTGGATTTAATAGCTGGTTCACGGCTGGGAAAACAAGAGTAGGAGCAAATAATCAACGTATACAAGAAAAATAATTTATCATGGAGCTTACCAAGACGTGTCTCTGGGGTCTCCATTGTTTGATGTATCGGCAAATGATCACAGAAAGGGAGCAGTGTAAGGACAACACCTACAGTCTCAGTACTAAATAATAAAATGGCACATGAGACATCACGTTCAGCAGTGTACTTGGTGGAGGAGGGACAAGAAGAATGCCTATGCTTAAGTAGTAAAAGGTCTTACATGAATTATTGCTGCTCAGAAATCCTGGAACTGTTACAGACAGTGCTGCAAAAACTTCTGTGTTGGTGTGGAGCAGCAGTCAAAAGGACAGTGTTGGGAATTAAGGGAAACTTTTCTTCCGTTACATAAATCCGTTGTACTGTTTACATCTGAATATCACACCTCCTTAAAAATACTAGTAAAATATGTGCTGTGGAGTACCTTCTGACATGGAGAGATTGCAGCTGGCTTGTCACGCTTACTGTTTTATCCTCAGCTTTGACAAGCAACAGCTGAGTTTAGGATGAAGGTATATGAGATCATAAGCACATGGAGAAGTAAGTTGGAGAGGGCGATGACCCTCACTGCTTCTCAAACAAAAACAAGGGGACAATGAGGTTGCAGTGGGGAAAGCAGATCTTGAACAAAAGAAAGTACTTTCTTACACCTTGTGTGGAATTCCCTGCCACAGTATTTAATGGAAGTAAAAATTCTACTCTTGACTGAAAAAAACCAGAGCAGTTCATAGAAGAAAAATTCTTCTAGTACTTTTTAAATATGAATGTAGAACCTTTGCCCCTTAAACTGCAAATTGTCAGAGGGTAGTTACTGTTAAGAGATTGTGAAACGGGTGAATTTTCGTTCTGACCTATGTTGCCTTCTGTTCTTTTCACCATGACTTTATTTTTGGAGAGTTTTGTTAACTCGTATATTTGTCAAACAGCGGGCTTTTACTAAATTATTCCTCTGGGGAGTGTGTGTATTAGAAAAGCCAAGGTCAGTATCTGATTTGTTAATACTTGCTAAATAATGTTATGTTCTATTGTGTTAGCATTTTGTAGAAATCACGGATGACCAGTTTGACTTTCACACTTACTGTATGAGGAAGATTACCCTTAGGTCTTACGTGGACTTGTTAAAACTAGAAGATGTACTTCGACAGCATCCGTTCTACTTCAAAGCAGCACGAATTGCCATAGAGATATATTTGAAACTTCACGATAATCCCTTAACAGATGAAAATAAGGAACACGAGGCTGATACAGGTATTCAATCCTCGGGATTCATTAAATATGTAGTTTCACTAATTACTGGATATTTTATGGAAATCCACCTTTCTTATAGTTGTCAGTTGTAGTAGCCAAAAATAAGTTTTGTCACAAGTTGAAGTAGATGAACTGTAACTTGGCCTCCATATAAAAGTAGATGTTTTACTGAAAGTTAAAATAATGCCCATTTTAATTTTGGTTATGATAAAACAATTACGTTTTTTGTAGTCACAATTGTAAAACGTGTTTGTGTTATAAAATGGATGGGAAAACACGGAATTCTCATGGTTGCTGGTCCATGAAATAACAGATTGAAGCAGGTGTGTTTGCTAGCTCTTCGTAAACATTTTATTAGTATGCAAAAAAGTTGTCTAGATGGCAACTTGAATTTTATAATCTCTTGCTTCTGATGTAAAAAATGATGTTCAAATCCATCAATTTCTTTTTTTCTTTCTCATCTCTGATTTGAGAACAACTTACGTGATTATGGCTTGGAGCACCTCAGATGTTATGAGATAAGGGCTGTTGAATCCTTCAAGAGGAATTTGTCAAGTTTTAGTATTTCTCATCTCGGTTCATTTGTGTGGCTTCAGGTTCAAATTAAGACAAGCAGAAGTGAAAAAGAATTCCTGGTAGCTGCTTTCCAATGTGTTTGAAATTATTTCTCCGTGCTTTTATTTGGAGGGAGGAGAGGATCTGAATATGAGTCAAAAGTAAGATGTCTGTAGGGCAATAAAAACAAAGCTGGAACTGCCTGTGCCAAGGTGCAACTATTCCACCTTATTTTTGTTAGACCATTTAATTACTACGTTAAATATAATTCACGTTGTGTAACGGCTGAGGAATAAATCAGTGTGTATTGGTGTGCACTCTTACTCCTGGCACTGGATTTATGGAGTCATGCAGTAGTTACTTTGTTCTGCCTTTCAGCATGTTACGCTTCTGTTGAATTCCTATTGCCGTGATTTCACAAAGGGATTTGTGAATTGTGAAGCAGCGGCATAGACTGTAAAATCCTCTGTCGGTAGTACATAAGCTTTTACAAATGTAATAGCAGCATCACTAGTTAGTATTTATGGTGTAAAGATGATGATGCAGTCTGACAACTGATTGAGAATGTTTGTATTAGATGTCAACATTGTCTGGTTTTGCCCTTTGCATGTGTACAGCAAATATGTCTGACAAGGAGCTAAAGAAGCTACGAAATAAGCAGAGAAGAGCGCAAAAGAAAGCACAGCTGGAGGAGGAGAAGAAGAATGCTGAGAAAGAGAAGCAACAGAGGAATCAGAAAAAGAAGAAAGATGACGATGATGAAGAAATCGGAGGACCGAAAGAAGAACTTATCCCTGAGAAGTTGGCAAAGGTGCTTACTAATGTAATAAGAAATTCATAGAAATTTCTAGAAAAGTTACAGTGAGCACACGTACAGTTTGAAAGCCATTCAGATAACTTGTTTATCTCTTGTATGGCTTCTCTTCACAGGTGGCATTTTAAAAAGAATTCTTTTCTAGGAGTAGTTTGTTGGATGTACTGTCAGTAATGTGATGAAATCACAGTTTTTGTGCCTAGTTCTCAAAGGCAGCGACTGAAGTCGTAGACATTTGCTACAGGTGGAATTATCTTCATGTGTGTGTTGCACTAACTTGTTGATTATACCCTATTTCTAGTTGATCGGATGGAAGTCTTTCTATTCTGTATGTAAGGTGATTATCATTCACTCTTTGTCCCATACTATTTTTTAATTTATTAAGCATAGACAACCTGTGAAAGAGGAGACACAGAAATACTGAATGCTTTGACAGCATTTGTTTGCATTTGTTTTGAATGGGGGCGGGGAAAAAAGGATAAAGAAGCTGTTTGGAAATAGTGGTAGACTAGACCGAGGTGGACTTTGAGATCTGGGTTAAGAACTGTAGAGTTATATAAAGGGGACATGACCCAGAGGACTGTTCTTGGACTAAAAGTTGTTACCTGTAAGGAGCAGGAAAACTCTTGGAAAATGTGAGGAAAGGTAGTTTACAAAATAGATACAGACTGGAAAAATTAGTTTATGGTAATAGCAGTATAGTATCCTAGATACAGTATTTGGTATTTTCACATTACAAAGCATAAAGGCTGTTATTGGCTCTTGGGGTGATAATTGAAAATTGAAATGGTAAACTTCACTCTCTAGCCAGGAAGCAAGCGACTTAAAAAAAAAAAAAAAACAACAACAAACTTGACTAGTCATTTAAGAATATTGTTGGTGTTCCCATTGTTTAGCTCACTGGTTGCAAGAAGGAGCATTCTAATTGCAGGGCTAGTTAAGATTGAAATGGTCACTATGGCATGTATTGAAATGGAGTTCTAGAGGAGAGAGAGATGTCATGGGATATCCCAGGAAAATCTAGGCAGCCCCCAAGATTATAGAGAATAGTCGCAGCTGTATAATGCATTCCTTTGGTAAATCTCCCCTGGTTATATTACATGTAATACCAGAATCGTGATACAGACACTTCCAAATTCGGTTGGTTGCAAGTGCCAGAAGACCATTTCTGACGTGGTCACTTGCAAACAGTTCTCCTGAAACGGTTGCCCCTAGACTACTTTGGGTATGTAGCTTCAGCATTAAAGGCATAGCCTTGAAATCTCTTTTATTTTACGTCCCGAATAGTTTAAGTGTACAGCTATGACTGATGTATGCAAACTCATAAGAGCACGTATAAATTACGTGATTTTATAATGAAAACTGCTGTAGTATATGCTTAGCAGGAACCTCATAAGCTGTCCATCATTGTCTTCAACTCCGTTATTTGCAGTGAAGTGTATTGCTTCAACATTGCTAAATTGTTATTGACAGACAACAATTAAATTTTGTATCCGATTCTTGGAGAGTGGCTTATATTCATAAAATGTAAATATGAGGGACAACAGAGAGTTCTTGCTCAAATTATCCCTAACCTCTAGATGCCAGTGATCTGTCTGTAAAGAATCCTTGCACAAACTTAATTTGTGTTAAAGCTGGCCATTTACTGGATTACGCTAGCCAAGACCAGAAGACCATGATCAATACCTGGTTCCTTCAAGCTTGCTGTTAGTATCTTGGCTGGGAATGTCACCGTGACCGGGCAGCTTTCAGGAACCTGTCTGAAGCTCACATGAACAGACTGTTGTGGCCATAAAGCAGTCGTTCACCAGCGTCTCGGGCCCGTGTGTGTAGATTGGCGTGGGGGGCTGCACTGCCCATTACAGTGCAGGTTCAGCTGCAGCTTTGTTTGCCTTCTATCATACGTCAGCAGTGAAGACTTGTATCACTATAGGAACATGTGATTTGTAACCACAAAGCAATTTTTTTAGACTTAACAGTCTGCGTTTAGACACTAATGTTGAGCGAAAAATGCAAAATTTGTAACAGAAGAGGTAATCTTACGCATTTGCCTTATGAGAGTTACTGCTGTGACTCAGAAATAGCTAATTCTGTTGTGAATTACTATGTTTAAACTTTGACTTAGTTCTGTGTCACTTCCTTGAATCTGTAGGTAGAAGCACCTTTGGAAGAAGCCATTAAATTTTTAACACCCCTGAAGAATTTAGTGAAAAATAAAATAGAGACGCATCTTTTTGCCTTTGAGATTTATTTTCGAAAAGGTAGGTGAGAAAACTAATGAAAGAAAGCAATTTGCATTACATAAAGACGTAAATTTGAATTTAAGCAAAAATTATTAATGAGATATGAGGAGTCGGTCCCTGTTGAGACACACAACTTTGCATTGGACTGATACCCCAGCCATGAGCAGTCTGTGAAAAACCAAAGTTTGAACATTTGGTGATTATCCACTTTTTTTTGCTGTGTTTAAATCTATAAGCAATGAGACTGTAGTTAATTTTCCCAACTTGCATTTGCCCTAGTTATTTGTTTGTATCTATAGTTTGCAGAACTACACACTGTAAAGAAGTGGTGTACAGTTGCTAATGAGAACTGGTCTTTTGAAACACTTGACTTTTGAATTCTTCTATCGGGTAAATATTATGCTTTAAGAACTTATTATGTTCAAATTTACATACTAGTTTAACAGGCTTAATTCAATGGTTAAATAAACGCATGTTAGAAAAAATGGCTGTAGCGGTACGCTCAGCTTTAATTTCTTCGAATCAGTCTAATTTCAAGCACTGAATACTGGAAGATAATGCAGCGAGTTCCAGCCACAGGTTTGTGAACATTTGGCAACGCTTTCTTTTCCAGAGAAGTTCCTTCTGATGCTTCAGTCTGTGAAGAGAGCCTTTGCTATTGATTCTAGTCATCCTTGGCTTCATGAGTGTATGATCCACCTCTTCAGCAGTGGTATGTATCTGTTCAGTACAACTTCATCTGTACACGCTTCCATATGATGCCTAACCCTCATAGTCACTGATTTTTAGTTTATGGACTGTTAGCACAGTTAATTCAAGATATTTGAGACACATACTAGATAGCATGAATCGGTTGTTTTAAAAGCTAAAATTAAATTATGTTGATTATGACTGCAGTTGGATGTAGTGGTTACTCCAGCTTGTGCAGTTAAGTCTTGAAAAGCCTGTGAGTAGTACGGTGAAGTTGTGAAAGAGTGAGTGAGGAAATGGAAACTGCAGTGACAAATCTGACTTTTCTGCTGGCAGCCTGTGTCAGTGTGCGAGAAAAAGGCTTTGGATTTTGTCCTTTGTGTTAGAAGTCTGGAAGGGTTCTCTCCCTTCCTTTGCCCCAAAGGTCACCCTTCCTGTTGGTGGCTGCAGACTAGATACATTTAAGAACAGGCTTGTATGACCTCTATCTAAACTCCTAATGGATTTTAGTCTGTAAGGGAGAAAGGACTGGAGTAACAAAGGCTTTGGCTTTTTTAAGTATCAGAAAACTGTCACAGTTAAGCTTTTTCCAACCAGATCCATTTATTTACCCTTTTGAATTTCATGCATCTTTGAGATATTTTTTTTTCATTTATAATAATAATGTAAGTGTGACAGGTAGTAAAATAAATGCATTAAGTAGATTTTATTGTGATTACCTGTGCTTACCTCTGTTAACTTCCCCCCCCCCCCCCCCCCCCGATTCAACAGTATCTGAAAGTAAGGATCTGCCTGATGCGGTTAGAACAGTGTTAAACCAAGAAATGAATCGGCTTTTTGGAGCAACTAATCCAAAGAACTTCAATGAAGCTTTCCTTAAAAAGAACTATGACTCATTACCACATAGGTTATCAGGTATTCTGCCTTGATCCTTTTTCTGCCCTGCTTCTGCATTTTCTGTGCTGCTTTAGCAGCGGTATCTCATTATCAGCACCAGTGATGTTAAAAATCACTCTTTCCATGAGGAATGCTTTCTTTTTCAGCTTGCATTTTTGCAATAGCATGACCACCAGGTTGTCTGTGGTTTTCTCTTAATTTTTTCTATATGCTGCTAAAATACCAATTTTTGGACTTCTCTGTCCTGTCCTCATTTCTGATGCATGCGGAATGTATCATAAGGCTGCAGCTATTTAATGCATTTGTGAAATAGTTGGTATGTGAAATAGTATTTCTGAGTTGCAAAGTTGTTGGGGTTTGGATTTTGAGAAGTGTGTTGGAAGAGGCTGACCGTCCAGAGAAACGCGCTGAGAGCTCAGCAGGCCCAGGTGGCACCCAGCGCTAGTGGTGTGCCTGACCAGGAAGGGGAGCTTGGGTGGTGCTGGTCACCTGTTACGAAGGGCTGCCTGCCCACAGTGGTCACATACTACGGTGTGTACACCACTTAGGAAAGGGGATTTAAATCACCCAGGGAGCAGCGTTACCGTTGTGGCTCAGTCTGGGCTCAGGCCTGGTCACAAAAAGCAGTGAGTTTACTCTTGCATCTTTTCTGGCATCAAGTCCCTTCAACTAAACTGTGTCCCGGTTGTGTCCTGAGCACCGTGTTACAACAAGAGCTCTGTGTGCACGCCTCTTCTGTGCCCCAATTTCCGTGTGAGGAACACGGGAGCAGTGGTGCTGGAGGGAGCTGTGGTGTGTTGCAGCAGGTCTGATTTGTTACCGGCGCTGCCTGGGATTCCATAGCATGCTGCAAAATGCTCCGACTCTGCAGTAAAGACAGCGCCGATCTGTTTTAATGCTTTGTCTAGCACTGAACAGTAGACTTAAAGCTACCCTTCTGCTTGCTGTGGTGTCAAGCTTCAGTGCTCCAGGTGGTTCCCTGTTGAGCTACTACTGTAGAGTCCAGTGTCCCTTCTTAGTCATATTGTCTCCATTTTACGTTTGTATACAAGATGTTTTTGGTCATCCACTGGGTGATGAAACATATTTTTCCTCCTGTAGCTGCCAAAATGATGTACTATTTAGATCCTTCCAGTCAGAAAAGGGCAGTGGAGCTGGCGATGACCCTGGATGAATCCCTCATGAACAGAAATCTTCAGGTAACACATTTTATAAATTGTAAACAACTTCTGGTATATCTATGGAAGCTCTATGGAGGTAAGAGGAAGCCGAAACGATTGCTGTGCCTCGTGATAAGGTTGGGTTCTCATGAGAGAAAGCGGTACTGGGTTCATCTGGACTGCAACGTTTAATGTCCTTTTCACACATTTATTGTAATTTTGTTGTAATATGAAGAGAGCTAGCTAGCAGCAGAAACCATGTTATCGCCACAGGGAACAGGAAAGCTTAATAAACGCAGGAGGGTTCACACGGCAAAAGATGCTACAGTCCTCCCCAAAAAAAGGATTGCAGTCTGGCCAAGCTCTAGCTGCTACACAGGCCACTGTTCACAAGAAAACGATTGAGTTAGGAGTGGCTCGAACTCTGTGAAGACTTCCTATATTCGTTGTTCTGCAGGCTGTGTGCATTATCTTTGCTTTAACAAAAAGTGCGTGTGTACATTTTGGCCTTGGTACATAGTTTAGCAAAAAGCTTATCGAATTTTGAAACTCTCCTCTATTCTGGTGGTCGTGGAATGATCTCACTGGGCCACTGGCACTGTGCCCCCTTCCCCACTCCCCCGCCTTCGTTTGGGAAGGCTGTTAGCTCTGACTTGCGATTCAAAGTATTCAATTTTTGATAAATTTTGTTTAAAAATTTATAATTAAAAAAATAAATTTTGTTTAAAAAGTAATTTTTGTTAGTATCTATGTTTCTTACAAAGAATAATAAACACTTTTTTTCCCTGCTATGACTATCCACTGGCAGAGCCTTACCGGACAAAGCAGAGAAGGAATACAATGGCCTTTCTTTTTTCTAGTCTTTCTAAACTGTTTCTGTATCCCAGTCAAAGCAGTTCCTTTGCCATTACTGTGAGTGTCCGGCGCATTTAATTAAGTATTAAGAGAGATTCCTTGGCAGGCCGTGCAAACCTTAGGATGTTAGTTTCTCTCTGTCCCCCTGGCACTTTATTTCTTTATTGTGCTCTTTATGTCTGGGGGCTTAAGAGATACTTTTTTTAGACCTATTGCAAGTAAAGTAGGTGAACTTTCTAGTAGAATTATTCTTTCATGGGCCAAAATCAGCATTTTACGAAACACATCCCTTTGGAAATACAGTGGGTCCAACAGAACTTATAATTGTGAAGGATTTTAAGTTCAAAATAGAATTTTTGGACAAAACAGAGGGGGTGAAAAAGAGAGACAAATGAAGACAATTTGCCTTGATTTATGACCTTGCTTAGGATGTTAAAAGATTCAGCTCCTTTCTCTAGCTGATCTGGTTACGGGAGACACTCATGTCTTTTATATCCTAAATACATATTTAGCAGTTTTCGTAAACTGTTTTCTTCTTTGGGTTCTTTTTTGTTTGTTATTGTTTAAGCATTCTCAAAGGGCTTAAAATAATTTATCAATAGATTTAGAGAACAAAAAAATTAAGTTGCTTTGAACAGCATTCTTTTTGCCTCATAGCTGCTTTTTGCCTGAGAGCGGGATTCTGGGACTTGGACTGGGGAAAGATTAAAATGTAACGAAAAATGCTTGGTTGTTTTAGAGGTGTTAACTTGATAAATGCTTCTTGTAGTCCTGCTGACTCAGCAGCATGTAAAGATGATAGACGCAGCGTTGTGATAAAACTCAGAAGGTTCAATTTTAGGTATTCTTGGTGTCAGCATGAAGAAAGACTCAGGAGTTCTGCTGAACTTCTATATGGAAGTTGAAAGTGCCCTTAAAAAAATGAGTATCTGAAGGAGTCTAGGCATTTGTTGAAAGGCGTTCTTATGCGCAAAGAGATCAAATATATTACATTTAATTTTGGTGAAGACCAGTTGTCTCAGGGCACGTTGCAGGCATAAATCTAGATATATTTGGCCTTCTGTGGATGCCAGTGTCACGAACAGCAAATGTAAGGAAAAAAGGGGTTGTTGAAGAGAACGTCATAACCCCATAGCAGGAGGACAGAGCAGTTAATACACAGAACAAATAAAAGCTGTAGTAAATGTCAGAGGAGCGGAAAAAGACTAGCTTGCTGTGCTAAGGCTAGCATACACGACATGGGTGGATGTTAAATGCTGCTGGGCTTTAGTGAAGCTCAGTAGGTCAGTTTCTCATGTTTGGAATGCAAGTTGGAAAAAAACACAGGCAATCTCATTTTTCTCTCCTAATTCATGAACAAAAATGGATATGAAACTGCAGATACATTGAAGGATGTGATAATATCCGGGTAATTTTGTTTAATTCACTAGTTAGACACACTTCAGTAAGTCACGTATCCTTCAGTGTAAAGAAAAATTTTTTCCCCTACCAGAAATGTTTTCACATCTAATTATGGTTATTCAGCTGATGATATTTTTACATTTTAGTTATGTATTATTAATGATTAAATATTTCATAGTTCTTTCAACTCTATCTGAAAGCACGTTCACAAAAGTGATGATTAGGAAATTATAGTATATATTCTGGATCCGTTGTTTTATTTGCGAACACTAAAATACAAATGTATGTTATGTATTGCTGAAATGTTCAGCGTGTCCTGGGAGGGGAGGGGGAACCACAAACCCAAAAAACACATTTAGATGCAAGTAAGCCCAGTTTTTGGTTGCCAGCTAGTAAGATTCAATTCTTTTTTAGGAAAATAAGGAACAGCTGACAAATTAGTGTTTTCATATTCAGTCAAGATTTCTAGCTGGTTTTGGAATCCCTTTTTAAACTGCATTATTTTGACTCAGACTCCACTGGTATTTCATGCTGTGTCTAGTTTAAAGGGAAAAAAAAATCATTTGATATTGATAGAAAACAATACTTGGAGTTTGTTTTCTTTGTAGTGTTATATTTCTGGTTTGTGAGTGTTCAGACCAACTTTTAAGAAGGCATAACACTTCTTTATTTTTCTCTTTAATTAGACTTGTATGGAGGTATTAGAAGCTTTATGTGACGGTAGCCTTGGAGACTGTAAAGAAGCATCTGAAACTTACAGAGCAAATTGTCATAAGCTTTTCCCTTATGCTTTGGCTTTCATGCCCCCTGGATATGAAGAGGATATGAAGATCACAGTTAATGGAGATAGTTCTGCAGAGCCTGAAGAACTGGCCAATGAAATATGAACAACTTTATTGGAAAAAAATGACATTGGACCATATCTGGTGTATAATATTTTTGTCACGCACCTGCTGAATTGCTCTAACTTACACAGAGAACAGAAGGAAAAAAAATGTTGCCTTCAAATAGTTTTACTTTTTTTTTTATCCTGCTGACAAAGTATATATATAAAATATCTAACATATTACTGGATATAGGTTGTTCGGTTTCTTAAAAATTAAAAGCTGCTAAAATTGAAGAAAAAACCCCCTTCTCCTTACCTACCTACCCATGTTTTTAAACTAATTTATATAAAATCTGGAGGCGTATAGCCCTCGGAGCAGGTGTGTGGCAGAAATATTACTTTAAATTTGTCTTGTGAGATTACTGTTATCTCAGACAGCAAAAATGCTGTTTTAGCACTGGATTCTTTCACTGAGCACAAAGAGTTGATGGGGCTTTAGCATCTGACTGATTTTGATACGGGGATGATTCTGTCCATAGGAAGTATGCAATGTGAATCAGAATATACAGAGAAGCCCGCAACATACGCGCTATGTTGTGGATGCTGGGACATACGGATATCAAGCAGAATTAAGAAACATAGTGTGTTCAATAAGCTTGTTGTGTCTCTGAAACTCACTGTACACGATCAGTTTGGTGTTCTTGCACCACAGTTTTTAACTGAAGGAACCAGTTAAAACTCTCTCTCTTTGAATTGAACTCGGGGGGTGGGGGGGGAGAATCAACATTGCTGTTCTTGAGATGAACCTATCGGCGTAGGTTGGCCAAACTTTTTAAAACTGTAATGCAAGAACCAAATAAAATTATGCACTGTGATGTGGCACCAACTAATAGGAAAGATAGCATGCATTTTTCACATAGAATGAAACAAAATGAGGACATACTATGGCTTGAAGTTGCAAAGAGGAGAACTCCTGACTACCATTTTGACTGATCAAGAGACTAATAGTTTAAAACCTCAGCAGGCCTTGTTCACGTTATGCAGAAAAAAAAAAAAAAGTGCTGCAGTTTAGATACCTCTGGAACTTTTCCACAGTGTCACAGGTTTGTAATACTTGAAGCCCTACATTTCTAAGAATATATTTCTTGCTCAGTTGTTTCAGGCAAGCCCAAGACTTTGTAACTTTTAAGGGGCCCAAGATTTTTTTTCAATAACAGACCAGCTTCTTATTCCTGCAGTTACAGATGTAATTTCCTTTGTCAAACATAAGGTACCAAATATAATGCAATAAAATGTTTTGAAAAACAATTGTGTGAATATTTAAACCAATCTCTGTTGTACTTTGAAAATGAATGGGTTCACTACAGTGCAGCTCAGGGTTGGCTTACTGTGCTGTCCAGTTACGCTAATAATGTCACTGCTGATGGGTGGTAGCTGAGTATAAAGTGCAAATGCATTATATGTAAATACTGAATGTCTGGGAAGTCCTATAACACAGAATGCTTTACTACTTGGCTTTTAAGTTCCACCAATGTTACGTTGAATTTTATTTTCAAAGTCAAGCTTCAGTCTACGAGTCTACTGTGTTAATAATATCGATAAGCGCTCAAATTTTTTTTTAATAGGCTCATCATATAAAACAGAGGAGAAAATAAACTACAGCTTCTAAAGTGAGTGCCTTCTTTGCTGCAGAAGTTCAGTTACAGAGTATCCATCGTGTGGATACCCAGCCTTCCTCTTCCACGTCATGGAATTCAGTGATTGACACATACAGTTAAGAAATCCAGGAAGACTTATTGGGGTTTGTAGTTTTCTAACTGTCAGAAGGACAGATTTTTGTTTCTTGTATATTCAGCCCCACTTTTTTCATGGTTAGACTATCCTTGTGTATGTTTGCAGTGTAGTTCATGTCAGAAATGTAGGTTGTATGGCAATATTTGTATATTTAATCTGCTGGGCTTTTAGGGACTACTAGAATACCTATAGAGCCTTTAATTGACTCTGGTATTTATGTCTAGATCTCAGTCTTTTCTGCAGCCTGAGATACCTGGACTGCATGTCTGCTGCAACTACTGAAGATGGTTCAATCTTGCCTACACAAGCTATGAGCTTTTGGCCTTGCCTCTGAGTATTGCTGCCGTTTTCTTGGCTTCTGATGCTTAGCTGGAGGCAGATGAGTGCTCACTCTTTTTAACAGATTGTGAATTGCATCAAGCAATTTTTTTCCCAAATTTTGTTTTTTGGGTGCTGCCTATAAATAGGATTATTTCCTTTACTTTTTCACTGCCTGTTTGTGTTTGTGTTGAAATAGATGAACTAAGAGCAAGAGGTTACTTGTTATCTTTCATTATGCAAGTGGGAAAGGATATTTCTGTGGGCCTTCCAGAAGCCTCCATCTACGCATCCATTGTGATTTCCCCAAAGGCATTTCTTCATAACCTTGCTGAAGGGCGTCCGTAGTGCTTCAGAGATTATGCTTTTGGATTAAAGAGGTTCCTCATCCCATTCCAGAAGACCAAGTCCCAGGAAATGAAACTCAAGTCAAGAGTTTACTTGCAGAAGAAGGTTCTTTAACTGGCAAAGGAATTGCTATTCCTTCATCTTTCAATCTCTCATGTTAAATGCAATGCTAACTTCCAAGGAAGAGTTTTTAAGAGGTGGAAATGAAGTCAATCCAATGCAGTGAGTCTTGCGAAGCAGTAGTAGTAGTAGTATTACAGAGTGTCATGCTACAGTGAAAACTTGGCTTTGCATGCTGAGATCCAAAATCGTAATCACGGGTACTTGGCTGCAGAAGCAGGTGAGCAGGGATTGCGGTCATGGCCAGAGTGACCCGGAACGTTGGCTTGCTAATGACATGATGTGTTTCGATTCGTCATGTTTTTCGCTGGAGAAATGTTTTCACCATCAGTGGAGCCACTGGTCATGAGATATGCCATGGATATCTTTCCTGGGGACAAAAGTCAAACCCGATTTTTTTCCCTGATGGAGACTGTAGATGGTGCAAATGCACGTTGCATGAAGCAATGCCAGAGTCAGAACTGGACTGAAATTGTAAGTAACTGAAAGTGGTTGTTTGCCCCGAGATAGGCGATGTTCTCACTTTTTCCATTTGGAGACCAGAGCATTCAGATATGTGGTATGTGTGAACAAACAGGTAAAATAGTCTCAAAACTATCTAGTCAGTAACTCGCATTTTTTCTTTGCATCTTAAATGCCTTAAAAGCTCCTATATTCTTCTACAGTTACGGTTTTTTTCAGTAGAGGTCTTAATGCTTCCATGTTCATGGGGGAGGAATCATATCCTGATGTGTGGTGTGTCAGCCATAATACAGAAGAAAATTTGTCGCTCAATTTTCCTCCTAGTGAGGAAGAAGAAAATTCCAGTTTTCCAGGGAGCTATCTAGGGCTAGATGAGGTACATACAGTTAGCCTATTAAATCTTCCTGTAGTGTTTGCTTTGGTTTGTTTTTCCAGGTCTGGAGGTGCTCCAGCTCTACAGTAGACCCTGGAAGTTGGTGTAGCACCTTACTCTTCAGCCAGATTGAATTGTCAAAGCTCATAGACAGGAAACGCCAATGAGAGTAGGGTGAGATCAGGCCTGAGAAACCAGAGGTGCAAATACAATTTCGGTATCACGTGAGCAAGTTAAAGTAAGAAAACTTAAGATCTTTGTCTAACATGATGCCTTTGAGAGTTTGAGCGATGGTGCCGTCATTCCTGCAGTGCTAGCGTCCCATACGCCGCAGTTGTGCTTTGAATGTGTGCCACTAATTCTAACAAAAACCACTTGATACAATAATCCAGCTCTATACCTGAATTAAAATGATTTTATTTTTCCCTTTTAATGATTGCTTTAAATGTTTTTTGTGTTTAAATTGCTTTAAATGTTTGAGTGTTCTGTACTGGGTAGCTAGCTAGCTTTGAATCTTTCCCCTGTCTTTCCCCCTAAAAAAGTTTGCTCTAAAAATGCAGTTGGTATCTAAGTGGTAATGTAAAATAGCTCAAACTATGTGGATATAAGAGTTAACGCTTGTCTGATAACATACTGCTTTGAGATCCTGTGGAGGAAAACCATGCAAATGTAGTACAGTTACAATTAGACAGTAATATCAGTAAGGCATTGAGCAGTCTATAAGCTCATTAATGAAAGTTAACGTTCCAGACAGAGGAAGATAGTTGCTGAGCTTGGGGAAAGGCTCTTGCTTCCAGGAGTATTCCGGTTGTGAACTGTTCCTGGATGTGGTAAGGAGCAAAGGGCGTACATTTTTATAAAACTCGTGGTCATGTTGTAATGATTGTTATTTCCTGGAAATTAAAGCTGCAGTCTACAAACACCAGTTTTAATGCCTCTTTCAGGCAGAGACTCTTCTTCCCAGGAGCATACGGCCAGCAGTGAGAATGGCAAGGAGCAACTGATAGAGCCAGCTCAGCAAAAGGAGACTGAAGTGAGTTATAAGGAGGTGGCATAGTAGAAATTCCATTTTTAGATTAAGTATAAAATAGCAGGGTTTTATTACTAGAAAGATTACTGAAGCTGTAAATACTGTAAATGCAGTCTTCCCATGCTGAGGAAGCTGTAAAATATGTATTACTTCTACAACGGTACAAGCAAATAGTAGTATGTTCACAAAGATTCTAGCTTTGTATGTTGGTCTTCAAGTAAATCGTGGCAGAAAACTCAAGAGGACAAAGATTGTCCAGTTTACAAGGGACCATATCAAAGGGTTTGTAAGAATATTGCAAGAGAAATATTACTATGAAATCCAAAGCATCTTAGAATAGCTTTCCTAAGATGTTAGTTGTTTTAATTGAAAATGTTACATCTGCTAACTGTTTATAACAAAAGTCAAGAAGTACTTTTACGAAATATTTCTGCCTGGCACTGCCCATTCAATATCTACCTCTACTAGTCCTAGTCTAATTCAGCTACAGCATAATTTTAGCCATTTAGCATCTAACGTAGGAAAAAGTGTCATTTACCTGGTTGGTGAACAAATGTATGATGATGGATAATGTTTAGTTTTGAACTGTAATGCAATAAACCACGAACTTAGTGAAAGTCCTGTTGTTGGTTCAGTGCAGCAGCATATTTATTGCTTCATTGCTGATCCGTTCAAAAAAATCTTAATTATAAACTCCACAAAGTTACTTGCAATTGTACTGGGATTTGCTTTCCCTTCCAGCCTTCCTAACTGGTTAACAATGTTGTACTGTGTTTTTACGCTCTTCTCTGGTGGTAGCAAATATCAAAACTGGCAGGAAGTCAATCAAAGAATAAAAATGCTGAGTTCTGTTTGTACATGAGTACTAGTGTTTCCTTGTAGGGTTCAGCGTCCTCCTTAGATGCCCGCTAGCTTTGTAACAAACCACCCCTTGACTAGTTCCCTTAATTTCCCCATCACCTCCTTCCATGCTGACGGGTTGTAAACTGGGGTGCGGGTCTCGCCCAAGGGAGCAAGATCAGTAGGGAAAGACTGTGGCTCTCTTTGGAGTCGGGCTAGAAAAGAAGGACCTCAGCAGAGAGCCGCCTTTCCTACCCTTCAAGCGAATTGTATGTACGTGTAAAAAGAACCTTTGATTTTTCAGGCTCCAAAGAGCCAACGTGGGGATTTGGGAAATGCTCTTACTGAAGGATATTGAACAAAAGGGGTTTGAGGGGCAAGCTGAATGAAGAAGCGTTTGCTATTTTCCTCGGGTCTGGTTAGGGGGGAGAAAATAACAAATCTCAGTAGCCTCCTCTTCCCCACCCATAAGCCCTCCTTTCCTGACTCGGCATCCCCGGATGTCTCGTGGCTTTAATCAGTCAGCAGGCAAAATAATATGGTAATGCTGACAAACTGGAGCAAAAGTGACTAGCTAGCAGCTGACACAGCATTAGAATAACCCATAGCGTGTTGTGAACTTGACCATTAAGATTACCTGGGAAAAATTGCTTGTTAACTCCTGTGTGTAGTGAATAACAGTTCTGGTGAACACTGTCTGCAGCGAGCACAAGGGGCTCCAGCAACATGCACATTCTGTACTTCGTTATAAACGTCTGGCGGGGAGGGAGATGCTGAAGTGACTACAGCACTATCCTCATATCCATCCCTTTGGGTGTGCAAGGGGAGCTTGTCACAGTAAGGGTTGCTTTGCACGGATCATCCCCTGCTGAAAAATAACATCCCGTCCTTGTCAGTGTCCTCAGCAATTTCATTTTTCTTTTGTGAGAGGGAAGGGGTGTTCATGTCGGGTAACTGCCTGCCATGAACTTTTAATACTTTCAAACTTCACCCTTCTCTCTCTGGGAACAGCTCCTCATGATTGTCTACAAGAGGACTTAAGGCACAGGAGATTTATGAGGAGCCAAGGTCGTCTAGCAGTTCATACGTTATATTATCTGCATAAATCTGTCAGGACTGACTTTTCATCAGTACCTGTCCGTTCCATCAGGTATAAAGGCTCTTCCTACCTTGTCACTATGCTGCTGGAGATTGCTCTGAAGGTCTCACATGCAGCAGCAGGAAGACACCACCTCTCTGCGGTCACTGCCTCAAAACGCTGAAGGGACACATACCAATTGCCTAGCGAGTCCCCTTCCTGCAGCTATCAAACCTCACCAGATGCTGCTGGAGGGGAAATAAACACTGTTCTGAAAACAAAGAAAAGCCAAGTGGGCAAGTCATCGTACAGTTAGCAAAGCAACGTCAGGGTTCTGTTCTCTTTATTTTTTTTTTTTAATAATACGTACAAAGGTAATGTTCTCGTTTGGATTGCATGACTTCTGCAATGCCTAAGCTGTTGTGAAGCAGGGGAAGGAGGAATCCCACTTGGGCAATGACTTGGCTGTGCTGTGGACGAAGCAGGCTGTGGTTCTCCAGAACTGGGGCTGGCTGGTACGCTTGCCTTCGCACCGCTAACCCAAGGGATGTGGAAACGCCCTTTATTTAAGGGAAGGTAAAGGGTGAGCAAAGATGAGGCTGTTGTGTGGTTCATGCAGTAAGACTGCCGTTTCCATGGTAAGTGCGTGCAAGTCACGGGTTTGTGAGGGCTTTTTCAGGACCTTGCCGTGCCTGGCATTTTCCCCTGAACTTCCCAAAACCAAGAGCCATTGCTCCGTTCTTTTAAGAGCACCACAGAGATGTCCCGTCTGCCCCTGGCAGCAGGAACAGCTCTTCTTCCCTGAATACACTTTGTATGATTTTATCGCAAAAATTTGAAACTTAAAAACATAATATACTGACTCCTCATAATATATTGAGCTGATTTTAGTAATTATCTGCTAATTTTTTGCAGTTTTATTTTTCCATTTACAAGTATTTTTATAAAGTTCTAGGAAAATGTAAACAGCCAGAAGCCAACATCATGCATTTCAATCATTACTTTTTTTTTCTCTTAGGAATCACCAAATGCTCGTAATTCTGCATCTCATTTCACTTGCAATATCAATAAATGTCTTAATGAAATGTAACTGGAAAATATTTTTTATATGTTTGAGCTGGGAAAACAATCTCTGCTTTATTGAAGAGTAAACTTGTTTGTGCTTTTGAATCCCTATTTTGACCCCTGATGAGTGTCTTTCTAGATCACGCGTCTTTTACTTTCTGTTTAATACCCCAGGACCCTGATGAGGGAGGATGGTTACCCCCTTCAATTAGATGTTGGTATTTTTTGCCAAACTGGGCTGAGACTTCTTCATACTAGTGTATAAAATTACATACAGCAGCATCACAGGCTGTCCTGTGAGCCACGGCACCTGTCTGAAATCCCCTCCATGCAACACCTCAAATGCAGTGGGCCTGACCCTACACTATCACCTCTTTCCCAAATTCCCTGATGCTCCAAACTCAAATACAGAAAGTGCGTGGGAATAGAGAAAACACAATTTTTAGCTCCTGTCACTCAATCAAAAAAAATTCCCTTTTTCATGGGGATGGAAAAAAAAAAAAAGGACAAAAACAATCCCTCTTTGCTTAGCTTTTCCCCCCTCACTAGGTGACCCCAAAAGCACCTTCCAACTGGTAAACCCCCCGTGTATCCCGGCTTTCCCGCCCACCCAACGTGTGCCTGTTTCCAAAGGCCAAGGCAGCTGGTTAAGGTTAGCGTGAACCACGGGGAGAGGGCGGAGGGCAGGTCTTGTTCAGCTCTCCGATTACCACCGTCTTTTTTTCATAGTTTTATTCCATGTTTTCCACTGCAATCAAAGCCACGGAGGGAGAGGGATGCAGGAGCGCCATGCAGACCGAAGAAGAGTTCAGGTGGCGGGGCCCACTGGGCAGCTGATCCCTTGTTCCTCCAGCTCCATCTGCCACTGGAGTTGCTGGAGACCTGCCTGCTGGGGGTACTGCCCTTGGAGGTGAGCTGGAATCACTGCGCAAGGCGGCACACGTGGGCAAGGGAACGTCTCCACGCACAGAGAGTACAAAAGGACGCGAGACACTGCGTTTCAGACAAAAATATGAATGAGCAACGTGAAAGCGTACCAAATCCTCCGGCTTGGTTGCACTGAAAAGGACAACTGAGAGTGAAGCCGTCCTGCCTTTTATAAAGTACTGACAGGTACACAAACTGCATGCATACTACGTGAATAATGTGTGGTGACCTAAATCTGCCCTCGTATAAAACCCTGAGAGAAGGGAACAGGGGGAAAGCCTTGCGCTGCAGCTAGGCTAGAACTGAGGAAGCAGGCTGACCTGAGCGCGGGGCTGAGCCCTGGCTCTGGAGGCAAGGACTGCTGCTGCGTGTTAAGAAAGGGCAAGAGAAAGAACGGCATCGCTGGAATAAGCACAAGCAGGAGCTCTGAAATATAGTAAGAAAACTAAAAATCTGATAGCAGGAGGGACATCTTGGCAAACCACCGGGAAAATACAGCTTTTGCCTCGTACTTAAGTTAACAACGTTATGAGATGCACAGGCTCCCTCTGGTTTGGGTGGGGTTTTTTGCTTTTTCTATATACGTTATTCTTCCTGGTGAGATCATAGTATTGTCAATAGCACAAATACGTTACAATATTTGCTTTCTAATATCCTTTCATATGCAGCCCTCGTAAAAAGCAGATTTGTGTGGCTGACACCCTGAAGACTGATACTCTTTCAGAGATGTCCTTGAAGCAAGCAGCGTTTCAGCGCAGCTGTGGCACCACAGTACTGGTGAAGAATCAGGTTAGTTACCACAGCCCGCCGGGTCAGTGACTGCAAAGTTTGGGGAGAGGAGAGGAGAGGAGGTTTTGTTATTTATACAGGTAATGCTGATTTTACTGGAGGCCCCAATCTTGTTCTTGCTGAAAACAACAGATGTGGCTCGTTTAAGCGGGGTTTTGCTAAAAGGGACTGAAGTGGGGATGGTTCCCAGTTTTGTTCATAGGTGGGATGGTTTTATTCAATGTTTTGATTAAAACAGGAGTAGCACTATGCCCTTGGTAACAAATGAGAGCCTAGGAAAAGAAGGAGGAAACCTTATTTTTGCAGAAATAAGTACCAAAACCACACTGTGATATCACATTATTTGAAGAAAAACCTGCCGCCAGAAAATAAAATGCACGATACATTCTCACATCAAACGAAGCCTCGGGGCTCAAGGTCTTCAGTCTGGAGCTTACACATGTGGGCAGAGCGCAGTACAACTGGGCTTGTTTTCTGCCTGGCAACGATTTATCGGAGGCCACGGTGCACAGGTAAATATAGAAGCCTTGTGACATTTAATGAACCTTTCTGCGGTGCTTCTTTGGGACGTGCAGAAAGCCCCTGAGCACAGCACGTGCGATTGCAGGGAAAGAGAAAGCAGGGACACAGCTTTTGATTTAACACACGCTTAGCAGATCAAAATGCTTCAGAATAGCTTTCCTGTCAGCTGCTGCTGTCTACACCTCTGCTGCCAAGATGCTCCTCGTTAGGTTTTCTGATCCCCCTTGGGTAAGTCAGCGCAAGGAGGCAGAGGGCATGCCCAGCACTGGGGACGGGATGCCTAGGCAGTGCCGCTACAGGTTTGGGACTTGCCGACACCTCGTGTTTCAGCAACAAGCTCTTGACGCGGAAGTTATGCAGTTACCACCTCAGCTACCTAGACAGGCCAAATGGTTTGTTATTTCACTTCCTTTCATCCAGGAGCTGCACGGCATTATGTTTCTGTACAGACCCAAATGGCCAAGCAGTGCTTCAAGCGCTGAAGATGCAATCCCACAGCCATTCCAGTTCCTACGAGTAGGGGTGTCAAGTGGGTGCTCCTGTTAAGCTACCCGTCACAAAGCTGCAGGTGCTGCCGTTAGCACTAAGGGTCCAGTTTTTCTCTGCCCATGTTTGGCAGGGGATTGTCATGGCAGGGGGTGTAAGCTATCTGTCAAAGACTATGAAGGTATGTCCAGTGGGTGAGGCCTATTATTATCATCCAGACAATCTAAAACATACACTGATCTGAACATTAAAGCCCCAATCTCTGATCAGGCACGCAATGAGAATGAAATCCAAGCACAAGCCAGAAAGGGAAAAACTTTTCTTTCATTTAATTTCCTTAAAGCTTTTAGCTTTACAGTTTTTGACAAGTACAAGGGCATGGACGTGAATGTGAAAGTCACATTCCAGTACCTGACAGTAAAAGCAGCTGTGTCAAAACTTTACTTCAATGCAAAGACAGACGATACATTTGGCTTTGTGATTTCATCAGAGTATGTTAATACTTGCTTTTCCAGTCTGCTTTAAGAACGTGACATGCAGGGTCCTTAAATCCTGTCTCTTAAAAAGCAAGGAACGTGTTCATGGAAGGTAAAACTCTTCTTAGACTTGCAGACTCAGGTCTTGCAATAGCAGAACTTTTCCCTGCAAAACCACAGGACTTTTCTTTGCAAAAATGGAGGACACGAGGCTTTGAGCAGAAGGACAAAGCCCCTGGAGGAATTGAGAAATCAGAGGTACAGTATCTCTGCAGAAACATTAAAAGCATTTTTAAATTACCTGTCATTAAACTACCAGGATCAGAAGGACACACCTGGAAACTTCTGGATCCCTTCAGAAAATATCAAGCAATGTGAGACAGTCTTAAACTTACACCTTTTTTCTAATTTGTTCCTTAACTTAAAACCCAGTAAGCGTAATTTTTAGATATTGAACAGTCTGCATTTTCATGGGGCTGACAAGTTAAGACATGTCTTCAAGGGAACACAAAAATAACTACTCTTGAAATGCTAAGCAAGTCCAGAAACTTGCAACTATTTTCAGAATCCCCTTCCTTAGAAACTTCTACATCTGCTAAATAAAAATAACTGTGAACTTGGGCTCTTGTACATTCATTCACTGAACACATCCAAATAGCATATTAAAAGTACTTGTCCTTGCAAAAGAAGAAAAACAAAAGCGTTTTCAAATGCTTATATAGCAAGAAGTATTTTTAATTTATTCTGTTACTATAAATAAATTCAACTATATTTGCTGGTCTCCAAATATATTAGAAAGGAACATCCAGAAAGTCAGTGCTGGATGAAATGAAATTATCTAATCAACATCTTTATCCCTACATATATATCGGAAGTGATGAAATTTCCAGTTCTACACTGAAATAGCTCATATAAAAGTGACTTAAGCCAAGATTCTCCTGAGACCTCCCTGCATGGGAGTTACTCAATTAGCCATCATTTTTTAACCCATCACTAATTAAGAAGATCTGGGCTTGTAGCCTGTTTCACAGCTGAGGACCTCCAAGGAATTGTAAGATCTTCCTTCTCTTCATGAAGAATTTTCAAAGAAATACTGTACCTCCAACTTGCTTTGGCCACATCCCTATATTTGCCAGAGTGAGGAGCACTTTGGTTCATGAGGATTTCCAGGAGAGCAGTTCCACCCACTGCAGGGGTTGTGTGGGAGAGTGATTGGGAAGATGTTAGCTGATATTTTTCCTGTAGCACTGGAAACATCTCTCAAAATTTTGAAAAGAGTTGTTCCAGTTTGTATTTGGAAAACATTGTAACCTAGCATATTATATTCAGGGTTGAGCTTCTCAGCTGAAAAAGGGCTTCAGGGCAACCAGCTGGCATAAAATGTCCTGAGGGAGTAAAAAACCACAGTGAAAACAGAACACCTCAGTTAATGCGGATCACAGTTGTGGAGGCATCAGCTATGGGAAAGCATTTTGGACACTTTACCTTGCTGTAGAATTAAAACAGAGGGCTTCACTGATGATTTTTTTCTATTTCAGAGTAACTCCCGTGGACTTGTTGCTCTAAGATAAGCACAGTGAGCAGAAGCTGTTAAAGAAGATGCTTGAATCCCATTCAAATACTAGTGTGAATGTTCCCTACAAAGAAAGCTGGGAAGACATTTTACGAAGTACTGATAACCTTCACTGTTTATTGACATTCGCTCCTGTTTGCAGTTCAATGTCATACGAGGTTTTTGTTTGTGTTTTGGTTTTGTTTTTTTTTTTTTAAATGCTTAGAAAGCAAGAGCGACCTAGTTTGGAGTACCTCTGACTTAACCATACTGAGAATTTCTGTGTAAGCGCTGCATGGATTGATCTAAAAATCCTTCAAGCTGGTAAGTATATTTTTAAGCTGCTTTTATATAGGCTCTGCAAAATAATAACTATTCAAAAAGAGAACTCTGTAACATTGTGATATACTTTGTTCAAAAGGTGCTTTAAAAATAAATAGATTTTCTTTACAGCTGTTGGTAGAGCACTTCCAATCAGTTAGAGGATCAACTTTAAAATAAGTTTTAGGATAATTTTTAATTTACAAGTGAAGCATTTCAGGAATATTTGTTCTTATACGAAGGCAGACTTTCAACAGAACAGTTTTGATGCAACTTCTGATTGTGAAATCCCTCACCACGGATCAGCAGAAGACACGAGGGTGTAAAAACAGGCTCTGGGTCCTCCCTTGTTCTCGTAGTCTTCCCTTCAGCTTCCTCTTCCCAGAGCAGACAGGAGAGCAGACTAGCTGGATTTTCGCTCCAGCCAACCTGGAACCGTTACAATTGTCCTACCAAAACCACATGGCATCAGTTTTGCATGGGTTTACGTACCCAAAATTCATCAGGCTGCAAACTTAAAGCAGTTGTTTACATAACACCCTTCATATGTCATCTTCCACACTGCTCTGGCTATACTGATAAAAACATAGCTTGTCCTCCTGTTGAGCTACTAGATGGACTAAGTGACGTGCACTGAAGGCTGCTGGGCTGGAGAACAGAAAGTTTTCACCTTTACCATTAACAGATATGTAGCATACCCAGCATACCTAAAGTTTCCATTTTCCTTCAGCTGAAATGTGTGCTAGCAATTAGTTGCCGATCACTGTGGGACAGGTAATCTCTCAGCCTCAACTGGATTTGGAAATGATGGGTGTTCCACCTGCTGTTCTGCAGAATAGGATCTTGGGATTTCTGGTCTGGCTGGCAGTGCGGGGAACAAAGTGGTTCTGTGAGGAGACAGAGAGAGGTCTGCACTAACCGCCAGCCACCCTGTCCTTGGGGCATTTACCCACTATGTGAGACCCTGGGTCAAGTCCCTGTGATGGGACTGAAAACTGAAATTAGATTTTCTGGGTCCGATGTATTTTAGCCATCACCTATTCCTACTCTCCTGTTCTCCATCTAACCAGACATGGCATTTTCAACCACAAAACACTCTCCTGGTAAGATCTGAGCCACTGAAAATACATTCCCGTGAAAAAAATCAATTTTGACAAACTGGAATTTTATCATGTACATAATGTTGAGATTTAACCAAGCTCTATACAGCTTAGGAATTCTGGCTGAAACTATGAAGTCTGTCCATGTAAATCACTTGACCTTTCCGTCTCCATCTTAACACAATTCGGAAGGGCAGTGGCATCTGGCCGCCAAGCAGAAAACAGCTGCAGTGACTGCTGTCCTCTTGATGGGAAGCCACCTTCCCCCAAAACTCCTGCTCTGGAGGAACAGCCTTGCTTAAGAAAGGAGGAATGGGTGGGATGGGTGAAGCTGCCTCATGCCAAATCACTGATTTCTTAAGGCTGCTCAGGAAATCTCATGACTGGGGTAATAGGGAAGTTCAAAAAGGACAGCTGAAACTCCCAACTGTACTTTTACTAGCTCAAGCTAAGGCAAGCTGCTGTAAGAAAAGCAGGCAAATACTGAGTATGACCAAGAAACCTTAAGCAAATGAGGAGCTTCATTAACTGCACTGAGGATTTTATTTTCACTCCTGGGAGAACTGTGCATTTTTTAAAGTAAAGAATACTTTACTCTTTCAGTAAAAGTACCTTAAACTCTGAGCAAAATCTTTACATATCGTCGACATCTGGGATAATATTTAAACTCTCAGAAGGTATTTACTTCAAGTCCATTCTTTCAGGGGCCAGCTGTGTTCCAGAGCATCCCCGTGAGGGCGATTCTGCCTGTCTTACAGCTAACAAAACTGCAACGAGGGTGGCTGTTGATGCTATTGAGAGGCAAATTCACCAGCGAAGTATCAGGGCTGTGAGTGTAAAATTAGTGGAGTATAAAACTAATGAGTAAGAATGCCTTCGGCCACTAGATGGGGTATAGATTCTGCTATTTAATAAGTCTTAGTTGTTAAAATAAAAGATACTGAGAGCTGTTGAAGAGCTCAGATCTAATTATAACTCAGTTTGGCCCTCTTGGCATAAGCCAGATCAAACTCAGTTAAATGAGCTGTTGGCAAACCCTCCCAAACAGCTGTTTAAACTCTGCTTTTAGCATGTTAACCCAGAGCCCAAGTCAGAACATCCCTCACTAGAATTAGGCTATCTCTGCTTTTCATTACGCTACAGAGATATGCTTGCTTGTGCTCCTTCTCCTCTGCCAAACATATTTTATGTTCTGGCTGCAAAAAGGAGCAATTATGTAGAAGGGACAATAAGAACTCAAGTGTGGCACAACCTTTTCACCTTCCTTTGATCTTACTTTCACACCAGAACAAAATCACTCTTTCTTGACAGGATAAATTATTGACAGCGTTAATGAAGGCGTCTTGTCTTAGAAGAGTGCTGCAAGGTGGAGACACTTCTCTGAAATCTTCCGTTAGGTTGGTGCAAGGGAGGGAGAACAGGGAGTAACAAGAAAGAAGATGGGCACTGTAACTGAAGTTGCTCTGAACTCAGGGCATTTTATTATTTAATCTAGCCTATTGTTTTTATATATGAGCAATGACAAGCTGCTCCAAGCACTATCCTTCAGCCACAGGGCAGTTGCTCTATAGAGAGCAATGATCCAAGGATCATTTCTTATTTGTGCAGGCAGAAGCCACAAGTGCCCACAAGCATGTGTAAGAGGATGAAGAAGAGGACTTCCAGTGGCTGTTATTAGGTATCTGATCAGAACCTTAGGCATCCCGGCCCAGCGATCAATTTGCAGGCCAGAGAGCTACTGTCAAGAGTAACAGTTCTCTCAATTACTGCTATCTACATTTGCTCTTCAGTGTAGGGTCAAGCCCTTCATAAAATTTTTGCTGGTGGATGTTGCTTAAATTTGATGTCTACATTCTACCTCTCTCCTAGGTCGATGCCCTTGGTGAGTTTAGTAACAGATTCTTAAGGCAACGCTGTACTTCCCTTCTTATTGTGAGATACGTCGATCACTTCTGGTCCGAGTGTCTGTCAGGGATGAACCTGCTGCCATTGCGTTAAATGACAGCAGAACAGTCAGGCTGGAGCGCAGCAAAGGCACAGGGGCTGGGCAAGATGCGTCCCCCTTGCTGCCTCACAGCGCACAGGCGGCCTCAGGCCTGCGGAGCCCAGCAGTGCCGGAGTGCGAAGCCCGGGCTGTCCGGGTCGTACCGCAAGCTGCCTCACAGAATTATCACACAGAATCTTCCCCACGATTAAAAATAAACCCTCGTGATCTCAGCCTTCCTCTGCCTATTCCGGGCACTGCGGTGAGGCCTCCCGTCTTCGTTTACTCCTCACCAACGGTAACGCTTCACACACACGGCCTGCCGGCGGTGCTCCTCCGGCACGGGAGGGAAGGGCAGGCCGCTCCCGCTTCCCCGCGGGCTCCCGGAGGGTGTGCGGGTACACCTCGCTTGCCGGGCCCCGCCGGTGCCCGAGCTGCCGCCGCAGAAGCAGCGCGGCGGGCGCCGGGGCAGCCGCCAGCCCGCCCGCCCGCCGCCGCGCCCGGCCCGGCCCGGCCCGGCGCCTCGGGGCCTGCGGCTAACCCTCGGCGGCGCCGCCGCTGGCGCGCGCGGGCAGCGCGCCCGGGGATTGGCGGATGGGCGGCCAGCACCGCCCTCTCGCGAGACTCCCGCGCGCACGCAGCTCCCCCCGCCCCAGGCGCCGGGCGCAGCCGGGACGTGACGTGTGGCGCCGTGCGGGCGGACGGGCGCGGCGCTACCGGCAGCGCGCGCTGCGGGCGAGGCGTTTCCCCCCCCCGCGGGGCGGCGGCTAACGGACCGCGGGGCGCGCGCCCGCCCGCCGCGCCGGGAGGCGGCGGCGACAGCAGCAGGAGCAGAGCGGGGCGGCCGCGTCCCCCGTGCCCCCCGCGCCCCCCGCCCCCGAGGCGGCCCGCCCGGGCCCGCGGAGCGATGATGGCCGCGGCGGCCGACCTGGAGTCCTCGCTGGAGCTGAGCCTGACGGGCAGCGGCGCGCTCCCCGGCGCGCTGCCCCCCGCCCGCTCCCGCATCTTCAAGATAATCGTCATCGGGGACTCCAACGTGGGCAAGACGTGCCTCACCTACCGCTTCTGCGCCGGCCGCTTCCCGCAGCGCACCGAGGCCACCATCGGCGTGGACTTCCGCGAGCGGGCCGTCACCATCGACGGCGAGCGCATCAAGGTACCGCCGGGCCGGGGCGGGCGGGGGGCCCTGCGAGCCGCGGTGGGGCGGCCGCCGTCGGGAGCGCGGCCCGGTGCCGGCCGCCGGGGGCCCTGCCCGCCGCACGGGGCGGGGGCGGCGGGGGCGCCCCACGGGCCCGCTCGGCACGGGCCTGGCCGCGCTCCCGCACCCGCCGCCCGGTGCGGGTGGGTCACGTCTCGGCTGGGTCTGCTCCACAGTTCTGCTTAAAGCTGGTTTTGCCTTGCTGCTGGTAAAAACCCGCATCCCAATCACGTTTCCGTGACGATGAAGAATTCCTCCCGTAGGCCACACCGTTGCACGGCTGCTGGCAGGGGTTAATCAATAATTTCTTCTTAAAACGGGGAATCGCTTACGTACCGGTGTGTCAGTGTTGGCTGTGCCTGGTGTGAGCACCTTGTTGCCTCCCAGAAATCCTGCTTCCGTGTTTATCACAGACCACGTTTTTTATATGCCTCAACCTTCAAGTCCAAAGCTCTGCAGGTGCCACGGTTTGTGCACGTTTTGCTTTTAAAACGTCAGGTTAAGAAACTGAACGTTTTTCGGGAGTGCACTGCTGCAGCAGTGATAGCAGTGTGTTACAACTTTTAATTATTTCTTTTTAGGACTCTGTTAAGCTTGTGGCACGTTTAGGCAAAAGCGGTGCAGCACTGGACAGTGACAGGTTGGATACCAAGCTCACATTTCACCGTTGGCTTTTACTCCTGATTACAGGTTTACCTAACACCTAGTCTTACAAAACTAAATTCAGTGAAAAACTGGATGGGAGTTAAAAATGCTCTTTTACCTTTTTTGCATTGTAAGGCAAATCTTAAAAGTATTTAAAATATACCTGGGCTGCTTGGTAGACACATAAATGCTAGTGGTGATTCTAACAGTCATTTGCAGATCAGACTGCTAGCTATTTGCAAATGCAGTTTATTTACTAGGAGTAACACGGTTTTAAACAGAATCCCATTCTGCTTCTGTATTGAGGCTTGTTTCTATGGGCAAAGTTTAATAATGCGTAGAAAAAGGGAGTAACAGTAGTCTTGGAGTTGTACTTCTGCATTTACTGCCAGGCCTTGTAATTACAGCTTACAGTCACGTAGCTGAAAGCTGTAGTTTTTCCTTGCTTACCGATTCAAGAAATCGCAGAGGGCCTGTGAGTCCATTTACTTTCCTTCTCTTGTGGTTTTTCCACCTCTTATCCTTCTTTTTAACTAAAAAAAGAAAAATGAGACGGTGTTTGCTACTCCTTTTCTTCATAGAACCATTGAGTAGCGCTTCTTTGGCTGATAGCTGAGATTCTGTACTCCCAGTTCTGTTGGTGTCTATGATGGAGGAGAGGGCCTCCTGAGGGATATCTTCTTGTCAGCACCATCTGGCATTTTCGCCACCTCTGGGTTATGCCCAGCCTTTGTTGGAGAGAAATGAAGAAGAATATAACCTAACCCGTGGTTCCGAGATGCTTCACATAGGTTATTGTGCCATTTTGTTACGTATGTTGTCCTAGGTTGTTTTGCTGCATTCTTGAGAATATTACCTGTTGAATATACCAGTTCTGGTTGAGCGAGGCAGACAACTGAAGGAGGCTTTTTTGAGACACATTGTTGTGTGGGAGGTTCTGTTTTGGCTTTAAAAGGGATAAACTTTATGGTTAGGACTCTAGCTTTTACAGGGATGCTATGTGATGTCAAGTATGCACAATTTTGGGGTTTTTTGCCACCTCCTCTCACTCATCTTCACCTTTCTCGCTGCTCGTAGCAGTCAGCTCCAGCAACACCTGTTGACCCAGGAAAGAGAGAACCTCAGATGGACAGAGTTACTGCTGTTCTTGCTGTGCCCTGAAGGGAATTTTTCTTCTTGTGCTGAAGGAGATTATAAAATAGCATCTTCTCTTTCTTTCCTCTCCCTTCCCCCAGCCAGCTGGATGGTCATTCTTGTGCTGCTACAGTACTGAGTGTTTCCCTCACAGCTGGAAAAATGCTGTGTCACTGGCAGGAACACAAGCATAGCTCTTCTAGCCGGGGGTCTCCCACACAGGAATTGTGTAGAATTCCAAGACACAGGGACAGGTGTATTCCTTTGCAGCTTGTACAGCTTTGTATGAAACACTGATACCTAGATGTCATGAATAAATGAAATTTTTCAGCAAACAAATTTTTGGCATTCTAAATTTTCCGCTTCCTAAATTGATTTAACCATTGAAAAATCGAAGAAAACAGTGATGTCACTCTTTACTGACCTACATTAAAAGCACAGAGGATGCAAATGAAATTCAAAGCAGGAAGCCCAAACGTCGTCATCTATACCTTCGAGCTCTTGCAGTTTTTCTCCCACATCTTGTAAAAGGAGACACAGTTTACCATTTTGTCTTTATAAAGGACAGTTATGTTTTTACCAGCATGTTCTAAACCAAGCATGCTAACAGAGCCCTGGTTTAGAAAATCGCCTTTCTGGATCCACAAAAAGGAGTCAGAAGGTGGGAGGTGATAGCTGAGTCAATATATTCAAGTACCATTTATCTTGCCTAGGGAGTGTGACAAAGTGTTTCTATCCCCAGTTCTATTAGCTTAATTATGCTGTTAAACCAAATTTTCAAATCACGTATTTTACAGTGATATTACTAAAAAAAAAAAAGTGCTCCCTCGAAGATGGACAGTGTTGAACTAATAATGAAACGGTAATCTTAATGTTAATTCATCAATGCACATCTCTTAATGTGAACAGTTTCAGTGTTGTTTTTCAGTAGAGGAAATGTTTTTTGCAGGGCCTGAAAAGGAATGGTGTCTTCAAGTTCACCTGGTAAGAGGAAGAAAGAGACTTCTAAACTGAGATTTTCAGTCTTGGGGAAGGATTTGCCTCTCAGTGCAAATTATTCCATGCCAAGAATATCAACATTTTTAATTTGAGATAATACCCTTCAAGCTTGAAAGTGGCATGTAAATAAAGTTTATGAGGAACTGTAGTTTAAGCTTAACTTGGAAGGTATATAAACCTTTAATTTAATTTCCCCTTTTCTACCCAGGGCTGGCAATACACTTGCGGATCTGTGCTTGACTGAAGCTTGACTGATTTCTGCTCTGTGAATGAGTTGGGGAGAGAAGTGTAAGCTCACAGCTGCCTGTGAAAATGAGCACCCTCTTTAAATTAATTTGATACAGCATTTTCCAAGAGTACCTGTAGTGATTCCTTAACATTATGTTGTCTGAACATAAGGATTACTTCAGTCCGTGCTTCTTTCTTCTCTCTTTTAGTTTGTGAAATTCCAAATTGGTGACAATTTTCTGAGTCTCCTGACTTTGTAATGTTTTATAAGTGAATAGAATTAGAAGTATCTCTCATCAGGGTAGGTGAATGAATCTTAACCAAACTTAGGTACCTATGTAACTCCCTTAACAGACCACGGAGATGCAGTCAATTGTGTTTGGAGTGTAAAAAGTGGGTACTCGCTCTAAAATGAGATGGATTGCAACTGACTGCTGTTTTCTGCAATCAGAGGCTAGGGCAACTTGCCTTGCTTTTCTTAATAATCTTAATGATCCTTTTAGAAGCACTTAGATATTTGTAAGTCTGTGGATCAGAAGCTGCCGATAACTGGACTAGACTACGGAAGCCAAGCTGTTCTGATGATCTCATGTAAATTCTCAGTTCCCCTGATGAAACCAGTAACTGGCATTTTCACGTGCTCCAGTCTGAGTTTTTCTTGACAATGGACGACCAGGGTTGAAGATAACATTGCAAAAAAAGTCACACCATCCTGAAAGATCACTTTTTTCCTTCACTCTATCACACTGCTGAATCATAATGTCCTGTGATTGACTACTGTATGGATCATCATCCGTTTTAATAGTTTCCAGACTGATGAATCCTGCACTTGTAGGAAAAAGTCTTTATTATTAGTCACTGTTATTGAGACTCTGCATCTGCTTCTATTCAGTTTTACCCTATTTCTGCTGTTCCAGCTTTCAAAAGGCTTTTATGTGATACTGTAATCCTCCTCTCTATCTGTGATGCATCTTTGCTTCTTGCTGTTGTAAATTTCCCTGGCACTTGGGCTTCTTTTTTTCTTTTTAATATCAAAGTCATTGGTAAAAATGGTAAACAAGGCAACTTTCAAGACACTTGCAATTTCTAAGTAAGTTTTACTGAAACGTTTGGATCAAAGGAATGCGGAACTATGGTAATGGCAGAACAGTTTCTTCAAGGGAAGACAGCAGCTGTACTTTTCATGAGAACAGATTGAATTTTAAATTTACCTTCATAATTTACAGAACATTTAATATTCCTTGAATTCTGAGTCTCAAGAAAAAAACTCCTTTCATTCTCAGGAAGGAAACGTTTCTTTCTGACATTTTCTGTTCAAAAGTTAAAAGCTGAAGGTACTAATCAAACTGCCTTAGCCCTCAGGGGTCAGCTGTACAGGCAGACAGGAGTCAGCTTTAACCCAAGACATCGAATGTTGACTTTCAGTATTAACAGCATCACTAAGGTGCGTGTGATAGAGCCACACGCTATTTCTGACAGTGTACAGTTAATCTGGCGTAGGTCAACTGGCTGTATATTACAGTCCCATGGCTCTTGGGGAGCAAGTTTGTTAAAATATCGCTGTGTCCATAAGTGCACAAATCTGTTGCATACTCTACGTGTCTGAGGACTCCAAGCTTCGATTATACCAAGGTGATTGATTCATTTAAAATTAGTTGTTGCTTGCATCTGCTTGTGCTTCAAGGCTTGTTTTGTTTTAATCTGAATCTGAAAAGTTTGGAAGCATTTAAGTTCTTCTGAATTTTTTTGTCCGTTACACTGACTAGGCTTCAAACAAGTATGTTCAGTCTATTTCGGACAGAATGGTCATACCTGGAAACATGTCAAGCTAACAGGAGGTTTATGCATTATTTTTTTCTTTTATTTTGCTTTCCTTTTATGGATGCTTTGATACTACAAACCACAGCACGATCCTAGTTTAAGCATTAAATAAGCTGAAGATAGGGGTTCATCACAGAAGGGTTTGATTCCAATAGATACACTGCAGAGAAAGATTTTTGTCCTGTTTTTGTTGTTGGTGGTGTTACTCGTGCATGATTTTATTTCTTCCTATTTCCATGTAGTACCACAATAGGTAGTTAACTTCATGGTAAGAACAAAACTTTGGAGAAGATGATGTTACTTTTGGCAATAAAAAAAAAAAATCATGTCAGCCAAGAGTTGTGCTTTGAAATACCTGTTGTTTTTCCAAATAAAAGTGCTGTTGCCAAGACTTTCAGGGTTTGTTTTTGTAAAAATCTTACAAAATACATGCTCCAGTAAACTTCCAGAAATTCATATTTCTAATCAAGTTGCATCATCATTTCTTCCTGGCTTCAGTTGTGAGCAGCTTTGAAAGCAAAAGTGCAACAGTTTTCTTCAGCACAAACTTTTCAGTATGATTAATTCAGAAGAGTGGATTTCTGTGATCGTGTGACTACCCTAGCTACAGGTCATTTTCCAGCATGACTAATGAAACTTTTTTTTTTCTCTTGTTGTCTTTCCCTTTTCAGATCCAGCTATGGGACACAGCAGGCCAGGAGCGCTTCAGAAAGAGCATGGTGCAGCACTATTACAGGAATGTACATGCTGTTGTGTTTGTATATGATATGACAAACATTGCCAGTTTTCACAGTCTGCCGTCATGGATAGAGGAATGCAAACAACACCTTCTTGCCAACGATATACCACGGATTCTTGTTGGAAATAAGTGTGACCTGAGAAGTGCTATTCAGGTGCCGACGGACTTGGCCCAGAAGTTTGCTGATACTCACAGTATGCCATTATTTGAAACCTCTGCCAAAAACCCCAATGACAATGACCACGTGGAGGCCATATTTATGACACTGGCTCACAAGCTTAAAAGTCACAAGCCATTAATGCTTAGTCAACCCCCAGATCGCGATGAAATACATATAAAGCCTGAACCAAAACCTGCCATGACCTGCTGGTGTTAAATCATACTATTATCGGCTGTCGTCTTGTCTTGTCTGCAAATACTTCAAAATTATGATCTTGGCAAAGTTCCAGGTTTTGGTAGCAATTGTAGTGAATCTCTTTTGGCACTTTAATGTGTTTTGGTTTTTTTTTTTTTTTTTCTGGTGTAGATGTGCCCATCCCATGTTCTTGCACTTTGTAATTGTTCTTTCTGAAGTGTCACTATAAATATACAGAAAAGTAAACTCTCAAGTGAAGTTTTGACAAAGCAATTCTACTTGAGATCTTGCTGCCCGAGATAGTTTTCATCACTTGTGGTAAGGTTATAAATAGTAAGCCAGTTTACTTACATTTTTGATTGCTACTTGCATTGAAATAGTGTAGGGGAGAAAGTGTTTTGTGACAGCCAGGTAGCTCGATGCTTTTGCATCAGCAAGTGGAGAGATTTTTAGCATATGAAGGAATATTCAGTGATTGCTACCAAATTGTTAAGCAAATACCGTTATAATTAAAAAAACCCCCATCAACAAAACCCAGGACTGTCAGATAAATTTTGGGCTGTCAGTGTAGGTGCAAACTGCTAGCTTTTAGCCTGTCATTCCACTGTAAACTTTGTCCGTTTCTTCATGACTATGGTAAGAGAATTGACAAACTTGTCCCTACCTCTAGACCACTTAAAACTTCCTTACTTTTTCATAATTATTACATAAAACTAAACTATGCATACCTTCTTACAGAAAGTACTGTCGCACAGGCTTTGGGGTAAATTTGGGACTGTAACTGTCCATAACTTCTCTGACCTTACTAAAACTTCAATGAGGATTTGTTTCTAAAGATGCTGTGTTTGAGTTGAGTGTCCCAGGGTAAGTAAAAACACGTAAGTAAATAGAAAATAGAGTGAAGTTGGCAGAAGCATACTGGTTTTCAAAGACAGGGTTTCAGAGGATTTTAGTGATGATAAATGCTTCTGAAATAGCTTGGAAAAAGCTTTTTACAGCCAACTTGGTAACATATTTTAGGGATGGAAATACTTAGGACGAATGTTAGGGGTATGGGACTTCCTTAAAATACTTCCGAAGACAGAATGAATTCGATCTTGAAATATGGAGAAGATCTGCTAAATACATAATTTATTACAGATTTTTGAGCTAAAGCATGCTTGTGTAATGTCATGGCTGTATGTGAGGCATCCTTGGCATTACTAATGTGAGTTAGTAACGTGTTTGGTCAGAGGCGGGAAATTACTCCTCTAGAACCATCTTCCTCTGTGTTCTCAGAACTGCAGCCGTTTATTTCAGTTCTGTCTGAAGGTCAAGTTTCATAATAAAAATGGTGCTAGGTTGCACATAATTACATAAAGCAAAATGTAAGCTGCAGAATGCAATCTACAACTTCATGTGCCACGTCAAACAATGTTTTGTGACTTATTTTTTGAAGGGATTGAAATAATGAAGAATTGCAATGTGCAGTGTGCTACGCTGACTGGAAACTAAACAGAAGGGCTAGTTCAGAAGCTGCCACCCTAGTGATCACATTAGAAACAAATTACTGAAACAAGGTAACTAATAGTATTTAAACTATTACAATTAATAAGATGTAATTCTATTGCAGGTTGTACTGACAAAAGAAAAATGCATTGACTTTTTTTGAGATGTAGAAAGAGCATTCAGTTTCGTCTAATATGATTAAGTTATTTAAAAAGAATCTAAACAAAATATAATATTTTTTTTTCCTGTATAAAGCTGCTACAGCCATGACAGTAATTTTGTTTAGGAAACATTTGTAAAAGGGAACTTTTGTATTCATTCTAAACATTACATGACTAGAATTTGGTTTATAGTCCTTTCAGCAACAATCAGCTTTTAACACTAGTGTCCTTAATGTTTTTTTAAGAAAAGGATTGATCTTAAATTTATGTGTATACTATTGTAAATAAATATGGTTTACAGTCCTCTTGGACAATTTGTTTTTCACTCATGTCCTTAGTCCTTCTCCTTCAAAAGGATCCATCTTAACTGTTTGTATAATAATTATCAGCAAATGTTCTTTTTTTTTTTTTATTAAAAAAACAGAATGAAGAATTCTAAAGTCAGTCAGTCAGGTTGGGGGTTGAGGTAAGGAAATTATGTCGCTCCAGTGCCAACATTTGCAAACCTGTTAAGCTTTGAGTTACTCACAACCTGTAAATAAGGGCCCTCGTCATGAAAATTGTGTGGAAACAATGTTTAAGTATGTAATTTCATCTTCAGCACAAAGCATGTTTTAATGGTTCTGCCATAAAGGTAATGTGGTCATTAATGCAGGATTCAGTATGCTTCCTGGCTTTCAGTGGTAATGTTCTGTCCACAAAATGGATGTTAAAATTACTGAATACTTTATATATGTATTTTCACTTTAACAAATTGTAAAGTTGGGTGATTTTGTATGTGTCGGGGGGGAGGGCAAGACACAATCCCAGAAACCTAATAAACTGGCTGTGCCACAAACTGTCATCGCTTGTTTTCAATAATTATACTAGGGATGATTGTATAATATCTTATGGTAAAATCTGTTAAAAAAAGTAAGGGAGAAGAAAAGATTTTCTAGTTTCTGCATGTGTGGGTGACAGTTTTGTGAAAGACTGTCACAATACTTGGACTGCTGTCAGTGCTTTGCTGGGATGGCGCTCAGTTGTTTTGAAGCATCTGAAGCACCCACCTGATGATTCAGAGGCATGTTCAGAATTTACTTCAGATCTAGAATGGGAAGTGATACAACAGTTACAAAACGAGGAGTTGCTGACCCTTGAATGTATGTCAAGACATTAAAGGAGTCTTCTCTGTTACTCTTTTAGTTTCCCCTCATGTTGAGAAATAGAAGTTGACTTGTATGTGAAGTTAAGAGCTTTTTTTGTTATCTCCGAAGTTGGTCTTGCAGGTTTCTGTATGTGTACACATGCACACATGTGTATACGTGCAGGCACGCACAGCAAGACTTCAATTCAATTAAGCTGGCTTTTTGGTAAATTTCATAGCCCTTTCCCCACAAAGAAACTCTTAAATAATTTGTGTAATATATTGTTTCACTACTGTCCTATTCATGCCCCTCTTCTGGTTCCACACCTAATAGTGTTTTAAAAACAAAAAGGTAAAACACCTTTTTGAGATGATTTGTGTCTTTAAGTATGATTACAGTCATCACTGCTCACACAGGCTGTTAATTTTACTGAATGATTAAAAGAATCTGTTGAATGCGTATACTGCGCGCTTTTTGGACCCTGGGAAGGACCAGAATGGCTCTCGGTAGGCTACCAACAGCACGTTGCAGTTGTGAGCACTTGTCCTAGATCAGCACGAGCTATTCCATCACACTGCTTGGGAAGAAAGCAACTTTCAACTTACTTACTTAGGAAGGCAAGAGACCAACATACAAACTCTAGATGTGTCCTAGTATCCATACTGTGCATTAGGGCTTTCTTGGTTTGGTTTTTTTTTTTTTTTTTGTCTCACGTCTTTGTCATGATGCTATAACTAAGCAGCATCAAAATACATGGGGGTTTTATGTGTACTGTTATCTCCCCAAAGCAAAACATTGCTGATCCAATAAAGGGTCTAAAAGCAGGTAGTCATTAAAGAATTTGAAACATGAAATAGCTCTACCCTTGTCACTTTTTCCAGCTTTATAAACCAGTAATTTTAAAAGACAGCTTTCCAGATGTAGTGAGAATAGAGGACCCCTGATGAAAGTAATAGCTTTCACTTTAATCTTACTGGCTTAATGATCTAAAAATCAGTTAAGCTCTGACTTTGCCGGGCGTAATGTGGGAGTCCATACAAGAATTAAGGTGGAGGCAGTCCTGCCTCCTGCTCCCTCTTGGCCCTTTACCAGGCTCATCTGTGGCTCACAGGTGCTTCCCACCTGCAGGCAGCAAAACTGGATGGCAGAAAAAACATCAGCAACTGGTATCCCTCAAACACCAGAGTTCTGCATAAAGACAAACCCGATCAGTGTAACACTTGCCTATGCCCCTGATCACTCTTGGATGAAAAACAGCTGTGTTTGTCTCCCATAACATTTGATCGTGGGCCGGGGCGGGGGGGGGGGGGGGGGGGGGGCGGGGAGCTGGTCATAGGCTCTCCTTACCTGATTCATCCTCTACCATGCAGCACAGTTGTCATCTTTAAATTGTAACCCTGCACTAACATTCATCTTTAAATTGTAACCCTGCACTAACATTTTCCCCCACTCATCAGCACCTTTCTGCTTTCATAAATTCATTGGAAGTCCCATTCCTCATCCGCTCTTGGTGAATACTTTCACTTCCACCTGAATATGTAGTTCTAATGGTCTTATTTTTTTTATTTTTACCCCCAGAGTTCTGCTTTCAAGGCCATTCACCGATGTTTCACAATATCTTGATTCCCAGACAAAAATTAGAGCCACATGTTGTCTTAAAGTAATAGTGATGTTACTTTTAAAATGGCACTTTGGGTTTCTGTGCAAATCAGTGCCAAGCTGACATGTAATCTTAGATCTGAAGTTGTAGATAGTGTTAGAAATTGGCATTATTCTAAGACTGACAAAACCCCCACTGTTTTAAGTTTGAGGTTTGGCGTTTTTTCCATACCTCTTCACCCTGGGTACCCGGCGGAGGCCTCTCATTCATCTGGCTGAACGGCGGTGTCAGCCGGAGCTGTGAAGTGACATTGAGAGGGAAAGAATTGCTGCTGGTTCCCAGTGACGTCCTGGGGCTCTGTACAGCCTCCCAGCTGCAAAACCAGCCTCGTGGAGGCTGACACCTATTGAAGCACTTGCTGAAGGCATCTCCTTGTAGTTCAGAAGATATTTCCAGAGCCCAAAGGCAGGCAGGCAAAGCTGCGAGCCATCCAGGGACACTCATGCAGGCACATAATCCCGCTCCATGCAGGTACTCTCACCGGGTATTGTTTTCTGCCTTTGCTGAATCACCCCTGGTCAATGCGCATCTGGAATGATACAATGCTTAGCTAATCGTTTAAAATGAATGAAAAGCAAATTTCCCAGCAATACCAATGATCATCTCAAGAAACTCATAATCCTCCCCCCATCCTGCTCTTCTCTTCCCTGAAAAGCAACCTGGAATTGATGTAAGTGACGGAGGCCTGGGAACCGAGGTACAGCAGTGATCATTGACCAGAGGCACAGCTTGTAGTTGCAACTAAGAGTGAGAACGTCAGACAAACTCTAAGGGTAGGCAGGCTGAGCAGTGCACACGCTGTTTGACTGTACCTTGGCATCAGCAGCAGCGCTCCAGGCTTGGGCTCTGCTCACCCCCGTGGAAAGGGCTGTTCAGTGCTTCTAGCAGCGACAGCAGCTTCACCGGCCCTCGGCTCAGAAAGCCACCCAGCAGACTGGCACACGGCATTTAACAAATGTGCCGCCCTCCCCCTCCTCCCCTTTTTTTTTGGTGATTTTTTGGGGGGAGGATAGCAAAACTTGCTACTCACTTGACCATCAGGTGTATAAGAGCTGGTAATGCCAGGATCAACCATTCTAAAAGAAGTAGCCTGTTCTCTCTTCCCTGAAATTAATTATAATGAGATTGGCTTTGAAATAAACGGGCCATCCTAAAAAAAAAAAAAAAGAAAAAAAAAAAAAAAGAGGCAAGGGGAAGCATGTTTGGGATTCTTGTCCACTTGCATCTTATTTTGAAACCTGCAGGGTACACTTGGGCCTCACAGTCTGTGTTTCCATTAAGAGGTGGAGTTTAGAAACAGACTTTTGCTTTTGCTTATATATTTTAAAACAACAACAACAAAATCCCCACCAGAACCTTCAGGTAGTTACATGTTCCCAGAGCATCAAGGAAAAGCACCTATATCTGACAACACCAAAGAGCCCAAGGGGCCTCTCTCTTCTTTTATCTGCTCATCATAATCCATCTTTCTGTACAGTCACTGCACATCAGGTCCTGGTTCAAACCAGCTCTATAGCACTGCAAAGAGTTTGCGGTGCAAGCTGGAAGCAGCAGCCCTGCCTCTGTGTTTGAGAGTAAAAGCAGTACATTAGATGACAGACAGATCTTAATTTTGGAAAATAACGGTGGGGTTGTTTTCTTTCTGCTTGTACTAATATTTTTCAGCAGGAGGTACACAGAGTGTCAAATTTAAAAAAAAGGATAAGCGTTGTCTTTCTAACAGTTTATAAGCTCCTTTTTAAATAGACTTCCTCTTTCAGATGCCATCAAATCCCTGGAAAAGAGGTGTGTTGCATAGACATAGCCATAAGCATCCAAAAATCACAACAACACAGTGCCGACAGAGCTGTGTGATTACAACTGATATTTTCCATACACACATACATGCACACACACATGCAGGCACACACAGAGGTGTTAAATACAAAGAGACAACTAGTGTAAATGTGAGCGTACAAAAAGTCATAAGACTGTGATCTTAGCAAAGTACTTCCTTTTTTTTCCCCCTTTTTTTAGATTTTTTACTGTTTACATTGCCCCTTTGGAAAGGTCACAGGCAGGAAAACAGCTCTGTTGTGAGGCAATATGGTAAACCCCCTGTTAATGAATATTTTTAGCTATTTACTTTTGAAAACACCATTCTGTGCATCTAAATCCCATGTCATAAAGTAGAGGCCGTGTTCGAAGGCCATTTCTCCTCTCCCATGGCTAAGTGGTTGTCACTTGGAGTGCAGACCCCTAGAGCTGGAAAGGCTTTCCTTCAGCTCGCTTATTTCCCCCCCTCCCTGTGTGGCAGCAGGCTAACACTGGGATGCTGGGAATGTGCAGGCTGCTGAATGCATTTAAAAACCCCATCTTCAACAGTCAGCAACGGGGGAAAAAAAAAAATAATCAACCAAAGCTTAGCGCCACTGAGTGAAGCTGTCAGAAGACAAGTTTAAGCAAAATTGTGTTTTGTCTTTTATGTGACAGTTAAACTGGAAGTCCTGGCCCTGGGATGGTCGGACTGCTAGAATTTTCTGAAGGTTTAAGAAGAAAACCCTATACACATTAATGGAAGAGAATTTCTTTCTGCATCTGACTCCACGGGTGGGAGGTGGGGGGTTCCAAGCTACAAGTAGTTGGTGGTGGAGTAGGGCAGCATGTTATGTGCTGACCCTCCACTGACACTCGTTCCTAAGCATTTGGGGTTGGGGACTTTTTTTTTAGCTTTTGGCCAGTAAAGCCTGGTTGGCTGTGTCTCCCAGCCCCTGCCCACCCAGGGGACACCCCTCAAGCCCTGCCTCACCTGCCCGTGCTTCTCCCGGCAAGGCTGATGCCCTCCCCAGGGCTGAGGCAGGCAGGCTCGGCTTTGGGGCTGCTGCAGAACGGTTGAGGTACTTTTATGTAAAAGCCTGGCCACCCCCACCCCCCTCACAGCCACCCCTGGGCAGGAAAACGCACAGCCCTCAGGGGTGCTGAGGGGCTGCTGTTCTTGTCCTGTGCAGTCCTCTGTCCCCTGGTGCTTTGCTTAGACCAGGAAGGGTCTAATGAGAATGAGAAAAAGATTAAACTGACCCTAAAATACATGAAACAGCTATGCCATTTACTTCAAGATATTTTTAACCCACTCATAAATCAGAGGCAATGAAGGGCTCCTGGCTTCAGCAACTAAAGATTCAGCTGCGGATAAAAAAAACCCATTTGCTAATCAGAGGGGGTTTTCAAGTTCCTGCATATGATTATTCATCCTCATCACTACCATGAAGTACTAACCTCAATACTGAGCTAATGTCTGAGTCACTGTGATGCTGCCGTTAAAAAGCACAATCCTGGCAGCCCCTGAGCGGCTTCTGAGGCTTGGGCTGGTGCTGTTCGCAAATTGCATCTGAAGGGAAATCATTCAATTAAAAAGTTTCAGCTTTCATTAAATAGGTGTATTTCATTTTTATGCATGGCGATAGATAACAACATATAAAAGAGATGCATTCCGTAGGTATAAAACAATGATCAGAAAATACGTCTATTCACATATCTATATTAAGGCCACCATAAGCATGCATGCTTTGGCATCATAATGCAGTGTCGTACAGAATTACAACTTTTTGTTACAGCGGTGAGGTGACCCTGTGGTACGTGGCACTTGTGGGAATCTGGTGCCAGCATTTGCTTTAAAGCTCCAGCTCTTGGGCTTTATGGGTGAGGGGCTGTTTGATGTAGCAAATACTTGGGTCAGTCAGAGCTGCCAGGCTGCTTGCGCAGGGCAAAACAAGAGGCACACAGGTGACTCCTATGAGATACCGTTAGGGCAGAGAAAGCTGTAACCCTAAATCAGTCTCATGATTATGGGGCGGGGGGCAAGGGATTAACAATATTTGCATACTCCGTTTCAGTATAAACACTATACATACAGCAACATATACTGATTTCTAAAAAGTGTGATGAGTGTATTTGAAAACATGTAGCGGACAGAAGTCAGAAGGTGAAACACAATATATAAGCCAAAAAAATTTTGTTTTTTAAAGTAAGATGACATATAAATAGCATATCAGTTAGAGAGTACACACATGTTCCTGGCAGAACCAAAGCTGCAACAACAACAAAAAAAAAGACATTACTGCAGCAGCCCAAAACGTGCAAGTGAAACCGTGTACCTTTATAGTTAGATTGAGCCAAAGATGTGCAGAATAAAGCAGTTGCTACCTCTACGGAAAAGCTGCTCGGGAAGGCTGAGAAATGCCGTTTGCTATGGCAGGCTTCCCCTCCTCAAGTTAAAGCCCAAGAACTTTTCCCCATACTCACACGCTGTTAGTTACCATGTGTACCTGGAGCCTGCAAACTGCCTTAGGGGTGAGGGCCAGAGAGACTAAACACACATACCGGTAGCAAGCAGTGTCCAGCGCATGCCGTATCAGTCTGAAACCATTTCTGTTACCCAACAAGGCTGAGAAAAAAAGCAAAATGTTCCTGTCAGACAGGGTGATGTAAGTGTTGTATTACAGGACTGGAAGTGAAGTTACAAAAAAACCCGCAAACCAACAAAAACCCAAAAACTACCTGAAACAGTTCTCTGATCCTCCCAGTGATCCAGACCCCTCCTCTTCCCCTCGTCCCTCGGCACTTTCTAGCCCTTTCTGGTGGGAAACAGTTTCAGTAAATACTTTGCCCTTAGTTGAATGTTAACTCACAGAACCAGCTTCCCTGATTAACTTTCTGATTAAGGCCTGCGATTAACTGGCCACTGCTAATGGAGAGGCTGGCAGCCCAGCCCTGGCTTCTGTAGCCTGGGGATTTTGTGTGCCAGGGAATAGGGAAACGTTTGGCTAAGCTTACTCAAAATAGCAAACCGCTTTTGGACCTAAATGCCTCATCTTGGCCTTAATACAAATAATGTCTACGCAAGGTGAGCACGGAGTGTTTGGTGTTTGTGTAATTTTGTCATGCAGGAATGCATAACTGGGGTCCTTAATCTATGCAAAAGCAAGGGGCTGGTGTCCTGCCTGCAGGCTGCTCAGGTTAGATTGCCAGTTTCTCATACACCCAAGAAAAGCGCTGGATGTTTGACGTCCAGGAGATTTGAGGCACGTTTGCATTATTCATCTTCAAAATGCTAAGTTATTTCCATTTCCTAGCGGTGAAGCATAAGGTACCTGTGGCTAAGGGGCAGCACCCACGGGTGCAGGGTGTTTGGGTGCAGAACAAGCTCTGGGCTCAGGTGGAACCTGGAATTTCTATTTTTTTTCCCCTGGGCGTTGCTTGCCTTATTCTACAGGCACCATGCTGAGATGCAACCGCTGCTACACCCACCCCTCGACACAGACTGCCACCACGTCATGCATGACCATACCTCCCTCCAGCAGCCACCGGCCTTTGCCCATCCCAAAGGGGAAATCTTGCAGTGCCAGGAAGGAACAGGGAAGTCGGCTCAGTTCTTGGGATCTTGCCAGTGAGGAGAAGTCTGTGGGGAACAAAGAACAAGGCTATTTCTTCTGGAGGCACTATGGATGTGTGTTTGCATAATAAATAAAAATCCATCCAACTTCCACGAGTGAAAGCTGGGGGTGACGCAAACCATGAAACATCCCCAGAGATACGGGCAGGCTCTGGGAAGGCACCGTACGCAGCACGCAGAACGGGCCACTAAATATAGCAATGGAAGCTGCAATCAGGAATATATTCTCTGCAATGCTAACCCATTAGAGGGAGTGTCGCTGAACTGGTATGCAGTTTCCACCGATTTCCATATTGCAGCTGTTTCTTCTCTAGAAACTCTCCTTTTGTAGAAAGAACTGTTGAAATTGTGGGTCCGTAAGTGATCTTAGTCACACCACTGGAAGGCCTATAAAAAGAAGTAAGGGCCATCAAGGGCTTTATAGCTGCTGCTGGATCAATGACATACATTTTTATTTAGAAGTAGCATAGAGCATACTTCTCTTTTACACGCTTACTTCAGTATCTGCTGCTAAGGCTGCTTCACAGCCAAAGGAGTGCCGGCCGTGCTGGCAGGGGGCTGCCCGTCACTAAGTGTCCCTGATGGAGAACTCAAAGCTGGCCGGGAGAAAGGGGTTGGGTTCTTGGCTTGTTCCTCACAGCTGTGCCAACAGGACCTGGCCTGCACCAGCTGTGGTCACACACGCCCTGCAGGACAGCTGAGGATCTTCTACCCTCACCTCAGCAGTTATCCTTCTGGGACAATGGAAACAGTCCTGCTTTCAGACAAAAGACTAGTAACATATAGGACAGAATCATAAAATCATTTAGGTTGAAAAAGAGTTCTGAGACCATCAAGTCCAACCGTTAACCCAGGACGGCCACGTCCACTGCTAAAGCGCGTTCTCTGCACAGCTGCAAGAGCAGCTGACTGCTCTGTCCAACCAGCAGACAAAGGCTGTGGACTTCTACTGGGTACGTGCCACCTCCGGCTGCAGTGACTAGTACAGGGTAGCACTTCTGGATGGGACCATTCCCTCCCCCCGGAGCCCATGCAGTGGCTGAGCCGTGCACTTTGTGGCCGAGCAGGGCATTTCAGCAACAAGCTACTTCTAGAAATTTTCTCCTTTCAAAAGCAGAAACTGTTTTAGACTAAAGGAGAAGCAAGCCACACTGCTTTTAGCTATTAGTAATCACAATAACCTCTCAGGGAGTCTTACTTTCTTTTAGCGTACAAGAACAGCCATTAATGTTAATCAAGGAGAAAAACTCCAGCATTTAATTGCAGTCTGTTTGGAGTTACGCTAGAAGTATCTGAGGATAAAGCAGTCACGTTCAGTGTTTTGGTGCTTGCTGACAGGCATTACACCAGAGAAAAAGAAATAGCATCACTTCTCCAATTACAATGTTTGATATTCACTTTAATACAGCAATTCAAATATTGATACCTGCAAATGGGCATCCACAGTGACATCAACTGTGTTTTGGCTGGTGTAGGCAAATGCATGAAGGTATCTGGAGCCAAAGCCAGAAAGATTTTGGCTACCATGGCGCACAGTCAGCGTACCGGTTGCTGGAGTAGGACCTGCAGCCCTGAGCTGAACTGCTGGCCTGAGCACCGAGGGCTGGATGGGTGCAGCTCCTCCGGCCAAAGCGCGGCAGCAGGGGAAGCAGTGTGTGACTGGGGGAGGGCTGCGGAGGGAGCACGGTGGTTAGGGCCGCTCTCCTGATCCCAGTACCTGTCTTCATAATTCCAGCCATTGATAATCTCAGTGGGTAATATCAGTAACCGAGACGCTTGGTAAGCATCTTACGTACAAAGGGGTGCCAGAGACCACTAGGACTTCCTCAGCACGCAGCTTAGGACGTTTTTCTGTTTGAGACGACAATAAAAGGTATACATCATCTTCAAATATAAACTTCAAAATCTGAAGATATAGTGTCCTAGGAGTTTTACAAATAATTTAATAGAAACCAACTGTCCGTCTCTGCACCACACCAACCCCAAGAGACTACGAAGTTGGACAGGATTTGCTAATTTGCATATGCCAGGATTAATTGCACATCATAATGCTCATTTTTGATAATGTAGCTGTGGCAAGCTGTTTTGGAACCAAGGGCATTTTAAGTGCATGTGTGATAAGCATGGACTCAGAGGACTGCCTGGCATTTTGTCTCTATAGCACTTTCATCAGGTGAAGGTCTTCATTTAGGTGTCAGAGTCCCTTTACTAGTGTTACAAAAAAGACTTCCCTCTCTAGAAAAAAAAAAAAAAAAAAAATCAAGAAAAAATTAATTCCCTCTTCTCTTGGGAATGGGAAAGGCACCTTATATACTGCAATAAAATAAACCTTATCTAAGATCATTCCTGGAGTTACATGCCTCGTGGTGGGCATGACTTATCCTACTACTCACAGCACTTTCTCAAGACGGGAACTTACTTTCCAAGCCCTGTTCAAATGAACGTGCTGTGTCAATCTACATCATGGGATAAGTAATCTACCACTTCATGCTCAGGGCCTACAGGCAAGATGATCACTTGACAGACACCACTAAGCCTGCCTGAAAGTGAATCATAAAGTACATACAGGAATTTTATGCACCTCAGGAGATGAAGGGAGCTGACTGGAAGCTGTATCCTTGGTCTAGAGAATCAAGAGGTCCTCTAGAGAACGCCCAGCAGAGGACCTTGGTCTAGATCTGTAATAAATTTGAGCAGAATGGGCCCCCAAATAAGCATTTTTTAAAACTAAACTGTTAAACTTTCAACTGCCAAGTCAAAATAGAAAAACCTGAATTGAATTCAGAGTATCAAGGTTACTCTGTAAGAGGAGCTACTGCAATTCCAGTTCCTGCCACGCTCTAGCATTACACTTCAGCACTAAAACTAATTGTACCGACACATGTACACCCCACAGAACTCACATTTTGACAGAGGTACCTGAATAGCATTGGCAAGGCTTTGTATCATAAACATCACCTGCCCACATCCCTGCCAAGAAGAAAAGGAAAAGCATTCCAACGCTCAGTAACGAAGTGGGTCGTTCATTATCCTTCACCCACTATCGTATCATCCAAACAAGTCATTGGCTAAGGGGGAGAAATTGAGGCAGCAGTTGGAGCAGGGAAATACTCCACAACCAGTTTCTTTTAAAAATTAATTGTATTTAACATTTGTATGCCTAAGGCTAGCACTGCTAGACAAATTTTATGATTAATTCTAGCGGAATAAAACATGATTTAAGTACAAAACCTGGAGGAAAAAATGCTCACGCTTTCCAGAGGCAATGAGGTATTTTAACTACACGAAGTCTGAATGTCCAAAACCATCTGCAGATCCTCCCCTTTCCACTGTGATTTTTGCTGAACATTGGGCATTCAGTAGTTCTCTCTTTTCCCGTGTGTTTTTCAAAAGGACAAGGAAAAGTACATAATCATCTTTAAAGATGAAGAACTTCTTACAACTGCCCTGCCGCATTTTTAGACCAGCAGCTTTAAAATCTTTGACCACTTTTTCAAGCCATTCTGATATATGGTGGAGGTTTGGATGCATCTTCCTCTGCGTCTGCGTCCTGGGCTGGAAACCGATCTGGGAAGTTAAAAATTCTGCCCCCAGGGCCTGTGTGGGGAAGGAAAAAGGAAACCATTAAACCTGTTGTAGACACTCGCACAAAATCCTGCATTCCTTTTGGCTCGGAGTATTTTGGTTATCATGATTTTGGCCCGGGATGTAAAGCTTATTCAGGATGTTCCTTCCACGTCCCTGGTGAATATCCAAATACACAGAGGGGAAAAGTTACTCACTTTGTACAGCACAAACCATTTCCACTGCCTGATTTTGGTCCTCACTAGGTTGCAACCATTCCTATGAAAGAAACAATGCCATCAAAAACCTCATCTGTGAGTTTGTTCAAGAAGATACACCTGCACTCCTTGACAAAGTCTGTGTAGTCCACTCCTCCTAACAAGTTTTATTTTGAAAGTTTAAAGCAGCCTCACATTACACACTCGGTATCTTTAGTCAAGAACAGCTGCCTTGTAACCTGTACCCATTAATAATAGCAAATGAGGTGGTCGGATGTACATGTTTAATACCATCAGAATTGCTCCAGTAAAGTAGCTGGTATTTACTGAGCTCACTTAGCAGAGACATGCAGCATGTGCCCCATCACTTGAGGAAGAGTCCTCATAATTGAGCAGTAAAATGTGGTGCCATCATCCTCCCTACACTTCACACGTGGTACAGGGGATATTTTTATTACCATAGAATCATAGAACGGTTTGGGTTGGAAGGCACCTTAAGGACCACCTAGTTCCAACCCCCTGCCACGGGCAGGGACACCCCCCACCAGTCCAGGTTGCTCCCAGCCCCGTCCAGCCTGGCCTTGAGCACTGCCAGGGATGGGGCACCCACAGCTGCTCTGGGCAACCTGGGACAGTGCCTCACTACCTTCACAGTAAATTGTTACTGAATTTGCGGTTCTACAGATAAAGCATCTTGGCGTGTAAGTACCAGTAAGTCTTTAAAATGATGCACCAGGAGCAACTGTTGGTTTAAGAGTGAGAGAAGAAAGAGCAGCTTTTGAGGAGAACAGGAATTCATAGCAATTGGGACCACAGTAGCTTTAGCACTAATGGTTTGGAAAATGGAGAAAACTTACGCTAGGTCTGTAAATAAGACTGTAAATAAGAGGGAGGTAGTAAAAAGAAAAATACAAACAGTATAAACCCCTTCTAACATTCACTTATTTCTCAGAATTAGCCTTGGATGACCAAGGTAGAGCTGAGGCTAGGTTTATCGAAGAACAACACCTTTTCTCCCCAGTTTCTTCCCCTCCCATCTGTACTCAGTACAAATAAATGGGTGCCCGGGACTTCTCACTCACCATCCCAGTTACACTGTCATAGCACGAGCAGCGTGGAAGACTCCGGCATCCCAAGTAAGTGACCACCAGCACAACAAAAGCACTGCAGATAGATGCAACTAGCATGGCTATGTTAGCACCCTTGACTACTTTTTTGAGTACGAACTGCAAGCAGAAAAGGAGATGTTAAAGCTGTGTTAAAAAACTGAAGCTCTCCACCAAAAAAATATCACAACGGCTGCAAGTATACCACAACGGCATCATAGGAGATATTCAGAGTCAGCACTATTTAAGGCTTTTCTTCCTGTGCTCTGAAGAACGAGCAAAGTGTGAACCTCAAACAGTAAAAGAGCAAGCAGTAAAATAAGGCTTCTGATCAAATGTGAGACAACACGCAACATCATCGGGTTTGGAAATAGCTTTAACAATAAGTAGAAACCCAAGGAATGGCTGCTCCTCTTTACACTAAATATGACAAACGTCTTCTTGCTACCCTGTCCCTTGGCAGCCTGATATTTCAGTTTGTCCTGCAATAAACTAATCCCCACAGGCAGCCATCGCTTGTACCAGCTCTAGGGTACAAAAGGGCTAACTCATTCCTTCTTTTCAGCTTTACTGTGGAGGACGTGCTTTAAGTAATACCCACTTTTAACCAGCTGACCTGTAACTGCCCTAACTTTATCACCTGAGGTGCACGCTGGAAAGGATTCGAGCCTAGCAATTGCTGTCTCAAACCAGACCAGGGATACAGCCAGCAACCTACCACCTTTCCACGAGCAGCACCGTGACTTTTTCCTGGCACAATCGAAACCCGTTGGCACTCAGCAGCAGCAAAACTGCAGTGCGTCCAGGCGCACACCTAGTGTGCACGTCTCCGGGGACAAGCTGTTGCTCTCAAGCAGCTGCTTCTCAGATGGGCGTCTACGCGAGCTGGGTACTCATGCACATAGCCACCAACACTAGCCATACTGCAGCAGCAGCAAACGGCAGGAGTTAACTATGGAAGATCTATCCAGCCCTGATGGGTTTTGTGGTTTTCAGTACCTGACCTGATACTTAACTATAAACTTACCCAAACGTTTTTTAAACGAGTGCTCTGCTCCAGGCACCACTTCAAACTTCCGATTTAGGCATCCAGGAAGCCTGCTTCAGTTTCTAAGTCACGCCTAGTAGCATTTGCAGATTAAGACAGCCATGTTCCCCAGTAACAAGCATGATATCAATACTTACGGTATGCATAACATGGACTGGGACAGAACTTGGCTCCTCCTCTTCACCATAGTTCAGTGTGAAGGAGCTATAAACTATTATGATGAAAATGGCGATACAAGAGATTATGGAGGCAACTATCAGCACGTTCACCTAGAGAGAGAAATTAAAGGAGGTAAAGAAGGGGAGCAGAAATTAAAACTATCCTCTGACAAGTCCACACAATTAATACAGACATAATGTACTGACAAGCATTGTAGTCACTAGCCTTTGACCCCTCGTAACACTAAAAAGTGGTAGCAACAGCCACCTGGAAGCCAAACACAGAGCAGTAAAGGTTTTCATGACACTGGATTTCTGAGATACAACTAGGTCCTAAACTTTAACCACAGGTGCTAGTTGAACCAAAGACTTTGTTCTTAGAGATCTCTTACTTATAAACAATATCCCCCCCCTGGGGTTTACGTGGCTGCCTAGGAAATGCAAGACAATTAATTTGTTTCTGATTTTAGTGTCCATAATTTTTCATAACAGGAAGGAACACCAGAAGAAATGCATTTGGAAGCAAGCATTTTTACAGATTTTTGCTTATTATTAGAGCCAGCACTTGTCTGCTGCAGTGGGCAACACTGCATCCTCCTTTTGCTTAGGAACGTAGCAGCTTTTATGAATATAACTCGAGGAAGTAAGCTCTCAATCCTGCAGAAGGACCAGCCAGCTCATTCCCTACCAAAACTGTTTTCAATTGCCCCAACGTTTTGCCCCTGCCCTGTAAACACGCAGCCAACCACCTCCCTGCCCAGCTTACAAGGACTGGATTCTTCCTCTGAGAGGAAAACAAAGCCAGGACGCCTGGGACTCCCATCACCTGCAGAACACAAAAGGAGTTGGTAGCTGGGAGACAAGTATTAGATTTGGAAGATAAACTACTACAGAGCAGGTGAAAAGCCCTTGTTTTCAAGGCTTGGGTCAGAAATGGAAAGAGAATTGCTGATTTCTTCTGTTTTCCTCTGCAGCATCTCCTGGGTGCAGGACACCGCATGAAATGCATCTTGCCCGCTCACTCCCCCCACAGCAGCAATCCTCTGACTGGCTTCACAGCTCTGGCCAAATAATAAAAATGATTAAATAAGTCCGATTAAAGTGCTAACAATGCACAACACTTTTCCAAGTCCTTATGCATCTTGTAGATGGAAGAAAGATAACTATGAAAGGAGACAGGCAGCCCCTGGATGGAAGGGAGTGCTTGAGTGCCAATGCCCTCGCGGCGTGGCTCACCAGTGGGGTACCGAACGCTGGCAGCGAGGATACCCGCTGCCTGCTCCTCACTGTGTTACAGAGAAGGAATGGCACTGTGCGTGGGACACCCATCATCACCCACATGTTCATCTAACTGATGTGAGGATGAAGCATTCGCCTCTGAATCTTTGGTGCCTTCTCTGGGGTCACTACGCTTCTGCAAAAAAACCCTGTCGATTGCCACTAGGCCCCTAGTTATCTAGAAAACTAGATAATTTTCTACATTATCCAGTAGAAATGTATGTTATTTAGCTCCTTCACAGGGAAGTCTGCTTGCATGCTCCTGCCTATGCCATGATAAGGAAACTTTTATTATCTGGGTTCAAAGCAGGAAAGCAGGGAAGAGCCAGCAAGAAGTCCTAGCCAGCCTCCCTCCCACCCCAAGCTGAGTAGTAGCAATGGCAGGGAGGAAAAACTGCAAAACAGCACAGAAAATAAGGCGCCACTTACCATCCCGGCCCAAATTGGAGCTCTGGTTTTGCCCAGCTGAGCCTCCGTTCTGAAAATGTCATCTATGAACCCACTGACGACGCACACGGTACTGAAGGCGAGCTGGAACAGGCCCAGCACCACCATGCTCCTCTGGTTGAAGATAAAGTACCGGTAGCGATCCATCCTGCTGCGGGGCACACAGAAATCCCTGCCAGCGGAGCCGGGATTGCTGCGGCCTGGCCCTCCTCCGGTGGCAGGGTGAGCAGCGGTGCCTGGGCAGGAGGCGCAGAAAGGGCAGAAAGGGCGGGAGGGGCAGAAAGGACGAGAGGGGCAAAAAGGGGCAGAAAGGACAGAAGAGGCAGAAAGGACAGAAAGGGCGGGAGGGGCAGAAAGGACAGAAAGGCCGGGAGGGGCAAAAAGGGGCAGAAAGGACAGAAAGGGCGGGAGGAGCAGAAAGGACAGAAGAGGCAGAAAGGACAGAAATGACGGAAGGGGCAGAAAGGACACGAGGGGCAGGGGGGACGGGGGTCAGCGCCCAGCGAGGGTACCGGCCGGCCCGCGCCCCCCGGCAGCGCGGATCCCCCTCCCGCGGCTGGGCCGCCTGGGCTGCCCGCTTCGGGCCCCGCCGCTACCGCCACCTTCCCTGCGGGCTTCTGCTGCCCCGAGAGGTTTGCCCGGGTTTCGTGCCTGGGGCGGGGAGCGGCGGGTCCCGCTGCGGGCAGGGGCAGCCGCGGAGGAGCGGGGGGGCACGGCCGGCACCCGGCTCCCCCCCCGCCCCATTTGCCCGGCCGAGGCACCGAGGGGCCCGGCCCGCGCCCCCCCCCCCCCCGACCCGGCTGGAGCTGGGGCCCGGGCCCCGCCGCCGGCTCCTCACCTGCGGCCCCGCCCGGCCCGGCCCTCCCCGGCGCTACTGCGCGGTGGCTCCGGGCGGCCCCTCCGGCGGGGCAGGTGCAGGCGAAGCTCCGGCTCCGCCTCCGGGAGAAGAAAGTTCCGAGTCGGTGCGGAAAGGCTGGGAGCGGCTCCGCCGCGCCGACACGGTGCAGGGCTGCTCCCCCCAGGGCCCCGCCGCCCCTGCGAGGACACGGCGGCCCCGGCGGCGAGAGGCCGGCGCTGCGCGGAGCCGGGAGGGCCGCCCGCGCCCTGCGGGCATTTTGCCTTTGTTCGGCTGCGGCCTGCGGGCCGCTCCGCGGGACAGGCCGTGCCCGGGCTGGGCGCAGCCCCTCGGTGTGCGCTGCCGGGGACTTGCGCGGCCGGCCTGCGCAGACGGACGGGCAGGGGCTGCTCCGGCACCCCGGCCAGCCTGCGCAGACGGACGGGCAGGGGCTGCTCCGGCACCCCGGGGCCTCTCTCCGCCGGGAAGGCGGCAGCAGAACCCACCCAAGCACCTCCGGTCAAAGCCGTCCCTCACAAGCACCGCATTGAAGCATGCCGACCCTTTTTTTAAGGAATCAATGAATAGGTCAGCTATCATTTCTTTAGGTAAACCCACGCCACCTCCGTGTTGCGAGCAAAAGATGGCTGGCCTGGGCTGGAACCCTGGAACACAGCCGGGCTGGGTGAAACCAGCCCACTGCATCACCTCCCAACGCTGCTGGGTTTGGGGACAGTGTAAGCCCATAGCAAGCACTCACCCTTCCAGTTTTAGGATGGTGAATGTTCAACTGCCGATGTCGAGGCCGAACAAGTCTTTTCCCCACCCGAGCGCAGCGCTCACGGCCTCGCCGAGCGTCACCCCGATGGCAGCGGCCGCCAGGGCAAGGCAGCCCAGCAAAGCAGGAGGCAGAGCAGTAGGTTACCTGCCTGGAAGGCACTACTGCTGCTAGCTGCCGCACCGTCCTGCTGCCTCAGCAAGGGAAAAATACACCAGGGCACATTCACATTTTAAAGTACAAGTGCTTAAAGCCATTCTGGCATACGCAAGCAAGACGTCCTTCCATACCACAACACAATAAAGCCAGCGTTACGTGCACTGTGAAGAGAGAAGGGAGTAACAAAAGCAGCAGAGGTACCAGAAGAACAACAAAGCAGTGGTGTCAGGAGTGTTCTGCTGTTCGTTTGCTGTTAATATGATGTGGCCTAGAAGTGTGTTACCTGTGCGCCAAATCCTGCCTCTGTGCATCGGGATAACCGTGGCTGCAAAGCAACTGCACAGCACACAAGCAAGGGGGAGAGACCCGCAGATGCCCCAAACCCAGGATAAATAACAAGGAGAGATGACATTTCTGTTGAATATTTTAATATCTGCATTGCCTTCATAGCGCAATTAAAGCAATCTTTAAAATTCACTTATTACAAATGTTTGTCAAGTCTATTTTTCCCCAGAAACATTTTTCTTACTTCCTTGCACATACACCCAAACACACTATAAAAACCTCATTCATAACATCAAAGGAAGGGCAATCATCATTCATGTAAACATCTTTCTTAGAGTTATCCATTTTTTAAAAGTCATGAATAAACCTACAGATGTTCAGTAAGGCTCATAGTTCGAGTACAAATGTCATAAAACACCTATCAAGTACTGTATACAAGTTAAATACTCCGGGGTTAACTGTTAACACATGTATAAGCTTACCCCAAGGATTATTCTTTAGCACTTAGTTCTTCAGAACAGAGACACCCAGTAATTATGGGCTAAAGAGTATTAAAATAGCAGAAGGCCCAGCAGAAACTGTTAAGTAATACACAATTTTAGTCTGGATCTTAGCTCAAGAGTTATACTCAGTACAGTTACAGTAGGAAAAAGTCTCCTAGGAGGAAATCTGCAGAAAGGAGGGATGGGTCCATTTGTACAGTATCATGAAGGGACAAGCTGAGAGGTATGTCCTGAAGATGTGACTGGCCTTGCTATTGCAATTATTTATGACAGCCATGTGTAATGCTGCATAAATACTTCCCCAAATAGCAGAAACGACCATTTGTAATTGTAAAGATCATTTGTTACATCTCCCCCTTAAAAAAAAAAATAATCTACTTACTGGTAATCAATTACACTTGCACCTTACAAAAAGACATCCTTTTAAATTTGGTTTAGATCTTACCGGATTTTTTTTTTTTTGAATATTCATTCTACCGTGAAAATATTTCATACAAACATCATTTTACATACAAATTATGTTAAAACTTGTGAAGTGGGTCTTCCCACACTCATGTTTTTATGGCTTGAACGTTTAATTGCTTAGATTTTTTGTATATATACTTCTCTCGGGGAAGGAAAAAAAAAAAACCAAACCAGTAGTTACAGTAAAACTGATAGAGAAAGAGGGCAGGAGCTTCAATTGCCTGAAGACAGAAGAGCGCCAAGAGGAGGGTCCATTCAACAGATAGTGACCTTAGTGTTCAAAACCTTTGATCTGGGGCAAGTAAACATGCACTCAATCTTGCACCTTTTTTTTTTTTTTTTCCTTTTAAGAATAAATAAATAAATAAATGAATTCCCTTATAAGACTGCTTAGAAATGCTCTGTCCAAAAATACTACTTCTCGTGTTTCCAATACACAAAGCAAAAGGAACAAGTTCTTCCCTGGGCGCAGGTGAGCATGAAGCCCACTTACACCCACAGGTAAACTGCTCCCACGCCTGCGTTCCTCGCGCAAATGCTCTCAGCATACAACCGTGGGGTGTAAGTGAGGAAGAGGCGTCTAATGCAGCACCTCAGCACATAAGGAGACACTTCAGCAACATTGTTTTCAAAGCAATTGGTTTGTGGTTTGGTTTTTTTGTTGTTTGTGTGTGGGGTTTTTTTGTTTGTTCGTTTTTTAAAGTGCTTCGAGGCGAAGTCCTCAGGCACCCATAGCTCCAGCAATTCTGCTGTGCCAGAGGAAAACAAAGCAGCAGATAACCAGCTCTGTACAACTCGTTTACCTCATTGCATCGGCAGCATTTTCCAAAAAGACTATCAAATCGAGTGAAAGGATAGAAATCACAGAGGTCTCTGGGACAGAAGTGACACCGTACACTTCCTAGCGCAACTGAAGGGGTGAGCACCGGTTTTGACTGAAGGACAAGGGCAGTCAACTGGGAAGGAAACAGAAGTGGCAATTTCTACCACTTCTCAGTTTCTCATACCAGAGGGGATGCGTTGGCTACTCTGCTCCTCCAGTGCCTGGCAAGAGGGTGAGAAATCCCTGATGGCACTCTTGCTTCCACACCAGCATCGTAATTCAACAGCCCCAGGAAAGAAACTCCAGCCACTGCCAACTGTGTGCAACACTGAAAGCTCTGCACCCGAAAAGGGTGAACTAAGGAGAAGGCCACCGAGTCGCCTCCAGACCATGCAGCCTGGCAAGGTTGAGCCATCGGCCTCCCAAAGGTCTTGAAGCCCGCATGAGTCACCCAGGAGCTGCATCTGGGCAAAACCATGCACCATCCTAGCGGGTGTTGTTGCAACTATGGAAGAAGTCAGAAAACTATCACAGCTCTCACTCTGATCACTGAAAAGCCATATCCATGGACTTCCTTTGACTTTTTCAACAGTTAAGACTTACATATATTTTACGTAGGTTAATGGTTTTTTTAATCACTAACAAAAAAAAAAAAGAAAAAAAGCCTTTTCAGATTTGTGAAGGAAAACCAGGTATTTTAGTAGATTCCAAAATGTAAAATTATAGCATGAGACTCAACTTGAGACACCTCCCCTAGGCCTAAGCCCTTTTCCCTCTTATCCAGGAGTGACCCAGCAGCAGGTAGCTCTCAGCTGTAACTTCTCATGCTCTTGTCTCCAAGATTAACCGCTTCTCCAGAAAATTAAGCTTCTGTATTCTTGGTGACAAAACACAGTGCTGCCGTAGCAGGAAGATCCATTTACGATATTAAAAAAACAGAGAGAGAGAGATAGAAACAATCAGCAGCCTTTAATACAGGCTGATAGAGGCTCCTTCTCACAAAGGAGCTCAGGTAACGAGCCTCCCATCACAGAGGAGCCACGTGCAGCACTGCAGACCAAAGGCAGACATTGGGAACTGATCCATACCTGAAAAAAGCAGCGGTTCAGGTTCTCTTATGCCATTCTTTAGCCACAACAGGTATTCCGAAAGCCAGCTGCTCACCCAGGCTCAGCTGATAGGCATCAGCTCTTCTTCCAGTTTCTGTGCCAACAGGACAGGTCTTTGGCCAGACTCCTGAGAAGTGGAGCTTCCTTCCTTATTGCATATTCACCAACAGACAGCTGCGTTCAACAGGCTCAGACGGAGAGCTCTGCAAAATGGCTGCTTCCTCTGCTCCAAATTCAAACCGTGTTTTGGTGTGGGTCTCGTGTTACTCCTGATAAATTGTTCTGCTAAGCCGGTCTCGCTACCTAGTGAGCCCCAGAAGCTGAGTTGCAATACGCTGACCAAGTTAAGGCATTATTTGGAGTTCTGCAACTAACCTGTGGTTGAATCTGTGGTTGCCAACGCACACCTCTCAGACACCTCTGAAGGACACACTGCGGCCTGAGCCCTTTCACCACCCAGTGGTAAAAAACATCCCGACCGTCTCCACTCTACCAGACCACAAAGTAAAAGCAAACAAAAAATTGAAAGGCTTGGTCCTGAATCAAGCCAAAGCAGCTTTATAATCACAAGTTTTATAGAAGGTTGGTCACTGAAGAAGGGATTGCTAGGACGACCAGTAGATTTTAACAGAGCAGAGAGAAAAAGGACAAGTAGAGCTAACAGAGACAATAGTCACAGTTGTGGCATACTACCAGGCTTACAAGCATACACAAGAGCAAGAGAAGCTTCTTGACTGTTGCCAAAATAACAGCTTTTGAGAACACACAGAGGATACCTCAGTGCCTTTTTATCCCCTACAATTTCCCTATTCTAGGATGCAGCCTTCAAACCTGATGCACAAAGAGCACCTATCTTGAATTTATCTCAAGAATCAGGCAATATGAAGACTGTAAAATCTATTAAAACGTAAGCAACTCAACACTAAGAGGAGATAGAGGAACTGGAGACTGATCAGGAATGAAGCCAAAGGAGCTCTAGAGATCAGAACATTTTAAGCACAATTCTCTAGTGGGCACAAAGAGGCCAGCAGTCCAAAGCAGGTTGTCAAGACTGTGGAAGGAATTCCCATCCATTCACAGCAGGGTTCAGTCATGTATCTTCCCTCTCCTCTTCCCTGCACTTAAACACAAGCCTCAACTTTGTAAACTTCACGATCCTGGCAGAATAACCCACAAGATGCACCCAACAGCTTCCTACCAGAGAGGCACGCTTTTCTGCAAATGGCTGAAACAGCAATGTTGTAAAATAATGACCCGTGGGCAGGTAGGAAAAGATCAAGACATGCACATTTCTTTCCGAGATTCATGTGCTGAAGCTGTGCTGCCAATCGGCCTTTGACAACTCTCACTCACCTGTGAGGCTTGGTTCTGTTTCTGCACACTCAGCTGAGTCCCTGAGCTGTCACCTCTGCCAGCCACCTGCCCTAGATGAGAAGCGGATCTGTGGCCTGAGTCTCCAGCGCGAGGAGATGAGTGGTGTCAAAGCTCACATTCAGATCATTGCTGGAAGAGTATCAAAAAGCCCTGAGCCTACTCGCCCCCCTCTCCAGCACATGCACAGAGTAGCTTTTGTGCAAGCTTAAATGGTGAGGTGCTGGAAAAGGTCTGTTCTCAGTCACAAGGACTAAACAAAGCCCCAAATCGGAGAGGTTCTTATTAATAATTCCTAACTTTGTCCAGGTACCAAAGCAAGGATTTTCAGACTGCACAAACCAGCAACCTCACCCTTCCACTTGCAGGTACCAACGCAACACATTCTCCATGTCTAGCTCCCCAGACAGCCAGACACCATTCGAGCAACCAACCAACGTGTTGCAATAGAAAGGTAGGTCTGATTTCCAAATTGTTTATGTTACATATATACAAACTTTTAAAACTACAAACATTTCAAGAAAGTGTTGCAAATGCATTTGAGTTTTTCCTAAGCTGCTAAACCCAAAAGAGAGCATCAGAGTCCCAGAAGGGCTCCAGTATCCAGACAGAGATGACACATTATTTCTCTCTTACACAGCATTAGGCAAGACCAGTACAGTACCTGAAAAAAATGCACAATTTTCCTACCCCTGAAAAACCCCAGAACACAGCCCTGAAGATGAATATTCACAAGCCCCCACTGTTGGCTGCAAAGCAGCTATGGATTGACGGCTGTTTCTAAATATGAGCGGTGAGTGATGTTTTTTACATTCATTGTTTGTCTTTCAAAAACAATCTTTTAGTATCTTTTTTTTTAAAAAAAACACCTTATTTTGCTATCTCATACTATATTAATTTACTGTGTCTTAAACCAGTACTACTAGAAGATGGCTACAAGGCTATATTCTTTGTCAACTGAACATGTACAAAAGATACAGCTCTCCTTAACCAAGTACTACAGCCTGCCCTCAGATACATACACCTCCTTTATGAGAATTCAGGCGAGATGCAAGCATCTCATTGCTAGAATTTTTGCCTTGAGAACTGGCCGCTTTAACTGGTGAAAAACGCAAACCAACTCGCAGACACTAATGCAAGTAATGTGCTTGCCTTCCAGGACATGTACTTCTGAAAGTCCTTCAAAAAGCAAATCTGTTTCTCCTTTCAGAAAATCTTCATGCAAAGAACAGCTTCATTTGCGTGTCATAATCATAAATTAAATAAAATAAGCCAGCCATAAAGGCTAGATAAATATTAGGTTTGGACATGTTGCTATACTATTTAGAGAGCCACAGAGACCAACACACAGCACTCTCACATACACACACAAGCCTTTCCGCTAGTTAGAAAGGATTTTCTCCTGCAAAAGAGGATTTGTAGAAAGAACAACGTTCAGACAAGAGGAAAGGGGAGTTAAAACCCAGCCTCCTATATGCTAATAAATAAACTGCTCTATTGCAAGATTCAGATCAAAGGTTTAAAAAGGCAAAATTATGCTACTATTAGAGAATATCAAAATATTACTGTTATCATCACAAGTGGCATATATGCAAAATGCAGTTGCACAATAATGCCTAGGCAGATAGAGAACGACACTAAGTCTGCCGACTAAAAGTGAACGATATACCCATTTTAGTTTTCTGTCTAGTCTTTTGGCATCTTTGCATATGGTGCAAAAGCAGAAGCTACTAAAGAATATCACATCTCGTATAGAATATTAAATAATTTCTCCAGATAAGACTGGTGCAACGCTAGCTAATTTTAAATCTGCTATGAGTAACACAGTCAAACCTAGTTAGTATGCAAGAAACTTATCTCTTAACACAGAATGCAAAGTTATGATGCAACAGCATGAACAATCCCTGGTTGTCCAGTTTTCAGTATAAAGGTAGTGCATAGATCCAAGTTTCTATTTCAGTTTGCTGAACAGAGAAGGAACTCCCATTTCACTTTTGCTGGGCAGCCTGGAAAGCTTTCAGTTCCAGCTGGTACCACTCCGGTGCTTCTGGCCCATTTTGCCCAACTGGGTTGTGATCATATCCATAAGCCACTGTTAATTCTTCATCCTTCTCCACAGCCCTGATGGTACGGATACACTTGATAGGCCCAAAACGAGGATGAACAAACCTAGACAAAGAGTGAAACACCTTTGCTAAGCTTAGTTGTCAACCCACAGACTCTGTCGGCCCCTTCTACAGTTTCAGAAGTCGCTCACAGTTCAGAGTAGTATCACATAACCTGGTGTCAGATAAGTTGATTGCTTTGAGTCAACCTTATAAAGACTTAAATAATAAGGGCCAAAATATTGGTATATTAAAGCAGCTTTGTGTAGCTCTGTTATTGGAAATTTTTCACCAGTCCTGCAATATTGCTTGTCTGTAATACGTAAATAAAACAAAGTTAATCACTGCCACATGCCTTGGGCTCGCAGAGGTAAACATCTGCATGACAGGAAGACAGTATAGATTATGAGAGACTGGAGAGCATGGAAAATTGATCATCTTCATTTCCTCATTACACACTATCTACCGAACAATAATAACGTACTTTGTGCTTCTTCTCCCAGGGCCTCACAGTAAAGGGAACTGGCTTAGTTAATGAAGGAAAACTATTGTCTACATACACATCTCCACAGGTGTTTACTTATACATTGGTATGAAAATATTTATACCCTTAAGCACATGTAAACATTAAAAGTTTCCTAGTGCTCTGCACAAACTGCAGGGCAGCAGAATGCTTATTTTTTGAGTGTCAGAAATGCCAGCACATGTGATGGCGCTGATCAAGCATCTGTAGTTCAGCAAACAGAGTGCAGTCCTAGTCAAGCTCGGATTTAGAGCTGTGCTTATGGACTTTAGAATCAAGAGGCAGCTCCCAAAGTTCACAATAAAATTAACAACAGTTGCAGACTTCAAGACACTCCATGGTGTGAAGGCCCAAGAGACATCAAACACCCACAATGCCAGCCACTTTCCAACTGGGCCCAGGTGAGCGGGAATTCCTTCAGTGCCTGGACCTGTCACTCCCAGCCCCACCGGCTGCTCCTCATCCAGCTGCCCAGGAACACCCTGTGAACCCAGACTGCCCAGCTGCAGCTCCCACTCCCAAACATGGGACTCTACTTACGGGTCATAGATGCAGTTAGGAGTGAAAGAATGGTTGGCCTTATGCCCCAGCGAGGCACAGTACTTGGCAGCGTGGTTGTAGGGCTCTGGCACGTCTATGACTGTTTCATCATCCAGGGATATTGTATTTCCATTCAGGGCCCAGTCTCTGCTGTCTACCTAGTTTGCAAGGCAAAAATCCAGTGTGTGTGTGTGTAGGTTTCAACTTTGCCAGCAAACATTCAAATATACGCATCTAAAGCTTTCTCTGTAAGCCATTAAAAAAGAAACAAAACACCACTGCTTTTTTTATATATATGTATACATAGGTGAACATGCACTTTCTTTCAATTAAACTCCATCACATTAAGTGTTAAGGGTGGAAAGGGTGCTGCATAAAATCCTACTATAAGATGTTGATTTCAGAAGGAGCAATGAAAATTCAGACTGACTTTTTTCTCTCCTTTACCTCCTGGTGTGTAATTCGCACTCCATTGTAAAAGGACATAACCGTACTGGCTTCTGCTGCTATTTTTGAAAATAATCCTTCTCCAGCACTGGAAATGAGAGAGACGTCAACATACACCCTACAAGGGGAAAACCACATGGAATTAGTCATTGGCTACAGTTTTCAAGAAGTATTATCACAACACTACTGGCAGGAAGACTAATACTTCAATATAATAATAAAACTAATAATAATAATGATGATTCAAAACCTCCAAATGCAACTCCTTCTTCCCCTCTTCCATACATTCTCTTAATTTTGGTAAAATGGAGATTTTGTGGGCAGTGGGGGCTGACTTTACCTATTAGTTTGAAATTATTTACTTTTTTTAAGTGCCAATCTATCATTACTCCTCAATGGCGGCTTCAACTCAGGAACACCCTCAATAACATACCAGAATCCCAGAGGCCCCCACTACACTGAGGTTGCTGGTGTGTACATGCACAGATGAGCAAAAGTTTTCAAGGTGAAGCTTAGATCCTCAAGCACTTGACGCAAATTAACGCCAGCATTTTACTAGTCAGTTATTTCAGAGTATCAGAAAAGGATATAATCGAATATAATAATATAATCGAAGTATCTACAGAGATAAGACAGTTTAGCTTCTTAGCCTAGATAAAAAGTGTAATTGTGGAATAGCCATGGAAGAGATTACCACTGACTGACTACAATGAGACAATTGCTGAGGAATGTGTTTTGAGATTACAGGGTTGTCGCATTAATGATTTACTCTTGCCACTTTGCTGCATTTGTAGGGAGGGGAGAAAACTTCATACAATGCATGCCATCCAGCAAGACACCCCGAATACACCACACTGCAACCTGAACCTACTTACACATATAGAAAATAGGGAATAGCGTACTTTTTTGCTCAGAATGTCATAGATGTGAACTATTACTGGAGTCCAGGACGTGACTGAACATGTCTTTGAAATGCTATGAAATTATCCCAGTTTAATCTCTTGAAAAGTATAGCTGTGTTCTATCTGTGAGTGCAATTTTATTGTGTGAATTGGAAAGAAATTCAAGTCAATCACTGACTGATGTGCAGCAATAGGTTCCATTTCAAACCCTTATGTGTCTTTTTTTTTTTAATTTTACATGAGAAAAGGTTTGCAACTAGGCCCTAAAAATGTAACAGCAAAGAAATACGGACAATATTGCAAGAGGGGAGAAAAAAAAGCCTACCTCTCTGACTCGTAAGGATCAGGAAGAAGTGCATTTGTAGAAATGCAGGATGAAGTAGATTTGTCAAAACTGTATACTGGGCCTAAAGAAACAGAAATCAACAAAGGAGATAAGCTAACTGGCAGTACTGAAAGCACACAACCCTTAATCAAGACATGCATAAATTAAATTTTAATGACTGCAAGAAATAAATGTTATGCTTCCAAAAAAGGGTATTGAACAGAACTGCACCTGTAAGAGGTCTTCAGTGAGACACTGTTTCTTGATTATTTTTTCCCCTCAACATACTGGAGCAGCAGTATTACCACAAAAGGGTGATACATATGTTCTTCAACCTACTAACTTTCAAAGGACTGGACAGCCTTTCAAAACTGATCCTTCCAGAGTCTCAAAATTAAAAAGTAAAGCAAAATTTAAAAGGATATATTCAATAACACATTAATTACAAAAAATATTTCAAATATAAAATGTTTTCTAGTCCAAATCCTGAAGAGACTTCAGCCAGAAGGTAATGTTCAGTAATCACAAAGTACACTTGCCACGGTCATTTGTTTCCTGCCATTAATAAGCAACTCAGTAGTACAGCTCTAATTATATCCTTACATTCTTCTCCAATCAACTTCCAGAGCACTATCTGGGAGTCAGGTTAAGATGCAGGTGGAAATAAGATGGGGGAAAAAAACCCAAGGCAGAATATTACGAAGTTCGATGAAAGGCCATCGCCCCTGGTGTCCAAGATCTGTCCTAGCTGAAGGCAGCTTCCTCCAGAATGTAACTAAATTCTATTTATAAAGCACAACTGTCCCCTCTCAGAAGATAACGTTTAAATTTTGATTTGCTACTGCAACTGAGAGTTTTGAAAAATCAAAACTCACATGCATTTGCTTCTCAACACCTTTTCACCGAGTTTTACGTTCTTATTTCATATCCAGTGAAACAATCTTTGCTGGCAAAACAGTGCATGTGTTAGCATAGTCCCTGTTTATTACTCGGGGCCCTATCCACAGCTTAACCCACTCACCTCCAAAACATCGCACACACCTCAGAGCGACAAGGTCACTCCAGAACTATAGGCCCAAGCCACCACTGCCCTGGAGAAGGAGTACTGGCTACACAGCTTGAAGGCACCACTCTGACCCCAACCATTTCATAGCCACTTCCTACCAGCAGGACTTGATAGACTGGAGGGTGCTGGTGAGTCACACCACTACACAACAACCAAATCTAGCTCACTAATCGCAATCCCCGTGTCCCTTCAGCCCTGTAACACAGATGCCAGAATATTCATGGTGCTAACATTCACTTGCACAAATGCAACGGACAGAGCTACAACCAAACCACAGCCTCCCTCTCCTCTTTGAGTTATTTTACTAACAAAACACAGCCTGTAACTGTGCCAGCATTAATACAGTTAAGCAGGTTTTGCTGCTGGCAGAGATGGTAACGGTGTGCACGAGGAGCCGGACAGAGCCCGTGAGCGTGCAAGAGAAGGGTTATGAAATGCAGTTCAGCAGCATCACCGCACGGGTCACTTCCCGTTTGTTCCCAGAGGAAAGGGATCACTCCACGTGCCTTTCTGTCCAACTACAATTTAGAAAAAGGGCTTCTCACTAATAGACTTCTTATCTCATCCCAGCCAGACTTTTAGAGTCTCTAACGAGGAACATTCTGGAAGCCAAGCTGTTTGCAGTGAAGTGCTGGTAGCAAGAATACAAGTTTCTGTGTTAGCTGAACTTACTGCCTGGTACTACTTCAAACTGAGGTTTCCCATCCTCTACAGATGTCAGAGTCGCCAATTTTGCTTCTATCATTTCTCCATCTATGAACCTTCCAGAATATGCAGTCTTTCCATCAGGGTACACATAGGCTATTTTCTCTCCAGTCATTTCCCCTTCTTCATTCACCTCTCCCACAAGGCTGCCTCCATCCTGAAAGCATGAGCAAGAAAGAAAAGGCAGAGCATTTACTATATTCTACTATCTTCATTACATGAAAAAGGTTCTCCCCAACTTTTTAAAGCAGCAGTCTAAGCTACAGTAAGTTCAGATGCAAGATCGTGAAAATGAGTGGGAAACAGACACATGAGGAAGCTGGGTGAAGTCATTCCAGCCAGGATAAAACCGATAAAAGAAATGAAAAGAGTTTTTTACATTGTTCCAAATCAGCAATACCCAAGGTCTTTCCTTACATGTGACACAAATACAGCATTTCAACTGGCAACATTTTTACGTCAACAATCCATGAACAAATTTTGTGTTTTCTTAGTATGAAGCTGTGCTTCATAGGAAAGAGGAAAGAAAAAAAAAATTAAAATGCTGCCTTGCTTACTGCTAATTCATGGTACATCAAAAGATTTGAGTCAATCAAAAAAAAATAAAATTATTTGCTGGACGACTGGAGTTTCTCTGTCCCAGCATCACCCCACAGTGTCAGGTGGCACTTGATGAGAACAATTGTTTGCTGAAAGCCATCATCAGCAACACTTTTCCTCTCTCAGATATACACATTTTAGCCCTGGGCTTTGCCATCTGTGATCTTCCTGCAACTCCAGTTAGGTCTATTTACAGAACTGCAGAATTCTGCAGAGATGCATAGATTAGCACAGGTCTAACAACTTAGGGTGTATATTTCAAAAAGGACAGCTTCAAATAATGCTCTGGAACAAAAACAGCAGGTATGATGTGGAAACAAGACTGGTTTAGATCAAGATCACTGTGCACAGACTCTATTTCATAGTGGCACCATTTTGCTCAATTCCAAGGATGAAAGAGCTTCAAACACAGCATAGTAAGGAACAGTGAACCTTAAGTTTGGCTAAAAATGTGTGCACATAGCATCATGCACAGAACCATGCATATACAATTGCTTCCATGGCAAAGGTAGTTTTGAAACACCTTGCATCCTTTAGTCTGGTGAGATGATAATGATAAACAACCTCTAAATATCCACATTTCCAGAGGTACAGCAACACTTTGTCAGCTGGAAGATGAAACAGGAGACATATGACCTGAAGGGTCAGCTGTGTGTATTTTATACAGTACAGTAAAACTGCTACTTGTTTGGCAGCATACACCAAACATTTGTTGATTTTAACACGTGTCTAATAGCAATAGTGAAAACCAGTAAATAAAACGAACAATCAATGGTGAGCATTTGAAATGAATCTGCAAATGGAGTATGGGCAATAGGTAGCACAGAAATAGATTTGGTTTTGACCAGCAGCTTAATTACATGCAGTTGTTTCCCCCTCCTCAGCACAAGGCAGAGATTGAAAGGGTCAACTCCGGAGTGCTGTATAAGGCTGAAGAGGAATTAAAATTGCAACGCCTTGCACAGCTCCCGTGCTCCTTGCCTGCCGTCAGCACTACAAAGTGGCAAAACCACCCACCCAGCCTTCCCCAGGAGATACATAAATGCACTCTGAAGGGGCTGGATTCCCTGTAGGATGAAAACAGTGGAGGCAGCTCGCAGCCTTGCTGAATCCTGTCTATTGGGCAAACATTCAACAATGAAAAGCTTTTACTGTTATGTTGGATTATCCAAAATCAGAATGCACAGATCTTCCACTCAAATTTTTGTGTGCTGACTTTTGGATAGCTGGGTCACGGTGGGTATTTGTTTCAGCTGGAGGGAAAAGAATGATACATAATGGTGCTAATCTGCAGTAAAGAGAGCAGGTGATCAGGCTTACCGGGTAATAAATCCAACAAACTCCATGTCGAATGTTGTCTTTATACTGCCCTTTGAATATCAGCCGCCCATCACTGTCATACTCCTGGGCTGGTCCATTCAGCTCTCCATCCACATACGTGCCATGAAGGACCACTCCATCCTCATACGTGTAGATTCCCTGGCCTTGTAGGGCATCATCGACATAGTACCCTTCCAGGGTGCTGGTGAAGAGAGAAAGAAAGCAGCAGTGGAAGACTATTCACGTAAGAGGTGAACCTGAACCTCGACACAGGGCGCAGCACAACCCTGCTCCTCTGCTCATCATCCTACATATTACTAGCGCAGAGAGGCTGAGGGGAAACCTTCAAGAGAGTCAGGTCCTAGGAGGAGGTAACTGTTGACACCTGGTTTGCTATGGCCAGGCACCCTACAGCCCTCCCCAAAACGCACACCGCTGCAACAATTGCAGCTTTTCTTCTTTTTCTCAGTGGTCTCTCTCCAAGGGCCCAGGCTGCCGCGTGGCAGAGCTGCGCACAGGCGGACTGAAAGGTACGCTGTATGGCTCGGCAGTGGCTGCCAGGGCTCCCTCACTGAGACAGCACTTCCAGCACCTACGTCCCCTGCCAGGCATCGCTATCCCCCACGTCCAAAACTCTGATGCATTTGCTAGTTTCATTTTTTTTTCCAAATTCAAAATTTGAGGGGGACAAGGGGAACAGGACTAGGAAGGTACACCTGACTTCTCTGGAAAGCCAAGATGAAAACCAGAAACTTGTCTCTACAGACCTCCAAAGGCAGAAAACAACTTACACCGTCCTTGCGCCAGGGTGCGCTGCATGGACGCAGCATCATTCATCTAAATTACATTGCTGAACTTTTTTTTTTTGCAGGCTGGGATAGCAAATTACAGCAGCGAATGGATGCTCATGGTCAATGATGAAATTATTGCTCAAGCAGGCATCTCACGTTAGGATTTTCTGCCTCCTACATTTGGATCTTTACTGACATCCCTCTGGTGAGATGAAACTGAACTGCTATACAGATGGACCACAACAGGGCAGAAACTGCAACCTGCTACCTGTTCAGTATTAGTTCTCTAGTGATGCACCCAGCAGCAGTCTGTACCAGATTTGCTAAAAGCACTGTATTTCATGTATTTCTATTAAAATGGAACACAGCCTGTCAAACAGAACTCGTGCTGCCTGGATTTGAACAAAGAAACATGTCACTTCAGTTTTGTCTCGCAAACCCTTTAGCAGGGGCACAGTATCTTGCAATCTGCTTTGCCTTCCCTGCTGAGAGAAACTACAAAGATGAAAGCATAACTGTAAAAGAGGATCTACTCAGGGCAGAACTAGCATAAGGAATTACAAACTGTTCAGCTTTTACCCCAGCATATTTAGCCAACAGCCAGTTGCAGTACACATACTTCCACTGCATAATTCTTCCAATGCAGACATCTAAGGTATAAGCCCAAACAGTGTCTGGGAGCACGTGACTCTACATGTTTTACAAAACTTTACGAAACAGATTTTCAAGAGTTGCCCAAGGAATGTTTTCTTAAAATTGACTTTCTGGTTTCTAAAGCTTCACTCTCTGTTTTTACATAACTTTGGCAAGCTGGCTGAGGTTTCCACAGGAAAATACACTACAGTAAAAGCCTCAAGGCAAACCAGATGCAGAGCAGGAAGGGGCAGGAAAGCTGTTTTACTTTCCAGTCGGATGAATTTCCTGATCCAGGTTACTACAGAGCTGCACAGACAGCTATGGCATCACAGTACAGGGAAGGAGCAGAGCAGATACGGGAACCACCAGAGATCTGTGCACTTACTTGACTATAAATGACACCGCTTTCTTCTCTAGTTTATCACAGATCACCAGATTTGAATTTCTGGCAACACACACAGAGGCTGCACATAGGATTACTGTTTAAAAGATGCAGCCACCCCCGGTTTATGTAATGAAACGGACCCAAAAAACCTTTCTTGTTACCTTTAATGGTATTAGTCAAAGTTAACAAGTTGCTGAATGACAACAGTCCTTCAGCACTGTAAAAACCAACCTTTTCTTTTACTGTAACTCAAATTTCAAGGTTTTCTTTCTTTGTATCAAGCTCCAAACCATGCCCAACGCTTTCCATCTCTTTCAACGCTTATATCATCTAAGGAAATCAAAAGGAAGATACCTAAAAAAAGAACTCCACATCTTTCAACCTTGCCTAAAAAGTCAGGTTCTCTAAAACTTTCATACTTTTCAGTTTTTGAGTTATTTCCACCCCACTCCCCCCCTTTTCTCTCTCTCTTTTTAAGCTGTCAAAGTATGATGCCTGCAGCAGGTGCCTGCACAGTACTTGCAACCAAGACCTGACCAGCACAATGAGGAACAAATAGCTTCTGTGTCTTGCACAAACAAAATCTTGTTAATACAAACCCTGAGCTAGCCTATATTTCTCCAGCTTCCTTCTCAGATTATCGTGTTTGTGGTAATGTAAAGTTTTACTACAGTCAAGATTGATCAGATGTATGTACTCTGTTCCCATTACCCACCAGGCCTACAGGGGATCTAGGATATCCACTACCTAATATCACACTAAACTGGTGAGAAGAGTTGGGATGGGGAGGGGTAGATACACGTACTGCAATATCCTTCCAGGTACTAATTCCCATCGATAGACCCTAACCCATTGATCCCTCACTCCCTGATCTCCCACCTTTCCCTCTTATGGGAACATTGAAAACTTTTTCTTAAAAGTAATGCTGTTCTCTGCTGTGTTTTGGGCGATGTCAGTTTACAAGAGTTTCTAGTTAAGGAAGATGGCAGCTGCAGCTCAGTGCCAAACACTGCTCTCATGCTCACAATTATTGCGCAAAGTGTTTTGTAAAGTGCACTCCAGCAAGCATTAGCACCAATGAAAGCTCAACTACACGATCCAAAAAAGGGAGTATGCCAGAGGTGAAACTTCTCTCTCTGAAAAAGTATGTTGGGTTTTGTTGCATTTTTGAAGGGGAAGGAAAAACAACTGGTATTTCATTCCCGGTTTCCACTCCCTTAAATAATCAACAGGAAGAAGGCAGCTATTCCAGTAAAGGCGAAAGTTTTCACCAAGGCAAACAAAGCAGCCAATCCTATTTCCCAACACTGAAAAAATGGAAACGCTTAGGCTGCTGCCAGTCTGACAGGGCTCAACCACTCCCAAAAAACAAGACCTACAGCGGTTCAGCTGTCAGCCTTTACCAGCAGCCTGCAAGGGAAACAGATCCAGGAATGCTGAAACCAGCTAACTTACTGCACTGAAGCACACAATACTGGAAGGGGAGAAATGCTGCGACGAATTTTGGAGATTTGTTTCTCTTCTTCGTAAACACTCTGCCTTGCCCATGGCACAGTTAATGGAAACATCATGTCCTGTTTTATACCAGGTCGTTCTTCCTGCAACACATTGTAAGACCTGAACCATCCGCTTCAGAGAGCGACTTACTTTTGCTGCCTGGGTGCAGACAGGTCTGCCACTGCTCAATTAAGGCTGTTTTAGTTAAATGAAAATAATCTTTCTTAGGGCAGTTTATAAAACCATTCCATTTCCTGAAACCACATTACAGACTATTTTTGTATATTTTCGTTCTGCTAGTTCCCAAAGTCATACAGTAGCCAACTGCTCCATTTTTTTTAAGGGTTACGAAAATTATATTAAAAAAAAGGAAAAAAGAAAAGTAAAAGGAGGGCTGGCAACACTGAAGCAGTACAGAACAGGTTCAGCAGCAATCTGAATCTTCTCACAGAGCACTGCCTGTACCATGGATTACTTGGAGGAGCAGCCCTACCAACAAAATAGCGGGTCAGTTTCTTTTGACTGTACAATCAGCAACTGCTCTGCTGAGATCAACAACAAGCACAGAAGCATTATGTACATGTGTCCATAGAGACACTGTCTGCCAACTTAAAAAAAAAAAAAAAGAACGCTATTTTAGAGAGGTCAGTTGCTGGGCAGTACTGATTTTCAGTTACTCACAGAAGATTTAATACGCCCATTACCAACAACAGTGGGGAATTTTTCTTCATCCAAGTTTGGAGGCCTGATCAGTTTCTGCATAACTGAATAAATGTATTATCTTTCTCATTGAAAAAAACCCACAATCCCCAATACGAAGCAATTGCAAAGGCAAGTACAGACAAGGAGCTGACTCACTGAGGCAGCACAATACCTCTGCTCCTGCTCAGAAGTTAGCTGAGCAGGAGGAGAGCAGACCCGGCACGACTGTCGGTTTAACAGTTGCTATTCATAGTGCCACCAACAGCTGCAAACCCATGAAGAATCGTGTCATTTTATACATCTGCTGCTCCTTTGCAGGAAGTTCTGAGCAACTGCAGAGAGAAATGCTGCAGTTGGGCGAAGATGTGTTCATAACGAAGACACGAAGACCTGAGAGGAAAACACACACACAGGCACAGACTAGCCCAATTTCACTGTCACAATTCCCAGTGAAGGGAGGGTAAATTATAGGGGCTTTTCTGAAAATAAATCAGGCCACAGGCAACTTGAAGAGGATTAGGTAGAGCTGGGAACAAACCCATATTTATCTCAGTCCTTTAACCACTAAACAATTTCCAAGACCAAGCAGAGGGTAAGCATCTCTATCAAGGCCCCACATCTGCGCGTGAGGTCTGGCACAGGGCACTCCTGGTCCAGCTGCGGTCTCTGTATAAGGCTGTAAGACAAAGAAAGAATTCCACCTGCAGTTATGGACTTGAACTTCGCAGTCCAAGTCATTGTCAGCGTGGTTTCCAATAACCCTGAGACCTCCCAGTTCTTACAGTCTCTAATTAGTTCATAACTTTATAGCGCTAAAAGAGCTCACACTGCTGCATTCTCCCACCAGGAAACAACTCCAGGCATCATGCTACAGACAAAGCCCCCAAGCCCACAAAGGCATGGCTACAGCAGCAGCAAAGAAAACCTCCCAGCTACTGTTTTTAATGAGAAAGTTTACCCAGAAACTCAGCAGCATACAATCAATGTAGGTTAGTTTTCTATCACTGCAAGCAGGAGGTAGAATACAGAACGAAAATCGAAGTGTCAGTGGCCTACCTTCCATCAAAAAAGAAGAACTTGCCGCGGCCATTCTTTTCTCCGTGCACAAAGTTTCCCTCAAATCTGTCTGTTGATGAATAGGTGACTGTACAGAATCCATGTGGCAATCCATCATCATCTAGATGCCCTGAAACAAAACCCAGATGAAGAACAAAAGAACACATTGAATGTTATATAAATTGCAAACCTGTTCTGACTATGCTGACACTTGAAACGCAGTAGGCTCCCCAGCACAAAACAATAATCCACATCAAAACATTTCTGTTAGGAACAGGGGTCAGAGATTCATTACAACTGAAGTCTGTATTTGTGTAACACACTTTGCTCAAAATAAAAAATGAAAAGGGTCAGGATAAAAGAAAAGGGTTGAGACAGGAGAGAGAAGAATAAGCAAAAAGACATGTTTCTGAAAGAATCAAGGTTCACACTATTCTAACTTGTGTTAATACACATCTTCAAAAATATAATAATTCTTTATCTAATATACGTATTTCCTGGTGAGAACAAAATAGATTTATACTTCAATCCACTGCATAAGAAAAGGTTTGGTTTTTCTTTTAATAAATACATATCTTACAACAATGTGGGTGTGCCACCTCATCACCTATCCACAGGTATTTAAAGAAATGAAAGTATGTAATATCTATAATACTATGCCCTTGTAATATGTCAGTCAACTTGCTGTTTCATATTTTAAATGCTGCTCTCCGGTGCCTTTCTGATGTGTTCACATTACATGCCCCCATCCCCTTCCCTTTCCTAGCTGTATCAGTTTTTCCCATTACAGCTGTCACACACGGGGAAAGCGGAGGGGCAACACATACGGATCTTCATCTGCACGGGTCTGTATTTTACAGAACACAACTGGCCAACTCTGATTAAGTTAAAGCATGATAAGGCCCCTACTGCATCTCTATCTGCCTCTTTAAAGCCAAAAGAAAATGGAACAAGAGTGTTTTAAGCAATTGTTACTGTCTAGTTTACCTGTGTGAGCTTGAAGCTCTTTGCACTGCACTAGCAGAACATCGCTCTGACTGCAGAATGAAGATGTTCAAGCTCAGCAGAGCTGCTTTCAGCACAATGATACACCAGGCGCGGGTGTAACAGGCGCCCATCGTGACATTTTATAAGGTATACATTTTGCATGAAAAGTGATGAATAAATAAAAGCTAGTGTATATTTATGTTCTTCCACGTTTCTAAATAAACACTGACCTCTGATCCTCCAAGCCTCTTGGTGAGGCATACAAAGCCTATTAGAGATGACAGACAGCACGTGCACCCACTTCTACAGGCTTTGGGATGAGCTCTTCACTGACCAAATTCGCCCTAAACCAAAAACGTTCAGCACACATATGGAAAAGCAGAAACACTCCAGTGTGGGGGGGAGTGATTACAGCCGGATGCAGACAATGGGAGACACTTCAGCGTTACCAAACCTCAAGTCCTGCACCTGGAGAGAAAACAAGCTGTGCAGACAGCAGTGGGAAAAGCCACCTACCCATGTGGCTTCAGAAGTTCATGTATTCATGCCCCAATTGCAACAGATCCACAGGGTTCTGCAGGGACAAGGGTACCCTGAGGGCACACGCATACACACATCTTCTTAAATCAGCCTTAAGCTTTCCTTGGGATGCTTCACAGCCTCTCAGGGACATCACAGACAGGGCATGGTAAGGATGCGGGCAGCATCTGGTTAAGAAACCCTCTCCTATGAGGCAGAAGACCAAGCCTTTTAATATCAGAATGACTGATGGAAGAATGCCATACTGCACAGGATACTTTGTTAGGATGTATTTCCAAACTTTTCTCTATCTCAAAATAAATTTCATAGAAATCAAAAAAGGATAGAAAAAAGAAAGGATAGAAATAAAAATATGAGAGACCGACAAAGATAGATGAAGGAAAAAAAGAACTAACTGATTGTTCCTCAAAGTAAACAAGGCACCTAGAAAGCAAGTGTACAGGAGAAACTAGTGGTGAGATACCTGAGCTCATCCAAGAGCCAAGGTTCCCTCCTTCAACCTTCCCATATGTGCTCCCCAAAGTTCCTCTCACACCTGCTCTGGCACTTGCCAACCACCCTCTGCAAGCGGTGCAAGTCACTAAGTTGGCAGAAAATTCTTCCCTTCGTTGTTCTGCTGCTGGTTCGGGAGGACGACCCTGCACCCCACTGCCACAGCATAGCTGGGCGGCTGGGCGCCCACCTGCCCCTCTCCGGGGTAGCGACCCACCTTGCTTCCAGTTCAGCCACTGCACAGAAGATCACTGTGCTCTTAAGTTCTCAGTCCAAGCTAGACTGAAAACAGTTAAGAGTTTAAAAAAGTTAATAAAACCGATCAGGCACTGCTTACTGTCTAAGCCGAGATAAGCAACAGAGTAAAAAGAGAGAGAAAAACGAGGGGGAGGGCAGGGAGGGTAGCTACATCACTAAAGGCTTTTAGTAACTTCAAAGAGGAACCCTTTAAAACAGCAAGGGCAGCAGGCTGCTCTTTCCAAACAGAACTTTTTTTCCTCCCATTCAGTCAGAGCCCCCTTTTTGCAGAAGGAAAAAAATTTAGCAGTTATGTCAATGTAACAGAAAGGTCAGTGAAATTACTGACATGGAAACCTCTTTTAGAACAAAAACAACTACGTCAACATTTATGATTTTAATTAAAGGCTTCAGTTTTATCAGCGTGGGAGGGGTATACTGCTGTAAGTTGACAAACCCTAAACAACACAGCACGAGTTTTCCCCTCACTATCAGAGCAAAACTTCTATAAAATACGTTGAGTTAAAATAAATATACTGACAGTGTTGGTACATTATACTATTTAAATAAATAAATAAATAAATAAACCCCCAAAGAACACAAAACTTGCAACTTTGTTCTCTGTGACTATTCAGTTTTGTCAAGATTTTGCTGGAATGCAAAGCCCAGCACAAAAGCTGCCATGCTTAGACACAGCACGCATGTCAGGACTTTTGCACAGTAGGATACAGACTATCCCAGAGATTTAAATGGTCAGCTTTGATGCAATGGCCTCTATACAGAGTCTTAATCTCAGCCACAGTACAAAGAATCCAATTCTTCTAATGGGCTAGAGATTTCCCCCTACCGATTTAAAAATAAAAATAAATAAAAAAATCCCCCACCCCAACAAAACAAGAGACATTCAGTCTCTCTAAGTCAACAGATGGGGAAAAAAGCAACTTCAAGTTTAATTACATAGATGCAACTTTTCCTATATGGCTGAGGCCTTAGGCTCTAATTCTGTTTCAAATGAAGTCAATGGAAAAAAATCCTTATTTCAGTGGGAGCAGAGCATTCCACTTCCCTTTCTCACCTCTCTCCTCCATTTCTGAAAACAAATCCAAAATGTTTAAACACATTTTAGAAATATTGTATGACCTCACTTTTGTTACTTCTTTAAAGGTCTCTCAATAACTCCTCTTAAGCTCTGACCATGAACTTTTAAAGAAAAGGAATTACACTGATAGGGGCTAGTTCATAACACAGTATGATGGGGGCCCCTTAGCAAAACCACTGATGTATACAAACCAAAAAGAAAAGCCCTTTACTGGCAGTATTACTACTACAGTGTGCATCCTCAATAACAGATTCTGGCCACAAAGATGCTAGACAGATGTTCTAGAAATGACAATAAACCACCCCCACCCCCCGAGATGTGCTGATTTCTGTCATATTTCTAACTTCCCCTGGGTAACTGCAAATCACCCAGCCATCCTATTCACCCCCCAAACAGCATCCTGCTTCTGTGTCACTCACAAAAACACATGCTTTCATACACACTGCTGCACAGCACAGGCTTTAAAAACTTGTTTCCTTAGCTGACAGCAACACTAAGCAAATGCACAATGTGGCTGAAGGCTTCACCTGTGATATGAGGATCAAAACTACCGACTCTTTGCAAAAAAAAAAAAAAAATTGTAATCCCTTGATCTGAGGAGCAGGATGGGAAGGAAGAGGAAAAGACCCATCTATTCGGGCACAGCATTTGAACCACCTCACCCTGCCCTCACAACCATGTTCTACACAACAAAGCTTCTCTTCGGCTCTGTTGCCACATACTTAGACAATAAATCCAGATCCTAGCAGCAGCCGCTTAGCTTGCATCTGCTGTTAGCCTAAGCTGCGGTGCCCGTCAGTCTTCTTTGGAGACATGTGCTTTGAGGCCCAACCCTCCTGCCACAAGGCACCAGCAGCGCACCGCTGCACGGTGAGAATTACCGGCATCGTCACAGGCCAGCTCCTGACTTGGCATGCTGAAAATCCCAACAGCTGAAAATCCAGGATTGCTCTGTCTGGCAGGACCGTGGTCCCTGTGAGGAACCTTTGGGGAGCTGGTGTTTCCACGTACAGCCGGCACGCTCTGCTCGGGGGCTGCCCGAGGGCTACCAACCCACCCCGAGGGCTACCAACATGCGCTCCCGGGTGCCTCGCAGGATGACAACTGCCTACTGTTGAGCTGCAGCACAGCGTGCCAAGGTTTCCATGTGCAGTGCCTTCCAGAGGCAGGCGCCTCTGCTTTAAAACTCTTACAGGGTTGGGTTCTGCACTCCCAACAGCACGAAGGGAGCGTGCATCGCCTGTGAGATGGGCCTTCCTGCTCCGGTATGGGGTCCCACCCCGCTGCCCGCGTACCCCGCGTACCCGACCACGGTTACCTCCCCGGTTGCTTTCTCTCCCCCCTTCCCACCGGCCCGGAGGTACCCGCAGGCTCCGGGCGCGGCTGCCCCTCGCTGCCAGGGCGCAACCGGGTGCAGCTGCCACTCCCGGGAAGCCGGGTGAGCTCCGCCTGGACGGCATCCTCCATCCCGAGCCGTGTCCCGGCGCCAGGGGACGCGGCCGCCCAGGACACCGGCGGGCGGCGCTGCCCGGGCCCGGAGGGGCGGCGGCCGCCCCGGGGACAGCGCCGGGCAGCGGCCGCCCCGACAGCCGCGACGGCACCGGGCGGCAAGCGCGGGCCGAGCACCCCGCCTGCACGGGGAGAGGGGGCACAGCGGCGACGGCAAGAAGCGGATATATTTTTTAATTTTTTTTTTTTTTTTTTCACATCGAGAGCAGAGCAAACGTCACCGCCAGGCTCCGGGGCCGCAGCCTCACGGCCGGGCCGGCACTGCGGCGGGCGGCAGCCCAGCCCGGCACGCCGAGCAGCAGGGGGCTGGGGCCGGCGGCGGACGGCCCCCGGCCTGAGCCCAGCGCCGCAGCCCCGCACCGGCGCCCGCAGCCCCCGCACCGGTCACACACCGCCACGTGCGCGGCGGCGGCCCGGCGGCGCGGCCGTTGCATAAGCCCGCTGATGTCATGCGCTGCCGCCGGCCCCGGCCGCCCCTCCCGACCCGCCGCCGGCGGCCCGCGGCCCCCCTCCCCGCCCTCGCCCGGCGCCCCCGGGACTGCCTCGCCTCCTCCCCTGCCGCCTGCCGGGGCCGGCTGCCCCCGCCCCGGGGCCGGTACCTTCCACGGTCTCCTCCAGCGTCTCCTCGTCGCTGTCCATGGCGGCGGCGGCGGCGGGCGGGGCGCAGCCGCTGTAACCCTGGCGGGGGCGCGCGCGCCGCCCCGCCCCTCCCCGCCCCCGAGGGAGGAGCCGCCCCACAGCCCCCGCCCCCACCGCCGGACAGGGCGGGGCAAGGGCGGGGCCGAGGCGCGCGGTGGGCGCGGGGCTTTCAAGGTGGAGACACCCCCCCCAGACACAGGCGCGCACACGCACCCGCCCCGCGGCGGAACGGCTGGCGGCGGCGGGGGGGTGATGTCCGCCAGCCACCCAAGTCACCTGCGGCGGGAGCGGCGCCGGGGAGCGCGGGCCCGGGTCCCCGCACACGCGTGGGGGCCGCGCGCGGAGATCGTTACTTTCCCGCCGAAGAACGTCCCGCCAGCGCGGCACGAGGCGGCGCGGGCGGCGGGAACAGCCCGGCGCGAGGCCCCCGGGGCGCTCACCTTGTGAGGGGCCGGCGCGGGGCAGGCACATAGCGCCCCCCCCCCCCCCCCAACAACCCCCCCCCCCGCCTGCGGCTCCGTGCGTTGAGGGGTCCGACTGCCGCCACACGGGGGACCTGGGCCTCGGGTTTGCGGGGGGCCAAGCGGCGGGTGCGATCTGTGGGCTCTTGCCCAGGGGACGCGCGGAAGGTGCTCTGTCCCCTCAGGCCTCGGCGTACTCTGTCCCCTCAGGCCTCGGCGCGCTGCAGGGACACCGCAACGCGCGGGAATCACCTTAAAGGAAAGTCGGAGTGTTTCTAGGTCTCCCAGGCTGTCAGGGGAGCGCAGGAGGTATCTCCATGTCCTACTGGAGGTGACCCAGACAGTCGGGGCTGGCGTGTGTGCTCTGCTGGGTGAGGAGGCCCAGGGAACCGGGCTTGTGAGGCCTGCAGAGGCAACGGCCTGGGGGCACCCTGCAGCAGCCCACTGGCACCTCCAGCAGCTGCAGCGCTGAGAAAACGGGCTCTTCACACGGCAGTGGGAAGACGTAAGGCAACGGGCATTGCTGAAAACAAGAGAGGTTCAGGGGTGACACAAGGAGAAACTTGCTCCCCATGAGGACAGCCAAGCAGTGTAGCAGGCTGTCCTGAGAGGTGGTACAGTGCCCATCCTTGGGAGTGATTAAAGACCAACTAGATACAGCCCTGAGCAGCCTGATCTGACCTCAGAGCTGAGCCTGCCCTGAGCAGCAGGTGGGAGCAGAGACCTCCTGGGGTCCCTTCCTACCTGGAGGACTTGGTGAGTCTGTGCCGAGTCAGCCACATGCTGTCAAGTGCCTGACATGAAGTCAGGGACAACATCACACCAGGAAAAAAGGACAGCTATAGCTTAGTGAAACCAAATAATTAGATATGTCTGCAGAAAGAGAGAGTTTGGAAATCTTTAAACAGGAGAATAATGAGGTTACTATTTGACCTAGTTGACATGAAAACTTATAAAATATTAATCTCAAGAGCTTTGGAGAGGGTGATGGAGATGGTACAGAAAGCTTGAGCAGAACAGAAGGGCTTGTTTCTGTATCATAGGTGGTTAATTTAACTAAAGGACAGTGTTTTGCTGTTCAGGAGAGAGGATTTGTGGTTTAAAGCCCATATATTTAAACCAATTCTGATCTCAACCCACCAAAAGGGAAACCGAGGCACAAGAACAAGGCATAGTCATTGGTTTCCTCACACCTGCAGGTTTAGTGTGCTCAAGTGCACTAATATTGTGTACAATAGGAACCCCTACACAACATATCTGGTTTGTGTCACTAACTGTGAGTGTCTGAAGAGATTGATGTTCAGTCCATGTAGCATTGAAGTTATCAAAGGTGATGTGCTTAAGCTATTAACGTATCTGGTGAGCAGAAAGGAAATGAGGCTACGAGGCTGGAGCTCAAGCACACGGTAGGGCACCCTTTTCAGTAGGAGAGAGCAAGTGTTCAGGAAGTACAACGGAAAGCAAGGCAACGGGCTCTGCTGTGACCTACACACACGAATAATTGCAGCTCAACAGGACCTTTAAACGGTCGTGTGGTGGGCACTTACCTGCAGAAGCTCATCAGGATGTGGGACAGCAGCATTCATACTAAAAGCACACCCTCTTCCCCTGCCTTTTGCCCAAAATCACACAGGAAAAATGCTGAAGTTATAAGTTCTCCAAATATAAGAAGTAGCCCTCCAGCTGCTACGTGCTGCGATCTTCGCAGAAGCTCTTCTCCTGCCTGTAGCTGCATAACCACATACTCTTTTTTTCCAGAGTGCCCATGCCTCGGTGTGTGATTACAGTGCTGCCTTTTGTCCTGTTCATTCCACATACAGCCTCAAGCCCTGCTTATTCTGTTTACTGTCCTCCACTGCATACAAGGGTAACACTTATGAGAGCTTCTGCTCTTCTCTCCTGTGTGGTACCCGGCTTCCTCACACATTAGTTTACTTTTGCAGCACAGTGATGGCACTAGGCATGTTATCGTTTCTACAGTAGGAGAACTAAGAGACTCAGGCTGAAACTGTTACAGTGTCTGGTAAATAAATGCCAAGTACCAGATTGTTGCCAAGAGTTCTTAGCATTACAGGGCATTTCACATGTTCAAAACATAATTTCCATTAACTTCAAATACAGTGTAGGAACAGCATAGCAATGCCAAAATAAAATGGTGGTAAACACATTGTTCTAGTATTTCATGGTGGATATTAGCAAGTGGGGAAAAAATTAACATCAAACTAGAAAAAACTTGACTTGCACCCATTACCCACAGCCAGGCTGCTGCATGAGAGCTCAGCCAGCTGCTGAGCTATTCCCTTGTGGAGCAGAAAACAGGCGGTGGTCAGCCACGAATGGTTTCGTTCAGCCAACCTGCCCACCACAGGAGCAACCCCAAGCCAACACCTAGTAGGCTGCAGTGTTTAGCGGTCTCATCAATTTACTTCTTCACTTGTTTTGGCAGACTGCAGAGGCACCTCTAAGTTGGTGTTCAGCTTTCTTAAGTGTCCAAACAGACAAGTACACACGTTGGGATTCACAGTATGTCTTCAAAACATTAAGCATTTAAGCAAGTTTCTTCCAGCTGCTAGGAAATGGTTGCCTCTTTTATTTTCTTCTAAGCAGGGACCTGATGCTGCCTTGCTCTCCTTAAATGTTAACTCTGCAGCCAGCAATCTAATCTTATTATTGTTTATGCAATCCCTTGCCTTACCTATTATTTAATGCCAACCTCTGGGAGGAAAAAAAGGCCTGTTGCTCCCTGCACTACTCTGGCTGTGCATCAAGGATCCGTTGGAAACAAGCTGGTGATTACCAAAGGAAACAGAGTGGCAAAACATACAGAAAAAGGGGATGAGGTTGGACATGCAATCTCTGTTCCTTTACTTCCTTTGCATTTCAGTGTGGAAAAGCAGTAACAGTCTCTTTTAATCAAGTTCCTAAGACTCCTAATAAAACCAACGGTGACTCCTAGCTATGCTCCTAAGGTCACGGAATTAATGTAGAGGCTGGTAGCACCAGGACTTTGTCGCCCATGGGGAGAAGATGGTGGGACGAGGAGGAGTGACTGCTGTGCAAAAGGGCCATGGAGCTGCTTGCTGAAAGCAAGACAAATCCAGAGATTTGGTCTGTCTGAGGAGATTTTGGAAGGAAGTGTGTTTGGGTGATTTAAAATTGCCGTTCATCCCCTATGGTCTGCCTTCTGGCCCCTTCCTTACAGCTTTCCCCCTCTTTCTCTTCTTCTGGTCCTTTTCCCTCCTCTCAGTACTGAGCCCTGCCAGCTCTCGCCCAGCTTGCCTGTGTGCCCTGCTTAGCTGCGCTTTTTGCCTCATGCAACCTAAGCAGAGCTCAGGTACAGCCACCTTGTAGCAAATGGTTTCTGTCGTCTCTAAGTAGGACAAGCTTTACTGAGACAGGAAAGGAAATGACCGCTTCCTAAAACTAGCATTTGAAATGCTAAAATAAGAAATAACCCTTTCAACACTCCAGGCTGTTGCTTATTTAATCTGCAATGCTACGTGTTTACAGGATACTCTATTTTCTGAAGGACAGTACTTGAAGGCTTAAATTGAGGCACAGTGGGTTGTTCTTTGGTGATTCCTGAACTGTGAACAACGTTCCTTCAGACATTTGTAACACATAATGGCTCCTCTAACATATGAAAACTTTTGCACCTCTATAGCAAAGCAGCAATATAATCTATTAATACAATTTACATTCAAAACACTCTCATTCTTGCTGCTGAAGTTGGTTATCACTGCTCCTTTGTCAGATGAGACAAAGCAGCTGCGATCAATACTTTCTTGGGTATCTGCTGTGGGGCTCCGGCACTGTGAATCTGCTGAAGCTGCAACATCAGCACATGTAGAGGCAGCCATTTATCTACAGTTTTTGTAGGAGGTTCCCAAATTCAGGGCTGCAGTGAATGGTCAGGCCCCTGTCTGTGTGCAAACACCTTGGGATGGTGGGTTTTACGGAATGGCTGGACAGTTTTCTTCAGCCTTTCTGCAGTGGGATGGTCAGAGCTACCCCAAATAATGCCAGAAAACCAGCACTTTTAAAACCCCAGAGACTGGATAGGTCAGGAAGTATCTGATCAAACCCAGGGAGACCCAGGGGTCCTACTGGGATGAAAGTAGGAAACTTTATTTTTTGGTCTAGCTTAAGCCAGGCATTGCTGATATAGGGAAAACTGAATGGTTCAAACTGCAAACCGTGGAATCTGCCCACAGGACGCTCACTGAGAAGCTGGGCGGCAAAAAGCACGTGTACTGCCTGCTGCTGGGTCCAGCCTCATCGTCCCGTTACAGGGGACTTGTGGGTGGATTTCTTTCAATGTATACTCCCAGGGCTTCCCTTGTGCTTTCAAGGGGGGAAAAGAATCACTGAGCCTAAGGAACCGTAGAAGCTTAGCTCAGCAGCCTGGCAATATTGTAGACGTGCTTAGATATGGAAGAGACAAGTTTGTGTCCAAGTTGTTTATCCTGAATGAATATTGAATTATTTCCTTGGGAATGTTTAACTTGATAGGAGAGACTAGACAAAGCGCTATCCTGAATACCTGATTTTCCAGATGCTTCTTCATAGCTAGGTTAATGGAGGTTGGGCTGTTTATTCACGAAATCTGAGACTCTGTGGGGATAATTTACAACTCTTGACTCCCCCATGCCTTGCTGGCTACTTTAAGTACCTTACCAGGTTCAGTAAATGGCATTTGCAGGTGTGAATTGTATGAGCAGCCTGAGCTCACTAACTTGAAGGATTTCTGTGGGTGATTGATTGCCTGTCAATAGGTTGTATTGCTTTGGAGATGGAAAAATCCAGAGAATGGATGCTACAGGAAGAAATACATATGTTCTCAAATTCTTTTATCATAATGTCATAGCATGTGCAAGCTATGCTTAAGGCTTGGATGATAGAGAGGAATATCCTGCAGGGTAGAGACACTCTGCCTCATACCACGTACAGAGCCAAATGCCATTCTTCCTATCTGCTCACCAGTATGGACAGAAGACTTCCCTCTGCAATTGAGTGCTCTACAAGACATTACTGTGTTTAAGTGACACTCCTCAGCAGATGGCCTATGGTTCCTAGTACCAAAAACGTGCATCTTTTCTCTATGGTTTCTTGCTGCATGCATTAAATAATAAATCCATCTAAGATGGTTACTGAGGGTGTCAGAATTTTTCTCTTCTGTATTTCATTTCTCTCTTTCCTCAGAGATAGTGGAGGAATAAGGCAGATAAAACTCACATTATTATAAAAAACTGAGTTACTCTTGAGATTCTTTTCTCCTTGAGTTTCTTTACAGCAAAAAGTGCCTGCATCTTGCTATATCCCAATCATTTGCCTGCCCGTAACAAAACCTCTAAACTCAGTACTGGAAACACAGAGAAGCGTTCACATTAAGTAATGAAGTAAACAGTGAGGGAAGTTTCCAATGCAAAGCTGAATTTGAACTTTTAGTCCACAAATTCTCATTAGGGTTCATCAGTACAGGAAGTCTTATGTAACAGATAAGGTTTCCTTGGTGTGCACATTTCTTACGGTCCCCTTGCCTAACATTTGAAATTACCTCTCATGCCCAAGATTGGAGGAGTTTATCGTATTTCCCAGCCTTTCGAATATACTCATTATCTAGAAGCTATTCTGTTTTCTAAATCAAATTCCATCCTAATCTAGTGGCTGCAGAGGCTCTGCATCTGCCAGATGATGTACGCAAACCACAGCATGTTGTCAGTAATGACATTCAAGCTATACTCTGTTCTCTTGTTTGGTCTGGGAAACTGGTAGTACTCTTTCACAGGCTACAAGAGTTTAGACTAGATGGGAACAAAACAAGGAATAAGGTAGATGGAAGTACAGGGAACCTGGTGGAGAGTTCTCTCCCAAAGACACGGAAGGGATGTGTCTTTCTGTCTCTACAGCATCACTTGACTAAGTTCACTGGTGGGTTTGTGCATCTGATTTACATTGCAGCAAATTGCCCCATGTCTACACTTTTGAGGGAGGTAGAGCAAAAGGCAATGAGGGAGCACATGCACGTGAACTTTTTGTAACAAGCTTGTTTGAATCCACTTTTTTTCGTCAGCCAAATAATTAGCGGCTGGCTCCACATAGTGGCTTCTCATGTAATTCCACTGAGTAGGGGGGGTGGTATTTGGTATTTTCTCTCTCAAAATAGCATTGCATCAGTTTTCCAGTGAGGTGTCGTTTACAAGCCTGAACAGTCTCATAGCCTTTGCCTTTACAAGCCTCTGAACAGTAGAGCAGTGGAAGCTGGCTGGAGTCCTTCTGGCCACTGCCAGTCCCACTTGTGTCTGGAGAGATTAGGGATTAGAAAGATGGTTGTGTTCTCATGCACATCAATGAGTGCAGTATCAGGTGCCTGCAGAAATAGGGATAGCGTATCAGTGGATGAGTTTGCCCTCTATTACCTTAAGGGTGCACTGAGAATTCTTAAAATAAAAAAAAACAATCAACCAGAGAACTAAATGTATGGAAATATGGTACCAACCGAAGTCAGTGTCTGGCACTTAAGAAGTAACCATGCATATCCCACAACTTTGGCTTAGAGGTCTTACAGCAGACAAGTTTTTGACACATGGTTATGGAAAAGCACTCTGCCACTCAGAACTCTTACTTCATTTCCCCCTCTGGAGCCTTCTTCCTGGTAGAAGAAATCTCACAAAAATCTAAAAAACTCGTTTCTGCTGAAGCTGTCTTATTTTCCTCAATGCTCAGCTATTTAGCAGTGATCTGAGACATACAAACTTACCGCTCATGCTCCTTCAGTGCTACAAGCATGACTGATTGTATCAAGCATTTCTGCATGTCAAAGACAGCATACATGCTGCTGAGATGTAGCTGTTTACCTGGCCTTTTAGGGTGCTACAATGCCAAAGATACTCCTGTGAAACATCTTTCAGAGGCCAACATACCTATCCCCTCATTCTACTCATCTTTTAAAAATGAGCCATTTTTAAAGCAGAGGACTAAAAGAAGAAGGGAAAGGCATGCACCTGTTTTTATTGCCAGCTTCCAGCTTTGCAAGTGACAGTACCTTTTCTGCACAGTACCTCCTTGTCGCTCAGCCAAAGCCTGAGTTACTGACAGGGCTGTAGCGCAGTTCTGCGTACAGTTTGCTAGAGCTGAATCCCGGAGCTTTGGAAGAATCCTCTAGCAAAGGCAAAAGGTCAAAGGGACTCTCAGATCTTGCTGTTTGTTTCTAAAGCCCTTAACAATATTTATTTGCACATCTGAAAGCGAGGAATAATTTTCAGCCGAGTGAGGAGTTTTAAAGCTATGACAAGTCTGCTAAAAGTATCTCATTTCAGTAGAAGCTGTGCTGAATTAGATGCTTTACTGTAAAGCCCTTGTTCATGTGTGTGCTGTGCACAGCTGTGTGATTTTGTATCACTTTGCTAAGCTATGACCCCCCATGCTACTCGGAGGCTTTGATTTCAGTTGCATAAACATCTGTGTCAGCCTGAGAGGAAGCCAAGCTGATCCACACAAATAATGCTGGACTGTGTAATAATGTGTACTGTTAAAAGCATGACTAAGCTCTAATCGGAAACTTTCTGACACTTGTTAACAACAAGATGGGTTCCTGTCTGCTCCTGATCATGCCATCTGTCCTCTCTGTGGGATGTGTGGTGTTAATGTGTAGCTTTCCATTAAAACATGATTCAGTAACTGGTACCAATCATCATCTCTGGGAACCATATGCACTTCTGGGACCATCCAGTGAGAATGGGGACTCTGATGTTCCTTTGAAGGTGCCAGCACACGCGACTCCAGCTGTTGAGTCTTCAGCTTACAGCACTGACAAACTCTCTTCTCGCCCTGAATGCCTGCTGTTTTGTGATAAGCTCTCTCTCGCGATGCAGTGACCGCAAGTCTGTAGGTGCAGTGGGTGGGCTCTTCCTTGGCCTGTCTCCGCACGGACCAGTTGTAAAAATAGATGAGGCGATGCACAGGTGTTTAAGAGGGCAGCGGGGGAAAGGAGAGAGGAAAAAAAGAGTCCTTTTCTTCCTGAGGATGCATATATAATGTATAAAGGCAAACTCTTTAAAGATCTGATGCGGCAGGACAAAATCTTGCCTGACTACATCATGTTAACACATTCATCAAATAGCGCTTGCCCTCTTGAGACCCAGTTGACAGTTTGGTTCACACAGCAAGACCACAGTAAACAAACAAGTGCTGTGTATGTGCATGGCCACAGAGGGGGACCTCGGGCTCCGAGATGTAAGGAATCATAGCTGTCGTATGTACGGAATCATAGGATAATGCAGCAAGCAATAGAATGGCAACCTGGTGTCACATGAGATGAATAACTGACATGGTTAATGTACACGTGCAAATGCATCTGGATACTACTCTTTAAAGCTCTTATTTCTACCACAGTGATTTTTGATAATCTGCCTCAGTTGAGAAGCAGATGGGGATGCTTAGCACTTGCATTTTCTATTGATAGAAGTAGCATGCTATAAGTGTGTGCACGAAACACCCCAAATGTCCATTGCTACAGCAAATCAAGTTTTTATAGCCTCTTCTTTTTAAAGACAGTTAACAATTCATTGTTGTATACCCAGTTGCACGACTATTCAATTCTGTCCAAGTTTCACAGAACGCAGGTGCGCAGTTTTAATCTTCTATCTCTGTGTAAGTCCCTCACTTCTCACTGTTTTTCAACAGGACCACTCTTTCCAGAAACTAGTCTGACTTGCAAACAAAAGAGAAAGTAAGGCAAGGTTCAGTACAGTGCAGCACTCACTCTCTAATCACATCCTTTCAATTCATTGAAACAGTGACTATGCAGACCTCCATAAAACAAAAATAATTTCTTCCAGACGTTTCTAGAGGCATGGCTAGTGTTTAGAATGGTGTTGCCAGAAAACGCTAAGAACCTGTATGTTTTTATTTAATCTTTGGTCTACAAATCTATGTTAAAATGCGCAAGAAAATATAATGTATACCTAAGTACTGTAATAAGTGGGTTGGCAAAATGCAGTCATGAATCCATACAGTCCTCAGCTGCGGCTGTGTACGGAGATCCCACGTGAAAAGCTGGGTTTGTTCTAATCACCAGCATGCCAATCATGTCGGATAGCGCTTTGTAGTAATTTAAACTCTCCGTGCTCTTTCTGAAAACATGCCTCAACAACACACAACTTAGTTGGCATCATATGTTAGTGGGGACTGTTATCGCCCTCCTATTGCTTATGCTCCAACTTAGGCAACTACCTTGAGCCTACTACTTCACACCAGCCAGTCTTGGGCAGAATTTTCCTTGGCAGTTTTTTCCTTCAATATACACAAGCCTTCTTTTGAAATTCTCAGGGCTGTTCTGAAATTGTGCAAACCTACAGTTAATGGTAGATCAGCTACACCTTGCAATGGCAGAAAATTAAAGCCACTGCTGTGGAACTGCTGTGCACACTACTTGCTTTCAAACATTGCTGAGAGCACTTACTACTTTTTTTCTTAATAGTGATAGTTCCAAATGTACGCTGCCAGTGTAGCAGTGAACGTTTATGCACCCACCTAGTGCTGAGAGAAGGGCTGCATTCTGATCAGTTTGCACAGGGAGGCACGCAAAGTAAAGCCATTGAAATAAGCTCCCTGTTCAGAGTGCCTCTATCTTGTTAGCAAGGACATCCACACATCCACCTGCACAGAGACAGTGCTCCAAATAACACAAAATTTGGGTTAACTCTCAATTAAAAATGTAGATGTTGAATCTCTTTCCTCCTCTGAAATGCCAGGTTGGCAATATCATTGGACCTGGGGGCAGACAAAATGCTCTTTTGATGAAGGATCTATTCTTGGCTGTGTGACAGACCCCCTAGGGAGCCTGCTACAAGTCATTTCAGGCAGCGCTTTCTGTAACATTTTGCCCTGGCTCAGGTCTATTTATTGTCATTGACTTCTGCTTGTGCAGGAGTAAGCCACTGCTAGGTAGCTCTGAAAAACCTGTGCTTGATCCTTCTGCAAGCTTGACTGAAGCCTTGAGCTTGACATGCTTCTCACTGACTGTAAAGCCACTCTCCTTCTCTTTTTCTCTCTCTCCATACCTTACACATACCATAGATGTAAAGATGTGGGATCCCATCTGGATACCTGTTTAGAAGCTAAATTAATTTTTGTAAAGCATTAAGACCCTCAGTTTAAATAAATCTGAAGTATCGCTAGTAGCTCGGAGCTTCTTTGGCTGCAGACCTATCAAAAGAGTGTAGAAAGATGGGGTGGGCAGATGCACGCTTGGGGAATTCATACTTCTGCTGAGTTTTTACCTGCTGCCTCTTTTGTCTTGGTCAGTCCCGTTCCATTAGTTGCCTGTTAGTGCGAGCTAAGCCACGTGCTGCGCTGATACATACCCTGCCATTCAGAAAGCTTAGGGCTGGCCTTGGTAATCGCGCCGGCCTGTGCTTCAGGGAAAACTGGCACAATAGCTCATCGAATGAACTGAGTCATTCTCCATGTACTTCCTGGAAAGATTATGACCAATGGTAATTGCTTGTAATGAACAGGCACCCATCTTTTCCAAAAGATTAACTTCCATTGCACAGGGGTGAGGTAATCTGCACAGGTTTATATCATACTCCCTGCTTATGCCCAGCTCCATTTTAAGATGGATCTCTTCCCTCAGGAAAGTTCATAAAATGCTTAGGTCTTGTCTTCATTTCTGAAGCCCCAGTGGTTTTCTTAGGCAGATGCATGGCTACAGAAAAATTTCACACATTTCATGTGTGAAATGCAAAGCAACAGGCTCAATAGCCCTTGGAGCAGGGAGAGGGCTCTGTTGGCAGGGAAGGAAGCTGTTCTGGGGGGTGGAAATGAGAGTCCCATGTACCATTAGAAAGGCCACTGCAGAAATGTGGGAGAATTGCAAGTCCTGACCATGCAGAAGGGATAAATTAATGCACATGCTAGCTTGTTCTGGCCATCCTTCCTTTGAGCAGTGCCCTGATATACCCGAGGACAAATGTTCTTTGATGTACCCATCTTGGACAGGACCTTCTGCTAACATAAACCAGGAAGGCTGGTGTAACTTCTGAAGCACCTGATCTCCCTGTTAGGGTGCTGAAAGGCAGCAGCTACCACACATTCACATACTCACTGCTGTCTCTCCCCCAGTGTCCCACAGAGCCGGGGCTGGAGCACAGCTCTTGGCATGCTTTTGCAATCCTACATGGCATTCAGAGCTGGTTTGCTGCAGAGGAAAGGGCAGGAGCGAGAAGCAACCCGCCCTGGCTACAGGCGCGGAGCAGCTGTAGGTGTAACGCACGGATGTTCGGTGCTGCTGGAAGCAGTTACTAATGGCTGCAGATCTGCAAGCCCAAGTAGCTTATCAAATTATACTTGGGCCTACATCCCCCTCAGTAATCAAGGCTCTGCTGGCAGCTCCAATTACAAACTCTCTTTATCACAAGCTAATAACTAAGCTGTAAGCACTTAGTCTATGGCAGCACACTGTGGCAGCAAAGTCGTGGAGCATTTTGTTCTTAAAAAATGTTATTTCTATGGGTTGGGTTTTTGTTTGGGTTTTTTTTTTTTTTTTTTTTAGGAACAGCGATTGCAAATAGTAAGAGAAACAATTAAAAAACCTGAGACACTCAGAAGTTCCCTAGGCTCATAAGATGGAAATGTGACCTGCTTTATTATGGAGGTTATTTCAGTATTTTTGCCTTTCTAATCTAAAAATGTTATTTATCATTCACCAACCAGTCACCATGTACTTCAGTATTATTACCTGCTTCCCTATTATCACAAAGGTCCGACAGTAAAGCCAGACCTAACAGAAAAGAGCCAGTGGATAAACTGTCACGAGTTGCCGTTTCTATCAAGTCTAGTTTTGAAAAGTGTTTACACATTTATTAGGCAGACCCTTCACTTCCTGGCTGTTTGTGCCTTCGCTGACATGAGCCCTGGCAGGCAGAGGACAGAAGTTGCGCACCAGCATATATGCAAGTGGTTGTGATTATTTCAGCAACATGTTTTCCTAAAAGCCATTTGGGGACACGGCTTTTCCATCCTGAGAGATTAAGCATGGAAGGTGACACAAGGCATTCCTGCAGCCATGCAGACACACACACACACAGGTGTACTTCTCTGCAGCAAGGATCAGCACTAAAGGATTTAAAGGATCAACCTAATAAGCTTTGGAGATTCCCTAAGCTATGCTGTCCCTAGAAAATGCTTATTTTTCCACTCCTAGGAAGTGCCACAGCAATTACAGAGAGAAGTTTGTATTCAAACTAGTGAACGCAGACTTGAGTTTGTGCTAAATCTGAGTATTTGCCTACAATATTTGATAGGAATGAAATAACATTAGTGTTTTGCAACTGGATTCAATAACAGCAGTGGCATCTAATTAGTTCCCGTCACCAGAGGGCATTGGAGGACAAGTTGATTTTTAGAAAGCAGGGGCTCTATCAATTCAGTTAAACCAGCAAATATTAATGAAGCCAGTGGACCTGAGACCTCCCTCTTGTTGGAACAAAATGAGCAGTTCTGGCACAAGCAAACGGGGAACAGGGCCCTGGGTCTGCCCCCCGCAGAGCTCCAGGCAAAGGGGCATGTCCTTGCTTGTCCACCTGCAGCTACACACACATCTGAGGACAAGCTTGGGCACAAATCTGGAACGTGACTAAATGGTGCTTCAGCGATTGCTGTGCACCCAAGTCACAAGTGTGTTGGGATAGCTCTTGAGGTACCAACCACTTACCAACGAAAAAATGCCGATATTTGGCATTCAGCTTCTTGGGTCCCCAGGTATGGTGCAGCAGGTTACTTCAGAAGACAGAATGCAGGAGAGGCAAAGTGCCCAGTGAGCTTCCTCCTGGAAGGAGCTGAGCAAGGGGCAGCAGGGCAAATTTGCACAGTCAGTCCATAGCTCCCCAGCCCAGGCCAGCTGTCTTGTAACACACCTACAGCAGACATGGAGACTACGAGGCTTTTCTAGGCTGCAGCAGTTTTCTTCTAATTCCTAGTTTGATTCATGAAATTAATTTCCATGTTAAACACAGATTCAGACGTTTACAGCAGGAGAGGATTTTTCTAGACCACCCCACTTGACTGAAGGGTACCTCTTCAGATTAGCAAAGGAATAAAACCAATCTGAGCCTGGAAACAGTATGAAAAGTACTTACTTTGTCTGGTGCCAAAATGGCAAATATATTTCAGTTATCAGAAAGAGATACCATCCATCAGCATCAAACAACGAGGCTTTCTATGCGTTATGAACACTTTGCTTTTAAATGGGAGGGAGCTGGCCAAGTGGCCCTGGTCTCTTATCACCATAAAATAGCAATGCTCATTGATAAACTATGACCGTGGCAAATTTATGTCCCATGTCAGATCCCCAAGGCTATGAGATCATTGACTTCAATTAGAGAGTGAATACTGCTGGGTAAGAGTCAAAGGCCTTTAAGTCTAAGGCAGGCAAAGCAGGGTCAGCTCAACACCCTAATAGTAATAATGTTCCAGGTTATATCAGGCAATTGTTTAATTTGGATCATATTCTATTACCTTGTTTTTCCTTTAGACATGGGGGTTTTTTTCGCTCCAGTTTTCGCTTCACTTCTTTCTTGCAATATGCTGGGCAACTGCAACAGTCAAGTGAGAGAGGGAAAGCAACAGGGTGTATTAATTTATTGGCTGTTTTAGATTTAAAGCCTTGCTAACTCTACAAAATACAATAATCAATGTATGGGCCTTTCCAGCACATCACATATTCAAGAGGTAGCATATATACACTGCCAACAATGCTAACTCGTTCATTTCTCTTTAAAAGCCAGGTGGTCTCCAGAAAATGAATACTCAGAGTTGTCACATTGACATTGATTTGGACTATGGGAAGGACAAGAAACTATCTTAAAGCCCTTATAGAGAATGCTTCCAAGTTGTCCATGAAGTTTAAAATAATGGGGATCTGACATGAATTCATGACTTGTGTTGATACTGGGACATGCCTCAAAACAAAATGCATCCCGTTCTTTAGCCTGTATAACCTGCCTTATTCTTCTCAAAGTTTATCATCTGGAAAGACATATTTTCTCACCAACACCACATCCTTACACTTTTTATATAATCAGTAGAACAGACTCAAAATTACAAAAAGCAGGGACTAAACAAAGCAATACATCTGTTGGGACACTTGTTTTTTTCACTGGTCTAAACATTCATTAGTGTGCTTTTAGCAGGAGAACTATTACAAGAAATTCTGAATTTTAATTTATTTTGAAACTTAATTTTTGCATTTTAAACTATGTTAAATTGAATTTCTTATCCAGGTAGAAGTAGTTTTTAAATTTCAAAATAGAAAGCTGGTTGGAATATTCACCTTTTTTGCCAGTTAAAGAGTTGACCTCCTTCTGTTCCCCTTTGGGGAAATGTGGGATTTAAAGAGATAAGTAAAAACAGAACCAGAATCTTAAAATAATACTAAGTTAGCAAATGCCCGAAATGAAATTTTGATAAAGAAATAGAACCACAGTAGTGCCCATAAGAAATTAAAAAGAGATACATTTCCAAAATGACCTAAAATGCTTTTCTTTACTTTAGAACTAGCATAAGTTGTGAATGATACTGAAACAATACGACTTGAAGTACATTCCAATATTCTCTGCCCATGGTTGTGCTGTGCTTATTTTAGGCTATGGGTATTTTAGAAGAGAACGCTGCTTATACAGTCATGCCCACGTATGGTAATGTGCACATAGCTCTATCCACCAGGGAAACTAAAGCACAATTTATATGTTGATGCACTTGAAAGTTAAGATAGTTGAAATGCTACTTCTCTACCTGCAACTCCAGATTTTGGCAGGTAGGCATTCCCCTACCATTTTATTTATTGCTTTATTTACTTTCTCCAGTCATTTTTCTTTTAGATCACTCGAGCAAGGCTTCCTAAAGCAACAGTACCAGTCAGAGAAAACAGATCAAAACTTCCCTTTTGGTCCCCCTCTAGTGCAACGCTGCCTGCTTCCCGTAACTCCTCAGTGCTTACAAAACAGATCTGCACCAACTTCTGTGAGCTGATGCTTTTCTGCAGCTTCAGCAAAGGACCCACAGCCTCTCGTCTCTTTGCTCCCTTCTTATTTTGAGATGCAGGTGAGGGAAATTCCAACATTTCCTTGCAAGCAGCAAGGAAAACCTCTGTGCACTGCTTTTGCCTTGTAGGCACTTCAATAATTTGCAGAAGCAGTAAACCAGTCTTGTGAGACAAGTCACACTGTGAGGCTTGACCGCTCGAGCTGTTCCTGGTCAGAAATAACAGCTAATGTATGAAGCACTTGCATGTAGCTCCCACTAGCCCTCACAGGAGATACCATTTTTCTGGCAAGTGAGGCAGCCAGGATGGTAGAGAAGAACGTGATCAAACAGGAGAGGGGGTTACAAGTCTGTCCAGGCTTTGTGACAGATTTTGAGAGCAAGAAGTAAATTTGCCATCAACAGACTTTCAATTCTTTCATGCTTGGTCCTTTCTATAACACGTTTACAAATAAAGTGTTGTCACTCTGAAGTTGTCACAGTGCCTGTGTCAAGTGCCTGGGTAAGGACTGCGTTGCTTGAGGCACCAGTAAGCAAAGGAGAGCAAGGATGGAAGCAGCTTGCACACGCTATTGATTACACAAAGAAGAACCAGCCTGCTGAAATCCAAGAAGTGTCTAACACTAATTAGGAATAGACAGAAATGGGACATATTATATTTCGTATCAATACAACACATAACGTGCAGTTTCCCACAAGCATCCCCTTCCTCCTCAGGAAAATAACTAATGGATTTTAGGAGCTGAGGGGGGCGTTTTCTGTCAGAGGGGTGCAAGAGTGCTGTGGAATGGAAGGAAATACGACTGCCATGCGCAGCAGGGAGAAGTGCTACACACTCATGTCAGAGGCCCCGGATCTCAACGGAAGATATTTATAACTGCCTCTGAAGAAGATGAAAGTAGTTCTTATGCTGAGAAAGGGAACAAAAAGCATTACCTAAAAATAAACGTCCCAAGTCAATGCCACCTATTTCTACATCCCCTGTTTCAGAGCTGGCTAAATGAACTATATCAAGAAACATTCGGGTTGTTCGAAGAGTAATAAGGCCATTCTGGAATTGGAATGTCTTTTACTCTCCAATGCTGCTAATTTATCAGCAGTTTTCTGTACTCTGCAATATCATCTCTCACTGAGTTGAGAAAGGCAATTCAGTCAGCACAAGGATGTTAGCTGATCCAGACAGTGACCAGGGTAAGGTGACCGATGAAAGCACACGTTAATTGCGCTCCCATGTTACTCGGTTTAACTCCTGCGAGCCTCCAATGAGCATTGCCAGGCTACGCTTTGAGCTGGCACTCCTTCTCCACCGCTGCTTCCACCAGAAAACGCAGAGGGCTTTTCAAGCTGAAGGAGGCTGAAAACTACCCCCGACTGGTCTGTGCTCGTTCAAGAATTTCAAAGCACTCTCCAAATGACTTTGCAGAGTTTCACCAGACTCCAGATCTGTGAGCTATCGCACCCCCCTGGGGGGCAAAGCCGCTGCTGAGCAGGTGGAGCTGGGAAGCTCTCTCAGCTCTGCCGGTTTGGCTATGGGGCAGTCTGTGCTTAGCAGGGGTGCAGAGTAAAAGAAACAAACTAGAAACCGTAAACAGGATACTGTTCTCCCAGTCGCTGTAGATTCAAGGAAAAAATGGCAGACAGTGGGTCATTGCTGCAGACCGCCTCTGTCCTGGTTTGATTTCAGGGAACTCCCTCCTAAGCAAGCAGCCTGCCTAGGCTAAGTGAGCCTCATTTGGGGCTTGTACCCTTTCTCCGAAAAACAGCCGGGCTATCATCTGCTCTTCCTTCTCTTCTGGTGCCATCCCATAGAGACGCAAGCTGCCCCCTCCTCACAGGCATACCTCTCTGCTGTGGGGCCCTAGCACTGGGCCTTCACTTCTATAAAGGTCTTAATTTCAAAGCCTTTCAAAGGTCTCCATCGTAAAAAGCCCTTTCAAAAAGGCCGTCCTTAATAATGCCTGCTGTGGGAAAGCTGGGTTTTCAAGTGGATTCAGAGTCTCCACTTTTAGACCGGGACTTGCATTTGTCCCCACTCAGATGGAATAGGCGAGCGGCTGGAGGGCAGGCAATACGCCTTAGGGCTGTGCTCAGAAACCATCTCTGCCTCCAACTCCAACAGGTCACAAACACACGAACAACAACTAAACATACAATCTGGATAATACAGGGGCAAAATAGCAAGCCAGCCCCGTATGTACGCATACCGCTGTGAAGTCAGCTCAGTAGGTGAGTCAGACGAAAAGCAGAATCAGAAAAGAAGTTTACAGGCCCATCTTTTTAAACTCTGCTCTACGTTGGAGATGGCTTTTCTCCTCCTCCTCCACATCTGGGCCCGGGTGAGGCGGGCACTGCTGTCCTGGCTTAGCCACCCTGCTGCTCCTGGCGCTGACAGTCACCTGCTGAACAAAACCACCTGCCGCCTTTGCTTGCCAGCGACACCCAGGCAGCCTTCCTTCCCAAAGGGGTAATTTCTTAAAGTGAAGGAGAGGCTTCTGCTCAGGAAATGAAAACAGGGTTCCTGGGGCTGAGGTGGCGGAGGGCAGCTCTTCTGGCAGTAGTTCTGGCGCACCCCAGCAGAGGGCAATGGCAGATGTACAGATGCATCCATCACTGCACGGCACCCCTGCCGTGTAAAGCAAAAGTTCTCCCTTCCCTGCCTTGTCACAACCTAGGGAGCCGGGCTGGGCTAACACACGGAACAAAACCTACCTAGAGCTGAATCAAGGCCCAGCGGAAGATCTGTCAGCGCATAACTAGCCAGCAGCAGGAGCAAAGCTTTCCAGATCTGTCCTGAGTGACAGCAGCCTGTCAAGGAAAGGCCTCAGCAGGATTTTCATTGTAAGATCAGAAAACGCACATGGTCTGGCTTTCTTGCTGTGCTGTTTTAAAGAAAACAGATAAGTGAAGCTATATTTCTCCTCTGGCACATCCACAAACGCAAACCGGAAAGGCTAAGCTGGAAGCGGCTGGTGTGGAGGAGGGAAGGGCAAAGAGATAAGGTGGAGACTCAGACATCAGGGAGAACCCTGGCTGCTTTATCTCTGTTCATGGAAATGGTTTCATTTTGGAATCTTAAGGTTAGCCTCGATGTCCTTTTGAAAGGGACTGACAGGGGTTCAGAGCAGAATTTGTTAAATGTACACGTACCTAAAAACGAGAGCCAAAATTTGAGGCAGTTAAGCTGGACTCTCTTACACCGGATTTTTGCACTTTTCAGTATAAAACCTGGGATGTCTCAATTTGGGGCTGAGAAATAGAAATGTCCAGAACCAGCAACCACTTAAAAACCCATGCCAATAAGACTGTATGTCACATGCACTGAAATGCAATGACCATTCATTAATTATGCAGGCGTGCCACAAAGGCATGTAAGAAAACTGTTTTGACCAAGGATGTGAAGAAACGTTTACAAATCCTCTCACAGCAATAACCATAAATAACAAGTAAACAGCGACAGGAGCAACTGCTGCTGTAATATTGCTGTCATTTGTTGTGTGTGCATCAGCAGGCGCTGCAAGGGGAAATGACTGCTGGAGGAAAGAGAAATATGTTGCCAAGCAACACGAGACCCCGGCCGGGGGGACCCCCTCCCCTGCCCAGGAGCAGACAAAGCTTCCCAGGCCTTCTGGCTTTAATGTACAACCACTCCGAAAGCTAAGCCAGCATCCATCACGGGAGAGTGGACACGGGCAGAGCGAGCGAGCAGGAGAGGGGATGAGAGCAGAGCCTCTAATTGGCAAGGAGAGGCTGCAGAGGCCAAAGGAAGAAATGGCAATTGCACCATGAAGGGGTACAGAAAGGAGCTAGGGGGCCAGACAGAAGCCAAGCCAGGAAGAAGCAGCCGACCTGGGAGTGTGGCTGATCCAACAGCACTTGGACCAAACCCCGCTCCAGCATGGAAGGGCTGGACCTGACTGGGGCTGCCCTGGTTGCAGAGAGATGGAGCAGCGTGGAGTAGAAGGAAGATACTCTCCAGGGTTTTTTTTTTCTTTTCAAAAAATGCCCGTGTAACTGTAAAAATGTGTGTAAACCCACAACATCAGCTCTTTACGTTATTCTTCTGGGTCCCTGCATGCTCTGCGACCTGCCGGATGGGAGGAGGATGCAGAGTCTGGAATTCAAAGCTCAAGGGCAGCAGCCAGGTACCTGCTCTGGTTCCTGTCTCTGCCATTAACCTCCTCTGTTAGCATGGCTAAGTCACACAAGACTTTCAAGCGAATCTCAGGGAACTGGCCATCCCACCCGATAGAAACTGGGGAGCAGCTGAATGCGTAATTACAGCAGGCACCTTGGAAAACCGTCAGTTTTTCAGTTGTGACAATGACTGGGACTGCTACATTTCCCTGGTAGCTGGGGTCAAGCAAGCATCACTCTGACGCCGAGAGCCAACTTTTACCAACAGCGTCTCTCAAAAGTTGAAGATGCCGGCAACAAATAACGGCGCACAGTTGTGACTCTCTAATGCCAGCTGCACTGAAGGGCCGGCCAGGCTGGAGGGCCTGGCGCACCAGCTACCTGAGCGAATGCTGAGATCTGCCTTATCGCCTAAAGGCATCGCATACGGCTGAACATGAGCACAATTTACCTCCTACTTCCCAAGCATGGCTGATTTCCACAAAGATGAAATTAAACTTCCTTCTGTATGGATGAAAAGACTCCCTCAAGCTGAAGTGGTTCACTAATTAAAATAGCCCTTTGTCCAAGGTTAGCAAATTAAAAAATAGCAAGTGCTACGTTGTCACAAATCTACTAGGTGTTGTGAGGGGAAACTAGAGATGTACAACCAACATGTCTTCAAATCTCTTGCTGAATCTCTGTTAATCCCCTGCATTCCAGATATCAGAGCAGTCACGCCGGCCTGGGGATCTGCTTCCAGTTGGTCAATAGCAGCAGGAAAATCTTTAAACCTCCTTTTGATCCAGACATAAGTCGTGCAGGATCTGCATCTTGCAGACCAGCCCTCGGTTCTCCCAAGACTACCTGCTGCAAACCGGAGATACGGTACGCAGAGCCAGCGGGACTGCGCGATGCAGAAAGTATGCTAACGTTTGGAAGCACTGCTGCCTCCCAGCTCCCATCACATATTAATGAGCTGTTATTCATGGATGAAATGCTGCCAATTTGTATTACACAGGCAGTCAGGCAAGATGATCATGTTGGCCCACAGCAGCTTTAGCCTGTGAGGGAGGCGTGGAGTGTAAGCCACACTGATTTCCATAGGGTGAAGATTCTGGGAGGGTTCCTTCTAACCTTCAGGCGTAATCACATGTCCGGACAAAAGAAATGTGACTTTGCCTAATTCTCTCCTCAGACATTGCGTGACTGCAGGGCCCACCACATCCCATCTCCAGGCTGGTACCTTTTGCAGCACATGTTATCTCTCTCACAAGGCAAGTGTTCTTCACAAGGGGAGGAATGAGAAATAGCTTTGTATACCACATTTGCTTCTCCTCTTCTGCTGAATGGGAGAGGCAAGGTTTGCAGAATCCCCTTCTTCTGTTGGGCTGTACCTCTTTCTGCTTGTTCCAAGAAATGTTCAGGTTAGGAGCAGGAGGTCTGAGACATGGGAGGTGAGGAATATTAGGCCTCTACCCAGCTGTATGCCCCAGGTATTCCGTGATCCCCGTATACACACAGGTTTTTCACATGGCAGTGCAGATGTGCTTGCGTGTGCACCATTTTCCTGAACGGCTTCCGATAATCTCTCCCAATCCATTGCACTTCTGAGTTCCTCAGAGCCAAGAACTGGTGAAGGTCTTTTAAGAAAACCACCACGTTTTTTAACAGAAAAGCACCGTTTTAACAAAAAACAACCCCACACCTTAATTACGTGAAGGTACTTCTTAAAATGATCCAGGCTCCTCTTGTTGCTGCTATTTTGAAAGCCTGCTATGATTACAATGGGATGTTATGCAAGACTGGCACAGTTTATGTTTTATATACATATGCAAAAATACATTATTCTGTATCGCAGTCCAGAATTGCATCCCAGATACATTCTTGCAATTTCCAAAGTAAAAAAAGTGTAATGATAACCAAAGGTCAGAAGGAAAACCAAGGAATCCTGTGGACATGCAGGCATGTGGGAATTCATGTGCGTACAGCAACTCACATTCACACTGATGGGAGTTAAAGCACGCCTATCTTTTGTACACCCAGATGAGAACACCATGAAACAATTCTTTCCTGACTTATATCCACTATTGATGGAGGTGACATAAGGCTTCAGAAGGTGCAGATGAGGGAAGAACCCAAACCTCTGGCTGCTACTCTAATCCTTTTAAATCTGCTCTGCCACCACCACCAAAAACAGCCTGATCTTTTGCCACTGGTGTCCAGAGGACAGGGAGGGAAAACGAGGATCTGTTTTACCATTTGGTAACACTACCACAAAGCAGGGGACTCTGAATAACCAGACTTTAAAATGAACTGGATAAAATGGACTGTTCATCCTTCCTCTGAGGCCCCATACAAAGTATGTATGAACCAACAGCAGGCATAGGTTACAACTGATATTCAGGAGGTAGAAATAGGAACATTTGAAGGAATAAATGTATTTTCCTCCTCTTTCACCTGTTTCATAGTTCTGATAAATTTAAAGCACGAGTATAACCCAGTGCCACACAGGCCCGTGTTCTTGGTAATATACTGTTGAAAAGCAGAGTAAATTAATAAACTGCAGAGCTCACTCCTGTTGTTGTTGTAGCTAAACTGCTTTTGATACGTGAGCCAGCCTCATACATTCTAATAGTCTTGATTTACCCTATAAACGTTTCCAGTGAAATATATGAGAGTTCAGATATGTTTTCCCTTCCAGCCAGAGGAGCCTCCCTGTTCTTCAGAAGAAGTGTCTTCTAGGAAGTGTCTAAAAATAAAAGATGCTGCACTGCCACTTGTGACTGGCCTGTAAGAAGTTGCACCCCAGCATAAACTGAACACTGCCCTTTGCAAAGTTTTTTCAGCTCTTTCGGAGACAAAAACTGAGCAGCTTTGACGGTGTAACTCCATTAAAAGAGCTTATTTGATCAGTCTGGTTTCAAGCTTAAAATGCTTTTGGTCTCACTACCCCAATCATCTGCTTTCTTGTGACAGCAGTTCTGTCACCCTCCTGGGATTTGCCTTTGCTGCTGGTCAACAGGCGCTTCCCTACAGAAAGAAGAGCCGGCCTCTTTGGCAATGTCTGCCAGGTCAGCAAAAGGCAGGACCACTAATTTGCCTTAAATCCTGGGGCCATGCAGATGCTCAGCTCTGACAGACAGCTGCTATGTGGAATAGCAAGTCCTGTCCCTACCCGATGCCTCAGTTTCCAGTGCTGTAAACTACAGTTACAGAAACTTGTTTTCCCTGTAGGGCACACACACAAACTACAGTGCAGCAATAAAATACCCCTGTTGCCAAATGGGAAAGACCTAGGTCTGGTAAGATACCACCAGTACATTTGACTTCATGTTACATTTTGCTGCTCAGGGCTTCTGTTCTTGCTTTGGAGAGAGCTTTGGACAGCTGCAGAAAATGCATGTGTTTACAACAGCAGAAATAAGCAAAGCACATATGAAATACATGCAAGTGAAAGAAATGCAGAATCAAATTACATTCATCAGAAGCAAGCTGAGAAATCAGCCACAGACAAACTGTCAAAATGTCCTGACATAACTGGAGAAATCTCTTCGTTGATCCTGTCATCTATTTATATATTGGGGCTTATACACATCATAAAACTCTGTGCACCTGAGGTACGACTGTGTTTCCACAATCATAAATAAACTCAGCCTTCTTTTGTATGTGATCTGACTTTCTGTTCTGGGTTGCACAAGGAGGAAGCATAACATTGGCTGCGGACTATGTATGACTAAAAGCATTATAAATCTATAGGCAACTACAAACTCTGCTACCAGTGGAAGGTGAACAGAGTTTTAAGCAGGCACTAGCTCAGCCATAATGGACATGCAACTTATATATTTCTGTGGATTTAATCCCCTGCCCTAAATTCTATTCCCGTCTACTTTTGTCAGTCTTTGCTGGATTTTGCGTGTCCACTGCCATTTTGAAATTCACACCCTGTGAATGAAGTAAAAAAAACCACCCGTAGTTCAACGTCAGCTGGCCTTAAAATGTATAGCCCTTGTGGTTTTAGGTTCTGTCAGAGTTTTACTTCATTTCCCTATATCAGCAGGGTGACAGTGCTTGAACACTTCTGAGCCAGTCCCTAAAGTCATAGAGAGACTGTCTGGCCAGAAAGCCAACCCACACTACAAAGAGAACTGCAATTAAAGCGCATAAATCAGCAATTAAAGAGTTACTAATTTCAAATAACCGACTACTGTTATTACAGTGTATCTATCTTCTGATTTTTAGAAACAACTATGTACTGAATTAATACCCAAGAAATAACCTTCTAAAAATTGGCAAGGTAAAATAGCTGATTCAAAGTCCTTTTTATGTTAGCCTTTAAAATTAGCAAATTTGACTGAAGTTGGTGAAATACCCTACTTTAACATAAGCTGGAGGCAAAGTGGATAGATAATCCTGGAGTCACAACAAACATTACACTGGTTTTGTTCCAGTGGTCTTAGGGGATCATAAAGGCTAAAGACATTAAGCTTCCTGTTAGTCAGGGCTAGCTGATGAAAAAATGTTCCTTGAGAGAATTTCTTCCAGTTTTAGGACTAGGCATAAGCTATAGGAAGTGTACGCCAGGCGGTAAAGGGGGATATTTCTTTTTTTTCCTCAGTTGTTTTACTCTTTGAACTACCCTGAACAATTCCTTTCTGGATGCTGACTGCTTGCAAAGTGGCTGTCACGCCACCTGTCAGAGCCCAAGTTGTTCACGTTTGGCAAAACCCATAGATCAAGTGTAGGGGCAGCACAAAGCTCCGCTCCCCCCCCGTGCATCTCCTGCACCTGCTGCTTTCGAGTGGCACTGCTAGTGATGGACGCAGACCTTGCCACGCCAGACCCTGTGCAAACACGGAACAAAACGCCTTCGCCCCCAAAGAGATCGCAACTGAAATCTAAGACACAAAAGAACAGCTGAATCCGCAGAGGCAGGAGAGGCTTGTTTTGCTCCCTCTGTGCTTTCACACAGGCAAGAAGCAGGCAGGGCTGGCTGACTGCATTTGAACTTTTCCAGGAATGAAAAATGGCCCTAATTTTGCAATCTTGTTTTAAAAAGTTACGCGGTTTAATTTCCAGGGCAGACCTTTGTTACAATGCTGAAAAGCACTATAATTGCCCCACCTGTTGTTTTCCTTATTGCTCACTGAAGGTCTCTACTCACGTCCTGCTCGCACGCGGAAGCTGCTGGGAACATGGCTGGTGATTCAGCTTTGCTTGCGGCTGTCTCTCTTCTTTCTGCCTTCCAGCAATGTAAGATCTTTGGGGTTGCGTGGTTGGGACTTGGGGAGGTTTCCACCGGTTCTGAAGTACTGGAAATTATTTTATGATAAACTGGCTGCTCTGTAACTTTAATTTCTGAGAACTCCCAAGATTTTTCCTGTCGGAGCATTGTTTACCCTCTCTGTAGTCTGAGAGGGAGCTGGCTCAGCGGGACAGATTACTTTTCCTGGTGGGAGAAACTAATCTGTTTTCAATTCTATTTTGTTTGCTGACTTTTGGAATCATACTACTGTGAGAGCTCATAACTAGCTGTAAAGTTACCCCAAAGCCACACTGTGTCTCGGTTTTGAATCTTATTTAGGCACCTATAGAACTGAAAACCTCAACAGTGAGAGTAAATTCGTGAAATCAAATACACCAAAGCTGGCTTGAAAGTGCTGTAAAAACTGTTTCCTGAAATAGAGATATAATACTAAGTATCTGAAATGAAAGAAGAAAGCAAACCTTTACACCCAGCAGCAATAACATAAATTATTCCATATTATGTCTTCACTGTTACATTTCTTTAAGATCTAAACGGATTGATTTTATCCCCTGCTGACACGCCTCTGAGAATCAAGGACTAGAGAAAGAAGTGGGCAAGTCTGAGACGCTCTTTTTGCTTTATCAGTCTAAGACTGCCATAGCATTTTTAATGTTTGTTGTTATTTTCTTAGAAATAAATTGATTCATATAGTTGTATTTACACTAGGAAGCAAGATGCATGCAGTTGTGCTACACTAACATGAAATTAAGAGCAAGTTAAAAATAATTACTCTACCTTTTTTTTTTTCCAAGTATCTGTAGCACTGCCAACTTATCTAGCAAACTATCCATGCGGTTTGATTTTTCATTTGTTCTCAAAGCTTCAACTACTGAAATAACATTTGTACCCAGCAGAAAAAAGAACCCTTGAGAACGTGACCCTTCCAGGTTAAAAAAAGCCAAAACAACAGAAGGCAAATAAAAAGCACCTAAAATTTACATTCTCTTTTTCTGTCAGCAGATCAACTACAACATACCCTTGTGAACTTCACAGTGCATTTCTAACTGGTGGCAATATTTATCATCAACTTCTGTGAAAGCTCAGCTTGCCTGCCTTGATTTTTAACATAAAGGTGTGAAGGATTAAAAAGAAAGAAACAAACATTACCTGGAAAAATTACTGCAGTTTGAAAACTCAAGGAATTTTACAGATAGTGAAACTGTGAAGGGAGGAGGAAAGTACCTACCTGGTTTTCCTTGTGACGGTTAATCCGTATTAGTTAATCTTAGTTAAAAATCACAGAAAAGACAAGATAACCTGGGTTTTAATTTCCACTGGCAGTCTGACATCAAGACCAAAGAGAAACCTGTGTAAGAATCCGGTCTGCTGATCTGATTTAAATCATCACAACTTGGCTTACTTTCAGCAGGCTTTCTAGCATGGGTAAACCTGCACAGATTAATTTGTGGGAGTTCAAATGAACGTCGTGAAACGAGCACCGCAAGCACGTGCCTGGCTCATGCCAGGGGAGTCACCCAGCGTGTGACCGCTTGCTGTGAACAAAATACACCCCGCACAGGCAGCACTCCTGTTTGTTGGTGCTCACCCTCCCGTTTATTCTGCTGAACCTCCGGCCATGAGTTGCGAAGGTGCTAATGGGCGACAGGACCCCCCTGAGGCAGTGCTGGAAGTCAGGTTTCACTTCACAGTCATCAGAGGTACAAGAATCGGGGTCTCAGAACTGCCAGTTATTGGAAGAATCAGGTCAGGTGAAGATTAAGCTGTGCAAGAAATGCTCTAGGGTAGAAAGAAAAAGCAGAAACAATGCGGGAAGCGGTTTCCAGTCATGAATCCAGTTTTAAGCAGCTGAGATTTGCTTGAGAGATTAGCGTTTCGCAGACTGATGGGAAAACAAGGGAATCCAACCAAAGGACAGAATGAATCCTAGTGATTCATATAGGAGAGAACAGGGAAGACAGGAGTCCCACGACTCCTCCATTTTGAAGCATTTCTATGAACTAGCAGCTTTTAAAATCACTCTTAGTAACTCCAGGACCCAGCAAGAAATTATTTTCAAAGTTTGTTGTTTTTTTTTAAAGTATGTTAGGCCAGGCCATGCAAATGAACATGCACTATCATACACTGTGGTACAGGTAGCAGCTTCTCTACAGGCTTTTTAACACATATAAAATGTTTGGGAGTAATATTCCTTGAAAGCCTGCTTTGTCCCATATTTTCGGAGTAAAGGTATTAACTCAGTAACCATAAATGCCACCTAAAGATGAAAGCAAAAAGAAAAAGCAAACAAAGGCAGTCAAACGTACTTTGTAACTACCTCAGTCATGTAATTTAGCCTGCTAGAATTGAACAATTTGATACAGGGGGAAGAAAAAGCTATGAAAATCTTTACTTACTCCTGCTGCAATGCTTTCTGCAGTCCTCCCGACAGCCCCTCCAGTGCGTAGGGCAGAAGAGCTCTCCCATTGCTTTATTATTTACTTTAGCCCATGTAAAACTATAATCACAGAACTTAAAATTCGGCATTACATCATTACTTCCCATTCACCAGAAAGGAACTAAAAGGCAAGTCCTATGCAGTTAACCAAAAAACACAGTAATTATTCCTCTCCTGAGCTCTTTTCAAATCCCTGGTTCACACCTGTCTTGTTCTGCACACCGGGCTCACTTTTTCTTTTAGGGTGACGTACATGACTGTAGTTCTCCCCTTATGCAGTGCCACAGCTTGGTTGCTTGGTTTTCATTGGCATGTAAAAGACCGCTTGTCCCTAACTGAAGCAAACTTCCCATCAGTCGCAGTGGAAGCCACTAAAGAAGCGGATTTTATGACGGTCAGCCGTACTGCCGTACTATCACAAGCAGTTTCTGTGCATGGTTAGCCTGTCCCCCATGTGCAAACCCTGCCCCTCCAACCAGAGCCTTGCTGGCCAAGCAATACCAAGGGAAAACCGCATTGCAGCTGGGGCCGGGGTCATACCATGGCCTTGACGATTTGCTTTGGTTAGCTGTACCGAACAAACACGAATGATTTGGCCCCTACAGTGCCTTCATCTTCTTATTCCCTCCAGTAAGTTTATTTTGTCCAGCATCCGTTCAAGGCCTTTTTTCAACTGATGTGGATGCAATGAGCCACCTTGGCTTGCCTTAGTTCCCCAGTAGAAAAAACCCGGTCCCAGACTGGCTGCAAGCATTGCATGGCTCAGTGGGGCCCAAGGAACACACAGCTGGCTAAAAACACCATTGCACAAACCACAGCATGGCTCACCTACTACTTTGACTGATAAGCCAGGCAGGGTTTGCCAGCATGTCTCGTTTGTCATATAAAATAGATCATTCTGAGGGCAACAGAAGTTAAAAAGCAACTTTCCAGTTAAGTTTTCCAGGAAAATATTTCTCAGAGGTAATTCTTGTGCTTCTGTGAGTTTCAGTCTCCCTGAGGCATGTTCCCTAAACCCTCCTCCCTGCTGCCATTCTCCCCTTCTGAAAAGGCTGCAAGCTGGCAAATAGCACGTGAATCTCCAGGCATAACAAGAGATACATGGGTGGGAGTGGAGGAGGTCTTGCTGGATGTAAATACAATGCAAGGTCCTGCAAACCCGCCTTACAGAGAGGTAGCTGAGATGCTGTGACTAGTCTCTGGAGAGAAAGGTTAAGAGGTCACTTGAACACAGCCCGTAATTACTTATATGGGGAGAAGACGGATGGGAAAACACTTTTTTAGGAAAAGGCTTTGGCCGCAAGGCTAAGATAAGAGGGGCACAGGGCAGCACCGGTGGTATCTCTAGCCATATTTTAATGCCACCACTCCCAGAAGGGAGGACAGAAGGTATGCTCCGGCCTTCCCCCTTAGCCAAGCCTTCTTAGTGAACTCAGGTGGCTGCCTGGATTCTGGACCCAGGTAAAGTTTTGGTACAAGGCAGCTAGCAAGCTTCTCATGCAGGGTGGCTATGACATGGCCAGAAGAATAACCCCAAGTGCCCAGGGAGTTTTAAAGTCAAACAGGGTGATGCCCAGTAGCTGTGCTACATACAGAAAAACGCTGTCTGTGTATTGCCTTGTGTCCTTGTCAGCTTCTGTTCAACTTTCAGGGGGAGACTTCCACAAGGAGGGTATCAGTAAAATGAGGTATACGTATACATGTCAGAAGTGATCCTAGAAATACAGTTGAGAAGCGCAGAGATAGTCTTTGATTGGTTTGGGGGTTTCTGATAAGCAACCAATACTTAGTCCCTGTACAGTAAGTAACCTATCCTGCTCACGGCACTGCATCTGTTCTAAAAAATGCTTTTTACAAGATGGGTAAGTACTATCAACTCCAATCAGTGGAGGCAGAAACAGCATAGGTCTTTCAACAGCTAGCTCTCCAGCAGGTGGGGTGGAGAGCAGGGAACAGGCTCCAGCCTCCCCAGTTGCAGCTCTCCACTCTTTCCAACATACTGAATTTTGAGAGTCTGAGAAAATAACAGCAGATGGAAAAGCATGCGCTATATGATACGGGCAATTAACTTTAAAAAGGTGGCTACCAGATTTTTATTTCCAAAGTCTGTAATGCTGACCTACACTTCAAAGCATCACAGCTCTTAGTGTCACTAAACCAAAACGACCATATGCTATTCAAACGTATGGAAGGGAAGCGACCTCCACCAGTGCAATTTGGTTGCTGAGATACTGCTCAGGCAGCGCGCTGCCGCTGTGGTGTGACTGGGCTGCTCCTGAGCTGTGTTGTTCTGGGATTCAGGTGAGGCAGAAGGATACTTAAACCATAGCCAGTGTAGCAAATGCAAAAAGAGAATGCGTATATTTCGGAAACAGCAATTTCCCCCTTCCTCATGAGTGTCACTTGTGAAGATAAGATCTAAACTTCTGTAAGGAAAAGCTAGGTTATCTAATATTGGTCTCTATGTCAAACAAAATGGAAAGAGCTGAAGAACAACGATCTCTATTAAAAATATTACTGATGCAGTTGTAAAAATATTACAGTTGCAGGGATGCAACTGAAGCGAGGGACTGTGTAATTTGTGAGCCCTTATTTTTGCTTGCAGGTCATTTTGCTTGGCTGGTGGGGAAATCAAGAATGAAGCACAAGGTCATGCCCCCCGCTGTCACTGGGGCTCCAGAGTTTGACAGAACATTTCGTGCACAGTAAGTCTGGAGATCATTAAGATGGTGGCATTGAATAACAATTCAGTCCAGAAGAGAAGCGAAAACATTACCTTAGAAACATTACCTTCTCTTTGCATCCATCGCTCAAAAAAAAAAAAAAAGAAAAAAAAAAGAAAAAACAAAGGAACATGATGAACAGATCACTTTTCAAATGCTTTGGCTGTTACTTAAATAATAACGGGGTAAGTTCAGCTCAGTTTAAACAGTCACTACTCAAACTCTGATCAAACTAGGCAATCAGATTGCCCAAACCTAAGTAGGGGTTGAGAGCTAATTGATTGTAATTTAGAGAATTCGGATGTTCTGGATCTAGCAAGCTGTGCTGTCGGTTCTTGGACTGTAGTTAACGTCAAACACGTGGAAAGCAAGAGCACAGAAAACCTCTGTCTTCCCAGTGGGCCATGGTGGAATGGCCTGTCTAAGAAGATTTCATTTTCCTAATGGTCTTCGGTCTGTGGTTAGCTAAGGACCCTATGCAAAACTGTTTATTTCAAACAATCCCACCTGCTGTAACTGTAGTTGTAGTGGATAACAATAACGAGACATAGAATACATCAGAAAACATATTAGATAACAGAATATATGAGCTATAGAAGGTTGCCTAATTTGTTAAAAAGAAATCCATTCAGGACAACCAAGAAAAGATATCCCAACAGAATCTTGGTGGGAAAACCAAAGATGTCCACAAATCAAAGTGTTACGGTCCTCGCCATAAGAAGAGCTATCGTGTGCTGTGTGTGCCTGATGGTGCTCATCAAGGCAGTTGGCCTGGGCAGAGCAATCCAAGCCGCCTGTGCACAGCTCGGTGCTTCCCCTTGCAGCCTGGGGAACGCTGACCCACACCGAGCATGGGGGCAAGTGATTAACAGCACATCCATGTGCTAGAATTCCTGCCTGCCTCTGCTGCACAGGCATGTGGCTTGGGATTATTTTCCATGTAGTTAGAATGCAGATCCTTCTCTAAATTTAAATACCAGGAAAATATTTTAAATAGTTTGTATTTGAGATTACCAAGAAGAGAATTTTTAAGAGTGCCTAATGCTGGCTGGCCCATGCTCTCACTGGACTCGATAGCGTTCACTTTAGTGACAACAAAACGAGACCAAAGCCGATTCTCCTTGAAAATCCTGCCCATAGTTCTTTTCCTTTCCAGACTAACGTTCTTTCATATTTATTCTGCAGACAAAACTGTGTGGAGTTTTACCCAATATTCCTGACTGTCCTCTGGACTGCAGGATGGTTTTTTAATCAAGGTAAACACTTTTTGGTTTTATCGTGGACTGAATTTTTAGGTAACTTTTTAAACCCCTTTAGTTTTATCAGGAGGTAAATGACTGCAGACATCTTTTTCCCTTCTTTTAATTGCATTACCTTAGCGTGGCCTTCCTAGAAGAATGCTTGGTGACACTGAAATCCCCACTTAGCTGTGGCATTTCACCTAGCCCCACCGGCTTCCACTTCTCTCTGCACACCAAGGAGCCAGTTGCATGGCACATTTATCATACATCTCGTGGATTTTCAGGGTGAATCATTCAGAAAAGCAGCTCCCAGATGCTTCCCACTAACAATTATTTGCACATTATGGGACAATTCTCACAAAACATCAAGCATAGCTGTTGTCCCTGGGGACAAGGCAGCCTGAAAAGACTCAGGTCAGAGCACTCATCCCTGTGGCTGGACCCCTGGCTGATGGAGACGGAGCTCAAACCAGCAAACCTTTGGTTTTTTTACATCCCAGATGAGTGACACCACCACGGGGCTATGACTCATTTGTTTGTTCCGGGACACAGCACCGAGCACTGAAGCGCAGCCTTAACAGTGGCATGTCCAGCCATAGAAATTGTACTTCAGGGGAGCAGCAGGGACTCCTGAGCACCCATTACATTTTCTGAGGCACCTGGCAGGGGGCCATTTTCTAGCCAAGTGTTCTGAACTCAGACACCCTGGAGCTTTCATACCTCTCACACTGCTGGACTTTCCAAGGCTGGACCATGTTACCCCTAACAGTGATGGAGTGGGCTCTTGTAGAGCTAGAACTTGTGACAGGGCCCAACTTTTGCATTTTGCGTTATTAACCCTTCCCCAGCTGATGTTTTAGAAGCACAAGGTCTGTGGGCTGGTGAAAGGGTAACTAGCTCATGCCCACTACCCTCCTCTTCCCGAACGACTAGCTCACTTCTCCATTTTCTATGTCTGCCCCGAAACAGTCATTTTGTTTTGGGGATCTCTTATAGTCAGAGTCCCGTCTCCACTGCAAATCCAATGTAAATCCTAAGTAGCATCATGTACCAAACTAGATATGAAATATTGCACGTGCTCATAGACAGATGATTGAATCAAGGAAGATCACAGCTGCCAACCCACAGTACAGACAACTGCTCTCACATGTAAGAGAAGACAGATTATGTTAACCTCCCCTTCAAGTCATTTTTTTCAGCAGAGTATCTCCCATAGGTATGTTTACACGAGTTAATCCAGAACACAGTAAAAACTGTCCTCTGTAACACTCACCCACATGGTTTGAAAGAACAGAAAATTAACTAGCACTGCTTAGTCCTGGGTAATACGACTGACCTACGCACCCTGCTCCATCTATCAAATGGAGGTGACTTTATACTCTTCCCACAGGGAGGTCAGAAAGCTAACTTCACTACAGCTTTCTCTCATGTCCTTGGATAAAAGCTGCCATATAAATGCAAAGCAGGTTATTAACAACATAAATAAGATTCTCTTTCCAAAACAAACACTCCTTTTTAGCATGAATGGCCATAAAAATACAAAATGACAGCACTGGGTCAAGCCACAGTGCTCCAGCCCACTATCCTGCCTCTGGGATAGCCACCAAGCGGGGGTGGGGCCACAGGTTCCCATCAGTTCTTGAGATCTCCTTTTCAGGGAAGGCTTTTGTATTTTTTTTGCACAGTCCTATGCCCACGCCTATCTGTAAACCCACATCAAGGGCCTCGTATAGTGAATGTTTAAGAATCCATTTATCTCTTTGGAATCATTCTTTCTCAATATAACTTCCCAGGTTATGGCTAGCTATGAAAATGCCCAGAGCTATACAACCAGGAAACATAAACTAAAGTGGTTAACTGTCTACAATCCTAATATTTTAGTTTTCTGGTTTTTTGTTTTTTGTTTTTTGTTTTGTTTTTTTTTTTTTTTACCCTCTCTATTAATCTTTTCTTTCCTAGAATTAGCTTCCTTTCTGGGTGTGTTGTACGTGTTTGCCCGCTACAAGTACTTCCACGGTTACGTACAGTCTGTGAAAGGAAGGTAAGGAGTTACCGACTGGATGCACATTCGAAGCCCCAGGCTGTGGTCTGAAGCTGGGCTGAGAGCCAGGGGCTGGTGGTGAAAAGGGACTGTAACTGAATGCAACGTGTGTGAAGTGTCAGCAAGAGGTCAGGGCAGAGGGCTGGCTGTTAGGGTAGGAGCCTCGGCTAAGACGGGCACGTGCTACAAGAAAGAAAGAAAAAGTTTGCTGCCCACCTTGTGGGTGCCTGCTTTGTACTGAGCGTATTTGCAACCTGATTTGGAGAGGCCTGAAAACAGCAGCACAATTTTGCAGCTCAGGACTGCTGTAGGATGGGGAGACTGCTCGGGCGAGGCTTGCAGTGTGCCTGCCCAGCTGCTGTTTTCATTTGCCCTCAGTATGTCACATTAAGACCTTTACTCCAGCTGTACAAAATGCACTAAAGGAACGGAGCAAATCTGGCCTTGTAGGCTGATGAACTTTCACCAAACAGATAAAAGAACACAGCTTCAGATAAGCACACGTTAATGAATGTTAAGTGCACAGCTTGTAACATGGATTTTGCTTCAACAAACATGCAGGCTGGCAAAACACCGCTCCGCTATAGGCACTCAAACACACAGTTTATTCCTTGTTTCACTGAAGCCACTGCGCTGTCTTCTGGGTCCTGACCTAAGGCTCCTCTTCCAGCACAGATTGCCAGTCATAAAAAGAAAATGGCATGATATGTGCTTGTCATAAGATCAAAAGACCTGCGATGTACGTTTCTAGAGGAAGAAACAAAACAAAAGACAGCAGCAAAAGACTGTACTACAGGGCTATTTTCCATAGCTTGTATATCGGCGTTACCGTTCTCCTTCACTGCAGTCTCCGCCAATCCTTCATCCTCTTTGGAAGAGCTGTTGATCAAGAGAAGGGAGAGGCTGTGTTTCCCAGAGCAAATATATGGAGATAATTTTATATCTCCCAGGCAGAGATGCAGTAATTTAAATGACGCAACGAACACCAGCCAGAAGACTAGCAACTACTAAGGAAGTTTGGGGGGCAAACCCGTGTCAATAAATAGACAAGCACAGCATAAAAGGCTTTTCCTTAATCAACAAACTAAAAAGACCTTCGTTCAAGAAATCTTTCCCGTGCTTTACTTCAGTACTCTTAGACTGAATAGGTTCAGCCTCTCTGGGAAGTCTAACAACAGGGGCTGGCCTCGCTGTTAGAGCTTTACGCTCTGGCGAGACTCTGATTTCCTTGCATCAAGCAGAGGGTGCCGAGAGCCAGCCTGGCAGCCCTGCAGAAGGGCTTTGCTGGAGTGCCTGCCGGGTGCTAACCTCCAGCAGGCGCTTCAGCTAGCAACAGGTCAGCACAAGTCAAGCGTGCGGAACCCGGCCCCTAAACACAGCGCGAGCCTCCAGCAGCCCTGCTGGCAAGAGTCGCGCTGATTCCCAGCTGTAATCACTGACCACAGCCCTGCTAGTGACAAAGACAAACCCGGTCCCTGTGCGCAAAGAGCTGGTTACCACACACACTCGTGCGCTTGCCTACAGGAATTGCAGTTCGGGTTTGCCACGGCAGGGGTTCTTAAGAGCGCAACAGGAACATGCACCTTCTACTTGGTTTCTGTGCTGGAGAGGCCTTTGCAAGTGAGCTGTATCCTTTGCTTTTCCCTCCAGCTGGCTCTAACAGATACTTAAAGGGCTAAGCTAAAGACTTTCTTCATGCTTTCCCGAAACCGGGAAAATCTTGTACTTCACCATTTTCAAACCTGTGTCTAGATGTGGCACACCCAGAAAGGCTGCTTACATCTCTAGGCTCCAGTGAGATTCTCAGGCTCCCCATACTCCCAGGGTGCCTGAGCACCCAACCTTTCAACCCCCACGGGGACGGGGATGGCTAGCTATAAATCAAAGGCTGACAAGCTCCTCGGATCTATCTCCAGTGCTAACACAGTGGGATTCCCCAAAGAGACCTTCCATCGCTTGCTTTGCGGGCAGAGTCCAGCCCAGCAGCAACTCCCAGAATATGCCTGTCGGACCAGAGCCTGCACCTGAGAGCAGCCCCAGGAGCGTGCGGGGAGGGGAAGCGCCCCGCTCACCTGTGCCTGCACAGCACGCTCCGTGTGTCAGAGCGGCAGCGCTCTCCCAGCCTCTCTTGTGGGAGCTTTCAGTTTTGTACAAATGAAATCACCCGATCCTCTCCCATCCTCAGCAAGTACCCTAATGGCTGGGTTTTTAGGGTCGACACTCCAGTCCAAAAATCCATCTCCAAGCCAAAGCGATAACCCGTAGCAGACCTAGCAGACCTCCCAGCTCAGTGGGGAGTACCTGACCAGCAGATGCGGATGTAAGACACACGCACACCTCTCCCCCCGTCCCTAACTAAGGCTTCTCTCCCCCACTCCTACACCTAGAGTGGCAGTGAGGCGCTCAAGCTTGTCTGCAGCTTTACCTGCAGGTCTTCATATCGTGGGATGAAGTAGCTTCATCCTGGAGCAAGTTCCTAACTTCCACATGAAGATCTGAAAACACTGGGGGAGAGTTTTCCCATAGACTGGATGTTTGGAGTATCTCTCCTCCCTAGCAAAAGTCACACGCAGGGATGGTTTATTACCAAAACAGCCCAAGGTAGCATCACAGCAACGATCCTTTCTGATTCTACACACCTCTTCTTAACTGGCGTGGACCAGCAGTTTCACTGTAAACACACCATGTACAGCTTGTAACAGTATTTTTCTGCTTTCCACTTCTAGGTTAACAGGTTTCTATTTGAATTTGATAATTCTAACTTGCTTGATAACCCTGGGTGCAGCTGGGATTATTAACAGCTTTCTGGATGAATACCTAGACTTCAGCATTATGAAGAAACTGAGTAAATTGTTTTGAAGACTGTTTGTGGTGGTTGTTTTTTTAAAAAACAAATACGTAAGATGGATGCTTTCCCTGAACACCAAAAGGATGATAAGTTGCATGTGAATAAAGTATCAGAGCTCTTTACTAACAGCCCATTGCAATGTAAAATGCATGTTTTTCCTGAGCTGTTTACGCTTTCTCCTTTCCCTACACTCTTGAAAAAGAGTCGGTAAGACAGAATGTCATGTCACATCTGCATTTGCAATTAAATGTTCTGTTCTCCTGTACAGTACTGTAAACCCTAAACAAACGACATAAAACTAAAAGCATTAATTCACTAAGTAATGTAGTTGCAGCTGGCACCGTGTGGTGAAAATTTATTAAATTGATTACTGCTTATGAAAAAGTCTTTTGTCTTTAATTAGGAATCATTTAACTTGGACAGTGAGCTCAGGGAGCTCAAGGACAACTTTAATGAGCAGGTGGTGTTTGTCTGGAGCCCCCTGAACAAGCCAGATACAAGCAGGACCATCCAGGCAATAAATACTGTGTGCAGCTATGTCCTGACAGTAACTCCACCGTGCTCGGGCATCTGGCCAGCGTCCCTGGAATGTGTGAACCTTACGAATCATGAGATAGTGCACGCCTGCACTCAGCATAAAATTAAAAGTTTACATACACTAGGTGTGTAAACTATTTTTCTTTTTCACCAAGTATAAAGGCAGGCAAGCTGTGGGACTGGGCCAGAAGCCCCACCTACGGGTGGATGCACTGTGTAGGAATTTTCCCAGTTACTGAGAGACTCCTGGCTCCGCCGGCTGCAACGGGGCTTCCCAGCCAAAGGGTGGGCCTGGTGATGTTAAATTGGTAACTGGTGATGTGTCCTTTTCTTAGTCTCTGTAACGCTTTGCAGTAATGCTTCGACACTTTGCTCCTATTGCTCTTTTATCATATTGTGCATAATAAGTACTACTGTTTCCTTTTATCATATCACATGCTATTTTCCTTTATTATATTGTAATATAATAAACTGCATTTATTCTTGTATTTGGGTTGGAATTAATTTTTGCTTGGTGTCCAATCAATCGGCAAAGCACACTGCAAGCATCAGCCCATCTTACCCGATGTCCTTCAGCTTTGCCAACGCCTCTGTAGTCTTCCTTCACTCCTCTTCATTTCCCCCAGCAGTGCCATTCATTCTGCACAAATGTAAAGACACACTGATGCAATATGCTGCTGCGAGGTCCCGATTTTCCAAGTATATCCAATCCCACTGCAGGAGGCCGTTTAAGCATATATGGAAACACTGCTTTCTTCAGGAAAACATTTAAAGCTGCACACAACCCTACACTTTTCTGAAGACCTTTTGGTTATATACACACATTTACAGCTCAACGTGTGCTCAAACGCTCTTCTCGTGGAAGTGGGGCCCTCCAGTAGGCAGATCCCAGTCCTCACACAAAGCCTCTTGAGCACAGGCTGTACGGCTGTACCCACAACGTGGCACTTGTGAGAGGGAGAGCCAGCCCAGACAAAAAAAACAAAAAAAAACCACCAAAAAAGAGACACAGATGCTTGCTCTTCTAAGAATTGGGTCTACTGCGTTGTCTCTCCCTTCAAGGCACAGATGGTTGGGGTGTGGAAAAGACTAGAAAAATGTCCCAGCATGGCCTCAGCTCTGGGAATCATGACAATGGAAAACAAACTGACTATGAAAACAGTTTTCTGCTAAAAGAGGGGAAAAGTCATGGCTTACCACTGAGAGCATAAAGTATGCTGATGGTCAGCTTAAGCTATGTAGAAGAACAGAGGAGCAAGGCCATGCCTATTTTGGTAGCTCCTGATAATTCAAATTATTTAGGCAATACTGAATATACTCATGCTAGAGCCAGCAGGCAGAAATTTTCCTTGTCACGCCTCAGAAGACATAATCTGGCCAAAAATACTGCATGTTAATAGTGGTGCTCGGTCAGGCCTATATAATGAACATGCTTAAGGTATTTCTAAAGGTGTACTGAGGTTGATAACCTGACCACAAAATAATCAAGTGTTGGATCAGCTTCATAACAACCTTTCATACAAAAAAAGTGGACACGTGTGGAAGTTAAGTTTGTGATTAAAAGACACAGCTTAGTGCCTGCAGGTGGCAAACGCTGAAATGGCATTTGAAACAATAAAATGACACAAGTACAAAGGTACAAGACTTGGGTCCAGCAACGGCTGCTGAGGGGGAAAGGATGGATTGTGGTGGTGAGCAGGCTGGAGCTGACACAGCTGTGGAAAGGGCAACTCTCCGGCACTTGTCTCCAGAGAGAAGGTACGACAGGGCCAGATTTAACAACCACAGAAACCACCAGGAATTCTTCCACTAACTTTCCTTCTGCGGGCTGAAAGACAGAAAATCCACCCACCCATGACGCCTTCAGACAGTCAGGGGCAGCAGGATGTGCTGCCACCAGAATTAAAACCAAGACAAAGGTCCAAAGTACGTAACAGGCTTGGAATACACTAGAGGAGGCCCAAAGGTCGCTGCCTGTGCTCAGACAGGCCTTTGCCTCTGACATTATTCCGTTCCAAGCTGACCTGTTGTGGTGGTCTGGCGTGTTTATAGACAGCTTCCCATAGCCCATCTACTACTGCATTGCATTGCACAGAAAGGAACAGGCTGCTGTCGCTCAGGAACAATTTCACATGCCAAAAAAATGTAGGTGTGAGGCTGCAAAGCGTCACCCAGCAGCACAGAGCTAGAATGCCAGGGCAGAAACACGAACCTAACGTTTTAGCATCTGCACCAGCTAACGAGAGGGCAGAAGCAGGCCTAGAGGTGAGGATGCCACCTCTCTTCTGAGTCACTGCTTTTTCCCCACTAAGCCAGGGCAGAACGTTGAAAAGTGCTAAAGACTGACTCATCTAGGATCAAGGCCAAACCACACCTATAGCAGATGGATGCTGCCAGGGTCCGTAGTTTAGTCCTAGTGAGAACCACACCATTGCCTACCTGCTGCTCGAGGAGTCAGCATCAGGCTGCACATTCAGCACGCGCTGTGAGTCGATGCAAATCTTCATGTTGGTCACGATCGGAAACAATGACGGTCCCTGCTGCAGCTTCAGAGCCAGTCGGTACCTGGGGGCCTCTTCCCGAGAGCATCTTCCCAGCAAGCCCTGTGCCAGCACACGCTGAGGGGCAGCTCTGGTAAGCTGCTCTGATCTGAGCCCGCCTCCTTCTTCGCACCCTGTTCTGCACATCCAAACAGGAGAGGACTGGCGTTAAGGAGAGAAGGGGCGCCTCACCTTGAAGGTTGTGTGTGGAGCCAAGCCACACTGGCATCCCCAACAGCAAGCTGTGCAGAGGTCCGGTGCCTGATGCCCCACGCCTCTGGTAGGCTGGGAACACGGAGAAATCGGTGTCGAGCCTTGAAGGCTACATCGCGTGTTCGTCCTAAACAGGTCATATAAATTCAACAAGTCTACATGCACTTTCCAAAAGGCTTCTGACAACACGGTTCTTCTCACACTGTAGTACTAGTAGGTTACAAGGAACTACTCTAAGTGTGCATCTTCACACTTCCCCAGTTTCCCCATGTCTTCTTTCCAGTTTCTACACCCAGCCCTGCATCTCCCTCCCTCCACCCTGCCTCACTTTCCCCAGCCACCAGACTCCTACACCCTGGGCTGTCCACCGTGTTCCTCCCCCGAAAGCACTTCCCTACTCCTTGCTTTTGCTCCCTACAGAGAATAAATATGTAAGTTTGGAGCCGCCACCTCTAACCGCCCCAGTTACGAACCAAATGCCTGGGCACAGACCTCACCTCAGAGCACAGGCAGTTTCGGCAGCTCACCTTGCTCCGGGGTAGGGGCACGGCGGCCCCCAGGCAAGGCAGCCACCTGAGGAAGCACTGCCCCCCGCAGCAGCCCACCACGGTGACCTTGTGGCCCTGCTGTCACAGGGGAGCTGCTCCGCTGTGCCTGCTGGGGCGAACTGGGGTGCAGGGACCTTACCGGCTGCTGAACAAGTGTGGGGCAAGGGGGGCAGCCTGGTATGGACTATACCCCCCGTAACGCCCCAGTTCACCTCCTCCCCCGGGAAGGTCACCCACCGAGGCGCAGGAGTGGGGCGAGAAACGATCCTATAAACCAGCCTGGTATATGACTCAGATAACCATCTTTTATTTGGTTCTTTTTTGCTTTTGTTTTGTGTTTTGTTTTGTTTTGTTTTTTTCTTTAAAAGTGGTATGTTAACATCAGGTCTTTTTCTACATTTTCAGAGCTCTGTACAGGTCTTAAAAGGAAATAAGCAATGCTTAATGTACAAAATAAAAACAGAAAACTAGAAAAATCTGAATAGAACGGAGCAAGTTGCTGTCAGGGATACAGTACAAATTAGTAATTAGACGTCATCTGAAGTGCAATACCACTGCAGTAAGGATGAGTTAAGGAATGAAATAAAAATACTCTATTTTAAACAAACAGTATATATATATATTTTTATATGTATATATTTTACAGATAGTAGACCCAGTGATATCTGTAGAATTGTAAAAACATATTTACAAATAACTTTTTTTTTTTTTTAACATTACATATACATCAGCACCATAGTAAGAAAGGAAAAAAAAAAACCCAAACAAACCAACCCCAAATCTAATAAAATCTACCTCTCTAGTACTTGGTCCCAGTACGGAGTATTTGGAGGAAGCTTAATAAAGACAACAGAGACTCAGTCTTCAACACCATTTATTCCCCAAAGCCTGTACCTCCCTGACGCACACGGATTTGCACGTGGCTGCTGCATGGTGGTCGTGTGTATCTAAACCCTCATCTCCCAGCTCTGTGTCGGCAGGCGACCCTCGGCCACTCGCTCCCAAGAAAGGAACGCTGCTGTGCCGTCCCCAGCGCCGTCCCCCGCGCCATCCCCACGGAGCGGGCTTGCTGCCTCCTCATCCTGGCACCTCTGTCACACAGGGCAGGACAGGTACGTGCCACAGCAGCTCGTCGCTCCCTCACCCACGCGCTCACGCAGACACACACGCACGCACGATGCCCTCCTACCTTCAGGGTACCGCTTCTCCCACTGTTTGCCTGTCCCTTCTGTCCCAGCTAGCCCTACCAAGAGCCGCTTACCCGCAAGATGGACTGAAAACTTTGGCTGGTGCTCTCTTTCACTGAATTAGTAGGGCCCAACCGGGCTCCGGCTGAAGCAGCAGACAGGCAAACCCCTATCGTCTTCAGTAGGAACTGGCAGAGGTCCTTGTGCTGTATTTTAAAAAGGGGTTAGCTAAAAGAGATGTAGTAAAGCATTTTTTAAAAATTTAGCAGTCAGGGCAAACTGGATTGATAGCTCACCTTGACCAGCTAGTCCATATTAAAAATGCAGCTAGTCCTGCTCACATTATAGCATATAAAACAGATACTTCCCCTGTCCAGGTAAGCCCTGCCAGGGATTACTGCACAAAAGGGAACCGTAAAGGTGCGCCGAGATGGTTCCAGGCCCATTTTGCTCCCACTCCTTAATGCGATGCATACCTGTGCTCCACAGGGAAAGGCAGGACTTCAAAATGCAAAATGCCAAGCCCCTCAGCTCCCGTGGATTTCAGTGCTCAGCACTTTGCATCGTCGGGCCCAAGGAGAGCGGCGCAAAAGGAGGTAATTGGTAGTTGGTACTGGCAGTTGTACACCAGAGACACTTTCGCTGCAGAGCACGTCTTATGGCTCACAAAGGCCAGCGTTAGGCCAAAAGTTCCCAAACTTTTTGGATTGTGGATCATGTTAACATTTTTTATGCACCACTATATAACCTGATAAGCAGCTCTCAACTGAAAACACTAAAAAGGTGATAGGTTTTGGAGGACAGCTTACCTCAGCCTCAGAATGCAGCTTGGGGACTGCTGCTTCAGACATTCAGAACGGCTGGCATCTCAGTATTGTGCAAGACGCATCACAACTTCATTACAGTGCTGCTCAGCACCGGTCCACACAGTGGAGATAGTGATGCATCGCTATTACCTAAGAGCTTATTTGGGCAGACCCTGTGTTTGTAATAACTACATCAATTATTTTACCCATCCATGAATGATCTTTCGAGTAGTCCTTCACTGGTTCCTGTTCTTCAAATACTGCAGTGAATTTTACCCCGGCAAACCAGAGAGATTAGAACAGACATCTGTTTAAAACCGAAGATCAGGTTGCGTATAACATCACATCGAGAGCCCAGGCATGCCAGGGCAATATCACTTGCCAAACTTGCACTTCTCAAGAGGAGAGGAGAAACTCATTCTGCATGCCAAACCCTGCCTGCACATTTCCTCATGCCTGTTTTCTCCTGGCCTGCCTGCCCCTTTTGTGGCAGTTGTCGCTCACCTTGCTTGCCACTGAAGGATAGGAGGGGAAGTAAGCGAACTCAAAACATACTGGGGAGGAAGGAGAGAGAGAGACCCCCACTTAAGACCTGTGCTGATGTCTTTTGGTACCTCTTCACCCTTCAACACTGTTTGAAGCTGCTGTTCTGCACCCCCAGGCAGCAGATCCACACCAAAGTGCTCCGACAGGGAAGTGCTACTGCAAGTCCCAAGGGGACTAAATAGCTCATTAAGTTAACCCTGCCACCTAAGCCATCTCTAGCAGCAGTCCCCTAATCAAACTGTCCTCACCACACTGCCAAATTTATGTTCTCCTACACTTCTATTGGATTTTTATCACTCCGCGGTGAAAACGGTGACCTGCCTGTGACTGTTTAGGTTTGTCCTGTGTGTGCTGCACATCCCTCGTGACAGCCCAGAGCTGGCCCTGTGGGTTTGGCCGTGGCTCAGCGAGACCCGCTTACCCCTGGGGCTAAGCCCGTGTCTGACCAGGGCCCGTGCGATCGCCCGCAGGCATCTTTAGGCTCACTCCTGGCTGTTTTCATCTGCTCCCCTGAGAGTTGCAGCGATTGCAGTTACAAGAGGTGGGAGATACTGGGACTGCGCCACTCAACTGTGCAATGAAGCCTCACTTCAGCAGGGAAGGAACAAAAGTTCCCAACCAGAGGCATCAGCTGGCTTTTCCAGTTTCCCCATTCTGCCCTCCCTATCCCCCCCACCCCCACAGCGGGTGCTGCCACACAAGGGAGATTGCTTGGTGGAAGTCTTGGGATGCCGATGTTTTCATCGTCCCCTGAATCTTCCAAAGTTGGCTACAGATCAGCTTAGTTTGCACGATTAAAAACAAAAGAAAACAAAATAACCCCAAACTAAACCAATTCGAATAAAAAAACAACAATCCAAGGATGGGGAGAACATCCAGCTCTCTCTCTTCTTTTTTCAAATGCAACAACCAAAGCTCCAGACTATACAAGCCCATTCACTGGGGGTTTCCAAACAACTCATCAAGTTCTTGTATCCACTCATCCCCTGGTCCGCTCTTAATGATGGAGTCCACAAGGTCTGCGCCCTCTGCTAAACTGGAGAACGACCCCCCTGCTCCTTCATTACTGTAGTTGTAGGATATGTCCTGAGTGGGATTCCTCTCGTAGGCCTGGCCTTGGCTGCTCTGAGCAAAGTTACCACCTGGCATTTGCTGCGTTGGAGGCTGGCTAAAGCCAGACATAGCAGGGACCCCTTGGCTTATTGCAGGCATTACCATCGGCCTGGCCTGGCTGGCTCCTTGTTGCCCAGGTAGTGGCTGCAGCAACTGTCTCCCCATCGCTGGGTTCAGGGCTCTTACTGTCCCACCCGTGTCCACAACTGTCTGTGGGAAATGTTGCTTGGACAGCCGCGGCTGCCCAGCCTGCATCGGGTACGTTGTGCCGTTGTTGAAGGGCCCCATTTCACCGCTAGTCCTTCCGGGGACACCTTGTAAGCCTCGCTGCTGCCAGTTTTGTGTTCCTTGAGGGACGGTCCCCATCAGGTTTTGAAGTCGTGGTGCTTGTGGCCTGGGTAAGACCTGGCCCACGGGTCCTTTCATCTGCTGCTGATGCTGGGGAAGAGCAGAGTTTACCAGCATGTTCTGACCAAAATTGCCGACCATTCCCACCGCTTGTCCAGAGGCGGTCTGCCTCGTTCCCTGGCCTGTGTTATGTGCCATGTTCATGCCACTTTGGTTTGGGTGCTGCAACATTTGGCTCATCCCTGTGCTCATACTGTACATTCCCGGCTGGCTGGAAGAGGCGTTGCTGTAAGGAGCCATGCCCATGTCTGACTGGCCTGCGGTCGTGGGCAGTGTGCTCGGGTTCTGGGAGGGACCCATTGCCATCATGCTCGCATTCTGGGCCATCATTCGGGATGTCCTCATGCTCTGGAGTGCTGCTTGGTTTCTCACGGCTGCTATATCCTGGGGAGAACCTACACCAAAAAGGGAGGAAGGTAAGGAAAAAAATCAGAGTCCTGTAAATCTTAACTAACGTTCCTTTGCATAAGAGACAACCTGTAGGAGCCTTCTGCATCACAGTAAGATTTCAGATCGCTGTGCTTTCTGAGCGAATAAATTATTGTTTCATGTGAAGGTTAGCAGTGAGCTAGAAGGTTATCCATCCTGGGGAGATGTGCTTGCTGCCTAACGTTTGTTGTGTTTCAGAGATTGTATGTTCCCCAACTCGCTCTGGCTGCACCCTCTGTCCCGACCTGCCAAGTCCCCTCTCCTTGAGGGTGACAGTTCACACAGCTCAAGCGCTGCCCTAAACAGGAATCGCCGATCACGTTATGGATTCGATTTGTGAAGCGGGACGCTGTTCAGCAGAGAATACCATCAATAGAGACTAGCAGCCTAATTTCCCTTAAGGCCTAAAACGAGGCTGGCAAGATTAAAAGGCCAATGATTTACCCACTAAGTAATTCTCAATTATGACAATTTTGGGATGCGTACCCCAAGGTATTCATGGCTTCAGGTTTTTGAAGAATCCAGGCGACACAACTGCATGCCTGATGCGTGATTACAGCCATGGTTGCCTCCCTGATAACCACCTTCCCAGGTACCTAAGCTAGACAGCCACAGAAGCTGCAGGGCTAAAACAGGCCTGCCTTTTCCTTACTTCACCAGGATCAGAGCTTAAATTTTTAAGAAGTGACCTGAGAGTCAAAGTCCCCTTTCTAAAGCAAACGTGAGTCTTCCTTTTTGTGTGTATTTTTTTTTCCCCAGGACCAGTGACAATGTGCGCCCTCCTCTGTTAAAAAAAAATAAAATAATAAAACCACTCCCTAAGACTTCAAAGGTGTGTATGCACTGTGGTTCAGTAGCACTCATCTCCTTCAGATAAGCCTAATTCAGCTTGTAGCAAGCAAATGAGAAAGCTTCCACCCGTCTTCTTCAATGGCAGCAAAGCAGCTGAACTTCAGTTTACCATTTGAAGCTCTCTTTTGAATATCTCCATTTTCCATTTTCAAGGCTTACTTTTGAAAGACATGTCAGGCTTAGAAGGCCAATCAATTTTTTAATAGCTCAGGAGGCACAAATGAATGGATTTTCTATAGCATTGTTACGGATTAAGTCTATGGAAAGAAGAAAAATTGTTTTTTGGGGACATTTAAAGCAGGGAGAGTGTATTAGTGAATCGACATTATAAGCACATTTTACTCCACCTTAGGCCAGCGATGGGAAACCAGAAAATCCTAACCTTGTTAAATTCCCCACCGTGGCAGATAACTGAACCATGCTTGTGTCTTCCTTTCAGGGGTGGGGGGAGCTATCGATTTCTGGGAAGCCAACATGCTTCTGTATTTACTATCTTTATTTAAAAACAATTACCAGAGCTCTGATTATGCCATGGGTCTACTGTGGTTTTCAGCCACCATACCGAACTAAACACAATGCTCTGCAGCTGAAGCTCTAAGAGTATAAGGCACACAATTACTCCCAGCTCAAACATTATTAAATGCAAGGTATAAATATAAAATGGTTGCTTTAAGAGTCATGAACTGTACGACAAAATCTGAATGTTCTTAAATCAATCCCTATCTGTTGTCCCTCAGTGGCAGACAACATGCTTGAACATCTGTGGGGAACAGAGAACACTGGGCTGTGTTATTCACGTTGGCTTGGTTTCCATGAGGAATAGGTACGAATAAAGGAAATGTCATTTCTATAGTTTTGCACATAATGCAGAGGACGGCTACATCTCCTTTTTGCTGCAGCAGGACAAGCTTTTAAAGGATGCTTTTAGCTCCAACATACAGATAAATGAAACATTTTGTAGCATGAAGAGAGACCATCTGGCTCTCAACTGAACAGGGCAAATGTAGTGGCAGCTTTTTACTTTATCTGTGCTATGAAACCATCTTCTTAATGATCGGCACCGGGGTCCCCTTGATCTTTCTTAATTTAGATCACCTCCTCCTTCCATGATTAGAAGCAGTCTCTTTTTACAATGACTTCAGCAAGTGTTTAAGACACAGATAGTATTAAAAACTTACTTAATGCATCTTTAGCTATTTTTTTAAATTGAAAACAGCAGCTGAAAACCTCCAAAGGAGTCACTACCAGCAAGTGGTTCAAAAACTACTTTTGTTAACTACCCTGCTTAGCTTAAGAGACAGGAGATCAGACAAGGAGTAGTTAAAAGAAAGGTGCAACAGATTTTAAGGTTTTGGGCCACCTTCTGGTCTCATTTACACATAACCTACTGCACTGGATTACAGTCTTGTGACTAGATACAAAAATGGTGAAATATTTATATTTAAATTACCTCATTTATGAAAATTAATTCCTTGCTCTGTCAGATTAGCCTAAACTCTCTTCTCCATTTCTTTTAAATAATACATATGAAGGCAAGGTTTCAAAGAACCATTAATGCAGAAAGATTTTACATGTGCATCTCAATGTATGGCAGTGCACACACATACATTTTGATTTTGCAAATGAATTGCTGGGAGAAAAGAATTGTTTCATACAGAATTTATGCTGCCACAGATAAAAATGAGAAGGTGCTTAGAAGAAGCCACTCTGATATATACAAGCAGAAGATCTGGCTGCCTGTGCACTTTCCGCATACAAGAACTACAATACACTTGCCTCCCTTGTTTTCTGTTGCAGTTACATGACACGATCATGAATATACAGCACATGTGCATGTTCGTTTCATGTCCGTTTAGAATCCATGGCTAGTGAAGACATTCAGCTGATGCTTTGCAGCTGAAAAGCTCAGAATTAACTTCTTTTCCTAAAGCAAAACGATTGTACTTACATTCTTCAGTTATCTGCAAGCACATTGAAATAACACTTGCTTTTTTTGAGATAATTAAAAACTCTCCATTTACATCTTGGGTATTTCACTGTGTCTCCCACACCTGACATCTGTCAGTCACTTCTCTAGATAAGGATGACCTCTGTGAAATTCTCTGCTCATCAAACTGGAAAAAGTGGGGAATGAAGAGGTGTAAAACCAAGATACAGTGAGAGACACTAGATGGAGGGGAAAAAAAAAAAAAGCATAATGAGAGTGGTGGCAAACAAGATAAATCCTAGAATCCAGATGTCAAAGAGGCAAAACAAATGTCAAATTAAAAATGCAGCTTTTGCTGAGCGGAGCAGAAAGGAAATTAGAAATGTAACTAAATACACAAACCTGGGCATTCCCCTTTGGTAAAAGATGTGGTATTTGCAAGCATGCAACAGCCTGTCTTCCTGTTTTGGCACACTGCTTAAACCCTGGCCTTCATAAAATGCATGAACTTTCATGTGCCTGCTACAGGAGCATATATCGGCTCCAATACAGGAAAAAGAATTTGACTTTTACCTTGGAACTGATTGACCTGTTGCACCGGATACGGGCTCCGCTGTTGCTGCAGATGCTGCCGAGGCAAATGTGACTGCTGCTGCAACTGCTGAAAATGAATGAGGGAAAGAAAGCAGAAAAAGATGATTAATTAATTAGCGAGCTGAGAAAGGGGCTGGTGGCAAAAGTACTGCAGCAGAACTGCAGCATTTCTTATCTAGCAAACTGTTCTGGAGAGACAAGCAGAATCATTAGAAGAGTCCTCCTGAGAGCACTTGGGCTACTCAGCACACAGACTCTCTGGTTCAAAAAGGAATAAGCATCGAGGCTAACATCATCTCTCCTTAATAACAACCACTTCATCCCGACCTCTACAGTGTGACCTTAACTGTCTCCAAGCTGAAAGGAGAGGGAGGGATATAAAATAACTTTGCCCACTTATGTCTGAGGGCAACTGTAGCCACACACCCTTTCCTTCGCCCAGCCCTGCCAAAGTCTAGAGGTTTGTGCTCCTGGTACAAGACTTTCCTCCACCTCTGCACTTAAACCACACTGCTGCAAGGAGTACTGCATCCTGACCTGAGCACTGTGGCTAGGACCATTCCCGAGCCAAACAGAAAGGGCTACTAAGGCACATTTCCTCTTGTGCTTCAGGGAATGATAGTTGGGAAGCAGGTGATTGCAAAATGTCTCCCTCCCTTGATCCAGCCCACACTGTTTCTCCGTGATCATTTTCTATGAATACTCATGCATCTAAACCAGAATCCAGGGCTGATTATAAAAACAAAGAGTGTTTACCAGAGCTTTCAAAGCCTAGGGTATACTTGACTAAGCACTTACTAAAAGGACGTGTCCTGGTGCTTCATCTGCAGCTGTACAAATACTGTGTCCAAACCCAACGATGTGTAACGAAGGTAAGAGAACGGCAAAGATTGGAAAGAGCAAGTACTAATCCCCGTGTTCATAAATGTGTGTTACAAACCATCAAAAGGATAAAGGGAACCTTGTTAGGCACAAAACACCCAAAAGCTAGGAGCCTGAGGACTGTGACTTTGTCACTTTTCATCTATGCCAGCACACTTGACAGCCTCAGCCTTGTGGTTTTTCAACACTTTCAGGTTTGCCTCCAGCAGCCAAGACAGCGACTGGCTCTCAGCTTTATGCAGTTGAATCGACCTAATCCACGATGGGCGAACGTGACTGCATCCTCACTCTTCTGCACTTGTTCACCCCTGAACTGCTTCATGCATCTTTATCCTGAATATTTCTAGGAGCATCCTTCCTCTTCACTGGGGGTGAATTTTTCTGTTTCTCAGGAGGACCACGAGAAGAGGGGAAGGCTATCCGTATGCCTGTGGCTATACAACATGCACAAGTTCTAACACAAATTAAAGCAGACCCCAGGTCTTAAGCTGTATTTCTCCAGCAAGAGAGCTGAAGCCAAGCTTAAAGCAGCTACAGACCCCTCAGAACATTACCTAGGTAACACTGGGGGACTGCAAGTTTAAACTTGGGTATGAACTTACAGGCACGGAACAGTGTGACTTCCCACTGACTTTCTCCTGGGTTGCTTTTAAACTACAGCTGAGTTAAACACGCGCAAGACATCACCATTCAGACTGGGTAATTTAATGTTTACATCGCAAAGCCCGAGAGCTCCACAAGCCAGGTGACAGGCTCCAGTGCAGCAGTTCCACGCTGCCACTGCACGGGCTGGTTTTACTGTTCTCCCACTTCAGCCTCTGGTTCCCCCCTTAATGGTGCCCTCCCTTGTGCTAACATAATTGCTCATACCGGTACATGATAAACCAGATTAAAGAACTGAGCTGGGTAAACACTAGCGTTTTTTCTTTGCCAGGTTACTTTTAACCCATGTCAATTCTTTGTCCCAGATCACTGCACAGCTGTATATAGCTTTTGCCAGCGCAAGACCAGTCAGAGGTAGGGAAGAGGACCAGCAACTGTAACTGTAGCAGTTTGCTTCTGCCGGAGTAAATGCACCATGAGATACCAGGTTAAGAGCTAACCTCTCTGGTGTCTAAAATCCCATGAGACCGTCAAGCCCATCACTGGGAACGTGGGTGATATTTGCCAAGCTTATGGTAGGACTGAGACAGATGCCTCTTCTTGGATAAGCATTGCTGAAATACTATGATAGGAGCCACCAAAACACAGAAGGAAAGGCTGGTATTGCACTGTCTCGCGCTCGTGCCGTCATACCTGTGTGTGCTGCAGTGCCTGAGACAAACGGGTACTGTACCTGCTCGGCTAGGATCTGCTGCTGCTGCTGCCTTTGCTCTCTTAGAAACTGCTGTTTCTGCTGCTCTATCACGTGGAGCTGGGCTCTCTGCTCAATCAGCATCTGCTTCATGATGGCTGCTTGAGGTTGATTTCCTAGGAAGGGACCCCCCGAGCTCGTGCCCGTGACCACGCTGCTGGAGCCGGGTGGGACTGAAGGCTGCATGGGCCCCGTGGTCCGGGACAGCCCCACTTGATGCTGCTCCTGCGCAAAGAGAGAGAGAAGGCCTTGTTACTCGGGGTGCTCCACCGGCACGGGAAGTTATGGCTCATTAACAAGAGACGTTGACTCTGGGGGTGAAGACTGGAGCTTGACGGAGGTAACAGTCCTCGGAAAGAGGCTCGTGGCCGTGCCACGGGCTGCTCCTCGCAGGCAGCAGCTGGCAGGTTCCCCTTCTCTCCTGGAGGTCAAGCCCACTCAGATAAAGCAAGAGCACTTTTCAGTTCATTAATAGCAAATAAATAAAGCTGCGTACTAGGTTTAATTTCATTCAGGATACGCAGCTTCAGAGTTTTTCTAAAATTCTTCCCCCTTATCATGGAGCCAAGCATATTTTCTCTCCCTTTCTGCTGCCCTTTCCCCATAACAGCAGTTCCGCAGTCACCCGGAGTGAGGAGCGGAGGTTTTGGGTGCACGCAAACAACGGCAGGAGCCGGCTGCATTAATTCCGCCTACATTGCACCCCAGTCGCAGGATTTAACCACAAAACGTGTTTAAGCTTTCCCTCCCCCAGCGAGGGGCCAAAGCCTGAGAGGCCGCAGGGCACATGGTGCCACCGGCACCCTCTCCCAAACCCGCCCTGCTCTGCGTTTCCAATCCAGTTTGCTGCTTTGGAGTGCAGGGACACGGAGCCGGAGCAGGCACGGGTAAGCCTCGGCACCCCGGCGGGCAGCGCGCCGCTCTGCCGGCCCGCACCGCTGGCACCCCAGCGCGGTGCCCGGGGAGGCTGCGGCCACCTGCGCCACCGCCCGCCGGCAGGTGGCGCTGCCCGCCCGCGGCCCGGCCCGCCCGGTGGGGGCACGGCGCGGCGGGGCGGGACCGGGCTCCCCCCGCTGCGGGCAGGGGGGGGCGGGGGACACCGGGAGCGGCGGGCAGCGCTGCCGGGGGGCACCCAGAGACACCCCCCCCCGGGCCGGCGCCAGGCTGCCCCGCTGCCGGGGCAGAAGCAACCCCACGGCCACCAGCGCCCCCGCAGCGCTCCGGAGGGGCCCTGCCCCGAGGCGGGGGGAACAAACAACGCGGGGGGGTGGGTCGACGGCAAAGCAGCAGGTGCAGCGCTGTGCCCCCACGCCTGTAGGTCCAGGTACTCCTCGGTGTAAAAGAGCGTGAAGGGTTTCTCTTGTGCCCCCCAGCCGCTGGCCCCGCAGCAGGGTCGGCAGCGGGGACCCGCCGGGGTGACGCCGCAGCCCGCGTTCGGCCGGTGCGGGACCCCCGGGCCGGCGCCCCCCGCCCCCAGCCTGGGGGTGCGGAACGCCGTGGGGAGCCCTGGCGGGCCGCCCGCAGCGCAAACCACCCGTGCGAGAGCTGCTCCGGGCCAGGAGCACCGGTCGGCAGCACACAGGGGTCTGTGGCGATGGCAGCCCCCCCGCCTCTGCTGGGCTGAGCACGCCGGGGCCGGCGCTGCGGAGCGCTGCTTGCCCGGCAGGACCGGCCTCGACGTGTGCTCCTTAGAAGCTCCTTAATTGTTTTATAGAGACGGGTACTAATTCAAAAGCACTAACTCGACGGAAAGGATCTCTGTCACTTGAGGGTCCTTTGGGCAAAGCTTGCCAGGGTGAGGTTTGGGATTCATCTGCTTCATTGACGGTTTGAGTTACGTCAATTACCGTGTGATTGAGAATGTATAGAAAAGTAATCTTATGACGGCCACGCCAACCCAGTCAATGCACGGGTTAAAATCAATGCTCGAGTGTACCTTTGGAAATTAGGATCAGCCTTTCTGCATGAAGGTCAGGTTTTCAAGGAGCCTTCCGAGGAAATAACAAGAAAATACAATTTGTCCACATCTCTGCTTTGCACAGATATTCCCTGAAGGGCTCTCTGCTGAAAGGCAGCTCTCTGGTATTTAGGTTCTCTCTCTTAACATCTGCCCTGGTTTGAAAGTTCCCTCCCCACACTCTTCCCACTTCTCCCCTGGCCCCATCTCACACTGCACTTTACAGCCCGGCGAAGCGCGGTGCCCGCAGCACCTCGAGGGCTGTGGCAGCTGCTGGGGTGTCCCCGAGCCGGGGTCAGGGAATCGCACCCGCCATGGATCCCTCAGCAGCTCTCGCACCGAGCCCTTTCACCCAGCCCTGGCGCTGGGCTCCGGCTGGCTTTTCTTGGGGAGGGGACACAGACATCATCTGTCTCCAGCCGAGCCGATGGTAAAGGCTTTTTCCTACCACCCCCTGGCCCTCCCCCGACTTCTGATGAAGTCATCAAGCTACAGATTGCATAACTGATGCACAGGACTATCTTGTGTTATACTGGGAGACGGGCCAACTGCTTCCATTTATAGACGAAAGCAATGCCACGCTGCCAAATAATGGAGCCTTTGCTGCAGCTACTACAAGGAAAAAGAAGGGGGGGGGGGGGGACGACGACGACAACATGAGGACACAGGGACGGACACCCAGGAGCCAAAGGGCATGCTGTGAAGTGACATCGCTTGGAGCTTCCTCTGCTGAGCCTCAGCGCACTGCTCCCTGCGGGGCTGAGCCCGAGCCCCCACCGAATGGCCTTCCAAACAATCTTACTGCAGAACTAGTGTCCTGGCGCTCCCGCACACACGGGTACGGCGGAGGGACACAGCCACCCCACCGTAACGCCGCACAAGGCACTCCAGTCTGTATCCTATTACATGGCGAGTTAATTGCAGAGTTTAAAAAGGAAGAAAGCTTCGAAAGGAGCCCCACCCGCTGACATGAGCCCCCTGCACCAGCTGGAGGAAATACGAGGATTAGCACAAAGGTGTTACTTCCAGGGTTGTGCGTTTAGTCACGTCGAGGTACAAGAGTTTACCTACTCATAGCGAAAACTTCCTCTTTCCAGTTTTAATAACAGGTTTAAAGCCAGGCCTTCCTCACCAAGACAGAACACCACCCTCCTACCCAGAATATTTCTTCTCCTTTCCATTTTTTTTTTTGGCAAAAACACTTCCCAACCGATGATGAAAGGCCCCGGTGACATCACTGGGAGCAGCCCCGGGTTGTGTGTCCTGAAAACCAGAGCAGAGCCCAGGCAAAAGGTCTCCACAGGCAGGAAAATGCTCCCTAGCACCTGGGAGCAGAGCTCTTTACCAAGAGCACCTCTGCAGCCCGGCAGTGCTGCTGTTAACCTCCAAGGCAGGGTTGCGCAGCTCTGCCCAGCCCTGGCAGCGGTGTGGGGCCACGTATGCTTGTGGGTTGCTTCAGTTACCCAGCCATGGTGTGCACACCCACCCTCCTTCCACTGTTCCCTCCGGAGGTCCAGCATGGAGATGAAACCTGGAAGCAGGCTGGGGGATACGTGTGTGGGGCTGGGAATCAGTGATGAAAGAAGCAATGCTGGGCTTTACGTGGCCGCCTCTTACACACCATTGCCTGCTCCAGGCCTGGGTGCAGTCTCACCACAAGAGCCGAGCACCAAGTCAAGCAACTCGGGCTAAGTGCAGCACTTACACAGCTATAGAGCTTCAAACCCAAACTGATCCAAGCTTCGCTGACAGTGCTCTGAGCTCCTGCTCTGCCTGCCAGCCCCCTCCATCCTCCCACTGCAACCTGAGCCTTCCTGCCCCTAGAGCTCCTCTCATTCCTTACCTCCCCTTTCTCCTTCCTACACCCCCTGCCTCTGCATTTTCCTTCCTCCACCAACTGGCGCTGCTGCCTTTTCACCCTCCAGACACCCTCATCAACTCCCCTGCTCACCGGCTGCTGGCACCACATCACCTCCGCAGCCGACTGCGCTGGTACCCAGCGGCCCATGCCCACGGCCTGACTCACCTGTGACTCAGGCTGTCATCTCTCCGGAGGGATCCCCAGCAGCAAGGGGACAACCCAGCTCCTTTCCCCAGGGCCCTGTGCTCCTGTGCATGTGGGCACATGCTGCAGGGGTGCCCTGCATGGGTGTAGGCATGTAGTCCGTGTAAAGAGTGACGAGATGTCCTGGAATGGGAAACACGTGCAGTATTCTCAGCCTGTCTCTCATCAGCCTGTTACATCTGGGAAGAAGGTATAGTGTGACTTCTGATTTTTCACTGTGGCTATTTTCAACAGCACCCAAAGCCACTGTGTGCTACTCACAGGCTGCAAACAGCTCTCTCCTGATAACAGTGGCTGGTGCAGACACATGCTTCAGTCGGGAACAGAGAAGCTGCAGCTCCACTGCGAGGTCCTCACCGAGGGCCAGATGAAGCCAAGAGGCTGCTTATGTGAGGAGGGACGGCGGCAAGAGCTTTTCACCTGATGCAGCCATGCTGCTGAGCAAGTTCAAACACACGTGCTGGCCCTGACTAAGCCTCCCAGGGACCTTGCCAGGACCCCTCCTGCCTCTGCAGCCTCAGCCACCTGCTTTTAAAGCAGGCCAGGGCCAAAATCAAGTGCTTGGCCCCTGGGAGACTCACCAGGTATTGAAAGAGCCAAGCTGCTATTTGCGGAGCCAAAAAAGAGCCACGATTTCCAAATGGTCAGCATAGCACATCTGGACAGGTTTGTATAGTTGCAGAGCACCCAGTAAGATGAACTTCTGTAGGGATCTGGCTGCTTAGTTAACGCCTACACAGGAGTCGCCCTCTGTTGATAATCTGCTCCTGAGTGACAGGAGGATAAATCCTGTGTCCTCCCAGTGTATTTCCAAGGATCTACTGGAGTGAGGGAATCCTCTGCAGGAGTTCAGGGGTGATGTGTGTGCATACATGCACAGTTATGCACAGTAAACATAAGTGACTCTAAAAAGAGAACAAAAGGGAGTGGAAAAGGTATTTTCCTCTGTCTCAAATCTTATATGCCTCTTCCTGATCATGCAGTGATTTATTCCTTCCGTACGTTATTCAATCTCCCAACTGCAGCTAAAAGCAATCACACAATTTTCTTTCAGAACAAGCAGAACAACCACCAGCTGACGCCCTGAGAGCCGGGCAGCTGGGTGCAGGTAAGTGCAGGCAGGGACCAGCCAAGCTTACTCAGCTGATCTGATCCATGCTGATCTGTGGTGATCAGAGCCTTTGGGCATGGGGAGCCGGCTCTGCTCCTGCGGAAGGCCAGGGGAGCAGAGCGGGACCCCAGGGTAAGGGGGGGCTGTTCCAGGCAACTGCTAGCAGAAACCTACGGCCAAAGGGTTTTCCACATCTGGGAACAAAGTGTTTCCCAAAAAGCTGAGGGAAGCAGAGACTTGAAAGTAGGGTCTTAGTGTGACAATTGGACATAAATTCACTGTGCTGTTCTGTGGTATGTGAACTAATGCAATCCTTGAATATACAAAGAGCAGAAGAGCAAACAGAAGCCAGGAGGTGGCTTATCCTGCATACCGCATTAAAAGAACGATACTAGAAAAATATATACAATCACACATCTACATTTAGAGTCAGAGCAGAAAAAGAAGACACAAAAATTATTTGAGCCAGAAAGTGTCTGCCAGTGAGTGACTTAAAGAGCTCAATCCATTTAGCTTACCACAAAGAAAACTGAGAGATGCTTTGACCATGGCCTATAAAAATACCTTCACAAGGGAAGAAATCCTTTAAAGAGTTCGTTTATCCAGTGAAGAAGGCAAAACCAGATACAAGGGCTGGAAGCTGAAGACAGATTCAAATCAGAAAGAAGAATCACATTTTTACACTATGATTTCATTACCCATCAGAAATGGCAGATCTCCACATTTTGATGTCTTCAAGGATGACAGCCTTTCTGGATAAACACAACTTAGCCGTGTGATTGAACGGCCTGCAGTGTACACGATAGAACAGCACCGCCTGCCCTTAGCTCCGTGCAGCTCCGAGCTGCTCTCCCTGGCACGGCAGAGGCAGCTGGCCCTGCTGCATCCCGCTGCTGCTGGGCTGGCAGGCACCGCGCCGCTGTCGCGGGGCTCTCAGGTACTGCCCGCCTGCCTCTGTGTGCGCGTATGCATGCACATGCCAAAAAAGGGGGTCTCCAACCTGTTATTTGGATCAAAAATATTATCCGTTTCCATATACTACATCACATTTAAACATCGTCTCTATCTAGTGTTTTCGGAGCAGCCTGAAAGCATGTTCCTATATTCCCCCAGAAATATTTCTATTAAATTCCTTGTAATGTTGTTACTTATTGCGTCTGGCAGCGATCTTAATCCCTCTCTCTAAATCAGGTTGCCCAAAGCCAAGCCACCTTTCTTCACAGGATAGCACCATCTGACAGACTAAGGGAATTACAAATCCATTCATTTTGGACTTCCCCCCTGCCCTTCCCTTAAAAAAGCCAGCATACAGGACGAAGGGACGGAATATGCTGGTTTACAACTCCAACCCCGGCAGCAGGCTCTGCAGAGCCGACTGCTTCACCTATTCCTCTGTCATCCAGGCTCACGGATGGGCTACAAACCTCTCTTCTCTCCCCGGCCCCCGGTTGCCATGGTCTTTCCTATAGTATCTGAGTGAACAAGATCCCTCTGTTTGACACCAGACCTCTGCATGCAGCCAATTTGTTTTCCTTTCACCTCCCCTCGCCTGCATCTCTCCTCCCTGTGTTTTCGATACAGTTTAGTCTTTCCACAGAACAAACAGGATCTGTCAAACTATTACTTCTGTGTATTTTATTTTGTTCATCAGAGGGACTAATTTCTTCATTTCTGGTGACGAAGCAGATAACAAAGGGTTCTAAAATGAGCAACTGTTTTTCTAACACCATGGAAGAGCTAAAGACCATCAGAAATTCATCTCAAAGACTGTAGAGGCAGGAGGGGCCGTGGTTTTACCAGGTGGCACCAGAAGCCCTGCCTCCCCATGCACCCACTTCTGCTTCAGCACAGTGGTTTGACTCCACAAATCCTGAGCACCGCTGGTAGGATTCAGAAATGCAACATTTCAACAGAATGCTACCCAACTTCACCCAGCGTCGTTAAACCAGGCTCATTTCCTATTTTACAAATAACAACTCTGGCTTTTTCTCCCCTCCCCCAAGAAAGAAATCTTTGCAGGGGCAATCACTCCTGCTTTTCAGTTTTGTTTATCCTCAGTTTCATCAGCTAGTTCCAAGGTACAGAGCATAACAATATAACGGTTGGGTTTGTGCGCTGAGGGAGAAGTGTTCATTTATCGCAAATAACTAGTTTCCTTGTAATTGCAATTTTTTATTGGTCTTATTATTTTTAGGAGGGAAAAAGCGAATCAGCCCAAATTAAACCCAGAACAGCCTCTTTACAGGTATCTCTTAAAAAAAAGGGAGAAATAAGTATACACATGTAAAAATATTTGTGAAGTGTCAAATTAAGATGAGCTCTTCTTATTTGCTTTAATGAGTTACAAGTCCTGGCTCCAGCAGAGTCTCTTGCAAGGGTGTGGTTATCACCTAGTACCTGCTTGGGAATCTATGGGACGTTAGTACCTGCTTGGGAATCTATGGGACGTTAGTACCTGCTTGGGAATCTATGGGACGTGAACCTCGCAGTCCCCTGCAGGTCCCCATGGATATGCCCCACACACCGTGTATGGCAGGGGGCTTGTGAGTGTGCTGCCAGCTGGCCGGGAGAGGCTGAGACCCGAGCAGGCACAGAGCCTGCGCAACTCCGGCAAGTCTGTAGGGCGGCCGGGGCAGCTTCTGATGCTCCCACCCAGCCCCTGCGATGGAAACGAATCCTCCTGCTCTGCAATCTCACCTGCTCTTGAGCCGTTTGCACCAGTGTTCATGGTCCAGTGAAATGCTATTTTACATAATTTTCTTGCAGGAGTGAACTAATGGGGTTAATCAAGCCATTAATTTGACCCGCACAGGGAACGGCTGCACAGACAAGTCTCTGTGAGGCAAGCCCGGGTGTGGTTTCACAGCGCGTCGGTTACTCAGAGGTTACTCCCACGTATGGCTCCCATCCCACAGAAGTATGGAGCAGCCCTCCTTTCCCTAAAGAGCAGCCACCTGGCACTTGTATTCTGGGGCAGGAGGTCTGAGGGGGCTGCCGACGTGCCGCAGAGCCAGCCCCGACCTGGCCTCTTGGCACCACCGCTGCAGCCGCGCTCTCCAACGCCTGCCCACAGCGGCGGCACCGCTTTCCGAGCTCCAGCCCCCGAGCAGGCAGCCAGGGAAGGAAAGGGGCTGAGAATCTGAAGAAACACCAAAGTGCCCAACCTTATATTTTATGCATATTATGAAGGCTGTAATTACTCCCCTTAAAAACTGCGGGGTGAAGTTGTGCCATCACGGCGTTTCACAGCGTGCCCTACTACTCTGAAAGCAACCTTTGGGGAGCAACAGGCAGGAGAGAGCTGAAAAACCAGCCCACACCATAGAGCATTCCCACACCCTGTCCCCGCTGCCTGCCACCACAGGCTTGGCTGAGGGCTTGCAAAGGTACAAATCAGGCTACTCCACAGGAGCCGAGTGCCCTCTCGGTGCCAGCTTGGCCCTCGCTTGTCCAGTTTCCTGGGGCTTCGGAAGCTGGTCTGGGAGCAAAGTGGAGCGAGAGCTGAGCTCACAGAGGCCGCCAGACCCTGAAGCCGGTGCCTGATAGAAATTCTCCTGCCAAAGTTTTTAGCTTTAATCAATGCCCCCTTCAAATCCATCCTGGAGCAGGAGGGAGGAAAGCTAACGTGAAGCATGAGGACAGATAATCACGGCTGGAGAGCCCCCAGGAAGGGGGGGGGGAGGAGAAGAGAAATGGAAGATGAAAGCAGGCAAATGGTTTAAACAAACAGTCGCACAGGGCGAATGAAAAGGGGGAACAGAGGGAAAATGACACAATAAAAATAAATGCTATAAGAGAAAGAAAAGCTTCTAGCACACACAGGGAAAAATGTGGGGCTTGGAAAAAGCAGAAGTATGAGCCGAAGATGTTCTAATGGAGCTCTCTAGCAGCAAACACCAACCCATTACCAGGAGCCCCTTTCCTTCTAATGGCCTGAGCCTGTATCGCATTAACACCTTGTACCCCATGGAGTTCGCCAGTTGCTGAGGTATTTCACGGAGCCTGGCTTCAGCTCACGCCTGGCAGAAGCTGCCTGAAGTCTCCTGCGGACGATCGCAGAGATTTTTTTTTTACTCTAGGTGAAATTTTGTTAAATTTCCCCTTGCTTGTTTTGTTTGAGCATAAACAAAGGTATTTTTCACACTTAAGGGCGTTTTTCAGATCCGTTTCTCTGTGCTGTGATAAATGAAATCCCTTTCATTTTTAGAAATTCAAACTTGGCACTTGTGTTGCTCCTCAGCAAGCAGCACGTAATTTGCCAAGCCTGAAAGAATCCTGGCTGAGAAGTAAACACAGTGGGCCATATGCTCTCCTTCCCATACACAGAAGGCATCTTACCTCACCTCAAAAATTGGGAAAGGCTGCAATCACCCCATGTCGTTGCTTCTGCCAAGGGGAAAAAAAAAAATCCACAGAAAAATTCAGAGCAAAGGTTTGGGGCTATCGCAAAGTAGCCCTCTTCCTGCATGCCTCCAGGGACCTCCCTTGCCCTGTCACTGATTCTGTCCCTGGCTTCTGGCCTGGCAGAAATGCGGTGAGGGGTCAGGGAGTACGTATGCCACGTCCCTGGTGCTCACAGTAAAGCTGCGTTATCTTTATCGGTATTTCCTGGCCCAACTTGCTTTGCAAGTGAAGAAGCTGCAGAGCACAACTGCTCCTCCATTAATACCACTCTTTTCTAGCTCGTTCACATCATGCCCTCGTGGGAGGAAGATCATACACCAGAAGGACTCGGGTGAGGTGAGGACTTCTTTCTGCTCCATGCTCATAAGAAACACAGAGGGAGAGCGTGCCATGTACGTGCGGTAACTCAGTTTTCTGGTGGGCTCTGGCAGATGATGAGTGTCACTGATAAAAGCACCAAAGCAGATGCACTGGTGCTTATAAGGAATGGTCATCTCTACAAATTCATGCACAAATTCCATGATCTTCCTCTGTCTGACACGGACTTCAAAGAGCTGGAATAACTCCCCTGTCTTTGGTTGCAGGTGCTTGTCTGTGCAGCCTCTGTGCAGGTGGTATTTCAGTCTAAAATCGAGAGCCAAGTGTTTCCAAAAGGTAGCTGGCAATACCAAGGGAAGTGGTCGTCCACTGCAGCTGCCCAGCAAAGCCACGTTATCTTTGCTGTGGTTTCAAATAGCTAGCTGCTGATAAGCTGAGGTGGCTGGGATGGCACACCAGGTTTACGATTTCACAAGCTAGTTCTTTTAACATGCTTGAATCCAGGCTACCCGGATCACTCAGTTCCAGGACTTGAAACTCTCTTGATTTTTCTTCCACCTTGGACATTGTCTTTGTGTTTCCATGGGCCACCCAGCCTTTGTTGTGACATTTAATCTTATTAGCCCTAGTGAAAACTGAGACAAGGTATTCTGATTTGGGCTATGCCTAGGTTGTCTTTAACCTTGGCGTGCTCTTCACTGCATGGTTCCTCCTTTCTCTCCGAGGTCTCCTTTATTTATATGGCTAAGGAAAACTCCACTATTCAATTACTTTCTTTCACAAGGTCTAACTCAGCTCGGCTTTTTGGCAGTACTGACTTTATTTCTAGACTTCCAGGTCTCTAAGGCATAGCTTCCTTTGCTGATCAAGCCCTTATTCACACCGACTGAGGTTTTCTGGATATCCTTGATACCTCTTCTGAGACAATTACTTATCTTTTAAGCTTTAAACTTCCTCTTTTTTTTTTTTTTAACTTCCTCTACACCGTGAATGCTTTTTTTGCCTTCTACTATCCTGCCATCTTCCTAATGCATACTTATGTTCACCAGCTTAACCAGCCCTCACAGCTGCAATCCCAGCTGCCTTTCTGCAGCCTTTGACTCACTCCTCAAGCCCTGCCTTCTCCTGCCTTCACCAGAGACAGGTCTTTGCACAGGATTGTGTTGATCTCTCCCATGAGAGACTTAAAGACAGACATGATCTCCCTCTCCCTCTGCCTGTTTTCCTTTGCATTCTGCCTGGCTCTCCACCCCTGGCCACAGAGGCAGTGGCCTCACCAGCGGTCCCCAGCCCTTCTGCTTGTCCTGGTGACCTCACTGTGTCCTGTCTTATCTCTCTTGCCCCCACCTGCATCCTACTTTTTCATATCTCGCTCTCCTCTTGCTCCTGCCCCTCACAGCACAAGCATGCTTTATCTTCATGCTCTTAAAAGAATAAAATAAAATCCAAACAACCTTTGACTCCAAGCGACTCTCCAGCTCCCCACCCTCGCTCTTCTCACTGTCATCTCTACGCTTATTGAGTGTGCTGCCTATGATTTATACGATTTAGACTGAATTTAGTCTCCATCCCCAACACAGATTCTTTTCCAAACAGGCTTTCCCTTCTCGCCTGTCGCAGAAACCAATATCACAGAGTCTCTAATGTGCTTTGTCTGGCTGCAGCTCCGCACTATTACACTAGGCTCGCTGCCACAGCCTGTCAGCTCCTTCCGGCGCTGCTGACCACACTCTGCTGGAAACCTGGTCCTCCTTTCCCGGTGCTCCTGCTGGACTCCAATGCCTTCAGCTGCTTGCTCAGTGTCACTTGGACTAGTTTGTCACTACTCACCCTCCCACCTGCTGCCATTCTGTGGGTCTGCATCCTCATCCCTCATCTCCTTTCCTTCTCACTCTTACCTCTGAGCAAGCTCACTCTCTGTACACGTTCAAGGACTTTCTCTACACCAGCAACTCACAGACCTACCTCTGTCCCCGGCCAGTTCCCATCTGTTCCAACTAAATTCATGCCCTGCCTCTGGGATCATCTTGTGGCTATCTGTCAGCTCAAGCTCAAAGGCAGCTCTTTTCCTACTCCCTAGGCCTCCTCTCCTTCCTGTTTCTTCAGTCCCCATGGAAAACACCATCACTTGCCTGTCACTCAGCCCAAAACCTGGTTGTCATTTTTGCCTCGGCCCTCCCTGCAGAGTCCCACAGCCAGGCTCTCATCACCTCGCACCCTGACGGTTGCAATCTTACCCTGCTTGCAGACAGCCAGTGCTGCTGCCCAGGTCGTTTTCTTTGCCTGTCATCTTGATTGTGCCATCTCTCTCTTTGCAGCCCTCTCTTGGCTTCCCCTTCTTCTGGATTTCAGCACCCTCCCTTGCTTTCAAATCCAGCTGCAGCATATGCCACCTCACTCATCAGCTCTGATTCACGGCTGAGACTTTCCATCACCCCATCATGACCCGCTCTTTTCCACAGTACATTTTATCTAGAAGTGCCTTCACGCCTTCCTCCCTGCTGGATTTCATTTTGGGGAGGAGATTCTCAAACTCGTACGACTCCGACCCTGAACTCTGCCCCCAGTATAGTTACATTTGTAGAAGTTTGTAGAAATTCCTGTCTCCATGATGTCCAGCAGCCTCTCCTGTTTCCTTGTACTCCCTGGTGTGTTCATCTCCCTGTGTTACCTCTTATCTTACGCTTAGGTTGGACATATTTGGGGGGAAGGAAACGTATTTACATCCTGCATCTGCAAGGAGCCCCGTACAATGGGACTCCTAAGCTGTGACTACGACTCAGAGGTGCTACCCACCATAGCACAAGCCGTTACAAATGCAACTTAAACCTGCGTACAGCTAAATATGCTGGTTTATATTCTGCAGGTGGAAGAACACCAACATTTCAATGTGCCCTTGCTCCACTACTTCTTATTTTAAAGGACACAATATTAGGATGAGATATTGTATGCTGAAAAAGTCAGGAAATGCTAAGTTACAGTTCCCACGGCAATTGTAACTCAGCCTCATACGGTAAGGCACAAAGGTTATCACCATATACACTAACAGAGGATGCTGAACACATGCAAAGTGACCAAATTACTGTTGTGGCAGATAACCAGGTCTTTGAACCTCTGTGCAGGTAAAATCTTAGAGGTTTACTGGGCTTTTAGCATTCAGTTCTAGAAACGTGAAGTCCAGCACCCTATAAATAAAAGGTAAGATTATGTTGTACAGCAAGAACTGGACCCAGCAGTAGCTTGTAGCCCTTTTTGCAGTAACACAGCTAATGGCAACAAGAAATATTTCCATTACTTTATGAGCTCTGGTAGCTGTCAACTGAGAGAGGGATCTGCCGATCAGAGAAATCTGGGAAGACATCAGTGTGTCAGAACAAGTGAAAAGACTTGACACAGAGGGCACATTTTTGTCGAGCGATTTGCATTAGCACTTCCGGACAAATTCTACATTTCACATGCAATTCACAAACCAACAGCAGCACTGCTAATTGGTGCAGTTGCCACTCAACTGTGGTACCTTGTTTGAGCTATCACCAACGTGAACGAAGACTACAGACTTCTTTTGAAAAAAATGCAGCAATTATTTTGCAGGCTTTGAGTCGGGTTCTCCCTTCCCCCACTTTCATCCTAATAATTTCATTATCTCAATAACTTAAAAAAGGATCTGGAACAGAAAAAATGCAAACCTCAGAAAAGTCCTGTTGAAGTTACTAAGAAAAAATAAAGCCCGTTTGCAAAGAATGACACCCTTCATTAATGCAACTGTTAGCCATCGGGAATCTGACTGTGCCCCAGAGTGCCAATGCAAAACTACATGTTGATCTGAAAAAATAACAGTAAGTGGCACGCTACTGGTGACTCTGAAAATCCCAGCCTTCAAACCAAGGCTGTGCTCTGCACGCATCTAAATTGCTGATGGGATGACAGAATCTCTCTGCCTCCTCTTAGGTGATATTAGAAGTTATTTAACTGAAAACAGGGCAGAATCTCTCATCCATCATTCTTTATCCTTTGTAAAATCGAGTCTCCTGAGAAAAGGAAAGAGCTTCCATACTGTAGCTTTCTATTACTGCTGCTCAAAATGCTCAGGCAGCTGCGGCTCAGCTGAAGGAAGGTTTGGCTGGCTCCTTTTCGTAAGTTGGACAGCTATTTTTAGGCCATATTTCCTTTAGGCCCCTACAGTGCAAAACCCAAAGGAGCTAATGGGATTGGCAGGTGCATAGATTACTGGTGACCTCCTCTAGCCCAGCGTTCACATTTCCTTACTATATTTTTTTCATAATGCACAGTGAAAAAGGGAACAACCTACAATTAAAGATCTTCCTAGCCAGCCTCGATACCTTTTATATTCAAATCCTCAGTGAGAAACTGATGTGCAATAGCGAAAGATGGAACAGCATGAGAAAAACTATGCAGATGCACCTAGAGCTAAATAAATCTAAATCAGAACTTCATTTCTAATGGAGTATTTTGGTTGCATCTCTACAGACAAATGGGTATCTGTAACGTAATTTCATTCTGACCCTGACCTTTCTGCAGCTGCAAGAATCCCATCTCCTTTCTTGATTCCCTTGAGATTTCCTAGGCCCCATTCTACTAAGGGTCCAACCTCACCATTGTAAAAGTCACTACCAAAAGCCACATCTTAATTCACGGCTCCCAGCTGTGCTCTCCTCAGAAAGAACAAGAGAAACTACAGTTAAGCTAGTGTAACTCCCAGTCCTGATCACAAGTGGGTCTGAATCCTGGGTAGAGATGTCACCTCATTTTGGGCAGTGAAGCACAAACCAGACTGTTGGGCAAACTCCCGTAATACACCTTTGTGTTGTAACTTGCTCAGCTTGGGCTTCCTTCCGCCACACCCTAGGTGACAGGCACCACAGTCACGTTTCGGTGACTAAATCCTGATCTGCAGGCCCAATTATTTAGAGTACTGATGCAGAGTCTTCATGGAAATCGGTGCTATGTATACCTCCTGCTCCCCAGGCCGATTCAGCGGTACTCGGGGAAGCAGGGGCTGGCTGGGAGGTCTGTAGGGCGCCCACCACTGCCTCTGCAGGGCTGCTCCGGTGGGCACTTCAGCCCAGCAGGGCTCGCCTCTCCCGGCACCCCTCTGAGCATCGCTCCAGTATTCACCTGGCGAGCCATGAAAAAAAAAAAAGAGCCCCAGAAATCCCCAGGGATATGGGGTTGCCTCCCTCCTCCCAGCTACTTTATCCTTCACCTGTATTCAAAAGACTTTGTCCAGAGAGCTGATACCTAAAACCCTTCACAAAGAAAAGCAAATGGTGCCTCCGTGAAACCACAGGCTGCACTTCCCAATGGTAGAGCACGGCTCCAATTTACCGATACACGGTGTGGCCGTCAGCTGTGATTCTACAAAAACTGCAGAAGATATCTGTGGACCTCTTAATACCTCAGTTCTGACATATGGAGGGACTGGGGAGTTTGCAGCTTCCCACCTGCTTAAATATAATTCACTACAAAACATCAAACAGATGCATTCAGCCCTTTGTAGACATATCATTACCTTATGTGTTCATGTAACGCACATCTGTAGCACATTGGCAGTACACCTAGTTAATGTGTGGGAGACTCCTAGGTTCAAAGCCTCCAGTGTTTCTTTTGTTCTCTAATGAATCCTTCTTTTGTTTAACTCCCCCCTCCCCTTAGGTTGTAGCTGTAACTCTGTCATTAGCATCTTAAAAATCTTTTCCTCCCAAACTACCTACAACACTGCAATAAGCTGGGAACATAGGAAGCACCTAAATGAATCACGATTTTTACTTAAGACAGGTTTAACAGGTCTGGGTCACTGTTTTCAGCAGCACTATTGCCAAATTAGCAAACTCAGTAATCAAATATTCCCCTAAAACCCACGTGAGGCGAGATTCCTATGCCATATTCCAGCGGGTAAGCTAGGTTCATAACGTTTCAAATAAAAGATGCATTCATGACTACTAGGAGTGTCACAATTTTTGTGAGTCCCTGCAGACCCACATCTGCTTCTCAGTGTCCAAAACTCAAAGCCTTCATGCACCTCCCTGAAAATGCTGAGATACTGTATCCTTTGTGTGGAAACATTTTGTTGCATTTTTACTAGACTTCAACCTAATTTTCTAGATATTATGCATGAAATCACACGTGTAACACTGAGATACCATTTGCACCACAGACTGGCAGCTGTGGTGCCCACCAAACTCGCTGTCCCTCACAGTGCTGGCGTCTTCCTGGGCTTCACCAAAATGGACCCGCTACCAACAAGTTCTGAGAAACAGGCAGCACAGGATGCTGATAGGGAAATGTCATCACAGATAGGCACAAATACAGAAAGATTTCGCTCATGTTCCAACAGCCACTTGTCTGTGAATGAAATGCAGCGGGGGTTTTGCCTTTAGAAAAATACCAAGCTGATATTCACCGAGTTACTGTGCTTTCAGTGGGCACACTCCACTTCTTTCCAAAGTTGTCAGACCTCTTCTCCAAGACAGCTTAGGGACTGCTAGAGACGGTCAACAGCCAGGGTGTGATCTGGGGAATTTCCTCTGTGAGAAACCCAGCAGCAAGGCAGGAAGGCCACACCACTGGCAGAAGCATCAGGACTCCCAAGTGCTGTGCTGCTTAAACCTCATGGACATCTCTGGCAACTTAACTGCAGCTCACACTCCCACGTACTGTTATCTGAATAACTGTGCACCCTAGTACGACGGTTCAGCTTTATAAGAAGGTTTGTGATTCTTAGGCAGCGTGCTGGTATGTGCCTATGTTTGTCAGACAACTCCAAACTGTAACAGAATTGGCAGATTTCAGCATTCAGTTTGTCACTGCAAAAAAATCATCTCCTTAACGAGCACAACACATTAGCAGTGTCTATTGTTGCCCTATAGTCATCAATTAGCATTATTATCTTTATTTAACTGTAAGTGGCATGTTTTCTTTGCTGGCTTCCTTCCAAAATGTGTTCTCACTGCTTCTAAGACATTTCTCTTTTAAAAAACCATAAACACACCACCACCTGAAAAATGGTATACTGACAATGCCCTGGGAAAAGACAACCATAAATAAACCCCATTCTTCCTCTCCCTGACTTTTCAGAAACAATCCTGCAGCAAACTCCAGCTCCTTTGGCTAGCCACTAAAATCAGCAAAGATACAAGGCAGAGCCCCAAGCCTTCAAAAGCCACTGGGGGAAGTACAGGGAGCTCCTGGAGCACCCCTGCGTTCCTGCTGCTCCTTCTCACAGCGGAGCGGGAACCTCTGTCCCATAGCTCTCTGCAGTGACTGCAAGTGCAGTGACAGCCTCAGTGAAAGCTCCCCAGGTAGAAACCTCCCTTCTGAAAACCAAACAGCTCCATGCTCACACAGATCAATGGTGAAACGCAGCCGCAGATGAGGAAGACCTGCTGCTTCTTCAGCAGGTGCTGGTCATGGACATGTTCTGCTTAGAAGAGGAAATGACCGAAGATTTATAACGGCAAAATCAAGGTACACAACCTGAAAGACCAATTAGCTTTTTCCCTCCCCTCAAAACATTTTCTTATGACCTAAAAATACATACTGTATCTTCTGCGAAAAGAAAGAGGACTGCATTGTCTGCTGACAACCACATCATGATAAAATCACCTCTAAAAATTCAGGAAGCAAAGATATTCCTATTGCCAAGCTAGCACTCAGAAGAATCACTTCAAGTGTGCGGCACCAGTTTGGCACTGTCACTAGGAAGAGAAAAAAGCCAGTGTTGTGTGTGTCATTTATATGTTTTTACTGTTATTTTTCCTCACTAATCTTAGACTGCTTCAAAATTCATTTTCTCTTCTTTCTTAAAGGCTGTGGCCAGGCTGACTAGTACAAATGAAAAGTTATAACATTTTTCTGAAGCCAAAGACATTGCCTACAGGATGAAAACCTTTGTCCGCAACGGACTTGGTAGCTAAAGCTGAGTGTAGAGTGCAGTGCTGCAACCTAGGTCATACGCTCTCTTCTACGGGAATACAAACAAGCTTAGCGCAGAAAGAGGTCCAAAGAAAGAGGCCAAAACAAACTTAATTGCCTTATTAATTGAACTAGGCCCCACCAGGTCCAGAATAACTCAACCCGTTCAGCACTGGAAAAAACTCGTGTTGACACTGCCCTTGTTTGTTTGGCTGCATGTCAGCCCGAGTGGGTATATTTAGCTTCAGCGCGCTTGCAGGATTGCATCTTGCAGCTTAACAGGAAATCTCTGGAGTCAAAGCTAAAGATATCACTGCACACTCGGAAATTTACGGCCAGCTGTAAAAGTGGAGCTGTGGTGGTCAGAGCGCTCAACAGCCTTCTTTTAAATGAGAGAGGAGGCTGAATTAAACACTTCACTGTACTGAGTTCATGGCAGGCAGGGTGCTCCCACCAGGCTAAAAACAGCAATAGAGGAGGCTCTTCTCTTGCTGGGATGATACTGAATTGATACACCCTGTTCCCATTCCCAAGCTTGTGCTCACGAGTAGGTGGGAGGGGGAGAAATCTGAGGAGGGAGAACTGAGGACCGCATGCACGTGAAGGGTTGCTCAAGGAGCACAGAGGATCTCCTCCTCCTCTGAAACCTTCAGAAATTTTAACAGCTGTTGGATCCATTTTAAAAGAGATAAATCAGAAAAGAGAACACACATCCAACACAGGTTTTCTTTTCCATTAAAAAAAATCAGACACAGATTATGGCACCAATTCCAGGGCAAGTGAACAGACACAGAACCCTTTTCTTTCAGCCTTGCCTGTCCTCAATGTCTTTAAGTGCTGTTTTGCCTGATGCTTTCATGGTTTCTGAGCACACCTCTCCAGTGCTGGGCAAGCATAGGGCACCTCAGCTGCAGCCTCACCTGATGCCTCTGTCTCAGAGAAATGTGTTACTCAGGGGAAGATTTTACTGAGGGGACTTTTGTGCTAAAAGTTGAAATGGTTAAAAATTAACCTGAGCATGGCAACTCACACCTCTAAGGTCTCTCACAAAGTTGGTGGTGCTATCCTGGTGGATGGCCCACAGCATCAGCACCCCGGGCGAGCACCCAAAGGGGCCCGCAGTACTGAGATGATGCCAGCCAGAAAAAAGGCCACCAACACCACAGAAGCCCAGGGAAGACAAGGCCTTGGGGCAAACTGTGACTCATGGGGAGCTGTTCTGCAGCATCTTGTTTGTATGGTCTGGTGGTACAAGCTTCATACGGTGTTTTGTAAAGCAGTGGACCGTATTTACTCAGCAAAGCTCTGTGGTACGCTGAAGGATCAGGCCTTTCTACTTCATCCCAGTTAAGGCACGAACGTGACCCAGGACCATCCCCTACTGAGATAATGAAAAGGCAGGATGTAAAAACAGCTCTTGTTTTCTGTTAATAAGTGCTTTCTTACCCTATCTTATCATTTTCTCTCAAGTGACGGCTAGCTGACTGTTTGCATTTCATCTCAGCTTTGGGAATGCTTTGTACGGTCCGAGTAATCAGAGTAAGCTGGAGCACACCTCTCTTTGCTCACTGACAGGACAGCTATGTATGTTTATGAAGCTAAATCAAAAAGGAGTAAATGTAAACAAGCTGCCCCTCTTTGAAGAGCTCCTCGGGATACAAAGTGTTCTGTCAACAGCTGTATAAGGAAGTACCCTGGCCTTAGACTCTCGCAAGTTGTTGATAACAAAAAAAAGCAACTTCGTTAATCTAAATAAGATTAACCTGTTTTCTTTCAGCAAAAAGCCATGGTGCCACCCTGCCTAAAGCTGACTGGTCTCACACGAACAGACTAATTTCTTTGCCTCCAGACAGGTCATTAACTGTTGGAGAGGTGGTAGGTAGGTTTATGTAGTCTTAGCAACTATGCAGATTTTCTTTTTATTAACCCTACCACAAGAGAAGGCTAGTTGTAAGGCTGGGGTTTGGCAGCCTGATGCATTCACAATCTGGATTTTTGGACAAATCACTCCCCTGCCTCAGGCCTCAGCAATCCCAACCAATACGGCCCAAACGATAGCAGTTCCTCTGATTCCACCAGACTGCCGTGACCGCCGTAAGGTAGCCGGGATCCAGGGAGCTACAGTGCCAGCATGATGTAGTTAAACCCTCAGAGAATACATTTCCTCCAAAAAAGCCCTGAATTGTACATCTTGTCTGCACACACCTGAACAAACCAAAAGCCAAAAATCTTACTCAGAACAGAACAAGGAAGAAAACTCTCTATCCTATTTGACTCCTGCCTTTTTTGAGCAATGTGACTAAAAGCATAGGTTAAGGAGTGAGCAGGAGGGGGAGAGCAGGCTTCTTGGCTAAAACTGAGGGATTTGCTGTGGCCCAGACAGTGCCAGCTTTTCGGGATCCTGAGACAAGCCTCTCCTTATTTCCAGAACTAGGTGAGATGGAGCGGCAGAGTCTGTCATGGCTGTCGGGAGCTGACAGCTGTGCGCTCACCCTTCAGCAAGCCTCTTCCTCTTTGTCAGGTGCAATCTGAGTGCTGCACACCACCAGGCACACATCGGCCCCTCGGTACAGGCACCTTCTGCAGTGCCAGAGCAAGGCTTCGCTGCCGTCAGAAGATTTCAGGGATGATGCTGAGATGGGGACTGAGGCTAGCCCAGGCCAGCTGCTTTCGGTTGCTCCTGCAGCAGTGCTGCTTGCTGGAGTCGGTGGGGTGCCTCCCAGGCTGTGATGGTGTGTTCCACTACCGGCACGAGCTTATTGCTGAATCCACAAAAGGAAGCAAAGTTCAGCAGTAAGCAGGAGATCGCTCGGGAGAGAGAAACCCTGCAGATTTCTCCCACGAGTGGAAGGATTGGAGGAGGTGTGGAGCCCTTCTGCACTGAGGCGCTGGTCCAGTGGCCTGAGCATGCGCCAGGGTAAAAAGGCTGCTCAGCAGCCTGCTCTCCTGGGACAGCTCTTCAGGATGGTGACAGCTCCGCAGAGCAACGCATCACGATCCCAAAAACTTGCTGTGCCAAGTCATGACCTGATTGGCAGATGATGGGAGTCAAACCACAGTCCCCTGAGTATGCACCAGATGCTTAAGCTGCAAAACCGCTGCTTTGGTTAAGCTGTCTACACTTCCTATTATGTGATGTACTTTGAGCTAAAAAGGCTCTCCTTCAATAATCCCAGCGTTTTAGAGCTTTACTGCCAGGAGTGCTCTCTAAGGGCACTGTTTAGAGAAGTGTCATGTACGAACGACGGAATCACAGAAGGCAGAGATGGAGAAGATCACCTAGCCCGTCTCTCAGCCTGTACAGGGTTGCTCCCATGGGGACTCTTTAGTCCAACACGCAGGAATTACTGTAACGAGAGAACCTCTCGGCACATCAATGCTCCTTAACAAACAATGAAAAGCCTGGGAAGAGGAGGTGATCAAGAACTTTGTGATATATGGATATATGCCCGTTAGCGGACAGGTCCTTCTAGAGACGGCCTGGAGAGTGTTCTTGTTAAAAGCCAATTGGATGAGTGACATTTTTTTAAAAGAGAGAGAGAGATACGTGTGTCACTTTTCACCAGCTTCCCCCTGGCTCAGTTCAGACAATTACAGCTTAACTACCAGGGTTAAGTTGAAGCCTTCCACAATGTCAGAATATAAGATAGAGAGGGACACTGTCAACCTCTTCAGGTATTGAAATCTCATTTATGAGAAGGGAAGGCATTCTCTGTCAGCTCTTTCACATCTGAAAGAAGTCAGTCCAAGTTGTTACAAAGGAAAAGTGTGGTGGGTGTTTTTCATAGTAGCCTTTGCCTGTGGTCTTTTATTTGCATGGCTGCTGTGAGAGAAGCCTACTCGGAGGCTCTCTGGGGTAAAACTGTTTTGTCATTTGACAAAAGGGGAATGGTGCCTTCCCCACAAGCCTCCTCCTGATGAGCTCCATCAGAGGCTTCCCAAGCGAGTTTCCAGCAGAGCTGTCACCACACCGCCCACAAGCCTGCTGGCTCCGTGCCCAAGGACAACATATGCCCACGGGTACAGACCGAATCCGCAGTGTCACCACCCTTGAAATCACATCCCTGCAGGCGCACCAAGGTGCTGCTCTACCACCCTCCCTTGATGCGCTCCGTGAAGCTGCCACTTGGCACTAAGAGAGAGGAACTGGGAGCTTACCCGTAACCAAAGGTGCCCACTCATGGGCATGAGGTGCCTCTGAGTTTCATTCAGCTTTAAAGTGCTCTTGAGGCATGGCAAACACACCATGGGAGGTGAAAGATAGGTAAGAGAGCGGTCTGAAAGCTTCTGCTGCCTGGGAGCGAAATGCCCTTCTCACGCTGTTGAAGAGGCTAAGAAAGTAGTCAGGCTTGTAATAACTTGTAATGTACCAACTAGTACCACTGGAAGACAAGGCACCATGGTGATCACTGCTTCTGCAAGAAACTCTTGGAAGGACAGGATACTCCTGATTTTTGGAGAGCTGCAAATCTCAGTGCTGCAGCGCTCTCGTGTTTCAAAATCAGGACCTCGTCTCTCCTCCTTCCACCAGACAGTTAAGGAGATAAAATAATACACCTGCAGTTGGTTCCACTCCAGACTTAACATTTTACATCTGTGGAGTACAGAAACTTGCTGAAAAAATGTAAGAGCTGAGGCGAGATAGTCAATCACCCGACTCCAGGAGTCAAAGTCTTGGGACAAAAATTAACGGATGAAGTCCTAAGGTGTGACAACATTACCGCTTTGCTTACACATGGTCAGATTCAGCAAGAGATAAACAGAAGAGACACCACTTTCTGTGAAGAAGCCTGGGATGGGAGCAATTTAAAGCAAGATGATTTAGAAAGCTATGAAATTTTTTTCTAGCATTCCCAACAGAACAAAATGTTATGATGGCATTTAGTTACGTTTACAAAGGGAAGATAAGTTTTGCTGTTTGTTCAATACCATTTCTTAAGGCTTTTTTTCCCCCTGATGTTTAAGCAGTTATCTGGAAGACTAAGAACTCAAGAAATCCAAGATGCAGTGCTTTGCTTGCCCAGAATCCACTATCAGATCCTGAATGTACCTATACAATGGGGATAACATTTCCAGTTTGTTGAGAGATATGTACAAAGCGCTATTACTCCTTCCACATACATTTCACCACTTTTAGAGCAAAATTTGTTCTTGGATGCGTGTACAAAGACCATGCCAAAAGCAATGGATGTGCATGTACGCTTTCAAAAAACATGCTTTGGCTTCCTGAAAGGAAATTTTTTGTTGTTGTTTGGTTTTCAGCAAAGGCCTCTTTCCAAGGGCACAGGGAACCACCCTTCTGCAAAACAACAAATTACAAGTGTTTCCCTCAACCACACACAAGCTCTGTGGAAACTTAAGAAGATTCATTTGGTAAAGCAGGGAGGGACTGCTCCAGCCTCTGGGAGGAAGGTTTTATTTCTTTTTCTCGTGCTTCTCATTGTTAAATGATCTTCCTGTCCTCTAGGCCACAGTACACAGAGCATAGCTTTAGCTTCAAGCGCTGTCCACACGCATCTCTGCTTGTGAGGTTCACTGCTACCTTATTTCATGAAGCAAATCTCAGACTTCTCAGGCTGGTGTGGGACCCTAAGGGATGCGACAGTAAGCAGCAACCCCCCACGAAGAAATGGTGCTCGCGAGGAATTTTACTGCCGTGTCCACTTCTGATGCAAAGAAAGGGAAGGGGCAGCCAGCAGAGGGAAGGGGAAAGAACAAATTTCCACCTTCTGGGGCAGCAAAGTCACAGTAACCTTCTGTTCAAATCTTCTACAAGATGCTTCTTTATGCTGACTACTTTCCACCCATTCTCAACAGCTCCCTGTTTTAACCCAAGGCCCATCATCGCCTTTTCCTACTTTCCTTTAATAGCCTGCAGCAGCGCATAAAGAACTCCAGGATTCTCAGCTGCAACGTGTTCCTTTTTTTCAGCAGAAACATCTGTTTTCAGGGATTTAACATGCAGGCATGCACGTGGCCCTCTCCTTCACACCAACTCGGCGCTGGCATCTTGTCCACTGAACTGAATGAAACTGGTACTGTACCCACCAGTCCGGACAAAAGTCAACAATTTTAGACACTGGAGATCTCAACCAGAATGAAGATGGCAAATGACCCAGTAACACACAACTATTGCTGTCACCAAAAAGTCTTCACTGTCACCAAAAAGGCCTCTCAGAATATCCCTACCCATGTCATTTCCACACACTGCGAAAACTGCTTAAGTAGGTTTCTGATGCTCAGCATTTTAAAACCTATACTGATGATAACACCTTTTCCTGTAGAAAATGTGGTTTCCCAGAAAAGGCCATCTTGGAATTTGGGGTGCTGGGAGAGGGGCAGGACAGCTCAAAGTCCTACTGCAGTACAGGGGTCATCTCTGACCTGACTTGTGAAATAAAAGTGTCACTCATTATTCATGTTTGCGGACAACCTTAACCACTGGGTACAGTGTTAAGGCTTTTAAATAAGCACAAGTGTCAGAAGACAGACCTGCGCAGCACTGTGGTCAGGCCGAGGTTACTACAAGGTTCAGCAGCTAGAGCGGTTATGAAAAACAAGCACCAGCATTTATTTACAGATCCACATACCCACCGGTTTGATTTTAATTTCGTCTGCAGTGGGATCTTCCATCTATACAGCCTTTGAAATATGAATCTGTAACTTTATTTTGGGGGACAGTCTTCAAAATCATTTGTCACCAAATGTCATGCTCTTCAGTTTATTTCAACTACTGCTCTCTTACTGTGCTAAAATAATGAATAATAGCAATGGCAGCAGCTGCAGAGAGACATCCAAACTCAATCCATACTACAAAAGGAAACAAGTCATATCTATTTCTCTCCTTCTCCTTTAATTTCTTTTCCCATTTTTTACCATGGATTCTGCTGTCATTATTGTCCACTTCATCTTTTGCTTCCCTTGCTTCTTTCTACCAAGGAGTATGGCGGTCTCTAAGAGGTTGGAGAATTTCACAACATCAGCCCAACACTTATTTTAGGTACCGAATGTTGCTGGAATATGTAATTAAATCTTAACAACTGGGTAAGAAGAAGGTGCCCCTACGAACCTTTGCAATCACTTTTCCGTAGATCTTATGCCTTTTGGGCCCATCCTGGATAAGGGTGATAAAAGTCTATTCAGATAAATGTTAGTCAGCATACCTACCCCCCTGGACACCGATTCGGTTTATTATTCTTCCCTCTATCACCTCAGATGCTGCTGAACCAGAAAGCACAAGTAAAACAGTGCCTGAGGGATGAACACACACAATGCCATCGGATTCCTCCTCCCGTGAGTGCTGGGTCTGTTTTCCAGAGTGCCTGGTCTGCTGACAAGTCACTTTTCCTTGGCCAGTCACATAGGAAACCACCAAAGTTGCATTGTGGTCTTTGCTGGCTGCCTTATCCCTCACACCACCATAGGACCAAATGGCTCCTACCAAGCTAATAAAAACCCCCGTGTACATGCACGTCAGAGCTCCGAGAGAGAATTACAGCCTGTGGAGGCAAGACAAAATACTTAATAGGTCTGAAAACACTGAAGAACAAAGCAAAGCGTAAGAAAGATGCATCCATCGGTGATCAGAGGCTGCTCCAGCCCTGAAAAACAGCTATCTATCTGCTTGCCCCCTCTCCAAATTTGACTTAAAAAACCGAGTTTCAAGAGAATGGCTCAGCAGCAGCTTTTAGTGACCGAAATACTAAATCTCTGACTTTCACACAGATGCAGGAACTGCTCCGTGTGATCTGTATGCCAGGCTGATTACTGGATCTTTGTTCCCTAAAACAGCCACGGTAAGGAGCGCTACGAAGTTCACATCTTGGAGGAAAATGGGTGATTCACTCTGACCACGTTTGACCACTAAATGGACACTGCTCGTGGCACTAAAAAGGCAATGCACACTCTTCTTGGCTGGGAATACAGTGACATTGCTTCTAAACCGTGGCCTCGCAAAGTGCTTTCACAGATGGGCAGAATTCGAGCACAGAGTTCTACTTAGATACCAGGACTGTGCTAAAAGTTTCTTTTGAGACTTCTTTTCCTTGGAAAATAACCATTTCAACTGCATAACATTCATCACAACAGGTTCCTGTTTTCAGGGGAAAAATTAATAAGTTTTGCCAAATACTGGGGAAAAAAGTGCTTAGAAAACAGAACACTTCAGAGAAATCTTCCAATTTTCAGCAAAACACATTTTTCAAGAAGTGTCACTAAGTTTCTACAGAAGAAAAAAACCCTACCCTCTATCCAGCAGTACTTGATGCCAATTTTTGTCCAGTGACGCTCCCTTAAAGGCAACGCTCTGACCAGAGTCTGATGGATGGCTTTGTTGATGGCTCAGCATTTAACTTGATAGATCACTGTATGCTAAACCAACCAAACAAAATACCCCTGTGCATACTAAACAGCATGTGCTGACCACTTCTAGAAGGTACAGTCTCTTTGCAAAAGTTGATCCATTTTGTGACAGAAGTGCATCTGTTCTGTAACAATTTATGAATACTGTACACTGTCGGGGTTATTGTAATGCTTACTATAAAAATGCACTCATTTCATTTCATTTCATTAAAGGTTATCAAAAAAGCAACCACGAAGGAACAAGTAGCCCTGACAAGCCACCCATTAGTCATCACGAGTCTGCTTAGAGACAATACTTGCACCGTTGGCACTGAAGATCCTACCGCCTGCCTCTAGCCAGCTAACAACTGGTTTGGAAAGGGCTCCACACAAATCAGGTGAGAACAAGAACAAAAACTAAGCGAGTTCAGAAAGAGACTCCACAAAAGAGAAAGACTCACACAGGAAAGAAGACTGGGAAGGATATCTGCTAGGATGTCCTGAAAAGTACCTAAGGTAACATCATCTGGGCAGGTAGATGTGCATGTCCACCACTGATTTAAAATATGTTTTACCCGTAGGGTCTCTCTCTACTGTTCAAATAAAGAAAACTTTATTTGCCACTGGCCATGTGCTCGTATGAGAAGATTCAGACTTAGTGCAGTCCAGCTGACCACAAGTTGAGCAAAAGCCTACAGCCCAGTGTAAGAGTAGGAGGGTGTCAGACACGAGTCTTGGGAAAGATAAAAGCCTGATGCTCAAGCCTTGCAAGACAGACTTGAGAGTCCAGGAAGGGAACAGAAGAGTTACTCTGTCACTGTGCCAAGTCTCACCTGAGATTTGGAAGCTTCAGAGTTGAATTTCACGAGTCTTCCACTTAATGAACGCACAGAATTAGTCTGAAGGACCTGGAGGAAGGGAGATACCAGCCACCTTCTGTGGCACATCAGGGGACCAAAGCCCTGCCTTTGCCATCGCGTGGGGCTTTCTTTGCACATTAGGAAGGCTCATAGAGGTGGCTCCTTTTGTAGATACAGAACAGCATTACTTGTGAACTGCATCTTATACAATGACAGTAGTCTGAAATCAGGTTATGGTACTGATAATTTACCTATTGAAGCCAACAATGCAGACAATGAAAACACACGTTACGCTGCCCCTTGCTCTCCCGTAAGTGCTTTCCTCTATAGACACACACGCATTGCAAAAATAAAGCAAGAAACATGCTCCTAAACTTGAATTTTTTAACCATTGAGCTAGGGAACTTGTCCAAGGGCACTCTGTTTATCAGATCTAGGTATCTGACAGCAAAATACTGTAGCTGTTTAGTTTTTATTTAAAAAAGAAAAAGAAAAAAGTTACATGTCTGTGCAGTAGAAATTATAAAGACAGTCCTTCAGAGCAGACAGTGAGAGACCTGGCAGTTCTCTCTGGCTGTGTGGCTCAGTGTGACTAACACAACCAAATGTCAACACACGTTCCCTAAACCCTTGCCCAGACTAATCTAGTAGTAACTGTCCCTGGTGACAGGGAGTTTCTTAAATCAAAGTTCCGAGCAGCGACTTGATGGATGCCCTGCTCTGAGCGGTGTGGAGCATGGCCACGCTGGGTGAGCTGATAAACAGCCACGTGGCGCTGATTAGATCCACCCGCTCCTCTCCCTCTCAGGATGCAGTGTCGCATTCAAGGTTTGCAGCCCAGGAATATGCTGCAGAGCCCAAGCCTGTACCGGTGCCGGCTTCCTCCTGCCTGAAGCCAAGGGCTGTAAAAATCACTTTCCCTCCTCATTTGCAGTCAGGCTCTGCTTTCCACTGGTAAACACCTATGTCCCTGCCTCCCGGCTTTCCACGATGGGACATCTAAAACTGACAGGCATCTCTGCAAGTGGCACAGAGGGGAGCAGCTCTCAGCTGCCACTAGCTACAAATGCCAGGGAGTGTTTGTCAGGGTGGCTGGTGGCAGACCTCTATATAACTGCAAGTGAATGGGGCTTCTGTGCGCCTTTCATGCCATTGTGTACAACTGAAGTGCAGGACAATGAGAATGGAAACATTTTGCCTGTTGTTGATGTCTAACTGCCTCCTGGAGGATACAGTCTCCACCAGACAGATGGCTAATTTCTTTACCCTAACCTCCTCCTACAGCACTCCAGCGTTAGTATGATGTTCTGCCCCTGGAGTGAAGCCCTAATTGCTGTCAAACGTTCAGAGACAAAAGTGGTGTCTACATATCATTCATGCAAGTGTTGTTACCAGGGTGTGAATTAAACAGCAGAAGCCACTTGTCAATTGACTCCAATGTGAGCAGTTTTGCTCAAATGCTGGCTCACATTTTAAAGGATCAAGGTTGACAATTTTTATTTCAGTGGAGGCAGGGACCGCGTGCATCAGAAGACACAGCATCTTTCACTGAAGGACCCTCAGCCGCTCTGCCTCCATTAGACTTACAAAGGACGCAGGGTGCTCTTTCCCCTGATCATTCAGAAATCCTCCCACTGAAGAAAAATGTTCATTTTCCTTTGTCCTCGCCAGCTAAAGCCAAGTGGCTGTTTAGCATGAAATGGGCGCTGAGCACAAAGCCAAGGCACAGAGTTCCTCATTTGTCTCGTTCACACATAAGACATATTTTGGGACTGACGAACTTCTTGCTTCCCGGAGACGCGGCTGCCATTGAACAGACAGGTAATACTAATGGCCAGACGGTGACAGTCAGCTATTGGTAGGCTGATTGGATGCACATTCATCTTCAAATTATGTTGTGTGACAGCACAGGCTGCTGAACACCATTTTAACATGCAGAGTAACTCCTCAGGAGGCTCTTCATTATGCATTCAGTGGGCTATTTTCAGACTAAACAGCATGTCAGTGGCTGTGTTTATCCCTTTCCACCTGGGCAGAGGAAACAGTTCAATGTCCCTTCGGGGAATTAATATATATTACAACCCACACGTCAATTCTCCTCAACAGACAGAAATGGCCAGACATATTACATGTTTCCAGAAAATATTGAAGTCCTGACAATGAGGGATTGCTATGGGAAAAAATGCGTTCGAGCAGAGATCCTCAGTTAAAAGGGAGCCAAATTCCCCAGGATCAGCATGAAATGCTCCCTGCTCTCCCTCCATGCACGAACATGCACACAGACATGCACAGTCTCTCGCACAACCACTTCTGACAGCACATTAGAGTGGCACACTTTTCTAATTTTCAGGGGCCTCTAAAATGGAGTTAGGAGGCACGATGCCCGGATCCCTCGCAGCCCTGTGAGCCGCCCGGGCGAGCAACATCCAGTGTCCGCCCCGGGATGCTGCTGGCTGCTCCTGGGCTGAGCAGGCAGCATCTGCAATGAGGCTCAGGGGGGCCTTTCCCTCTCTCTCCCTGTCTCCTTCCCAAGGTGATTTACTTCCACTTGCTGCGAATACTTCATCTCATGCCCTTTAACAAATTCTGCTGGTGGCTTCCTGAGAATGGATTCATGCCCATGCCTGCAACTCCACAGCAGTGACTGAAGAATGTAAAAATCAGTATTCATCCTCTTTTTCTTCCCTTAACACACACAGCTTTGACAAGAAATGGCACCTGCAAGAAGCTACTCTCCCCAAGCCTCGGGTAACACCTGGGAATTTTCCTGGACCTAGCAAGACCGACAAAGAGCAATAAAAATTTTACAGGGATGCCTATGGTTTTCTTGTTAACAGAGCAGGGGTGGGGGTCCTGGCTGAAGGTGATAAAGGTGGGGGACACGGGTGCCCGAGGTGGCAGGGAGAAGGGCAGGAAGGCCTTGTGGCAGGAGAGCGGTGCTGTGGGCAGGTCTCCTCCTTTGAGAGCTCATGGCCCACACAGCTGTGGAGCTGCAGAGAGGTACCTGAGCCCCGAGGGCAAGACCCCCGGTCTCAGCCCACCTCAGTCCCATTGCTCAGGCTCCTAGCAGGGATTCAAGCTGAGATGCCAACTCTGCCATTTATTTATTCCCAGACTTTAAGGTGGCTATACTACAGTACTGAAACTTATCAAGTTTGGCACAGTCTGGGCTCAAAGCAGAGTGTGATCCAAACAGAGCCACTGCTAATTAAACACCTCTAATTAAACGAAGAGGCATGAGCAGTGATTCTGGAAGTCCCTCAGCCACAGCCTGCTGAAAGCTTGGGGAGGCTCTTGGGGGAGAGCTCCACAGCTTCTCCCTGCCCTCATGCTCCTGCCAAGGCCTCGGCTCACATCCACTGTCTGGGACGGGACACCAGGTCCATGGACTCAGGCTTGTCACCGTCAAGTCCTTATTGTGTCCCCCCGCTCCCGTTTCCAGCGGCGCGTGCGGGAGGGGAGCAAGGGGGGAAGTTACACATGTTCAGTGAGCAGCCCTGACATGGGAGATCGCAAGGTCAGCAGTCCCCCTCTCCGCCGGTAAAACCTAAACTGAATTTGAAATGAAAGACTGTTTATTAAAATTGACATTTCTATGGTGCCTGCCCAGCTGATTAGAAGTAACAGCTGTGAAGCCGGCAGTGAAGAGGCCCGATATCCCAGAAGCTGCAAAAGCACTTTATATCCTGCTTCATTACTGATTTAACAGCCACAGGAAAAGATTTAGAGCCAAGTTTCTGCAGCCCGTGAGGGCCGCGCAGCTCTGCGTAACCACCTGCAGTGCCAGCTGCCTGGCCAAGGGGAGCTTTGTCACCGGTGTCCGGGGATGGGGCAGACGCCGGGGATGCTCGTGCAAGCGCCCACGTGCATGGGGTCTGGCAAGGGTCTGCTGGCAGCAGCAGGAGGTGGAGGTGATGCCCGGTTGCTCCAGGCCAGGCAGCAGAGGAGGGAGATGCTGCTGGTGGCTCCTCAGAGGCTGGGCTGTTCCTCCTAACAGTGACGGTAAAGCACACTCAGGAAGGCTTTCTATGGCAGAGGAATACTGAATTCATTATACTGCAGGGAAAACCTGAGAGGTTAAAATAAAATGGCAGCAGGTGCATCTAATAAGATTACAAGGTCCTCCCGGGATGTACTGGGAGAGCAGTTTCACTGTGTATTTTAAACCAGACTGTACTGTTGAAATCAACAGGATTTTAGTTGCAAAAGGCAAGCTAATTGGGAATTCAATTCATGATTATTCAGGTATAAGGCATAACACAGCCAGAGATGTGCTCAAATAAAATCTGCTTGATCTAAGCTAGGAAGAACAAAGTGGATGTACCTCATGAGTACAAATGTATGAGACCTGAGTATGGAGATATGGGTGGAAGTGTACCTTACAGAGATTTCTGTACTGTCATTAAAAAGACATTCCAGTGAAAACAGAATGAAATACATTGTGCTAAAATACCATTTAGATTCTGAGGCTTTCTGCTTTAATACCTTGCACAGCCTCAGAGGCGGGACTCAAAGTGCCAGTATATCACCCTGAACTAACCAAGCTGTTCTCCGATCCGCAGCTTACAGATGACCTTATATAATGAACTGAAACAAACCTTAAACTTCATTTTAATGTATCTGTAAAAAAAATTAAGAGACAAACTGTAATTCTGCCGTGTTGCATTTAAACAGTACCTGTACAGCCACCTTTCAGACGTGCTTATAAGGCAGAACTGACAGCCTGAACAGAGGAGATGCTCTGAAGAACCTACACAACCCTTCAAATAAATCTCTGAATTCCTATTTGAGCCAATCAATCTGGCTCTCCAAGTGTCAGCTGGTAACACACACATCTGTCAGCATCCAAGTGCTGCAGTCACAGGGCAAGCTGTATTCACAGCTGGAAACTTAGCTTAGCAATTGCTTAATTTAAGTAAAAGATAACCCTGGATTATGCATTTCACACAGCAGAGGTTAAAAATGAGATGGGGGTTTGGGTTAACGCCAGTACAATGTTTCTGTCTGACCCCAAGCACGTATAAGGTTGCCTTTAGTAATGTTTCCTCTCAGTTCCACCTCCTGTGCTGTTCAGGAAAAATAAGGAAGGGCTCCCCCTGCAACTGGGACTCACCTGCACAACTTGTAGATCCAAAAGGAGTCAGCTTTTACTATCAAAAACCCTACCCTATTCTCTGAGGGCAGCCTCCAGCTTTGGCCTGAGAGCACAAGCTTGCTCACCTTTAAGTCATTACGTTAGCTTGCATGTTGACAACTGCTATTAACGTCTACACAGACATCTAAGCACCCTACGGGATCCTACCAGCCCTTACAGATCTTTACCTCTAGGGCTCCGGTTTGGAAAGCATCTCTCTGTTTCACCTGAAAAGATGGCAGTAAGGTAGACCTGTCACCTTGTTAAGTAGAAACAAACGTGTTTTTCAAACAAGCTCCAGCTGGGCTGACTGGTACCAGACCTCTTAGTGGGTAATGGATAAAGAAGGCTATTCTCATCATACTGAAGACCCAGCTTCCCACGTGCCTTAGAGAGACGTACCCATTTCTGGCCTGGCCCTAGCAATGGGCACAGAGCTACTGAAATGCGGCTGGCACTGGTGCTTGCTCACCTGAGGGTGCAGGGCACACAACCTGCCCTCTCTGCCAGCAAGCAGGGAACTTCCTCCAAACTGAGCTGCTCTGACTGAGAAGCTCCCTCTCCCTCATGTGGTCCCTATGCTGTTTTCCACCGCCTTCTAATGAGAAGTGACAACTCACTCACATTATCCAGTGCAGAAACTTGTGTAAGTGCTTTTTACTCCACTGCAGTCCAAATGATAAGGGCTAAATAGTACAAACAGCAAGTCTTCCCTAACCGGCTCCTTTTAGCCGAAGCAGGTCAGGGAATATTCACGAGAGCAGCATGCTGGCACACTTGAGAAGAAGCACAATGAACTCTTCTAGTAACACAGCACAGTAATCGGCAGCCCGAGCTCCTACCTGCACCCTTCCGCAAAGTGGCAGGATTCAGCTAGACCAAACCATCTGAACCTTCATGTTTAGTTACGATGTGCAGGAAAGAGAGCTTAGCTCAATTTTAGATCTTGGATAGTATTAAGAGAGAGGAGTGGAAATGAGAAAAATTTGCGCATTTCTGATAGGCTGGAGCATATATGGCAGAGAAGAGAAACTACCACCACCCTCACTTCCCAGTTATTTCTCAGGCAAGAGCAGTACACGAAGACCTGCGAGGCTAGCCCTTGACTATACGTGCCCTGGAAGTGATCAATCCCTGCTTCTCCTTCCCAAAAGAAACAAAAGCAGAAAGGGAATTATTTCTGGTGCCTCAGAAATGTCACTGCTCACACAAGACTATCCATTATAAGTGACATGTGTACAGCATTGCATTAACCCCTTCAGTGCCACTCCTCTATCACACCTACAACGCTGCTGTTATCTCTTCATATCTTATTGAAATCTCTCTACCCATACATTTCCTGAGCATCTCTCACAGATGTGTTTATGACCAAACTAGAGCCCTAGTAAATTCCACATTAAGAGATTAAGATTATTTAAAAATCAAGCAATTAATGAAACAACTTTACCATGACTCAGAAGCGCTTCAAGAGGCCACAATCAATCAATCAACAGAAAGATGACCACATATTCGACTGCAAAAGACGCAGATTCTTCTATACTTTCAACCAAGGCTTCCCAGAGCTGCAATCACAAAGGACTACTTGTTTAGCTCTCTGGGAGGTACCAGGAACACTGACTTCAGCAACCAGGGTCTCATGGGGTAATCTGGTCCAATTTTCTGGTCACCCATGCTATGAAGCAGCATCCCTGCATCCAGCAGATGTAACAAATGAAAAAAGAAACACCCAGCAGGTGGCCCTGGGGCTGCTGTTTGAAACTGCCAGAAGGAAGAGCTGGGCCCTTTCTCCAGGCCATCATCCTTTCCCCTCCAACGGGGGACTCCCACGGTCTGGCTTTCCCTCCAGTGAAATCAGAACTGCTCCCGTGTCAGCTGGAGCCAGCGAGGGATGCCAGTGACTAAATGGCACAATATGGCCCTCAGTGAGGCTACCTGAGGGGCTGCGTCAGGGAGCAGGGAAAGCTCACCCTCCCCTCGCTGCACGGGGGCTGCTCGCCCGTGCCAGCCCACAAGATCAATGAACCACTTTGCAGTGTGGGAGCGCAGCTCTCAAGATGACAGTCCTCACTGAACGACGACGCAAGGGCTTCATCACCTCCTCTGGCAAGTGCCTCAGCGCAGGAAATCATCCCTCCCCTACCACTCCACACGGGAACTGCCATTGTTTCCACCAAGTCAGCAGCTTCCTTAGAACCGAGACCTGCCGTGAAACAGGGTGCGGGTGCAGATATTTTAATTCCATTTTATGATTCTTAACATCTTCACCTCAAAGGCAAGGTGCTTTTTAATTCTGGTTCATTCTTAAACAGCAGGAAATGCAGTTTAGCATGTTTTCCAAAAGTGGTAAGAACAGAAAGAGAAAAATACAGGCAATTGGGAGAATAAATTCCAGGAAACTGAATGTTGTATCTGCAAAACAGTATGTACTTTTCATGTAGAGCTGATGAGCATGAACCAAAGGGTTTAAGAAAACAAGAAGCATGGTACTAGAGAGAGCAGGATGCCACTGCTGACACAAAGGTCTTTATCCTTAGCACTTCACGTACCCTTCTTCCTCACCCTTGGCCCTCTACCTCTTTGTGTACCGGATTTTCTAAAAGGGAAATCACAACTGCTTCCTTCCCAATACATAGGAGGACAACCCCCTGTCACTAACTGGCACTGTTGGCACACCTACCACAGACCACGGTGGAGGATCTGGGCCAGGAGAGCTCCCTGAGCTTGGCCCTACTGCATAGGAAGCGCACCAAACCCCTTGTGCTTCCCTGCAGCATGAAAACTCACTCATCTTCAGTTCGACAGTTAGCTCTCAAGTGCTGACGGATGAAGCTGGGGCTGTGTCCATCCCACTGCACTTCCACAGCAGGCTACCTGTGTGGCAGGGAGAGCTTCACTGCTGGAAAAGCCTCTCTTGCACGGCTGCAGTCCATTAAAGCAAACTGCAGTCTGTGCCAGTTCACCTTAATGTGCTGGGCTGTGAGCTATGGCAGCTCAGGAGCTGATTCAAAAATGATTAAGCTGCTCTCACTGCCAGGGGAGCTACTTCGGGACCAAGGATGGATGACAGTTGGGCACAGCAACCTCCTCCACCGCTGCATGTTAACTCACAAGCATCTGCGGGCCAAGACCCTGAGAAAGAAGGAGGGTCACCGAGGGACTCCATGGGGCAGTCTGTTTTGATATAGACACCATCAGGTACACACGCGCGTGCAGCGTGTACGTGTGTATGGCCGTGCACCATCTCTTTGCAATTTCGCTGCCATACACCTTATCCCATTCCCACCCGCATACAGGGCTTAGAGCCCATAAACTATTTTTCCCTCACTGTTATGAACACTTGCGTGTTCACCACAACTTCCTAGAGAGAGGGAGGAGTGTCTGCAGAGCATGGAAAGGGGCAATCTGAAGAGGGAAGGACACTGCCGGCTCCAAGTGCCGTGCCCAGGGCCTGGCACTTGGGCACCTGGCAGCCAGCAGCTGGAGAGTGCACTGTGGCCACGTTTATCCATTCTTTTCAGCCCAGAGACTCTGCTGGAAATGGTGCAAGCAACTTGTCCGGGAGACTCCAGCTGCCAGTCAGCCACGCTGGCTGCACTCCTTTGTTTCTCATTCTTTCTCTTAGGGCCCTGCATAGAGGGAGGCTGAAGCGTGTGCTCAGCAGCTGGGCTCCATGCCCACAAAGAAAGAACGGAAGGAGATGTCTGAAACACTGGCAGAGCAGCTTGTTTGCAGCAAGAAAAAGAGGCAATGTCAGCTCTGGTGCTGCACTGGAAATGGAAGTGGGTTTCCCCTGTGGAGACCAGCAAAGCAAGTGGGTGCTGCAGAAGCAAACGGTGCAGGTTGTATTTCAAAACTAACAGGTATCACTACTGAGAGGCCCTTAACAGCACTACATGACTTACCAGCAAGGCAGCAGGCACAGGCTCACAGAGAGCCAGCAGCACCCCTGCGAGATGCTGGGAGCCGACATGTTGGTGGGTGCCACAGCAGCGGTTCCCATGCCACCACGCAGCCCTGCTTCCCAGCTCACGTATCGCCTGGCACACAACCCAGGTTGTAGAGGCGGCGCTGGCCAGGCTCCAAGGGATGGTGGGCTCAGGAGACAGAAGCCTGGCCCACCGTGGCCCAGTGACAGAGCAGGAGCACAAGACAGACCTCCAGGCTCCCGCTCTGGTCCTCCATGCCCCTCACCTTTAGCCCACTCGCTCCTATGCACTGATTTTACTTTATATATAATTTACACATTCATTCTTAGTTGCAGCTATGCCCCCAAAGCTACTCAGACCACAGGGGTTCAATGAATGGTTAAGAGACGATCATTGTGATAGCAGCAGTTACAGATATTTATTAAATACAGTAATAGCTACACCCCACTGCTTCTACCATGAAAGCGAAGGGGTGAATTAAGAAGCGCCCTCTTCATTTGGTTTGCGGCTGGTGGCTGCTTCTGTAGTGCTGCTTTGGAGCCCTGTTATTTTATTATCACCATCTTCACGACTGCCCAGGGAAAGAGCAACCGCAGCTTTGCGGCTTGCTGGAGCAGCTGTCCTCCTGCACTGCTGCAGCTGGCAAGCTGACACCAGACCCCGGCACTATGCTTTTTACAGCCATTCCACTTCTAATCGGAGTGACAAGGAGCATGCAGAGTCATGCACCAACCCAAGGAGATATTAGCTAATTGAAATTGTGCCGCCAGTGCACTAAATGCTAGTCACTTAAATCAATCTCTTGCTTCTTCCTCTCACCTCCATCTCAATTCTCTCCACCTTCCCTGCACCTCCAGCCTTCCCTCCCCCTCTCCTCCTTCTCACCACCCCACCCCCCCCCCCTTTTCCAAAATCCCCATCTGACTCCTAATCCCTCCAGGGCGATTAAAGCAGGACCAACAACAAAGGGAAGGCGACAGGAAACCCTGATATTCATCCTCTGCAGCACAATCTCCCCTCGGGCTTCCAGCACCCACCCCTGCTGCAGGTAGCTGCCCCCCAGGCCGGGGGGGTCGAGGGTCCCCACCAGCTGGGGTACCTGGGGCGCCGTGTAGTTGCAGCGGGCACCTTCCCCCCTCCCTGCACCTAAGAGGCACTCGTCTTTCTCAGAGCAATTACCACGAATGATTTATGTGGCCAGTCAAGAGGGCCTGCCAGGGTTCTTATTTCATCTCTGAAAAAAGGAACTCTGCTGGAATTTTATCAGGGAGCTTGGATTAAATTGACAGCTGCCTTTTGTTTTGTTTTTAAAGACCTTCCCTTCGGAGCACAGCATTCTGCCTGGATCTGAGGGGGGAAATCCAACACCATGCAAAGGGTACAAGCCCCTCCTGTAAGAGAAAAATTCATTTTCTTCTCTCCATATACATTTTAAGCGAGACCGTTTTTAAGGAGCTGACATCTGAGAACGATCCCCACTCCCACTGACTCGAAACAGCATTTTATTTCACTTCACTGAAGCCACCAAGGCAACAGCTTTTCCTCCCTGATACAAGTGTCTGTTAGGCTGACAGAGGGAAACGATGGAGTCTCCATCTCAACAAGAGCAGAGTCACCAAATTCAGTTTAAAATGCTGCCAGCCCCACCACACACAAAGCCTCCCACATACCGTCCCGTGGCCAGGCGCCCAAACACACCACGGCACACAGATGCACGGGGAAAGATGCGTGCAGGCAGACAGGCAGACACGCCGGGAGATGCACATATTGGAAGTCAAGACTGCACAGGGAGGCAGATGCCGGCACGTCGGCTGACTCAGAGCCCCGCGCAGCCAGCAAGGCACAGGCAGACATGCTGGGACACACCAGAGCAGAGCCCGTATGGAGCACGCAGGCAAACACAAGCTGAAGCGAGGCGCACACACGAGAGGCACGCCAACAGGCACGCAGCTACAGACAAAATCGCACGGCACAAAAACGTGCCAACAAAGGCAAATGCAAATGCAGAAGGCAGACACAGACAGAGCTGATTAAAACTTCAGGTCCTGCCAACAGCAAGAGGTATTAACGAGTATTTAACAAAGTCAGCTGCCTCTTGCCTTCCTTCACTTAGAGGCTGGTTCTTGCACACCCTTCAAACATATTTGAAAGCATTTGTTCTCTAGATAACACAATTTGGGCTTTGTATATATATATTTGTGAGGCAAAGTCTAACACAAGGACATAAAATTATTGAAGATGCCAGCGGAGATTGCAGCATCAATGCTGAAAAGTCTAGATCTGCGTGTGTTACCTTAAGAGCAATTCTGGTTTTGATACAAAGCAGCAGCCTTTCTCTGTACCGCAGGGTGGGAGGCAGGAGGAAAAAAGAGTATGTTAATTTTGTATAAAAAAAGTGAAAAAGATTACAAACTAGAAATGAGCAGTCCAATAAAAACACTAAAAAGGTGACAGAAAGAGGATGCAGGGCGGTATAGTTCACACAAAGGAGAGGCGTGTCTCACTGCAAAAGGACTCTGTCAACTGAAATCCAGGCATTTCCCAGACACAAGTTTAAAGTATTTTAAACAAATTCACCTACTCCGATAGCTTCTGGTTTTTTCTACTGACATCTCCACACTTTCTGATGATTCCCTGCCTGCTGTCACTTCACAGAAGAGCTAAACATGCATTAGGGAGAATGAACCAACTACACAGAAAAAACACAGGCACCAATGACACGCGTGTTCTGCTAAGCACACCAGGACATTAGACAGAAGAAAAAGAAAAGCCACAGTTTTCCCTCTAACTTTCTGCTCTTGACACCTTTGGTTTTGCCATCGCCAACAGCAACCCTAATCGATTTCAGGAGAAAAGACCGTTTTAAAGCCAGTTGGCATCCCCTTTGAGAGGCAAAACCTTTAAGGTCCATTTGTCTTGCTATTCTGCCCACCCAGACTGCTGCACACACTCCGGGCACAGGCGTCGGAAGCATGGCCCAGCTAGCCAGGGCCAGACAGGTCCAAGAGCACCCTTCCTTTCAGAGACCTTTCAGCTTCTTCTTCTTCTACCAGAGATCACCAAAGTGCTGTGACCACACACTGCAATGCAAACTGTCTTGCTGGGTCTGTTTGCCTGGGTGCCTGCCTATTTAGGGATACTTAGGAACACCTAGGCAAAACAAGTTTGTATTTCAATGCTCATACAGCAAAGCAAATTAAAACCCCCACAAATGCTCTTACATGCAAAGAATGTGGCCGTGGATCACAAATTCCCCATGGTGGGCCCAGGATGAATCATAGCACTTAATGTTAAAACCAGAAAAGCTGCGCTTTGTGTTGCTACCACATGTATTACAAAATGGCCACATTTCCTTACTCCTTCCTGCCTCCCATCACTACTTTTCCCCTAAGTGGACATGTTTACAGAAGCTTAAGAGCTTCCAGCTCCCGTGCCCTGGCCTCACTGGCCCCGCTATAGGCTTTCTGCCTGTCCCCAGGCAAACCTGGCACTGGAAAAGCAATATGGAAAAAGGACCGAGAAAGCAAGAAAGAATACAGCCTCTCTGCAAAATGGCAACATGCCTTTGTCAAGTCCCTGACTCAGCTGCGCTGGCTCCTCTAGCTTCCCAATGGTATGGTAACGGTGCAGCTACAGCTGTATGGTACGCTGGATGACGTGCAGACGCATCTCCTTTGGCTGTTGCTGGAGGGAAATAAAGGCTGACACAGGCAGGACGTTCTTTGCACTCGTACAGGGAAGAGAAGAATAAAATCAATGTAAGAAGCCGCTGGAAGCTGACTGCTGTGAATCTGCCCCTTACCACAGTCTCAGTAAATATGCTTGCTGCACCAGGCCCTTTGGTCGGTGGTGTGAGATGGTGGGAGCGCCGTTATCCTGGTCAAAGCAGCACACTCAGCAGTGGCACCCAAATCCTAGCCCTGCTCTCAAAGGTAACACAAGAGCAGTCACATCTCAGAGTCTGTAACTAAACCTGAGCAAATGCGGTGGATTTTTCCAAGCTCTTAGCATCTCTGACTCACAAAGATACTGGTGCTCCCAGGACTCGCATCCCTGATAAATCAGGCTACTTATATATAGACAAGCTATCCCACGTTGGAGCCCTGTGTTTGAAAACGTATCAGTCATCTGCTGCGTACCAGTTGTGCAGCTGGCAGGGGCACCCTGTTCTCCTCTTGAAGTCAGGGGTGAATGCTTTGGCACGCAAAGACCCAGCTAGCATCTTCACCACTGATCTCTTAAAGATCTCACCAAGACCAGTCACTCCTCCCTGCCTCTGGTCACATTACTTGGATAAAGGAGGAGTGCTGGATACTCTGTTAAACAAAGAGAGTTATGTTAATTTTATGCTAATTAGGTGTATCCATAAGGCCCTGCTGTAGAATTACTTCCCTCTGCCCAGGCCTTCTCCACGCTGCAGGAAGGATGACAGGGGGAGGTGAGAAGTGGAGCACAGCAAGGATGACAAGTATAATGCAGGGAGTCCAGCATCACTCAGAACCAGCCCCTGTTACCTTCGGTGGGCTTTGCTCCGTTTGTGGCTCAGTCCTCTCCCAGTGCAAACCTCTGCAAGACTGCCAGGCTCTCAGCCCCAGAAATAGCATATCAGGCAGCAGAAAAAACAGAGGGGAGGGGGAGATGCAGATAAAAATAGAGAGAAATGTTGATTGCATTGTTAATGCTTCAATTAAGCTCAGACACTTCAGCCTGATGAGTCAACAGCAAGGACAAGAGGGCACAGAAAACAAGAGTAACTGCAATTCAAAACCAGTTTACCAGTCCCATTAATGTGGAAGGCACTAAACTCCCAAACGAATCACTTTGCTAGGGAAAGGAGGAACAGCTCTGACATCATTCCCTCCATGCATGTCTGACAACAGCAGTAGAAACAACAAAAAGGCACAGAGTTAGTAATGACTGAGCAGCAAGAGCCAATGGCTCTGTAAAAGGGCGGCCCTCAACAGCCCAGCATGCAGCAGTGGGGCAGTAAAAGCGGGGTATTAGAGGCCAGCTCGGCTTGTTCAAATGAAGCCATTGTATTCTCCAGGGTCTTAAATCACACTCGTGATGCTTTGTGTGTTTGTTCAGCAGCAGAGGAGACAGGGAAGTAACAGATGGGTATAATTACAGGGACCAAGGCACAGTCCGCGCTCCACCACCCTGTGCGATGCACGTTTTCTCTACAGGAATAGCCTGCCTTATGCCCCCCCATGAGTGGGGGTGATCCTGCCCCATTCCTGCATCATTACTACTGCTGGGAGCTGACAGAGCAGTGATTTTAGTCAAGGCAGAGGCGCAAACGCAACACGTGCTGAGTAAGGGGAGGACCAGCAGTGCTACAGGATGAGAGGATTCCGTGGTGGCTCTGCCCTCTGAGTGGCAGAGGACAGGCACAGGGCTGAGGCAGGAGACAGCAGGGTGGAAGGTGGGCAAAAACTCTCAAATAAGCTTTGGACTAAGAAGTTAGTGTTGTGGTTGTCTGTGTTGCCCACCACATAAAGTCATTTCTGAAAAGAAAAGAAGAGAAGCAGTTGGTCACAACTTCAAACAGTCTGCCTCTTGGCCTTGCCACAGCACACCCTGGGAAACGTTCACCTCTCTCTGTGAAGTGGTTTACAACACAATATAACATCAGCATTTATTGCACTGTCTGCCAGTGCTCCTCCTTTGACCATCCCCATCAAAAGGATGCTGAGGAAGTCACGTATGGGACTGCTTACGAGCAGCAGCAGTTCCATAAAGCTGTGCTCTGCGGCTTGGGCTGCCCAGGTTACCCCGCCATGTCCTGACACAGGTGTTCACTCCACCCTGTCCTGTCAGCATAATGGAATGGGTCTTGCGAGCAGAGGTTTTCTTAGCCCGGTATCCCATCTCTGACAGTAGCCAGCCATGAATGCTCAGGGAAAGCGTAAAAGGAACAAGGACAAATAAACCGCGAGCCTTCCCCTGGGAACCCTCCCACTTCCCAGCAATCAGAGGATTAAGAGCATCCTGTGCTGGAGACTGTGTCGATCTAGCACACTCTTGTTCTCAACTGCAAACCTCTCCTTCATGCATTTATCCAATTCTTTTTACATGCAGTCTTTGCAACAGTGTGCAGCAGGGAATTCTGCACATTAAGCAGATGTTGTGCAGAAAACAAAACAGAAACAAAACATCCTTTTGCTTTAAAGCTGCTGCCCACTCCTGCGCTGCTGGCGTGCTCCAGAGACACTATGAATCTCGTGCTGGTTTTGCTTGACAGTGGGGAGACCCCACGTTTGGGGCAGTTCCCTGGGTACCTGGCTGCCTTCTGAAGTTCAGCTTGTGTCTCCCTTTACTAAATAGCTTTTCAAGTGATTCCCACCTGTCTGTAGCTGCCTAGCCAGCCATCAGTTGTGGCAGGGATACACAATTCCAAGATGATGCTATGCTTAGGTTAGGAAGGTCCCCCTGTTGAGCCCAGAGGCCCATTAATTTGCATGGGTCGGGCTTGTTGTGCCCACCAGCGTTTGAGAAAGCCAAGAGCCAAGCAGCAGCTCCAGCTGCCTTTGGCTCTTTGGCCCAGGGGAGGAGGTGCTCAGCCAACGTGGGGTTGGTTGGGGTGGCATTTGGCAGAGTCTGGAAAGGGGCTCCCAGGCCTAGCGTGGCACTGCCACCCCAAAACACACGCAGAGCACACCAGGCTTTATAAGCCGACACGCTGACAGTTTAACACCGGACAGCCGAGGCGCGTAGATGCTGGTGCAAGAGAAAGGAAATGCCGACTTACTGTGAGCCTGGGTACTCAAGAGCACCTGGGAATTGCACTTCACTTTCTCAACTAGGGCAGTGTCTGAGTGAAAGAGAGCCGCTGAAAGGAAAATTAGTACACCTGGAAACACACAGCAGCACCTTGAGTGAAAAACAGCATACCCCACTGCCTGGTGGGGACAGTTACCCGCTTCCGAGACATGAATCTGCCAGAGAGGAAAAGGTCTGGCACAGGATTAGAGCGAGTAACATTTGAAAGTCCTTAGATCCTGTGTTTGCACATGCACGGGGCCAGATCCAAGGTTCACAGTTTTCTGGTAGCTATTCATCAAAACATGTGCATTGCCAGTTTGGAAAACATTCGTTAAAAATCTGTGTTTAGTTTGCAAGGTTCATGCCAGACTGTCCAAATAAATGACCCACTGAATTAATCTCTTTTCCTAATGTTATCTCCTGATATTTAGGATGACTTCATGCCAGACACCCTGCTAAAGAGATGAGAGTTGGGTTGGGGGAGGAGCGGAGAGGGGGCTGCTCAGGGGAAGAGCCCAGCCGATATTCATTCTGTTTCACTCCCCTGTGAGTCCCTTTCCATCACACTACTGAGCACAACACAATTAGTGAAAAGGGCCCATTTTTCCTCCAGGAGCCAAGGTCCCAAAAAGGTACAGCTTCAACATCATTAGCAGTTCATCTTCTTAAACCTCCGGGCAGCCCCTAGGCAGATCCCCTCATGCAAACCCCACACCCCTCCCCCTTTTTGGTGTCTGCTTATCAAACTAATGAAGCACATCTAGACTGAAAGGTCTTGGGGTAGAAGACAGCAGCTTAACCATGATTCAGTACATGTCCTTTCCCCTCCTCCTCTTTATCAAATAAAGCAAGCAGAATTTCCTACACTTAAATGGAAGGGAGGAGGAAGGAAGGAGGGTAAGGGGAGGGAGACATTTGTCTAGTAATTCCCCGCAGAAGGAGATGTCTGTTTACTTTCTTTGACTGAGCACTTGCATATTAAAAAGGCTCAGCTCCTTAGCAAACAGGATTTATCAGTGCCACATTTTCTACTTGATAGGGCAGAGCTGGCAATGCCTGCTCCAGGTAGCCAGAGAATAAAAACAACTTCTTGTGACCTTCCCCTCGCCCTTCTCCGAGTCCACTCAGGGCAGGGGAGCCAGTGGAGGATGCAGAAGGAGCTGAAAGCCGAGAACCATGCGGTGGGGAAGGATGCTTCACGTGTCACAGTCCTAAAACAAGAACACCACTGCAAAAGCAAGGAAAGCACGACAAGGCTCCATTAGCTTTTTTCCATTCAGTGATATCCGGAAAGGCAATCTCCAGCTTTAGGTAAAAACACATAAACATCTTTCATCATGTCACTGACCTAAATATAGATGATTACTTCAAGGCAAGTGAAAAAAAAAAAAAAAAAAAAAAAAGAAAAAAAAAAAAAAGGAAAAAAGAGCTTTATTCTTATACCTTCAAAAGCTATGAAGCCCTACAAGCCTACAAGCAGACTGCAGTAAAGAGGAGCAATAGATAACCAGTCAGATGTGAAGAGAGAGAGAAATGCGTGTTCTCGAATGATTGTCCTGACGGACCATTATCCTGTGGCCAGCATTCATTTGCACAGCCTGACACAGAGGGCTGCTCTGTGCCCTCCCACACAGGGCTGGCTCCTGGACTTCTCCTCCCGGCACCTGGCACCCGCACCCTTCTCCCTGCTGCCAGTGCAGCACGGCACGGCACGGCACGGCATGGCACGGCACATAGCACCTTTGCTTTGGCACAAAGCCTCCAGAGGCCAGGTTCACATCAACCCCATCTTAACCAGGTCATTCCACTGCCCTCAAGGCTCAGACCACATTTTTCAAAGGGACATAAAGCTGCCCTGGGACCTGGGGGCACACTTTTAAACGTGTCAAAGCTACACGGGAGCCCGAGTTGTGCTAGCCTTCAGTAGCACTTGAGCACCAACCTAAGAGTACTTGGGCATGCTTTCTCCAGGGTCATGCGCACACCAAGAAAGGCTGCACTCCTTCTGTCAAGGTTAAATGAGTGGGTTTGCTCACAGTACCTGTGCTGGTTTGCAGCAGCAGTCCCTGAGACTACAGTGCCAGGGACGCCACCACTAACTAACAGGCTAGAGGGTCCCTGTATATAAACACACACACTGCCAGCCTGGCAGCACGGGAACATGCAGGCAAGCTTTTCCTGCTAACGCAACCCAATTATTAAATATCAGTGCCAAGTCACGACCCTCCACGTGTAATGCCCATCCTACTATTCAGGATCACAGAATCATACTTAATGACACTCACTGGTACATGCTGGGGACAGAACTAGTTACTTAATTGCCCCCTGCCTCAGTTTACCCCTGTACATAAATGGTACACCAGCAGCGTATAGAGAAAAACTACCATCTTGGGACAGTGTGTGAACTAAGTTGCAGGGTTTTGCAAAGACATCCATGCATATTGTTGATAACTCGCTGTTTGTTTTAAATCAAGTAACATACACTTAAATACTACGTGCTATGAGTCATAGCTGTTGTCACAGTTTCAACTCAGTCTTCATTCTGCTGGGTCAGCGGGAGCTTTGCCAGTGAAAGGACTTCAGGAGCAAGAAAGCTATTATTTGCATAGTAAAAAATTATTCTTGTCAAATAAACTGGATATTCTTTTAAAAGAGCTTAGTAGGGATACCTCATTGTCATAAGCACTTGCTGCTGTACAGTATCCTCCCCAAGTGCTGCGCAACTGCCTGCTGCTGAGGGAGTGACAAGCCACTTTGAGTTTAGTCTGCCAGAGATTGCCTTCCTTTAGACCCAAACAGAAATTCCCCCTTGCTCCCTAACAGCAGACCATCCTGCATCTGCAGCACTACTCTTGGTTCTTCTGAGACAAGGCAACGGAAGAGCTCTTGTACTGATCTATTGTACCTGATTTGAAATCTTACTGTACCGGAAAGACTTAACAAACTAAGTTTTGTCTCCTGACAGGCAAGGACCAGGCAAAACCAGCCAAAAATATCATGCACATATCAACCTCATCACAGACCAACCATGCAGATTACAAAGTTGAAAGGGACTCACCAGATCCTTTTTAAAAACCAGTTTGAAAAATCTTAACAAATGATAATTTTTTCTCTCCCGTTAACATGGGTTAAGAGTAATTTCCATCAATGCAGGTGAGAGAAACATGTGGGTATCAAAAGGGGAAAGCCCCAGACCCCTAAGAAGCTGGAAGCAGATGGCTCAGGGAAGGCCTCCCTAGCTGACATGAGGTTTACAGGGAACCAGCCCTGTCACTACTTAATGGAAACCTGCCTGCAGACATCAACAGCTCTGCCAGTGAGTGACACCTGTATACTCAGTCCTGGTTGCAGATCTTCAGGTCAGTCAGTTTAGCAAGGTCGGGGGCCTGGGCTGCACTCTCACGCCTTCCTCTCTTGACTGTCTATTTACTACACAGAAATAAGCAGTGACCAAAAATAGCAGCACAACAAAACCAGCGTGGTGTCAGACAGCAAGTAACCCGTGGTAACTGCACAAATCTTTCTCCTCGGGAGACCGATTTGAACATGGATTGTGCCACAAGTGAAACTGAAGCCAATGCCTTATTCTGGTCTTGTTTCGCCCAAAAGACCCCACAACTAGTAGTCCTAGCTGGGACCGGCATCGTTCCAAGGGCACCCTTCCAAGGGCCAAAAGCAGACAGAGGTGTCTCCAGCTGGGCTCCCCAGGTTTGCTGGGATCCCAGAGCTGGAGAGAAGGAGACCAAGCGATGGCTTGCAGTTTAGCTGCCCAGAGCCATGTTTGCCCCCCACTTTCCATATAAGAATGGAAGCATGAAATGGTTTTGTGGAACTTTACAATATCACTACAGATTATAAAATACACTGCATTGTGTGTTCTGGGAAGTCCTGAGAATCACTGGGCCTCTTCCCTGGAGGACTCATGTTTAGTGAAGAGTCTCTCAACTACCTCTTGTCTTTCTGATGTCACTTTCAACACCCATTTCAATCAAGAGATGAAGGCTAGAGTGTCAACCCCCCGTATTCCTTGTCTCACAAAATACTGCTTCAACTGCCAGAGGAAATTAAAAGCTACATTCTCAACTTCACAACAAAACTTGCTTTTTTTCCCCTTGGAAACACACAGACATTCTTACACTACAGACTACTTCTCATGCTTGATAACGTGGTCTTTGACACAGAGGAACCCATGCAGTACCACGTTTGTAAAATTTGCTGCCAGTCTGATATGCCTTAGAAGATTTCTCCAGCACTGTCAATCCTGTGCACATACCCAGCTGACCTAACGTAAAGCCTACTAAAAAAGCTCTGGTGCCCTCCATGACAGGTGCTTGCAGGGCTGGTAGGTTCTGTGCTTCCTGACTTTCAAGCCAGCATGGGAGTTGCTCAGTGCATGTGTCCATGCAAGTGAAAAGTGCTTTATGAGCACGTGGTAGGGTAAAGAAACCCACTGCACGAGGGATTTGCTTCTGAGGGCTGGCACCAGCTGGATTGCTGTTTCTCTCCCAGGTTGCACTATGGCTCTTCTTTCTAAGAAGCATGCACAAAGCTGCAGACCAATCCCAAATGACTGCATCCTTTGAAATCTTTTATCAACCACTCCACGGGTTGAAGAGCTTTAGATGGCACCAGGCCAATGCCTGGTCCACAGTGTTAAACATTGCAGGGGATTACTCCGAGTTATGATACTGTTCCGAGGTTTAACATACCCAGCATATTTACACTCGGCTCTCCATTATCATGCCTCTTTATCATTTTTAGCTCGAGGTAAAAACTTATTCCTCCCTACACAAAAGACCTGCTTTTTACCATCATTATTGAATGTATCTCACCACTGTTAACACTCAGAAGATGTGCAATCTGAAGTTAAGCTTGCTGGGTCAAAACCAGGGGAACTAATGGGAACCTTGTCATCAAAACTGCCCTGGGGAAACAATGCAGCTCTTCAGGAAATTTGTGTGAAAATAAACCATGAACGCACACAAGCATACAAACACAGACAGACGGACTGCATACATGATTTGACTGAGTGCCCTGACACACAAACTTATTTGTACAATGAGAACACCCAGAGGCACCAAGAACACAAGCATGTCTTTTCTTTAAATGTCCTCCCTGATTGTGCCATCCTTAGGTTTCTGCCACTAGTAGCTGGTGCCTGGTCATGGTGCTCAGCTCCTCCGTGGCCTGCCTGAGCTGTACGCAGAGTCAAATGCAGCACTGGAGGCCAAGAGCCAGCCTGCCCCAGCAGCTCTGCTCGCTCCCACCCATGGTGCGGAGTGCTGGCAGCAAACTCTCCGCGTAAGCAGCTAAAGCAGCACAGCTGAGAGCTGCAAGTGGGAAGATGTACAGGGTCTAGGACCTACATGGACACAATGAACTGAAGGAATGGAAAACCTGAACAGATATAGCCTGAAAACATGTCTCAAGAACATTTAGGGGGGTAAATCTATGAATTCAGAGAGTTATCCAGTTTCTGTACCCGACAGAGACAAGCTTGCTCTACAAAATGCGAATCTGGAAATCAGGTTCCATTTTTGTCCCTTTTAAGTTCGGATTGATGGTTGGATTGCAGTTCCTAGCTGAGTCAGACGGACATCTTTCTGAGAGTGCTGCGTTTATTGATAGCTTGTGTGCATTATCACACTGTAATCAGTCCAACAGCCCATCTCTTATCTAAAATGTAAATACTAATTTGAGGGCTTAGGGAGAAGAGCTTATTTTATAAAAAAAAAAGAGAGAGAGAGAGAGAGAGAGAGGAGGAGGAGGCCGGCATCATAACAGTAATTTATGATTTTACTGGTGTATTATCATCGGGTAATAAGAGCAACTTGAAACTGCCAATTATCTCATAAAAGGGGTATCACCTTTTCTATTTTGAATGACTCCATCGATAAATGCAGGTTCTGCTTGCTAACACTCCGTCACATAATCAGTGGCCTTACAGCAGGAGAGATGAGTGCATGAGAAAGAGAGAAAAACAAACCCACAAACACACAAACACTTGATGTGAGCTAAGCCCTTGGCTCGGCAACAGAGAGAAGGGAGGGGGCCAAGGGGGCTGGGAGGAATCGCCCGGAGCAGTCGGCAGGTCACACACACAGAGTGTGCAACAGCAAACTCAGTTTACAAAGAGACATCTGTTCCATTACTTCGATGCATTGTGGCTAATTACATCCTGGCCCATCTGTGAAATGACAGCCACTTATTCTCCAGTGAACCGTAAAATCTGTACATGTTCGATGTGGGCAGCGGGGAGTAAGAGGACTGCAGGGGAGTAGGGGAGGGGGGAGGACGGAGAGGGGAGAATGGCACAGGCACAGCACCAGGAAAACATAGCATATCTCTCCTACCAGTTTGGCGTCAGTAGGGAAAGGGCAAGAGAAAGCAAGCTACTCTGGAAGAAAGGCCCTAACAAAGCACTGCCATTTTGATGCAGGGCTGCAGCGCCTGCTCTAACCCGAAGCTCCTCACTCCCCATCTTTGGCTGTGCAGGGGGAGCGAGAGGTGCCAGCAGCAGAAATTACACCAGACCTGCATCCGTGTGCTTTACTTGCAGATTTCTACAGCGTTTCTGCCATTGCTGTTTATACCTTTCTTACCTGCTAGTCTTACAGCTTTGTTACAGGCTAATCTCCTATACACCAATTTGATTTTAGACTTAGATGAATTAAACCCAAGGACTTCTCATCTCCCACACCTCCCACAGTTTTTTAGAAATCTGAAGGAAGCTCTAAGAAGCTGAATCTCACCTCAGCTATTCTACATAACAAAATGGGCCTTGCAGCCAAGTGTGCTTGCAAGCCACTGAGTCAGGTAACACAAGACAAATCGTATTTCCAGACGTAGAGTATATAAACCAAGGTATGGCATTCAGCACCGTACCAGTTAACAAGGGTTAAATCCCGATCCTAGTAGGGCTGTCAAGAAAATTGCAAACTTTTCAGTAAAGCTGGGTCAAACATTAAATGACCCAAAGGCTGCAAAGGTTCAAAAGTAACTTTTTCCTAAGGGAACAGTGGCTTTGCTTGATGCTAGCGCAGAACTCTCACAGCTGTGGCTCTACCAGCAGCTGTCGGCTGGTGACTTCTGATGCCATGTCCAGACACAATCCCCTCTGTACAGCTTCTGCAAAATTTCATGTTTTGGTGGCTCTGGTGAACAGAGAGCTGGGGTGGGTCAAACTGTTTAGGTGGCAATTAAAAAAATTGGCCTCATGGTTAAGATGGGGGACGCAGACTAGAAACAAAGATTGGCTGTTCAGTGCCAACTGACCAGCTCTGTAACCGGGGAGGGGCACTGCTTTTGTTCCAGGATTTCTGGCTGAAAGCATCACTTTTCCATCAATGCAATCACAGCTTGTGGATTTGGGTAGAATCTGCTCATTCTGATGAACTGCTCACTCCCAAAATACAAGCAAAGCTAAACTAAGTGTACAAAGAAGGAAGATAAGGAGGATTGCTCATATCATCTACAAGCTGAAGCTGTAGAAATCTAATGAAGTCTAAAGCCAGTATTGCAACAGCCAAACTGAAGAAAGCTAGGATGCTTTGGGATGGGATTTCTTCTTGCATTTGGCTAGGGGCTAAAGAGACATTAATCCATATGAATTCCTCACTGTACCATATCCTGCAGGTGTTCTGGCCATTCAAGATGGTCAGATCTAGAGGGGAAGAAAAACACAATTAATCTATGTTCACTTACATGATACACAAACAGATGCAGAAAAGGGAAGCACTGTAGGCAGCTGCTTTGTGTTCACAGCTTAAAGCAAAACCACCTGAGGCTGAAGCAAAACTACTACAAAAGTAGTGTGAGTGTGATGGTCTTGCTCCAGCTTTAAAACTGGCCTCTGTAGCTGTTGGCAAACCAATGTAACAGGGGAAAAGGATCGGGACCTAGTGTTCCTTGCCAGGCTGGGGAGTACAAGTAACTGGAAAACTTAATGGATTTTTCATTAAAACGTTCACCACTTCCTCCAACTTTTGGTCTGCATTCTGTGGTTTCTGTTTTAATCCTCCTTTCCTGACAAAGGCTTCAACACTTCTTAAGGCCAGAATGAATATTTAGTCACCTTGCTTGTGAAACACAGGTCACAGACTCTCCGGCAGTAACCTATGCATGAAGCTTGTAATGTCTGGTTGTGGTCAAGCAGGGATCCTCCAGGGCAGCCTTTGGGAGAGCCCTGGGCTCTGCTTGGGGCAGCTCCAGCTGTGGGCCTTCTGCTGGGACATGAGGATGCTGGAAGAGCGCTGTCTCCAGGCCAACCTACCTCTCCTGCATGAAGGCAGCAGCACCTTAGCTGTGTGTGGAGTAGAGAAGTAGAGAGGTGTCTTCATAACAGACAGGGTGACTGGCCAGGGTTTTGAAGGGTTTCTCCATGGGTAGATGCAGAAACCCCTACACCTTTGAGCTCTGCTAGTGGTTGGCATATACAACACTTCTGCGAAACTCAGAGGAAAAGCACAGCTCTTCCAAAGCACCTGCTTTAACTGACAGATTTAAAGCAAGGGGCTCGGTATCACTGTACTTGACAAAACCTGAAAAGCTATTGAAAGGCATCTGGGCAACTGAACGGTGTCAGTCTAACTCAGAATGGACGAGACATCCATTTTACCAATCTCGCTGCACAACAGGCAATTGGAAAAGGCAAACCAAGGGGAAGGAGAGGGCTGAGTGAGCTGAATTCAATCTTGCAGTGGGTTCCGCTGCTGGAACAGCTGGCGCTTAGTCTATGGATAAATACAGGATTTCATTTTCCATGGACATCAGGCTGCCTTTCCTCACCAGCACTAAACTCAGCCTCACAAAAGAAAAGATTAACAGAAAAAGAAGCTCACAGTGTGTAACTCTACAAAGAGCTTACAGGAAGGATTTGTAGTAAATTAATATCACCAGCAACCATATAGTTCACAGAAGCTCACAACCTTTTGGTGTAAACTGTGATTTAGTTGGCTAACACGTTAGGTGTAAGATCCAGCAACCTCACTTAGGCTCTTCCTTCCCTGCCTGTGCAGAAGGACCTCCTCCTCACACTGCCTTAATGATGAACTTAGTTTCAGCCATGTTTTTGTTGTACATATTGACCTATCACTTCTGATCATTCATCTGGGCGTGATGGTCTGCACAGCATCTTAGCCTGTTCTTGTGTCTGAAGCCTAAATGTTTTACAGTAGGTTATCACAAGTTCAACTTAATGAGAATCAAGAAAGCGTATCAGGTGCAGGCCCAGGGTTGATCCTGGGTTCATTCTGCTCTGAAAAGATTAAAGGATATATTTCCCCTCCTCTATTTTATTTTTCACTTGCCTTTCCCATTGTATATGGACACCCAAGGAGAGTTTCTCCTCTTTTCTCCGGCAAAAGCTATGACAACTGGAGAAAAGCAAATGAGTGACATCACAGGAGTCAAAAGTGAAAAATGAAGCAATGGGAGAAGGCAGGGTTTTTAATCATTCCATTTAGAATGCTGCTTCCCCCTGAGTTTGTGTGGTGTGAATTCTTGCTCATATCTATTTCAATAAGGAATGAAAAATATGTAACAAAAGACAGCTGTTCTGTAAATGCAAAGCTTCCAGCTCTTCAATAAAGATGAAAAAAATGTCTTTGAGATTTTCAGGAGTTTCTCTGTCAGAAAGCAGAGATATCCTTAAGGCCTACATGGCAAAGTGAAACCTACCTGCTCGCTTTCAGAATCTGTCCCTTCTCCCCCTACTGTTGCCTGATGCGAAAGCCTTTATAAGCCATTTCCCCCAACTGTAAAATAAAGGCGACCAGCACAGGGTTTCAAAGATATGGTTCTATGCTTCCTCTTAGGAAAATTCTTCAAAGGTAAGGGAGGTATGACTTTGCAAAAGCTGAAAGCATTCCCAAGCAGCAGCTGGAAAGAGCAAAGTGCTAAATTCCTCCCCGAGAACCTTCCCTGTTCACGGAGAGAGGCCACATTTACAAGCCTTCCTGGTTATACCCCTCTCCCAGATTTCCTGAGCTGATGACACTCATCCCTAAAGTAGGGCAGATAAATGCACTGATTTTTCTTAGGGGAGAAGACAGCAAGCCAACTGCTACTTATTCCCCCATTACCTGGTTACAGTCTTGCTACCAAGGTGATTAGACAGCAACGCATTAAGAAACCAGACAAAAAGAGGGAAGCAACCATTTTTGCCTTAACAGAAAAGACTGGAGGGGGATATTTGTCTCTAAATTTGAAGGCTGACAAAAGCAGCATTTGAACTAGCATTAAAATATTAGTCCCTCACCTATCAGAGTTATGCTGGTACAGAACTGGTTAGCACGGGCCTTTGAAAGTTCATTATGAAAGGGATACAGAAGAAAAAAACCCTTCAGGTATATCTATTAATTAACAAGCCAACAGGGGAAGAGTTTTAGGCAAATGAATGCCACGCTAACCAAGGAAAACAAAACCTGGAAGAGGCATTAAGAATACGTGTGCACATACACAAAATATACTGGGGTGCTACATGCCTAACTGCTTGGACCCCTGCAATCAAATGCTAGGTCTTCTGTGCACAAATGCTACCTGTAAATAACTCTGAAAAGGAACTGCTTTTGAAAACATAAGAGTGAGGCACATGACATGTTCTTTACAGATGCATGCAAAAGTGACATGTTCCAGGTGCTTCAGAAAAGCCATCCCAGGAAACAAATGAAACACACACAAGCTGCTGTGGAAACACCCCTTCACATGTGAACCTGTGTGTCCCAAGGCGGGGGGAGAGGGAAGGAGGGAAGGAAAGGGGCTGTATTTGAGGGAGGACAGGCTCAGTGTTCCTCTTCGTGAGTGCCCATAAAACCAAACTGCGAATATAACACATGGCAGGCCTGTCTGACTCGTGCCTGCAACCACATGGCATGAAGCAGGGCCGTGTACTTCAACGTATTTGGCCAGTGGCAGGGCAGAGCAGGGTGCTGAGTGGTCTAACGGGAAGAGCTTACCCATTGGGATGGTCAGACTTAGAAAGCGTATTTCAAGGAAGTCGGAGTGTTCAGTGTCACTCAAATAAACCTTGTGTGACTGCGGTAGCTTGGAGGAAAGGGCTGTGTTTATTTCTGACAGGCACACTGGGAAGAGGATGTCTGAAGCAGCACTGGGAGGAAGAGAGGGGAGCTCTGCCTCCCAGTCCTTGGCCACTGACCTTGGCGCTTAGGCTTCCAGAGCGTAACACTCAATTACTGAAACGGTTGCTGGCAGAATAAAAATCATGAGTTTAGGTCACAATTAGTAGCGCTTGCTTGAGAGAGACCCGAGTCATTAGCTGGCATAGAAAGTTAATCACCTGTCCGCCATTACAAAAGGGATGGTCCCTTCAGGAGAAAGGTCGGTGGCTGGGACCACTCGGGGGACAATGTCTGTTCTCTAAATGGTGCCCTATGAATAAATCAATGTACAAATCCCAGGGCTTCTAAACCTCTACAAACACAAACACTGAGAAAGTATATACATTAAAAAATGATCCGGAATAAAACGTCTCTCCCTGAGCCCCAGCTTTCGAACGAATCTCTCTGGTTAACCCCTCCCTGCCCAGGCTATCCTGTCTGCCTTGCAGAGTGTGTTTTGTTGTTCCCATAGTACATTATTTGTTGAAATAAATATGGAAATAAGGCTGAGCAAGACAGCCAAGACAGCCAGACTGAAATAAATTCATCACTCACAGGCTCTCAAGGGAAGAAAACCGCGCATTTTTTCTAAATGATTATTTCTGAAGCACTGAAGGAATGGCTATATCACTAATGAGGCCAGTGCTCCATGACTGCTGATTATAAATGACCTAAAAAGAGACAAGGGGATGGTGTATGTGTGTATAGGGGGATGGGGAAAGAGATGAATTGTTCTTCCTTAGGATCTGGAATCATCTCCCTAGGCTCCTCAAAAGTCTGAGAGCATTTGTGGTTCACCATGAAGGCAGGCCTGGCATATTTACAGCCACGCGAGGAAGTTTGGGCTTCAGTGTTGGGCTATTCTAACAAGTAGGCATGCAATTCCTCTCTTCCCTTGATAGGTCACCATCTATTCACTGCAATAATAATTAAAAAGGAAAACAAGCTCTCTCAGTCACCCCTGGGTCTAAATGATAGGTCCTGCAGGCTGATGCAGTCATACTTGAGGCAAGAGGAGGCTAAAGCCAGAAGTAGGATTCACTTTTGTCTTCTCTCACTCGCTAATTCCCATGGAAACAAGCAACTCACGACACATGACTCAAGTATGCTTGCAAAAACCTTACTCATGTTTTGCTGGCTACCTTCCCCCACACCTTTATGTTGAATGATAACAGATGCATTACAAATGCAGCAACCCTAGAGCAGGGCAGATTGTGGAACAGGACAGGATGGACACACGTAAAGGTGGGCAGGGTGTGAGCCACGGGCAAAATCAGCAGTGTGAATTCAGAGAATAATATAACAATTTGGCCATAAAAAGCTGCAGATTTCAGGTCCCTAGTGGTATCATTTACACCATGTGGTATGTGGAAGTGACAGCATCCAGAAGTAAAAAAGAAATCTAAGGAACAGCCCCTAATACATAATGTGACCTATTACCCAAATCTGAGGGTACTGAGAAGATGGGATTTACTTATTTATATAATGGTTTGGTTTATACACAGAAATTACCCATGACACTTTGAAGAGCAGAGATCTGAAAATGAGCTTCTGCAGAAGCTCAGACAAAGGAGCCCTGACAGATATTAGATGGATTATAGTCATGCACCACTGCTAGAGGTTTCCTAACACTTTCTGAAGACTGTCCCTTTTTGCAGGCAGCAACGTCGTCTTGCAAAAGCTGACGAGGTTTGGGAGATGCAGCTTTGCTTCCATCAAAACCGTTCCAACTTGCATGTAGACTTAGGGTAGCAAATGGACACATTCTCAGCACAGAGACTCAGGCACCTGTAGTCTCTATTTCGGCTGACTGGGACAGCTCATCACACAAGAGTTACTGCAGTCTCAGTGGAGAACTCCAGAAGATTTCCACCCCTCACAGGCGGCACCTTTTCCTTGGAGCCTGGGATCACTCACCGATGTCCTCACAGGTACCCATCTTTACAAAGATCAAGAGCATACCTAGACTTAGCACAGCTGCTAAATCTAGGGGTGGGAGCGGCGAAGAAAAGTTTAACTAAGTTTCCCTCCTTCTCCCAGGTCATTTGTCACAACCCTTTATAGCTAATAACCTCTCTGTAAAATTTATAAGCCAAGTTAGGGAATTACAGAATAGGGAAATAATTCACTAATAGCCTATATAAGGTAGTTTGGAAATCTTGTCAGAAAGAACTCCAATATATTAAATGCCACAGGTTTCAGAAGTAAATGCTATAGTTGCCACTCTTTTTAACCCTATCGAGTTCAGCAAGCCTGGATCTATGTAAGATCTATTTGAGCCTAGCCCCTGCCACAGTTCTTCTCCCAGAAGCTGAAAGCTGGGGCCACTGGCCAGCTGCACACAACCCATGCTGGAGCCTGCTTCCTTCTCCTCCCTCAGCAGTTGCAGACAGGGTTCCCCTTCCCCCTCTTCATGTAAGCACACCTACAGACAAATTAAGCACCTCATTTGCTTTTCCAAAAGCCTTGGACTACTTCACCACAGAAAGTAATCCTGACAAGCAAGTGAAGAGCGTCCAGTGGGTTGCACTGGCTCTCTCCCTCTTGCTTGGAGCAGGGAGCATAAAGAAATCAGGCCAGATGCTGTATTGGTATCACTTCTGAAGTACTCTGATGAATCTGACCCCAGGCTCAAGCTTTAAAAGAGTGTAGTGGCGTGTCAATGTAAACAGTTACAACTAGTGTCATGTCAAGTGGTAACAAGGCCACTGCTGTTTTTACAAGCATCGTGCACTTAGCAGATAAAAATGAGCATCCTATCAAAGTCCGCCACAAGTTGCCCTTATCGCCAGAGAGAAGAAACAATGCCCTGCACGATTTCTGTTACTCGGTGCCACAAATAGCAAGTCCAATTTCTTACAAGCTGTCCATTAAGTATGATGAAGAGACTAATAACCACCACACATGGGGTTTTATCTTTTCTTTTTCTCGTTGTTGGTCCACTGGCAACTGCTAATAGCTTTCTGGGGCTCCTTTAAATAAACAGAACTAATTACTCCGCACAACGACACCATGGCTTACAGACAACTAATTATGTCATGGAGGGGTTTCTTAACATGCACATTTATTTGCAGAGGGCCACGTCTAACATGAAGCAAATTTATTCAGCCTTTACGCTATCAGCTGGTACCAAAATAACACTGAATACACAGCAGATCCAGATTGCAGAACTTTAGCAGGGAAGCTCTCCCAGGAGGCTGAAAAACAACACATGGAGTACGCATATTACAGAACATGTGTAGTCGCATTGCTGCTAGCCTCCTGTGCATTTAATGTAGTGCCATGGCACAGACTGAAACTGTTGTGTAAATAAAGCTCTGCTTTTCTTCACTCGCATTTGCTATACATTGAACAGGGAATCACCACTTGCTATGCCTTATGCCCCAACTACATGCCTTGCTGGAGGAACAATGGAAATCCTTGTCCAAAAAAGCACAGAACTGAACAGATGGGCAACATAAAAGACAAGATACACTGGGAAACTGTTCTATCAGTAAGAGAATAAGAAAGAGAGAAGTTAAGTGACTCACTGTATGTCATGCGGCCAGCTGTGTTAGAGGCTGGAAACAAACTTTGGGTTTCCTGACACTCCCTCCCTTTTCAGACAGGAGATAGCATCAAACCAAAACTAGTTTTTCTAAAAAATAGACTTTGCAGACAGATATCTAACTGACAAGCCAGGTTCATATCAAATTATTCAAAGTGGATGTGACTGAATGTCTTTTTGAGATCCTGCAAATCTAAAAGGACTTTGTTCTTTAAAGTGAGATGCTGGGTGAGAGAATTTTTTAAGGTGTGCAGCCCCCCTCCTCCTCCCTCCCTGCATAAAAAGCAAATGAAAGCATTTGATTTGCAAGCATTTCTGGACAGCCATGTCGTACAAACAGTAACTCCTTCTCCTCAGAGACAATATCCTGAAAGGATGTAGCAAGGACACCTCTCCACACACACTCATAACGATCCTCAGCATTAACAAGAGTTATATGCATAAAAAGCAGCATATATCTTGCTAAGCATGTCTGAGTGGCAGATGAACTGATCTAAGAGGGCAGAGTATCTTACTTGGAGCTATTAGCTTACTGTCTGGTCAAAATACCTGTGTAGAAATGCATGCCCAATTATACATGTATTCAACTCTCATTCATATATCAAGACCACCTACACCTCTACAAAGAACATGGTCCTTAACTTGCTGTTTAAAGAATTCAAGTCAACGAGTTTCACAAGCAAATGGTAGCCTTTACAAAAGGGCTTCAAAAATCTCACTTAAGATACGGGCCACTGTTTTCTGCAATTCGCTAAGGCTCTGCCTTCCCCCTCTACACAAAAGGATGTCTTTTACAGAGAGCAAACTGAACTACAGATCGCAAGATCACTGTAGAACTGTAGCAGAAACAGGAGATGGGTAGTTTTCTCAGGGACCAGGCTGACCTTGACAAGCAACGTCAAGATAAAAGCTACAGTGCTTGGTCTCCCACTATGATTTTGCAGAGGTGGGTCACTTGAGTTATATCCCTCCCCTCAGAAACAGACAGACCTAGAAGAGACGACATACTCTCAGAGGGCTCCCCACCTTTACAAAAGGAACCATTAGAAGACGACAAGATAAGCACAGAAAACTCTGACATAGAAGTCGAGAAAAAAAACGGCATGAATGAGACTGACGAGGGTGCATCATGTCCTCGATCCCTCAGCGTGCCTCTGCAGTGCAGTGCCGTGGAGGGGGGACCTGCCACCACAGTTTACATGAACAAAGTGGAAGCCTTTGGAGCGATGGCTGAGCAGTGCTGCAGCAGGTCTTGTATTTATTAACTATGCAGAAGGTGGCCAAACCAACCTGTTGAGAACCATGTAACGTTAAGCATAAGGAAGTCATGTGGGGTGTGTAAAGGGTATCATTACCCACCTTGATTTCGTACTGCCCAACTTCAGGTTGGTGCCAAGTGACAACAAAAAAGGAACAGATTCAGCACAAAGGGTTCATTTCTCTTAAGACTGGACAAAAAAGTTGAACAAAAGGAAGGAAAAACATACTCAAACCTGAAAAATAACTTCTGCTCAGAACCATCTCCTCTTCCTTTATGCCTCTGATTTTCACATCAATTTAAAGGAAACTACATGTACTTCCACAGCAAGCGTACCCATGACCTAGTTATAGTTTCCCATGGGAAACCCCAAGGTCTCTTATAGCATTTTTCTTACTCTTAATGCTGGGGAGACTAGAAGACAATCACAGAGCAGCCAACACTGAAAGTTTAAAAATCAGGAAGTAAATACCTAAAAATTATGCCACTGGCCTTCATGTTTCTTCTGAGTATCATTCAGGTTTGTGTTTTTCTCCATTTTGCCATTGCTGCAGGTACCAGGTTCAAGCTTCCCTTTCCCAGACAATGCTTTTTTAAAAACCCAAACCTTAAGACTCTTACATAAGCTAGGGGTCCAGAATCTGAGGCCTCCCAAAGAAGGCACCAGATACCAGCTCCGTGCTAAAATGTGAGCTGGAAAACATGGATCGTCACCTGTAGCTCAAAGCATGGTGCACACTCATTAACCCTTCTGAGCCTCAGGAATAGGCAGAAGCCACATGGGAGTTTTGCACCTAGGTCTCTTCAAATGAAAGCATGTTGCCTGAATTCCCAAGGCCAATGGCCACACATGGAGAAAACCAGAGGGGAATTAGCAATTTCATACAATCTGGTATTATACTCTTGCTCTTAATTTTACCATGTTGGTAGCAAGACACCCCTCCTAGCCTTTCCTGTTAAGGTTATTGGGGTAGCAATTCACTTTTTAGTTATCTTAAGTGAATATAGGATTTATATGTGCATCTTTCCCTCCAAGAATGAGGATGTAAAGGGCATGGCAAGACACATCTTTTATCGTCAAAGCGGTCTGGAACAGGAATGGAAAACCTCTGCTTTCTGATATTACAGGTCGAAGCATGCTGCAGGTGAAAGGGCAGGCTCTTGGTGCCTCCACACATGCAGGTGCCCCCGAGCAGCTGCAGAGATCCATGCTCTGATCACAAAGCAGCACTGAAGAACATCAAAACTGCAGAAGAACTCCATGCCTGCAGTCAAGCAGCAATCTCCCTCTGCCTTTAAGACTTGTATCTTCAATTTTATCGCCCAAACAGGAGTCCAAAGATGGGCAACACATAAACACCTCCCTCCGTGAGGAGGAAAGTGTTTGTTCCAATAGCCTGACTGTCTGAACCACAGGTCATCTCCAGCGTGCAGCTGCAGCAGAGAAACTGAATTCCTCGTAGGATGCAGTTCCACATGGGTGACTGGCATACGTGGTTACTATTGACAGGCAGCCTGAAACTTTGGTATGTCTTCCACATTTTAATTCCTCAAACTTCAGTACTGTGAAAGCCGTGAGTTCTGGGGACAGCATACAATTTACAGCGGGCCTCTGCATCTTTACTCGCCTCTCGCCCTTCTCTTCTGGGTATTTATACAGGATTTTAATTCCTCCACCCACAACTGCTTGCAATTGATACAGGAGAAAGTAGAGGTCACAGGAAGAGTAAAGACACATAATCTAATTTTCATTTTGTCCATTAATCATGCACGCTTTCAGCCAGTCATTTAACAAGGTGGAACTCTAAAGCTCTCTCTGCACTGATGGGGGAAAATTCACTGTAATTCCTTTTGCTGCTTTACTCTCCTGTTCAGGCTGCACAGAGCAGCCTCTCCTCCTCACACAGAAAAATCGAATCCATGTGTCCAGGAAAATGTACACTCTCCTGGAAGTTTTGTCAAAAGCTTTTTGCTAAATTTAAGTGTCCGGCTGAAGTTGTTGGTGCTTTATTTGTGGGCGGCTGGTTTTGAGGCGTGTGTGTCTATCAATGCAAGCCCAATAGGAAGCTCTGTATTGAAATACATTTTGGTGTGAAGTTATCAACAGTGCTATACATTATCCTAGCTCACAAATAAGAAAGCTTAGAAGAAGTCCCCTGTGTCTGTACCCCTTCTACGCTCTCTGCCATTTGCCAGTCTCCTAGTCCTAGTCAGGACCAAATCTCTCCTCTTTCCTAAAGCAAGATGATACTGGAAATGAAAAAGATGTGCAGTCGTCATAGGTAAGGTCAAGGAGATTGGAGGAATCAGGCCTTGGACATCCATAGATGAGGCAGCAAAAAGCATCTTTCTCAGCTGGGGTTTGATGAGAGTACTGCAATATTCACCACCTCGGCAGATGAGGTAGAAAAATGAGGTGAGGTCCAGACATCATCTTTGTTTAATTCTTTGCAAAAATTAACTAGTGTGTGGAGGGGCAGAAAGCTGTCTATGGTTTAAGAACAGTCCTTAGCAGCTGTATTGGGAGTGAGGGCTGAGGAATCCAAGAGGAACTGTAGCAAGGCACACTTCTCAGTTATCATCTGTCCGCTCAACAGGAGGGGAACTGACTCCCACTCCACAGCATTGTGAGAACTGTGCAGAACCCAGTAACTCCATATTCAAGGAAGCTTCAGTATGTCAGCTGTAAACGCCTCGGTCTCCCCTCCATTCACTGTGCTTTTGTCAGACAGAGGAAGAGAGCAAAGGCTTATCCTGGACTGAGGGGCAAGAGGCCCAAGGACATTCATACCTCCCTGGTTAATCTAGCAGGGAACAAAAGGACCTTCCAAACCAAAAAGGCGATATACTTGAGAAATGCTGTCTCTCTCACGAGAGACGCTCAAGGGCAGCATTCAGCAGAAAGTAACATTTATCAGTAGATTCCTTCACCCTTTCAAGGCTTCAAAGAAACTGGGATGTTTAAAGAAAGAGGAGCGTAGATGCACAAAAGCAGGATAAGATTTGAGTCTGTCAAAGACTGAGTTGCTGTCAAACACTTGATCTATTTTGGAGGGATCCTGAGCTGTTCTGCTCTGTGACAGAATGCGCATTTGCCAACACAGCATTGCCACTCAGGAGCCTTCTTTTTCTACTCTGATGACCAACAAATGCTCATCTGTTCTAGGGAAAAAAACTTGTTCTGCAGCTGGCTGCCCATCTTTCTCTAAAAAATTACATCCTCATTTCCAAGAGTGCTACAATTCACAGGCCCAGTCTTTAAGTTGCCAGAGCTACAGGGATTTCCCAACGTGCCAGTGCTACATCAAGTCCTGATGCTGGCTATGGAGTGGGGAGCAAAAGCTCCTTAATCACAACGCTGAGAGAAACAGGGTGACAAACAGGTGAAATGAAAGATTTATTATGTTTTCTTTTCATATTCTGAAATTGGTCTGATAATCTTAGGGGCTAACAGCCAACGTCTATGAAACCAGGAATGTGGGAAGGGTACCAGGGATTATACTTATCTGTCAGTGTTTCTGATTAAATTGGCCAATTCTGGGAAGACGTGTGGGCGTTCTTGTCTAGTCTGAGCAAAATAATAAAGATGCAGAGAGAATTTTTTAAAAGAAGAAATGAGAATTAGAGATCCAACCTGCACTCACTTTCTGTGGGATTTGGGGGCATCACTGTCCTTTTGAAAACTTCCCTTTGCACATGAAGAACACAGTCATGTGAAACAGAGATACTGCACCTGCAGTCAACAGTATGGAACAAGAACAGATGCACTGGCTCAATTCTTACGATTCTATTAATCTTTAGCACTCCAAACAGAAATACCATAAAGTTCAGGAAAGACCTGCTTTGACACAAACATTGGTAAACAATTACATATAATAATTAAAAGGATTTTCACAGTGCCATTACTGAGCAAGCACTTTGTATTACAAATAGTTTCATCAGGTGCTGAACTAAACCATATTTCACAGGGCAAAAACCTTATCAGAGATCACAGTGGCGAGGTGAGTATGTTCATGCGTTTGTTCTGAAAGTAACAGCACACAGCTAAAATCTTGGCGGTGGGGTCTGATTTTTGCTACATGTGTGTTTAGTAAATTACATATTGCCAGCAACCCCTGGGTGTGCAATCCCGTCTCTGCTAATAGACTTTTATATTCTGACAGGGATACTCAACAGCATGAAATAATCCTCTTCAATTTACAAAAGAAGTTCCCAGTCTCTGAGTTTTAAACTATCAGTGATCCATCACTTGCAACAAAACCCAATGTAGCTACTCTGTTAACAGACTGGATTTTAAATATTCAGGTGGCTGTTTGCCTGTGTGCACTAACTCTGCACTCCAGCTTCCACGGACACCATCAAAACCAAGAGGGGATTGTATAAGCAGACTATTTCCTGGCGAAGTATTTTAATGTTTCATCTTTTCCCCCATCCTGCATTATTCTAAGCAAGAGAATGTAACTACTTGCAGGGGGAGGGGGGGAAGCAGCAGATGACGCAACAGGAAAGCAAAGACAGACATGCACAGAGGCCAATTAAAAAAAAAAAGAAAATTTAATAAACCACCATTTGAATGCAAAATGCAAAGAGAAACAACAATAAATATACAAGCTTGTTTCTAAAGGAAGGAAGAAGCCCCAAATTCCTTCAAAAAGCTTGTATTAAAAAATCTGATGTGTGCCTTTTAGACAGACAAAGTACTAAAACTTTGGAGTGACTGAGGTACTTCAACTTTGCCATAACCTTAATTTTGTACTTGGATCCAGATACTATGATGACAAGCTCATTAGGAATCATTTGACATGCAAGGTGAAAAAAATAGGACATATCCCTATACCTGACCAATAACGACCCAACACAAAACACACGCATACACTTTTAAGAACAACAATAAATTCTTTAAATCCTCATCTACCTTCTGCAACTGAGCCAGGAGATTTCCTTCCAAAACACGCCTGAAACACTTTTTTTAAAAAAAAATCACATGCTGCTTTTAGACCAAGATTTGTGCTTTTCTCTTGGTACTCAAATTCCTCCTTTGTGGGAAAATAAAAGTAAATGTAAAAAGAAACATAGTAAACGGTCAAAATGTCTCAGTGCTGATCACTTTTCTTGTGTACACTGGTTATAACAGAGATCATTTTGCCATTTTAAAAATCAAGCCCAACTGAATGCTGCTAAGGCTTCCAAAACTGCACGAAACAGTAATGTTCCTACCCTATCAATTTGCGTTTTCCAAGAATTGCTATTGATACCATCTATTGGAAGACATGACCTACTCACTTTCAGAAAATATCCATAAAGATTTTATTGCTAAATATATTTAAAAGGCAGAAGAAAGAGGGGGAAATCACAAGCAGTAGGGCAGAGAGAAGTGGGCTTGAGTGAGGTAGAGGCAGTTTGCTAGAGAATGCAAAAATCCTTGGTTTCATTCTTGTCTGACCACAATGTTTTTTTAACAAGGACATCGCATTTATGTAACAAGGTGTTCACTCATCTGATGCCAACCTGTGCATGTGTACTACAGGGAAGGCAGACAATTACATCACATATACTCTCTTTCTCTCTGGAAGAAAAATGTGTCTTTGCACAGTGCTTGACCACCTTAAATCACCCCACAAAACCCCTCTGCAGTTGCACTAGCGTGGGGGCCAGGAGCACAGCTCAGGGCACCAGCTCCGCTGGCCAGAGAATCACCTGCACTGGAACTCGCAGGGACTACGGCTCCACTAATGAGCACTGGGACTCAGGTGCATCATTAAAGAACATTAAACTGCCCATGTGTGGAGGTGGCTCTCGTACAGGCCTGAGGCTTCGTTTGCTGTAGGTTACTTCCTGGGGTCCCCATGTGAAAAAGCCCTAAAAACATCCCCTGGGTACCAACTGCGGCAACCTCTGCCCCAGTCAATTATTGTACTCTGCCCTGAGTATCGGCACTTGTTCCCCAGCTTCACACAGCTTTTAGGCATCATATGACCAAGCAGCTTATGACTTGTTTCTGCAGTAAAAGTCATTAACTCCTCTGAACTAATTACCAGAAACAGTATACACATTCTCCATGAATCCATCTAAACACTGAAACTTTAACAAACATACTCTGTTCCCTGTTCAAACTACGTGGGTCAGATTTTCCCAAGCACAGGATGAAGTAGGATCTTGCTGCTACCCAGGCTGCAGGCCCCGAATGCAACACGACTAAGAACTGAACGGCCCTGTTTCAAAGCTATCGCAAGCTCCACATGCTAATTCTCTGCTAAGCCAAAGCATGGGGCTTTGATTTCCTAACCTCAGGATGTTATCTGGCTCCAGTATAGAATTACCATTAGCTCTGTATGTCTGTCCTTACAGCAGGGTCACTGTCATGCCATATGCCACTTGGACAACCTTTATTCTTTCTAGATTATATTTTTTTTAAATCACAGTGTTCATCTGGAAGAGCCTGGATTCCCTTGGCTTTCAAAATCTGCTTTGCATTGCTAATGCATGGGGCTGTAGGCAAAGTTGCATTAGAGAGACAGAGAAAGACAGAAAGAGAGTTACTAAAAACCTGTTAAGATACAGAATGTCTTCAGGGTGCTCTTCTCTTAAATATTAACAAAAACACAGAGAAGGTTTACTCAATTTCCATTAACCAAACAAAAGATCTGATTCTTTTCTAAAATGGCTTCTGCATAACTTCAACTTCAATGAATATTCGTGACTTGCACCCGTGTAACTAGAGGGTCCGACCTAGAAAGAGCAGGTCAGGCTCCGTGTGGAAGTCATAGCAGGATGGGGAGTCACAGCATCAGTACACACAAGGTACCCTGATCGTTTGATACAGCAGGAGAAACCTCCCACAAAATTCATAAACAATTAATTCTCCCTCTCCCTCTTCCAGTACTGCCGTAAGAGAAAGGGTCATCAGTCTCCAGATGCCACTCTCTCAGTAGAACAGCAAAACAAAGAAATCAGGGAATCTGGAGGGAGAACTGAAATGGCTTTTCCAAGATCGATGGCCAGCCTTCTGGGACATTAAGAGGATTTTATACTCATGTAGTACCTTGTATCCCAAAGGAACCCAAACATCTTTCTAGATGATATACGGATCTCATATGAAGACTACATCCATTGAAAGGAAGCAGAGAAAATCACGTCCATACAGGTGACAGTGTGACAGCAAGGGGGGACTGTTGAAGCAGTCAGTGAGGACCAGCAGTGTTCCTCCCCATGCCTGGCCAAGCAGTCCAGCCCGATCAGCTCATCTGAGGCTGCCTGATCCTCACGTCAACAGCGCTAGAACCCAAACAGCATCTCCAGTGCTTTGTAACACTCCTCCCTGTATTCCCATTTCCCCTTTCAGTGGACATAATGCTGAGAGAGCTTACTGTGCTTTATATGGGGAGGTGAATGAAGAGAAAGAGTTTTTTCGGTCAACAAAAATGAAGAAAGGAAAAAAGTGTGAAGGTAAGAGTGAAAGGAGAATGGACAAAGACTGTAAGGGGGTGCAGGGAGGAAGGAGATGACCAAAACATAGGGAAGCCACCAGAAAAGGAAAAAAGAAAATACAGTTATGGTTTGTTTCAGTGGGGAAGAACATCCAGTCGAACCACATATATAAGAAGCAAATGGAAAGACCCCACAGCCATCCAGAAACATAAGTAAGGACAGTAGAATTGTACTGAAGTGGCAAGGGAGATCCAGGGCACATTCCTGTTGTCAATAAAGATGACGGGACATTTTCTACCAGCTTAAGAACAAGCAAGTCACAGCAGAGTTTGGACTCAAGATGAAGACGCCAAAGAAAAGAGCCCGTTGCTCATTGAAAACCACCACAGTTCCCTGCCTCACTTCCACACCCTGTATTCCATTGCTTTTCCAATGAAAAAGTTCAGCATGGACTGCAGATAAAAGAGCAGCACCAGCTGCATCCGTACCAAGGTATCCAGTGGAATAAAGGTGCTCCTGCAGCCCTGACTCAAACTTGTCAGCTCAAAAGTGTCATTGGAGAGCTCATCAAACACAGGTTTCAAGCAAATTCAGTTACACTCAGACTCAAAGATACAGCAAGTATAATCTATTGTTGTTCCATCTAGGGTAAATCTCCACCTAGGGTGAATCTTCACCTAAGCATCAGATGCTTAAAAACAATCCTAACAGCTTGTCTGCCTGTGCCTCCTGTATTTCCTTATCCCCTCCTAGTCTGTGGCATCCAGCTATGGCTGTGATCTTGTCCATGCTGGGACAGTAAGATACAAATGACAGAGGAAGAGACTACAGGTTGACCTCATCGTCAGAGAAAATCCATTATGCGTGATTAAAACTTAACAAAATGCAATCACATTAAAAATGACTATCATGAAGTGCACCATGATTTACTGACTAAATGAATGAGAAATTTATCTGAATAAAATAGCCCTAGCCCTACTGCATTGGCAATGTATGATAAATTGCTGATTGTGAGAAGATCATTGCTTGCTGTTGGATGACATACATACATTGATTTTTCCTAACAACGCTAATTAGCATAATAGCATCTCCACATATATTACATAAAGTTTCCTCTTAGCAAGCAAAAATTATTTCAAGACTTCAGGTCCCAAACTGCAAAGAATAAAGATGGAAAGGAAGGATTTACAAACTGCCTCCTTGTTCTTTATTATGCAGATCAAAGGTCCAACCCACTGGATCTGACTTAATCTTGAAGAGATGGGAACAATGCTGAAGAAAGCACAGGCATTGTGTAATTAAGCTGTGATCACAGTGGGCTGTTTTTTGCATCGTGGTGATCTAATTTTGTGAGGCCAAAAAGAGCCTTTGAGAAAGAAGAATCTTTTTGGAAAGAAGAATCTAACCCTAAAGAACTAGGAAAAACCCCCAAACATTTCTCAATTTCATTAAGAGGCACAGGGGGCAGACTGCAATCCTTACATAAGTGCTTTCATTGACTTGGGCTGTGTAGGTGAGAAAGCACTCACTAAGTTGAAAAGACAAAGCACAGTCTATTAAAGGAAAAATAAAAGTAAGGGAATAGGTAAGGGAAATGGAGGAGAGAGACACCATGTGATTCTCAATTAATTTAAAATCAATCAAAATAACCCACATTTTTTTTCTTTGAAAAATCTGAAAGGTGATAAAAAAACAGTTTAAAAACAGTGCCCTGCCATTCAGTGTCCTCTGCAATGCATGGATTTCAGATTTACCCATGAGGATTTTCCAAAGTCCATACTTTTTCCAGAAGAATGTGCTTCTCAGGTCCATCAGTAAAGCAGCTCATTTACCTACATTAATGTTTTGGGTGTTTTGGCATAGTACCCGTCACCTAGAGCAGAGGACCTGAGCTGAAGCAGAAGAAAGCAGACACCTAAGCTGCCTCTGGTAAAAGCAGCGATGCTGGAGTGCACCCAGGGGAGCACCCAGTCTGCGCTGGCCACCCCGCAGCTGCTGTTGTGTTCTATATAAAAAGCTATAGCAGTTGCAACACCGGGAGTTCTGCTGAGGTTACAGCCCTGACATTTCCACTCTGCTGTGACCTACGCTGCCCAGAGCCAAAGCACAGGAGCCCTCTCTGGCAGGAGGCTTTGCGGGGTGGCTGGGAGGCACGGTGGGTAAGCAGGGTGCTCTGCACGGGTGTGTGGATAATAAACTGTAAGTGGTTTGGTTTCTGCTGGTCTTTATTCAGCTTCCCCTGCCAAGCTGCAGGGGCAAACACCGTGCTCAGCTCGCAGCAACACATACAACATGTGGTCATGGCCACATGCACACCGTGACAGGCACACAAGACCGAGTCAGGAGGGGCCAGCAGTGCAGATCTCACTCTAAGGCAAGAGAGCTTAGAGGTCCCGCTCTTCCCACAAGCTGCTTTCTCCTGCAGGGCTGCCCCAGGACCCTTGGTTTTACCCCACCCTGACCCCAGTCATCACCACCACTGCATTGTGACTAACTGGAGCCTTTTCCACCGCTTCGTTAGCTTTAAAATCATACGCTGGCAGAGCACCTGGCGTGCTGGCCATCCCTAGCCAGCACAGCCTGCCTCAAGCTGCGAGTGTGTCTGCAGGTGACACCTGTGTCCCTTTCAGCAGGGCCCTTGGAAAACAGCCCACCCTTTATGTAACCGGAGTCAAGGATTATTTTTGTTGGTAGCGGTTTTCGCTCTTCTCTGCGGCCTGGGAAGGACTGAGGATGTAATCCCCGTGCTGTGTGCAAACCAGGTGCAGGAACCGGGCAAGCGCAAACAGAAACTCTTGCAGCAGCGCAGCCGGTGACTCTTTTTGTGTCATGGTATGAAATCTCCGACATCAACTGAAACTCAAAGCTTCATCTGCTTCAGGCATACCAGTTTTTTGGTACTGTCCCATACATTTTCCCCACCTTGCTCTCTTTTATGGCATAAAGTGAGATTGGTGGGCATGGGCAAGCGCTTTGTAAAGCCACCGGTACCTCCCAGAAACACAGAGATGTTTCTTCTTGATCCTGGACTAGCAACCCCCATGTGGTAAAATGAATGAGGTAAATACTGCCTCACTGCCTCAGAGTGACCACATTCACTAAATTTTACTACGTCTGTGTGCATTGTTTAGTCCGTGACGTACATAGTCAGCTATTCCAGAAATGTCTTAAAAGGCTCTAAATATTTTTGTTCTATGCATCTCTCTGTGGGAACAGAGAAGCTGTCTTCAAACGATGAGACCAGTTACACACAACATGAAGGGCAACAGAAGGTATCGTTCATATAGCTTAAAAGTCACCCCAAAAAATCACTGAAAATTGCTTTTCCACCTGTAAGAATGCAAGGGCTTTAAGACTAATCTACTGCATTCTACTGCCAGAGACAAATCCTCAAGGTGTGGGAAACTACATGTCACTGGCAATTCAACAACAGAAAACTCCTACTTTTTTAGTTTTGTTTTAGCCACAAACAATCTTGATCCAGTGAAGCTGCTCCATAGTTCAGAACTTTAAAGTCCTGGCTGAGATGGATTAGTGGGCAGACCGAATGTATCACATGGATGGTGCCACCACATTAGTGAGATTATAGCCAAGATCCCCCAGTCCCTCATCTATCCCATGACTGGTTAAAAAAACATTTGATATGACAACAAATATTTCGTACTATTTCCATCTGCTGGAGGTATACAGACCACGGAAAGCTGTGGTGTCTACAGTGATTTCTTGCACACTGTGACAATACTAAAACACAATGCTATTAAATGGGTAAGAAGGGGAGGCAGAGAAATAAAAGCTGGATGAGGGGAAACAGAGGGTAAACTTGAGCAGGAAGCTGGGAGGGAGAGAAAGAAAAATGGCTCATGGAGTAGCAGGGGAGAGAAAAGGAATGGACAAATTATATAGGACAGATTTTTTTTAAAAAAAAGCTAACCTGCTGGACTCGGAGGGAAAGAAGTACATGCTGGAAAAATAATTCCCTGGGAAGCGCATGTTGGGCAATCTCATCAGGAATTTTGCTTTCTCTAGGCAATACTATACTAAAAAAAATTAAAATGCAGATTCTTTTGAGGATGTTAACTCTCAAGACTACAAGGAATATCACGTCATAAAAGAAGGAGTCATCTTCTCAGGGCAGACCTTAAACTCTTTCTAGGCTGACCCTTTCAAACTATTTTTCTTTCTGTTTTTTTAAAAAACATTGTTTTTTCCCTCAGTTTCTCCGAACAGCGTAAGGAAACAAAAGACAGCTTACAGGTATACCTCTGTTTTTCAAAAAAATGAGATTCTAGCTAGCAGCAAGGAACCTGGCAGAACAGATTTTACAGAAGGATGCTAGCAAGAGCAGCTAAAGACAGAGCTTCTGGAGTGAGGAATAGACTTTAATATTGCACAAGCGTGAAACAGAAGTTAAAAGGAGACAGAGAAAACATTAAAACATGATTTTGTGACAGTGCTGCTGGACTTAGTTTTGCTTTCTTATGAGATACCCAACTGTCTCCAGGCAGCTCCCACCCCTACTGCAGAGTGAGAATTGCTCGCAAGCTCACACCGGGCGTAAATGAGGAAGGCACCTCTTTGGAAGATACGCTAACACAGAATGGGGTTAGATGCGTAAGACACACTTGCAGGCTAACGCATGCAAAACATCCCTCTCACATACAGGAAAAGGGGCTAAATAAGGGCAGGAGGACTCAAAAATACATGTACACAGGCACTACATGAGAATGAAGAATGTAGGGACCAACAGACTGGTTTTTCTCCTTAGCAACAAAGTTGGCTGTCTCAGACTTAATACTAAGCTGGTGAACAATAACATAAAAAGGGAAAGTTTCCCACTGCCCATGAGGAATGAAATCTTTGCTGAGAGAGCAGAAGCCACATTCTTTAGCAAATTAGATGCATCAGCTGGGATTTGGCAGAACCTCCTGAATGCAGGACTCCAAATCTGCACTTAACCACTTACTGGGACAGTCTTTCAAGAGGTATTAAGTGTTCCTACTATGGACAACTGCACATTGCAGACATCAGGAAATCTTTCTGGAGGGAACACACGTGCCAATAGCATGGTAGCATTAGGCTTGAATATCCAGAAATGCTGTGGAAAGCACCAGAATAAGGATCCACATAGATAAAATAAAAGACAAAACAGTAATTCAGAAGTACAAGGTACACCTCACTGTCGAGCTGGAACATCATAGCCAGCTGGGTAGCGTAGACTGCTCATCAAAGAGTGCTCCTTCACACAGACACACAGAGAGCAGAAGTTGAGCTCAAGGCTTTGAACCCATGCTGACACCGGTCCTGGCACTGCAGTGCTGCTCCAGGGTCGGGTGGGCAGGCCCCCCCACCGATGGCTCAGAAGCAGGCTGTAAGTCACACTGCTTTAGAGAAAGGACAGAAAAGCTCCTGGTAATGTATGTCCACAAAAGTATGTTAGTCACAAAGGAGTATGCATATGCAAATTTAAAAAGACCTGGTGGGCTCCACATGTAACTCCACAAAACACAGTGACGTTTGTCTGCTCACAAGTTCAGTACACTCCTGAGCTACAAGCCCTGAGTGAAAATGAGCCAATGAAGGTGGGACTATTACTTTTCCTCTGAAAATACGAGTCTTACTTGGTCCTAAGTTCCTGGCTGGAACATTAATCGGTACTTACTGATGTTCTCCTCGAGCAAAAGAGCTGAGCTGTATTCATGCTCTTGGGATAAACAAGCAGCCTCTTTCAGTGTCACTGGGATGCTGCTTAGTGCGGGAAGACATTTAAGGAACATGGGGATTGCAACAGAGCAGGGGATTTTCTCCTTCTGGCAGTGCTCAGCCTCCCCTAGGATATTTGTATGCTCTAGCTTCTTTCCCTGTGTCCCTCTTCCTCTTCTGCCTTTTCTTGCACCTTGCTGAGTAGCAAAGACAGCCGTGGACAACTTCAATTGTGCCATTTCTGATTTTTTGAGCTCTTCACAGTTCTACCCAAAATGAAGCTGTCCTATGTGTAATCTTTAATTAGCTGCAAGATCTTGGAGGTGGGCACTACTTCTTCTGACATGTGGCTCCCACACCTCGCACAAAGGCCAAAGCTGAGCAACACCACAGCAGAAATACAAAGATTTTCTTCCCTCGCAACATTTTCTTTTTGTCAGCTTGATCGGACAGACATGACTACCTTCAGGAGCAGTTGGAAAGGCACTCATCAAGGAGCCCATTTCCCCATTACACTGGTAACTCTGGTGATGGATATGGTGGGAGGGGAACCCAGTGGTCTGCCTCGCTCCCCAGGCTGGCTCTCTACACGCACCAAAGCCCTGCCTTGGAAACAGGGCAGCCCTTCTCGTCTGCCCCCCCCCCCCCCAGCCACTGCCTTTGCCAGTGAGCCTGCAAACAGGAAAGAGGAGCTGGCGCAGGAGACAGCAAAGGAGGATGCATACAGCATCGGGTGCTGCCCACACTCCTGCCCCCCAGCAAAAAGCCCTACGGCGGGCAAGGCAGACCCCATGCTGACTTCCCTTAATTTACGGCCCCCCCCCCCCCCCCCCCGATGGAGTCTCTTCTTCTGTTTACCTGAGTGTAGAGCTATGGACAGGGAAGGAGTCACCTACATGTCACAGGGCAGGGAAAAAAATTAAAATAAGATTGAGGGAAAAAGAAAAAGAAGAACAGGACAGAGTTTGCTTTTAAAATAACCACAACCTATTAACAGTTCAAAATAGACTTTTTAATTACAGGATACCCTATAACCTTTACCCTTATTGACTGATTATTTGATAAGCAGTTTTGCTTTCTGCAAGCTCCTTAACAGACAGAAATCTGAGCAGAGGGAGGATGCAGGGAAAGGAAAGGAGGTCCTTGACATAGCAGGCTGGGTCATCAGCGTAGAACAGAAACTGCATGAAACGTACTTAACCCAGTTAAGCAGCAGAGTCATTCCAGCCCTCCCGCAGTAAAGGGAGCACAGGGGGAGGGTACTGCTTATTCGATAATAATTCTTGTTGCAAAAGTATTTCTATATGTAAAATGAATCTTTTCTTCAAATACTAATAAAAAATGTACAAGTTTGCTTGGAATTAAATCTCAGTTTGTATAAGCCCCTGCTATAGGAGGGAGATGGAAAAAGAGACGGAAAGTGTTAATTTTTAATCCAGTCTTTAGTTTTCTTTACAAAGGTTGGAAAAGACAATGAGACTACACTTAAACGGAAGAATAAACTCCCAGACTACCTGGAAGCGGCTTTCCCAGCAAGGGGATTTGCTAACAGTTTGCTCCCTGCAGAACAGATGAGTCAAAAGGCAATTTTAGATCTAACACTGGCAGAGATACACAAAATGACACTCAGGCTTGGAAGCGCTGCTAGGGGTGGAAATGCAGCCTGAAAGGAAGCAGTCCAGCTCATCTCGTACAATCAGCAGAGCAAGCAGTAAGGGTCCAGCTCTCATTAATCTAAGCGGACTGTTACGTGCCTGATGAAGACTAATGATTTATTTACTTGGAAATAGATCTTTTAAAATGATATGGGGAAAAAATACACTTTAAACTGTTCTTCTGTGGAAACATGGTTAGGTCTGAGTATCTTCAGATACAACACACAACAGTGAGTGTTAGCAGAAGGCCACTGTTAAATGCCCCTCTGCTTGCTCACAGCAGAGGTATGCACCATACAACATGTCTGCTGTTTCTTATGGTTGGCTGACTTGGAAAGTGTCCCCTGCAGAACTGCCTGCAGCGCGGAAAACGGGTAGACAGCTGCAAAGCCTTCCTCGGCCTTCCCAGCAAAGCCTCTTCTCTTCCAAAATTAGCTGCAAGGCTTGCTTGACTCCCTTTACTGGCAAGAGAAAGCTGACCACCGACCTCGGTGTGGGTTAGCGTAAGACCTGGAAGGTTGGGCTGAGAAGGAAGACGAGATATTCCTTGTGCCTCTGAAAATTGTTTCAGATGAAATAAAGGCCCCCGTAGCTCTGAATCTATACTGTTATATCTGGTCAGGAGCTGCTGCTGCTTTTATTACTGCTGTTAGCTGCAAGGTCTAGTAAATCCACTCCACGCAGAAAATGCAGGCACAGCCTCCTTGTCGGTGGCAAATGAAGCAATGTCAGTACACGCTGAGCAATTACTTCAGCCATGTCCTCAGTACAGAGAGTAACTTGGAAACAATGCCATTTGTTTTTGTGAGGGGTCTTTTCTAAAAAGACTACGTGACACATTAGAAATACAAACACAACCAAAGAGCCGCTTCCGAGAAAGAAGTCTGGAGTCGCAGCATAATCTTAATCGTCCAGTTGGGTAGTACAAGGACAGGTAACACTGAAATGGAGGTAAGGAAAATCCCCAGTATTACATTATCTTGCAACACTATCGTAAGATTAATAATTTGACATGTTCTCCTTTTATATTTTAGAGTCAAAAAGGTAAAGCAGAATCAAGAGTAAACTTCTGTCCCAGATGGCTAAAGGAGAGCTGGAAAACAAGAATCCTAGCAGTTCAGAAAACAGGAGAACAACTGCCACCTCCCACCCCCCACCCCCCCCAATATATGTGATTTTTACAAGCGCATGATTTCAAAGCAATTTTAGAATTTCTGGGTATTTATGACCTGCAGCGTGATGGGGCATGAGTTGACTTTTTTGAGACATTCAGGCTTACGTACTCATGAATTTAAACATAGAAATATAGATTCCTTGAAAATGAAGGTCTAATTAATATTTCTGAGTTGTTGAGAAGCAAACTGGCAAAACTGAGAATTATGGAAGGAAAATGAAAAAAGCCTTCTCTCAAAATAAAAATGGAGAATAACAGAATCCAACTCATAAACTTGAACCCACTGTCAACATCAAAACATGACAGGTACCATCTCACAATAAACACTTTTCTGGATCCACAAAAACTAAAGGTATCAGTGGATGACTGGGTTTGCTCCTGTAGCTCTCCCGCAGCGAATATGCTGATTCTCAGAGGTGACCACCTGCATGGAAGAAGAAGGACAGGCTGGAGGGCTTTTGATTTTCCAGAGAACACTGGAACGCTGTTATGTGAAGAAAAGGCTATGTGGATCTTTCAGTCACCATATAGCATTGAAAGCATCAGCCTTTTTGTGCTAAATTAGTTATGCTGATGCTCGGAGGCAGCAAACTAGCCTGCAGAAGAGCACAGTACGGGGAGAGCATAGCATGAACATCCCAGTACGGTTCAGCAGTGCTGGGTCACCAGCTAATGACAGATCCAACCATAAAAGCTCATGGAAAGAACACAGTTTTACACCATCTGTATACTAACGTTAAGAGCATATACAATAAACAAGAAGAGTTAGAGAGGCTCATGAACAATGAGAAATGGATTATGGCTGGCATTGCTGAAAGCAGGTGGAATGGGTCATGAGAGAGGAAAACTAAAATTGATGATGATAACTTGCACTTTAAGGAGAAAAAGGCCAAAAAATGCATAGGAAAGGGTAGCACTTTACATAAAAATACGCTGCTACTGGCTACAGACATTTCAAAATCACAGTACCTCATGATTGCAGTCGTAACTAATAAAACTAAAGGAGAGTTGGCTGGCACATGTTTTATCATCAGACTAACAAGCCTCACTAAATAACAGGACAAACCGCTCTTTACACAGTAATCTAGATCATGCAGGAAGAAAAAGTATGCTGTCATGGTGACTTTAAAATGGGGGACATTTAATATACACCTCGTGCAGTCAGTAATACAAATTTTCTGCTTCTATAAGTAACGTAGACAATTTCTTTACAGATGACAATAACTCACACAATCTTCAAGAAACTAGATGAGAAGCAAATTGTACAACAACGTACTTTCACAAGTCGTGGACAAGCAGAGAAGTTTCTAATAGCCAAAGATTAACCGCTACAACTGTGATATTTAAAAAGAGGAAAAGACTGGTTATTCTGACACACTCTCTGGCAAAACAATGGAACAACTGGTTTCAGTTCTTTATCGGCAATGACTCAGAGAATAAGACAGGAATACTGGTCAGCACTGTTTCAGGAAAGCAGGTTTCTCCAAAGACATCTATGGTTTTCCTACGATAAGATGATTGGTTCTGTTGGGGCATGGGAGCAGTGCTCTTATACTTTGATTTTGCAAGGCTTAGACTAGAGAAAGAACTCTGTATTGCAGAAAGACATTTACCATATGGAATGAACAAAGTATGTATTAGGTTAAAACGTGCATGCCCGCGGGTCACAAAATGAGGAAATAGCAGCAAGCCCAAACTTAGGTTTTAGGATTATGCCATGGAGGCCTAATATTAACCAAGTGCTGTCCAACACTCATTTCTAGTCATTTATGGCTAACATGGTGCCCTGCCCAACACAACAGGCAGATGATTGCAGAAACAGTAAGGCAGCCAGGCTACTGTTTACAAATTGCCTGGTGAGATGGTCAGAACCCATCTGAGCACATTTCGCTTACCCGCCTGTTCTTAAGATCTATGGGAGACTGATTTCTGGGGAGCAAATTTCAGCACTTGTAAAAGGCTGGTCCTGCACCTGAACTCAGGGGCAAACCTTTGGCGGAGACCAGTGGCTACGAGTCAAACACAGCACAGACAGGCATTCGCTACACCTCTACAGGCTGTTCAGCAAGTCATCCTCACAGTCTCAGACATTATTTCCATTCCAGCTTGTCTGCCCTAAAATCTGGTAAGACAGTTGCGTTTCTGTGACACTTTCATGCAATGAATACAAATCTGTAGACTTTCTTCTTTACTTTCAGGTAGGCTTTTAAAAAAGGCCAAATCCCAGAACATCAACAATCTCTTTTTCTCACTATCCCAAAGATAACCTTCAAAAAAGTATAAAATCTCTTTTACAATTCCGGTGAGAAACACACCTTTTCACTTAGAAAGGACAAAGACAATTACATTTTGGAAATGTTCTCTGGACACGGATCTCCCTCCCTTGATCCTTCACATGCAAAACCAGACTGAGCAGATGACACATCTTAAATTGATAAGATTAAAACAAAAGACAGAAAAGAGAATTTGAAGATATTCTTCCAGTATGGTGTCATTTCTCCTCTTCATTCACATCCCTCCAATTTCAAACAACATAACTAGTGGTTTCAATAGGAACTATAATTGCAGCATCCTCACAGTCCCATGCAGGCAAAGAGCTGCAGTCTAGGGTTTCTTTTTCTTACACCCACAGAAAATTCTGTTTTGTTTCGACCTCTCATTACTCTCCCTCCCTCACTTGGCTCCAAACGTCAAATCCTGTCTCAGCCATTCAACATTTATTCCACTGGGCTGCTTTTTTCTCTTACCATTACGCATTCATATTGAACAGCTGGAACCAAGAAAAGGCACAATTAATGATTCTGATATTTTCCAAAGAAAATGTTTTCACTTTTCCCAATTTGAAATTACTTTCTGGTTTAAAGAAAATAAAATAGAAAAAATGAAAAGAAAAAAGTGCCTCCCATAAAACCTTACGCACACCTCAAAACCTAAATGGAACATTTTAGGTTAAACAAAGTTTTGAGAGAGGAAGTTGGTTTAGGCTTGCTTGCTTTTATTTTTTATATCACATAAAAAGCTTAAACAAAGGCCCTGTTCCATCTTGGTATGAAATCAATTTCTTTTACTACCACATGGGAACCAGAATAGCAGAGGACCTCTACCCCCTCAAATACCTAACAAGTTACCAGCCCAAGTGAAAATCTGTACTTGCGGTTTTAGCCTATAGCCACAGATAAGTAAGAATGAAAGAACCATCCAGACAAAGCAAGAAGCTAAAGGGCAATACCTGCCACATACTCACAAACTAACAACTGGTTTTAGGGCAGATCAGGGTCAGGGTACATGGGACAAGGCAAAGAGCAGGGATTTCAAAGTACACGCCTGACCAAGTGGGGAACAGTCGGGCACAAGGGAACACTAGTAGCAGGATGGAGCCTCGCTGAAGGTAGATGGGTCAGGATCTGACCATGGTTTTTGCTGAATACAGATGGGTGAGGATTTGACCTTGGTTTTAACAGTCAGTTCCATAAAAACCAGTCAGAATTACCTTCAGGTTCAAAACCCCAAACCAGTATCTGCTTTGGGAAAAAACAACAAATACCCCATCCAGTGCTCCTTTGGAAAGAACAAGCTATAGTATAAAATAGAGGACACAGTGGTTCAGTGCATATGGGTTGTTCAGCAGTAGCGTGATGGGAGCCACAACCACAGTGCCAGTACCAGTCCTGGACCTGCACAGCAAAGCGACAGGAAAATTTTCAATACCGACAGTGTAGAAAAGACTTTAGAGAAACCCTACCTTTGTCGGATACTAGTTTTGCTAGCTAAGCTGCTGATTTAGCACTCTGCTTGTCCTATCGCTCACATGGATATTGAACGGCACGGCTTTCTCTCTTGCTGTTCACCGCTGCTTACAAAAGTACGTAGTGATGCTCAGCAAGGCCAGGACACAAGCCCTGAGCACCAGCACTGACACGCCAATAGGACAGCGACAGGGAACTGACCTCCACAGAGCACTTGCAAGGTCCAAGCTGGACTGAAAAAATGGTGTGTCTCCCTACAGTATGCTCAATGACTGAGGCAATGAGAGCGTGTAAAAATTCTGCTTATTAGCAACAGAAGTACCTTAGGCCCAGAAGAACATGGGTTTAATTAGTGTACACGGTGCATGTGTGCACACATACACACAACCAGCCATACTTCAATTTTACAGCAGTACACTGAAAATAAGACAAGGCGTTTTTGTACATGTCTGATGTTCCCTAAATCATCTTTTGGTTCTCAAATATGCCCCTGTAACGGTCACCTGACAGAAATATATGGACAGTGCTAACCATAAGACGCAGTATCTAGAATTTTTTCCCCCTTAAATGCCATTTGTTAAACCCTCAAGATCATTTAACACATACACTTTTACAATTGTGTAGCAAAATCAAAACTACAATGAAAGTAGAAACTATAAACTGACAGAAAGATACATTCACTTCACATTCAGAAATATATTTCAAACTGAAGTGTGCAATCTCCTTATTTTCCATATATGTTCTGGCAAGTCTGACTGTCTGCATCCTGCACTAAGTAGCAGGATCAGATAATCTGCATCAGTCTGGATTTAACTCAACAATATCAACATATTGTTTTTACCACCTTTGCAAAAACAATCCGTTTCCAGCAAGCACATCCCACAATAATAAGCTTTCCAATTTTCCACAGAAAAATGCTTTTCAGGGAAACAGGAAGGGAAGTAATTAAGAAATACATTACAGCTAGAAATCTATTATTTCAACTTTCCTCACCAAACAAAATCCCTTCAGCATAGGCAAGTGGGTTCCACAAGTAGTAAAGGGACCTTTCTTCATCTACACACAAGCAATAAGTCCCTAGTCCTGACTGGGTCAATAAATGTGAATTGCACATATTATACAACAAGGTATGGCTTTGTCTTAAGTTTCTTCTTCATTTGACATAGAAATTAATATCTGGACATGTTTTCGGAAGAATACTTGTATCCAAATATCTAGTTTTTCCTACATTAAAAAAAAAAAAGGAACTGAGTGAGATTAGATATATGAAACTTTGGTTTATTGTTCACACTGGAGAACTGCAGTGAGATATTAACATGAATTTCTCAACACAGGAAATGGAAGAGATGACATTAACTCCTTCACAAAGGCAGTTTGTCCCCTCAAATGTTTGAAGGGTCTCCAAGTTCAACAGATTTCACAAAAACAAAGAAAAGAAACAATCAAGCATTAGACAGTGTGATCAAACATCCTCTGCCTCTCAGTTGCAACCTGACAAGTCTGTAGCTCAGATTACAGCCCGAGTTTTATGTCATTACTGCAGTATTCCTCTACATAAGTCTTCCCAAAAGGAAGAGGCTTTAGACCAGTGATTTCTAATGCAATAGGCAAGCAGAATTAAAATAAAGGTACAAACCCTTGAGCTGTCACCATACACCCTGAACCAAAAACAGGAGGCAGATGAATATTTCTTTTTGTTTTGCAACTGATTTTAAATAATACGTGATGGGCTTTGGCCTGGTAAAGCTCCTACTCCTCCTATTGGTGGATCCCCAAACTCCACAAGCTGAAGAAATGACAAATGTTGCTGTATTGCTACATGCATTGCAGTGTGAGTCACAGTTAAACCAGGCTCAGAAGGAAGTACTCCTTGTAGGTGGTGTGGAAACGGCTAATTTGGTAAAAAGCTGTTACAGCAAAACTATCAACCAACAATACTATTAGTGAACTATTATATCAGAATTCCTGACACGTTTTGGTGGCACGTAACTTCGGCGAAGGCATCACCTACTTTGTGAACAGATTATCAACTTGAATTCTTTTTAAAACCCTTAAAACAACATTCGGAACATTTGCTATCGAGCCTTTCCATGACAACAGTGCGCGGATGTTTACAGGGGCAGCACAAGTAAGAATACCCAGCTGACTTAGGAGGCGACAGGGCATTACTATAACCATTATTCAAATCGGTCATCAATTCTTTCCAAAGCAATCCCCAAGCCTGGCAGCTGCTGCTCCAGTGGTTAGCATGGAATACATGTGAGACCGTTACGCCAAGTCACTCAGGCCAACATGGCTTTAGCCTCTTGTTGAAAGACATTATGGATTCATAACAATAAAATACTTGAGGCTGCTAAAGACTGCTACAAAGTCCCAGAATAAACCATTTCATTTCACACATGGTTCAAGCGCCACTAAAAACATTCGGCTATGCCTACTTCTTCCAGTGCAAACCAAAGGCACTCAGTACCCCAAACGTCTTTCCTTTGTTCCCTGAGCCAAAATGCCAAATGTGCTGTTCAAAGCCAGCTCAATCTCTGCCCCAAGAAGAAGGGGCCAACCACTCTGTCTTTTTGTTACAACGCTAGCTACACTGTAGAAGCCACACAGTGGTTTAGGATTCAAACCCATGAAGTCTTACATTATAAAAAAAAGGAAACAAACCCTCCGAGGAGTGACTTCCAACACAAAACTTCCCTTAGTGGCCCTCAGCACTCATCAGTAGAAGCACAGGGAAAGACTGCTAGTTCAGAAAAACACTTAACAACATTTCTAAAGCATAAAGCAGTATCATTTCAGTCATTAAGAACATAATTTCTTAAAATAATCAAGACACCACGTCAAAAGTCCAAGAAGCGTCTGCAATGACATTCCATACTTTCCAGGAGAAAGAGAAGGAGGGAGGAGGAAATTGTACGAAGAGACGCTAAGCCTTTGGTTGCCCATGCATTGTGCATTCAAGCTTACCTGACCAAGGGAAGGAAGTGTTGCATATGCCATGGGCTGGTTCATCATTCCTTTCTGCTTCATGATGAGCATGCGTTTCTGTTCCTCGCTCAGGTGCGTCATCTGAGCTTGCATCTGCGCCTGCTGGGATTGCGGCTGCTGGATGTACGGCATCATGGGGTTCTTGCTGGGATTTGCCATCGGTGGGGTCATCCTCTGACTCAGCTCAGCGCTGAAGTGGGTCAGAGGTTTGGTGTTGCCGTAAGAAAGCATGTTGGGCTGTTTGCTTAAGGAGTTTGTGCCCAGGTTATTTGGCTGCTGACTGATCATATTCATGTGATTTTGAGGGAGGTAGTTATTAATTGTGGTCTTCTGTGGATTGTTTGCCATAGGAGGCACTATTGGGTTTTGGTTGTTAAAGGCTTGGGGATACATCATTGGGCTATTTGGTTTGTCTGCACTGAAGGGTCCTCCATACGGACTAGATGGAGGGCCCACTGGTGACCAGCTTGAGGGCTGATTTGGATGCTGCTGCTGCTGCTTCTGCTGCATGAGCTTAGCTCTTTGCTGCTGCTGGGCTGCCATTTGCTTGAGCTGCTCTGCTGGAGACAAGTCAGCGCTCGGCATATTCACAGGCCCAGGCCCTGATCCCGCCACAGCTGCTGCTGCTGGATTCATAAGGTAGCCATTTCCAGAGCGCGCCTGCGTCTGGCCCGGGGTGTGGGCCTGGCTGGGGGTCTGAGGTGACTGAACAACACAGTTTGCTGGTGAGCCGGCAGGGAGGGGGGCTGGCGGGGCGCTGGATGCAGAAGCTATGCTAGAGGCTGTGGAGACGTTTGAAAATGGAGGACCAGAAGAAGAAGGCCTCACCTGGGGAGATCCTAACGGGACGTGAGCGAATGGAGAATGAGATGGATCGCTTTTCACGCTTGCGCTCTCCTGAGTCTCCGTGGCAGGCCTGGGGAATTCTGGCTCCTTCTTTTCCTCAAAGTCTTCGTTGAACAAATCTTGTATATCATCCTCTGGCACGGTGTTTGCTAGTTCATCTATTAGCTCCTGCCACTCCTGATCATTCAGGTTAATGTCCGAGAAGAGTTTGTTCTGATTTGAAAGAGATGTTTCAGAAGTGTCTATGCAGCTGGGGTCATCCAAAGGCTCTTGCTTTAGCTCCTTGTTCTGCAGGATGTTAAAACTATCGTCTAGCTCATTGCACCCATTAACGGGGAGCTTTATCTCAGAAAGCCCACCATTTTTACCCAAGTCTTCTAGACCACTACCGTGAGTTCCACTGTTCTGCAGGGGCAGGGGAGCTTTCATGTCGAGCTGGTGAAGAGGAGAAACAGCAGCCAAAGGCAAATTATTGGGCAAGCTGTTGATTGCCTCGATGCCTGGAACATCCTTCCGTATCCGCTTGCTGGTCGGAGAGAAGCTCCCGTCACAAACTCCATTCTGCTGTTCTCCATTGAGAGGTGAACGTGCGCCTTCCAACTTCCTTTTGACCGTCTCTTGAAGCTTAAAGAAAAACAAGAGGGGGAAAAAAAATTAAGCAGTTGCAGATACAAAAATGGTGCTGATAAGCTTTGTGACAGATACTCCTCATCGAGCCTACTAGTGACAAACTCTGATTGGGAAGTTTCTTTGATTTCATTCTTATGCCTTAATCAATTTGAGAAGACTGTCTAAAACCATGTGAAAGAAACACTCAAAAAAACCCCCAAAACCAAACCTGCTTCTGAATAGGACAGCAAAACTGTAAGATATGTCTGTGCTCTCCAAGCTACCAGAATTTCGTGGAGTAAGTTCACTAATTCAACTTTTTAGTGGCCAACATATTAATGAGACTTAAACAGTGCCTAACACAGCGAGGAGTCTTAAATTGGACCAAAAAAAAGGAATCACTAAAATTTACTATTTACTCTGAAAATCTTTTTGTTGGAACTTTCTAGAAGCTTCTTGAAAAATACCTGCAATCCAATTGATTTACTTCTTGTATTGAAACGCGTTATTGACACTAAATTTTTTTGAGAGAATTCATTAACATAGTTTCATTTGATTAGTCCTCTGTTCTTCACTACAAAACATATTGAGAATCAGTTTTAAGTGAGGAGAAAAATACATCCAACCCTAAAAAATAGAAGGTGCTTTGCATGATGTTAACTCAGACAAGTAACTAAAAAAAGGCAACAACCTGTGTGCTAGGAGCTAACGTAAAAGATAAATACCTAACAGAAATGATAGCAAAACAAGTCTCCGGGAAAGTAATTAAATTTGAATATAAGAAAGCTATAAAATAAAATGTATTTATGCAAGCTTTAACTCAGGTTAAAAGAAGCATATTAAAGCACTGTAACAACCTACAGTCTTCTCCTATCACACCAAACATGAAGTCCTTCGTTTATGTACCGGGCTAAAAAAAGCATCCCTCTTAGGTTAAGGCAAAAAACAATAGTGGGGAGGGGAGGAAGCAAAGAGGTCACAGCTCTAGCGAACGCCTTCAGGACACACTTGCATCCTTGATACTAGAACAATAGAAAATGAAATACTGAAAGATTTTATCAATTTTTAAAGTATTTTTACTGGTATGAAAGCCCCAGACACATAGCTCCCACCCCTTCCCTAACCTAGAGGTCTTCAACCTTCTTTCTTCCCACAATCCAGATCCCATTTATTTCTCCCATCCCAGAGGGCTGGTTCCCCTTTCACGCCGCGTGTAAGACAGGCAAGCAAATCCATATCTCATCCCCATTTTAGAGGGAGCAGTTCTGCGAAGGCTGTGCCTTTCTCCTGCCCTTCAGGCCTGCTGGCCTCTTCAGCATGCAATGCAGACGGACACGGCTGATGCACGCATTGCTGCAGTGCCAGCTGACCACGCATGGGACACTAAGCTACGTGGTGGCCCTCTGCAGAGATGTGACCTTTGTAACAATGCAGAACAGCAAACAGCAAGTCTAGGAGTCCTTAAGCAGGCCGTCAACTCCTTGATTTGTAAAAGCAGAAGAGCTCTTCTATGTGGCAACATGATTAACACACAGCTCAGAGTCACCAGTGGGTCTCTGTTGGCATTTCGTGCCTGAAACTTCGCTGCCTGTTCCATCTGCACAAAGCCAGTATGGGCCAAGCCCCCCACAGGCTAAAATTCCTTCTTCTCTTGGCTTCTGTGGTGCTGCACAGACTGGCTGCTCTGTGACCACAGCCTCTGCCACACAGACCACTGCTTGGCTGGGCACCTCCTGCGCAGCTCCACAGGAGCTTACCCTGAGCCCTTCCCCACCCCTGGTTTCTGAGGGCCAGGAAACAGCAAGGCCAGCGGTTTGCACCAAGAAGCTCTTCTCCCTGCGCTACAGGCTGCAATGGGGAACCCACCTGCAGTAGGGTGTGCGTCAGGATGTCCCACTGCATGTGTGAGCCCCCATCACTGGGCTCCAACTCTTCTCCCCTCACCTGACTGCAGCAGCTCTTGCCCCCATGAGCTCCACTGATGCCCAGGATGAGGTCCTGCACGTGGTGGCAGATGCAGGCAGGAGCACACACCACGCTAGCGCTCTCTTGATTAAAGCCTGGCAGTCAGGTTAACGAGCCGTGGTCTGCAGGAGCACACTAGGCTGCAGAGCACGGAGCCCCAAAGCAGAGGCATCAGCTTTCCATCTCTCCGTGCCACTAGCAGGAGGCGCTTGCCCAGGGGTGGTAATTGCCTCATCTGTGACAGTTAACAGCAATGTGGAAGGTAAGTCGACACCCAGGACTAGCGTGAAGGAGAAAAATCAGATCCCACAAGGAGGCTTATGATATGGCTCTCGCCTCCGCTGCTTCCCTCCCCTAAAAACCTATGTTAAGCTGAACACCACCGTATGGCACTACAGCTCCCTGCTGCTTTTTGACCGGTGTAACTGGCTGCGGCAGAAGACTACAGCTGAGCCACTGAGCTTGTTTTACTGATCTTTATATAACCCTGGTTCAGACCCCAGAGATGAGGAAAGGACGACACAGACGTGGTAATGGCACCGCTTCACAAGTACGGCAGCACAGTCACTTCCAGGTTGCCTTTCTTCAGAGCAAGGAAAACAAGAGCACAATCTGTCCTCAAACCCAGGGGGTAAGAAACACAGTTGATATAACAGCTTAAAATAGCATATGTAAATGTCACCCCTGATGGGCCACTCACACAATTTACAGCTGAAATCACTGCCCATTTCACCTCCTAACCCGTCTCACTACCAAGTGACTATCCCTGTTTGCCTTCCACATCAGAAAAAGAGTCACCTAACAGCATGTGACTCAAGACCAAGTTCGATGGACATGCACATGCAAAAGCAGGGGTCGAAGAAATGTCCCAAACTTGCGATGCCCCTTTGCCCCAAGTTCATATTTGCTAAATGCTGGGCTAAAGAACAGTCATACCAAAGGACCTGGTGATAGGCTTCTAGTCCTGAAGAAAAGTTCATATAAGGAAAAGACAGGGAAAACAAATGTCTTAATGACAAGTTAGGGATTAGTGAGAGCAATTATCTCCTGGGAAATACAAGAGAACTCACGCCCATTCCTTTCACAACAGTTTGAAAGTAACCCTTATAGCGTGATACACTTCCACATCATTTCACACTTCCGGGTTTCACAACATCGACCAATTTATTCTGAATTCATCACCTTATTTATACATGAACGTTTACCAAAAGAAAACTATCAAGTGTAGTGACAAATAACCGGTCCTAAAAAATATCAGCTCCTGAAGTTTTATTGTGTGCTAAAACTTGGATGTCCCCCATACAAATATACGACGACTTTAGTGAAAGTACAAGCAGGCCCAGTATATAAATATTAATAATCATGTTTATCATGCATTACAACAAAAAGAAGCTTTAACATGGAAACTATTTTCCATCAAATATCAAACATACATAAATTGAGTCTTGTTGCAAATGAAAACAAAATGAAGCCTATTCTAAGTTTGTAGCTCCACATTATTCTCCTTCAGAGCTTCTATGATTTGGGGGGTTAACAGGCACTAGAAAAAACCCAATATTTTTATTTTCTTTGTTTGCTCATTGAAAAACTGTAGGTAGACATAAACATATCATGAAAGGTTTATTTGAAGGCAACATGCTAGATACAACCTTTGCAGATGGGGAAGAACCTTGGCTTCAGCATTTTGGAGAGGTTGGGAGCCATAACAATAGATGCATCTCCTGATTTTGGGGTACAACACAGAGATATTCTTATCAAATTATTTCAATGCAACCGTTCATTTTCGTATCTTGATTTCATTCCCAATCACCATGTCAGCTATTGGATGGCTTGAATATCATATGCTGACACATATGCTGACCATATACTGGCAAACAGTTTACCACCACCAGGACTCCACAGTGTCCAAGAATAAAACCCTAGAACTTCCCCTTCCCTCTGTAAAAACGATGCCTGAAGTGAAATATTCTCCTGTAAAGTACCTTCCCTCTTCTTCTAAGTAGCAGTACATAGCTTGTACATGTGATATACAGTATGTATCATGAAGATATTAGCAGCAGCTTGCAGATTTATATCTAGGAGCAGAAGACTCTTCATGCGTAAAATAAAAAAGGAAAAATAGTAAAATAAAACAAAACGAAAACAAAAATGTTAAAATAACACCCTTGCCAGCTGCATAGCCCTTCAGCTTTATTCATACAAAACATTTGGCCAATGGATCTGCATTTCACAGCAGGTTTCTACCCTCCAAGAAGAAGAGTGTGAGGCCGAACTCACTAGTCTTTATGTGCCTTTGGAGAAACTCTAGCTGTAGAGCAAGAAAAGGTCAGACTTTGGCAAGCTGGCTTTTTAGATGGCTCTTGACTGGGGGAGAGGCAGGGGGGCACAGAGGCTGTGCTTGCAAACATGCAGACACACGTGGACCCAAATGGTCTAATCCAACCCCATCCTGAAATTTTTGGCAGAGCTGCTCGGACATGTCATGACAGACCCAATACATGAACAAGAGAGTGTTGAGGCTGTCGGCAGAGCTTTCATCTGCGGGAGAAGCTGCTCCGCTTCATCCCACCAGCAGCAATTCATTTTTCAAAAGAAATGAGACTGAGGTGCTGTTGTTATAGCAACAGCCGAGCCACTTGCGGGCCCATCCTCCACCATCGTGCTGCCTTCAGTGGGCGGCTGTTCCACTCATCCATGGGGAGTGACCAGGGCTGTGGCGGCAGCTTAGTCCTTTCATTGCTCTTTAGGAAAAAAAAAAGGGGGGGTGGGGAGTGGGGTGGAAGCACGAAACAGGGAAGCAGAGAGGCTAAATTCTCTTTTTGCCTGAGCTGAGGCTGAGCACGATTTACAGGGTCTAACACAGGTCCGCTTCCACTCAGTGGCCAGATGATCTCTGAGCCCACAGCCAAGAAGGATGGGGTCACTTAGATGCTTTTGTGCATCAGCTACATAGCGGACATGTTGCTGCTGACCTTCATCTTGTTAAGGCAGCTCCAGCACTTCAATAAGAGGCAAGGGCCACAATTGTTAAAGGTCTGGCATGCATGCTCCCCAGCTGTACTGGGACGCACCTTGCTCCGTAGCTATCTTTGTTTCCCGTGGGAAAGAAAAGAAACCAGCCAAAGCCCAAAGTCCATATTCCTCACAGAATATGCATGTTTACAAAAGACAAGGGTTATCGTATTCTCCATACCGCTCTTCTATGACTCTTCCTGTTAAAAATAGAAATTGATCTTTTCCATTCCTCACGTTGAATCACAATCTGGCCCACCAGCCATCCGTGTTCAGATGGGCTTCAGAGTTCCCTTCCATGGCAATGACTCATCCTGGCCCTTCCTGCAGGACTTCTACTCTCCCTCCCATCGGTCTGTCTGGCTTAGCACCTCTTCTTCCAGGTGTTCCTGAGCTTGCCTCACCTTTATTCTCCCTTCCACTCCCAGAACTTTTCCAGATAGACCTTGACCCCTCTGCCTCTGACAGGGAGTGCTCACCACGAGCTCTGCCTAACACCATCCCAGTTCAGCCGCCTCCAAGTTCTCTCCTTAACCTCGTGTGCTGCGCTCAACTCCTAACAACGATGTATCGAGTGTCCCAGGAGTTGCTGTGAAGTGACACTAAGCAACTGGATTTGACGTGACAGCTCTTCTAAGCAAAGATGTAATGACTATAACGACCTTATCTGAGATCAATAAGGAATAATCAGTATTGCCAATTGCGTGCCAGCAGTTCAGCTTCAATATTTGAAAGGATTCTCATTTCTTGCACATCCTTCCTTGCTGTACCACTTCTCAGACTGCCACTAAAAAGTCAACAGTGCCAAAGGGTGCCACAGTCCGAGGTACAACCATATCTGGTGATCAGTGCCTGAAGTCCCTCACGTCCACGGTGGTCTCTGAATGTCATTGGCTGCAGATGTCACGCAGAGATGGTGAGGAGCACAGGACAGCCTTTCGAAAGCCGAGTCGGAGCTGAACTCAGACAAGTGGCCAAGCAAAGCAGAGGTGGGTTACATACCACTGCTTCCAACACATGAAAGTATTTCTCGCATCAAACCACTCCCCTGCTACTTGAATTTCCTCACACTGCTGAAAGCACTGCACCGATGCCTGCTAACTCACAGGATGAAGCCTGACGTAGCAAATTGATTTTGGATCACAACTGCTCACTTGAAGTACATGCTGTGCTCTTCCATGCTGCGCCTGCCTGCCCAGTTCTTGTTGGCCAGGGCAATATCTCAAATACGCAGGAAATTCACATTGTGAAATCTGTCTGAAGTTGGTAAAATCTCGATCTGCCAACCTACCCAATAACCCTGCTCAACTCCGCAGGCTCACAGAGTAACCTCTGCCTCACAAAGGAGGCCAAACCTTTGCCTGTTACCCAAGCTGCTAAGGGCTGACGGGGTCTCTGTCATCACCCTTATTTTCACAAGCAGCCGACAGAAGAACAAACCTACTCCCATTCATGATAAGAAGAAAAAGATGCTCAGGGCACCAGTTAAACCTGAAAGAGCTAACAGTGAGGAAAAAGCCACTTCTTTGCGTTGTAGCCAGGCTGGTTAGACAGGAAGGATTGTTTTCTCAAGCAGCCAGAGTAGAGAGTAGGGGCTGTCTGGATGCAAAGCAGCAGCACAGCGGTGTGCAGGGTCCTCACCGGAGCTGCCTGCCCCAGCCAGCTGTCAGGCTCCCAGCCACCAGCAGGAACTGGATCATGCTGGGAGGTCAAGCGGAGGACAGGGAAGAAGGGTAACAAAAAAGGCACTGGATGAGAGCAAAACAGCAACAGCACTGGCGAAGTCAAACCAGGGAAATGCCATGACTCTACCTGCCCTCAGTCAGCCAGGTAAGGATGCTGATGAAAAGCAAGAACTGGCATGAGCTTTCATCAGAGCTCTGAGAGAGGGATGAGCAAGAGAAGGGAAGGAGACATTTCTGGAGAGATGGAGAGAAAGAGAGGTAGCTTCTCCCATGGCTCAAATCCATCTCATTATCACAGACTGAAGAAATTTCATACTTCTGTTGCTCAGGTCATGTGATAACAGAACTTCCAGCTCTGTGCATATTAATTTCATCAAAATAAAAAAGATAAGCATATATATCTTAACTGATGTTTACTGCAGTCTTTTAAACCACCCCATCACATTGCTGCCAGAAAGACATTTTCTGCTGTAGAAATGAATGCTGTTGGAGAATGCCTAGCTAGTGAGGGATGCAGGAGTGAAGAAACTGTACAAAGATTAGTGGAGAAATATATACAAAAAAATACCAAGTATGCTGCTCAAATTGTATGTGTCTAGAACAGGCTGGGGAAAGTGTGATCCTTCTGAAGCCTAAGTGCATATATCATATATCAGTTCCAGTTTGCCTTTATAAAATATTTTTCTTTCGCAACTTCTGTCTTTCCCTCTACACAACTCCAACTAAAATCTGAATACAAAGACACTAAATGACATGCTTCTGCGGAGATTTGGCATGCAGGGTCCCTGGGGAAGCTGTTGAGTAAAGCACAGGCAATGGATGCAATTCATTTTCTTAATACAAAATTATTGGCAAGTTTAACTGGACTTCAAGAGCACAAATTATTTCATGGATGAAATGCTGTCAAACAGCCTTCCTGCCCAAGTGTAGGATCTACATGGCTTCTTCCTTTTCAGGTCCACCCAATTTAATCCTTCTTTAGCCCAGTAAAGTAAACACCGGCAAAGCAGTAACCTCATCACTTAGGGAGTGCCAGCATTCCTGTTTGTGCAAAATGAAGGTGCTAAGAGCCTGAGACCTAAACTACTTCGCTGGCAGTGCTTACTCCTGTCTCTCACACCAAACAGCAGAGCTACAAGCTCCCTGCAACTGTCCTTGCAGACCGCAGGAGTTACATTTTCAAAGAGCGTTATGAGGATTTAGTCAGGCAGCCTCTAATTGACTTGTCTGGGAGTTGCGCTGATAAATCTTCACCCTTTGAAAACGTTCCCAATCTGCTTTGTATCTGGACAGGAGAGAAGCTAATGACAAAAAGCAGACACTGCAGATTATTAAAGCTGAACCTCCTGAAGAACTGCAAATCAGGATAGAAAAGAAACACGGGAACCTCTTGTATTTCAAGCTAAGAAGCAGCAAAGCAACATATCCAGCACACGCACCGTAGCTACTCATTCACTACACACTAGCTCTTTAAACTGCGTATGTGACATTAGAAACAGTCTCCTGGAGCAAATCTTGCCCCGATCCATCCTTGGATAGGCACAAGTTGTAGCAAGCTAGTGAAGCACGGGGGTGGGCACCCTGCCTACCCAGTGAAGGGGCATTTCGGACACGAAAGCATTCTTATGCTCTGCAAAGGAGCAGCAGCTCTCTGACACAGCCAGCAGCTCTCTGACACAGCCTCTCCTTTCCTTCATCATTAAGGTGCTGGTAGGATATGAGCTCTGTTTATGACTTCAAAACTGACAGACTAAAAATCTTGCCTAACTGCTGTAAGGCAAAAGCCATTCCTATGCTTAGAGCAAGCAAATTATCTTCCAGTCGCATGCAAAGTACCGCACCATGTCACAATCTACATATATAATATAATGCTCCAGAATATTCTTGGATGAAGGAGGAGCTGGAAGAGATAGGGATGATGGAGGCATGACAATACTCCTCCAGTGACACCGTCGGTTTCCATGGACTATGAGCCTCTATTCAACCTCTTTTATTACCAAAGCTGCCTAGTGTACGGTCTCTAGAAGAAGGCTGTCAGAAGGCTGAACTCAGAAGGGGTATCGCTATCTCCCATTCATTTCACTGGTGTTAACTCCCAACAAACACTACCTCATGCCAACATAGCTACTTGATTCCACAGTTGCATGAAGTAGCACCTTCCAGTTTCTCACATTAATGTGAGGTAAGTAATTTCAGGGATTCTTCAACATGACTAAGTTCAAGTTCACACTTTTCAAAGCAAAGTGCTTGATGTAATCAGAAAAGGAAGGAAATAAGAGCCAGATAGTCTATACACGGTACCTGTTCAAGCCCACACATTTTAGTCACCCTCTTGGGATAACATCATCGTAAAGGAAACTCCTATTTGAAAATAATTTTAAGATCAGAATTAACCAATTTCCACAACTAACACATAAAAAAAAAATAATCTTGTGAATCAACAACAGGACAAGTTATACTGTGCTGCAAACAAAACAGTGAATTCATTCCAGAGCTTGTCTCCATAAGCATGCCTCGCCTTCCCCAGGCGTCCCCTGCGCCTGACTGTGCAGCTTGTCTGAGGACATAGGTGACCTGAAGATTTCTTTCCAAGGGCAAATACTTTTAAAGGAGTGTAGGTTATCTAAGTACAGGTTAAACAATTAACAGTGCAGTAGGCATTGCAAAGGAGACCCAAGCATGGGGGGAGGAAAATCAATCTTTTGCATGCTAATGAATTAATACTTATATTTTTTCAAAGTCCTCATTCTCATTATACTCCTGAGCCACGTCTTTTGGGGAAAGGAAAAAAATAAAATAAGCACAGGACAGGTGAGTTTGTAAGTAGAATTGTGCTAGGCTATAGACCATAAAAAAATCCAAACAACTAACTAAAAATTCTAAAATAGAAAAGATGTCAGAAACATCCAAAATAGATCTGGCTTTTTCCTTCATCCAAACAGTTCCCTGATCAGCACAATCAGTTTGATCCATCTCTAGGAAAGAAAAGCAATGCTAGAACTGCTTGTTTGCCTTGCCTTTGCATATCTATTTAAAAGAATGCACGCAGCAGCAGTTTTGAAAGACTCCTGTACAAAATCCATAGCCCAATCATGAGAGGTGCTGAAGCCCTCAGCTCCTGTTAAATTCATCAGGATTTCGAGGTCCATTGATAAGATCACTTCCTCTGCACCAGAATTCCTTCAGAAACAGTCACTAGGTCTGATAGAACAATTCTTCTTTACATACCCTTTTTGCTTTCAATACAAGTTATAGCCAGCACTGAAGGGGGGGTGGGGGGGGTGGTAAGGCAGGAACATTGAGGATCTGTGAAGACTCAGGGAGTCAAAGGATTGTACAGGATGCCCCAGACATGTTCTGAATTACTCTGAGCACAGTGTGAGAGCTGTTTGCCATGGGCTAAAGGCCAGGCAGCACTGAATAGCAGTTTTGCCCTAAATATGGGCAAGCAAAACATACAAACTTTACTTCTTTGTTGCCTCAATACCTTCCCCTCAAGCTGACCCTGGGTCCCACAAAGGCACACAACAACAACCAATGAAAAAGTATGTGTCTGGTCTCCCAAATCTCAGCAATTATCAGTCACAGAGTCCCCAAGGCTGGACCTGCTGTGTGGGGTAAACTGCAACTGTACTATTCAAGCCTACTGATGAAGGGTAAAGAGGAAAAGAGATTCTAAGGAAACCAGGGCCCTGGTTTCAGCACAGTATTTACGCACATGCCTCACACCGAGTAACCCAAGCAACCTAAAATAGAAAGAATGGTCTGTGCAACAAACACCACCATCAGACCAAAGACCTTCGCTCAGGTCTTACCTTCCTTACTTCATCTACAGCAGCTGTCTCCAACCCAGGACAAAACTCTTGCTCTCTCCCATTGCTAGTCTGAATATACATACACAGTGTAGCTGATCTGCATATGGGCATTTGGCTCCATGCTTCCCCCAAAGGACAGATCCTAAAAAGGATGCACTTCATTGCAAACTGGTGAATCTCTTTGCTGCCTGCACATACCTGGGGCACCTAGGAAAGACAGCAGCTGTGGGAAATTTGCCTAAGCAATTCATACTGTTTGCTCCCAGCTTTCATGCCCTTCCCGCGGGCAGCATGGACCGTTTCTCCCCATGTTCCCAGTACCTTCCTCAACAGTGCGAATGCACATTTGCTGGTTGTGTGATAATGACGCCCAGCATGGGCATGGGTGCGGTATCTGTCTGCTGTTGGGGAATGGGCTGCGAGGCACCTAGAAAAGGTGGTTTCCAGGATCTGATGCCAGCAGTAACTGTAAAATCATCTGGCCTAGAGCCTTCCTTCTGGTGATGTCTCAGTGACATCAAGAAAAAAAAGGCCCATGCTCAGTCTCAATGAACGACACTGACAGACTGGGAAGGGCCCTCCTCAGCAGTAACCAGACTCTTGAGAATGGACATCCCATCCCATGCTTGCCTGATCCATCCTCCTCCTGAAGCTGTTACATGAAGTTTGCAGATACCTTATCATCAGAGTATCTTATCACTGAATGCTTTTGAAAAAGCATCAGCTTTTAGGGGAAAACCACACCTCTACCTTCTCAAGCCATCTATGTATAAAGGTGTTTAGTTCTACGCAAAGCTTGTCTAAAGCATCAGTGCCCCAGAGTACAGCAGCAGCAGCCTGTCTGCAGGAAAATTCTCCAAGCTGCTAGCTGCTGGGGGGTTGAACCCATTGTAGCAACGGTGGGAAAGTTTGTCAAAATCCCAAAGGTATGCAAGGCTTTGAGATGTCTCCATACAACCAAAAAGATGACCAGGAGAAAAGTGGTCAGTGCTCTGATAAACTGGTCAAATTCCAGTCGTGGCCACACACCAGAGTACTATCAGGCATTTTTATCTATCTCTGTATTTTGAAAACAGCCCTCCAAGGAAAGGAACCGCAACTCATAATGTTACCCAGGTCTGCACATGCTGACTGTACACAACACAGGTGGTTGGTTTTTTACTTTTTCCTTTCACTGGCAAAAAAATTCCCTGCATTTTCCACACATGTGCACACATGCACATGTAGTTGCTGCCCATGATACTCACATGGGTTTTCATCTCAGCAATCTATGCATATTAAGCAGCAGCTAATTCAAATTGAATTTAGACTTCAAGCCTCATTCACCACTGAGAGCTTGTGCCTCTAACAAAGCATCAAACACAAGATGACAAAAAACCATTTGCTATTGTTAGATGCTGTAGGTAAGACTGAGTCACTGAGAACACTACAGTTCTTTCCTAACCCCCTTGGAGGTACAAAGCACAAAACATAGTTTGCTGTTAGATAAGCCATAGAAATGCACCATAAGCCAGCTGTGCCTTCATATAATGGGCTTTCACTAATCTGATTTTCCTTCTTAAAAGACTTCTCATTCCCACCTTTTTCTCCTGTTAGAGGAGTGATGAGCCACCTAGTACTAAGGCACTTTTAATTTGTTAGTCTGGATATAAAGTACTCTTGGGCTACTACCAGAATTATGTGGATTTCGGTCTCAGAGGAAAACAGAGGCGAGCTGAATGTAAAAAGAAAAAAAACTATTTGTGTGTCAAAAAACCTCCAGAAATCACTACTTAGGGCTTAAATGGTGTCTGTCACTCAGGTGCAAACATATATTAAACCTCTGAATTTCACTTCAGAAAACAGAGCAGGAAGCTTGCCTAATGCTGTATATGAAGTCAGTGGCAGGGTTAGAATTGGACTCAAATCTCCCAAATCCTGTGCCCAGCCAATGGGAATACAAAATACCTTATATCTTCTCAGATCAATAGGTGCTTTTGCTTCTCTTTCTCTTTTTTTATTCAGGAAAAATAAAGGCGGGGGGGGGGGGGGGGGGGGGGCAGCTATGAACAGGACAGAAAGAGCCTGGAAACTCCTGTAGGCACCCTAAGAAAGTTGCAGGCAAGAACAAGTCGATTCATTCCAGTCTTAAGGATGCCATTCACATCCCATATACCAGGCTGAGATAGGAATGAGATAAATCATGCTCTAAAGTGTCTTTTTCTTTTCACTGACCTTAAAGGGAGCCTTGGTAACTAGTTCAAAGAGAGGAATCCAGAGTCAGATGCCTGGACCCTTCCCAAGCCACCAACGTTATTTGCCCAGTCACAATTAGGGCACTAATTACATACTACTGCTGTTGACATCTGTGTTTAATAAAGATTTCTGTCTGCATTAGGTCAGGTCTTTCCCCCAGTTTCATTTCCAGAGGCTTCAGTTTTGTCCCACTAAACTCTAAGAAAAAAGCTTAAAATCTTCATAGTTTGGCCTATAATTATGATATTACATTTGCTCTTGGAAAGAGTCTTACTTTCTTGTAGCGCCAAGGGAAAGAAGGTTGTGCAGCTCCAGGTTCTTGCTTAGTAACTTACATGCTTAATCACTTCTGGATTTTTTAAAAGAGGAAAAGATAAGAAGAGAGGTAGCAGGAGGGGCTGTGAGTTTAAATCCAGATAAATAGTAATGTTATAACCATGATGGTCTAAGCAAAGTCTGTGTAGAGAAGAAAAAAAAAGTATTTTTAATTAGATGCACAGATAGCAGGGAAATATAGACAAGCTTTGTGGTAAACAAGCAGTTCTTCCTTCTTAAATAACAGTTGTAGTAACCTTAGTAACAACTTTAACAATGAGCAGGCATACTTAAGAAATGATGGAAAATCATGTAGATATCAGGTATATAGGATTGTGTGCAAATCTGCTGTGTGATAAAGCTTCCCACAGTATGAAAGTTTGTTTTTAAAGGAAATTACATGGGCAGCAGGTTGAGGTTTTTCCTAGGGCTATTTACAATACTCCTGTATTTTTCCCTCTTTCTTCTAAGCTTTTCAAAACTGTCAAATGAAAACAAAAGACTGGCAATTAGCATATTTCAGAATTGCATTAAGGGCCCGGCTTTAAAATGCACAGCTGCCCAAGACTGACATTTTTCAATGCCAGGTGGAAGACACCAGGCCAAGAACCAACCTTGTGTATTTTGGTTCATGAGGGTTGCAGGATTTGCAGGAGACCATGGTCTCAGTAATGTCTGGGACATGAAGTCACCTTTTTTTTTTTTTTTTTTTTTTTTTCTTTCCCCAAAACCAAAGCTGTCTGATATTGCCAAACTCCAAATTCAGACCCACAATGATCCTATTAGAAGCATTCAACACTGCAAACCATGAGGATTTTCCTGACTCATCAGTAAAGTAGCGGCAGCCTTCTCCTCTCCCTGCTAATGAGGAAAGACTGCAATGCCTGAAACTAGAGCAGGTATGTTCCCCCTCAAGTGTTCTCCTCTGTACAGCAGCATACGCTACCCAAGGATATCCTCCCTGTACAGGGCCTTGAAATGTTACCAGACAGCAAGCTACTAAATGGCTACTGGGTGAAAGGCTCGCTAAGGAGCTGCAGGGGGAACACAGCAGGGCACAGCACCTCTCTTGGGAACGCCATCTCTCCACGCAGCCACTGTCTAGCAGAGGTTCAAACCACAAGGTTTCAAACTAAACCACAGAACCACGCAGATTTGCCTCTTGGTCTCAGCACAGCAGGGCTGCAGAGAGCCTGTGCGCTCTGGCATTCCTGGCTTACACTTCGGTATCTCTTAGTAAAGGCATGCAGGCAGGCATCCCTGGGGACAAAGCTGCTCTCATGCTGCTGCCCTGCAAGGGGCTAAGAGCTGTAAGTGGTCGCTGCCTCCTCTGATTTCCCATAGCTCTGCCGGACCCCTGAAGCTCTCATCTGGGTGGCAGCAGCCATCAGAGGAGGCTATGACAGACAAGTGGCAAGCTAGCAGCAGCAGCAGCAGCTCTCTGCAGTGACGGGAGGCTTCAGGTAGCTGGGTGTGAAATGTGCATCAGGCAGGTTGGGAACATTTGCTCCCCCCTGGCACAGTCCCATCTTTTTTCCTCTGCTGTCACCATTTCCCGTATTTTCATAGTTTAGCTCTCACAGCCTCACACATAAGTTATATGGCTGCAGAAGGCAAAGTGGCTCTAAAGCATTAGCCTTCCTTCTGACAGTTACAGGGCCTCTTCTTGCTCTCACCCTCAGCACATTTATATTCTGCGATCAGGCTCTCCCCATTTATCTGTCTGCTCTCTTCCCAGCTCTGCTGGTGTTTACAGGTCTTGGAAAAAGCCACAAGGAAAAATGACCTCATTAGCAGTTTCTCCAAAAAGTCAATTGGAGCTGGGCATCCACCTCGTCCAGCAATTCTCAAACTCACGAAAAACATGAAAGGAAACAATGCCTAGGGGCGCTCCAGGAATTCCAGCTACTGCCGATGAGAGGAATTTGCATAACTTGCCCCCATCCACAGTGCAAGCAAGAAGTTTCTGCTGCATCTGTTCCTTGGCCTCCTCATTTTCACCTCACCCTTCAGGAACAAGAAACCTTCTTTGCATATGCACAGGGCTGCAGGAGCAAACTGCTTACAGATGGGCTCAGCAAGTGGTTTTTACACCTGCGATGGCCGGAAGATATGCCAGGGAAGGCCAGCTCTGTGCCTGCTCTGTTTCCTACACTGTGCTTACTGACTTCAACTGCAGAAAGGACACTGGGCTAAATGCCCCTTTGATATGGCCCAGTACAATTGTTCTTATACCCATACCGCCTGCAGAAGAAAAGCTACTTAGAAGCTTTTTACTAAAAAAAACCCAAACAGAACCCTCCCTCTACCAGTTTTTGAATGTTCTAGTTTTGAACATTTTGATGATAACACATGATTTTATAAAGCTGCAGCAATACAATGCAAAGTGGTACAAACTCATTTCCAGTGAACCCTAAACAAAGCGGAGTTGGTGCAGGAATAACAACCTTAAGTACTTGCTTAGCTGCTTTTTGAACATGGACTGAATGCCAGACTATGGTCATCCCATTAAAAGATAAACAAACGACTGTACTTTCTCCTCTTCCTCTGGTCAGCCCCCACCTCCTCCCAAAACTCCCACCTCCAACATAGCCGTGACCTGATACCTATCTGATTTTGGGTTCCCAAAGACTGTTATCACAGTTTGGTATCTAAAAGGAAGAACTGTGATAACCATCACACCAAACTTGAGGAGGCATAAGTAAGTGATTTTTACTGTTCATTTTTCTAGAGGATCTCAACTTTCTTTAGCAGGAGAACTCTTCTTCCTAATAACCAGGGCATACAATGTAAACAAAAGATTATTTGGTACCCAGGGTATCACAGCGAAAGGCCATGGAAAGCAAAAGACACCAGTAGGAGCAGCAGACAAGAGAGCCTAGAGGCCTTCAACCTGCCAAGGCCCCTGATACGAATGACAATGTCGTACACAAAAATTAGGCTTTGCTAGAGAACAGACCAGCCACATCATCGATAAAAAGGCACAGCACTGATAGTTACTTAAGGAAATGTGAACTGTCATGATACTTGAAGTGTTTTTTCTCTGCTTCGTGGGCATAATGGGATCCTCTCAGAAAATGTAATCTAATTGGATTTAAACAATCAACTCATTAAATTATTGAAAATACAGAAGAATAAATATATGGAGATCCTAGATATGCAAAGAGACTATTTATTCTTTTGCCTAGCTTTCCTTACTTTTCACATACAATGCTGTGACTCAAACTCCACAAATTCTGAATATAAAAGGATCACAAAATTCATTTTTTAATAGGGAAGGAAAAAAAAATAAATCAACCTCCTTGGCAGAACTTGAACTCCATTCCTCAGAATGATTAGTTTGGCCACTGGAGGGCTCCAATATTGTTCCATAAAAGCAAAAGAAAGTTTACTAGGAAGGATAAACACATAACAAATAGCCTGGGCAATAAAGTTCAAACATAATAAGCAGTCTGAACCAAGATCTATGGGTTTGCAAGCATTTCATAAGAGTCAGAGCTAATTTAACCGTTGTTTTGCTCTTGTAGCACAAAAGAAGTTGAAGAAGAATGATCTTCTTCCAGTTTGGCTATAAACGTCTCCTCAAATACAGCACCTATTAAAATGATTTTTGTAAGCAATAGTAGAATTACTAGTTGCAGAAAAGCAAAACCCACAGGTTTCACTGGTACATGTCAGTAAAAGACTTCTGCACAGAAGCCCAGTGCTGTGGAGCACAAAAGAAGTACATTCTCTGTCCCTCTGGTGACTTCAGCCTTCTCAATGAAAGTTTACTGAGATACATCATGCAACTTGGCAACTGGGAGCACAGGGAGAAGAGCCTGCTACATAAAGTCCCTGATTATTTCTTCTTTTTTGGAGAAGCCATTGTTGGGAGTTGCCTTTTATTTTCTAAGAGGATTTACATGTTCAGGTATAGAAAGTCAAGGAATAACTGGCCCTAAAACTAATGGGTATTTTCCCAGTAACATGGCAGCCAAGATTTTATCAGAAAAATCTATGTGGTCCTGCAGAAGCCAGTACTGGCACTGATGTCAGCTGATAAGCTAATGACTGCAGTCTATCAGCTGATAAGCTAATGACTGCAATGCTCCAGTTAAGGATAAAACAAAAGCTATTTCAGTATAGGAGCATGAGAAAAAGTATTTCAACCACCATTCTATCTACAAACTTACAGAAGAAAGCAAAATGTCGAAGTACCCACACACACTCCCCAGTTCGCCTGGTGGTGGTGGTTGGGGGGGGGGAGGGATTAATCCTGGGCTGAGATCCTGAATGTTGGAAGTTTCACACTGAGCCAAATTTTACAGCTGAGTTAAGCACTCCTGAAAATAAAGGACGTTTATTAGAAATACTGAAAGATACTAGTGGGTACTATGATAAGCCCAACTGAGCGCTGTTCTTGTTTGATGAAGTGTATTGTATTAGGCTGATGCACGAAACATCGTGGTTCGCTGGCACCTTGCCCTGCACACACTATTTTTTCCGCTTCTTCAATGTAAAGGAAAAAAGGAAAAAAATAGCTTGCTTAAAATATCCCTGCCGCTCTCCTGTAGCCCCTTCCTCCAGCACATCACACGTTAATACCAATCTGCTGGGAGACTGCAATTCGAACATAATGAGATATTAATGAGCTTTGCACATGTCCCCAGTCGCAAGTCTGTCCCCATCATCCCCCCCACCCCCCAGCTCATTTCTCACAAACCTACAGAGATGCTTTGCTTGTTTTCCTGACACTGCATTTGTGTCTCCCCCATCCCGCCCCCCTCCAAGCAAGGCCTGCCGCACCGTTCCCCTTAAGCTGCCAGCTCTAAAGAGCACCAAATGGGCTGGCACTGTCTTGTTTCCTGGCCTAATGGATGCTTGTTTAAACACTGGAGCTGTTTGCATTGCTGCGGCTCACTGCATGTTAAACACAGTCCTCTGAAACCCTACGCCAATCCAATAAAGGTCTCAGCAGTTCAGCGTGGGGAGGCAATTACTATAAAGTCCCAAGTGTGCCTTCTAAGCTCATGGAAGGAAAATTTGATCGAACAACTAAAAGCAAAATCTGATTCGGTTCAGCATCACGTGGAGGACACAAGGTTTAACTGCAGCCAGGCCTATGGAGGGCAGGAGGAAATCAATGGATGGGCTGGGGAGAGCAACTGCACGTTGTTAAGAGGGCTTTAAGCTGGCCTGTTAGTGATGCTCTCTCCTGCCTTCACAGAGCTGCCTCCCTCCCCCTCCGTCTACGTGCCAAGGTGTGCTGTCTTTCCTTTTTCTTTTTTCTTTTTTCTTTCTTTTTTTTTTTTTTAAATGATATGCTGCCAATTTCTTTTCACCCTTCATCAATTCTTGAAACAATCCTTCTTCTGGTAAAGGTCTTTCCCCTGTACAAAGTCATTGTCATATCAAAGGGAAAGTGTTAAACGGGAACAGCTATGATAGAGGGTTGATGGTAACCAAAAAAAGATCTGTGCTTCATTGAGATTAAAAAAATCCAAATCTCAGACTAATGACAGTCAATATTTCAATGGACCAGCTCTTTACCTGGCCGAGGGCAGAAAATCAAGGGAGGAATAAGCTGTATTTCGGTTCATTTAATCCATAGAAACAAAGGGGCTTTAAAATGTTCTACTTCCTTTACTTCTAAGCAAGAGATGAGGAGATGGGGGAGCAAGGGAATGTTTCCATTTCATACTTTTCTTTTTTTTATATATATAATTTTAAACAGACTCTACAAGACATCCTCACTCTAAGGGCAGCATTGTAAATGATGTTGAAAGTTTTCCAAGCACTTGCCATGGCCACAGCTACTCTCAGGAACCTAGGAAAAGGGGATTTGCCACACCAGATCAGGCCAGCAGGCTTGGCATCGTGCCCCTAGCTTCGTCCCACACCTCCAGCTGCTGAGGGGTCTAAACCCCTCCCCCTCCACACTGCAGGGAAGGGATTGTGCCTACGGCTGGGAATCAGGGGAGGTATCTGTGAGGGGGAACCTTCCCTCCTCTGAGCAGTCTCCCCAGTCCTGTGGGCCAGGTTTGTCCAGTGGAAGGACGCAGCCGGCTGTGCACAACCGGCACTTGCCTATGCCCAGAGTTACCCGTCATCGCCCCAGCCAGGGCTGGCATCTGGCTAATGGGCTTAAGGATCAAGCTGTCCCTTCAAAGTTCTCACAGGTCAGAAATCTGGTGTCATCCTAAGAAGTGCAGGCTGAAAGGTAGAGGGCTGTGCCAATTAACTGATTACCAAAGGATAAATGTCACTGGACTGCTGTCACTCCCCTCTGGAGACACCACCTTTTGCAACACTGCAATGAGGAGGGCAGAGAGAGGAATCACTGTCTAGTTTGGAAAAGGGTCATCGCGGCAGGGGGAGGGAGATGTTTTAAATTTACTTATTTTCTCTACAATTTAAGAGAACAGTTTGTGGGGACAGGATGGAGTTAATCCCAAAATCTTGCCTTCTGTGCTCTCAAGTTACTCTGGGAGCTGCAAATCCCCTGTGGACTCAAAACTCAGTGCAGGCAACAGGATGCCACTGGTGGCCTGAGTACAGCTCCTTAAAGAGTGACTGCCCGATGGGTGTTTTGACAGAAATTAAGGCCTTTCAACCAAGAGGGAAAAATTGTTGGGAAATATCTGTTTTGTTTTGGTTTTTTTTTTAAATTTTAAAGCACGGTAACTTTCCTATTTTCAGTTTTGTAGCAAAATACAAACAAACAAACAGCACTTGTTTTCCTGGCATTCCTTGCCAGGGCTGGAAGGCAGGGGGAGGATGAGCTGGAGACATCATGTCTAGGTAAAGGGGGAATCCTTCCACACACCGCCCTTCAGTTAGGGCTTTGAATATGGAGATTTAATTTCCACATCTTACAACGAGGATCATTACTAAAAAGACAGGGCAAAGAGCACTGTCCTTGTGGGTGGAGCAATGCAGCAGCCAGAGCTAACCAATACCAAAACAAACAAAAACGAGGCTGTCTTGAAAGCATCAGACCCAGAGACCCCCAAGAGACTCTTGTCACATTACAACTCCTTCCCTCTCTCAAAGCTGAGAATACAGCATCTGTGAGGGCTTGAGAAACCCACTCACCTACACACCAGTGGTAAGTGGAATGATTTCCTGATGAGACTGGGGAAGGATGTGGCTCTCGAAATCATCAGCTTCTGCAGAACCGAGCCTTTAATTTGAACAAAACAACAACAACAAAAATCCAGCCCTTGTGATTGCGCAGATAACTCTCCAAATACGACCCACTGCCGTGCTGTGTCTCTAAGTCTGCAGACAGGCTTCTACTGTTGTTCCCAAGAAGCCACACAGTGAAATCAATAAGATTCATTAATGATAATCAGTACCCTATGGGCAGCAGCAAAACTGACAAGAATCCTGCCAATTTTGTCCTTCTGCTGTTACTTGGGGAAGCTCTGATTGACAGGAAAGGTAGATTTCCCACTTGCTTGCATTCAGTAGTGAGAGGAAGTTGCAGACAGAGTCCTGTGGGAAGGTTCAACCACAGCATCCCACAAAGAGTACCAGCATTAGCTCCAGTCAGAGAAGGGTTTTGCAGTCTTGCAATCACTTATACACGGGATGAAGCTCTTTTCTTCTTTTACATCCTGATACACTGCTTATCCCTCAACACCACAACAGGCTTTCCTGCCTCCTGACCTCACCAAGCTGGTGAGCCGATAAGCTTCAAGTCTTGACACAAGCTATACCCTCGGCTTTGAGATGCACAGGGAGCTATACCATGAAAGACAGACTAGGCTTTAAAAAACACACGGTGTGCTAGACATTACTTTCACTCTCTTAACTCTGGCACAGTGACTAGAGGATCTGCCACCCATTGTCTTCCCATCTGTTGGTGGTGAACCACTAAGGAGATATTTTGGGACTCAAGGAAGGGACCCAATGGTCCCTTCAGCTTCTTCAATGTCTGCCTCCCCCCAGCTCTACTCCCACTTCAAGGACTTCTGAATTTTGCCTGTTCCCCTCAGACCAGAGTTTCCTTGGGCACAAAGTCGGCCCTGAACCCCACCACTCATGCTCTCTGACATGGACCGGCACAACTGCAAAACAGACATGTAGACACGGCCACTGAAATTGAATTCCCATGGAGCTTTTAATTTCAGGATGAAATCATTACTAATTTTTAAGATTCAGTCACTTGAAGGCATACATTGCACACTTGTTACTCGTTTAAAACATATTTCACTCTGATGTAAAATGGTACCTCTGAAGGGACTTACTGGTTTCCATCTTTGAGATCTGACTCAAGGAGATAAGCAAAAAACACAGTAAGGTTTAGAGCAGCAAAAATGTCCTCCTTCCCATCCCCTTTGAATAAAATGCACCATGACAGCATAGCTATACATTTAACACTTTGAGTGGATCATTCCTGAGAATGAAATAGCACAATAGAGATAGTTTCCTAATAATCAATATTGTGGAAGAAAAGTGTAATAAATTGGTATCTGTACATCCAATGTCTGTGATCTGCTTAGACAAAAAACCTGAACATTCTTATAATTCACGCTTTCAAGGGAAATAAAATGGAAGGATTGACAGACCCTATGTTTGTCAGGAGAAAAACCCGGGCGGGTGGGGGGTGGGGAAATCCCCTAAGTGTTTCTCAAGCATAGTATCATCTCATCAGAAGCAGCGCAGGGTGACGCTGAGGTAAAGGAAATGGAGAAAATGCCATTTCCTGCTTCATTTCCTCCAGGGAGAATCTGGAGCAAGGTTTAATCAGATTAGAAATCCAAACAACCACATGTAGACTAAATGTTTTGTTTGCAGTTCCAGGCCTCCAAGGGAAGCACCCAGCTATGAGCGGCAGTGGGTCAGCTATGCCTCTCTGAAGGAGCAGCAAGAAGTGGAAGCGAAGTAAGAGAAACTGGTGATGGTGAAGAGTGAGGAGCGGTGGTTGTCACCTCCAGTCGATTTCTAGGCCCTGAGTAGGGCACGTACAGGCTCCACTGCAGAAGACAAGGTTACTGGCTGAGGGGTGTGTGGGTTTCAGGTTGTCAGTTACAGAAACAGGAGAGAAAACCAAAACAAAACAAAACACCAACCACCTAGCTTTTCATTTCCAGAACAGTTCAAATACTGAGGCTGCCTCAACTACATATAAAGGAATCAGGTTTTGAAAAATGCCAAGAAGTATCAGATCTCTAAACACCAGGCCTTTGCACATACAGATACCCCAAAACTGAAAGACATTTTTGGAAATGTTTCCTGTTCCTGCCCATTCACACCAATAGTCACTGCCCTGAATTAGCAATGTTAGACTGGCATTTACCATCACCAACCGCACAAATCTACCACATAACAGCGCACAAGAACGGCAAAACAGTCATCAGTTGCGCTTTATTTCAAACAAAGTATCTAATGGGAATGTTGCTATATGCCCAAACATTAATCAACTTACATCAGAAACTGCTGACTACATTTGGTTTCGGTTGGGCTCTTTAATAGGTCTGAAGAATGGAGACAAATTGGATGCTGTTCGTATCAGAAAGCCCTTTGCAGAACACCGTGACAGTGGCCCAGAGGGCAGAATTTGGAAAGCACACATGGGACTGAGAGGCTTTGGGACACTGACATTATAAGGGAGGCTATATGTTTGTTTCTGTTTCAAACAGCTGGAGACATCCCCACTTTTGGTCATTTGACATGTTCTATCCCGGAACCTTTGGTGCTGCACCTCAAGCACCTCCTAAGATCCCTGCAACTCCCAGCATAGCGTTTAAAACAAACTGAAAACTGTGCAAGGTTTACCTTCAAATGCCCCACTGAAGTCTTTCTGAATTTAGTTCAGGGACTGACTGACAATGCTATCAGGTGCCTGTGGGACAGCTCTGTTAAGTCATTTCAAACGGAGAGGCCTTTGCTTCTCTAGCACAGTCCTCAGGCAACAGAGCCCAAGTGTTTCACTTGCAGTTGATGCCAAGGACTGGGGATGGCCAGTTGGTGGTATAGGGCCTGGATCTGGCCTGCAAAGTGGTTTTTCTTGGTGCCCATGGCAGCAGGGCTAACAAATTGCATTTTTCAGCATACTCTTGGCATCTTGAGCACTGACAGTTGATGGAAAGGATTGACAGTTATGAAAAGGATTCTGCTTCATCAAGGCACCAGGCATTTTTCTACCAACTAAATGGAACAATTGTCCTCTTTGGCCTGAGACACCAGGATTTATCAATCCTACAGTGTAGATAGCACATGCTTTCTTTTTTCTCTGCTGCCTGTTTAGATGATCAGAGAAACAGTTATTACTGTTGAACATGGTATCAATAGGGCTAAACTGCTCAGAGTAATGCAGTTCCAGTAACTAGCAATGGTAACTTCTTAGGGATCCAAACTGAGACACCAACCTGGAACTCTGATCTCAAAGTCATTTTTCACAGACAACTAATGCTGCTGCTCACAGGAAACCTCAACCAGCTTTGATACAAGTACCCAACCCCCTCCAAGTCACTCAGGCCCTATGGTGGCCCAGAGAACTCCAACTTACGCTTCCTCAGACATGCTGCCAGGGTGCTCTTTTCATATAGGAAACACCATCACGTACCCCTCTGGCCATAACACCCTCCTCCCTCTCTCTCAGTGCACAGTAAAGCACATGGATGTGTGAGAAAGTTCACGACATATTTCAGATCTCTGCTAGTTGGTCAGCTGTACTTTTGCCTTGCATCTGTTCTGCACAAGCAGACATTGTAGAAAGCTTCAAGAAAGGAAAAAAAACCACGTCCAGACAAATATAATACTCCTCTTGGCAGTTCTATATTAGCAGCCAGTTGATAGTTCTGCCTATAGAAGTGACAAGTTTTGCATTATATGTACGTGTTGCGTTGTCTGCCGTTCTCCTTTGGAAGCAAGCACACAGACTCTAGCAGCAACGGTGCTGTACAGATTGAAAAGAAACAGTATAAATCTGCTCAAGGCCTTCCCTGGAAGCCCTTCCAATAAAAGTTGAAGGATTACTTTTTTGCAATTTAAACAAGTGATCGCTCTGAACCAGAACTCCCAAAATTAAAATATTCCTGTGCTGAATATAATTCTAGATTCTTATCTACACTTCACATAAATCCCCTACCTGGGTAACAGCTGAAAATCAAATCAAAACCAGACATAAGGTCAAATAGGCAGCCTTTTGGGCTGCCTGATTTTGGCAACTAATTCCTATGGCGGCTCCTGCCTACCCGCTACTTGCTGGCCAGAACGACCTCAGGAAGTTGGCAGATCTTGCAAGTAACACACAGCGGTGAAGACTCAGATGCACCAGGAACCAGTTGTCTTGTGTCACCCCTGACCACAACCCAGCTGTGAATGCCACAAAATTAGAGAAAACTTGAGTCGTACTTTGTGGGTAGCCCTCCCGCCTCATCTTGATTACTTGGGTCTTTCGGGACTGTATCTTCATTCTGGCTTACGAAGCATCCCCTGCCGGTGGCTGACACAGGCAGAGCCAGCAGCAAAGGAGTCTGCTATTGCCTTTGTCAGAAAAACCTCCTCAGAAGAGTGACAGGAGGGAAGAGGAAACCCCGTGGAGCAAAAGTACACAAAGCCTGTGCTGGTGCTAGCTCTGCTTCTCTAGCTCCTATTGATGTATATTTCTGAAATGTGTCAGAAATAACAGAAACATCACCCGGCGTTGATTTTAAGAAGGGAGAGAAAGGAGAACGTCCTTTTCTCCTCTCCCCCATGTCGCTCAGGAGGACAGCCCCCTCCCCAGCCTGGCTGCCCCCGTGCACACTGGCTCTCCTGCAGCTGGGGCTCCACCAAGGAGGCCATGCCCCAGATCACAGGAGTGAATGCCCTGCGCTGTTGTGCTTGCATTTGCTGGGCCTTTGGCCAGCTATTGGTGGTTTACCTGATCATATATCATATGCTCCTTGATGTTTACAGGCTGGACAGCCTATGCCTGTGAAATATTTACCTGATCTAATTTGCCCAATCAAACTTTGGGTCTGATGAACGTATTATAGCAACAGGAGGCTCTGGACCTTTTATGCCTCTCTGAGGTCCACTCTGGGTGTGTTGTGAAACCAGAGCCTTGCTCTTACTGCATCAGCGTCTGAGGAGAGCAGATGATAGAAGTGACTTTCAGCTCAGACCTGGCATGATTTTAGTCTCTGACATAAAGACTTACACCCTGAACAGACTTAAGTGTCCAGCACTACTGCTTATAGGAGGAAGGCGGCAGACAGACTATCATTCTCTCCAGTGCTTCCCTGCTCCTTTCCATCCACCTACACTTCTCCAGGGAGCCAGAGGACAGAAGGTCTCAAGGTGCCTATTTTCCACTTGGCCATTCCTGCCAGACCAGGCTCTGAGGTGCCAGCCATAACCTTGCAATGAAGTAGCAATACATTAAAGAGACAATGAACACCATTAATACAGCTCTACTTGAAGCAGCATACTGATACTGGGACCAGGAGTAAGAGGAATTTCTTTCTTTCAGGGGGAAAAAAATAAATCAGTGCATTCTCACTTAAAATTACTTCTTATGCAGAGATACTACAGAGGCCTTTAAAGAGCAGAGAAAGGATGGAGAGAGACCAACAAAAGGTAAAATGTTTGTTTTACGAAACCCCATGCTCAGTCTTCCCCAGTAAGTCAGTATTACTCAGCATCAAACAGCCCAATTCATAAAGGAAGCACCTTCATGCAAATAGGACAGTATTTAGCAAAGAAATTCTCTGCTTTGCCATTTATTTAATGTCCTGGGCAAGGTATTAGTCAAAACATTTGTTCTATGAAGATATATTAAATCATTCATTTCAGTTCCTTCTCTTCCGAAAGCTCTGGTCCTCTGTGGAAGAGCTTGTCTCTACACAGAAACACAAGACACTCAATCTCCTTTTTTCCCAGCCAAATATTACATTAACCCTTACTAGTTTATTATTTTGACTCAAAACAATCAGATTGTTATGTAATTCTTAATTGCAGCAAGAATTATCTACAGACTAATGCTTAGATCTCACTGACAGAAATGCGGGGTTTTTTAATGTCAGATTATTTTTAAAGAAACATAAACACACCAAAGTTGTTCTAGGCAAAACATTCATTGTACTTTCCCAGATGATGCCACTCTTCTTCTGGCACATTGTCAATACAGCAAAAACAGAATTATAAAGGTCTTGGCTCTGTTTTTACATTGTCTTAGAATAGGGAAGCACAGAATCAGAACGTCAATATTTGGCCCATAATTAATAAACTCAGCTCAACAGCTTCTTTCCTTCACTGTGAGCAGTATTGTTTGAGCCAGGAGTCCAAAAGCCCAGGGAAAGCTGGGACAAGTGAGGTTTATTTGTTCAACTCTCAGATAGCAGTGCTACTCAAGCAAGTTTCTGGAAACAGAGGGACCTGCAGTGTTTCAGAAAATGAAGGAGCTTTTCATCCTTTACATAGGAAATGAGCGCCCTTCTCAGGGGAGGGCTGCCATGATACTGGTAAAGCAAAGCCAAGAAACACAACACATAAGTAAAATACCACCTCATGATCTTGAATCGTTTTACCCACCCCCAGCCATCAGGGTTGTTTATTATTGTAGCAGTGATTTTCTAGTAAGATGCTGGAATGTCTTTGAGAATGATCCCGTCTAAATTAAAAATGTTTTCAATTATTATTATTTCCAACTAGAGTCTCTCTCTTTTGAGATTTTGCAAATGCCGCTTGCGTAGATTTCTGCTATCAGGTGAGCAGTCTCAACAGAATCCTTGCACCATGCTAATAGGAGAAATTTGTTTGAGTCCCATGGGAGTAGGAGAACAGTTTACTTCAGATACATGAATTTATATTGTTACATTATAAAAGCTTTGCAGAAAGGAGAATTTCTACCAGGTGTCAAGCTTCTCTACTGCATAATCTATCATCAAATCTCAAAGACACCTGGCCAATTACTTTATTTTCCTTTTAAAAACTAAGGGGGGGGGGGGGAATAAAGGAGAATTCAACGTTTACATTACTATATGAGAAAGCGAAAACAGTGTTTCTTCTGATAGCCCCAATCAATATTAAAAAAAGAAGAAAAAAAAAAAGAAAAAAAAGAGGGCAGATGCTGCTCACTTTGAAAAATTACTTCATTTCTTTAAGGAATCTTCTCCTAGGTGCAGACTGAACCTGGACTTTCAAATTCCTTTGTTTGATCAGACAGCAAAGTATATCTTGGCTCTCTTCCCCCAGCACAGATCCTCTCCAAGTTCCCCATGCCTTTGCACAGCAAAACATCCCTTGCTGCCTGTCTGCCCAGCACCCTCTGTCACAGCACAGGCCACAGTACTCCTGGGATTTTCCCTCTTACTGTCTCAAATGCCACCCCAGTGGGCTAGCAGGAGAAACAAGCACACTTCTCTTCTTCAGTTTCAAAGAAATCCCTCTAATACCTGACCCTCACGTGCAGCCACGTGCCTCCCACACCTGTGCTTCTATGAGGTTCGTGTGTTTGGCTTCTGCACGTCTTGCTGCTTCAGTACGAAATGACCCTTGAAATCAAGTGAGACGCTTTCAGGAGATGACGCTTCCATCTTGTGTATCTCTGTAGGTACACAAGGCTTGAGGACTTCACAGACAGCTAACTACACAGAGGTACCAAGTCTTCAGGATTTGGTGATCAAGAGAAGCACCCAACATCTGGCTGGTGCAAAACACCAACCCTCTCCTGCAGCAAAGTGTTCACAGCAATGCAGTTTTCTCAGAGTCACTTTAATAGGAACTCCGCCCTGCATTGCATGTGAGACCTTTCCAAAAGGTGCCAGGTGTCCTTCGCAGCTATGGATGTAATTTAGACTGTAGCCCTTACCCTCAGCAACACTCAGGACATGCAGGTTGTGCCACCTGAACAAGAAATGTGTATCCCTCCACACAGCACTGTCTGGGGAGAGATCAAGGAGGGGTTTAACACCATTTAAACTAAAACCTTCCCTATATTTGACTCCCACCACCTTGTACGCGCACACAGTGCAAGAAGACTGACAACTCTGCTGAACGAGGGAAAGAGGCCTTAAGAAAAAACAAACACGTACCATCCAGCCCCCACTCCCCTCCAAACCTTCCACATTTCCTAATTTCTAAACACTTTCCTCTGTAGCCTTACAACCCTTCTCTGTTCAGGTACAACACAGACCCCACAAGCCCTCTACCACCATAGCTCAGATGCAACAGCTCTGCTGGTCTGGTCTCTGGAGCAGAGTGCTCCAGCTTCTGCAAGCCACGTCTTGATTCTATGATAAAGACAAAAGCCTCCTTACCGCTTGGCACTTATTGTAAGGAGCTAGCAGTTACGTCTTAAGGCAGGGAGGCTAAACCACGTATAGTTTTTCATTGTTTTTGGATGTAAAACTTGCTAACTTACCAGTTTTATTTTTCTATTGCAGTCCTCTAGCAGTTACCCAGCCATAAAAAGAGCCGCAAAAAGAAGATCCGTATTAAAATCTTAACAGATAGTTTGGGGTACAATAGAAAAGTGAATTGCAAGTTACAGGGGGGTGGGGTGGGGGGGTGTAGAATAAACAAGGAAAACAAGGAGAAAGAAAAGGAAAAAAAAGAGAAACAGAAACCAGCTCCGCCTTCCTCCTGACATTGATTCATTTCAGCTGGTGAGAAGTTAAAGCTGGGAACTGCACAACTGCTATCACTAGTTTTGTCAGAGAATCCTTCTCAAGTATCACCGAACCCATTTCGACTCCTGCTGCTGTAATAAAAGCATCATAAAAATAGCAGCAAAACTGTGCTTTTTGAAGCAAGCAGTGCAGAAAAATATCCTTCACAAAAGCAAAGTTTGCAGCATGCTGTAATTAAGCTCACATCCTGACAGCGGGAGCAAGAAGTTTTTTTCTAAATATAGCAGAAGTCTCTCCAATGTACAACCCCCTTTTTAATGCAAGATTTACAAAATTAGTCATTATATGCCAGCACCCTCCTAGGAATTCTTTAAAAAATATTTGGGGTTTTAAGGCAGGGAGCATTACAGCAGGGATTCAATGTAATCTCTAGCGTCAAATAATTTTGGTTTGTTTACTTATTGCCTACACAGCACTTGGAGTAGGGCAGGCACTACATGCAGGCAGGAAGATGGAGCCTCTGCCAGGCCTGGCGGCTTCAGCAGGCAGCAGCACATGCAGAACACAAAGGGTAGACAAATCCCTTGACTTTTCCCCTAACATTGATCTCTTTTCCCAGCCTTCAGCACCTGTTTCTCATGGCATTTTACCTTGAGTTGGCAAGGCAGTAAAGACTCTGTCAGCTTTGGGTCATCCTTGCTTATTTCAGCCTAAACCAAAGATGTAAACCAGGCTAGCTTATGCTAAAGTGCAGCTCAGCTTGGCTGGCTGGCATGAATGAGACCACACCAAGTTTAAACTGAGTTGAAAAACCATGTTCTTAAATAGATATTCTTAAAATAGATCAGGTCCAAATCCTGATCCTAACTTCATCAACTGAAGGCAGAATAGTTAATAATTTCCACAAAGAAACTGTCCTGTAACTCCAGGGAAAAGAGATTCTGGCCCATGTTTTATCTTTGTGTTTCTGGCTCCGGTTGCTGGCCTCATCTGCATCCTGCACCACCTTTGCAGTGGGAAAGGGAAGAGGAAGGAAGCTCCTGGGTCACCCTCCATGGCAGTGCCCATGTTGCAGGGCTTCTCCTGGGCGGGTAAGTGGCCTGGCTTGCTGGTGACAGCCTCTGAACAGCTGAACTTGGGTCTGAAGTAGCACAGCACCAAGCAGTGTGTTTCCAACAAGGTGTGCACTACAACCGTTTCAGACAGCTACGCTGGCTCCAAAGCAAGTGGGTAAACTCCTGTAAAAATAGCAACCAGGTCCCAGCAACAGCCATTTTTGATTGAGTCCAGCCTACCCCCCTACCCCGGCACGCTGTAAACTGAGCCCATCCACAGGCAACATGCAGCCCAAAGCTGGGCTCTGCGGGTTGCATCCCATTTCACGGACTGGTGCAGCACCTAGGCAAGTTTGGTAGAAGCAGAATCCAGCTCCTGAGCTCCATGGCTGCTGGCTAACCCAGCCATGCTGAGCCTCCTGAAAGCAGCAGGAACATGGGGATACCCTGGGGATAGTAGCATGTGCCACTACACTCAGATACTTAGACATCTTGTTTCCCAGTCTATGCTGCCCCAGATGAGCCCAACATTGTACCTTTTTCTGCCCTTCTGCCCAGCATTTAATCTGTGTACAATGCAAGCCTGCTGCAGCGCACAGTATTTAATACTGATCAGCACACTTTGCTGTCTCTACGTCGTTCACCTTCCTGAAGGTGGGCATGGCATTGACGGCATCTAACAACAGACCTGTAAGTCCCTCTTTGATCCCCAGGCTGTCTCCAGGACAGCTGAATTACCTGACTCAAAGCCCAGGGATCCTGCATGCCTATGGCTGCTGCTCTCCTTGGAAGTCCCAGTATTTCTCCTGTTCTGTACAGTATGATGCACAATGAACATCTCTCCTATGGTACGTACCAAAAGTCACACTGAAAAGTGAGCAATGTCATAACCTGTATCAATTCCCTTTAAAAAAAAAAATTCCAAACCCTGTATTTTGTAAGAGGCTCCAGACCGTGCCTGGAAGCTGTGAACATGTAACAGTGAGCAAATCCACCATTTACCCAAGGCTGTTTTCCTTGTGGTTTTTTTCAGTAGCATGCATGCATGCCTTTGGTGTTTACTGTCAGCAATTTTCAACGTGCTGACACAGCTAAAAGTGACCACAAAGCCAATGCAAGCAGGCAAAGAGAAGAAACAGAAGTAGAAATGTCAGGAGGTGCAGACTCAAACTATGCACTTCTGCAGCAATAACTACCAAGGTAACCCCAGCTATCACGGGAAAGAACGTGATGAGCACAACTTGGAGCAGCCTCACCTTTTTCCTCCTCTTTCATTAACCAATAGAGCTTTGTTCCCGATGTTGCTATTTTTGTGGCTGACGCATGCAAGAGCAAAGGAGAGTGCCTTTCACACTACAAGTGTTATATTTCTTTCCCCGCTATTGGCTCATTCAGGGTGGCTGGGTTGTTTTCCCAGGAGCTTCACGGACTTCTCCGCAGTTTAACTCCAACAGCAATTTTTGGTTCGTACTTGCTTATTTCTGAGCAACAGTTGAAAGCTAGATGAACAAAACTAGATGAATGCAGTGCCTAAAAACATCCCAGGAATGATTAATAGAGACTTTAGAAACATCACCACAAAGTTTAGGTTCCCAGCTTGCCATACCTTTAAGGTACAGCAATGTAAACTAATACACGTGGTTTTTAAATATCTAACCTGAATTTTAAAACACCGTGCAAAAGCAAAAATATTAATGAACTAGGACAGGCATAAAAAGCACCTCTTAACCTGAGATTATGTAATAACAACTTGCTCTTGGTTTTACAAGCAAAACTTGTCAAGCTGGGTTGCCCTTCTGTCTAGAATAAGCAGCTGGAACAAGCAGAACAAAGCTGCACGGGCCATGGCTTCCTGTAACTCCCAAGCTGATGCAGAGTCATTTTTTTTAGAAAATGGAAAGAACCAAGCGAACGTTTTCTTACCACTCCACTGGAAAAAGCCCATCCCTGTGGAAAAGCTTTACTATAGTAACTTGTAACAATACACATGAAAAGCTGCCCATGTAGCATTAGTTTCCATGTCTCCTTAAGTTTAATATTTCTCTGTTTTTACATTCCAGTTGTAATACAGGTGACAGATGCTAAGTACCCCACATTCAAAGAAAATCTACAAAACAAGCTGTTGATTATACTTTGAAACCGTGCTTGGAATTATACAAACTTCCCTGATTTTCCTTATTTGGGTAGTATGTCCATTGCTAATAGGCATATATGCATTAAAACAAAAAATCCTGGGGTCACTGTGTGTAAGATTAATGTACATACCACATAGCATCCAAACAGCAAGCACTGAAAAAGCATTGGCACCTGAATGTGTGTGTCTAAAAAGCTATCAATTACAGATTTAATCTATAAATAATGGCAACAAATGCTTAAGCGTCAGCATTTTTGCAAGAGAGATCCAACCCTCTGCAGAAGGAAAGAGAGTAAGGACGACCAGGGAAGCACATTCCTCTGCACACGGGTGCTTTCACAGGCGAGCACTCGGTCCCTCCTGTGTTTACTGACTGGGTTCTCCTCATCCAAAGTTCACCACCGTGTGTGCCTCCCTGTGCAGACAGCTGAATAACACATCCAGCTATGATGAAGCATTTGATGTCATGGAGCTGCTGGACGCCTGTGCCGTGATGCTCATAACTCATACGAGTGAGGAAAGAGCACAACGGTATAGATCACACCACCTCCCTGCCACGTGAGGCTGTTTGTTGAGAATCAATAGCTTCTCCAGCCAGGGTCCGACATCCCAGCCTACAGGATCAATTCGGAGACATGATTTGATAGTTATGCTGCTGTGAACTCCTTGCAAATCCCAGCGGTGATTTAAGAGCTGTGCTAAGAGCAGAGCCATGAACTCTCCTTACTGGAGGCAAGATGTGAGTTTCCCTGGAGTGACATTTAGCCCAAGTCTTTTCCTGGGCTGTGCACGACCACTGCCATCTGCTTACAAATGCCAGACCTGGAGTGAAACAAGGCGAGCGCAGCCATTCCACGTAGACTGGCCTCGAGCAGCCTGGCTGTGCAAGCACCCCTGTCCATCCAGCCCAGTTTCGGGCTGCTGCTCAGCAGGACCAGCGCGCCTGGTGGCACACCCCTCTGCAGCAGCTATACAGCTCCTGACAGCTCTCCTCTGGATCAGCTTCTGGCCTCCTTGCAGGCACTGAGTGCTCATTCATACACACAGCTTCGGGCAAACACAAACTAATACCAGCACAGAATAAAGGCGGCAACGGGAGGCCTTTAAAACATACCTGGGACCTGATAAAATAGCCACAAGAGAAACGTTTGGAGAAAGGCTGTTCTGTAAGTGCTTATCTCTTCATAACCCAAGTAAGATCCCCACTACCCCCCACAATATGAATTTCTGATTTCTTAAGAACTTCCTTACACATCCAGTTGAAAATATTAATGAAAGTCTTTTTTTAGCCTAATGCAGAGTTAATCCTCAGGGCCTGATGGACACTAATGGGCTCCAGTGGCCCTGACCAGCCCCATCCAAGCCCCGCAGCCCAGGACCTCATGTCAGCCCCCAGGAGGGTCAGCCCCCTCCCCAGTGATGCTGCAGCAGGACCAGTCTCCAGCTCCCCACAGTCCTGCCCTGCCCAGCCACCCGTGGGCCACGTCCTGGTCCAGCCTTGCCCCATCCCCAGGGAGGTGCCCGATGCCTGGGATTGGGGCTGTCCTGCTCCTGGCTGGGACGAGCCCAGCTGCCCAGCCTTGCCCTGACAGACCCCCATGGGGAGGGAGCCGCTGCTGCCCCCAGCCCACGCAGCACCCTGATATAAGTGCTGGAGGGTTAGAAACAAGCTTCCATTAATTTATTAAAATATGTTTTTCAAGGTCAGTAACTGCATGAAATTTGGCAAGTTTTGATTTTTTTTCCCCCTCATAGCTGTTTTCAGTCCAAGATGCCAAAAAGACAGCCATAAAAATAACTGACCCTGTCCGTTTTCCTTTGTCCGAATCAGAAGAATTGCAAATTTGGGCGAACTTCAATGCAAGTACTTATCGCAGCTGAAAATCGCAATTTTTTATTAATGTTCTCTGTAATTATGGAAGATAGAATTATTTATGTAGCAAAATGTACCCACAAGCCCTAATAAAACACATTGTGAAGCTTTTACTTTGCAAGGGATGCAGACAGTTTTTAAAGAGAAAGACGAGAAATTATGGCTTCATGATGAGCTCCCAGCACCACTTTAACTTTAGGTACTGCTGCTGCAAGGTATAGGGAATATAGCTCCCTGTATAGTGGGGACAGGGATAGGTGAGCCCTCCAGAGAGCTGCTCGGATCCTCTAAACTGGTTCCTGCTCCAAACGTGCCTCTGGAGGAATCTCTTGACACCTCAGACGCAGTGCAAACACCCACCTTTCTTCACAGAATTTGAAATTTGCCTCTGGCCAACAGAAGAGGCTTGTGCTGGTCATCTTCATGGGACCTGAGATCACCCACCACGAAAGACAGTGAGCTTGCAAAGCTCTAGCACAGGAACGGGGACAACCTGGCGCTTGCTTGACAGTGCTCCCAGCACCTGCCAGTGCAGGCCAATGCGGCACAGGCGAAGCACATCACCCACCCTGCAACCAGGTGGACATTCTTGTCTAGTCTGTCAAAAGCGGCTCATAATGCTAAACCTGAGGTCCTTTCACTAGAGATCTAGGAGAGAGAAGGTGCTGTCCTTTGCACGCCTGCCAGCAGCACACAGAAAACCAGCCGGGATTCTACCTGGTTTTGATTGATCAGCATAGCTAGAAAGCAGCTATATTCTCTACTGCTGCTGTTTGCATTTCAGCTTCTAAACTAAAAGCACGATCAAAATGCCACATCAGCTGCAGTAGTGAGACATTAATTAACTGTGGGTTGTTTTCTTGCTCAGTCTCTTTCATATCCCTTCCTAAACTGCAGTAAAAACATTCCCCCAAACTGAAGCCAGACAGGGCAACACAATTATGATAAGAGTCGCAAAATATATTCATTTGCATATCCTTGACTGACACAAGATCATTAATTAGGCATTCTGAGTATAAGTATATATGTATAAATTAGCATCTATTCATCATTTAAACTGTAATAGTTTTTTTTTTATATCTGAATATTAACTATGTAGGAAAATTACGAAGTTTTCTATGGAAGGGCATCCAACAAGAAATTTTATCAGCAAAAATAAAACCAGAATTACAAAAATAATCAGAAAGCTGGAGTGAACAGTGAAGAATCGGACTTCGGTGGTGTCTGTCACTGCTCTGTTCCACATCACCTGTTGCAGGCTCTCTGCTACCTCTCTCACCGCTGATGCACACAAATCCCCAACAATTCTTTATGGTAGGAGCATTTCAGGAGTTCTATCTTTGACTGAATTTAAAAAGTTTCAGGATTTCACACATCTGCTATCTGAACAATCTCTGCACCTCATTCAAGATGACACAGACTGAGAGCAGAACTTATAACTACACCTCTAACTAGCAGAGCCCCCGAAGACATGCATCTTGCACCAGCACAGACCAATTCTTACTAGGGAAAATAATTAGAAGGAAACAGGAGTTCTAGGTTTTTAAAAAAGCTGGATGTAACCTCATTGCCAGGAAGTACAAGACACTTCAAAGACTGTATTTTCGCAAGTGAAAGAAGTCTGGTGATTTTGGAAGTATGAGGTGACAACTTGGAAAATTACCAAAGCTCACAGCTCTTGAGCAGAAGTAAACAAGACAGAACCGCTGGGAAAATGATAGGCAAGACAGAAACTAATGAAGATATAATTGCCAGTAATGATATTAGCAAAGTTTGCTTGGAGCTACAAAATGCACAAAGAGTAGATTTAAAAAAAGATAAAAAGGGGGTCCTCGGGTGGCAATTGCTCTGCTATGCCGATTTACCTTTTCCAAGAATCTGGCCTGTACATTTAAGAACAGTGATGCCTGCAGTCAAGCAGCGAAATGGAAAACCAATAGAGAACAGCATCCTCCAAAGGGTGGATATTTATCCAGTAGGGAATGGAGATGAACTTCATAACATGGAAGTTCTTATTGTGCTATCTACATGTGACAGAACTAGTAAGGCACAGAAAACAAAGCATTTAGCAAAAGACCAAAGTGTAAAACCTGTTTTCTTCTGTTATTTTTCTCCTTAAGAAATACAGAACACTGTTCCCTGTCCATCAAAGCTGTATCTTTTATATGCACGAATTGGCAGCTGCTGTCCCAGCATCTTCTGCATTGGTAGAGATGGAAAGCCCATAACCACAGTATGTAATTCAGTTCTGCATGACAACATTGACAATAATACAACTGTGTGACTGATACCTAAGTTATTTCAGCTGGACAATGAAATGAAGTAGCTGGGAAAGAAAAAAGAGAATAATAAAAAAAGACAGACATTTAAGGAAAATCTGACTAAAAAAATTAAAACATGCAGGTTCCATTGTGATTCAAGTTTCCTGAATTCAGCTAAATTTAGATTCAGGGTAGCAAGCACAAGGAACATACTCTCACAAACCCTCCTCATTCCTCCCGCTCTTTGGCTTCATCAATATACAAGCCCACTGACCTTGCCCAGCATCCCTGACTTACCCTGTAATTACAATATCAGCTTATCTGTATCTTTAAAATACCCATATATAGAACCCATTAAAAGAATGAATACTCATTGAAACATGTACACACACACATCCAAAAGGAGCAAAACTGGTTGCAGAGTGCTTAGTGGTCTAGGCTTCTCTTCTTTGACTTTAAAAAAAACACCACAAAATTGGAGGAAGAAAACTCTGGCTTAATTTTCTGCCTTTCTGCGAATGTAAATCTGTCTATCATACCTCATCTCTGTGTTTTGGGGTTGTTTTTAGCTCTCAGACACCAGGTCTGATCTAGAGTTGTAGAGCGCTGACAGCTCCCACTAAACACACGCACGAATGATTCCAGCTTTGCCAGAACGAAGCAGGGGGCGGGTACAACTTTCTAAAGGTCCTTCAGAACAAACAGAAAGAACTTGCAATTTTCTGCATGCCAGCTTTCGAGCTCATGCCTGCTGAGCATGATCCCTAAAATTACAGGGCTCAGGAGGGTAGGGAGAAGATAGGTCATAGCTATGACTTGGGGTCAAGCAAAGCTGCACTGAACAGTACGTAGATGAGGCTAAAAGGGGATCACAGATAAGATAACACAGACAAGCATAGGTCACTTCCCCTGGTGTCAGGGCAAGAATTATAACCTCTGAAGCTAAGAAGATCAATTTAAGTGTCCTTAGTGCCAAGAACATCCATCCACCAATACAGACTAACGCCTGCCAGGCAACAAGCCATAGGCACCACACAAACAGAAAATTCAGATAGTAGCTAAGTGAAAACTGATGAGGTAAATAGGTGTAACTTGTTACAGGTGGGTCTTTTCAAATGTCACTATTAAATATGAACAGGAGGAGGGTCATCTACAGGACCCAGGGCTCAAAGCAGCCTTGGAGAAGTGCAAGATCCCCATTTCAGCAGTTAATGAAAGAGCAAAGGCAAGTCTGGGTCATGGCCTTGCAGATTTTATCACAAGGACCTGTTGTTCTGTGCCTAAGAAGCTGCTAATGATCTGGTTGAATGGGCGTGAATCCCTGAAGGAAGGATCCTTCAAAGACAGAGCAAAAATCTTTGATTGAGGCTTTGATGTAAATAAAGTGGCTTCAGATAGTTTGGGACAAATTCAGCTCTCAAAGCTGAACATAATTCAAGCGTTCATCCCAAACCCTTCTAACATCCACTGGCTATAGAAAAGGACTCCTTTCTTGAAAAAATCTGTTCTGGCAAAAGGATGAGGGACAAAAGGGAAACAAAGCTCTGTCATTTACATGGAAGAAAAAGACCACCTTTGGTGTGCTAGGCCACAGCTTTTCTGCGAGGACAATTAGACTGCCTTGCACTTCATGCCGCTGCAGTAAGCCTCCCTCTGGAGCCTGGGACAGATGTTCCTCTGGGACAGATATTCCTCTGGGACAATGCAGCAACCCAAGCCTCACTCATACCTCATGCCTGGGGTGGGCTTGGAGGGAAGGGTTCACAGGAGAAAGCCTACAGTGCATGGACTCTGCTGGGGGACATCATCCCAAGGAAAAAAAAAACAAACAAAACCAAACAGATTGGAAGGAAAAAAAAAAAAAAAAAAAGGGAACCACCTACAAGGGTCCAGCAGCATCACAGGAGAAAAAGGTTACTGAAAATCTGAAACAAAGAAAAAAAATAACAAAAACCCAACAACAAACTTCCCAGCCCCACCACCCCCAGAAAAACCCAACCAAACACTCCCTCCACCACCCCAGCTGTCAGTTTGCCTGCTGGCTCTTGCCAACAGGTATCCTTTTCTGAGCCTCAAAAATCTGAATTTACCAGAATTCTGCTCTAGCTAGAGCAACACTAGTTATACAACTTGATGTTAATTGAAATATTTGGTGCCTGCTGATATGTTCAAACAAATTCACCAGATCTTGATTATGCGCTGGCAATTAAAGCCATTAAGTCAGTAGACAGACAGCAGGTTATTTCATTGCTATTTGACAAAGCCAGTCGTCGTTCTTTCCCCCTGTCTATGTGACAGCACTGTAATTAGCAGTAATCAAATACTATTTGTGCTAGGTGTTGTGAGTTTGCTTCCTTAGCTAGCAAGATACCTCTGCCAATTGCAGAACACAGAAATCTACCCCTGGTCAGACGATACACAAGATACAAAGAGGAGAAGAAAACAATGAAACACGAGGAAGGAAGGATGATTGCTTATTTCAGGCTGAAGGAGTTTGTTCTCAAAAGCAAGATTCAAAATTAAGAACATTTTTTATTTCTGCAAGCTATATATTAAAAAAACTAAGCTAAATTACAAAAGCCTGGTCAAGTAATATTGTGAAATACAATAATAATTACAATTATATTTAGCATTTATGTATTCCCTGCTTGAGAAATGCATGCAACTTCCATTAGCATTAATGGGTGTTCTACTCATGCATCAAGCAGAGACTAGAGCCTAATAGTGCATTACATCTTCAAAGTGCTGTACAAACATTAACTAATTAATCCTCATAACCACCCTGCGTGGTAGGTGATACATGAAACATATATCTGAGCAAGCCCAAGAGCAAGACAGCACCACTCTGTGCCCTTCAACACAACCAGAAATTAATCACATTTATACTGCTACCAAATTCAGATGTATTTCACAAGAGCAAGAGAGGGACCCATGGTGAGCCAAGTTCACTGAAGCTAGCAAGAAACGAAGTAAATTACACCTCTCTCCCTCCTCCCTGGGCTCTGGTGGGCTGCTTGCATCTGGATGAGCAGGAAGTATTAATGCTCACTGCTTCCCCTTTGGATTTCTGCTGGGGGGAGAAGGCTCTTGAATCCTGGGAAGGAGCAAGGAAAAGATCCATGGGAGCCTCATCACTGTAGACTTCTCTGTTAGTTCCATCTCCTTTGATATCTTGATCTTCCCCCTTTTCTGCTACTATTCTTCCTGGCAGGCTTTCTGTCTTCAAAACCTTTTGACAAAGTCTGTATATCAAAGTTGCAACAGGACCCCAGGAGGAAGAACTCTGCCCATGATTTGGGTATTCCAATTATAGCCCCCGAGTGATTTCTCTTTAAATAGTAATCTAGCAATGAACATGATTCATGTTCCCCTGATGAAAAGATACTGCATTCTGAAAACCCATTTTGCAATAGGCCATAGGCAGGAACCTTAATGGCATATAACTTCATAAGCAGCTAACTATGTTAATACCATGCAGAGCGGTCCCCTGGACTTAGATGCTCAGAGAACATTTTAGAAAGATAGTAAGACAACACAGCAGTACATAATGGGGGTGGGGGGGGTGTGGGGTTTGCTCTTGGAGAAGAAAAGAAGGGAAAGGGAGAAATATTAAATCAGAAAGGAAAAGGGAAAAGCAGACCAGGTACTTATGAAAACTTTGCACTGCACCATTTCCATTACTGCTCTGCTCTCTAAAGCTCACTCAGCCCAGGATACGCCACAGCGAAACAGTGAGGTAGCGGGTGTTCTGGCAAACAAACACAAAGATACTAAAGCTGTTTAAGTTTCTCCCAAAGCTACGGAAGCTCAGTGTCTGAGTCAAGGTCACAGCTGCAATCTGTGGGTATCCGACAAGCTGGACTTCCCCATCAAGAGAGGCCGAGCTCAACCTTTCTCTCTGCACGCGTAGTCCTGATCTCGCCAGCAGCCACAGGCACTTTTCCATGATTGCTACTTGCCTGCGAAGCCATGTGTGCCGTTTACAAGCCCCAAAGCAGATGGGTGCACAGGGAGAAGCGCAAGCATGAACAAAACCACACGTTCAAGAGAGAAAGATGCTTTTAAAAGTGTGCTTTACTACCTTCTGGTGCCGTATCAAACACAAGAACAGCCGGCATGAAATAGGAGGAACTTTCTTTGAAGAACGCTTAGAGTTTTGCTTAAAAGTGGTCCACACAACAAATTATGCTTCACATGCCAAATCTTCAGCTAAGGGTGGTTTTCAGAACCAGTTCACCCTGACTACTTTAGCATGCAGAGTTCGGGGCTTGGATGGCAGCGGGAGCTGTAGATGGCTCAGCTGGTGTGTTTGGTCTTTAAAGATAGAAACACATTTAAAACATTCTGTTTTCATTTGCCACAGGCTGCCTAGAAAGTTTACAGACATATCCTAAATACATACGTACTTACTTATATCAATCCACAGTATCAATGAAGTTTCCACAAGGCTATGTATAAGTCTTCTCAGAAAACGAACTTCCATGTGCCCTAGACTTTCCTGGTCAATATTTCAATAAAATGTACCATGGTGCAGAGAGGAAACAGTAGTGACAACTGTGAAGCTCCCAATGCTTGGGAAGGAAAGCAGATCTGAATTATGGCTAGAACAATTAAAAATGGAATCGCACTTTCTGGGTAGTGCTTTCCTGTTTGTAAATAGCAGGTTAAGACTTTCAAAACTGGGTGTTCACAACTAGAGGCAACCAAACCCAATGGGGATTACAGTTCCCCTTCTCTTTATTTAATGTGATTCAGAAAGACCACAGTGGTAGCAAATGCAGCCTTTGCCCTAGGACGGGTCCCCTCCACTGATCACTTTTATATTGAGTGATCCAGCAGTGCCTCTGCTAACACAAGGCAAGCATATGTCTGTGGAAGGGAACAATATATTTTTTCTGCATTAGAACTAAGAACTTGTGTATTATTTTTATCTGCTTTTCTCTCAAGGAAAAAGAGGTTTTCCCAAAACCTTGTCTTGGTGAGATATTAGTTCATAAGCATGAAGAGCATGAGGCAGCCTCCTCACCCTGGAAGCTTTCCTGCACACTGAAAAGCCTGCTGCCAGCTCTGCCCTTACAGGTCTCACAACTTTTGGGGCAAGGGTGTGCCAGCAACTCCCTCTGCCTTGCCCACCCCATCCCTGGCCAGGCACCTGGACCCACCTTCCCTTCCCTGAGCAAATGGAAACACTGATGTGGTCCCTGCAGACAGCTGCAACACCAACTTCACACTGCCCCATCTTCCCAAAATGAAGAGAACTAAAGGAAATTTCTTTCATGCCTTCCCTAATCCTGTCACTTGATATGGAAAGGGAGAGAGAGCAAGCACACAGCACAGAGAAATGAGATTGCGGAAACTGGTCTCATTTCAAAGAAGCCCTCCCTCTCTGCTAGTAAATATTCAGCAAATGTTGTGACCATTTAATTTCTATCCTCTCTCTCCCCTTCAGTCAATAAGTATATAATTTCCAGATATGTTGAGGAAATATTCCCTGATCAGCTGAAATTTAGTGTAGACAAATGCAAGGTAATGCACATAAAAAGTGGCAGTTTCCTCACATACACTGATGGATGTTATCTTAACTCAATTGCTCTGGAAAATTCTTCGGCATTGCTGTAGGCAGTTGAGTGAAAACACCTGCTCTGTACACAAGGACAAAGAAGTGGCAAAGAAACAAGACAACAGGGTGACAGAATGTGTTAATACAAGGAAAGAAAAAAAAAAAGCAAAGCCATATGTAAAGCCTTCATGCACACTCAAGCTCAAGTACTTACTACCTCATTTCAAAAATTATACAGGAGGACAAAACTTATTACAGCCATGAGGAAGTTCCCATCTGAGGAAGGATTTAAAAGATTATTAAATTTAGAGAGAACTCGGGCCAAGACTGAAACGATAAAAAGTATGTCAAATAATACATGCTTTAAGGAAGGTCCCAGAAATGTGTCCCTCTCTCTTTTTTCTTATTTTTTTTCCTAAACAGAAGAAAACGAGGAACCAGTCATTTAATGGGAAATATATCTAAAGGGTAGCATGTTTGAAAATAATGCTCAATGCCTTGTTGAGACAAAGGTCTCAAAGATTTTAAAAAATAATACATGTTCATAGCTGTAGTGGTTTGCATGGCAAGGTGTTGGTAGCAGGGGTGGCTTCTGTGAGAAGCTGCAAGAAGCTTCTCCTATGTCCGATGGAGCCGATGCCAGCCAGCTCCGAGGGGGACCCGCCGCTGGCCATCAGCAGTGGTGGTAGTGCCTCTGAGGTGACTTAAGGAGGGGAAAGAGAAAACTGCACAACTACAGCCGGGGAGAGGAGTGCAACTATGAGAGAGCAACAACTCTGCAGCCCCCAGGCCGGGGCAGGAGGAGGCCAGGGGGGCTCCAGGCCCGGAGCAGATCCCCCCACACCCCCGGGACCCCAGGCCGGGGCAGGGGGTGCCCGAAGGAGGCTGAGACCCCATGGGCAGCCCGCGCTGGAGCAGCTCCCGGCAGGGCCGGCGGCCCCATGGAAGGTAGCCATGCTGCAGCAGCGTGTGGAGAACTGCAGCCCGTGGGAAGGACTCACACTGAAGAAGTTCATGGAGAACTGTCTCCTGTGGGAGGGACCCCAACGCTGGAGCAGGGGGAGAGTGTAAGGAGGAAGGAGCGGCAGAAACAACACGTGATGAAGTGACCTAACCTCCTTTCCCTGTTACTCTGCGCTGCTTGGAGGGAGGAGGTAGAGAAATCCAGAATTAAGTTAAGCCCAGGAAGAAGGGAGGGGCAGGGGGAAAGTGTTTTTTTCTGATTTGAATTATAATAAACAAATTCCCCCAGGTGGCATTTTGCCCATGACAGTAATTGTTGAATGATCTCCCTGTCCCTATCTCGACCCGCAAGCCTTTCATTGTATTTTCTCTCCCCTGCCCCGCTGAGGGTAGTGACAGAACAGCTTTGGTGGGCACCCGGTGGACAACCAGGGTCAACCCACCGCAACAGCCTAAGAGATTTATAGTTTTGCTATGAGTTTGTATGGGTTATCATCCCTTCTGCTTCAGCCAAAAGATAACTGTGATAACCAGGTAGGGGAAAAGCTCCTCCCTGGAGACCTCACTATTCCATCTCTCAGGACTTCCAAAGCACCTATGCAAGGTGAACACCTGCCTCCTTCTGAAACCCATGGCAGTTAGGTGCCCAGATCCCACAGTGCTGTTGACCAAAACCACAAACCTGTAACTCCAAACATCTAAAGCTATCCCTACGTGGGGCAACAGGCCAGCACCACCTGAGCCTGGGGGGACCAGACCAGCTCTGGAAGCAGGAGAGCTGAGCTCAGCGTGGGCTGTGTGGATGCTGATGTTAGCTGGCAGAGCCTGTGGTGCCGGTGCCTCCATGCAGCGTGGTGGCCAGGCAGGGGGGACGGGTCTCTGCCCGGAGCCACTGTACAGCACAGACTTGGCTGGATCACCGCGGCAAATCGTGTGCCCTGGTTCTAGGCACTGCTGGGTTGGCTGGAAAACCAGGGCCCCAGTCCAATGCTGAGGACAACCCCCTCCTTCGGTACGTCACACAGCTACTGTTTGGGATGAGTATGAAACATCCGCGTCTCCAGGATCACAAGCAATGCGACAGGCTTCGCATTCAAAGCTGAGATTGAGTTGCATCAGATATGATTCTGGCTTGATTTTCAAACAGGCCTAATTCTGGTCTCACTTTGACTTTTTCACTAATGCAAATGAACTAACTCCAGCTATATGCTAATGCCACTAAGAATACAATTCAGAAATTACAGAAGGCTATTTTAGGGATTTTCTTGTATTTCATGAAAGACGCTTAACTCTCCTAGTCTTTCAAAGTAAGCCAAAGCATTCAGATATTGCTGGTACAAACTGCATCACGCAAGACACAGACATAAAAGAGTAAAATAAGTGCTATAATTTAACATCCAGGCAACCACTGCAAAACCCCTACGTACTGTTGCAAAGAAACAAAAGTTTAGAATTGACTCCTCTTTCCAGAGAAGCGAAGGACCCCCTATCCCACTGGCTTTTTGTTCTGTTTTTTAAATTACAATCTCATGATTTGTACAGTTACAAGAAGAATGTATAAATGGAGCTGCTCAGCCTAAGGAATTTCTCATAACACAAAGCAATCCAAAACACTATGATAACCTGCTTGCTTGTTTGCTTTTAATGCTGCTGATCGCTTCCCACCACAAATACTTTCTACCCTTTACCCAATTACTCATTGCCATAGTTCACCAGTTCCTTTCTGCTGTACTTCAGCACTTTCAGGCCTGATTTGATCACAATACTGCAGGAGGGTCTCATCCTGCAAAGTGCCCAGCACAGCCAGAATCTGGGGTTCACAGTGACCATTCCCCAGCAGTCAGGACTGCTATGGCCAAGCCAAGCGCACACTGCAGGCCTGCCCTCCTAGCGTGCGGTTTACAGTCAACCAACACCCTCCCTTCATTTCATAAAGGATTCCAGAAAGACGGCAGTCAGAATGCAAATCTCTGTGGAAAGAAGCCAAATTATCCTCCCTATGGGCAGAAAGGCAAGTAGCCCTGTAAAAAGGATGACAGACTTGGGCTCTCTGCTTTCAGTGCCTGAGCATGTACAAGGAAGGAAAACTCATCTCCTGTCCCTTTGTGTGACATTTGCCTCATCGTAAGCATGCAAGCTGCCCGGAGCACCGCCCTCCCCGTGCATGCTGAGGGCGTTTCGGAAGCATGCAGGAGCAACGTTATTTCTATAGTCCAAAGGGAAGTCTGAAAGGATTTCTGCAGTTTCTCCGAGGAGAAGGAGGGGTGATGCTGCCAACCAACATATGCCAAATTCTCTTTGAAACCCAAGACCACGCTGTGGGGACAGGAGCTTCTGTTACTTTGGGCACAGGTGGTGGCATGAAGCGCAAGCTCCACTCCTCTAGCCAGACAATATTCTGCCCTGTGTGACGGCGGTCACTGTATTTTTCTCCCCTTTGTGCTGGCAGTGAGAGCAGACCATAGCGCTCATTGTTCTCAGGGATTTACACGCTGGAAAATCATGTGCACGCTTTCTTTCCTTCCCTCCCACCGTCTCTCTCTCTCTCTCTCACACTTGCATGTGCACACACAGAGCAGCCACCCCCTCCTCCTTCACATTTATCCCGTGCGGTTGCACCAAGCTCCAGGAGCACATCTGCACTGCCAGCCACACCTGCTCATTACACCAGACTCCAGCATGACTCAGAGCAAAGAAAGTTGCAGTTCAAGGGGTGGGAGGTGAAGAGAGAACGTGAAAAATATCTGGCAAAGCAATGGGATTAACACGAGCAGTACTGTGTAAATCGTGATATTGTGGGTGTCTTTGCTACTCACACCAGCTAAAAGCAACAAACCAGAGCATGAACAAGACACCTCCCCCAGCACAAGTTACATTAAGACAGGAACTGACTGATGGTGGGGCTGCGGCGGGAATTGCATTACTTTAATGCAGAGTTGCAAAATTTTACTCATCCACTCAAGGCAAGTCATATTTTGATGGACAAGCAAAATAAATAGATTTTTCATTGCAAGTGTCCTACTAAAAGGCTGACAAATAAATCTTCCCGCAGTGGTATTATCTTCCATAGTAGTTTTGGTGCTCTGAATGCCAGGGATATATAACAAGAATTTAAATGCATTTTTTCATATTCATATAGAATTACCTTTCTGCATAACAATGAAAGTCCAAGTTTTTGTCTCAGCCATTCTGCTGTAAATCCCAATTAAATCTACTGCTGTTTCCTATTTAGGAAGAGCAAGCTTATTCCAAGGACATGTAAAGGGATAGTATCAGTCGGCCCACTAACATTTCTTAGTACACCCCGATTTAATCTGCTCTTCTGCTGGAAATAAAAAAAGAAAAAGGGAACCACTATAAAAGGAAAACAAGAGTTTATGTTCTCACTCCTCTATTTTCTGGGTGCATTTGGAATTCATGGGGATCACTGTACAACACTGTTCAATGGGAACTTGATAAGGTGAGCTCACAATTTACATAAATGTATTTGTTAGATCCAGCAAAATCTGTCCTAACGATGGAATTTCTTTCCTGGTCATGCTGTAGAACAAAAATATTTCTGAAAGGTTCCTCAGCGTTCTGTGCCTTCCTGTTTATAGAGAGATAAAACTCTTTCAGAGCTGAAGCACAGTAAATTACTGCTTCAGAGACCTGTGACTTTCCTCTGCCCCCAGTTATGCACATTAATATCAACTGTAACCCAGGTATCATCAAATTCCAAAGGTGTACATGCTTTTAGAATGTGAAATGCAGTTTTTCATTTAAAAATGAAAATCCATCTGTTCAATGCAGGGATTTCTAAACTCCTGTCATCTTGCTACCTAAACAGAATTAGACAAAAATCTGCTTCAGTGGTTAACTACTCATTGTTATGAGTATCAGATTATTTTATCCAGCTTCTTCAGAGAACAAAGGATATAAAGAGGATTTAAGCACAAAACAAGCATAGTCTCTCTGTTGCTAGTGGCATGGAAAAGAGAATACAGACAGCGAAGCTACTGCCTAAAGAGGGTATGTAATAGATTCCCTATAACCAGATCTGCACACTCGCACAAAAGCATCTGCCGGTAGAGCTACTGCAGGCACCAGCCAAGGACTATTTTAAAAGTGCAGCTTATGGAGCATTTCCTCAACCCAAGATGCAAACCCCAGAAAAGGACTTCCTGGCTGGCACCACTACAAGTGTGCTCAGGCTTTAGCAGCACCGCCCAGAGCCATGCCCCAGACTGACGCGAGATGCCAGTGGGAGCACGGCCTGTGTCTCTCCAAGGCTGCCGTTTCAGCAGGCTGAGAACCTGCAGGTGCCCCCGCCGAGTGCCCTGCTGCCACCTTCCACCCCAGGGCTGCTTGGCAAAGATGGCCCCGGCCACCGGGAAGCCCTCCACACCCTGGGTTTATTTGCAGTCAGTTCACTTGGCCAGCCTGCACGGCCAAATTTAACCTACTTCCATTGCCTGCTTGGAAAAGAAGCAAAAATAAGACGGGATTGTGCTGCCTCCATTTCGAGAGCATAGTGTCAGACACTGAACTTCAGAAAAACTCCCCTGGGACTGTTAAGACTAGGGGGGAAATGCTGTTTCCAGTGAACTGCCTTAACTCGATTGATTATCCCACTTTAGTGCCAATACAGATGCATTTTAGCCCCTCTCAGACAATACCAGCAGGCCAAGTAAATGTTACAGACTGACACACCATTGCCAACGTGGCTTTACTACACAGGCCACGAATAAGCCCAAGACAAAAGGAGCTATATTTTGTCACTAGACTCAAGCGGACAGCTATCTGTAGGCACATAAACTGTCCTTCATGTCACCACTTACTGCTTATTTACATATATCGTACCAACATCCAGCCTCTTATGTGGGCACTATGATACGAATTTCAACGCTTAACTGCGGGCATGTTAAAAACATGTAAAAGTGTCTTTCTCTTTGCTGTCCCATCTTGTCTTGGTTTAAAAGAAAGTGGTGATTGTGAGGATTCAAACACATGCTGATAGACCGTATTGATTCGAGTTACATGCCAAGACATTCTATGCAAAAATCCGCATTGCTTTCAGTTCCTACAGTTTTAACTGTAACTGCTTTGAACAAAGTCAACCAATACCTTCTCTACCTATATTAAACTGTGTCATGGTTTAACCCCAGCCGGTAACAAAGTACCACGCAGCTGCTTGCTTCCTCCCTGGAGGGATGGGAAGGAGAATCAGGAAGGAATGTAAAACTCAAAGGTTGAGATAAGAACAATTTAATAATTGAAATAAAAGAAAATTAAAGCAACAACAACAATAATAATAGCAATAACAACCACAATTACAATGAAAAGGAGGGAGAAGGGCAGAGGAATGAAATCCAAAAGGAGGGAAAAAAAGAAAGACAAGTGATGCACAACACAGCTCTTCACCACCTGCTGACCAGTGCCCAGCCAGTCCCCCAGCAGAGATCAGCAGCCCTGGCCAACTACCCCCAGTTTATATACCAAGCATGATGTCCCATGGTATGGAATACCTCTCTGGCTAGTTTGGGTCAGCTGTCCTGGCTGTGCCCCCCCCCCCCAATTTCTTGTGTCACTCCAGCCCTCTTGGTGACAGGGCCTGAGACACTGAAAACTCCTTGACTTTGTGTAAACTTTACCCAGCAACAACCCAAACCATCAGTGTGCTGTCAACGTTGTTCTCACACCAAATCTAAAGCACAGCACTGCCCAGCTACTGAGAAGAAAATTAACTCTCTCCCAGCTGAAACCAGGACAAACTTTTTTTTTGGAAGACCCCTGATTTATATGATGGAGCCAGACACCTGACAACAATCAACTTCAAGTAAAAAAATAATCCACGGTCATAAACCCAAACTGAACAGGCATTACTTCTGGGAAGGAAAACCCAAGTAAAATACCAGTGTAAAAATGCTTTCAAAGTTATGGAGGCGTTTGGACATGGTCAAATCATGCAGGCTGGAGGCAAGCTTCAGTGGTGCAGCCAGCCCAGTGAAGGCAGGTGCACACCCCAGGACACTGGAGGAGGAGTAGGAGGTGGCACAGGGGGCAGGAGGAGCCAGGGCATGCTAGAGATGCTGAAGAGGACTGCAGACCCAGAAGCCGAGTCAGTGGTGGTGAGCAGCTAGAAGCCCCATGGCCCAGTGTACGCAAAGGCTGCAGGAGGGCTGTCCATGGGCCCGGCAGGATGGCTATCACTAATAACAAGCCTCTGCGGCTTTTCCCAGGCCAGTACTAGCTGCCTACCCTGGCAGAGGAAGAAGCTGGCTGAGCAGAGAAATGACTAATGATCTGCATCTCCACAATCTCCACCCTCCCCCTACTGCACACAGGGTAACGCTGGCTGCAGTGCTCCCTTTTGAGACTGTTCACATATCCACACCACTGTACGAAATGAAAACCCCGTGCGGTTATAAAGGCGCTCCCGGCACTAGTTTGCTCTGTGTCTCTGATCTCTGTTCTCCTGAAGATCACAGCTGCAATATAAAATATATGATTTTAAACTGTTCAGCAGGATTATTCTGCCAGGGCTGGCAGCAAATAAAAGAGAGGTTGAAAGAATGAAGAAAGGCCTTCTCTTCCTCAGAGCCCTGCAGCTGAAGCAAAGGAAGAAAAACTGCTGAAGGCTTCCTTCTTCCTTCTCTCTCCCACCTTCCTTTCTCTACAATTCACAAGACATGATGTTCTCATTCCGTAACAAAGGTCACACACGTGTCTGCATAGCAAGCGCTGGCCCAGGAACTGGTGTGGACTTGAGTGACACGCACCCGTAACAGCCTTTTGAGCAATGAGCCTATTCCTCACCAAGATTTCAGCCAGTGAGGAAAGCAGTGTTGCTGGATCTACGCTCACGTAGTCATGCTGCTGCCACTGCAAACTCTAAAGCCGAGGCCGTGGAAGGTTTACAAACATGTAGTCACACCCAAAGGGAGTTAAACTGCATTCGGCACCAATGCAGTAAGTCGGTACTAGGGCCTCTGAACCCCAGCAAAGTGTAATAACACAGAAGGTTGAAAGAACTCTGAAAAACTTACTCAGAAGTCCTGTAGGCCCGATACAACTTCCATCAGGTGTCACGACCTGTCCTGCAGGACTCAATAACGACCTCAAGTCATTGACAGTGGACAAAAACTGAGATTTGCAGTGGCTAGAGTCATCCAAAGTAGTTGTAATTCTTATTAAGTGCAGGAAATCATAGAAAAACTGTAGGCTTCTGCAGTACTGCTCATGACTTGATATTCTGCATCTCTATTATACATTGACTGATAATATATGCATTGTGCATGTGAAATGTTTTAGAGAGACTTTACAGAAAGTTGCCTAGCATTGTTTGTTCAACAAAAGGTTCAACTTTCTGCAGAAAACAGAAATTATTCATTGAAACACTTATGAAGCTGAAAACTTCACTGCTGATAGAAAATTTTCTGATGACTGCTCTGCCCTGCTTGAGCATAAACATCCATATGTCCATACATCAACATACTAGACCTGTTTCTCAGGTGAGGGTTGCCTGGCCCTTTTATGAGTGCTCTCCACGTCCTTCCCCCATGTCAGCAGTAACATCCACGTAGCTGCACAACAGACTGCACTGGAGTGCTCCCACATTTGAAGTTGCGCTCCCCCAAAGCTGAACCACTCCTCAGCCAGCTCTCACGAACGCTGACAGCACACGATAAGCCATGGGAACATGGAGGGAGGGGTGAGAGACATGTAGACCTGCCTGTCTTGCTTCACCAAAGCCTCATGCCGGACTTTAAGTGACTGGAATAACCTGGGCCTCAGGGTACTCTTTGCCCCAGTACTTAGAATTATTAAACACAACTAATTTCCACCATTAGCTTTATGTAGAAATCACACTGCTCACTGCTGAAAGAGGAACCTCATGCTCATGCCCATACTAAGTTGTGTTCTGTGGTATTAAAGACAAAATGTACAAACCAGCAGCTCAGCTGTATGTCAAATGATAAAACCAGGTTCCTGAAATCTTTTTTTTCTCTTTTTAATAGGCAGTAGGCATCTGCAGAGCCTCCCAAGTGCACCAAAATGTGTACAAACACCTCACCAGCCAGGGACAGTTTCTTTTCTTGCCTTCCTTCCACAAGCAGTCTCACTGGTGTCAGTGGAATTATTTGTTCAACTGCAGGGAACACACTTTGATAACAGATGTGTTCTTCAGTGTCAAAAACGCCACAAACTAAAATGCCTGACCTGAAGGGCTGGTAGGAAATACTCTCTCCTTACACAGCTCTGGCACACGGCAGAAACACAGAGAGTTGTCATGAAGAAGTCTGCCTCTGATGTGAGGGGCATTTCCCAAGGCTAATATTACCCCCAATTGCCATGTGGATCAGGATCGTTCCTGACTGAGGTTCCAGTCCTGGAGCATCTGGTATGTTTTAGGTTCTTTCCTCCTCAGGACAGCAAATTCATCACACAGTTAAACAAACATGTGCACAGAGGCAGAGAACTGACTGGATTACAGCAAAAGAGTTACTACATCCTCTCATCTTTAAGAAATGACCTTGATGAAGGTCAAAAATATTGGAAACACAGAGAAAAAGCACACTGCCAATGACCCTGCGGTGCCAGTTCTGTGAATAAAGGACTCCAGTGTTCACTGCTGTCATTTTTGTAGCTGTTATGAATCCGGAAAAGCACAACTTATAAATAAAAAGCCCCAAAATGCTATTAGAAGCCTTGAGCCTCCAAACAGTTCCAATAATTAAATACTACCCTAACTTTAAAGGCTGTAATTGGCAACTGGTTATTTAAAATTAATCTTTAAGCACTGCTTTAACGAAAATGGCTTTTCCTGTGAAAAATCAAGAACTCCATCCAAGTCAAACACTTGTTAAGAGATCTTGCCACCCTCCACTGCAGTGCTGAAAAAATGTATTAGCAGAAATATAGGTTGGCTTCCTCCCCCTTTTCTGCTCATTACCATCAGTTTTGAGAACTGATTAGCTGTGGTTGTTATTCATTAGTCACATCTCTAAAATCTGAATTATAAACACCTCTGTGAGGTCTTATTCTAATCAACCTATTTTGAGTCTTGCAATTAATACTAACACCAGAAAAATAATTGAACAGTGTACATTTAAAGACCACCCCTTCTTCTCACAAAAATCCAGGCTTAGATTTGCATGAAAAGGAAAACTAAAATAAGATCTACAAACTCTGCCATCTCTGCTATACATCTTTCTCCCATGTACACTGCAGCCAGTTCAGGTGGTTTATATAGGTGACATAATGAGTACACAGGGAAATACCAAGCAGCCATCAACGATTTTCCTGATGGGGTCAGATGCTACACAGCTGATAGATCTCGGGAGGACAAGAACACGCAGGCATGACAGATTAAGTGACTGCCATTGGCTGTGTGCTTGCTCTGAATACTCAGCTATGGACAATAATCAATTACGTGGGGCTGCTAATGATACTGATCAAATGTACTTAGCACTCAGCAGCTTGAGGGCTACCATCCTGACACTTGGAAAATACACAAGCTACCGACGGGCGAGATGAAATAAGAGGCTGGTACCAGCAAAATCCTCAAAGTCAACAAGAAAAACAGCTTGTTCAGGCAGCTCCCTGCCTGAAATTATATACATTTTAAAGTAACTGCTTAGGAGTAAGCACAATCTTTCACAATTTAGAGGTGCTATGGCCATCTGTGAAAGTTTGGGGCCAGCAGTTCACATGGAGGGACCCCACCACTGCTTGAAGAGTGACTTGTTGCAGGAAACAAAAAGCACATTACCAACATATGTATTGGCTTCCAGAGGTCTGTGTGGCAGGCCGCTTGCCTCCTGACGTTATTTCCCAGGCTTGACCTATGATCCAGGGTGATTTGGCTTCCTCATCATTATCATCAGCTCAAGATGTTGATCTCTTTCCAGCTTTTACAACCGAAGTAAAAAAAAAAAAAAAAATGCCACTGGTTTCAGAGAGTGCAAGACCAGGACAAACATTTCTTAGTTTGTCTCAGGCATCTTAAACCACAACTCCCTCTTTTGAAGGTTGGGACAGGGATGAAGGCTTGGGGGTTTCTTGTTTTTTGTTGGTTTTTTTAATAACTAAAGCCTTGTTCATGCACAAAGTATTCTACTGCTTTAACTGTACAGGTTATTTATTCCCTATTCCTATACAGGAAAAAGGATTCACTGCACAGTGATATATACATACCTGAGATTATACCCTTCATTTTAGGGGATTATAGCCTTCCTTTAAGGGGTTAAAAGAAGTATTACTCTAACTGACAGAAGAAATCACTCTCTAATCGGTAAGAAAAACAGTAAGACCAGACCTAATGTCTTGACTGGTTCTTTGCTCTCAGCTCCCAGAAATGGGATTCTGGGCATCTGAAACCAACTTTTCATCCCTTGGGAATCATCCTTCCTTCTGCTGTATGGCAGATAGTCCCATAGCAACACTCTAACTGACCACAGGGATCATTCAGCAAATGGAACATACTCAAAAATGTCTTTACAAGTACACTGCATTCAATCATCACAAAAAAAAATATTAAAATTCAAGAAATTACCAAACAGAACTGCAAGGAGACAGTTCTTGTAACAGTCCTACAGCTAACTGTATTTTCCCTGGCAGCCCTTTCTCTGAACACTGAAAATTACTGTAGAAAATGTTGGGTGTTTTGTTGGGTTTTTTTTCCAAATAATAACAAACTGGCAAATGAACATAGTGCAGATCTGTACCACCAACTTGTTTTTGCAAACCACATGCCAAGATTACTGTTCATCTGTTCTGGGGTTACCTCATCAGCAAGTATCATCCTAGGACATAAGGCAACGTATACCATACCTGCTTGAACAGCAAGGGGGAGTTTCAACAGGCAGAATGCAATAACTATTCCGATTTTTAGCTAAAATTTGCTCATTGTGTAGAATGAAAAGAAGAAGAATCCTCACCGCAATGCACAGTGAGGATTCATTAAACTGTTAAGAAAGAAGCTTCTGCTAAGAGCCCTGCTTAGTTAGTAATTATTCATTACTGAAAGGGCTAGCCCTAAGTACGCTGGCAATGACTGTTAATCCCTTCTTTCCCTCCCTTGTTTCTACAAAAAGTGCCACAGGAATCCTTTACAACTGCCAGTTTTCAAAAGCTCAATTTTAGGGCTCAAGATACCCCAGGAGAACAATAGCTTCTCATACCTCCAGATGTCCCAGCCTTCTAGTAAGTGCTGACTGAGCCCGACAAGCTCATGACATAAAGCAAGGCTGATGGGGACAAACGCAACTTGGTCTGCACAAAAGGACCTTGTGCAGCATCAGGTCCAACACAGGTGCCTACAACTCCAACTATTACATACTCCCTCCCCATTACTGCCTACAGTAACAACCACAAACTGGGTTCATTAAAAATGGTGGGCAAAGGGGAGGTTTGCTTGCTCTTTTCAATGAATGGGAGGGTAGCCAGTCTCTTAGTGGACCACATAGTGGTAGATAGAGGGGCAAGACATGAACTTCAACCTAGGAAGCTGGAATTACATACCAGGAAAAAGGTTTTCAGCATGAGTGGAGTCAAACACTGGAGCAGGCTGCCCAGAAAAACTGTGAGTTCTCCATCCTTGGAGATATTCAAAGCTCAACTGCACATGGTCCTCAGCAGCCTGATGCAGCTGACCTTGCTTTGAGCAGGAGCTGGGCTGGACGACCTCCCAAGCTTCAACTACATTATCCTTATTCTGCAATGCCCGTTCTAGCAGAAGGACCTACATAGCTCCGGGGATTTCTTCCCCCCCATTGCTGTTTAGCCTCAGAATACAGCAGAATAGAAGAGCACTGGAAGGTGAGAATGGAGAAACAGGCACTCTCATTACGGATATTCAATTATTTCAGTTGTGATTACTGAAGGCACAAGGGTATTTTTTTTCCTGGTATATCTGTGCGGCCCAGGTGTGGATACCTTCAGCCATCACAGTGGATCCCGATATGTGGCTAGGGCTTATAAAAACTTCCACAAGCACAAGCTTGTTGCCAGCTTGAAGCATGTTAGTCAGGTGCTTTTTACTAGCATGGAATACACTCCAACATCTGCTGTCAAACACACACACACACAGCCCAACCACTCTCTGCTCAATAAAAGTACATTAAAAGGCAGAGAACAGGAAAGAAGATCCTATGCTCCTTGTGAGCAGACATTAAACCAGCAAGGTTTGTATTCTGCAAGCTGGAATGATTTCTCAGCAAGCCTGTTGGCCACAAACTTCTGAGAATACACCAGAGAGCGGCTACTTCAATGCAAACTTGCTAATGCCATGCATTATATTATTCTTGTTCTTACCATCTGCTCCATCTAAGGGCTGCTTTGAGGAAATTATTAGTAACTCGTTATTGCATTCCACTATACAATTGAACTCTAAAAAAAATGCAATAAACTAATTCTTTCCTGCAATGCACTCAGTCTTCTCGTTCTCCTGGCTACTCCCCATACCCAGATAAAATACAGATTCAAAAACATCAGCATTTTCTCCACAGCATTAGGTACCAGATACCTAAGATGCATACATAAGTGTTTGAAATGCCACAAAGAGGTCCACAAAGAGGTTATCTCCTTGATCAATTGGTATTTTGAGCAAACATTTCAGAAATAAAATAATACCTATTATTTAAGTCCTCCAGAATATTTAATTCACTGTGTCATTCCAGTTCTCCCCTCATTCATCTGAATGCTCAAATGCTGCTCTCAGAGTTGTGCCTCTCTTACCTTTCTCTGGGACTAGAAAACTAGTTTTGCATATTGAATCATTATTTATTTCCATGAATGTCTCTGGGTTCCTTTGACAGCTTCATCTTACTGATGAGGATAAATGTTCTTTCAAAAGCTACTGCCAGACTCCCCTCATTCTCAGATGTCAAAGGATGTGGTCGGCAGAATCTGTCAAAAATAACTCACATGGTCTGAGGGATCTGAAAATTACAATTCATAGTTCTGAAAATACAATTGATACACGGTAGCTTTGGGCAGGTCCGCTTTATTACTAGCACCCAATCCCTCCTTGCCTTTTCATTTCTCCTGGTCAACATGGGAATTATTAATTTGGAAAACAAATTAGAAAGCAGCAGTGATATGACTTCAGGTTTTTTTGAAAATGAGAGAATGCTTTTTCTCTTCAGATTCTGCAGGTACTCATAGCTAGAAAACCAGAAAAGTTTTTGACTAAAGGAAGTTAATTTAGACTTAAACCAGAATCCTGTTGTAATGGTTTGGAGATTCTATAGTGACCGCTTTTTACTGACATCCAAATCTGACTCTGGAAGCTAATGTTTATTTTTCAAAGCTAAATGCAGGACGTACTAGCTGAGAAGGATTAGCAGAGGGAACCAGACTGACCCCACAAGTGCCAACAGGTACAGCATGCGTCACCTGAGCCAGCGAGGGCACACACAGTAGCAGGCTGGCTCTTATCCCCTTCCACCTACCCTGTGGAGGGGCAGTGACTGCCTTCAAGAGGCCCCATACCCAGACCAACCACTCTCCTCCACATCAGTGGCTGCACCGGTTAGTTCACGCATTCCCCCTCCCAGAGAAGCGGTGTCAGGATGCTTTCAGAGCAGCATCTTGGCTTCAGGCTTGCCTCCTCTGGGCTCCCAGACAGGACACAAGGGAGCAGGGGAGCTAACTGCTTCCGGACAATGACAGCATCACATTTTAACTTCAAAAGGGCTCTTACAGAAAGGAAGATGATTCTTCTCAATCCGGGCTACTACAAGTACCTGAGAGAAACAGTACAGCTTGACAGCAAGCTCTCTAGAAAGCGATTCCTTCATTGATGGTCCAGACCTGAAGCACATTGACCTTCATGGTTTAGCGTCAGGCTTTCAGCTGGGTGGCATGAGCTGATGGCAGTCAAAAAATGCAATGGTAGGTAGTGTGCTGTATTTGGGTGTGCTGCCAAGGTGAGCACCGCCTGGTAAAAGCGTAAGCCAATTTATTTAAAATCTTTACATCCATAAAAGGGAGGATGGCACTTTGGGTGACGGTTTACACAGAGCAGTACGAGCTGTGTAGCTCTTACCAACCACCGAGCCCCATGTGTATGTTCATGCAGGCACACACACAATGCAGTGTAACTAAGCCTTGCAACATTTTATCTTCACAAGTGAGAAGATCAAGTGGCTACGGCACTTGAGAATTATCCAGCGCCTCCTTTCCAGTGGAGATAAATAGAAAGCTCGTATCAAACCTGAGCCATTGTGAACTGCATGCTGACTGACAGCAGTACATTCAGCTTGTGTGTTCTCCCAAGACACTGAATCACGGACCTTTTTTAAAAGGAATTAAACAAAATGATGTAAAATATCTTTTCTTAGGCTCTTTACAAGAACTACCCCATTATACTAGATTACAGATTCGCTTTGCCTGGTATCCTTTCTTTGACAGTGCCCAGCAATGGGTGCTGAAAGACTGCAAGAAGCAAGGCCTTCCCCTTGTACACCCTACCCAGCAGCTCAGGCACCCTTGGACCTGAAAAAGGTATCCAGACCATCACAGCTTGACACAGTCCTCCCTCCCAAGAATTTGCCCAACTTCACTTTTGACCCGATTTAGGCTGCAATAATGGGCAAAAGTCTATGGTGAAGTTTCACGGCTTCATTACCTACTCTGCTTCTTCCATTTGCACTGACTGCCTAAGATTCCTGCAGCTTCTACATCTGTCTTTTGCACTCATTTGCTATTTTAGCACAACTCTCACAAGTCTTCAGCTTGCTCTTACCCAGGCTAAGCAGGGCTCAGCTATTCACGGCATTCTATCAATGGAAATCTTCAGGCAGCAGTATCTGCATCTCCAAGGGCCCCATCTTACATTTTAATTGTGATTTTACTGTATATTTGCACAAAGAGTGAAAGTGTTCATATGAAGACTTGTGAGCTGTTGCTTGCCATGTGCCTGCAGTTTTGGCATAACTGGGTGGCACTTCTGAAATGAAGATGAAAACTTAAAACATTTAAAACTTGTAGCCTTTGCTGAGGTTCATCTCAAATGGAGCAGTATGCTACTTGCAGTGATGTACACCCTGCTAGAACATACAGCCTTCTCTCATTCCCCGCAAGCAGAAACACCAAAGCAATCAAAAACTGAAATTAAACAGACATTTCCCTTCTTACATGGCCAGGAGTGCTTTCGAGCGTGTTTTAGATAAGGCCAGCACTCCTGAACCATGCATTGCCCTGTTCAGGCTGGTCTCTAGCTGCTCCAAGACTCAGGAGCCCCACAGCCAGCAGCTAAGGCACACACTGGGGCTGTCCTGTGCTGCCTGAATCTGTGCAGGTGCCCAGAATGGTCAGTTCATCAAGCAACATCCGCATGTGTCGTTATTAAGATGGGACCAGCCAAGATCCAAGCCAGTTCCAGGCTTGGTTCCTCTAAGTGTTGTCCAAGTCACCAGTCTGACTGGATGTTGTCCACCTCCCTGCAGCAGGTCTAGCTAAGACCTCTATGCCTGTCTGCATCTCCCAAGGCATCCGTTAGACAGGGACCTACTAAGCTGTCCTTGCAAACGATCAATTGCTATTTGCTAGCGGTGATACCTTGAGACCTTTGTCTGCAGCAGGTTACTTGGCGTGGCTGCAGCTTAAGAGGTATTTTTCAAGAGGCCATTCTGGGATTCAGCCAGATCTTTACAAGGTCCTGTAATTTCAATAATGAAATTAAAACCAGAATCTAGCACTTGCAAGACTGAAGGAAATTAAACATGTGGCTAAGTAATATGCCTGCTCACATTTTTTTCTTTATGACATTTCTCAATCTGCTAAATAAAAATGCCACAATTCTTCACAATCAAGAATGCAAATCATAAACCCAACTTCTTGATAAGGCAGCAAGCAGAAGGCTGAGAGGTTTAAAGGGATATGGCTAAAAAGAAAATATTACACATTCTAGAAAAATTATCTGAATTGACTCCTCTCATCCTTGGATCTAATTTCTGCTGTGCTCACTGGTTCTGGACTGGTGTATTTAAGTAAGTGAGAATTCATTAAATTTTTTAAACAAAAATAGTAAAGATGAAAAGCTGCTTAAATATTAGACAGAGAGGATGTTTTGGTCCCAGACAGGACTAGGATCCCTTTGAGAGATCTGGGAATACATACTGGTTAGGACTCCGCTTCCACTGGGGGGCGGAGGGAAGGGGGACGAAGGCCCCTTCTGCTTTATCTGCCCTTGAACTACATACAAATACATTCAGCGGAGATTACGTCTTTTAAAAGATAGCTTTTCATGCATGGGGTTTGCCTGGAGTGCAGATATGCCAATTCACTTGTGTGCGCAGCCAAAGCCCTGAAAACTGAGCCTCATAGGAAATCAGAACACATCTGGCCCCAACTCAGGTTTGTCATCAACCATAGTCCAAACATTAATACAAAGAGTCAAAATTACTTCTTAATTCCTAAATTCTGACTAATACCAATTTTAACTACCAATTTATAATCCCTTGGGTCCCTCCAATGAAAAGGAATGAGAAATAAAACCCAAACCTGCAGCAGACCCTTATGTAGAAAAAAACTGGAAACGGTTGTTGTACAAACACAAATTATATTACTAATGTGATCTGGCAGTTTTACTTGGGTCCCATAGCTGCAGCTTAATCACATCTTTGACACAGCTAAATTGCTAGGATACAATGGGACCTGTAGCTAATAACATTGCTTCAAAAATAAACAAACTCCTGTTTTTCTAAAGTGATTATGAGGAACTCCCATATATTTTACATGAACTGCATCTGCTTAACCATCCTGTTCTAAGGCAACATCACAAGTAACTGGCCTGTTTTGTGCCGTTACAGCGGGAAGGGATCAGACAGTATTTTGCAACAGGCATTCTCGCTGCCGCTCTCAAACGCTCTCTGTTGGTTTACACTGACATCTAACACAGCAGCGACGGAGAGTGGGAAGACTGTTCTTGTTTGTAACGAGAGAAAACAAGATAGTGTAGATAGCAAAATCACCATTGATAGCAAGGACACAGGGCAGATTAAAAATAAAAAAATAAAAAACATTTAACCACTGTGCCTAACTTCCAAACTGATGTGAGGCCACAGGAACTCTCAACCTCAGACTTCATTGCTCGGTCCTGGAAAACACTGCATCCAAGCACGGCTGGGCTCAGCAAGGTACCAGCTGACTGACATCCCCCCTGGCACCACCAGATCTGCAAACTACCCCTTGTTTGAGAGCTCCCTAACCTTCTCCAGTTAAAACCCCTTGTGCTTAGTGAACGCCCAACACTTAACTCAGTTAACTGAAGCCAGCTGATTTTTGACTGAAGTGTATAAAACATTCACATAAAAAATTCACATAACAGTGGCAACACAGATTGGCGGAGGCGCTCATCTCCTGCAAGGGTTAGCAAGAGCTGCAGGTTAGACTCTTTAAAACTCATTACAGCTCTCTGAAGATCCTACCCCTACCTTGAGCTTGCAAATGCTGGCTCTGAATATGGCTCAGAATTTCTTGTGTTTGCAAAGACTGGAGGGAGAAGTCATTCTGCTATCCCATGGATTGGAAAACGTTTGGGAATGGGATGGTTTGGATAAAGATGATGTGAACTGTAAGCCAAGCCTCTTCCTCTTTACCATTCTGGAGTACTGTGTTCAGCTCTGGAGCCCCCAGCATAAATAGGACACGGATCTGTTGGAGCAAGTCCTGAGGAGGGTCACAAAGATGATTGGAGGGCTGGAGCACCTCTCCTATGAAGACAGGCTGGGAGAGTTGGGGTTGTTCGGCCTGGAGAAGGGAAGGCTCCGGGGAGACCTTATAGTGGCCTTTCAATAGTTAAAGGGGTTTATAAGAAAGATGGGGACAGACTTTTTAGTAGGGCCTGTAGCAATAGGACAAGGGGCAATGGTTTTAAACTAAAAGGGTAGATTTAGGTTAGACATTAGAAATTCTTTACGGTGAGGGTGGTGAGGCACTGTCCCAGGTTGCCCAGAGCAGCTGTGGGTGCCCCATCCCTGGCAGTGCTCACGGCCAGGCTGGATGGGGCTTGGGACAACCTGGGCTGGTGGAAGGTGTCCCGGCCCGTGGCAGAGGTCTGGAACAAGAGAATTTTAAGGTTCTTTCCAACCCAAATCATTCTACGATTCCAAAATTTACGGTGGAGACATCTAGAATTGTGAGTATGAAAGGTATACAGGATATTATAAAAACAGCCTGCTTGGTCCACCTCAGTACACCACGTGCCCATGGCGTAAGTTCAGATTGTTCTGAGTGTTTGTCTGTTTCTTCTGGAAATTTAAGCAGTTCCTTTTCAGGCCTTTGCTGATACTCTACTCTTACAACAACTTTGCCTTTACCACTAAGGCTATGCAATGTACCTGAAGTCACAAGCACTGTTTTCACCATTTTCTAGATGGGTACAGTGAAGTCTCACTTTATCTTATTCACTTCAGGGCGGCACACAGGTAAAAGGACCTTTTCTGACTATCTACACTGCAAAATCATGCTGGACACCGAGGATGAACACCTGGTACTAATGACATCAAACCAGCCCCACAACTAACTTGGGGTTTTCCCCTGCGTTTGATCAGTTTCTTCCTTGAATTATAACCTGTACTGAAAAACTTACTGTGTCAAACTGGTATTTCAGTTGTATCTATTATAGTGGCGATTCTTCTTCATTTCAGTTGATACTTCTATTTGTGAATTTTTAATTAAAAATACATTTTCTTTATTAAAGGGAGTCAATATGATCCAGTCAAGGTCAGTATAAGCCTGGAACCTCCTCCCCATTTTTAATGCCTATTCAGACAGGCATCAGACTTCACATGTGCATCAAAAAGAGCTTATTTCAACGCATTTGAGACAACACAGGTACTTCACAACGGGTTTATGGTTGTGTTCTTTTCTTTTTTAACCATAGCACGTAAAGTAAAAGCACAAAGGCAGTTCTCAAAGAGAAAAATCCCAGAATGCTTTGGGAAAAAAATATCTAAACAACTATTCTGCTGTTCTCTAATGTGTTACTAAAGACACCATCATCCCTCATCCCTCCAGAAGTGTTCTTAATTAAATAAGAATCTATCAAAAAATACAGTGCCCCTCAGTGTAAACTCCCACACACACCCTTCTCTCTTGATTTTAAAAGTGATCTATCTTGCCTTCTCCCTGCCTAGGAGCTCATTAGAACCAGCTCCTTCTGCACATATGCATCACCTAACACAGATTTGGAGGGAGACAGACAGAAGAAAGGGAGAGAAAGAAATTAGAAGGTGAATGAAAATAGTAGGCCTGCAAGACAAGAAAGCAACTGCAGACAAAGAACACCCGGTACTCACAAGGGAACAATGAAGGCTGAGAGACAAATGCTGGTACCGTGGGATTAAAACAGAAGCTATTGGTTAACTTTGCAGCAGAGATGCAGTGTTGCTCTAACTAAATCCATTATCAACAATAACCAAGGCAAATCAGACAGATCTATCACATCACTTTCTCAGAGTGGCAAAAGGTCACCATTAAACATACCTTAAACTTCAAACGGAAGCGCCAAGCACAGGCAGCGTTCCTGTTGCACGCACAGCCACTACCTGTCAATTGCTAAGTAAAGTCCAAAGGATCGTTCCCTGCCACCCTCTTTCCTGAGCACCCACTTCCAAACATAGCCCAGCTCACCTGCAGTCTGAAAAGTTCAAATTGGTCAAGCAAAAAAGAACAACCACCAGATCCTTCTAAGAGTTACAGAGGTGACAAAACCAGCAACCCAGGAGTGGCTGATTTCTCCATCCATTTTCCATAACAGAGCTTTACTCGAGGAATTAACTCCTAACAGTTCATCTCAAAATCACTTTTCCATCCTGCAAGAACTTTCCCCACCTTGAGCCAGATAACCCAAGGAGCAGTATGGCATTTGTTGCTGGCAAGTGACTCCAAACAAGAAGTTTGAGCCTCATTCTATGGCAGGATAAATTATGAAGTAATGAGCATTTATTTCCTCAATCTTTCTTGACACCAGAAAGGATGAGAGGACAGGCATCACAGGAGTACTGGAATGGAGACAAATTTAAAACGCAGTAAATCTGCCTGCCTTTACGCTAGGAGGGCGTAACTTTTACACCTAACTTTCAGCCATTGCTTAAAATATCTGCAAAGAACAATCTGAACTCCAGGCTCAACTGAGCCCTTTTACATAACTCCCCCCAACACATCTGCCTAAAAGGTCACTTTGCCCTCAGGATAGCCTCTGCTTGTCCTGCACTGATCTCTGGACATAAACCTGCACCTCCTGATACTTGAGCTGTAAAATTACAGGAGCCACATGCCTTTATTGCATTTTTTTAAATAAAAAGTTGTTTCTGCAATGGATTAAATAACTTCATACAGCTGCCCAGCGCAGCTGCCTGGCAGTCCCTTCAGTACTGTAGTAGGAAGATCCTTCCATCTCTATCCCTTGGAAAGCTGTACTAGAAGGGACTAGGAGAGGAGATCCAAAATAAGGCCCATAACTAAGTGTGACTGCAGGGGTTTTTGTTTTGAAGTGTTTTGCTAAGTTTCCTCCTCCACGCGATGGATCTGTCCTTCACCTAAACTACAATGGTATTTGCTCCAACCTCAATTTTAATTAAATAAATACCAGGCATCCCTCTTCAAGACCAGTGCTTTCAGAGGATGATGCAGTAATTCGTTCAGGGAGACCCCTAGGAATTTGCTTGCATGTGTAAAAACAAAGGGAGGCAGCTTGATAAAATGTCTTACTGATATGAAGAAAAAAAAAAAAAAAAGCATCCAGAAAAGATTTTGTCTTCCCCAAAATAATTAAGAGTGGTTCACCTTTTTTCTGAAGTTGCAGAGTCACCCCCTTGCTGAAACTCCAAGGCATTTTTATTTGATGGCTTTTTTCCAGCACACTCTCCTGTGAGAGTTTTGTTCTTTATGATTGCTAAGATCACACTTGTGAGAGAGGACAGATAGCAAAAGCTGTAAACCAGACCAAGGTAACTGCAGTCACGCTGAGTAGCAAGCTTGATTAGATTTTTAATAATGCCAACATATTAAGCAGAACTGTGACAAGAAGAGCAGACTTGAAGCAGCCAAGGAGGTAGCTACAGTTTTAATAAATCCTTTGCTGATCTGGGAAGTGGGAGGGTGAGAGAGCACTGATCTCAGCATGTAAAACTGAGGCAGTAGCTTAGAAATTAGACCTGCCATGTTACTGGACTACTGCTGGGAAACCACATGGAGAGATGTAGCTTCATATTCTAAAATTTAAGTAGTCAGCAATTTGTTTCTAATATGTTTCTTCCTGAAAAGTATTTCTAAAAATAATAGTAAAATTAAAAAAAAAAGAAAAATCTCAGATAATTTTAGGCAGCAACCCAAACTCTGCATTTGGATCTATAGGCTCTAAGACTATAGAATACTCCAAGTCTTGCCGTGCACACAGTTGTTTCAGAATGGAAGTTATACACCACAAGTTACATTCAGTCTTTTAGCCTCTGCCAGGCTGCACTCAGACCATGGCATTGCTGGCAGCTATCTGCTTACAAACCCTCTTGGCAGATTCTGGGCCAGAGTGCCTGCCTTAGCTGGGTGCCTAAGGGAAAGGACCACCTTGTTCATGTTGCCGTTGCACTCCAGGTGCCCTTCCTATCGCCTGTCCCTGACTATCTCCTCCCCGTGCGGACTCCCTTGCTTCCTGGCACTTGCACATACCTTCAAATAATACCTTGCCTTGTGCTTTTGCTTGGTCTCTGACCATGCTTTCACCCGGATCTGGGTAAAGGCACGCCTTTTGATTTCTCCAGTTCTTGATCTTGGTCCACACTAACTGCTTGCTTTTTGTTCTGTTCTGGGCTTAAATGGACCTAAGTGAAGCAAACTTATTTGTGATTAGCTAATGCGAGCCTATGCCTAGCAGCTACAAAGCCAGTCTCCTTGCAAAAGAAAAACTGCAGGATCAGAAGCTCTGTCAGTAAAGCAGAATATTTTGGTTAGCCCTTAGAAATGAGATGAGGAAAAGGAAAGAAAGAATATCACAAAGTATCAAGAGTCATTAAAGGCAACTAATATGTACAATTTTGCCAATGCCCTCTTGCAGTTCACAACAAAAATATAATTTTATTTTATCATCAGCTTAAAATGCAGGACACTTTCCAATGAAGAATCTTACCACTATCTTCAACAGGAAGAAAAAAACAGGAAAGAAGACAAAAAGGCCTTCAAAGACAAGGTTTGCCCTTTGACATGCAGACCTGTTACGGAGTTGATGGAATTTTTAGCTGAAAAACATTTGGGTACAAATCGCATCAGGACCTTCAGATCTCTTTGGATGATCCAAGTACCAGAGTCTGAATATGAGATGCTGCTAATACTGTATTTCATACATATAAACCTTGCCTTTCATAGGTTTGTAAAAAAAGGCATGTAACACTTATTTGAGTAATTGCAATCCAATTACTGCCCCAGGACAGACCTGCTCTTTTTCAGAAACACATCCGGGTATTTGCATGTATTTCAGAATGAAGATAACAGAAAGCATCTTGCTCAGGTACAGAACAATCCTGCTTCTAACCTACCTGGTTCATTAACCAACATAAGCAGCGACATTGTCCCCAGATATCCAAGGCGTGAGCTGTGGTTACTGCTTGGTTGCAGGAAAGGAAAATACAAGGGCAGCAAGGGGCTACATGTATCCAGCCTCCCACTCAAGGCAAAGGAAGAACACTGTCTGGGTGTGCGCTAAGTTGAATATTAATGTGCATGATAGTTACTGGAACCTTTACTATTTACATTACTTGTTTTTATGTTATAGTGAAGGCCAACTGACAGAAATAAAACATTGCTTCTCTTGGTACTCTCAAATTGCTGCAGTAAATATTCTTAAGAGTAATGTTGTCAGATCTCGAGTACAGGTTCATCCCTCCAGATTGTACGTCATGCTGGCTTGTTATCTACCATTTCATTATGAGCTTCCATAAATAAACTGGGAGCTACCTCTCTCCTGGGCTGTCCATTTCCAGAATTTGTTTCAGTAAAATTCCTGCCCTTCTAATCTTCCCACACAAGAAACTGCTTTATTTCTGCTGAAAGGAAGCTAACTCTAAATACCTGCCCTACCTGCCTGTGAGGATCTCTTCAGCAGAATCATAGAATCATTTAGGTTGGAAAAAACCTTTAAGATCACTGAGTCCAACTGTTGTTTTTTGGGGGGGGCGGTTCAGCCGAGGCAAAGCAGCTGAATGATGAGCTAACATCAGCTGTTCTGTTCATTGGCAGGAAGCTCTGCATATAACTTGTCCCATTCCAGGCTGTCCCATGACCACTCTCCGGGAGAAGGGCCATTCAGCACATTAAACATTTGGGGAGGACAGACAGAAACAAGACAGGAACAAAATAACAGGTGACACCACCTTTGCAAGTAGCTATACAGATCCAACTTAATTTAAACTGCATTTAAAAACATTAAACATAATGTAAAGATTGGTTCTCACATACTTAGAGAAACATGAGTCCTTCATAACCCACATTTCACATAAACTCCTATTGCTTTTCTCCAAAAGAGAAATAAAAGTGACGATAGATTGAAAATACAAATTTCTAATTTCTCAGTCAAAAAAGAACGAAACCAAACTGATTTCCAACCAAGTCTGAGAAAGGATGAAAGAGCAATAACTGAAGAATATGCTTTCCCTGATGTGCTAAGGCTGTGATTACCTAAGATGATTTCCCTTTCAAAATTCTCCATTGCTGTGAGTCACAAATGTCTTTAATAGTGGTTTGCTGACAGTCTCCCATATGCTAGTTGTCTCAAAAATGCGCACAGCTTGTCCAGTGAAGTGCTAAACCTCAGCATTTTGCAACCCCCAAGTTTATCTAGCAATTACATTTGCTACAAAAAAAGCTGCTGTTTGCTGAAACACATTTATAATCATTTCAGCTATTTCTGAAAGCATATACAAGAACAGAATGCCCTGGCATATACAGTAACTAAAAGAGAGGGACAGCTCTATTTTGTGGTTGTTACATGTGCTGCTGACAAAGGAGATGCTGTTTGGTAAATAAATATATAAAAGACTGATATTGGCCTTTATTTCTGTTTCCTGATTTAACTTTTGTTTCAAAACATTACCGCTTTGGCTTACACACTTTGTCTTCCAGTAAATCACAGCACGCACTTACAAACACAGAGGGAGTCTCCAGCTTTTCCCAGGCACTCTAATGGTGATTAGAAAATCGTCCTGTATCAGGTTCAGACCTGCAGTTTATGATGAGTGACACACAAGCTGTAGAAAGAAGGCAGCTGAGGGTGAGAAAGGAAACTGTTGCGTAGACTGCAAATAGATTTATTGTCTATTTAATTACTTTTTGTGGTTTGCACTGGCAGAAGAGACTTTACCTGAAATTGTTATAGGTTTTGAGTATGCAGGATGCCATAAACAGGCAAGTGTCCAAGCAGTGACACAAACTCAAATCGCATTGCAGGGACTGCCTGGTTTGTGAAGTTTTCCATGAGATGTTGCCTGCTCACAGCACAAGGGTACAGAACTGCACACATGCTAACCTGGCAGCGCTGCAGAACACTTCAGCCATGTATACCTCTGCTTCAGCAACAGAGGACAAAAATAGATTCAAGTTTTACAACTTGCAAACCCAGCTTCTCATTCTTTTCCTCCAAAGCTCTTCCTACACCTTTAGATCTTTCTAAGTTGTTCACCCATCCCCCCCACCCCCAAGACCTTCCCTGCAGCATAGCAGTATATGAATTTGCCTGGCAACCTGACATAAATATCCAACCAACCAGCAAATAAAGCCTGGCATGCTCTTAGCTACAATGTTTCTGTGCACAGCCTTACAACAACAAATCAGAGCTGTCCACCAGACAAGGAATTAACTCGTTCTCTTTAGCTCAATTTATAATCTGAAGCTGGAGGGGAGAGGTGGACGTTTGCCTGTCTTTTACTCTGCTGCATGCAATGTTCAGAGCTCTGCTATAGACATCTCTCCATCTTTGCTGGGAAAATATAAAAGCACTGTATCTCCTCTACTCGTTTTTAAACTGGTTAGATAAGGAAAGGTGGGGTGTGAATGAGCAGAGAGGCACTGGAAAACATACTGAAACAAACTACGTTTGACTGACAGCCTTGGATCCAGCCAGCAACCAGCACCCCGGCTCTCATCAAAGCCCAGCACAGAGAATCCAGGCTGTGCCCGGTGCTGAGGGGAGCCCCCAGGGAACGGGGCAGAGCTCTGGCACTGAACAGGAGGACCATTTCAGAAGCAGCACGTCACAACAGGGATTGCTGTGGGCCAGGAATCTCTGTAAAACGTCATGGACAACCTCCTTCAGGATTTTGGCTAACACCGGTCTTCACAGAGCCCTGAGCTGCCCTGCGGGGAGAGAGGACTACCTGCCCTGAGCAGCTCCTTGCATCCGAGCTTGAGCTTGCAGCCGGTGGCCTTTCACGGCGGTTCCAGCTGATAACGGGAGCTATGCCCTGTGCAGAGAGCAGTGCGGTCTCCAAGCACTGCCAGCTTTGTCCATCCATTCTCTGGGGACATGCGATACATAGTGAGCGTTTCAGAGGTCAGCATGTCCTCTGGACTTCAAACCAGCAAACTCAAAATAACTACACATAGCAAGAAATCCCCATCTCATTTCTTTCAACTTACAAATGTGGAAGAAATAGATGAGACCTGTATCCCATCTCAACTATGAACAGAGTTGAAGAGAAGGTGACATTAATAGTTTCACTGTAATTGAACTGTTACATTCCATCCTGCCCCACAAAACAGATTACTTGAGACTGGAAAATAAAACACAGGACCAAGTCAATTCACTCCATCCTTATTTGCCACTGCAACTGCACCAGCTTGTACCAAGGTCTGAGGCACTGCTGAGCACACGGGAGTCCATCCTGCTGCTGCTACCTTTTATATGTGCAATAAGTAAGAGATCCTCTGTAAAAGAAGTAGACAAGGAAGGCTGACATGAAATGCCATGCTTTGACACATCACAGAAGTCTTTTTTACCCTTTAAGATAAGGCATTGCTAATGCAAATAATTTTCAGTAATAATGCAGTGCAGTAATACTAGGACCTTGTCTGTGTGGGATAGAGGCAAATTTAAATGACATGCCTTGTAAAAAAGAACAAATGGAGATTAGCAGCCAACAGGCTGTTCCACATGTACTGTTCTGCATAGTGGCATGGCTGGAGTACAAAATGAATGGAAAGCCTTAACCCGTAACGTGCTGTTGTTTCCCCAATCCACTTGCCAACTAAGTGGTTAGCAAGAGTGCTCATCAAGAGAGAAAGGTCAAGAGAGAGGAGCACAACTCAAAGATAAAAATATTTTTTACAACTGAGACCAGCGCAGATACTGCAGACTTGGAAATCCAAAGGACAAAAATAGCTTTGCAGACTCTCCCTCATTACTTAACTTCGACTTGCAGGGTCAGGCCCTTCCATTTGTGGCTGGTACCGTAACACTTTTGTCTGGCTGGCTGTACCTGATCATTGCTGTGGCACATACTGCAGCAGGCTTAACACCCACCCACCCCTTTCCAGCCTGCACGGTTTGCCTACATACTCAGCTTGTATCAGGACAAACACCGCATCCTTTGGATTCTCGCTCTGAGCTGATGTCCCTGGCTGCATGGCGCACACAGCTGCTGGCTCTGCTGCCACAAGCAGAGCCCAGGCTTTGTGGGCAAGGAGCAAGACACTTCTCTTTCCCTTTCAAAGCCCCTGGCTTACCTGACATGGCTTGCTGGCTTACACAGAAGAGAGGAGACAGAACTAGGTCCACTAAGATATCATCTCCATCCTCCCCGGTGCAAAAGGAAATGTGAAGCAAAGGCTTTCTTCTCCTGGGCTTCCACCTGGCTAAAAGCTTGGTCTGTCACATGCACAGAGCATCACTTCCTTCCTTGATTTTTTAAATTTATTTTTCCCTGTCAATACCATTTCCCCACCAAAACTGTCTCAATTCTGATTACTTCTCAAACTGACAGTACACCCCTTGTGTAAGTCTCTCAGATACTCAGCTTTTCCTCTCTGAAAAGAAAGAGACTAAGCTTGTTGGCCACATCAGATACCTTCATGCTTTGTCTTTCCCCACAGGAAATAGTAGGAGCAGTCAAACTTCAGAAGAGTTGGCAAAGCTTAAACGAAGTAGAGGTACACAAAAGCAGAGACTCATCCACCACCCTGGTTTCTAGAGGTAGATGAACGCAAACAGACAACAATTTTTATGATAAGCTGTCTTTCTCCTCAAAAGCTTCATTCTATACAGTATGGTGTTTTATACAATGTGACTTCTACTACTTGTGAAGGCACACGCTGAATATTTGGGAAAGTCAGTCAAGGTACCAGCTGACATTTGGATTCTTATTTACATAACCAAAGGAACATAGGTCTCCTTTCCCATTTTTATTATACTTTCTAAAACAAAGCTTACATTGAGAGAGATCCTGGAACATGTGGGAAAGAGGCTGGTGACACGGAACAGTCCTGAGGTACAAAAACAGGGTAGCTTTATTTATTCTTCTAAGAAAAAGAGAGGAAAAACTAATCCAAACAACCACATGCATTCTGCCCTGTTGGTCAGGTATGGAGAAATCGCATGTCAAACACCCGAATTATACAGCATGTCTCCTGAAACCTGACACACAAGCTAGTTTGTCTGAATATGCTCATTTTACAGCTTCACTGAATAAACCAAGGAAATAAATGCTTTAGGCAGTTACCCAATGACAACTGCCAAATCCCAACAATTAAAATAATGTGGTGAAACTGTATAAAAAAAGCCCTATTTTGACCAGACCCCACATAAATGTAATGCTCCCAATCAGCCTGCAGTCACGCACTATGCCCAAGCTCAGGGCTTTGCTTTATCACTGCCCATTCCTCTGAACCAAGACGCAACTACGCTGTCCTGAGCACAGGCACCGTAACACAAACAAGATGTAACATCTTAGCTGGGCATCTGAATGGGAACACATGACACTGATAAACTGAGTGAAATCAACAGGTTTTAATCCAGACCTCTATACAGCTATTTCAAACTGTGCTTTAAAATATTCAGATAAAATTAGAATGTTCATTAACACCATGACAAACAGAAGCACATGAATTTCATTCTGCTAATTCTGGTAACCCTCACCCTACAGTCTAAGTCTTTTACTCCATATACCTCAGGAAAACGTTTGAACTGTTGACAGTTCATATTATGACAGGTACTACTCAGTATTATCTCAGTTACTAATGCAACGATATATATCTATATTTTTTAGGTATATGCTTGATCTTTTTCCCCAGAGAAAAACAGAAGTGGCACACTTAAAGCATATGCGTGAAACAACATTTCTGAAGTGGCAACCGTGACAGTAGCAGCAGCACTGGCAGCAGGTTAGCATTTGGCTAATTGAGCCATTCAGGTTAATGAGCTCCACAATTGTGAGGATCCACTGGAAAAAAAAAAAAATTCCTTTCTTTATCATCATTATCATCATAAGCATTCAGAGCTTGCTCATCCAGGTTTCCAGAAGAATCCTATTTGTATCAAAGAGGAATAAGAAGGACACAAATCAGGGATGGAAAAGAGCCCCTCCCACACCCCCACGTACCCCCAAGAAAGCAGGACTCTCCAGACACCACCTCTTTGAGATGCCAAAGTGGAACGCTGAAACAAGACTCTTACTGATAGCAAATTGTACAGACTCTCCAGCTCCTTCCTTCCAGTGGAATAATTAACAATGCTGGCAAGTACATTATCATAAACTTCAGCGTTAACACCCCCACTGCAAAGAACAAAGGCGGTTCACATCCCTCCCTGAGCTCCTGCTGTAGACTGGGTGCCGATTCTGACAAGTTGCTCTGTGCCAATTTAGATTCCGTTCACATTTGTAAGATTATGCTCGTAACCACGAGCTAGAGAACACTTCTTAAATGATGCCGGAAAGCACAGAAAATAGCTCTGTGAAAACCCACAAGCCAGCCCGGATCACCTCCTGATTACACTGTTGATTTAGCTGTATTTATGCAGAACTCAAACAAATCATTTATAACAACCACAGATTGCGTCCTTTATCTCAACGGATGCTGAAGTGCTGCTAGACCGAGGCTGGATCTTGCACACTTATTACCAGGCACCCTCTCCCTTGACAGGCCTACAAGTTGGAAGCAGCCGGACACCTGCAAAAGCAGGTCCTAAACACTTACGTGAAGAATTTTTTTCCACCTCTGATACATAGGCAGCAGCTGACAACGTACAGTAACATTTCAGCTCACAGCAAACCTTAAGTCCTGGTGAAAGTGAGTTGGCTGATACCCACTCGGCACTAGGTAGAGGTGATCAGGAGGACTAGTTAGCACAGCCTGCGTTAGCTGACCAACTGGAGCCTGCTCATCACTTCATTTGTTAGTAAAGCCCACAGCTTGAAAATCTAGTGAGGATCTGAGTTGTTTTAGAGCCTTATTTTGTCACATAAGCAACAAGGGCACGTTTGTACTCATGTCTGGTGGCTACACAGCTTTCATTTGGATACAACATCATCAGCACGATCCATCTCCAGGCCATTTTGAGATTAATGACACATACTTGGCAAGACATGTCCTACGCTACTGTCAAGACTGCAAATGCTGTAAGGTGTTGCAGCTGGGAAAGGATATGCAAGCAGCGTCTCTGGTGTTTCTGATCTATGGTCCTGAGAGCAGACCTCAGGTTACTAACACTACTTTTAATTTACAAACTCCAACTGGCCTGAGAGCCACCCTAACACAAGCATCATACTTTTGCATGCATCAAACTTCTACTCTATGAAGGTGGAGGTTTACAACAGAGGAATAATTTCTGTAAAGGGGCCTTGGGGATGGGACTCTCATTTTTTTCTCTTGCTGGTCTGCCCCATAGTCAGGACAAAGTCTCTGGTAGTGGGGTTGGCACTTAATTTCTTCTGGGATAGCTAGGCATGGAAGGGGGAACACCTAGTTTGTATTTTTAATCCATTCTACTAAGTGAGACTAATGGAAAGCCAAGATATGTATAGCACCATTTCGATGTGCTGAAACAAGCAGTAAACAAACCCAATCCAAGGAGCTTCACTACAGATACTTTAAAGTTCCTGTGGCTGTTAATTTATTCTGCAAAGTTGTCTTTCAAACAGCTGTCACAAAGTCTGCAAGTGTGACAACAAAACCTGACATTTCTAGGAGACAAGTGATGTCAAAGTGCAGCAACCTTATCCACAATTTACCAAAACAAAGAAGAAGATTATCATGCACTGGAAAAATAGATGGCCTGTAAAGAAGCAACTACACTGTAAAAATAAACTGAACATGATTCCAACTGAAAACCAGGCCATCCCTTACCTCTTCTGACCCTTTCAAATACCTCTGCTTGGTAGCCTCCAAAATGGAGGAACTGCGGCACCTGGAGCTCGCACTTTAACCAGTAATTAGTACATACAGCCTACCTCGCGCAGTATGCCCTGCTTAAACAAAAGCCAGCCCTCAAGAGCTTGAGAATCTGGTGTTTCTGTGTCTTTTACAGGACAAAAAAAAAATCCCTCTCGCAGAAAGCAGACCTGTTTTTCACCTGACCTTTGTCAGCTAAGGATGCTGCACTACCTTTGGACGTAAGTAGTAACAATGGCTGTGACCTGCCTTGTTTACTCAATGTTAGGGATTAACAAGGCCTGTGCTATCTCAGCCACGGCCACATTTCGCTAGGCAAGATCTGCCTGCGTAAGTGCCTTTATGCAAACAGCGGCCCAGCCTCTGGGAAGGATAGCACATCCCAGGAACAGGGAAAAGAGGCCAAAGGTATTTTCATGCTGCTTAGAAGAACCCAGTGGTAAAATAAGGGGGGAGGGAAGAGGGGGAATAATCCACGTTTGTAGAGAACTCCGCTGTTTGTCATTCACAGAATGCTCATTTCCATCTTCAAGAAATACAGAAGATTTCACCTTTGGAGGTGACTTCTGGGTTTCTCTCACAAATAAATAACTACTTCTCAGTAGACAAAGAAACAATGGTCCTCAGACTCTAGTCTGTAGGGATTCATCTTTTCAGTTCCTTACACACAGTGGAAATGTAAATTTTGTTATCTGCTGCTGTGGAGAGGGAAAGCCAGTGAAAGTTTATTGCAGCACATTCTCAGGATTCTAAACATACCGTATCACATACACACTGTAATGAGTTTTATTTTAACTGCTTTTGGAGATTGCTTTAGTGGACACTGAAATCGAATAACCAGCTCTGCTCACAGAATGAAAGAAACTATAACAATATACATAAAAGGTCTGTCATTATTTTACAGAGGGCCATGCACATAACCCAGGCAGGAGGGATGCAACGGACAGCTGTTGTTCTTGGGTGTTTAAAAACAACAACCCACCAAACCCACCAAAACCAACAAAACAAAAATAAACCCCCAAACCGAACAAACCAAAAACCCCAAGACACACACATCATGGACCCATCATTTTCATGCATACGTACTTTGCCAGGGACATACAAAGATGCCATGGTTACAAGCTGGCAATTCACGCAGCAGCACTAAGGTAGCTCCCTCGCCACCCAACATCATTACAGGCAGACATCTGGCCCTGGAATTTACATTTTCCATTTCCTCCTATTTTAAATACTCTATTTTACCCTCCTTTCCCACCTATAACCTCTCATTGATAATTTTGGTCTGGGGAATCGATGCATTAGTAAAACTATCCAGCTTGCTCTGAAGCAGAGAGAGGAGGGGATATTCTCCACAGCTTGAGGGTCAGTCATACTTTCCACACTTACTGTACCCAATTACTTGGATCTCAAATACTGACCTGTCTCCCAACTTTATTTGTTCCACGCCACATAAATGAGCTGCCTACCCATTAAAAAAAAACTACAGTGACCTCTCCTTCCACCACCTCTTTTTTTCCACTGCTTTCAAAAGGCAATTCAGGTTCAATCACACTTTCAGTGATGCTGGAGGAAATTTTCTTTGCCATTTCCTTCAGTGAGAGCAGAAAGAGGTTGCACCCGAGGCCTGATCCTGGCTTGTCTGCATAGTGTTACTAAGTAATAAGCCTATAGGCGACACACATTAAAAAAACCAAAACAAACCCCCAAACCACCCCAGAACACAACACAACTATTAACGCTAAGTTTTTCCTAGCAATTTTGTAATGAAGGAGAAAACTTCCTTTTTTCCCCTTACAAGATCTACTGCACATGAAACACTACTTTTACTGATTGCCCTGAGCCTGCCTCATTTTGTGTTAGTCCATGGCCAATGCCTCACTAACAGAACTCTAAGCTAGTGTTTGATGTTGGTAGGTCCAAGAAGTTACTAGTTTTGCAGTTCAAAACAAAGCACCCAAGACTGCCAATATCTGAAAACACTCCCCACTAACGACAGGGAAGAGCAAGAGTCACATTAACAAATGCTTCCAACATCAAAATAAAACCACATTGCTGTTACGTTGCTTCTACTTTGTCCCTACTTCTGAAAAAGATTTTTCATCCTCTTTACAGACATAACAAGGAAGACGTTGCTACAAAGAGTGCATTGTCACACGCAGATTCCACCTGCAACCATTTCACTACTAACAGACGAAGATAATGTTAGTTTACAACCACTGTAAGCTCATTCAGCTCCATTCTGTCCTTCAGTTTAACATTTGGACACTGTTTACATTTGTTCTGTTAAAACAAAACCCATGTAACAAACACTCAGACCTTAACTTGCCTATGCACAAGAAAACAAAATGGAAGATGCTAGGGGGGAAAGTTTTTGTAAAATAAAAGACCGCTAAGTGGCAAAGCACTCCTCCATTAGAATTTGATGAGAACAAAGAAATATTTTTCAGGAACATTTATGCATTATCGATACTACAGGTTATGGCTACCTGACCGCTGGTCATTGTGTGACAGATGTTAAAAGTAGCAGGAAGTCGGAAGCTATTAAGAGCTTCCTTGGTAGGTCTTAAAGCATGTATTAAAACAAAAATCAGCCAGACCTCTAAACCACCAGGAAACAGAATCTTCAGATGTTACAGGCTGTCCTGGTTTCAGCTGGGATGGAGTTAACTTTCTTCTCGGTCACTAGTACAGTGCTGTGTTTGGCTCTGATGTGAGAACAGTGTTGACAGGACGCTGATGTTTTTAGTTGTTTCTGGGTAATGTTTATGCTAAGTCAAGGATTTTTCGGTTCCTTGGGCCCTGCCAGCCAGAGGGCTGGAGGGGCGAAGGAAACTGGGAGAGGACACAGCCAGGACAGGTGAGCCAAGCTAGTCAAAGAGGTATTCCATACCATATGACGTCGTGCTGAGTGTATGAACTGGGGGAAGGAGGAGGGAGGTGGGGACATTTGGCATTATGGCGTGTGTCTTCCCGGGTAACCATTATGCGTGATGGAGCCCTGCTGTCCTGGGGATGGCTGAGCACCTGCCTGCCCGTGGGAAGTAGCAAATTCTTGTTTTGCTTTGCTTGCATGTGTGGCTTTTGCTTTACCTATTAAATTATTATTATCTCAACTCTTGACTTTTACATTCCTTTCTGATTCTCCTCCCCATCCCTCTGGGTGAGGGGAGAGTGAGCAAGCGGCTGCATTGTGCTTGGCTGCCAGCTGGGGTTAAACCACGCCGAGACAGCCCTTTAGGCAGTGCTGGGGACAGCCTACAAAACAGTCTTTCCCAGCAGCTCCCCAGCGCGTATCATACCTTCTTCCTTCAGCTGGTCTCAACACAACCTTGGTACACAGTGCTGGCAGGCCTGTATTCATCTACCCTTACTTTGCAGGTGCAAAAACTAGTGAACTTGGAGTTTGTTAACGTCGAGGGAGATCTGAGTAGCAGAACTTACACATGGAAAGCCATCTGTCTGAAGAGGTCTGTTTGCAGGGGAGTACAGCACTGCTGTACCCATAGTTTCACACTCCTAGTTCCTCCTCCTTCCATGGACTTTGTTAGTACCTTAAGCATACATGACGCACATTACCCTTTTATTCCTCATCTCTTGCACCATTTGCCATTATTCTCTTCACTATCAGGATGTGCTACAGTGATTTTACTAACCCATGACACGCGGCATCACCTCCCCCACCCCTCTTTCTACATGACCTCCATCCCCTCCTGCCAGTTCACCACCAGTGAGAAGCCCCTCACCCAGCTGCACTTCCCACCCACCCACTCACCAGGCAGGCAGCGCACGTCCCCACACGTCTTCCCCAGCCTGTTACAACTCTGTATTGTTTTGGTACATCTGCTTCATTTCGCCTCTACGCACTCGTGACACCCACCCAGCAGCAAAGGACCATGCTCCCAGGGCATCAAACCATGAAAGTGTGGCAGAGCATGCCCTGGGAATGCTCTTGGACAGCAGCAGTGAAGGGTAAATGGGGGGAAAAAAATATGCTTGAGAAGCAAAAACATGTAGGAGAGAGAAAAAACAGAGAAAGAGAGAATGAGAGAACTGCTCATTATTACATTAGCAAACCTAAACTATTTATAAGCACTACATCTATCTATCTATCACTTCAATTACATGTTTCTAAATGAGGCTGAAGCAAGATATCCATAATTATTACTGAAATGCCATTTTTACATTAGCCCAACAGTTGTGCGTGTTCTTCACAAAATGCAATAAGCAAACCACCAATTTATTATTTTCTGTAAATTACAGATAAATCAATCTAAATACCTCTTTCACAATAGATTTGATTTTTAACCCAGAATTCCTATTCCCTTTGAACAGCACAAGCTGCAGAAAGCATCCATTTCCCTTCTATCTCCTCTTTTAGGGAGCTTTTTCCTCCTCCATTCTCTTTAGTCTAAGGATGCTCAGAGGGAGAAATGACATTAAGAAGGCTTGTTTAACTTGCTTGCTAAGACGGTATTATTCTTTATTCCTCTTCCCCCCTTTTCTTCCGTTTGTCCTTTTGTAAAGCTCCTTCTTACAGCCCCTTAATGCTATCTGCTCTTTTCTGTCACTGTGCCCTTTGCCTCTGGCTTCCTTAGCTGTAAGAAACACTGCAGGTGACGCTTGCAGCCCAGAGATGGGCTTCCTTCATTTGAGCCTGGGAGCTGAACCTGGCCACATCACAGGCACATGTTTGCAGGCTCACCCCAAGTCAGCATGTACCATGGTCTGGGGACCACCAGTATTGTGCCCTTGTGCCCCACACTATTCTCCCATTTGCACATCCCTTATGCCCAGGTGTTTGCTATCCTGCTCATTCCTTCCTTCCCTCCCTTGCTGGTAAGACCAGATTCTTTCCAGGTCTCCTTTTCTGTCTCATCACTGCCAGAAACACTTTTCCATTTTCATAAAGGCACCAGGGAGCTTTACAAACCACAGACTTTGCCTTCAGACCTCCTCATGAAGAAGGAAATGGAGGCACGAAGAAGTGCGATACCTTTTCCAAATCAAGCTGACCACACTGAGCAGGCCTGAACACAGATCCTTAGAGGTACCAATTTGCTATTGTATAGTTTAGTTTGCTAGAGATGTAGCTGTGGCCTAAATATTCTCTCTCACCACATATAATTTCCCTGCCTGTGCTTTTAAAGGTTTAAGCCACATGCAAAGTATAATCTATTCTAGGACAAACTTTTTTTTTTTTCAAACTAAACTGTTACAGCAACAGAAGTTGTTTGAAATGGTTGTGCAGAAGCCCCCACAGACACTCCCTGCTATCAAACACTTATTTTCCATCACTCTCCACACAAAGAGCAGCAACAAATCAGATGACGACTTTTTACCAAAAACTGTACTTAAACTAGTTTTAAAAGTTGATGAAATTTCAATCAGCCAAAATAAAGACTAAAATCTGTAGCTGAGCCGCAACAGCACTGTAATTCGCTTGTTTAATACACAGTGCTGGCCTAAGTCACAGAGAAGTGTGGGAAGATGTCTAACTATCCCATGGTAAGGCTACTGCAAGCTTTCACCACTGCCCACAGCCTACTAGTAACCCAGCAGCCTACAGCCTTGTTCCCAGCCTGCGAGGTTACTCGGCCCTTGTGCTGGAGGTGCACTCACTGGAGACAAGAAAACAGATCAACCTTCAGGTTGGCTCCTCTCCCACAGACTGCTCCAACAGTCAAGAGCCACAAGAACAAAGTGGCTCAAAGCAGAGAGCCCCAGACAATTCTGAATAAGCTCAGAGATACGCTGTCCCCCTCATGGCTGCTTCTCTTGCCTTCCCTCAGGCCGGCTGGGAGCCTCAGCTGCCCCGTACCCCTTTACAACATGCTCAACCCTACAAAACACCAGCAAGCTGCATCCCAGCCACCACCTGAGCTTTTTGCTCTGCTTCAGTGGATTAGACACAGCAAAGCACAGCGGCAAGGAGAGGAGTCCCACGCTTGCAGCAGCATCCTGCTCTCCTGTCCTCCACAACTCTGTCCTCGTTTTGTATTTACCTACTGCTATTTCTGCCTGTTCGATAAGACATCCTTCTTCAACTATGACAGCACCACGTTTCACTTGGTGCCGTATAACTTGCAAAGACTTTTTTCCCCAGTCAAGATACCTGGTCACTCTTTCCCTGCCTGTGAGGCCACGCTAATACTCTTTCTTGATTACTCTTCGACAGCTATCCATTCTCTTCTCGCCTCACGCCCGCAAGGATATACATAGAATCACAGAATGGTTCAGGTTGGAAGGGACCTCAAAGATCACCTAGCTCCAACCTCCATGCCATGGGGGAGCAATCCTCCACTAGACCAGGTTGCTCAAAGCCCCATCCAACCTGACCTTGACTACAACTCAAAACAAGGTATTACTAAAATTAAAAAGAAAGCAAAACAAGAATCTCCTATGTTTACACCTGTGTGATCTACACATTTGCATGGTCCTTGCCTACATCCAGTCACCCACAGTTTTTGACTGACTCTGTAATTCAGATAGTCAGCTTTCTGGGGAAGGGAACTTGCCACCTGGGATTTACTTTGAGAATGTGATGCCAATCCTTGAATTACTATTAAGTTTTCAAAAGCAGAGACTAGGACCCAGATACAGATCTACATTTTCACAGTGTACGGATGCCATAATACAACAACTTTAACCTGTAAGACCATGTTGTTACAAGTATGGCAGGAGCCTGGATTTTGTTTTTATTGGTTTATTTTCTGCTGGATGAGCCCTACCAGCCAGTTTCCTATGCAGCTGTAGGAAATTTGGTGCTGACATGAGAAGGCAGCAGGAACAAGTGTACAAAAGTGAGACCACCACTATTGGCAGCAGTGCAGATTTTTACTAGATGAAAGTGAAAAAGTGAGTGCAGCCAAAAGCCCAAGGAACTCGCCTTGTAGTTAGGACACTTGTAAACTTGTACTGAAGAGGAGGACAGCAAAATGTGACTGCAAATGTGAAGGAGGGATAATCTAATTCTTACATAAATATTTTGAAAGAAAGAATTACTTTAGTAATTTTTAGCGGTAGTATGTTCTAGCTCTTTGCACGCCTACTTCTGCTGTGTCTGTTTTCACCTGATTTGACTAAATAATCAAGGACATATTTGCTCATTCTGAGATTACTGAAGCCGTGAGCTGCGCATCCCATGGACAGGTGTTTTCGCATTATTCCAGGAATGTTCAGTATGTCACACGGGTGCCTAGAGCACAGAACTCCACCCTAAGGTACTGGCAGGTCCTATAGATATTCAGTTTACGTAACTATATAAAAAAATCAAGCCAACGACAAACTTATTTTAAAATCAAAACCTGATCCAGTACAAGCTGGACACAGTGAAATAATTGGTAGAATTCATAGGTCTGAATCAGAGTCCAAATGCCTCAAATAGGACATCATTACCTGTTCCAATAATTACAATTTTTGATTAATTGTGACAGAAAATACACATAATTAACACTTACAAGAAACACGCACACAAAGCTATTACAGTCACATTAGGGCAAACAGAGAGCATGTAAGTGAAAGTTAACTCAGCCTCAGCATTATCTCTCTTAATTCAACCTTGGTAACTGTCAGGCAGCAGCTCTCTCCGTGTCTGGCAGATGCAACATTTGCTGGGACACTGCAGCACCAGTCTGGGGCCACTCCATAAGCCAGAGCTCCAGCAGTGCACTGGGGCTGAAGAGGCACATCGTTCTGTCTGAAGGGAGCATCACACTGACATGTGGGCGGTTGGCACGTTAAGATCTCCCAGAAGATTTATGTCATGAAACCTTGAATAATTCTTCACATGCAGCATGATCCTACCTACAATGAAGGGCTACATATGCTAGAATCAAGGCAGGCTGGACAGAAACTTACAATGATATCTTCAATTTTTTTTTTTTCAAAGTTAAGAAAAAGGTTGGGATGGCTCACCCGGAACAATGAGAAGCAGATGTTCACACTGAATAAAACCCCACTTCGGCTGGCTATGCCTAGCATGTGGAAAATCGCAGTTATTAGCGGGTGAAAGAAGCAAACATATACTACTTTGCTGACTAATTTCAGCCTTGGCCCAAACCATCCTTTTCCTTACCCAGGAGTGCAATTATCGCATCTTGGGTTGCATCTCTTAATAAAATATAGCTTTTAAGAGACAGCTCATTTCTTTACCTTTAGGGAATGCCTGGGAAGTCTTTTCATTAAAATGCTAATAGAACAATAAAGTTTAACACCGAATTTCCCCCACTTGAGTTTGAAAGCAAATGCTTTGGTCTAATTCCGATCAGAACACTGTCTATTTTTCATTAAAGTTTTATTCTGATGTATTTATTATTGAGGGGCCTATGAGGAGATGCATTATATTCAAGAATGAACTGAAATGAACTTTGAAGCAAGAAACAAAGCCTGTCTATGCAAGGGAGCAAACTGCACAAGGAATTAAGAGATGAGGTTTACTGCATTTCTAAGTTATTTGTCACCATAATATAGCAGCATTTTCTTGTTCTTGGGGCTACTAACTGCATTTATCCCTTTGGTCTACTTTATTTGGTGTATTCATTAAATAACAAAGCATCAACACTTAGCATGCATATTCGCGATGTTTCCTGGACTGGCTCTCGATTAATCTACATACTAATGCAAGAGGACACATTCTGCAATACAAACAAGCCCTGTGTCACGTTGAGTTACATGTTCTCTGGCTTTTCCCAGTGTGTGGGAGGGTGCAGCCTCTCTACAAAGCTACTGCTACCCAAAAACCAGGGCGAGAATCCTTCCAGCTTCCATCGTCCTTGTCAGTCAATAACAACTGAGGATGACAGAAATGCTTAGCTTAAAACTTGTCTTTCTCAAAATAGCTGTAGATCAGCAGTGCCCAGTGCCTCTTTTACTTCACTACTGCAACCGTCCAAAGACATAATTTGTGGGCCAGCCATGCAGAGCCGAAGTACATGATGAGATTTAAAGAAGATTCAATGTTCCAACACATTTTCCCTCAGCTCTGCTCAGCCCTCTTGCAGTGCTCTTTAAGAGCAACCGGTTATACGCTCTCAGTAACAAAATACTTAAACCACAATCCATGCACTCACATGCACACACAGCCATGTGATTTTCTCATGGTAACAGTCTCCTTTCTTCGCTACCCTACTCCCATCTCCCTTTCCTTCCCATCCATTCAGGTGACAGACTCCCGGGGGACAGAGCCCACACTCTCTCCCAGACATCCTCAGTGGTCCCCTTCCGAAGGAGCACGAATATGTAGTAAAGTTAAGAGAAAAAGGGGAATACAGTGTGCACGTGCTTTCCATTTTGTATATGAAAAGGAATCCACATCCTCCTGTGTCACCTGCCCTTATTTGAGAAATTTCTTTTCTTCTGGTTCTCATTATAGTTTTAATGAAGCAAGGAAAGCTTATTTAAAATCATTCTGCTACAAATGAGCTGACTTACAAAAAAAAAAAAAAAAAAAAAAGGTAATGCATTACTAGAGGTGAGCTTCCCAGCCAACTCTCTAAAGGCATGTTTTTACAGAATCCACAAGGAGCACAGTACCAGGGAGGCAGATCTCTGCTTCCTGGGGACACTGGAGCAGCACAGAGGGCCTGGCAGGACTGCTGTGCTGGAGGAAGAGGAGGGCAGCTCTGGGCCTGGCAGGACTGCTGTGCTGGAGGAAGAGGAGGGCAGCTCTGGGCCTGGCAGGACTGCTGTGCTGGAGGAAGAGGAGGGCAGCTCTGCACTGTGCCTCCCCGAGGGCTGCAGGGCTGGGCAAACAGTGCTGAGGCAGAAGACAACAGGATGAGGAGAGGAGAGTAGCCCCACGCAGCTGCTCTTCCCAAAACTGCGAGAGCAACCCCACACAGGGGCGCGGGTCTTCCCAGCATCTTCTGTCCTGGTCACTGGGCCACTGGCGCTGGGTGCCAAGGGCCACAGGGCAAGCCCACGCTCCAGCGCCCATGCTGGCTTCCCAGGCAGAAAGAGAAGGAATTCTAGTTTTGCTACCGATGCTGGAAAAATAGCGAACGTTCCCAAAGCGCTGGAAACTAGGCCTGTGAGAGGATTTTACAACATGCTCTCCCCTTCTCCACAAAACTGCATTTTCATTTCAAGCAAAGATTTAAAAAATTGAAGCACTAACCACAAAGAACAAAAAAACCCTCACAACTTGCCATCTCAATTACCGCACAAACATTCCTGTTAGAGCTACATGAAAGGAAAACAAGCACAGAAAGAATTTGAATAATGCCCGTGTCTAAGGGTTACTATCTAAATAGCACATACCCCAGCACTTACCAATCACAAGGCTCATTCAGGTATAAATCTCTCCAGAATACAAGCTGTTAACACCTCATGATGCCTCCCTTTGTTTTTAACCTGCCACACCCACTTAAGGTCACTTAATGTCAAAGCAATAACACCCCAACCCAAAATCAGTACAGGGGTTGCCTGACTTACAGAAGTTTCAAGGCATTCCGAATTATGCTTGCACACACACAAAAAACCCAAACAAAACAAAATAAACAAACAAAAAAACCCCAAATCAAAACAAAAAACCCCACCCAAAACCCACAAACAAAGAAACCAAACCAAACATAACCCCAAAACCCCAACCCAAAACCATTTAACAGTTTAACAAAATCTCAGCTGGCGCTGACTAGACATAATCTTATAAAGGTCTTTTGTCTCTGCCTGAAATCTTCGGGTATATAGCACTCTTTGCTGTGATAATTGGTTTGGCTGTCCATTCCACCCATCAGGTGATAGAAAACTATCAATCAGACTAAATGCAATGTGAGAGAAGTCTCTTTAGCCAATTAGTTGGTAATGAGAACATTAGCCACAGTATCTTCTGCAGAGGGCACCTTAGCAATTCCAGTGGAGCCCACAAAGATGACAGTTCTATCTGTATGATTAATAGCGAGCGTATGACACTATAGGAATTCTACACAGTTGTGTAAAATCGGGCAGGAATGATCCACTTTATGCTGTTAAATATTTTAGGAGCCACAGATGATTTTATATTACATTCTAATACATACACTTATTTTGTGTCTTGAAATTAACTCTCCTGCACCAAGAATAGTTTTTAAAGCATTTGGAGTTCTCCAGACAATAGGAATTGTATAAATTCAAGTAATCAGGAGCAGCAGTTACAGAATGATAAGACTCCTCTTTATACAGTGCAGGTCTGAACACTAGGAGGGCAAAACTAAGTCAGCCGGTGTCTCCACTTTCACTTTAAGTATATTATGACTCTATAGAAAGTGACTTAACTTCCAGTCTAGCAGGTCCAAAACAACCACATGCAAGGCAAGAGGAAGCCAATATCTATTTTTCCCCAAAAGATTTCTGGAGCAGAGGGTACCTTCCACGTGAACATACATGCACCCATGCAAAGGTATATTCAGACGTGCTCTCATCTCAATGGGATCGCACCCCAGAGTCCTTCATATTGATATAAGAATTATTTCATTTTAAAAAGAAAAAGATAACAGAAAAATGTAAATATCTACAGTGAAAAACATGAAAGAATTTGCAAAACAGAGGATGTTAGTTAAATCATTACAAGCAGTTAACAAAACATGGCCTTGGGAGAAGGAACAGGCACCATAAATATAACAAGCTGGGAACTAGATAAGCTCAAGGAGAACCAAATAGTTAATGAGACTAAACATAAAATTACTGAAACTATGGCTGAACTATCCTAATTAGCATGCTAAAAGATCCACACTCCAGCGAAGAAACCCCCCTACTAACAAAGCCCCCTCCCCACAGAACATGCTGGTGGAAAAAAGAATGTACCTTTAAACGGAGAGGAGGCTGGTAAGAACCAACGGGAGGAACTATGTGTAACTAAACATAATTGCAAACAATTGTTGGAAGCCTGTGAGTTTTACTCTGTGTTAAGAGGTGTGCTGGCTGTGTGCATTTACCCCCCCAGCAGCCAGCTCTGTGCAGACATGCAACAACCAAACATCTCGATGCTGCGCATGGATGGGCTCTTGCACACTGCGGGAAGAACCCAGGTTTGGGATAACAGTATCAACCCCAAAGCAAGGGGAACTGCGTGCCTTCAGCTGGACTGTGGCGCCAGCGAGGAGGGGACATGGGGACCACCACACCCAGAACGGTACCAGCAGCCACAGGTACCGCTGACCTGTGAGATGCCTTTGAAAACACCGGGAGAGCACTGCCAAATGCCAGCGCCCAGAGCTGCCCGCCCGAGCGAGCTGACGCTAAGCTTCAAACGTCATCTAGAGACCCATGTCTCTACTGCCGGGCTGCACAACAGCTTATCTGTGCTACAAGAAGAAAAAACCATAGCAGCACTTGAATTGATTTAGTTACACCAGTGAAAAATCTTTAAATTGGCACACTGCAAGGCTATATTCCAGATTAGCCTAATTGGAGTTAATTGCGAAACCAACTTAAACAATTTGCGTTTCCTGTTGTGCCAGAAGGGTGCTTGCAAGAGAAGTGTACAATGGGGCAGCTATTGATACATCAATTTATTTACACTGCAGACTTGCCTAACACAAACAAAGCCTGAGCGAGCTGTGTCAGGGCAGAAAAAGAGGGGAAAAGCAGAAGAGATTAGCAAACAGCTCGGTTATGGGAAGTGACAGGGCAATCAATAAACTCCAGGTTCAGAGGGTAAATTGAACTGACAAAAGTCGGCCTTAGTTTGCATACCAAAATTTCATTTGTATAAATCCTCTGCAGGGAAGGAAGGAGTAGTGCAACCACTAGAATTATCTGAACCTATTTTTCTTCCCCAACTACTCTTGCAAATGTATTTCTTCCGTAGTCCTTCCTCTTATTGAAGCTTTGTTAAGCTTGAAACGCGCGGCAAATTTCAGATGGAATGTATTAAAGAGTGCTTAGATACCATGGCGATAGGCACATAGGGAACACCACGCAACACGACAGCTGGATAGACAAATGGGTTTGCACACAGTGAATTTTGTACAAGAGAACTAAAATAAATCTGCAAAAGAGGGAAAACCCACCAGTCTTCATGGGAATTTTACAAAAGCAGTAAAACATAATAGGCCTACCATGCAAACTCACACCTTTGGTGTGTGAACAAGCCAGAGCAGTAAGAAATATTCTCATGCAGCATTATACAGAGATCTCAACTTAAAGCAAGCAAAAACAACCTTTCAGAAGTGCATGGACTTTGCTGTGCGAGCCCTACACGTACAGCAACGGTCGCTCTGGGGCAGGGGAACAGCCAAGGCGCTGGGGGCAGGACAGTGACTGCGTGTCACCCAGAAGGGCGATAGGTGCCAGGTGCCTGCTCTGCCCAGCTCTCAGCACTGGCCCCGCAGAGGCAGCGAGCCACGGGCAGGAGCAGCCAGAGGATGGACGTGGCTGCAGGTAGCCCAGGCCCAGAAGAGCTCAGCGCCAGTGGCCTTGCTGCCAAGATTCATGAGGGAATGAGACTGCTTCCATGGAACAAGACTCCCCCAGCCTGGGCCTCAGGCTCAGGTGCCTGCTACACCCCTCAGCTTTGCTAAGGCTTTGCATGAGGGAAGAAGACACTTCTGAGAGCAGAGCCTCTGAGCAGAGACACAAATGAGACTTTACCCTGAGTAGTTTTGTTAATTTTCTGGAAACCTATGGATCTGAACTCTATTTTTATCAAGCACCCTTCTGTGCTTCTGTGTAAAAAAATATTTTTTTAATGTAAGGGCAGTTAATCTGGTAATACTGCAAAGGCAGTTGTTCAAAACTGGAAAATTAAAATTGGATTGACAATTGTGGATTGACAACATGCTATCTGTTAATTAAAGGTGACAGCTGTAACATTATATTTCATTGTACAATGCAAAATTACTAAGTGTGGCAAGCTCTTCGAAGTTTTATCACTCTCTTTCAGTAGTCAGCAGGGTTAAGAGGCAAGAATGGTATTAGTTCTACAAAGCACTAAACAAATTTGCCAGATACTAACAAGACAGTTTCTGTTGGCTTGAAAGGGCCTGTGTCACGTCCATGCTCGGTGGCACAGCAGCAGCTGTGACATGTCAAGGCAAAAGACATGAGTGATTCACATGTTACCTGACTGTAAGCAGAGCAGCCTTCAGTTTAAAGGAACACCCATCAAAGCACTGCTGACCCTACATTAAACTGTTGTATCACATGGATTCATTCAAATTTCAAGTTTCTCTTCCTTAGCAGACAGGAGAACAGTCTTTGTCCCCAAATCTTTGCCTTGACATTGACGTCCTCACCAAACACCACCCTGCCTTCAATGTCCCACAGCAGGCAGAGATGCTGAAGCAGAGCCACCCCAGCACCACAGGTAAAACTCTCCTTCATGCCAATCTGCATGTTTTGTTACCCTACCTACAACCTGTAGGTTACATTATGCACTGTGGTATATTATGGGCTTCACTGTTTGCTCATCGTCTTCGGGTGATAGCTGAAGAAAAGAGAGGTCTGTGCTGATCCTTTTCGATTATCAGGAAAGCCTTCACTGCTCCTGCTCAGAGCCATCAATGTATTGTCTGTTAACAATCATGACATGGGTACAATCTTTGTAAAAAAACTCATTTCTTTAAAGGTATATTTAAGTTTCACAGGCTCATTCTGCTCATCAGATCCAACCACCAGTTCCAAGGGGTGATTCACCCCACCCAACCATTATCCCTCCATATATCTCTCATTTATCTGCCCACCATTTGTCTTGAGATTTGCAGCTGGGGGGAACTCAGTGGCTGTAGCACCCAAGCAGTGATTGCTGAACATGGCCCTCTCGTTTACACTTAACAAGAAGGTTACGTCTTTTCCTTCCACATCCAGAACTAACTGCAATCTGCCACACTGCTGCTTAGAGGCAAGGCCAGTGCTATATTCCCCACACACAACAGCAGACTCAAGCCATCCATAGGGCAAACACAAGTACTTAACACTGGTGCTTTGTCACTGGCTCTGATGGTCTACAGATAAAATTTACTCACTTCTTTGCTGTGCCTAGACAACTGTGATCAAGGTGCAAACACATTTAAACAGGGAGAACTTCAAATACAAGAAAAATAACCTACAAGAAGGCTTCACAGTAGGTTAACACTGAACATTAAGCTACCAAGCACAAGCTTTAGCTTATCACTTGAATCGCAAAAATCCTGTGCTCTATTTGAGAGAAGTGAGCCATAACCTACTTCTTTTTATGAAACATGACTACAAGGTGGCCAGTTCCTACAGCTACTGACTGTGTGGCTGTTTGCTCGTTGGGACTGCAACAATCACACAAGGACTGCAGTGCACTGAGCAACCTCCCTCTCCCCAAATACTCATGGAGAGCAGGGAAACAATAGTTGTAAGGTGATAAATGTGTCATAATTAGCAAGGGAAAGGCTGAAGCCTCACTTAGTGTTCCTCTGGCTGAGGGAAAGATAAGCCTCACAATATATTCCAGAATCAGTGATTAGTAGAAGATTAACAGCTATGAAGACCACAGTGTTAACTCATTTCCTAATCACAGCTTGGACCTCACAGCACAAGGAAAAACATTTTTGCCTGTGTGTACGTATAAATACAAAGGAGCATCATATTCTCTTTCTTTCCCCAGGTATTACTGCGTTTATCTCCAGAACATGAATGGCTATTATGAATTAGCTCCACCATCCTGCGTTCTCCCTCTCACCTCCCCATTTCCTTGTGAAAGGGGGGTGAGAGCAGAGCAAAGAAAAGACAGCACCGTTGGATTCCCTTTCTTCAGCTTTTACCAGCCGTTGGAGGTCAGGATGCTATTGGCTCCGCTCTGTGTGTGAGCTAGAGCTGTTCACTTAGCAACAGAAAGCAGAAGCAGCAGACAGCAAAACTATCTACGTGTGCGTGCGCCTCTGACAGGAGGAAAAAGGGAGAGAGAACGGTTTAGACTATGTACTCTGCTGCTGCGTGCAGAGGGTCCCCTCCACAGAAGTGCTGTGCACCTCCAGGGATGGCAGCAACAGGTGCCGGTGCTCTGCATCCCACTGGCTCCCACCCACAGAAAGCTGCTCAAATGCTCAGCATATTGCCTTTTTAATATAGGAGCTTAATTAGAGTCTACTAACAACAACAACAGACAATCTCAATAAAGCCTGCATTTAATGCAAGTCATAAAGAGTGTCTTCTGTGCCTGAAACAAACAATAAGGATATAAAATGTGATGTGTTAGAAGGGGGAAAAAAATGAGAAAGGAATGAAAAGCTATGGTTATGCAGAAAGGACAAATGAGTTTACTTTCATCTACTTTTTCTCCCACTACTAAGGCAAAAGAAAGTGTCAAAACTTAACCAACTTTAGTAGATGCTGTCTGTAGTGTTAGTCAACCTCCAGAAGGATGAGCTTGTATCCCAGCTACTTCTAAATAGGTTCTTACTGAGAAGAGAAAGAAATAGCAAAGGAAGGTGTAAGACAAGAGAAACACGTATTTTGCAGATCTCAGTTCCTTTATGAAACACAAGAGACCTGTGTTGAGAGATTAGTGAGTGGAGAGATTTTTTTCACGCTGCCATTCAGAGTGACATAAGAGATTTCATGCAGATCATTCCACAGGGAACATACAGCCTGCAACTCTCCCATGTGACTGGCATCAGATATTTTCCTTCCCACCACTGCTATAGAAGAGCTCTGAGCACACAGCAGGGAAAGCATCATTTTCTTATATGTAAGACATGTCTCCCTCCTCACCACCCACCTCTAAATACATTAATTTTGGAGCCAATGTAACTGACCCTATTCTTTTCCCAACTGCTCTACATTTCTGTTCAACTTGAATGTTAAATGTAACTTCCCCTATGTGTGGAGTGTATCACTGCTAGCCTTTCCGTATTTGAACGCCTAACATCTCAAATCAAACCCACTCTGCAAACTGCCAAAGCCTACTGAAATACAGCAGCTGAACAGCTACTTCAGGTCTGAACAGATGGGGTCAAAAAAACCAACCAGGACCCTCCTGCTATTTAGAATGCGGGGCTTAAAATCAACCAAGTGTGTTGTCTTATCCTTTTCACCTCTTTTGTGTGACAATTCTATTACGCTTTCCTTACATTCAACAATACAATGGATATGTAATAAAGGAAAGGAAATGGTACTTCCCTAGATTCAATATATCCAAAATGTATATGTAATTGTTAAAGAGGAACCTGTATTTTCCAAGGAACAGAACTGCAGCCTGGGTTACAGGCCTAGATCTCCTATTATTGCCTCCATAGAAGGACTTCACCTTGCCAACAAAGCCTACAGCTTTCAGGAACTGGACAGAGGTGGAAAAAGTTGGTGATCCAGAGTACCCAGTTAGTGCTACGGGGAGCAGTCTGGTGTAAAGAAAGAAAGAAAAAAAGGAAAAAAAAAAGGCGGAAAAAGATTAAAAAAAAAAAAAAGAAAAAAAGAAAAAAGAGACTGAGAGGTTTACCTGCCTGAGCAGGACCAAAGACCACTGCAAGAAGCCAATAGCCCCGAGATGAAAAGCGATCCACGCAGCAGGTAGGAATCGCAGCCACGCAGTGCAGCGCCAAAACCAAAGTTTGCTGTCACATAGTTTCAAGAGATTGGAAGAAAAATAAAGTATTAGAGCTGGTCTCCAATGAAAATTAGCATCTATGAAACGTGACCTGAACGATATCGCCCCAACCTCCACCCAGAGGCTGAGGAGGCGCGGGGCACCGCGGCCTCCATGGGCAGCCCCATGGCGCAGACAGGCCATGGCCGCTGTGGCAGGGCCTGGCAAACACCCGCTTTGCTTTCTGGCCCTCCTGTAAATGCGAGCAAGCAGCAAAAGGGTGATTTTCAGGACGCCCTGGCTAAGACAGGGAGAAGTCATCCCCGAGGCGAAGCCTTCTTCAGCAGCCGAGGCGCCCGCAATGGCCCGGGTTACAGAGGCGGCTGCCTACCCTGCTGCTCAACCCGCTCCCGTCAGGGCGGCCTCTGCAACCACAGCTCACCCTTGCGCCTCTGTCAGTCTGCAGGAAGAGCAGAGACGAGGGCCGAGGCCACCCAACGGGGCCCTGCCCGGCTCGGCCCGCTCGGGCATCCAGCCGACCTGCTGCATCACCTGCGCTCTCACCCATGGCTGCTTCACAGCCGCCTCCTTTGGCTTTAAAGCATTTCTAATTGGATTCACCAGCTGCTTGGGGTTTTGTTGCTTCATTTCTTTTAAAATCTCTTCACCTCTTCTTTCAACTCAGCTATGGTTTTGCTCACCACTGCTTTATATTAGCGCCTTCCTCGTTCCTGCCATTCCTTTGCTTTCTCATGGCATCTTCTTCTTGCGCTAGTGATGGGTTTTCACCTTTGTTAGTTTTCAAATCATTGCTAACATACACAAATAAGTTCAAGGCATTATAGGAAAAGGTATGAACATTTGTCCTGAAGATGCAAACATCAGTGATCCTCTCAGTTTGCTTCCTGTTGTTCCTGAAATTTATGCATTCACTTACACTAGGTCCATCCTTTTCACAGCTCTAAGACTGAAAAAGCCTGACAGAAGCGAGGCCCTGGTACGGTCACCTTTTCCGCACCTCAGTCAAAGTCTTACTAAAACCAGTGGGATGGGAATGCTCCTTTACTGAAAATTGCTTAATTCTTCAGATTTTGTAATATGAAGAAAAGAAATACTGATCACCTTCACCAGTAACATGAAAGGCATAATGTAGAAGTCAGTCACATTGATGCTAACCCTGGACACAGATGGCATACAGAAAAATACACATTGCAGCTTGGATATTAACCAGCGAATGTTCTATGCATCCAAAACCTGCGTTCTGTTTGCCTGCCATCACATGAATGTGATGACCTGCATTCAAGGGACAACCAAGAGGTGTAATTCAATTTCCTCAAACTCTCCTGGGGCCTTGGCTCTGCAACATCACCTACAGCTCTGGCTACTGCTTGCCATCGTCTTGCCAGCCACCACGGTAGCCCATGACTTCCCCAGGGGTTTGCCTGGCTTGCCCTCTGCAGAACTGCTCTGGGAATGCACAAATGTGTGGCACCAAGGGCAAAGCTGCCAAGCTCCAGGGAAAGAAGCAGGGATTTGAGGACTGCAAAAAGCCTGTCTGGGATTTTGGTGGACTTTTCAGAAGGTGCCTTTGAACACTTTTTGCAGGAGGTTACTTGAGGCATTTGAATTTGCAGTCATCTTTATTAGTGCCTAAAGAACTGACTGAAAATGTAAACTTAGGTATTAGATGGCTTTGAGGATTCCCAGTGGGATACATTTGTAATTTTAAATAAAGTCATGGTCACTGTTACAATCTCATGAATGTGAAATCTGTTTGTGATATCAATGCAGTTAGCAGAGATGAAAGCCCAGACACAATAATACATTTAGCCTTCCAACATCCCATTTTCATATGTCTGCACATAATGCTTTAAGTAGAGAAAAAAACAAAAAGAGCTGTGATAGTGGGGCTCCAAGCTTGGCAGCACCGGAGCCCTCTGCCTGTCAGTACATCTGAGACCTTTTCCTCATCTCTCATCCATTTGCAGCAGCGAGGTGTTAGAATTATCCACTTCTTTCAGAGACCCAGTGCCCACCTCACATGGAGCACCAAGGTGCCAGGAGCTGGGAGCCAACAGCAGCAGCCCTGCGGAAGGCAAGGACTCCGTTCTCCTGAAGGCATCATCTTCTATTTGTCGCTGAGCTCTGAAGTCAGGAAGAGCTGGGAGCCAAGAATAGTATCCTGCCTTGCAAGATGTAGCATCTCTGAAGGCAGCCTGCTCCACAGTGCTTGTAGGTATTATGGTACTGAATGTACTTTAAATGTCATTCTCTCTCACTGGTTTCTAGCCCCCTCCTCATCCCCTAATAGTGGCAGTGCTCCAATTTTCAAAATAAAAAGCGAGTGACCTAGTATATCAGGCTGAATCACCGCATACTGAGGTAATCTTCTGTTTTACCCTGCAGTTCCTTGTCACAGCACACAGCCTTGTGTCCACAGGCCAAGCGATGCCAGAAGGACTGGACCACAGTGTTCATCCATCTTGCTCACACCGTGAGGAGCGGTTACGTTTGTTTGGTACTTATCGTGAGCAGCATGACCCCAGTCCTTCCTGTATTCCAACAACCCTAATCACACCAAGATGGTCTGGCTGAACAACTTGCAGATTTTTAGTTGGATTTCTCAACTGACTAAAGTCATGCAGCTGTGCTCAGGGAGGCACCAAGCCCTGAGGAGCAGCAGAGCCCCTTTGCTGGACCTTGGGATGGTGCTAACACGGCCAGCACGGCTCCAAGCAGGGACACATCAGATGAGCTCTCGCCCACCTGCAAAGCAAGCTGTGGAGATACCAACTGTATCCCACAGTGTCTGCACAGGCTCAGGGCTGTCCCATAATTTCCACATTACACATACGCAGCTCAAAAGCTTTGCACTTTAAGGATTGAGTTGGATGCCCAGCTCCGACTTGGCATGACCTGAGGAAGAACTATGTCTGCTAACAGCCCAGCTTTTAATTTGTACTTTAAGTTACCGGAATAAGCAGGGGGGAAGGGAGTCATTAAGCGATTCTTTTTCTTTTCTTTTCTTTTTTTTTAAACACCACAAACATCACATTTCCTATATGCTTCAGCAATTTCACTGTAGGAGACAAATCAATACTCTACTTTTGGAGTTAAAGATTCTCATTTGGTAAGGGAGAATAGGGGATTTGCCTTAACGAAAACAATATATACGTCTTTAGAAAAAAAACAATGACCTTTTGTCTAGTTTCTATTTTGTTGATAAGAACTAAGCATGCTAGAGGGAAGGGTTTTTCTTTACAGACAAGATTTTCATAAACAAACTTGCTCCTTTCAACACATTGAAGGAAAAGCAGGAACATATGCCGAGAACAAGAAAAAGCCTACAGGACAAAACCATTTTAGAAATGGCTTGGATTTTTCCTTCAAAACCCAGCTACCTTCCATCCTTCCTGCACAGCCATGGAGGAACAGCTTATGCCAACAGGACTCCACCACAATAAAACCACCACCAAAGTAGACGTCCTCACTCTCTTTGCACATGATTTAGTTTCATTTGTGTTTTGGAAGGGTTTTTTTGAGGGATAGAGGAGGCAGTATCACTCTTCACCCAATCCCTAGCCCTGCATGACCATACCACAATCCTTCTGTCTGTGATGAACATGACAGCTAGCTCTAAGCTCTCACCTTTTCGTGTCACTCATTTTAGCATAACTGTTTTTGTAAACTAAATGGAAACATTTACAGAAAGGTTTTCTTAGTGTAAATAATCTGGAATTCTTAGCAGCCAAAGGAATTCCCCACTGCTCCTCAAACTAAGGTTTACTTCTATTTTATATGGATTCTCTTTAAGCAACAGGTTGCTTTTAAAATGTCCATATTGGTTTTGATAACAGAAATAAGGCCAATACACAGAATGATGGCGTTTTGGTGACAGACAGCTGATAAACAAAACGTAAGGAGGTGATCTTGCTACCTAGCATACCCTATGCACTCTCACCGAGGAATTCTCAGTAAACGTGACCCGGCACTAAACCACGTGCTTTTTGCTTTTGTAATGGACTTTCTAACTTCAGGGGGTGCCTTTCCTCTGCCTCATTTTATCAGAGCAACTCTAGACCTTTCAGTGGGGTCACACCCTTCTTGCACAGGGTGGATCACCAGATCCTATACAGTCCAAACGGTTTTACTGTTTGACCAACTCTCACAGCTCATTTAGGGCACACCTAGGGCAAAGGATCTATAAGGGATACCGCCCTTCTCTCCTACAGATGAGAACTGAGGCAGCTAACGTTAACTGCTAAATCAGACAATATGTAAATCACAGCATGGTAATCTGAAGCCCAACTAGTCAATTCCTGGTCTTAAACTTATTCTGATTACATCATTCATTATATCTTAAAAAAAAAAAAAAAAAGTCTTATGAAATTATCATTAAAACACGTTTACAAGCAACTGGGAGCCATTGCGTAAAACTGCTGCTTTATGTCAATCGCATCACTGGTAACAGAACGCCAGCTGAGAATCTCGCTGCTGGTGTCAAGTGGTTCCACCAAAAAACAGAATTCTTTTTCAAAGTCTCAGCGGAATGATGGCTCTTATCATGGAAACAGAATTTCACAAGGCAGAAGAATAATGGTGAAATGCTCTGTGACTGGCAGAGCGAAATCCAGTCCAACAGACAGTCAGGAAGGCAGCAACAGTAGGTGGTTATCAAGACAGTTTCATCAGACAGTCGAAGGCCATGCAAAGCTTTATAAATCAGTATGAAGAGTACACAACTGACACACCACTGAACAGAGAACACTAAAGACTTCCCCTGTTCTGAAAAGCTGATTTTTGGCATCAGCCTTTTTGCAGCTTTTTAGATTTTGCTTACAAGAGTTAAAGAGTGGAAGCAGGTAGAATCAAATAACTCAGTCGCAAACTCAAGAAAGCATGAATTAAAATCTGTCTCCATGACTGAGGGAAATTATCTGTTGCTGATGATATTCCTCAGATAATAAAAGTCAGGATGTGAAACAGCCTAAGTACTGCAGGGGAATCAAAACAATAAATCAGGGAGCTAGACAAGTGTGACATCCTCTACTACCTAAAAGACATTTTGCCCACCTGAGGTTGGACCTCACTGCCAGGGTCCTACCCCCTGGTGAGAAACCAAGGGGGGAGGTCTGGCAGATGCAGGTACCCCAGGTAGCCCTGCCCAGGATTCTGGCACCCACAGAGGCAGCATGCAGACAAAAGAATGCCCCTGAAATCAACTTCAAATGGAGCAGAATGACACCTGCAAACAACGGCTAAAAAATTTGAAGTTTTACAAGATGACAAACATGGTATCTTCCTGCAAGCCCAAGATGTGATTCTAGTGACAATTGCAACAATTCAGTAGTCAACCTTGTAAGTTTGTAAAGGCAAGAATTGACAACGCACCCAAACAGCATTTACAATTACACATTTCACTAATCTAAGGTCTAATATTACTGAGGAGTAATTGAAACTGGAAAATCTAAAACAACTGATAGGTGGCAAAGGATGCAGGAACAGCCATATTGTAGACTACAAAAAAAAAACAACCCAAACAACCCCCAACCCCCCCCTCCGAACTTTAATCACACACATACACACACCCCAACAATATCACAGTCACTGAAGAAGAAAACTTCCTCTCCACCATTTACTATCAAATGGAGATAACACAGAGACACAAACAAGAAATCCCCACAGACTAGGGACACAGGAACTAGCCACGGGCTCAAAGATCTCATATATACTTCATTAGCCGAAAACCATCCAACGTATGAAGGGGGGAGGCCTTTGTTTTCCAGCGGAAATACAATGAAGCAAGAATAACCACCATGCAAGGTAACACTCATATATTCATTTTAGCTATGTGGGTAAAAACATCTGTTAATGAACCCCAGAAAGAAATTCACAGAATATTCTTCTACCTGTAATTCAAAACCTATTCCTGTACTTCAAACAATACACCAGGTTTTTCATGGCCTTTGTATTATTTTTGGGGGGTGGGGAAGACCGCCACCAAGACAAACAGAGAAGAGAGGGATAAGAGAGAGAGTCAGTTCTCATTTTAATACCCCGAATCTTGGAAAGACTGACCCTCCAGAGAAAATAATTAGCAAGCAGGCCAGTAATTCTCTTTAGCCACACAAGTACAGCTGTTAAACCTTTCTCTAAAACAGGGTTAAGACACTGAGATAAAGGATAACTGCAGTATGGATCTTGTGTGACATTCCAACAGCCCAGTGTTTTCTTACCAAGTTTGACTGGTCCTTCTACATCAAGCAGATGATGTCATATAAGAGTTTAAGATGTCCTCTACATGCAAGGAAGTCCAAATGAAGAGAAGAATGCAATAGTTATGGAAAAAAAAGCTCATAAAATAAAGGAAAGCTCGTAAAATATTTGAAAGAAGGAATATAAAAAGTTTCCCTGTATAACAAATCCTAAGTTTGGAAGTGAATTGTGACAGATATCCATGTTAATGTGCTAATCACATGACACCAAGAAACAAAGACGTCATTTTAGCAAATCTATGGTAAAACCATGAGAGATCTGAAAGAAAACCTGAAGTGGGACCGAGAGGGCAATAAATAGCCAAAATTAGAAGAGGATTTATGGTGTCACAAGAAACAATAATGTGTTCGAGAGAACTCTTGTGAACTGAGCGCCAAATGAAACAATTTGAAGAACAGAGACGTAACAGAAGTGTTACCGTTGTACCCAAGAAGCAGAGATTTATGGGCACCACAGACATCAGTGGGAGTATGTTTTGCCTATTATAAATCACTACCTCTTCACCGTTTAAAAAGCATTTTGGATTTCACAGTGATGTGAAACACTCGTAGGGCCAGAGGGAGCTATGCTGATTTACATCTCCGAGGAGAACAGCATATGATGCTGATGAAGCAAGAGCAGTGTATGCCAGCTGAGGCATGCTCCAGTGACTCTGGAGGAGCTCTGTTAAGTCTAGGCCACTCGAGGGGCTCCCTCCTCACTTAGTTTGAAGGTTCAGACCCTGGGACTTCCCTGAACACCGAGCAGCTCAGAGTCCACCAGGAGATGAGATAGACAGACTACTTACTGGAAGGAGAAAGTTGACAGACTTTTTTTCACAACGCTCAAACTGATCTCCTGCTGGGTGGGTCACCATCAGGGTCCACATTTTGTCCCATGAAATAAACACAGGCTTCTTCCGGCAAGAAAATTAAATCCCATTAGACTTGGAAGAAGGAACTTGTAAAACACACCAACAAAAGTAGCAGTAACACGATGACATACCCTCTTCCCCAATTCAACCAAAAGCACGGACAAGGCGTGCTCCTCAACACCCAGGGTGTCCCCACACTGCACACAGTCATATTCGAGCTGAGACAACCAGGAACAGACACACCGAGCCACCCTAAGTCGTTCAGGCATTGGCAACAGCCTGGTCCTACCTTTACTCATAAGTTTCTGTGTTATGCAGCAGCTCTCATTAATGACTGAAGGGTGGAACCATTTGTTATTAAGTGGCTACTTCAGACCCTAGCACCCAGTTAAACTTCAGCGACAATCCAAACGCATTACACACAGGGAGTTTTGTGGTTCATTAACAAACCTTTTTACGTGAACCCCTCTGAGATCTACATGTCCCTTCTAGTGCTGTTTTGCTAGCAAAGAGCATCCATCTTGTCTAAACTGCTGGAACAAATCCAGAAAAAAATGCATAGTAACTGAAAGCCATTACCATCTGGTGACTGTTCAACATCCTATGTGGATGCTAGTCTGCATCCAGCACTGGGTGAACAGGTGTCCACATAATACCAGCCATCACAGTTGTCACTGGTTTGTAATCCCATTTGCAGACTTGACACCCAGGCAGAATACTGAAAGCCTATCATCCTTCAGCTGATCCCCGGCATGCTCGTGAGAAACCTTCCTCACTGCTCCTCCGCCTCACGCTATCAAGTGGCTGTTGGTGAATTCTGTGCTGGATTTCATTCACTAATACCTCCATTCTTGTTCGTTTGAAAAGAACAAGCAAACAGCACTAACAAAAAGGAACGCCCTTGGAAATCCAGTGTTGTGCAAATACGCAGGGACCAAGACCTCTCTCTTCGCCATCAGGACTCCAGAAACGCTATTACTCCCCACAAAATGGGACTCCTTCACATAAGCAGTAGTGAAACCAGCTATTACTTATGCCCAGTAGAAAAAAACATTTGCTATCTATATAACTTTAGAGGAAAAAAAAAAAAAAAAAAGAAATAACAGCCTCCTTCCCTGGGTTCAGTGAGTATCTGAGAAAAATAACCATTTTCTTTGAAAATGGCTGACCAACCATAAAACCTTCTTACTAACCTAAGAAACATTTACATTTGATTAACAGACAAGATGTCAAATCAGTTAAAATAAAATAAAAAGTCACACAGAATAAGGCAGTTTGGGGGTTTCACTAGTGTGAGTTCACAGAAGTAGCCAAGTTTACAAGCACAGCAAATTACCAGGACTCAGACGAGCCACAGTAAGTAATTGTTTGCGCATTCCTAGATCATAACAAATATGAGGTAAAGGCTCATTAACTTACAACTTTCCCACTGAGGTATAAACTAATACATTGTACCTGGTATTTTCTAAGAGCTCACACAAAGTCATTTAACTCTTCAGCTGGGGCTGGGTATCTTGCAAAGCCATGAATTTCCCGCAGGCGCAGGACCCCTGAGTTGAGTGCTAATAACTAACCCCCATGTTCACAAGCAAAAGCATCCTCCATGTGGAAAATCCCTCACTGGTAGCCACCGCTGTGCCGTGTGGCATAGGAGCAAAGGCTGCCTGCACAGCTCTGTGCCAGCCACCTTTGTTATGGCCATTTGAATCCCCCCATTCCACCTAACAGAAGCACTTTGAACCTTTGAGTGCCAAGCTGGTTGGAGCAGTCTTGAACAGAGAAAGAGTTAATGCTGCAGAGAGCGAGGGATGTCCTCCAGCAACTTCACAGAGGTGAACATCCAGTTTCTAGCTGGTTTAGTTTGCTCCCTCAACAGTCTGCAGAGAACAAGAGCCACAAAGAAACTGCACTCCAAAAAACTCTGTGTTTCGCTCTTTATATCCAGCAAAATGAACTACAGGTACTCACATCATTAACCTGCTCCACAATTAGCAAATGAGGAACATGCCTGGCAAGCTGCCAAAGAGCCTCCTCTGAGCAAAGGACAGGCATCCCAGATTCTTGCTCTTTTTGGCAAGTGTTCCCTACTATCCAAATATTTGCAGGCCACAGTCAACTCCGTCTTGCTCCTCAAGACTAGCTACTTTCCTTGTTCTACATAAACTGGACCAACATTTCCACGTCCAGAAAAGCATAGCCACCCTACACAACAATCAAAGTGAAGCTTTCTAATTAATAAAGCAGCACTGCGAAGCTTTCTGGAAGGATAAAATATGGTTACTTTCCTAACACCAAGAGGAAAGCAGCTTCAGAAATGCTTTGGCAAGGTCTAGGAAGCGAGATTCTTGAAGTGAATCTGGAACGACCAAACTCAGTAATTACATATTTTATGACAGAACATACATATCTAAATCTCAGTCTTTGTGCACAGGGCTTTGCCGTGCTGTTGCTCCAGCCTTATAACAGAGCTATTACCTTTACATCATGAAAGTTAATTACACCAACACCCGACTACAAAAAATGGAGTAGAGAATCTGGATTGGTTTTTTGGCCCATGCCTGCCTACATATGTTAATATATGTCTGTGTGCACACATACCCATGAACACACACGTTATGCTGACATAAAACATGAACAGAACATTAAGGCTTTTGTCATCTTTAATATAGTCCCGTTTATATATAACTTTGCAGCTTAAATATAAGCTTAAACTTGAATCTCTCACAGGCATAAAGATATATACTTATTTATAGCTACAGCAATAGGGAGGCTGCTGAGAAAAGTAGAACATCTTTGGAAAAAGTGGGTGGTGATAATGCAAAACAGAATCTGCTTTTCAGTTTTACCGGCATCTCTGGTCTACGAAAACTGTGAACATGAATCCCCTTTTTCTGCCCAGTGGAATTCTTTGAATCATCTAACATAACCCTATCTTTGGGGTTTCTTATCTGCCCAATCTCCTCAATTGCACTAAAGGAATTTGGCTGCATTCTGGTCACCAGAAAATTGCAAAAGGAGAAATGGAAGGGGACTCCTTCATATATTTTGCATTCTTATACAAGCAAAAATGCAACAGAAAGCAGGCAGTGCTGGGCACAAAGATGAGTTGAGTTCAAAGTTACCTTGGCCCACACCGAGTGACAGTCTGTAAACTCAGCTATGACTGCTGGAAATACTGGGAAACAAACTCAGATCTGAGGGTGCCTTACAAAACGCAGAACTGCCCAGCCTCCCTCACTGCTTAATACCTGTGGTATAAATTTTGCTTCAATTTCATCATTCAGAGGAAGAGAACAAGTTCACTATTGGGAAAGTCAATCACTCGAAAGAGTAGTGACTCAAAGTTCATTACTCACCGAAAGGGAAGCAAATGCTTAAGAACAGGTCATATGCTGCTGGGCTGTACCCAGGAACACGCTGCCGTGCGTACCAGCACGGCAGTACGAGATCAAGCACAGGACGTGGTCTGTCTGCAGTGAAGGTACACTTGACTGGAATCGTGTAAAGCTTGATGGCAAATGCATTGTGGTTTGTGGCTTATTCAGCTCCATCTTCATCCCTATGTTGTTGTTTTTTCCTCTAGCCTTTCACCTGTAAGGCTCTTCAGGGAAAATTTGTGTGTTCTGCATTAGAAGCTTTAGCAAAGAGTAATTCAACATGTTTGTTATATAGCTTCTAATAGCCGGCAACCCGTCACACATTCTGGTTCAACATGTAAATCCTGTGTCTGTAATGCATGTTTTACATGTTATATTTCTACATGCAACTGCACAGACTGTTTAGAGAGGCTCTTTTCACGTATCCTCAGCCCTCTGTTGTTCCTCTCAGCTCCCTGTAACTGCAAGAAAAATAAAGCTGCATCTGTCTCCTCACAATGACAGTGATGGGAAGTGGGAAACAACGAAAGGTTCAGGCCTGACTTGCAACTTGCCAAGCACTGCAGGTAAAATTGCCTTTCACTGCAGTCACCACAAGGCCTGCCGCTTGCTTCAGCAGCGCCAGAATTTCACCTATGCACGTTGCCTGGGCTTTATCCAGACACACCATACCAACCATGCTTGTTTTAACTACAGCCTGCAGTACTTTAAAGCTAACTCCATTATTTAACATTACATTAGAAAGGCCCAGTGAATGCGATGAACGTGGAACAGACTTCCTGTACCTGCCTTGTGTAGGCAGAGACTTCGTAAATGCAGTTTTTACTTGGGCAGGCTGTGCAAACTGTTCAGCTGTTAAGAAATTTTGCTAACCTCTTGTTTAACTGCAGACTTACAGGGAGATTTGTAAAACATCGCTGCTTCTAATATGTTCAGCTTATAATCTAATAACTTGTTCATGGCTCATCCAAATTGGTCAGGCATGAAATGTTTTCTGTGGATAAGGCAGATAAAACAGTTGTAATCACTCCAGTTCCCTGACCTTAGTTGGGCTGTTGGGATTCTGCATGTTGAGTCAGGCAGAGAGCGCACTTGAAGAATGGGGTTAAAACTAAGTCAGCCTTTCTGTTCTCTCTCAATGATTTTCGATCGATTCCAACCTCTGCTATTGTCAGCTCAGCACAGATCCACTGTGAAGTTTGCTTTTCTCTGCCTCTTACATTACAGCCACTACCAAGGACTTTGCAGTGTTAGAACCACCTGATAATTTTGTTCAGGCAAGAGACCCACCATTGCTGCTCCACTGACACAGCAACGCTAATAGGAGTAAAATCTCAGTTGTGTCACTGAAATGACTAGTTATGACTTGCTGGATGTGCTGGGAAGAGATCTGTTGAAACAGAGGGAATAAAGTAGGTGGTTTCACCTTGGGAGCAGCTGTATTCCAGTCTGGAAACCTTGCATGTGGTACTGATGTTCTGGTGTACTCATCTGTGGGGCCTTACACGCATACAGGAGAAGAAAAAAAAAATAAAATCCTTAAACATAGAGATGGCACAACAAAGGTTGGCTTTCAACACAATAAACATGGGAGGAGGTGTTCCCACATCCTCTGGAAAAAGTAGGAGGCAACACAGAAGCACGCGATGGGTCTAGTGCAACATGCAGACCACCAGCTGAAATTTTTCATCTACGCTGGCAGAGTGGCAGCATGACATATCATGTTATCATGACTGTGGTGATAAAAATACATCTTGGGGATATATCAATTATGTCCTACTGTCTGAAATCTCTGCAGGCCCAGTAACTAAGCAACCTCTAAACCTTTGCATTCCTCATTAGAGTAATGCAAGCCCATTAACTTTGCTTGGACTGATAAAGGTCAGAATTTAACCCAGTATTTCCAAGTTGGCTTTCTTTTTCCAGTGCTGCCAAAAGTCACGATTATCCCACAGGGTACCAACAGCCAAATGAACACCCAAAGGAACCCAGTGTTAAAGGAGACCTGGTTTTCCACACCTTCCATCTATACGGGAACTAACATAGTCATGAACTTTATTTTGTATGTGTAAAAAAAAAAGAAACCAGGAAAGTCTGATCTTCATTCACACCTCTGCCATTCCCCCTAGAACGGTGCTGGGTACGTCACCTACGTCACCCTTTTGCTTCCTCTCTCTTCCCTATGCCACTGGTGCTGCGCCTGCACACCTCCCTCTAGCCCGGCCCAACTCACTGAACGGTAAAAATGGAATCAATTAAAACAAAGTAGAAGATGAAGTGGCTTCCATCAGAAGAGATGGAAGCAGCAAAATGCTCGCCAGGCATCACCAGGTGTTTCACTAATGCACTCCATACCTTGCCTTCAGTTTTTCCCTTTAGCCCCATTCAACAAAGCATCCTTATTACGATACAATCCAAACAAGTACTTAAATGCTGTCATTAATACAGATGGTTTAAATACTTTTCTGAATGAAACCCTTTGACTGTAAGCTCCTTGGGATAGAAAGAATGCTTTAGTTTTGGCTTACACAGAGCTCAAAAATCAGATGGAAAAATGAATACTCTTCATGGCTACATCGGTGGCTTGCTGACAGCACACACAAAAAAAGGAAATATCATCTCAATTCCTCTCAACTTTGTGCTTTGGATGTTAAAGAAGGAGCAGACAACAGAAAACACTTACAAATCTCATCAGACAGACCACTAAGCATATGCTCACAGAAAATCCATGGAGCTGCCATTTCTGGAACAGAATTACAATCATTCAATGTCAGAGTCTTCACTTGTACAACAGGAAAAAGTGCTGCTCCATCTATCCCGAAAGACATTAATATGATTTGTTGCTTGCCCAGTACTTCAAGATAAAGAGTCCTCTTTATGCCAATACTAAAATTACCAGAACATCTTTTTTCCCCCCAGTCTCCAAGCGTTGTTCATGGCCTCCCACTGTGGGTGGACTACCTCCTCCTGACAAGAGCAGAGTACAACCTCCACCAATGCCTGTGAGCAGCACCCCTACAGAAGGCAAAGGGGCCACCACAAAGTAACCACAGATAACCCAGAAGGGCTTCAGGGACCCTACAGCACTCCTGAGCCTCGCTGCCCTTTAAAGGAGTTCGCTCAAATCAGCATTTTTTGAGTTTTTGAGTTAGGAATTGCATTTTTCCCTCCCTTCTCTTTCAATCATTTAATTAAATCTTTGGTAAAACAATAACAAACAAAACACCCCCACCCTCCCATCTTCTATTTCCACGGCAGAAAGTACAGCACATGTTTTGATTAGGCAGCCTCCCTCCCAGCTGTGAAACCGAGCGAGCTGAAATTCATGCATGCAGCAAGGCCACAGAGAGTATGTCATATTGTACAGTCTTAAGCACACACAGGACTCTGATCGTGGTGGCACGTTTTGTGTCATTTTAATGACGCACAGCCCTGCTAGCTCCCCCCCCCCCCCCCCCCCAGCTTTATGTAGGAGGCATAATTATGTAATAAAATTCCTGTTTCTGCAGCATTCGCCCCATACCAACACAGAAATGCAGGCTTTATTATTCTTCCCAGCTGGCAGGCACTGAATTACTAGTGTTTTAACCCTCTTTGCACTAAACCCTCAGTTTGATTTCTGACTTGCAACGGCAGGAAAAGCAGCCACTGATCATTTCTGTTCTCTCCACTTGTGTGGTTGATTCTTGGCCTTTGAGATCCTTTTTTATCAGCTCATAAAACACCTGCTTGTTAAGGATCCAATCTATTTCCCAGGGAATCTTTTAGTCATTGTGGTTGAGCTGCTTCCAGGACTGGTATGCCTCAGCCTCAGGACAGAACTACTTGACCTGGTTTTACACTGCGACTGCACCGAGAAGGATGGCACGCACACTGCAAAAGGGCAAAGGTACAACCGAGCGGTACGTTACGCCGCTCTGCTGACTACAAGGCCTCTGTAAAGGTGAGACCCTGGGTATGTGATTGATACTGAAAGGGTAACTTACTTTGACATCTTGGTTTCATTCTTTGAAAGAGCAGGGACCACGTGATCGCAGGACACATCTCCCCTTGCTGCGAGGAGCCTGGTTGTTAGGCAGGCTTTGCTTCTGAATAGCAGGGCATGGGGCTGCTGTTCGGTACCTTGCTTGCTGCTGCTCAGGGGCGCAGCCGTTTTGGAAGAGAAGTTAAGCAAAATGCAGACTGAAATCTCGCCAAGACAGGAGCCAGTGGACAACACACCTTATCGGTGCCTTTTCCACCAAATGGGAGCGCCTTCTCTACTGTCGAGGGGGTGTCCACACCCAGACAGCAAGATGGTGATCACCCAGAAAGAGAAGGCCTCCTACATTCCCAGATTCATGCTCTTTCAGCCAAAACATTAAAGAGACTTTATGATGGTTTCTGAGCCAGATGCTGCCAAGCCTATGTCTGAATGGGCAGGCGTTTACAGTTAATTACCGTATAACCCATCTTGTGGTACTGGAACTCCCACGGATGATTTGGAAAGGCATCAGGTACCTGGGAACGTGCACGCTACTGGAGCGGCCTTCAAGCATGATCACGACTTGACGTCTCCCTCTAGTGCCTAGCACCAGAGACCAAAGCATGCCCCAGGACAGCTAGGCAAGGAGGTGCAAGGGCGCTCACACAGCTCCTCCGCCTGTGCCTGTTCCAGCCCTGCTAACGCTGTCCTGGAGCCCCAGTTCCTCCGCCTCTGGGAGAGTGCGCTGCCAGCTGAGGTACATCACATCTGACCCCTGTACTTTCAAACCCTTCTCCCTACAGAGCAGCAACTTCCAGAGCCTTCCCTCCACCCTTCCTTGTGGCAGCAATTCTGTCAGCTCAGCTAGCAAGAAGGGACAGGATCTGGCCCCTCGATGAGGTACTTGTTGCAGAGAAAATTTGCCACCAGCAGGAGCACGCCTGGGAGCAGAACCTGAATTCTGCGGGCTTCAGAGCCAAATTATGCCCCAGCGCTGTGCATCTGTAGATCATTTCCACAATTACGATTCACAGCAGCTTTCTTACTAGAGAATGTGGCTGTCGCCACTTTAACAATACTCGTTCATCAACCCTGACTGACCTTCATTCGCAATCTCCCCGAGCAAGTATTTCCAGCTACCTGTCTGTGGTTGACTTGAAACACCCAGCAGCCTAATTCTGGGATACAGATACCTCTCCAACATTCACAGGGAGCTGCAAACACGACACAATCTCCCCAGTGACCTGTGCTGAGGAAGGCCTGCTGAGTCACCATCTTAATTCTTCCGTAGGCATAAATTTTCACAGCCCACCATGAGCAGAGCGTAAGCAGCTCCACAGCAGCACAGACCAAAAGAATAACCTTAACACCAAGGAAGGAGGGGTGCTTTATCATCGTTACCCGAACGCCTTAGAAACCAATAAGGAGTTGAGGACAAGACCCTCTTCCCCCAGCCATGCCCCCTGCACGCTGACGCATCTGGCCAGCCTTACTGCTTCCACCAGCTCTCCTCCAGGATGGCTACTGGGGAGAAGGATCCTGTGTTGGTTACTGGTGTCCCGGGACATCTGCGCTGCTAGTGAATGGAGTTGTCATCTGCTTATGCCCAGATTGGGTGCTATAAATACACTTTCTGCTTTCACCAGTGACCCCAGTTGAAGTTCCCCACAGCATGGAGCTCCGAAGAAATTCTGCCTTCTTAAATAAAGTTATAGACAGAGTTGTAAAATCTCCAGCTCACCTCTCCTTTCTTTCCTGTGACCATTTGTTTTGTTATGTAAAAGCGTTCAATCGGGACGAAAGGGCGAGGAAAGAAAACATTTTTAAATATTAGGAAGATGAATTTTTCCCTTTCTCATTCTACAGCTTCCCCTTATAAGCACACACTTAAATAAAAGGTAGTGGGGGGCTGTGTGTTGGGGTTTTTTTTCCCCCCTGAGCCATGCCACAAGAGATAGTGTGAGAGGGAACAGGAAACAGCAGAAACGATCTGACCTTTGCCTATAAACAGCTTGGGGGGCAGCGGGGGGAGCTCAAGAAGGTTTTTCCTCCCGTGAAGCTTCAGGCAGCCACAGGAATGTATCTCTAGGAACAGGCTGGCTGCGTAAACTGGCTAGAACAAGTTCAGATCAGCGCTGCAGCTCGCTCTGACGCCATGTCGGAGGGGGCGGGGGGGGTTCAGCGGCAGAGGAGCAGCTGCGGTGGGGCGGCCGCTCACGCCCTCGGCGGGGGCAAGGCAAGCTGCGAGTTCTGGGGGGGCTGCAGCAGGGAGGGGGGACAGGCACAGAGAGCAGAATGGCAGGCTGTCACTGCTGTAGCTGCTGCATCTTGAATCCCTGTGCGGGAGCAGGGCCTGGTGCCAAGGCTTGGCTGTGGTCATGAAGAAGCTTGGGTAGGGCAGGGATCAGGCTGAGACATGAAGCCGTGTCCCTCAAACAGGGCTGGGATAGCAACGTTTCCACTTTCTAATGATAAGTCTTATGAACTTTGAATAACAGGAAGATCAGCGCGTGGGTGTATTTATGTTGAAATTAACTTAAGTATAATCACATACAGCAAATAGTTGGTTTTCTGTCTACTTTTACAGAGTCTGTTTCCTCCAACAAAAGTACTTGCCTGAACTTGAACATTAATTCAGATTAAGGTAGGAATTGAAACTAAAGTACGACTGTTGATCCTGAAGAACTGCAGCTGTGGGTATCCCCCTGTGGAACAAGAATATCCTGATCCAGTTTGGTTTAGCTTAGCTAAACTGGATGACAGTGTAAGTCACGCTTCTGAGAAGTCCTCGAAACCATCAGTTCCTTACATGGCTAAATTCTTATTAACAGATTTCATTTCCATTGCATACAGTTAATGAAGTAGGATTTTTTTTTTTTCTTTTGAAGTGGTAAAGAAAAAGGAATTTTTTCCCGTAGAAGTCCAGATTTACTTTGTTGAGTGGTATTTTGAGTGTGGTGGGGTTTTTTTTGGCTGAAGAACTGCCCACACTTGCGAGTGCGGTTTCAGCAACAACTGCATCCTCTCAGCAGATTAGTTTGGTCGGGCTAGGACCATTGTGCAAGAATGGCAGCTGACATCCACAGCTCTGTTCTGGGATGGCTAACCTCAGCACTTGCTGGCCAGGCCAAAGTGAACATACATACTGCAAATAAGCAGTCATTTATGGCATGGAGCTCCTTTTATAACGCTTGTTTTACACTGCCATTACTTGACTAACGTCCACAGAGGCAATATTGCTGTAAAACAGAGAAAATGCAAGGTGCATCAAATCCAGAAGCTCTTAGATGGAGCCTAGTGGAATGTTTTTCCCCTCTCAGTTGCACTAGAGAAACTCCAGAGCATCCCCGTACAACAGGCCCCTGCAGATATGGACTTACCCTGGTACTAATGACTTTCAACTTGGTCCAGATGTTTAAAACACCCTCCAGGAAGATAAATTTGTATTCATTCTACAGATCCCATTGATGATACAACCTGATGCACCAAGAATCTAAATGACATGCCCAAACCTATAAAAGTCAGTAGAGAGAAGGTAAGGAATAACGAGTCTCTTACAGAAGAGAAGTTATCTGAATTCTCTATGCTGTCTGTTCTATGCATATTCCACATAAAAAAGCCAACCCCCCACAACAGTATTTATATTAATTTAGTTCTTTCTAATATGGAAAGCAAATCTATTAACTCAAATAATTTTTCTTTCAATTTACAAAAGTTAAAGATCTGAGTAAGTAGTGTATATCTGTAGTCGTAAGCAAAAGTTTTTATGTTGTAAGTATATTTGTGTGCAAATACATTTCTCCTGCAATGGTTAATTTGCAGGAAAGGAGGAGGGAACATGTGTAATTAGCACAAAAGTAATCAGCATAAAATGATAGGAAGGGAAGACAAATGGAAGTGCTTTGGAAAGGCTGTTGGTAATCCTGCGCTCTTTCAGATAAAGATTTTTCCATGCTTCCCTTCCAGGTTAGATTGCAATTTCTCTCTCAATAAGTTTAGAAAGCCTAGGCAAAGTTCTTCCTCAGTGTAATTCCACTTGGATTGATTATATCAGGATGAATTTAACTCAGTGCTTCAAAATCATGCTTAATTTCTTTCTCAGGTAAATCTGAATATAAATTATGTAGCCGGAGAATGAGATAGAGCAGAGCTAAGTAACTTGAAAAACAATGCATCTCATCCTTCTGGCTTTAATCAGGCAAAACTCCAACACAAGTTGTACCTAATTAGAGAGAAGGTTTTTCTTCCCTAAGACCCACGCTACCCGTTTCTTTCTTCTGTTTCACACTTGCTATTCTTATAATTAACATTTATAAGCACTATAATGGAAATACATTAGAGATGAAAAAAAATCTCTTCAGAACAGAACGCTCTTCCAGCTGTTTGTGAATTGCCAGCCTCACTGTGGTACTACAATTTCTACTACAACTGCAGACTCACTGCACAGAAACAGCCAGCTACAGCGTAGTGACACTGTGGTTACAAAACACTAACTGGCAGGCAAGTTTGGGCAAGTGCTGCCTCCAAAACAACTTTTACTACTATTACTCTTTCTTTTTCAAAACCTAGTTCACAAGATTTCACATTAAAGGCCGTGGTTGTCGAAGTGTTTGTTTTCTCCTTTTGTCTTATTTTACATGCTCTGGCTTCACATTTTCTGCAAAAATTTAAAAAGGCTTTAAGCATTAGAACTGAATTTTCTTCCCAGCTGTGTGAGGATATCCTACTGACAGGCATGTGTTAAAAAAGCAACCACCCCCCAACAAATCCAAAACAATCAGACAAGAGCAAACAAACCAAAAAAACCTAAAACTAACTCATTAAAAATGTTTACAGAGTTGAAAAGAACTGTTCAGTTGAGAATCAAAAGGTGCCCCACCACCACTTTAACTTTTTTTTTTTTTAAAACTCTGGCTGATGTACAGCCAGACAATGAATGAACTTGAAATACCCAAGATAACCATTAAGTTTTTAAGGAACAACGGTGAAATTAAAAAGAAAATATTCATTTTTGAAAACATTTTTTCCAAGTCATTAAAGTTTTGTTTGCAGTGCTATGTAATATTGTTCCTTTCCACTACAAAAAAGATACACGCATGTACTGAGTCACACATGAAAAAGTGATCTCTGTTGGAATCACGATGAAAACTGAAGGCACAGGAGGCGAGGCAGGAACACAGGGAGCGCAACAGAGAAACGTCCTGGGCTGACCATCACCCTCTGCTTCGGTCCAGCCAGGCGGTTCCTCACTCCGGGGCCACGTTTGGTTATTTGGGCTGGAGTGGGTAACGCCACGCGCGTAGGCAAACTGGTGCTGGTGCTGCTAGAGACTGCAGCGCTGTGCCGGGAGGAACCAGCTCCGCTCCAGCATGCATCCCCCAGGAGGGGAAAGCCACAGGAGGGCAGAGAGCAGGAAAGGGATTAAGTCCATAATGCTGCTGCTTGGTAGAAGTACACAGCGAATTCCGGCAGATCAGATTTCATCACTGCTCTAGTAAATGGGGCCTATATTTGCCATTTCACCTAGACAGAAGCCTAAAATACAGAAACCATGTTCTAGGCACAGGCAGCCTGTGCCCTTCCCGCCTTAATAAACAAGGCATATCACCATCAAAGGCCCTCCTGGAATGGGGCTGAAGTTGTTTAAACTATCCCTCCTTCTATCAGATCTACGTTTCCCACACTAACCTTCACCTCATTTACTGCCAGGTGCCTTTCTGCAAAACGGGAAGTTTTGCTTTGAAGGCCCGCTCCAAGAAATCTAGAGGGGCAGTAAAGTTAAAGCGGAAGCCATGGCAACAAAGGGATAAACTGAAGTGACTGCTCCCACAGGAAAAAAAACCCATAGCCTGAGAGTAGCTGTCCAATGAGGTTTGCTGCGTGAGCATAAGGCACGGGCTGGGAAGCTGCAGAATATAAAGAATTCCTGCTGTGTTTCCCCCAATGTGTCTCCTTTATATTCAGGAGTGTTCACTAAAACAGCTTCTGAATGCATTAGCTTTTCACATCTGGAGGCGCGGGTTCCATCGTGCATTAGCCTACAGATCTCCATTTCTTCCCTAAAGAAAAAAAAAGTGTATCTATAGATGAGCAGGTATCCAGAGGAATGCCACAATAACCGTCAGGGAAAATAACACACCTTAACTTCCAGAGAGATTGCTGCAGGTTTTCAGCATCTCATGTCTTCTTGTGAGTTGCACACAAGCCACAAAAATTTTTTTGCATTTTTGAATATGAGAATGTACAACCATAGAGAAGTACGGATGGGTATTTAGGAGATCTGAAGTCACGCTTAGGGCACAACCCCCCATACCAGCTCACAGCTACTGAAACACAGAGCTCCCATGTTCTCGTGCGGCCCGCAGCCCCTCACCCCTCCCAGCCATAGCTCATAAAGCTCACTCAGTGTTGTACCCATTCTTCTAATATCTGCCAATGAGCCATTTTAACTCATTAAAAGGGGCGAATGCTAGGGGTGGGCACAGATTTCCAGTGGTTTAGCGAGTTAAAAAAAAAAACACAAACAAAAAAACCCTCCTGAGATGGCCTAACAATTGACCAAAAAAAAGTGAGGAAGCAGAGACCAGGAGAAGCTGGAAATGATGGGGAGAGAAACTTGCACTCAGAAAAACAACTTCTTTTCTGAGGAGGTTTTTTGGCAAGCCATCTTCGGGCCTTTCGGAGAAGGTTTGAAACCTACAGAAAAAAGCCGCCCACCATGCAGCGGTGGGAAACCGGGCAGCGGTGTGTGCAGGCCGAAACTGAGAATGGGCTCAACCAGGGATTAAAACAAGTTAATAGACTGTTCATCCATCAGGTTTTTCTAAACAAGAAGGTTTTTGGTTGAGGAAATCCTTTGACCACCAATTATCAGAAACTGGACGGCTGTAAGGCAGGATAGGAGGAGGATCCCTCTCTGCCGCCTTGAGATTTGCTAACAGCCGCTGCCAAAAATCAGAAAGTCAAATACAAACTTGGCCCCAAACCACCCTGGAAGATGCCGATTTTAACCCAGAACGGCGAGCAGACCTACACGAACTAGCTGAAACTGTTTCCAGAATGTGGCTATTTTCCAAGCATGGATCAGAGCCACACACAACCAGGGCTGACTTTCTCATGCAAAGGTGACGGTTTCACCATAGAGCCTCTTGAAAAGGCTTTCACACGACTATGCCACAAATACTTAACATATTGTCAAATATTTATTTTATGCCTGGTTTTGCTTTATCTTTGGGCACCACCGTCACACTCCTTACACTTCAGTCAATGTTTCCCCACACAGAGTTCAGCCACACTAAGCACTTTGGAAACTCCTCCTGGAAGGTTTCCCAGTTCTTCTATACAGGCTTGATTGACAAAACCAATGTCTTATTTCTATCAAGGGTTGGTAATCAGGCTGTTTAGCCCCTCTTCCAGATCATTAGTACTGTTACCGTTCAGTACAGTAGTATGACCCCCAAGGTGCTCCACGGTTAACATTTTCCCAGAATGATAAATCAGCCTTTTCCCCTGATAAAACTTTGCAATTTCTTTGCTTCCTATCTAAAATAGTTTTTAAAGCTGTAGTTTGTCTATAAAAGTCATCCCACAATTACCAGCTTTCCTAATGGCCTCTTCCAAGAAACTTTAACAAAAACCTTCTAGGAGTGTAAATAAGTTACAGTATATCTAACATATCTCCCATTATTCACTATTTTAACTTTTTCAAAGAATTCTAATATATTAGACAGAGAAAGCTATGCTGGTTTGTGCCTCAGGAACTTTATAATGACATCTGTAATGACTTTCTCAACAATTTCTAAGGTACTTAAAAGAGGGTCATGAGTTTATAATTCCCTGGATCACCCTTATCATCTTTCCCACCTCAATAAGAAGAACACGGGCAATCTTCCAGATTCTTATTATAGCTGTAATGATAAATTAAATTACATTTATTTTGGGGTTGTTTTTTCCTGGGAGGTAATTCAGCTAACACCAAACAAATGAACTACTGACTTCACAGATTAGCATAGTCCAAATATTAAAAATACTAACAGACTCTACATTTACATAACATACCAATCTCAAACTGCTTCAAAAACAAAGCTGATATATCTTTATCCCATTCTGAAGACAATGAAAATGAAGCATAGACCAGGGCATTACAGGGCAAAACTACAAGCAGAGTCCAAGTCTCATGCTTGTATTGTTGTCTGCTAAATAGTGTTGTTCAATGAGGTCTTATTAACAATAAAATTATCTCTACTCCTGCCAGTGCTTTACCTTTACCAAAACTAATGCTAAGCTCAAAAGGTATCCCTCTGCTGTATGGAAGACCAGTGTAAAAAGTATTTTACATTCCAATTTACTCTTCTTAATTGTCCCTTGAGCCTCCTGAACTATTCAGGCTCATCAGCTCTCCAGTGGATTTCTAATATAATTCTGGAAAAGATTACCTTTTATATATATATATATATATTTGTCCTTTTAACTTCATTTCATCCATCTTGGTGTCTAGCTTTCCTACAAAAGCATATACTTCACTCTACTTGCATGACTCATGTTGAGTTTATTTCCCTCTCACCAAGCTATTCCTCTAACCTGCATAAATAGTATTTGTCCCTCCTCATTTAAACATATTTTAAAATTTTCTCTCCTTCTGCTCCTTTCTCTCCCATTTCACTATAAAGATAAGTGTCATCATTCTGTGTGACACTTTTATTCATATAAACATCTAATCACATTCAGTAGTACCATGTTGATGGATGCAGAGATACCCTGCAGCCATCAGTTTTCCATGGAGTAAGCAATTAGGTGTTTGGGTTTTTTTCTTTTTCTGGGCCATATCCTCAAAATGGGCTAAACCAGAGCTGTTCAGTACAGCCAAAGACCAAGAGAGAAGTTGGTCTTCCTCATATTAAGTCAATGCATTACTCCATCTTGTTTCCTCAGTCTTCTATTCTAGTAATGACAACCTGATATTCTTTCATTTCAATTTCCTGAAAAAAAACCCACCTTCTTGACACTAGGCATCATATTAATATTAATAACTTCAGTGTACATAGCATTTTTTATCTAGAAGGATCCCAAAGAGCTTTGGAAACTCTACACAGTTTCATTCACCGAAGTGACTCATCCATGAACAGAAGGAGGATATACAGCAGCTGTTTATCAGCACATGGAAACAGGGTGCACAATAGGATGGGACCGGCAAATCGACAACAGAGTGTGAAGTTAGGTGAGCAAAACGTAATTATTGCACCTGGAATTGGGTTGGACATTACTGTTAACACCCTTTTTCTGGGAGAAGTGTCATGGGATAGCTACTACTTATAATATTTTCAAATTCTTGAGGAAGCACTTCATCTGAAATACATACACAAGGTGAAATTTCAGCTCCTGCTCCAGTGCTTCTTTACCAGGGGAAAAGAGAAGGGAAGCTCTCTTGCATGAAAGCTCCCATGATGTCGCAACAGTAAAAGCCAGCTCAGCAGCTCACTTCATGGTCCTCCTTGGAGGAGCTTTCAAGCTGCGATATAAAACAAGCATCCCAAGAAATGCATTTCAGTGGGCCCCTACCAAACAGGACTGCAGACCTTCTGGTAGTGCTGTGCTCCTGTGGCCAGTGCAAAGGATCCCAGGTCACACACTCATGAGTATATGGTGCCTTATGTGGGACAGCTGATCCAAGTTACTTGCTACGTGGATGGCTGTGTCTTGCGGGGTATCCTGACTTGTAATAACAACCCCATTTTTACGTAGGTAGCCACCAGATTCAGCACGGCTAAAACATTGGTCTGTAAACCACAGGTTCAAAAGCTACCCTGAGCAGCTCTGCCACCCATAGAGCAGAAGTGCAGCAAATAGCTCAGGGTGGTATCTTGGCCAGTTATCCTATCCAGTCATCTCTATTCAGATGAGAGACCACTAGACTGTGTAAATAATGTTGAGGTTGCTTCAACCTGCAGATCAGCCCAAGACCAGGAGCATGCAAGAGCAGTTTTATTCTGCTCCATCCTGTACCTTTCTTGAAAACAGACATTCCGTGTAAGCTATCCTCTTCCTTTATTCTTCATCGTGCAGCTAATGCTACAACACCTGGACATGGACTCAAGGCATTTAAGCTGTAGGCACCTGAGTGTTATGCTTAAGTGTGTCATGTTCTTCAGCAAAATTATCACTTTTCCCTCTCCCTCTATAATTAGTCATATTAGAGACTCCCACCAGCGACCTGCCCAGCCTAACAGTTCACAAAGATGAGACAGCATTTTGCAGTACAGCACAACTGTATCCCTTTCTGAAGATAGCTACTGGAAGACATAAAACGAGTCATCAAAATGGGCCAGCCATATTTACTTCTAGAAAGAAATCTTGCAGTGAAACTCCAGACAGACTTCCTCTTGAATACTTGAGAAAACTAAACCCAACCCCATTCCAAAATGTTACTGTTTGGGGTCCTGACAGATTCCTTACCCACTCTACAAGCTATGTCCTGTATCATTTACAACCTGTTTACATTAGTAGGCAGATGGAGCCATTATTGCCCTTCTGGCTAATTTTGCTGGCTCTTTAAACTCGTCTTGAGATGCTACACTTGCTCTCACTGCTTTGATCCAGAGACTGACAGCGCACTACTTACTGCTGCAGCTTTACTGTCTGTCCTGGAATTTTTATCCCTGCCATTTCTCTACTTTATAGTCCTTCACGCTGAAACACTCTTGCAAGAGAGGCTCCTGGAGTCCTTTATGCAACGCATTACTTTTCTACAGGTAAAAACAACCTGCGTTTTCTATAGAGTTTGTTATGTGCCAGTATTACAATATTCATTGCCCACACTATGTCTCAGCCATGCCAGTCCGGCCTGTTCTGCAATAGCAACAGAGTCTCTTGTTCTCAGACTCTCTTCTACTAAAGTCTTTAAAATCTTGTAAAGAAGGAAGTTTTGGTTGTCACTTATGAACACTAGCGAATGAACCATTTTCACTTGTTTCTACGGCAAGGCAGGATGGAAACACTGAGGAAGCCCAGTCAAAGTCTTCCACATGACTAGTGTTGAATCTCAGGCTGTAAAAAATAATTTCCAAATTAGGGAGGAATTGTGTAGACACTGAAAATTAACTACTCAATACACATGTATATTTTCTATCCATTTACTGCCGGTAGAGTTTTTCTTCAGATGCAAAGGAAATACGTCATCCCTAAACTGGTCGGTGCAAAACATACGTTTTTAATTTGTAAGCATCAAGATCTACGGTTTATTAGGAAAACTAAAACCCATTTCTAACTTGCAGCTAATTCTACATCTACCTTGTATTATTTCTCTCCTAACGGCTCCTACCTTTAAAAAAAAAAAAAAAAAAAAAAAAGGCAGCTAGTCAATCTTAGGAGACGACATGACAAATGACACACATTTCAAGAGGATTTAACAATAAACAGCCACCTCAACAAAGAGGAGCCTTCCCCCACCTCCCCACTAAAGCAGAATCAGACGAGAAACTAAGTGAGACATGTTAACAGAGAAGCACTCCAATTAACGTGTTACAGCTCCTTTAAAGCAGAGACCAAAGGGGGCTGCTGCTCAGGATGCTGGAGGATGCAGAGCAGTAATTGTCACTTAGGCACTTAACTCCCCGGCTCCCTCGCAGCCTGCTTTATCTCTCGCCAATTACTGCTGTCATTTGCATTTCAATGTGTGCCATCAGGAGCCCGGGCAGAGGCACCAGCCACCGGGAAACACAAGCAAAGCCAGCCGCTTCTCCAGGCGGGCTGCGGGCACCGGGGGCCAGCCCCCCCCCCTCCCCGCCGCCAGCAGGCTTGTCCCCAAGGTGGGCAAGGCACCCAGGGCCCAGAGGGGGCCTGTCACAGCCCTCCGAGGAAGTCTGCAGGAGTTCACCCACGACAGAAGAACGCTTGGTGCACGCTGCGCAAGCCTCGCTTCTGATGCACCTCCCGAGCGTGGTTTTTGCCGTTTCCACTCAAAATCCATTCGCGCGGCGAAGCGGCACGGCCCGGGATTTGCGTGCCTGGCCACGGCTGTGGCTTTGCGTGCTTGGGCCCGCCACGCCAGGGTCCGTACAGAGCAGCCCCGAAGCACCCCATGCCGCACAGGCGAGGGTCACGGTGGGCTCCCCAAAAAGCACTCTGGGGCCGGCTGGCTTTGCTGCTGCGAAGAGATCCACCTCAGAGGGCAGCAATGGAAGGTCCTGCCTTGAAAAGTTAGCAAGTGAGAAACTGAGACTGCAATATGGGGCCAGTGGATGGAGGAGACAATCTTTAAGGAAAACAAAAAGGACAAGGCTGGGAAGGACCTTAGCCACAAATGCAATTATTCTGTGCCTGATGCAAATAGCAAAGAGCAGCCAGTGAGGTTATTGAAACAGCATGGGTTACATTCAAAGAAACAGGATAAATTCTTTTTATATATATTCATATATATATATATCTGCTGCTGCATTCTGCATGAGAGGAGGCAAAGGCAGGGCAAAGGCATGTCACAATAATTTAAAGTGACATTATGAGAGCCTCAACAAGCTCTTGTTGAGATGTCCAGCAAGATGAAAGTGTATCAGCTCAGTTGTCTTAGAGGGGTAACTACAGGCTGTGCCCAAACCTTTTCCATGAAAGATGCCAGAACTAAATGCCAACATTTTAACTTGGAAGAAAAGGAGGCAGTGTATCACAAAGGAGCGAGCAGACACGAAGGTTGTGTGTTAGGGACAGTGACTCCAGTTTTTTCCTGCACATGTGATTTGCCCTGATACGAGGTACAGGAGATAAAGGACATCTGCACAGAAAGCCTGAGTGGAATGAAGATGTTTCTCCAAAGCACAAATTCAAAAAAAGCAAACACAGAGAGAGGAAGAACAGGGAGTAGACAGCATGGTGGGAGACAATGGAGTCCCTGTTGAGTAATAGAAAGCATGCATAAGCAGGTTCAAGGTACTGGACTGGTCGAGGAGGAACGAGGATGGAACAGGGGTTCTCAGCTTCTTGGTGAGGGAATGGTCATGATACATGTTGATGGTGCGCTATGACTTGACTGCCTAGAGCTGGGAGTGGATGTGAGAGGGTTTAGGATGAGGCTGGAAATCCAGAGGGCAAATGCTGACTGCACGCTCCGTGGAGGACAGATGAAAACACTGCACTTCCAGCTATTCATACCTGTTGCTTTGCTTCCTAGACGGCGCAGCTTAAGCCAGTATCATGTTAAACATATCAATACTTAATGGATTCCCTTCCCTAAAGGTTGAAGCCTGTCTATTTGCAAAGCAGCACAACGAAGTTCACCACCCAGTTGTTAGACGGGTTTCAGCTCTTTAAACAATCCGTGTACTTAATAGTATTTGGAGCTCAGGGGGATCAGTCTTCCTACCTGACAGAAAAGTCAGCGCTGCCTCCATTTGTCAGCCCGCTCCGTGACATCTCATCACCACCTGAGGTGCAGCAGATACCCCTGAGGAGACGGAACCACTCTAGCTAGATCCAATTCAACATGGCCTCTGTAACTGAAATAGGGTTTCTTCTGATTTCTGAAGCCTAAAAGAATCAGATGTACAGAAGCATCGGTTTTATTTGCTGACAAGACGCATTTCCATGGGTTTTCCCCATGAGTGAGAGAATTAAACAAAACTCTGTGGGCAACTCAGACTGTCCACCCACTGCACAAATGGAGTGAGATACAAATAGCCAGCAAGTGCAGAACAAATGTTACCTCCTACTTGAGTGTGTTAAGGAAAGGTTGTTTGTCACCCATGAGCTGCAATCACAGGGGTACAAACTATCCATAGCATATCCAAGAAACATTTCACTCCATGCTAACCAAAGTCAGAGGTAAAATCAACTCAAAACAAAAATACACTGCATGTCTTTTCTTACCTTGCCACCAAAAAAAGCAATGGAAGACTAAGATTTGCTGTGACACCTAGATAGCTGCTCCCAGTTAAGAAACGCACATACATGTTAAGCTGACGCATGCAGAGCTTACTTTCCCCTGCCATCAAGACCTCTCCACCCAAAGAAAAAGGAAAGGATATTTAAATAAAGCCAAAGCAGCTTCTAAAAAGTAAGAAGCCAGATTAGGAACTATAGTTAATTGAAGGCCAACACAAAAGTAATTCCCCCGTTTCGTTTCTTTTTAAGTGTTTTTAAATGCTTTTTTTTTGGCTGACTGTATATTTGAAACCCTCTGTATTAATACGCTGATCAGTTACTGGCTCTCTATCTGCTAAACTGAGCCAACAAACTGCTCTTTTCTCTTTTGTCTCCAAGCCAAAAGAAACTTTTATGGGGAGTAAGTTCTCTCCCTCCCCCTGCACTGAGTCACAACACAATGGTGATTTGGAAACCTTCCATTTATCACCAGGAACAAAAATGCTAAGCCAGACAGCAAACAAGGGTTTGAAAAAGGGTCTCTGGAACAAAAACTCCCACTGCCACCACAGTCCACACAACTCCTGACTGAGGCACCCTGACTCCGAACACCGCTGCTGCACAGATCTGTCTTGCCATTTCAGTTCACACCGGTTTGACTGACCTTGCGTTCTCCTGCAGTTCTGTATTATTAAAGTATGGGGGGGTTCTGCTACAAAATGTAACGTAGCCTTTTGTTTCTTGATTTACTGATCTGGTTCTGCCAAACTAAAAATCCGCATTTGTGAAGTACGCATTTTCCCTGCGCTTTTAGAAGTGGAACTGTAGCCTGTTGCGGGCATCAAATCTGTTAGGTGGAGAAGTTCCACAGAGGGAATTTCTTAAGACAAGCTGAATGACAGCTGGGGAAGAAGAATCTGCTGGGATCATCTGGGATGGATTTACTGACTGCCACTGCTTCTCAAAGTAACACAGCAAGACAGTCTGGACAGTAGCTAAAGACTAAGGCTGGCTCCAGATGACCCTGGCCAAATGGTCCACTGCAGGCTTACCCTGCTAACCCTGCCTTTAGCAACTGCTCCAGCCAGCTCTCAGATAGCTCTAAGACCTTGGCCACGGAGGGCTCAGCTTCCTGTCAGCAGAGCAGCTCAATTAGTACAAAATTGTGGGCAGCCTGTCACCTTTTTATGGAGCTTTGACTAAAACCTGCAGCTGCTCCTGATTTCACTGTCCTTACCGTACAAACTAAGGGATGTAAGTGCACCCGTCCTACCCAAAGATGGTTGCTCCCTCAAGAACACAGTATCTACCCTCCACGTACCAGTAAGCATGAAACACTCTCCATGTGTAGTTTTATAGAAGGATCTTAGATCTTCTCTAAGTCAGCCTAATTCACTGTTTCAGTATCCATCGCTACCATCTTCACATGCACAAAACCACTTCATACCAAATTCTCAGATAATTATGCTACCTGAACCACAGACAAAATAATAGGTTGACTAGTTCGGTTATAAAAGCTGTATATTGGGTCCTCCCAACTGAGATAGACCATGGCCTTGGCTGAGTAGCAGTAATTATTTGAATGTTAAACTATAAAAAGCAAGACAAAGTTCACTGAAATCCTGGACCACTTTGAAGGAAGATGCACAATACAGCCAGCTTCCTTTATGACTGCCACACATCCCCAAACAAATACAATGAGTCAGATAGTAAGAAAAATCCAGCTCTCAGATTAATATTGCATATAGTCTTCCAGAAGATAGTAATAAGAAAGACACAGGCAGAATTGCAACAAATAACTATTATTTTTTTTTTAAAACCCACACAGGACAGAACGCTGCTCTTTTGGGACTGTGATTTAGTGTTGCATCAGAAGCAGAGCTTCTCGTGCATGCATGTGCACATATTGTCTGAAACAGCTGAGGATGTATACATTTCAGTTTCCCTCCCACTGGTCAGTTAACTCAATTAACAGCAATCATTAATTGCTACAGCAGGCAGAAGCAACCTGACTATAATTTACATCCTGCCAGTAAGCAATCAGCCAGATTTCCAGAGGCAAACAGCACTCGCCAGTCTTGGAACTTAATTGAAGTTTGGGTGCTTGGCATCTACTAGGTTGTATTTCAGTTTCAGACTCTGTTTTCCAGGATTTCCTGCTCCCTGCCCTCCGCCCCCAGTCTCTTACCCTGTGGGTCTGCAGCAGCTTTTTTTGCTTGAAGTTCCTCTCCCTGCCATTTTCTGCTCTTCTGCATCTACAGTCCATTTCCCCCTTCCTGCATCTACTATTGAAACCCATACAGCTTGTCTTCCAGGCAGTGTAGCTCAAGCTGTAACTAATACAGCTTGATCTTAAACGACTGATGTAGGTCTCTAGCTTGAGCTATGTTGCCTTAGCCAAACTGTCTGGACCAAAGTCAGAGGCTAAGGTGCATCTGTTAGACACCGAACACGCTACGAAGATCTAGTTATTTAGTGCTATTACTCTAACCACTTCAACTGATGAATAATATTTTACAAAGTAGCACTGACAAGAAGTAGGCCACCCTTGGAGGAGTTAGCAACTCAAGAGTATAGGTATAGTGACCTCCGCTGCAGTGAAGAGTTTGAATATTGATCTCTGTAATTAAACCCTTATTTCACACTTTATTCCAGTTCTGCAAAAATAGGATAATATGGAGATGGAAGATGATGAGGCTTATGAAGCATATGGAGGGTTTGGAAGCAAAAAGAGGCACTGAACACACGTCTCTGCTACATACTCCAACTCCCTCACTGCCCATGTGTTCAGTTCAAGCAATACTTGACATATAGTAGATGAAATATTTCTTCAACCCCAATAGTTCATGCACACTCATAAATGAAGAAGAGATGCCTTAGTAACTCCAAATCCCATAAGCAAAGAAGAACTACTACACTGTACACTGTAAATTCTATTAAAAGCAAATTGAGGATGTAAAGTCAAACCCTGGGAAATGTAGGGTTTTTTTCTCTCTACATACAATATTTGGCTGCCAAAGTAGCAAATGCACCAAGTACACCTTTTTAAAGCTTCTCTTTTTGTTGTTGTTGTTTTGTTTTCCCCAAATGTACAGTTCAGCAGAGAATGCGCCTGCTTTTCATCGTCTAGTTCCCTGTCTCAAGAGAACTCCGGAAAATTATTTTTTCCTAGGAAACACAAGTCTGTACGAATTTCCAAATAAACCATATGTAGTACAGCAACTTGCTTTTATTACAGAAGAACATACCAGCATCGATATTCCACTATAAAATACTTCATTCAGGAATTTTCAAATCTGGATGCCTGAAGTTAGGTTTCCAGAAGTTCCCAGAAGCGAACACACTCGAACAGGAGTATTTGCCTGGAAAAAGTATCCTCTGCTTTTGGAGCAGGGGAGGCAGCTGAGAGCAGCATTCTTGCCTCCCACCTTGACAAACAGCCTAGCCTCACTGCACCCATCCCAAATGAGTTGCAAAGAGGTTGTATTAGCTTCTGGATTGGTTTGTTTGGGTTTTTTTTTTTACCACATCATAGATCATGTTCGCTTCTCTAAGAAGCTACTTCACGGCTCTTCATAGCCTATCTCTTCCTCCCAAATCACATTGAGACTCTCACCTCTCTGATCAGCCCATGGCAGACACTGCCCCCTCTCCACTTGTTAAACTATCAAACAAATCTCTTCAAGCTCTTTCATGTGCTCTCCTTCGTGCCTGTCAAGAGTCCCTCCATAAACTCTCATAATTCCTTAAATTCCTCCAGCGTTGGGATGGAGAACATACTGAGACCATTGATATCATGTTGTTCAATATCCCGTCACTGCCACTTTGCTTTCTGCCTGCTTTCCATCCGTTGTCTCTCTTTATACCTGGAGTACAACTGTCTTTTCTTGTACAGCACCTAACATGCGAGCTTAGCCAGAGCCCGAGGCTCTTTTGATACTCTGGCAATACAAGAAAGTTAAGAGCAGCAGTAACAGGGAAACTGCAGAAAGGTTTAATAGATTTGGCCACTTACAACACTAACCTGTAGGAGCACTTACTTGTCCCATTACCTGTGCTGGCCTTCATCAAAAAAAGTTGCACAAAAGCTTCAGAAATCATCCCTATCATCATCACCTCCTCCACCACTTGGGCAGCGGCCTTTTTACCTTTCTTGCATTATTGCTAAAAGGAATGGAAAAAAACTCTGCTGCTGGAACTTTTACCCTGGTCCCCAAGGGGTGTGTTTTCTTTTTCTTCAGCACATTTATTATTTCCTCTAGTGTGCGAGGATATTTTCAAGTAGAGAGAAAGGAAGAGCTGCTCTCCCTAGCAGATGATAATCCAAAGGCATATGGAGGACCCATCAAGCAACATGACAGCGATGGCCTGCTAAAGCCCAAGCTTTGGTATGTGCTTTTGAAGAGAACAGAAACTCTCAGACACCAAACGTCTGTCAGTCCTGGGAATGGACTATGCAGTGACTCCACCTTCACTGCAACTTTTTTACCCATGCCAGCTATACTAAAGCCAGGATAACTCGCGCTAGCCTATACCACAACTACAGCTTCTTATTAACATGTGAATAGTTTTGGCTTTCCTCTGGCTGGTCCAGGGCACATGTTGATCAGTAGGATCATGCACATGTAAAAGCACATGCTCTGATCCCCTTTGTTTTGTGGCACAGCTGCACTCAAACTGACAGCATGTCAACGTTGGCATCACTGGCAGAACAAAGGAGACAAAGGCTGACACAGGAGAGGGAGACTGTTGGGCTCCCAAGGCAGCAGTGTTAAAAAACTTTAAAAATGAAAAAAAAAAAAAAATTAAAATCAAACTTCAGGAAAGAATGCACCCGGAGGAGGAGTAATTTTTAAAGGAAGAGGCTCTGCCCATCTGGAACCTGTGAAATTGAAGACTCACCATTCACAAAATCCAGTTCTTTCCTTACAGTTTTGTGCAAGAAAGCATGGATTTGGTGAATGGAGACAAATCCAGTGGCTCATTTCTTATGCTACTACAGCCCCAGCAATGCACGTATTGCCTTATCTCTTTGTAAACAAGCTAAACCAGGCTGGGCTAAGTGCGCTGGGAAGTACACTAACCACGAGTGGATTTAAGGCTCTCGGCACTAAACGCAGTCACTTGGTTTAAGTGGCATGTGTCCTCGTATTAAGGCTCATGCTAAGCAGTTGCAAATGGATGTGGCAGACACACTACACTCAGCACAGAGTTTAATGCAGGAAATTGCGTATGCTCCAACACAGCAACGTAATAAATGATCTCAGAGGCTAAAAGTGCATATTGGAGAATTAAATCTCAGATCTTCTTCCCCACCATTCCCAAATCACAAGTGCCCATATCGGCCTTTGTATAGCCTCATCTCCAAACATACCCCAATCAACAATTATTTCCAGTACTGTCTAACATGCAAGGGGCATTTCCAGGGAGACAAAAGGCTGTATCTCCATCCCAAGCAGCTCATAAACGCAGGATATGCAGAGAGGACTGATGTGCCACTTCAGTCTCCCCCTTTGCAGAGCATCAGAGCCAAAACTTACTTCTATCCGCCCAATTAAAAGTAGTACATTGCTGCATTTATTTGGGTGCTAGTACAGCAAGAGACATCATCAGTTGCACTGAAACTGTGCAAGTGACTTTTGCAAATGCCATTGTTCTTAGAAGATTTCAGTACATGAAACCTGCCCACAGAGAAATACGGGGGTGGGGGGACAGGAAGGGGAGGAAGGCTTTGAACAGAGGAGGGGACAGAAACCCTCAGAGATCCAAAATAAATGATTCTTGATTCACAGGGAGGCAGGAAACACAGCTCACACCCAAACAGAGACACTCCCCCATGGCAGACAAGCATCCTGAGGATTGTTGGCTTTGTTGTTACAACAGGAAGCCCCCCGCCCTGCTCGGCAGGGCTGGATGGAGGCAGTCACCCAGATTTTGCTTCCCCGCTCCCATCCACCCACATTTTGCTTCCCTGCTCCCCTCGCAGGAGCTTTCAGCTAGTAGTCGCTGGAACACGCTACACAGCAGTTGAAATGAGAAACGTTTCGGAGATGCAGCATCTTTCAACTCACTCAACAAATACCTGCTTTAATTCCATGGACTTTGTGGATATTACAAAAAAATACTTCCTGTGGGTTCACCCAGCAAACAGTATAGTACCAAACTTACTATACACCACCATACAGCTTCTGTGTCTTTACTAATAACGTAAAACAACATGTACAGTTGTAACTGCAACAGCCACAACGCTAGCACAGCTTGTTTGTGCTGGGATTAACGCTGAAGTGGTTTCTTATTAATTATTTAGGTATAGCATTGTATAAAAAAGAAAAAAGAAAAAATGAGAAGGGAATAATAGTATTTTTACTTAGTTATTGTTGATGTAGAGTATGATTAAACCCTTTGAAAGCCAGGAGTCCAATATTACAGAAAATCTGGGATGTGAAAACACTGCTTACTTTCAAAACTGAAAGCACTACATCGGCAACCTAATAAAATACCTCTTAGAAGGTATGGGTTTACAGCAAGCAATAGCTGCAGCCACTCTGTCTGAGCAGACAGATCTGTCCTGCTGCAATGAACTGCAAACTTAATCAGGATCCGTATCGGTTTGAAATATGTAATCTGTATTGTCCGTTTCCCTCCTCCTCTCTGCGTGCGCACAGATGGTCAAAATCTTACAGCTAACCCTGAGCAATGGATAATGAGGTAATAACTCTGCCCAGCCTACAGCCTCTGTGGTTACTTCCAAATTAACATCCAAACTGCATTATCAGATTCACAACACCAGAAACAAGAGTCTAGTTCACCAGCCAGACCATCTTGTTAGTCAGGAAATGGTTAGAAGCAGCTACATTTCTGCACCTATTTTTGCTCTTTAAAGTTGCGTACAGCTACTGTAAACATACACATCAAACCATCTCTATGTTCCAGCTTCAAGAGAAAAAGAACAACAACAAAAAAAAAACACTGAAAAAACAAAAACAACCCCCTCCTACCCAGACTTTTCCTGAATACTAATGCTAAAACTATTACAAATGCTAATTTGGTACCAACAACCTATGATTAAAACAACAATGAAGCACCTCAAGCACATGAATTAAGGCATCATCTTAAAACAGGCTCTTTTCATCTTAAACTAGAAAAACCCTTATATATATACACCTGCGCCTTTTTTTTGCTCTCTGTGATCTCAAAGCTATATTAAAGATGCAGGTCTTTATGCAAGATAATCTAATGCATCCTGGGTCTGAATGAAAGCTAAAGACACAAGGGTACTTTTGAAGACAAACACAGATAAAGCCAAAATCTCAGTTAATTTTTTTTTTTCTTGGTAAGCACATGCTGAAGGCAACCTCATGGATTACTGGGATGCCGACTGCGTTACCCAAGTACCACTACCTAACATCCAGCACTTGGTAAAGAACATCACTACTTTACATATGTTTTCTGTCCCTGAAGTACTTAAGGAGTGGGAAGCATGCACTTCCACAACACTTTGAGGCAAGGATCCCAAAGTTCCAGTAACACCAATTCATCTTCACAGTTTTTATTTCTGTTTTAAAGTATAGGAAACCCAAAGCTTGAAGGGCCAATTTCATTCTCCATGTTGCACTGCTCACCAATGGCAAAGCTTGAAACAGGAAACCTTAGTGCTCAATTCCTTTTCATGTGCTCAAACCACCAGACACTATTCCCTCAATATTCAACTTTTTTATTCTGATCTCGTATTGCGCATAATGTTTAAATCTACCTAATGTCTTCCATCAAGAGAATGAAAAAGCAGGCAACCCCCCCCAAAATTCTTGCAAACATACTGGCCATTAGAGAGAAGGAACAGAAGATTACTTGCCCAGAGGCAACTGTTGAACAGCAGGACCTCCCTTTCCCATCCCATCCTTCACTTCTGTCTAAAACTGCAACATTTAGAACAGGGGCACAGACTTAACCTTGGTCAAGTGTGTGACAAAAAAGTCTGTTACCAAAAACAGAACCTAGAAGGTCCTCTGCTCTCACACAGGCCAGAAATTGCCTTTATACAATGTGTCTTTGCCAGATCTTGTTTTTATTTTTGCTAATTCATTATAAATATTAAATAACTCCCTACATCAATAGTAACTTCGATAGATTCCTGAGTCAGTATTTGATTCCCTCCACAGGGACCTTTGGTGAAAAATAAAAGCTCCTACTACCACCAGTAGAAGCATTTGTATCACCTAAAAACCCAGAGATACATCAAACCAAAACACATCATGCTGGACTCTGAAACATGGAGAAGCCAAATACTTCGTCAGAAAGCACTAAGCCAGGAAGTTAAAAAATAATTGTATTTTTTTTTTTGAAAACTGTAGCCACATCAGATTGATCATACTTCTCAACTGATAAAACTTCTACATTGCATGGCTGCTGTTTTCCAATTCACAGTTCCATGCAACTAACAATTCCAAGCGATTCCAACCTCACTGCGGACAGCTAGGGTGTCACACTGAAAGCTGTTGTGATTATGATTCACTTTTGGTGCTTTTTTTGTTTCGGATCTTGCAAGAAGTGCCATGATTCCAAAGGTGACGACACAAAAACCCCACGATGCCTAGCCAAGCGCAGGATTAGAAGCGCTCTTTCAAATGCCTGCCTTACTTCCAACGCTAGTTTTTCTAGCGGTTTTAGTCTTCAGTACTCACAGTAACAGAGAGGTGGTGATTTTTTCCTCATAAACGTTTCCCATGCCTGCCTCTACAGTTGAAGTAGTGAGACCTGCCTCACCAAGGCAGGATGAGTAGATGAGAGCGGGGCTTGCCAGATGCTGGCTACCCCTGTGAGAAGTCGTCACTTTCCCCCTCGCTGTGTTACTGGTTGGGGACCAGCAGTGTAACAGAGCAAATGAGATGCAGGATATAAAGTTGGAAACTGAACTATTGTGTGCACACTGAAGCAACGTTGGTTTTTCTAGGTACAGTTTACCCAAAGGAGCATGGAGGATATGAATTTATGCTTCGGACAGACCACAAATGGCATATCTGAGCTAACAGAAAGCGTATTTCAAACAGTGGAAAGAGGTAGGCAAGTCTTCCACAGAAGATTTGCCTTCAAATCAGAGTAAGCTACCAAGACCAAAAGCACCCCCAAAGCCACCCAACTAAATTCCCATGGACAAACTATTGCAAGAAACAAATACTTAAGATTTGACTAGAAGAGAAGTTTAGGGGGGTGTTACCATCGTTTTCATTATTCTCTTTGCAAAGAGTTTGTCTACATTAGAGAATGAAGGTAGGTCAATAGCTAGTACGAGGCAGCGATACTTCGCAAAATTATACAGATTAACTAATTTTAGTGCCAGGAACTACTGTAAGTCTCAGCAGTTTGAAAGGTGCTGTCAGCTGGAAAGGGAAAGGGATGAGACTCAGAATCTATTTGGAACTTCATGGAATATAGACTACAAACCCATCAGAAAGGTAACTGCTCTGAAAAAGAAATTACTTTGTAGCCAGTCTAACAGATATTTCCTATAAGACATCTTGACTTTAAGATGCTATTTCACAGTGTAAGTTTTGATATCACTTTAACATCTCTACATCTGGTCAACTTTCTATTAGCAATTGCATCCCAAGATACAGCAGTGAACACATTTTCCTCAGTATTGAGGTTCTGGGGTCTGCTCCAGCTGTCAAGTAGAAGCATTTGCCTTTCTTCCCATTTCTTTTCCATTTCAGCCTAACACCATCATCACCTTGACTTTGAGAAAGCAGAAAAGACATAATAAAGATGTATATTTGTATATATTTTCCCCTTTAAAACTGTTTTTGCTCATATGAAGGCATAAACACTCTAAAGAACCATCCCTGAGCCATCTACAGTTTTCACAAAAAGCTGCTTTTAAAGCTGCCTAGCTCTCTTCCACCTGATCCTATAAACACTGCTGGCAATTTTTCCCCCATGCCTCTAACATATTTTCACTTAGCACCAGTTTGATGTATAAGATCTGACAGCCAGGCAGTTATAGGCCACCTGCATCACTGTCGCCATGACAACAGTGAAAGACAATCCATGATCCCATGCCCTGGTCACACGTTTCAATACAGCTTATCTGTCCAAAGCCACTGAGTCTAATGGAAGAGAGTAATTACAATCTTCCACTCATTGTCAAAATTCTCACCATATAATGCTCTTCAAAATTATTTTATTCCTCTCACATGGCTGCCTTGCAAAAAAAAAAAACACAAAAAAACAACCACAACCAAAACCAAAACCCACCCAAAAAACAAAACCACAACTGAAAACCAAAACCAAAGCAAAAAACCAACCCCAAAAGAAACCTGAAGTGGGTTTGGGAGGGAGAGAAAGAGAGAAAAGCAAGGCTGTGACTGACACAAAAGTGTAGCAGTGTGAGCAAACTGCCTCTTCGCAGTGTTAAAGGACTAATCAGAAGCAGGCAAACGTACCAACCACTAAGAGGGATAAATGAAAATTTCTCTTCTATTCGTAGAGCATCACTTAAGATCCTTTCAGCTTTGCACTGAAGGTGAAGAGAGGATATGAGCTGCCCTCTTTTCCCCTCCCCTTCCTGGAAAACTTCTTCCTATCAAAACGAACATGCACCATACTGCACCATGCGGCAGCCACAGCTTCACTGAGCAGCATAGCTCTTCAGATGATCATGTCACTATACACGGAGAGGGAACCCTGTGCCCAAGACAGCTGAGTAGCAGCTCCTCCTCTCCATTTCACCGTAACAAAGTTCCAGGCTACCCCTTTGTTTTTCATTTTTAAAGCAGAGGTGTGGGAACAGCTTCAGAATTGTACCCCTTCTCATCACCGTCCCTAAAGGATCACAATGTTCTCTTCGTTTCCGGCAGAAAATGATAAAGCGTTATTCATTTGTCTATGGCCACAGCCATAATTAGGATGGACTGATTGAGCACTTTTCCCCTGACCTTCTGGACTGGGGCAAATTAGACTCAGTTTGCACCTGTAAAACATGGACACGACTTCCCTGCCTTATAGGGAACCGAGAGAACAGCCACACTAGAGAGCAGAATACAACAGAGACCAGCAGCACCTATCCTGAACGATGGCAAGTGTTGGACAGCAAGTGCCCTGCACCCTCATCTTGCAGTAGATATGCATACAGTACCTTCTGGCACAGAATTTAGTGCTGGAGGATCAGGTCACAGCTACGATCAATGACAGAAGGCTCGCTTTCTGCTTGCTAGCCCCTGTCCCAAGGCTTCCTCCTCCTTCGAGCACCTTAATGCAAATTGGTCAGAATGTCAAAGCTCCAATTCATTAGGCATGTAATACCTCTTGGATTAGTAAAATACGATAAATCAGAAACGGACAGACAAAAAGATGCAGTAATTTATTAGAATATTTCATCCACCCATGTCCAAACCACACTAGTAAACAAAAATGTCAGATGACTGCCCATTTTAGAGACATATTTTTAGTTGGATGCTTTAGGCCACAGTGTCAGCACCAGGAACTGAATGCTTCATTCACAGCACATTACTTGCATTTGCCATACACTGTTACCACGGATCAGCTGACGCACAGTAACTCGACTGTACGCTTGGGCCCCAGAGCCCTAACTCTCAACTCCCAAACCACAAGGTAAATAAAAAGTCAGTCTCTTTCAGTCTGTACTTACAGGAACACAAATAGGTCTGAGGACCCTCAGCCCTAGCGTAGCTCAAGCATGCATCTGAACACTCACGTCACCTCCAGCGTTCATGGCAAAATTACTTTAAAGAGAAGCGATGCTGTGATTTAACGAGTACCTTTTTAATGATTAGCCAAATCAAGTGTTATAACCAACGAAGGTAATAGTATCTGTAAGCTCCTGCAGAGCTGTGCCTCGCTCCCAAAGTGTGACACAAGCTCAGTGCCGGTGCACGTGGCGCTGCCCACCACAGAGGCACAGCCACCTCTGCCGCCGCACCAGGGCCAGCCAACGCTGCCCACCCAAGCTCCCGGATCCTTCCGGAGGGGCAGCACGCACCGCCTGGCACCGGGCTCAGCCTACGCAGCGCATCCCGTAGAGGATGAGTCTACCGATGACAAGTAGGCAAAGCTCCGCTTTCACCCGGTGTGTTTAAGACGGGACAGAATTTTCTTTTCTTTTTTTTTTTTTTTTTTTTAGCTGATGTAAATGAGGCACCTCAGCAGACTGGTGAGGATATCCACCAGGCACACACCTGGCCCAGGGCTCCCATCTGCAGCCTGCCCCTACCCCTCCTTCTGGCACTGGTTCAGCACCATCTCAAAGGGAAGGGTGCCACCTACAGCACTGCGAACAACTCTTCCTCGAGCACCATGGCTTTCCTTGGACGTCTCCCAGTGAAGAATTAATCAGGGCCAGCCACCTTAAATGGAAGCTTGGCGATTCTGCCATGACAGCGCTAGACAACGTCCCCAGACTATTTACTTCACAGGTGTGGAAGTACAGTCTCGCAAACATATTCCTTGCCTTTATTTCCTTGGTGTCTTACTGTTGCCCTGTGTCTCCTCTCCTACTATATTTGCACGTCATTACTATCAAAACCACTGTGCCATCTTGAAAAACAAAACCCCAAAATAACCTTAGAGTGTCATACATGCTTTACTTCAGAACTTCTTCACAGAACATTTTGTCCCTGCCCCTCACACTTATGCCCCTAATTCCTTTTTCTCTCCCTTCCATGGGAAGGATCAATTCAATAACATGTTTTCACTCTTGCATGAGCCACATCTTTTGGAGTTCCTGTGTGTGCATCATCTGACCTCTGAAAAGGTATTAGGCTTGAGGTGCCACTTCCTGGTTTTAATCTTACTAAAGCACTACTAATTCATACAGGAGATGCATAACCAATAGGTAGAGTCTGAAAAACAATTCTCGCTCTTACAGAAGCGTACCACCTCTATCCATCAATGCTAATCTGAGATAAATATCCCTGCGCAGAATACATGACACACACATTGTCCAGAAGGAAGACAAAGAAGTTGAATTAGTCTGACAGAACCCACCTGCCACTGTTGATGAAACAGTTGGTAAATGAATACGTATCCATAGCCACTGCAAAAACTGAAAGCATAATCCAGTAAACCAGGATAACAGTTTAGCTAAATGAGGATTAGGTTCTCTTCTTTTCTTCAAGCTCTGGTTTTATTATGCAAGAATTTTCCTAATTATTACAAATCTGCAATGAAAAGCAAGCTCTGCTCAGTGTTGACTCTACGAAGTCAGAAAAACAGGAAAAATCAGAATTAATAACTATTTAATAGCTCTAAAGGACAGACAGTTTCATTCATAACTGCCCGAGCGTTCTCCCTGCTTGGGGTGACTTCAGTAACGACCCCAGCGAGCCAAGGGCCACAGCAGCATGCTGTGGAAGCTCAGTGTGGTCAGAAAGGATCTTGCCTAGCAAATTCTGGATACCACAAGGTAAAACCCACTGCTGGTGCACCAGGCACTGTATCTCCGCTTCTAGAGACCAGTGCTTGGGACAGGCTAGAAAGCAGCCACCGATGGATAGCCACAGACCACCCCCACCACATAGGATCTTTGCCAGCACTGTGTACAACTAGCGTGTGCGTGTGCGCGTGTGCGTGTGTGTCTCTGTCTGTCTGTCATTTACAAAAGTCACACTGGAAACCCGCCAGTGAAAGGCCACAAGTCTACCTCTGCGCTAATAAAGCCATTTCGGTGCTCTGTGTGCCTGGTGCAGTTCAGCTACCGGGGGGGAACAGCAGCTGGGAAGCTCCTTCACCAGCTTCCCTGTCTTCCACACACTCACTGTCCAAACACTGGGCTTCTACACGGGGGTGTGCCTTTTGTCCCCAAGCCTTGCTCACCTCCGCAGCTGCTGCAAGGATCCAATTCCTTACCAAGTGTGGCACGGGGCGGGGGGAGCGGAACAGCAGGACACATGGCTTTTGCTGCGATCTGGTGCATGCACAGGATCACTGAAGGCTTTACACTGCAGCCTGCTGGCAACAAGCCAGCTGGAAAGGACCAGATGGAGAAGCAAGGCTGGTGGCCTGACAGCAGAAACCCAGTGCAGAAACATGAAGGCAGAAAAACAAATGCCCAATATCTCACACTGTTTGGAGGCATTCGGTCTCTTAATGCTCTGAAGTCTTCAATGGCTCTTTGCCACAGGAGTAAACCTATACGGAAATTACTGTGACCCAATGAGTATTCAGCCTTCAGAAAATGAAAATCCTACCAGTGAAAGCGACATGGGTCGGAAAAATCTTACAATAAGGTTTCACCTATCTGGATTTACAAATATTTAGATATAATATTTATATTTATAGCTAAAGAAAGACTACTGGAAGCCAAAATGTGATGAGCTCAGCGGGCAGGAGAAGAAAAAAACCCCACAGAAATATGAATCACACTCAAAAGTGAGAGGAAGCATCAGAGAAACACTAAAAGCAGCAGCCAGAGATACCTGTGCACCTATGCATCATGTTTGCCTGCATCTATCATGAGTCTCCTCTGTAAGTACAGGTGTACAAGCTGCAAGCCAGCACGGTAGCTGGCAGCGTGCTGAAGAGAAGAGGTATAATACTTGATACTTGCTTTGCCAAATGAGATGTTTCCAGACAGGCATACCAGATACGAATGTATCTGCACATTTAGTACTTGCATACAGAGTGCTTCTATACTAATGAGCCACCATGTTCACAAGCAGCAAGTCATATGTTGTTCAACTGGACACTCATGTTCAACTGGACAAGTCAGGCATCTCCAGCTTCACTGTCACTGCACGTGTTAATAAGTATCTGACTGCATTTTTTTCTGGTCTATCTATCCTCTCAGGCTTAATTTATTCAGATTTATTTTCATACAGATGCAGGATCCTGCATTCATAACACTTATCTGCTAGGCTTTACATCAACTGAAAGACAGGCCCAACTTGTGCTGTCTAAGAGCTATTGTTTAAAAAAGAAAAAAGAAAGATCCTAACTAAGTTTAAACCCTTATCCTACAGGCTCCTGCGTGCTTCAAAAATCTCACCTGAAATCCGAGGGTGGTGTGGGCTTTCTACATACACGGATGCAGTATGTAGAAGGGAAGCTTTACAGCAGCTGGGACTAATCCCACCAATACTTGCCTAGTTTATTTCACAACAAGCATGTGCTTTTCACAGTGTTGACCTCCTGCTCAAAGCAAGGAACTTAGCTACTTCAATGAGAACTGTTGGAATACAGCTTCATTTGTAGTTGGCTACTAGATATGGACTTACAGGAGTGGAATCCCCTTTCACTGCTTCCTTCTCAAATGTGTAAGAAGGATGGTTTTGCTAATAGTAAGATTTTTAAAAAATTTTCATCAAACTACTGTTTTGTAGAACTAGTATTTGCACACAGTCTGGTGAGCATCTAACCTACGTAACTCTGAATCAGTGTTCAGCCTTTCCTCAGGAATAAACACAAGAAATCCCCTAACAGATCTTCACCTTTGTGAAAGGCAAGCCACAGCATTCCTTCCCTATCTCCCTACAGCAGACCTCATACTAATCCTAAAGAATATATGCTGCAGAGAAGGATTATTAAAAACATTTCCTTTTCCGAGACACAACCATTAACAGATTTGCCAGGTGAAAACAGAAACTGTGTCATGATCAAAAGTTCTCAGTAGTGACCATTCCTGTATGTCAACAAGTAAACTAATAGTAGTTGTAAAGCAAGCCACAAATCACAATCAACCGCATCTTCTAAAGTGAAGCCTGACTAAAGGGAAACACCTACAATGTGAACCTGGATGCCTTTGCTAATGAGTAATGAGAGGTATTAAATTACAGGCTGCCACAGACACCTCCCCTGAGAAAGCCCAACTTTTAGGGAAGGTGAAGACTTACACAACAAGCTACTAACTATGGAGAAACCAACAGAACACTCTGTATCACTCAGTAATACTCCAAACTCATGTAGAAAAGATGCAAGCCACAATTTGTAAAGTTATGACTATCAGTTTTCATAAATAAATCTGTTTGATTTCTCTTTCCACCCTGGCTTAATGAACGGTTAGACACTATTGACAGCAGAGCCATTGCCACTTTCTTCTCCTTCCCTTCTCATAATAGATTGCCATCTTAGCGAGTTTTCATGTTTCTCATTAACATTTATTATACTAAACCCTAAATCCGCCTACAGGTGTGACAGTACTGAACCTAATCTCTGTCTGGAATGCATTGTAGCTATCCGTACAGCCTGCTCCAGGCCCTGCTGGATCAGGTCCTCAGACCAGATTACCTGGGAGTTACTGTGCCTACCAGTACCCAGAGAAAATGTTATGTTTAAATGAAGTTTCAAACTGCAGAAAAGGTGTTTTCTAGCAAATATTGCAAGATAACCAAGAGGCTGGGGGGCAATGGGGGACTTTCTCCAGTACTCAGTTACAGTGATTAAGGAAAAACAACTAAGGTTATAGTACAGATTATTTACACCAGCAAAACTGAGGGGCAATGGTTAAAATCTGGTCTGAATTTCATAGAAAAGTAAAACCTTTGAACCAATTGTGAACATCAGGTGGATCTGGGCGAAGCATTCCAGGTATCATTAAATACAGAAATAAACTCTACAGGTATGTTCTTATTAATAACTGTAACGCATGGCAGACCGTTCCTACTGTTGTGCTACTCCATTAGGTATCCATTTTTATTCCTGCAAAACAGCTGATGATGACTCATTTCTTGAGAGTTCATTATATACAGAAGTTTTGCGCCACGTGAGTCTGCAAAGAAATGGCCTAGATGTATCTGTCTACATTCTAACACAACGTAACCGGGAAAAGGAGATCAACCCACATAAATGCTTCTACATTAATCTGTTGCATGTCATCGTTTTCCCATTTTTCCCACAGTCCAATTTTAGAAATTCTATTTTTAGTCTATCAGAATTTAATCTTTTTCCATGGTCAGAAAGGAAAGGTTGGTCATAGCTGAGATTTGCTAATGTTTTCCTAATCACAGCATCTGAGGGGAAAAAAATGCATGCAAATACATTTTATTACTTTGCACTGAATATCCAACTCCAGAGAGCAAAAGAGAAAGAGTTCTCTCTTATGTATCTACAAATTAAAAATGATTGCGGTATTCGAGCAACCTCCAGCTACGCACTCTCCAATGTGGTCCAGCAGGTTACAGTTAGCAAACTACACAAATGATACAAAGGTTGTCTTTTTCTAGAGAAAGCAGTATTTACTGCATTTGCTAGAAGATCGCTATGGATGCTGAAGTGGCAACAGCATCAATTTTTGTTAGGTAAAGATAAGACATATTAGCATTTTTGGCAAAACTGCATGTCATAATAGATACTATGTAATCTTTAAACTAACCGTTCTTTTCAGTCACTTCTAATAAACACAACCTCAGAATTTGTTTCTTGTCTTTGTCGCCGTGCATCTCCACACACCGCAATGAAGCAAACTTATTAATCAAAACCACAGTGAACCATGCTGCTTATTATTTACTCTGATCGATGTGGCATCATCTCAGGTGTGCCAGGTACTTCCCTAACAGCCACAGGCTCCTTGTCCCAAGAAGCACTGGGAAAGGTTAAAACCTTGTAACTTCCACTTTCCACTGCAGCAAGATCTGTACAATCAGAAAAGCAAAACATCTGCCAAACAATTTATTTCTTTTGATCCCCACATATATCCATTTCCTCAAGGAAATTTATTATCAAGCACCCTCATATTTCCCACACGTGTCCTTCTAAGGACAGAGAGCTATGAGAATCAGGTCTCCAGCAAATCTAACATTGGTGATGGAAACATGCCTCAGTCTGTGCTGATTTTATTGTAATCTATACAGCTAAATAATGATGAGAGGGAGACTAGATAAAAAGATGCATTCTGACAAGACAGGCTAACAGATACTGAACAGCAGCTGAATAATATAGCTCGGGAACTTGAACTCACCTCTACTAGTACTTCACAATTTCTTGACTACATTTGATTTCCCCCCCCCTTCAAGACCATGAAAACTAGCCATTTAACTAAGACTCTGGAGATGGTATCAGCATTTCACAACCCTCAAGCCCATCTGCTAATTAACTTTAAACTAAATATTGAGGAATGAAATCTAGGGCATTATTCTTGAATTTAAACACAAATATTTATTTTGTCACTATGTCTACACCCTAGTTATTTAAGGGGGGGGGGGGGGGGGGAAGTGCTGTTCAGACTCCTCCGCCAAAGCAATTCTGCATTTCTAACACCCACTAAAACAAAGACCACTAGTTTACAACTCAATTTCTACAAAAACAACTTCTGTGTTTTACTTAAACATTTTGTCTTTCTTGATTGTTTTTGACACTTAGTGTGACAAATTATTCTGAAATTGCAGTTGGCAAGTAAGAAAACTTCCCATAATGATATCTCATAAAACACAGTTAAATTAGGTAAATAAAAGTAATGAATTTACCCTCGTTAGCTGAACAGTGCATTCGTTAGGTCTGTCTGCTCTGAAGACCACAACGCACACCTTCACCACCTGGCAGCTGGACAAAGCCCAGCTCATTTAGAGGCTGGAGTGGAAAAAGCACCATTTTCTCCTACAATTTCAAGCTAAAGGAAAAGGGACAGGGAGGGCCAGAGCTTGATGCCCGTAGTTAAAGGAAAAAACCAAAAACCTCATCAAGGTCTCACTGAATTTAGCCCAGTAAAACCAAAAAGAACATAACTGAAAATGGTATAAAGAAATTAACTGTATATAACCAAGTTTCACTATGATACAAAATATTTACTGGTCATGAACATCTGTTGAAATTACACACTTGTGCTGCATTATCGTCTAAATTATACTGTTAAGCTATGCAATCCCTTCCTTATTCTGATACACGAGATTCATGTTAAAAAACACCACAAAGGAAGATGTTTGAACCGATCAGCACAGCAAAGCAAGTGCAGATAGGTATCAGACAAACTGTGTAAATGACTTAAAATACGAGGATGGAATAAGTGTGGTGCTAAATGGTAGAGGGTCTAAAGCTCCAACTTAGTTTGAAGGCAGAGTGGCTGGTATAAATCAGAGTGGTTTAAATAAATTGCTGATTTTAATCAAGATTTAAGTTATCAGGCAGGAAACCCTGATCTGAATAAATCAGTTTGGGAACATTTTTGGTTTTGTAATTGTCTGTCTAGGGAAGGGTCAATTCTTACTGGTAGGTAGCTATTAAAACACATTACTTGGCAACTCCGTATGTCCTTTGCATTAACACATAAAAGACTGCATTAGCAGAGCAAGACACTTTTTAAAATTAATTTTTAAAAATACCTTTGGTGTACCTGTTATGTAAGAATAAAAGTTTATCAAACTGGGTTTTCTCTGTATTTAAAAAGATTTTAAAATTAGTAGATACCTTGTCTTCTGCCCTATGGGAAGCAGAAGTCTCTTCCTGCTCTCTCCGCAATCAGCTTTCAGCCTTAAATGAACTAATTGAACTGAGTAAACCCATGAAGACACCATGTCAGTATCGGCACAGAAGGCTCCTGTTGCCTTGGTTAGGATTTTAGGACCCCCTTGTTTCAGATTATTTCCTAAATGTCAACTTTTGCTGGTTCAATTTCCTTTAAAACTTCAGCATAAATATAGTGCTTGGATAATTTTTTGTGGCTGGATTATTTTAACAGGTGACAGTAAGTTTAAGCATAAGCTATCCTATTGTCACATCTGAATTATGTTTTAAAAAATAATTTTAAGTTTACTAATTGAGCTCTCAAACCTGAACTATTAAGAAATGGGTAACAACAAGCGTTTCGGGTTTGTGATTTTTATCCACGCTTGGGGTGGGGGGTGGTGTTAAAAAAAGATTTAAACGAACAAGCCAAAAAAAATCACACCCCAAACAAGGGCCTGAGCAGAGAAACAGAAATGAACCCCTATGACCAACAATTCATGAAAGAATAACTGCAGCTGGCACGTGAAATAAAATCCCCTCCTCCATCAGTTTATTCCAGGCAGTTTGGAATTATCTTTTTGGAACGTAGACTGCAAGTAAGCAGAGGGACACCGTAACATCAAAAATCAGGGGAGGAAGAATGCTTTATGAACCTGTGGAAAAAGAGCATTAGGGTAAGATATTCTAATGCTTAAGATCTTGTTTCAAGTTTTCTTGTCTTACTATTCTAATACCTTCTAAGTAGGTGGGTTACATGAAAATCCAGACAGAAAGTACGTATGAGGGGTAGCGATGCTGTTATTAGTGCTCTAATATAGTGTTCTTCACTATGACAGGGACTACGCTACTGCAAGTGTGAAAGAAACCCTTCAGACAACCCTGCAGTGATCAACAGATACGGCTTTATTTTAGTCTCCCTGTATCCCTCTCTAGCTTGCAAGGAGCATGATCACTCATGCCTGCAGGGAAAAAAAAAAAGAAAAAAGAAAAAAAAAAAAGGCAGCAGATTTTTCCTTTATCTAGTCTAATCTATTTTGCTAAGTATGGTAGCAGTTCTTCAGAAAAAGACACAGAGTAATTGCTACTATTACCAGTGTAAGCCACCTTGTGTTTCTCTCTTCTGTCTTAGGGAATTCTTCACTCGCTGCCTCTGTCCATCTGCTTTCTGAGGCAGAAGCCGAGCGAACAGGGCATCGTACAGAGAGGTCAGTAACAGATGCTTATAAAGGCTAAAGTATACAGTGAACATGCAAGCCTCTCTCACGTATCAGTCTGTGCCAAAATAGGAAAACCAAATGCAGAAATACTATATTATGTTTGTTTTAAAGCTGTTGTCAAATCTTTCTCCCACTGCACAAAGTAAGCAGGAGACACTGTGTGAGGTGTATTGAAAAAAATCCACTACAGAAAATTATAACGTGAAAAAATAAAATAAAATCAGAATATGCCAGGTGGAATATGAAAGGGACACACGCTTCATCGAGTATTTTTTTTAAAGCATTTGCTCCCCTACCACAAAACAGTTCACTAAACATTTGAATTTTAGCCCCAGAAGGGAATACTAGTACTTTGGCCATTAGTTTGATTTAATAAATTACATTTTAACACCTGGAGCAGATCTCAGTCAGATGGTCACCAACAGCATGTATTATTTTACAAAATAATATTTTTTTTAAAAAAAGGAGACATCTCAAACATTAACCTCCAGTTAAGAGTTACGCATTACCAACCCTCTTAGAAAGGCTCTGTAGAAACACACAAAAGCAAGGCAGTTAGAATTAAAATCATTGCGCTCTCAGCGGGATGCATCGGGAGCACCACTCTGGCATGTGGGGCAGAGCCACAGCTCCCCACGCACCACGACTGGACTCTCCTCACAGCGCTGCATCAGCAAGGGAAGGGAAGAAAGTCCAGGCTCAAGCCAAATGCATCTAGCCAGTGGCCATCGGAACGGATGCTTACATGACTTGGCACACTCCAGCAGCTTCATGGGACTGCTGGCCAGAATGACCTCTCAGCTAGTCTTCTCTTTCAGCTTCCAGAGAAGTTTGGACTTTCTCTTGTCCGACTCAGTTTCCAGCAGCAGGTAAAGATTAAATAAACATCCAAGCCAAAGAACAAAAAGAGGTAAAATAAAACCTTCCTTTGAATTAAAATGACTTCTTTTTACGTAAAGCTCATCTCTTCCTTGTGGGGATGCTGACCCGCCCATCAAGCAACAACTCACAAAGGAAGAGAGCGCACACCTCTCCTCCCGCCTCCTAAGCCTCCTCGCAGGCCTGGAGTTCACCAGGAATTCAGGTAAATGGGTATCAAGAAGACAGACCCAGATTATTCACAGCAGCGTGTGGCAGGAGAGCAAGAGAAGAAAGGCATGAACTGAAACAGCCTGGACAGCTGGCTATTTTTATGTCCAGGATGGCAGGTGAGCTCGGGGCTTATTCCCAAGGTTCCCCCCTGCACACAGGAGTAATCCCGAGGGTTCTTTTTATTTTTTAATTGTGGGAATGGGCTCCAGATATTATACAACTACAACATCTTACACTTTGTGAGAGACCTCAGTAACTTCCCCTAACTTGTATTTTAAGAACAGACTTTATTTCAGCATTCACAATTGCTTTCATTAATTCTTTAAAGTACCCAACGTACTTGCTCACATGACTGTATTGAGCCAGTAAGTGCTCTTAATATTAAATATGGGAAAAAACAGCTTTTTGATGCTCTTATTTGTCATCCAGAAAAACGCAGACTCCTGAAATCACGCAAGTGAGGGGATCAGCCCAGAGCGGAGCACACGCTCATCAGGCAGCAGTGGGATTCTGCCTCTCCACGTTATCCCCTCCAGCTCAAGCAGCAACGGGTTGCTGGGGTGACTCTGAGAGGACAACAGGGAACAACGAGCCAACAGTCCAGCCTTCTCATTCCTTTTTAACTCATGCTGCTGGTGGCATGAGGGGGCAGATTAATGCCCTTTTCCCAGTGCTTCCTCATTTGCCAGACTAATGCAGACAGGTGTTACTGCTTAAAAGAATACAGAGCTGGCATCACCTTGACAGGAGGCAGTCAAACAAAAAAGCCGGCTATTTTTGCCCATCAGGGTCTCCACACCATGACAAGCGGCACGTAATTAGCCTTTCCAAGTCAATAGCTATTATTTACTACAAAAATTCAAGACATGTATTTCTTCAGTTGTCCTGAAGAAAACCTGCAGCCTTCATTACTGTATGGGTCAGAATATATTTCTCCTAACATCACACCAAATGGAAATAGCTTCACATACCACTGCTGGTAAAGATATTGCCACCTCTCCACTCCTACGCATTCCGCTCGATGGGATGACTAGATTGCAATCCAGCTTTCACAAAACCAGCAGTCTACCTCACAGAAGCTTCGGCCAGAAAGAATAAAGCCAACACTAAACAAATTGTTAAACATAGCCTAGTTCTGAAACTTTGTCACCTATATGCGACTGAGCCATTATGGAGATAAATCCATATGCCAGTAATAGGGATACTGAATTAAGCAGCCAGTAAAAACCCTGTTGCAGAAAGGGAGAGTTGTATTGTGGGTGTCCCCCCCGCTCCACCACACACACCTTCCTTTGGAGGAACTAAACTAACTTAGCAGTGCCAGGATGAAAAGCTTTTGCAGAAAAATGATTTTGGAGGAAATGAAGACTTTTTCCAATCACATAATTTTCTGCAAGTGTCAGAGCCTTCCAATTCTTCAAACTTCCACCTTACAAACGGAAATTAAAAGTATGGTCCCAGTTGTCAAAACACACATTTACCATAAATAAATCCATTAGTCACTGCAAGGTTCTCTCTGTATGAATTATACTGTCTTATGAGCAATTTCGGCGTGAGGTTAGTGAACTGTAAAGACTAGCCATACATCTCTTCCCTGATACTTAAAAAACTAATGCAACAACCTCTGCTTCACAGAATGATAGCCTTAGAGCAACATGACACATTTATTATTATAAAGCACTTGTGAAAGTATGTTTTCCTAATAAAAACTGAACCATCAGCGGACATCATCTATGCTCAATGAAACCAATCATGCAGTGACCGCACATAAACACACACAGATATACAACATGTATGTACAGGTTTACTGTGAGGAATTAGAAATACAAGTACTTATGTGCTTTTACATCAGTTATACCACCCAGACAAATAACGTTTACACGCAAACACTGAGATTTTGGAAGATTCGGGTCTCTTCCCCTTGAAGGACAGACACAGGTCCCTGCCACTGGATGTAAAAGAAGTGGTCTGGTTCGCACTCATAAATCCTTTATCCTCTTCCAGTCAGAGCCCAGCCCACACACCTCAGCAATAATTTGAATCTAATCTCTCCTAAACTTGCAATAATATCTTGCATTTGACACGTGGCTTCTAATGTCTTAGTTTTTAATGGCTTACAATTTGTGGAATCTTTGCTTTCAGGGAGGGAGCAGGGGTTTCCCAGCAGAGATGTGGGTAACTTTCAGAAATTTCATAAACACAAATTTCTTTTCTTGACTGTCATTCACAGAGTACTGCACAATCCTACAAGTGTGCAGACTACATGTGAGAAATGACAGCTCTGGATTTCTAAATTCTAGAGTTTAGAAATAAAAACTACGCATAGGGAGTACTGGAAAACAGAGCCAGGAAGCCCTGACACCTGACAGACAAAATTTATTAATAAAATCATTATAAATGGCTCAAATAAAAGCAATTAATCTGGTTTGTTTGGGGCTTTTTTTTTTTTTGGCAGTTTGCCAAAACTCAGTTTATTACAAGACTTAGCATAGCTCTTTATGCAAGTATTGCATTTTGCCTGTCAGTAGTAACCTTCCAACATCTCCCCCCAAATTTGTTTAAATATTATCACTAAGCTCCCATTTCTGTCTCCACAGATATCTTTTACTTTGTTTCTTTTTTGTATTGCAAACATGAACTAAATGAAGTTAAATGACCCCTTTAATACCTCATTATACAAACAATCTCTTCAGAACATAACGAAGAATAAGAGATTGACTTATATTGATATTTACGGAACAACAAAAGGAACCGAAGCAATACCAAAAACCACAGCTGTCAATAACGACAGAGGAAGATAAGCACGCTATTACTTGGTATTACCAAAACACACCAGACCTACAGTTCTACAGTCCTAGGAGAAAGAAAAGGTTGTCTTTCACGGTCTGGTGCATCCTACATCCTAGGTGCGGAACTCGATGGATTTTTCCCGTGCTCTTGCAACACCAAGTGCCCACATCTGTCCTTGTCTTTACCTCAAGGTCAAACTCAAACTTCTTGTGATGAAGGCAAGTCAGATTATCAAAACTGAGTACAGATACTTCTTGGACAGGTGAAATATTGTGCTGAAAATACATAACCAGGTCCATCTGTTCTGCCACCTCCCTCAGATGAAAGAGGGCAACTCTGTGAGGTAAGGTCCCTTACTGAAATGTCGGTATTGTGCGTGTTTACTAATTGAAGAGTGCTGCTATCTCAGCATTATGACTGAAACATTAAAAACTGCAGACAGAACTAAGTTTTGCCAACTACCCAAACAACCTAAATCTGCAATAGGCATGCTTTCGGATCATACAAATCCTACCACAGAAGCACTCTGAACATTAAGACATTTTAACAGAAAAACTCGGTTCTCTCGCCTGAGATAGTAACGGCCTAAGTTGTGCAGGTGCAAGTAGGTCTGATGAAACGTGACATTAATTTTCAAGCTTACCTGTTAAACAACAAGCAACTCCATTAACCCCCACGACGATGTGAAGTGCTAACCACCTGCTTCACACACTAGGGCACAGCCAGGACTGCTCAGCCAAGAGGACATGATTATAACTATGGCTTACTGCATTATCGAGTCTGTACATCTTCTGAAAACCCTGGCTGGCTGGTAGCGTAGTTGGACCTCCAGGACAGAAGCTTGTTCCCTCCCTTCCAAAAATATGAGACTCCCACCCAAGGGAAACCAAATCTCTCAGAGCTGTTCAGTAACACAAGGCCTGCGGTGGCTCGGCAGCATTTCTCTCTGTACCCACCAGGAAACAGGAATGCAGCCAGCCACTAAACCACCGTACCTAAAATACCTCCCACTTGTTCCACTGGTTTGAGAAATACACATTACCTTCTACCTGCCACAGTAATCAAGTTTGCAAACTGGTTTATATTAGCACTGAATGTACACACTTTGGGGGTGGGGGTGGGGGTGTAAGTCTGGAAACATAGCTTGTTGTAGCAAAACAAAGCTAACCCATTAGCAGAAAAAGCTACGCCACTTACTTAACCAACTTCAGAAACATGTAAACAGGATTTGGACATAAAGGACTTTAAATACACACATACGGCCGTTACTAATGCGCGAGAGGTCACTTGGGCAATGGTTTTCATGTGAACTGCTGCAGTCTGTTGGTGACTTCCAAGGAACATGCAACAGGTAACCAGGAAAAGCAAGCCTGCTGTCTGCAGGCTTACATTTGCTGAACAACTGTCATATAAGTTCGTTATCCATGCCACTGCAAAGTGTTGAGGATTCCCCAAAATGTGAACAAAACCAAAAAAAAAAAAAGTCACCTAACAACAGTGCAGAAAATCAGATAGCATAACATACTGTAATGCTTTGGTGGATGCAAGATCTGGAAAAGCGAGAAACCCCAGCTCCTAACCAACTGATTTGCCTGACATCTGCAGCCAGCCATGAGATGGCCCTGTTAAAAGCCCCACCATCGAGCTCTGGCTACTCCAGCCAGCAAAAGCCAAGCTCATTACAAGCACCTGTGCTCTCACTGAGTAGCCATGGCCAGCATTTGGTGAAGCCTGAGCACATGGGCAGAAGCAAAGTTCTACCCATCGCCTGACCCACACTTTCTTCCTGTCCTCCCTTTCACTTCCCCAGGTCTTGGCATTTCTGATGCAGCACCTTCTTCTTTCTCCTTCCAAACTGGAAGGAGCTGACAGCACACAGAAGGCAAACTTTCTTATCTACCACTCCCAGGATGAGTGGGATAGCAGTCCTTGAAAGCTGAGAGGAGACGCTGGGGGAAAGACCTACCAAGTTCCCACTAGCATCGGTAGGAACATGCTCCGGGCCCACGTGGGCACCTTCCAGTCAGTCTGTCAGGGTTACAGGGGGCCAGACTAAATCTTCAGCACATGTTTGCAAGCAAATACTAAGCACATCAGAAGTATTTTTTTTTCCACACAGGTAAGTGCTGATCTCCCTCTCCTCTCTAGTTCCACTCCTGCTAGAGGGACCACAAACGGCAGCCCACAACATGGAATTCATGCGTACTACAGTTTCTCATTGTAATGGTTTCAAGAACTTCCTAAAAAAGCAGGGAAAACAGTAGGTTCACCCCCCACCGCACCCCCAATCTAATTCTCAGACTAAATAAGGACACCACTTTAGGCAAATTTCTCCCCAGGTTTCCAACTAAGAAAAAACAGCTTTGAAAATACAAGCGACCGAAAACAGGACCCTTATTTTCAAGACAACCCCACTCCCTGGCCTTAGGAAGGCAGCCGTATCATGATCTACACCTGAGCACAACTGCTGCAACACACAACCTCCAAGGGCAGTATCCAGATAGCTACAAAACTGTGATAACCGCAACAAGAAGTACATTTGACTCTCCTCTCCACTCGGGCTAATAATCCTTCTCCACTAGGAGAACTATACTTGGCATTCTACCTTTTAAAGCAGAAACAGGCATAACCAACCAAAAAAAACCCCAACAAGAACAGAAAAAAAAAGCCAAAAAAAACCCCTCCACAACCCCTCCAACCAATTAAACCGAGAGCAAAAGAAAAAGATCCTACCCAAAGTGAATTCTTGCAAAAACTCTGTCAATGTGCATCATAAAATTAATAGTATATGGAACTTGTCTAGTAAAAAACCCGTTTATATTTGATATCACACTAATAGAAGTTTTATACAGCTGTAGGCATTTGGTTTCCCTCTTTCACAACAGGAAGGATTCAATTCCCAGTTTAAATGTTGAATCTTAAAGCATGTAAAAATTGTATATTTGTAAAAAAAGTGCATCTCTGAATACTATGAAATATTTTATATAAATTTGTTTATGCTATGTTCCTCTGCAGAGCCCCGTGTATGTGTATATTATTTAGTCATTGTTTTTCACTTACTGGCCTCAGTTATTTTCCTACATTTACAAAAAACTAAGTTTGCAAATTAAGAGCTCAGAAAAAAGCTTTTCTTACTTTTATATATTAAAAAAAGCACATTCTAGAAACAAGGAAAAAGATGAGGTGAAGTACTTTGGAGTAAAGTATTTCTTTACTATGTATTATGTATAAATACTCTAAAGTATTTATTTACTATCAAGTAAAATTTGTACATATTCTACTGCTATTTGAGGTGACCAGCACAATTCGCTCCTGCTGTCACATTTACGGGCACACTGGCCAGTCCAAATCTGTTCCGATAAACTATCTCTTTATGTGACTTTGCAACATATGTTCACCAGGTGTTCATTATCCACAACAGGTAAGTCACAGATTTGGGAAGTAAATAATTTTGAAACCAGAAACAATACCTTCTCAAGCAACCACTACAGAAACTTGACATATGGAACATGCTGTGTTAGAAATACCAATATTGCTAATAGAGTTGTTACCTGTTGTGCTAACAGGTTGGATTGTAACAAGCGAGCTAATTCTGAAATAAAACATCTGAGAAAGGAGGGAAAAACAAACAAACAAAAAATCCCAAACAAACAAAACAACCCCCACTGAACCTCCCATCACTAACTTACTTAAAAAATCAGCTAAATCACCTAACTAATAAGCATTCAAAGTACAACTTCAGGAAAAATCCATTCAGAGAATTACAGTTTACATCATCTTAATTAATTCTCCTATTACAAAGCAAAGTTGGCAGAAGTTGCTCCATCTGTGATATTTTTCCTGGACTACTTGAATAAAAAGTTATCATCATACTGCCTGGAGTCGGATTCAGATAGAAGGAAAGTAAAACTACGTGCAAGTGCCTTTATCTTGGACACAGCAGCTCACCTATTACCTCAAGTCCTCTACGTAAGTCAAGGTATCACATTCCATGAATGGCAATACCTGTTACATGGGCCTCTCATAATAATTTTTCCCAGTTTATTATTCTACATGGAATTAAAATAAGCATAAACACCTGACTAGTCTGAAAAAAATACAATTACCATGCTGTAAAGATCAAGCAAAAGAGCATGTTTTTCCTAGTTTTACCAAGAAGACATAAACAAAGCTTAGCAATTTTCAGAAGGAAATTAGGAAACAAAAGAAATACGAACACAGGCATTTATTCTCCGCCCCCCCCCCCCACACACACACACCCAGCCCCCGAAGGACAGTGGTCACCTACCTGAAACAAGTCCACACTGTGGCCAACACGATGTCTTCTTTAGACTAGATTGGGGTGCAAAGATATTCCTCTCAGCCTCCTTGGATCATCACCTCATCCTTACGAGTAACCACATCAGCATTCCCAAAGACACTTCTAACACCGCTCTGCCTGGTGTTCCATAAACTGCTTCAGTATTTCAGTCCCCAGTTAAGGCCAGCAATGTCCCACAGCTACCAGGCTCTCAGCTGGGAGCTGCGCCTAGGACAAGGCCACAGTCACAGGCAGAGCTTATTTCGCAGCTTTGCTGACGTGGTACCTTCTGCCTTCTCTTTCCTCTATTCCCTCTTCCCTGGCACCACCGTGTAACTTCACCTTCTGCCAAAAAATCAACCCTGTTTTTCTCCCAGGCAGGTGATTTTCCCGCTAGCCAAGTGCCACAGATGGGCTCACCAGAGCAGCACCAGCAGAAGTACAGGACTGCAGCACAGAGGGGAAAGAAGAAGGAGGAGGAGACCACCCCATTTAATAGCAGCAAATTGTTAACTTGCTTTAGCTGCCTCATCTAACTAACCCTAAGGCAGTAACACATGAAGAGACCATAAAAGAGGTTAACCAGCTAGGTTTTCCAGAGACTATAATAGTTTTCAGTACCTACATAATAAAGTTCCTGTATTGTATGCAGTGTGCTATGAGAATGCAGGTGTTTCATTTGGATAAACTACTTAAAAGACAGGTAAACATCATGTGTTCTTACCACCGGCTCAAAGCGGTGTGAAATTTCACAGTAAAAAGAGAGTAAGAGACGAGTTTGCTGTTCCTGAGGAATCACTTTTCCAAGATACTTTGTATTTTGACACAAAATGAAACCCACAAAATACCGTATCTATACGGTATAGATATATAGATATATCTATCAAGTATCTGTAGCAGCTGTAAAGAAAGATGGTCTATGCAAACTTCCCAGAACCCCTCTCTGGCTGTAACTAGACTGCTATAACCTTTATCACAGTAATAGGTGAGGGAGAGGTGAAGCTTTTAACTCCACTAGTCAAAATCAATTTTGGTTTTGCTATTCTACATTCACAAATCTCCATTATCCCTACCCACCGCTGGCATTTCCCACAACAAAAACGTCAGTAAGAAGGGCAGTAAACCCTAGTGTGAACACAGTTTTTTGGTTTGCTTTGTTGTAATTGAAATGGAGGAAAGAAAATAAAGAGCTATTTTTGGTTTGTTTTGCATGACGTGCACTATGGATTAAAATGGGTTAGAAAAAATAAGCCCCAGTCAACTCCTTTGGGGTGAAAAAAATGGAAAGCCAAATTCTCTCAGGTGAATTTTCAAAACTGCAGCAATCCAGCCCTTCAGTAACCTTGCAGTCTACAAATTAGAAAAAAAGATAGTACTACAACCTCAGCATGGTATCCCCACTTTTACTGGAATGCAAACACTGCAAGCTCAGCCCAGGAACGTGCTGTAATAGAAGGACCTACAGATCATTTTGAACCATCACTTCATACCCAGCCACGGATTACAGGCCAGAACGCTTCAGCCAATTTGGAGCTCAAACAATGTGGCCACCGCTCAGTTACAGAGGTCTACAGTCTTCTGTAGGAGTCCACTAAAGCCTTCAAAGCTGCATGACCTGCTGCAGTGACAACTAAAAATAATGTGTAATGAATAGAGAGATACTGCTTGCCAAAAAAATCATTAAAAATCAGTTATTTAATGTCAGTAGTAGTTTTCCCTATGCTGCCTGTTATGCACTGGAATGCAATCCAGAGAAGTCAGAGCAACAGCCACCAGCTTTGGAGACAAAAACAAACAGCAGCAAAAATCACAGCTGAAATCTAACAATCTTTTTAACAGCCTAAAGACAACTACTTCCAGCTAAGGCAGCTGTATTTTAAAATAATTTCCTCAAATACTAGACAGTCTGTAACCAAAATATACTAGACTTTGCAAAAATGCATAAACAGAAGTGGTAGGAAATGCTACAATTTCTCCTCTGGCAAAATGCTGGTCTATCCTCCTTAATGCAAGGAAATATCTTAAACAATTAAAAAATTCCAATACTTTCCAGAACTCTACCAGCATCTCATCTGCCATAACTACCTCCCTTCCTCCTTTAGACCAAATACAATGAAGACGTGCCAAAACATCACTGTGGGTTAGATACAAGCTAAAGGAAAGAGGCTGAAAGTACAGAAAATGGGTGCGTATCAGTAGTTCTTAAACTTACCGGACGAGTACATCCCCTTTTGCCATCAAAAACCGATCGCCAATCATGAATTCTTTCACTTTGCCTTGCAGTGCAGTTTGAAAACCATTGTATATGTATGGGTACTGGTTTATATAAACACACATACATAGGCGTATTGGCTTCTTGTTGTGATAACGCCTGGGGTCAGAGCAAGGGTAAGGATAAGGTTAAGGACCAACTCTCTGCTCTTTACCTAGGTACATAATATCCAAGGACTTTCTGAACTGAGATTTTCACAAGCAGCAGAAAGACAGGGCAGAAAAGCCACACCTTCACTGCAGTGCCTAACAGCCGTTCCTCTAAATCTAAAGACCAGAGAAAAATGAAGTTGAATGGTTTTATTAAACCCCAAACGCTCCTGTATGGCACATAGCTAAAGCAATGTAGGGAGGAGACTGAAGTATGAAGAAGGGAGGAGGGGAAGAGGCACAGCCCAGCAGCCCCACCTTCAATCAGCTAAAATGCAACTCCACCGGGCTTCTGTTGCTGAAAGCCGAGAACCTCACAGAATGCTACAGAGCCCTGTATGAAGACCTTACAGAACACTATAGAGCCCTATATGAAGACCTTACAGAAAGTGGCCTTGATAAAAAACAAATATGTGAAAGAAAATCCTTGAGCTGTCGGTCTTTCTGTTTATTAGCTTAGTTATTCTGAAAGTCATAAATTCAAACCTCTTTCCTACTCCATGTATGCTGTGGCTGTGCAGAACTGACAGCAGGCAAACATCAATAGATCATCTATGCTACCAACAGCACTGCAGCATTAGCCTGAGCAGTTACACAAACATATGGAAAATTCAGAGTTCCGATGGGCGGACACACTTCTCTCAGGTCTAGCTAAAGATTAAAGTATTCTTATCTCCTTGCCAATTTTAACGGTATGTGGTGGCAAACAAAATAAATACAAAAGAGGGAAGTCTCGAAAGAAGGCAGCTCAGCCCCTTCCTGTAAGCACAAAATTTCAGCAGCTGCTATCTTATTAACTGCTGCAAGTTTAAAAAGACATTTTCTCTTAACCCCTATGAAACTGGGTTTCAAGTACTCAAAAAGCAAACAAGGGCAGTCTATGATGACTTTTGAGCTACAAACATTGTGAAAGTGAAGTGTGTGAGGGGGAAGCAAAAGCGTAATCAAAGTTACATGATTTTGTGACTCACCGACAAACTAGGAAAATAAATACTTCAAGTTGCTAAGACTCCCAAATTCCCACTGAATGTACAAGTACGTTGCTTAATTGAACAGCCCGTGAGATCCCAGCTAGAAAACTGATTACAGGTTCGTAACTTCAGTCAGAGATGGTACCTCACATTTCAACTCACAAAACAACACACTCCAAGGATTCCAGTCAGCAGTTCCTGGCTGTCAGACCCGTTCTTAAACCCCTGCTAATCCAAAGCACCTTTCCCCCACGAATTATAAATATGAGAGTAACATGCAAACAAATATCGTATATATGCAAGTGTTTAAGTAAAAATTAACTCTGACTCCTTTGCTACTTACAGCCTTCCCTGTTTCAGCATCTGTATTCAGGAATGGAACCATGTGCACTGACACCAGGTGTTACTTAGCTCAGGTAAAATGTACGCTACCAGGCCAGCATGTTTTAACTAATAGGTCCTAGATGTTTATCCTGGGATAAGGGTGAAGTTTCACAAGAGGATTAAGGTGTTGTAAGACCGTGCTGCCTATGGGAGGGACAGTCAAACAAATGGTGGATGCAATCCAGCTGAAAACTAACCAAGAAGAAAGAAACGGGCCTGTCCTCCCTACCTGCACGGTGAACCAGCTGGCCACGGAGGTACACGAGGCAAGGGCTAGCATTAGCAAAGGGAGGCAGCAAGAAAATATGGCCACTGACAAGGGCATGAAAGATGAGGCTTCCTCAGTGGCGGCAGCTCAGGTTTGCACCAGCCCAAGCCACTTGTGAAGCCTTAAGCTTTAGGCCAAGTTACGGGAAGTTTAGGTTAACCTAAATGCAACCGATTGTCCTAACACAACCACATGGTAATATTTTTGGCTCTGCATGAGCAGAAGGAGTTTTGGACATGTTCCAGCCAAAGTTGTTCTTCCTGGACTTGACGGGGCCTAGGACTTCACTGCAGGATTTTCAGCACATGCTATATAGTCAATCTGAAGCTTATATTTCACGATGACTGGCTAACCTATGCCAAAATACAACTTGCCCTGCTCCAGCTATGGTTCATAATAACCCAACCCACGATCTTCTAAAGAGACACAATTTCTATCAGAGCATACAACGGTCATTAGAGGCTAGTAGTGCTTGAAGAGTCTCCATTCTTCTCAGTTTGCTAAACTGAAACCTATTGTGCTGACTAGCTGCAAAAGGAGGTCAACACAAAACCTCCTTGTTCTAAAGGACAGTAATCACACCGGAGCATCAAGCGTGAGTTGGTATGAAAAGGAGAAGAAAAATGGGAGAGGGTGTGGAATAAGAAAAGACACAGAGATCCACCCTTATAGGAAGAGCTAAATAACAAGGGTTACACGATGACTCCTTCTATGATGCGTATGAAAAAGAAGGAGCATTGCTGGCCTGGGATTTAATTCTAGTATCATCCCAGTTTTGCATTTACTACTGACTTTACCCCAGTGTGAGCAAGATCAGGCATAGCTTATTAACTGAAGAGAGGCTTAATCCTACTTAGTCATCAGGCATGACTAAGGACTACAGTATTTGACCTCTTGTGGAAAATAAAAAGAAGCAGCTGAAAAATCATCTTTCGTCTTTGCTGTGCTAGAGAAACAGACATTTCCTATAGCGTAACTGATGAACTCAGAACCTGCAAAGTAAGTTGAATGGCAATATTACACAAGAAAGAATGCAAGAAATGTGCATGTTTATACACACAGGTACACATTAAATAAAGCAGGTGTAAGCTTTAAAAAACTACTCATAAGACTGACAGCATTCTTCAGCACTCAGTTTCATTAACAACATTATCCATGAATCACTAAGACAAATTAAGAAGTTACACTTTTCACTCCGGATATCTTTTTCAACAGAAAAGGAGAGACTGTGGGAGAGGAGGGAACTACTTCTCTGTGGTGGAATATCAGCTAACAAGGAAGAGAGATAACCAGATTTCTGTAATTCTGAACATGTCATTCTGTCCCTACACCAAGCAAGCTGAAGGGGCTGGCCTGCCCATCTCCCTTCCCTCAAGTAGAAGGGCAATGTGATCATTAACTTCCATGAGGCACTGCATGAGCCCAGGATGGGTAAAAAGTGGTATTGGAAAATACTGTGTTTGCCAGCCGCGTTTTCTCTAACTTTAAACTAATTCTGAATTGGCATAGTATGCTTTGGCAGGGGAACAGAAGAGATGATCTAATAGGTCATTTGACTTCCGTCACTAATTTCAGTGATCTAAATAACAATTTAGGTTTATGGTGTGTAAAACTCCAATTTCTTGAGGCTTGTTTTAGGGTTAGAAATGTCAGTATGACAGTAGCTATCAAACCCATAATGATGCAAACAAGAAAAGTCTCTTAAAGTTTTAAAATAGGAAAAAGTAGCTCCAGCCCCTTTATACTTCACAGTAGAGCTCAGATGTAAATGAACATGATTAGAAGGTCGATATGGTAACTACAGACATGGTGTTTCATTGAACAAAAAAATGACAAAAAATGCACAGTAAGAACAGCAGTGACAGGGATAAGAAACAGCTGATATAACTTGCAGTATTTATTATATATTTGGCTATATATTATATACTTGGCTATTTATTATATGCTAAATATACATTATTTATTATTTATTTTATGTATGTGTGTATACACACACAATCTCTCTGAACCACACACGGTAACATGGATGCAGAGCCAGAAGACTCTTGCACTGCAAGGAGGAAACAAGAAGGCAGATTAGCTCACAAAGAACCAAAGAACTGAAATAATGTGTTGATATTTCCTGGAACCAGTCCGAAGATGAGCAGCAGAGTTTTGGATGGACTGCAAATTTTCCCAACACTTCCTTTGAAAACCAAGCTGGTACAGCATTCTAATAATCCAACTCAAAGGCATGGAAAACAACTTTGGCTTTTGCCAGGTTGCACTGGGGCGGGGGGTGGGCGGAGGGGAACTCCTCCCAGACATTTATAAACACTTCTGATTTTTATGCATGTCCCAATCAATGCCTGTATGGCAGCAAACTAGTTCTGAAGCCCACTGTTCTTCTCAAGTAGAAGAGGTTGAAATAGTTGTAAATCCAGATATTTCAAAATTCAGCAAGTGAAAACTTGGTCTATAACAAGACGCAAATTCAGAGTAGATCAGCAATTCATGAAATACAGCCAAGCCTATGCTCCTACATCCCTTTTTGAAAAAAGGCTCCCATTGATAACTGCTTGTCAGTTGACAGAGCCCTAAACAGTGGAAACTGCATAATCCCTTTAATGAACTCAGGGAGTGAGGGTGTAAACTGTGGGGGTGGCGACAAGGAGCATTGTACAGACTGGATAGTTTGTACTCCGTCAAATGAAGAAAATCAGAGCGCATGTCTTTAAATAACCATCTTCTAAGGACATTTTTACCCAGCTTGCTGAAGGGCACCTCAGCACGTGTCCCAGCACCAGCCTCTGAGAGGGTTTTTTTGGGTGACCGGCTGCCTCGACCCAGCAGACATGTCCTTTCCTTCTCAGCATCTCTCAGTTTGGAAAGGGACACACACACACAGATACTGCTTTCCTTTGATTTGGCCTGATAAAAAAAGAATTAGAAGCAGTATTTCTTCCTAGCCTCATTGTATTTGTTGTCATGTAATCCTGACTACTTCATTTCCAAATTGTGTTGTTTAATAATCTGAGGGAAGAATTTAATAATGCTTTTGTATGAAGAGTGAAGCAGTAGCAGATCCACTGTTCCACTGTAAACCACTCAGCTGGAGTTTAATAATAAATTATTATTTTACAGAGAATAAATATAGGGAGAAAACCCCAAGATGTAGTTTACTGTTTTCTCACGCCAAACTAAAATGTTATATAAAGTTGAACTGTTTTGGTAAAAGACGCAGATAAACAGTGAAACTTACCAAACTGTTATGATTGCTAGAAATGAAGAAGTTTTGAGTGTTTGGGGTTTTTTTGTACTATAAAAAGCATAAATGTCTCAAATAAAGTACTTTTCAATTGCTTTAAAAGGAGCAATTTCTCAGGTCTTAAGTATTACTTTCATGTACCCATGGATGTTCCTTACTGTTCTTAGACATTAGATAAAAATCATAATCACTACTCTACAAGTGAAACAAAGCAGATGATGTTTCTAAATTTTTCGGCAACCTTTGTGTACCCTTTCTTAAAAAAAAAAAAAAAGTTGATGGAAACGGGTCTTTCTTTATAAAGTATTATAATTTGCCTTTTTAAGATGAAAAGCATAGCGCACATCAAGTACATGCTAAGAGCACGAACACTAGCACAAAAATTCAGTTAAGATTAATTACATGGCAAACTACCCTTTTTAATTGGGCTACTCTTAACTCTTCAAGTGTCCCAAGCTGCAACGAATTAATAATAGCGGAGACCTAACTGCATTTCCTTCTTTTGTTACTTTGTTTCCACAACTTTCACATTATAGCATGGCTTTGTGTATCTGCCCTGGATCTTCAAGGGATAGGCCAACAAATGAGCCAGTTAACCAGTAAATCCCGGCTTTTAGCGCCTGGGTTTGAGAAGGGAAAGGCTGGCCCACCACCAGCAAGGGCTGGAAGCACGCCGGCTGCTCCGGAGCTGGACGGGCACACAGCACACCGCGATGCCGCCCTTGGAGCCAAGCAATCTCGGGGTCTCCTCAGCCTCCAGCCCATTTCCCGGCTCTTGTGGAAACAGCACGGGATGTGAAAAGGGATTTGAGGCCGGTTTGGCTGGCAAAGGGCAGTCCCCGCCGATGGAGCCTGATGCCGGGCGCAGCTGTGAGGAAGGCAAGGCACGGCGGCGCGGGCAGCCGGTGTGAGGGCCGCGGCCCTGCGGAAAGGCGCGATGAGGGGCAGAAACGTGGTTGTGCCTCGCTGGTAACGCCAGGAAAGCGACAAGATGTCAGTGAGGTTCTTCTGCTTCCTGTTTGCCAAGCAACACACACACACACACACAGAGACACCCCGCCGCTTTGTGTGGCTCTGCTCCTCTCTCCTCTCCGCCCCGCTCTTCTCCGTCCGCTCCCCGCCGCCGGCCGGCGTGCCCGGGGGTTCCGCCGTGCTGCCGGGGCGGCCTCCGGCGGGGGGGCGGCGGCAGCCGGGCCCCGCTCCCGAGCGGCGAGGCGGGAGGCGGGGGCTGCGCTCGGCTTTTGTTTGCTGCTGGCGAAGCGATCGCCGCCTCCTCGCCCCCCTACCCCCCCCACCCCCCCCCCCCACCCCCCCAAGGGAGGCAGCGGGGCTGTGGGGCGGACAAAGCGCCCGGTAGGACAGCGAGGGGTGGCGGGGAAGGGTGCTGCCCGCGGGGCTGCGCGCAGGGAACAGCCGCCGCCGGGACGGCCGCCTCCCCGCCGCTTTGTCACCGAGACCCCCCCCACGCGGGGGCCGGCGGCAGCTGCCGCCCTGCGGGACCCTTCCGCACCGCCCCGCGCAGCAGGGGAGGGCGAGAGGGAGGGACGTGCGAGGCTTGTAAACCACATGCTGCCATCGCACCTCCCCTCCCTCCCTCCCTCCCTCCCCGCCGCTCTCCACCGCCCATTGTGCGCACGGCAGACGGCGAAGACCCAGCTGCCCCGTGCCCGCCCCCGAGCGCCGGGCACCCCAGGCACGGCACGGCACGGCACGGCACGGCCGGGGGGGCGCCTCAGGACACACACGCGTCGCCCCCGCGGCAGAGCCGCCCGCTTGCCCCCGACGGCCGCGGCGAGCGGCACCCACGGGAGCGGTAGCCGGCCGCGACCTGCTTTAAATAAGGCTCAGACGGAGCGCGGGGCCCGGCTCCCCCCGCACCTCCTTTTATTATTTATCATCGGTGCAACCTGGGAGTGGGAAACTCCGCTTCCTACTTGCCGCTACGCTCCGACCGGCTCAGCCCCCGCCCCCTTCCCCCCCACCCCCCCGTCGCTACGCTCCTTAAAACCCAAGCAAACTTTAGGAAGCGGTTCAGCAAGAGCCGCTGCTCGGGTGGGGAGCCGGGCTCCTGCACGTCGGGGCCGCCCAGGCGAGAAACCTGCCCAACTTTTTCCTGCAGCCGCCCTGCGCAGCCAGCCTGCACCTTCCTCCCCGGCGGGACCCGCAGCGGGTGTGGGGCCGCGGGGCCCGCACGCCCCCCGCGCGAAAAGTCGTCGCGAAACACGCACACGCACACAAAACCCTCCTGCGGCTTTCGGCAGCCCACGGCGCACGCCCGGCGCCGCTCCTGCCCTCTCCCCCGGGGCAGCTCTTCCCTTCTGAAAGAGGCTGGGTGCGGGGAAAGTTTGTCGGCTTCCCCCCGCCCGTGAGAAGTTGCGAAGCCGCCCGGCAGCCCCCCGCCCCGCTCGCCCTGCCTGCCCGCGGCCCTGCCGCCGCCAAAGTTGAGCCGAGCGCCGGCCCCCTCCGGCAAACAAACGGGGGCGACCTCCAGCTCATCCCCGCGAGCGACCCGGAGCGGACAGCGACCCCCCCGGCCCGCATCCCCTTACCATGATCAGAGTGTGGTTCCTCTGCTCCGCCGCGGCAGGCTCGGCATCTTGCTGCTGTTTGCTCTGATGCTGCTGCTTGCTGCCGCCGCCGCCGGTGCCCGTTTTCTTGGCCCTCTGCTCCAGGGTCCGCTGGTAGAGGCTCACCGTGTCCCTGCGCTCCAGCTCCAGCTGCTCCGCCTGGGCTTGCTGGTACCTGCTCTCGCAGTTGACATGGTGCCGCCGGCAGCCCTCGATGCGCTGCCTCAGCCGCTCCACCACCGTGCTGTGCTTGGGAATGCCGCCGCTATTAGCGTTATTGTTACCGGGAGCGGCGGCAGGAGGACCGTGGGGAGTGCTGTTAACCCCGATACCGGCACCGCCAGCCCCGCCGAGGCTGCTGTTCAGGTTATTGTTGATGCAGATACTGCTGCCATTCGCGGCGGCAGCGGGGGCTGCAAAATCCCCCATCCTCTTCCCCGTGCACACTATTTTGGAAGAACTTTTTATCCTACCCTTCACACACACACAGTCTTCTCCGGGGTCCTGATGGGATACTTTTTAGAGAACCGGAGGGGGGGGGGGGGGGGGAGGGGGCACCACCATGTATCAGGGAAACAGCGATCCCAAGCAAATGTTTCTCTTTCCCCCCAGCCAATCCCTCTCGAGAAGCTCCAAAACATTAAAAAAAAAAAAAAAAAAAAAAAAGGGGGGGGGGGGGGAGGAGGGAAATAAAGAGAGAAGGTGCTAAAAGGTTATCACCGGCAACACAACCAACAAACACACACACAAAAAAAAAAAAGGGGTGGGGGGGGGGAAAGCAGCACAACAAACTAAACAGCAGCAATTCGGGTAGCAAACTCCAGGAAATATCAGACCAGTTCCTTTCCTCCTTTTTCTTTTTTATAATCCATTATTTCAAAATAGATTCCATGAGATTTCCGGCGATTTTGCCAAAAGCCTTCTCTCCCCATGTATAAAGAGAAACACACGCGCCCCGGCACATGCACACACATACACACACACCCCCGTTCACACGCACGTTCGCGCACACACATCCAAGCACAGGCACACGCCGGGCACACACGGCACACTCACTCGCACTCCCCGGCATCAAGAGACAGGCAAAGCCGCTTGCTTATTGTATTTTCCTTCTAGAAAAAAGTTTGGGTGTTTATGCCGCACCGTGTTCGCAAAGTACTTTGGCTGCTCAGTTGCATTTCAACAGGAACCTAAATAGCAAATCCTCGGGCTGGGGGAAGTAAACACATGAACAATCCGGGCCGAGCTGGAAAAAAAAGTAGAGCTCTGAAGTCTTTGCAAAACGCCGAGCTGAGACAGCCTAACGCTTTGCTCTGCTTTGCTTGCTGCTGCTCCTCCTGCCACCATCACAATGATCAAATGCTCTCCTCCTCCACCTCCTCCTCCTCCATGCCAGCGGAGTGATATCAGGACAGGAGCGCTCAGTAAACACCGCAGCAGCAGCGGCGGCGGCGGCGGCAGCGGCGGCAGCTCCTCCAGGCCGTGAGGCAGGCCCGGGGACAAGGTGCAAAACCCGGCACGGACGTCGCCCAGCAGGAGCGGACATGGCGCTCCCCCCCCGCCGCTGCGCTCCCGCCCGGCGCGGGGGGTGCCCGCAGGCGCGGGGCGGCGGCGCGGCGGGGAGCGGCGCGGGGCTCCGTCACCTGCCGCCCCCGGGGCACCCCCTCGCCGCCCGCCGGGGCTCCCCGCGCCGCCCCACTGCGCGCCGGGGCAGGCGGGGCGAGGGCCGGCGAGACGGGGCGGTCGCGGCGCCGGGCCCGGCGGCTGGGCTGCGCGGCGGGCCGGAGCTCGGCGGGGCGGCGGCGGGGGGCAGCGGCGCCCGAGAGCCCCCTCCCCGGTCGCCGGGGGTGGCGCTGGGGCCGGCGGCTGCGGGGGGCGGGGGGGGCGGGCGGGAGGCAGCGCCCGAGGGGCCGGCGGCGGCGGGAGGCTGCAGCCGCGGCGGGGCGGCGTGTGCCGTGTTTCCCTTCTGTGTCAACTGTTGCATAATGAATGCAAACAGAGCGCGGAGCCCTGTGCCTCCCAGACACGGGGCTGAACTTTCTATTTTAAACAACAGAAGAAACACGACACGTTGGGCAGGAACATTTTTCCAAGCGAGCGGTGGCTGCCTCCTTATAGAGCGCGGGTGATTAATGGATCAAGAATAACATCCCGGGAACCTAGTTTTAAACCGTTTGGCAGACAAAGCTATTGCACGCACGGGTTTAATTGATCGCCGTTTCCTAACTAGCGCTATCAGAGAGGCACTCCCGATTCTTTTTTTTTCTTTTTTTTTTTTTTTTTTTAAATACACCTATATAAACCAGAATTATCTCCCAGAGACACCCTTGTTCTCTACCATGCGGCTGGAAATAAAGAAAATTGGGAACTCATACATTAGTCATGAGATCTGATTTAAACCATCTTCATTTCTGCCACTGCAGATTAGCATAGGATACTATTTCTAAGCGGCTCACACTGGTAAAGAGCTGTCTTTGTCTTCTTTTAAGTGCTCAGCAATATCACATTTGCTTTTAATTTCATCCCTATTGCAACAATTCCTGACTATGTCGAGATGGAAAATAACAGTGGACAAATAAAATTTGCAATTCGTTACCTTCCCTGCCTCGGGACCAACGGGCACGTCTCCCCCCTTAAAACTTTTCTTGTATTGGTTTGAGAACCGAAGCGAAGCGACTTGAGCAGTTCTTGGTGGCCACCGATCACTACTGTATCACCAACCAACCAAGGGAAAAGTATGGCCCTGGGCAGAGCAGCCCGAGAGCGAGGGGGAACCCCAGATCCTGCCTCCGTTACAAAGGCGGGTATGTGGATGGGGGGCGGGGGGCCGGGCTGCCAGGCCCCCCTCAGGAACTACTGCTCACCCCCCACTCTGCAAGCCAACGGTGTCATTTGGTTGGAAGGGAATATAGGGAATATGTATGAAAAGATGGAATGTAAGAAGTAAAGGGGGGGGGGGGGGAAGGAGACGTGGGCTTTCTTGTTTGAGGGGGTTTTGTTTTGTTTGTTGGGGTTTTGTTTAATTGATAGTTTTTAACGGAGAGGGCCAGCGTCAGCAGGCCGGCGCGGCCGGCAGCGTGGCACGGGCATTTAACTGGGGAGAAGCGGGTTTTGGCTTCCTGCGCAGCGCCCCCTGCAGGCCGCCGGCAGCGCCACTGGGAGCCCCCGGCCGCGGGCGGGCACGCGCGTTCTTCCGCCCGGGGGGGGCCGAATGGGAAACCGGGGCCGGGGGGGGTGACAGACTGCTTTTTGGTGCCTTTTGCTGAAGCTGTCTTATTTTCTGATGACTAGGATAAACACCGTTTTTCAGCCTATAAGGAGTTGCACAAACGTACCTTTAACTTTCAGCAGATCACTTCGGCAGCAAACGGCTTTTTTTTTTTAAAAAAAGTGCGTGCCGGATTGTTATAGAATTAAATTCCAGCCTATTAAAAAGGGAGGAATTTTTCCTCTCTCAGCTACATATCTTGGTTCTGCCAGGCTGCACAGCCCAATGGTAGTGATTTCACGAAAAGTTTTATAGTAACCAGTGCTTAGTGTTGGAAGTTTTGCAAACAGATCCATCATCGGGTTTGTGGAAAAAACATCTGAAACCCTTCTAAAAACAGTTGATTCTGTTCAAAAGATAATTTTTAACCGGCTGAGGTTAAAACAAAGCTCAGCAAATATGTATCTGTCTGTTTCCTCACTCATTTTAACAGCCACAGTGGTGATACTTGCATGACTTTATAGTACAGCCTTCTGTAAGATAAAGCACTATCCCCTCTACCTAAAACAATCCAGAGAATCGGCATTTCATAAAAAATGTCAGTCGTTCTATGTTATTTTACAGCTGTCATCCAGCACCTAAGAACTAACTACAAAATTTCTTCCAACAAGAGAGCTGTCTTTTCAAGCCAAGTATTGAATGGCAATTGTAAAATAGCATAATAGAGATAAGATTTCACAGTTCATTTTTGCGTCACTTCTCTTGCAAGGATACTTACACAATCACCAGCTTCTGAAAAACTAAGGCCAAAATGAGCTATTTAGGGAACTATTTAAATTCCATTTTTGTGAAGGACAACACTTCTGCTAAGCCACTGAGTCTGAATAAATAAAAATGGGGAAAAACCCTCAGATTATAGCCTGGGCAATGCAAGAAATAGAGATCTCAGTGTTGTTCCACTGCTGATTATTATCATTAAAACAGATGTTCTTCACAGCCTTGACCAAACAACTCTGTTCTGTGATCAGACACAAGCACAGACTCACTCGTGACAGATGCATGCGCTTACATTTAGGACCACGGACTTACGCACACTCATCTCTTGCATATTTTACTTTGCATGCACAAATGTGTGTATTTGCTCTATACCTTTTTTTTTTCCCCCTGCACATCAGCTTTAGAAAACTATCTTCACATATGAAATTTCAAAAGAATCAAATCTATCAGAATTCTAAGTGATGTAAGATGAACTTGCTGATGCCAGCGGTTGAACACTAATGCCTACCGGTATCAGCTGACAGGACACTAATTACTAGTTACAAGAGATGATTGCTTGGTAAAGGATCTATTCAGTGAGTTATGGTTTTGAAAAATTATAAAGTACAGGCCTGATCTGTGAAAAGATACGCAGTATGAAAATACAGCATACGTTCTCAAGATGATTATCATGACAGAGATCTGTCTAATTAGGAAGAATCTATTTTAATGCTAAGATATGAAAGAGCCCAGCTGGGAGAGGAATTTAGAGGAAGACACAGAAACATGACTGTTAAGCTGACAGCAAGTGCAGCCTAAGCATGTTCCAATGACAGCTTCTAAAAAAAAAATTCATCTCAGCATTTAATCAATAGTGGTTTCAGAACAAGTACAGCCTCACAGATAATCTAGCTAGTCATATTAGTGGGAGGAGCTCCATAAATAATATAGAAAACACGCCTTTGCAGAGCAACTTACTGAAACCGCTTCCCTTTTGTCAGCTGAGCTGGGGGTTATCCAGTAGATGGGTGACATTAAAAATATCACTATAAGGATAAATATGAATCCTCCTCTATTAGAAACTACACTTCAGTTCCTGACGCTGCCAGTCCTTGCGGCAGCAAGTTTCAAACCATCTTGGGCAGCAGATTAACCTTTAGAGTGGCTGCCTGGGTAGAAACCTTTCTGAAGCTCCTACTATAATTAAATGGTTTATGTCTAAATCGATGGATGACATGGTGACACAGGCATCTGCTGAAAGGCGAACCTAGAGTCAACCACGCAGCGTGCCCACTGAATATAACTTTGAAAACCAGCTAAAAGATTCTTTTTGGGTCTGCAAGAGGCAGTTCGCTTAGACAGCGAAAAGGGTTTCGGAAGATTTCTGCTGAAGGCTCTCTTGGATACAGTGCTACCTAAGCGAGCACATCAGGTGTACTTCAATTATTACCACAAGCTATTTAAGTGCGTGTTGCCTAATATGTCCATAGTCAAAAAAGAATAGTAATGGCATTTGGGGAGTAGTTAAAGGACAGCCATATAGTTGAGGGTTGACTGAAAACAAGAAAACCCACAACCTCCATGAATGTATCTGTGAAACCCAACTACAGCATGGCAAAAATTCTCATGACAGCTGGGGTGGCCAGGAGCTACAGCTGACAGAACATCCAGAGCTGTAGGAATTGTTCAAGGGATGAACCGAGTCTGCAGCAAAAGAGGTTTCTCTAAATAGTTAAGGAAAAAGTCATCAAGGCTGCAGAGGAACAGAAGAATGAAACAATAAAGGGAGAAAGGGGAAGCAACAAAGAAAATCAAAAAGCAAGTTACAGTTGCAAGTCAGAGCTTTAAGGCACTGCAGGAAGTCATCACTAGGTGGACATACAAACAAAACCAGAACACCCTCAAACCTACGCTTTCCAGCCTATATATTTCAAATTGTAGAACACAGGGAATCCAAGTCAGAATTTTTACAAAATCCTCCCTGTTGTGAACAACGGTGAAAGCTCCAATTCGGCAAGGTACTACAGCAGGACACGCACGTGGATTGACATACACGCATACCTATGTACTCTGCTGAAATCAGGGCTGGAAAAATATGGGGAAGGAATGCAACATGTGTACTTGTTTTCTCCTATTCTGATTACAGATAGGTCACAAAAAGAACATTAAAAAAAAAATGAATGCCACAAATTGGCATTGTTACCCACACACTCTCCTGTCAGATTAATGTTACTGAAATACATCCTAGTTTAGGAAGCAGAATTCAGATAATTAATCCCAATATACCACAGTACGTCTTTCTGTTATTTTGAAAATCTGGTTCTGGAGCTAACAGCTGCAGGATATATCCACGGAGAGAGCTAGCAGAGAGCTTGAAGAGGGGAGAGGGAAATCATTGCTCGGGCACAGGCCCCATCTAAGCCTTTGATCTGTCACACTGATCTCAAGAGAATAACTGGGTTGTAATGGAGGAGGCAGGGGAGTGGAGGGAAGGACACTAGGAAAAATCCCAGAGAGATGCTTCTGGAGGTTCCCTGTGGCTTACACTAGAAATATACATGAAGGAACTTAAATTTCTTTACCCGTTCTTATACTGCGCAGCCCACTGCTTCTCAGTAAAGACCACCCCTTTTCCATTTAGCTTGAATTAACAGGGCAACAAACAAAATAAAGTTCCTCATCAATAAAATCAAATGCAAACTTTGGTGATGAGGAAGCAACTGGGGGGATTTTTTTTCTTTTTTTCTCTCTGAGGCAACTGCTGTTTAGATGTCAGCCACTTGTAAGAATTTCAGAGTGAACATGATCACTTTGAATTTCCTGAGCTGGAAGAAAGACTGAACCTATTGAAAACTATCGTTCATCCTCCTTCATATCGGAGACTGATGATTCTTCTGCAATCCCTGGCATAAGCAATTAATTTTAATATTCAAACAAGAATGTTTTTATAAGTTCATAAATTACAGGGAGAAAGAATTACAGGGTCATCTTCCACAGTGGTAATTTTTGTAAGTTATGTGTAAGTTCAGTCTTCAAGGTAGAGAATACGGTATTTTCCTCCCCATGCCAATGTGCTGACTGACAGACACCACCACCGTTTCATTGGAACTGCTGTAGTTCCTAGTCTACAAATACACGTTATATGACATAGATTTACAAACCTGCATTAAAAGTACATCACTGAGGTTGTAGTCTGGCAGTCAATGAGTTTAAAACTACCAAAATCAAAGCGCTTATGCAATCTTTATTTGGCTTCCTTGCGCAATCAACGGTATGGTGAATTCTTCAAATACACCCTTACACACTATTTTTCCACAGGATGTTTCCTTCAGTCTGTACACAGAACTGTCAGTGCTCACCAGCGAGCAGCTATTTAATAATTTTTTTCCTTTTTGTTCCACATATCAACTCATGCCAATTTACTAATTCAAACCCTGTTCACAGACATTGGCTTCCTCAGAAAAGCCACCGCTACTGCTCCTGAGTGTTTCACACATAGCAATAAACTGATTTTCACAATCCATTGCAAGTGAGAGGACAGTGCTCTTACGTTAGAGACTGGAAACTGAAACAAGGAAATTAAGTTTAAAAAGTTTTGCTAAAACACCTTATTTGAGCTGATTTGTTAAAAAGACTTAAAGTAGACTGTGTTTTGTAAGAGCAGCCCACATCAACTTCAGTTGAATCTGTAGGTGGTTAGTGTTTCTGCTAGGCAGAACCCCCTTCTCAAGGCAGAAAACAAGGAATGCAATTAGTGATCATCTGCAGGAAGCAGAGTTTATGTGAACTGAGCAGCATCACTTAAGACAGCTCAAACATTTCATCTCAAACACACAGAGTTCAGTAAATTACAGGCAAACCCAGAAATTAGACCTTATAGGAAAGAAAGAAACTATCACATACTGGTTTTCAGTAATATTTTGAAAGAAATCTGTTGTCCCACTTTTTCTGTAGACACACCTTTCAAATAGCCTTTGCCGAAGCAAAGTCAAAACATGCTGGGTTTAGAAAGTACAGCTCAGGGAAAGATTACCTGAAGCCAGAAAACGCTAAAGAGGTAAGACATTAAATAACATGAAAATGCCTAACGGATCCAGAAAAGATCCCTGTTCATGCTCGGTCATATTAACCGCAATACAAACCCCAGTAACTACTAGCTTCATTAAAAAACCAAGCCTGCGCTCAGACTATTTCCAGAGTCACTAAAGTTACTAGACAACATTCATCAGAAGTCTAGGACGCCTCCCATCTTAGCTCAGGCTTGCAGTTAACTAATGGTTTACAGCAAACAACAGCTGATTAGATTCCAGCTAGGCAGGAAAAAAAATCCTTCTCATAGTATGAATAGTGAGACTTTAAATAGATTCCGTACGAAGGCTGTTGAGTCTCCATCGTTGAAAGCTTTAGGAACAGGTTAAGCAAATTTGTCAGTAAGGACACAAATATAATTGATTTTGCCATGGAACAAGGTGATGGATTAGATGACTTCTCAAGGTTCCTTCTGGTCCTAACTTTTCATAACATTACAATTACTTAGGGAGCTTGAAAGTTATAAATATATTTAAGCTGTTAATAACTTTGTGTATTTAATTCTGACATTGGTGTACAATGAGGTTACATATGAACTTACACATTGGCTCAGACCACAGGTCCATCTAGCACAGAGCTCTATCTCCTGCAGTAACCGTGGGAGTGGACACTCAGGGTAAGCACATTCTGCCTCCCAGCCTTCAAACATTTTCAAGTTAGGTTATGTGATTTATCTAGTTAATAGACTCTACAGCAGCTCTTCCAAGTTTTTTTCCAGTCTCTCCTTCCACCTCTATAAACTCCTAGATCTAGAAAGTAATTGGAGGAGTACCACAAATCCACATAGGTTGTCTGAAGAACTGTTCCTCTGGCTTGTGCTGAACAAAGCTCTTCTTCCAATATCCCTCATGCTTGCATTAGAAGAGACAGTGAAAAGCCAATCCCACTCCACTTCTCTCCAGACCTCTCAGTTCTGCACACCTCTTCTTAAATTCCCCCTATGTCATGTTTTTATTCCAAATGAAGATTCTTGGCTATTCAATGGATGGAGTTCCTTGCATGTTGTAATGGAAGTCATAGTATACTTCTGTTCGTCCTTGTCATCTCTGAATACTTTTCAGTTCTAGCATGTCCTGTCAGGGATAAATGGGCCAGAACTGCATGCAGTATTCAGGTGTGTAAACCTTGGATTTTTAGAGCAGCATATGCACTTGAACAGTAAGCATAACAATCCTTTCTGGTTTGTTTTCCATTTGCTTCTTAATCATTCCTAATCTACTCTATCATTTTTTTTCTTCAGCTAATACTAAGTGATACTGTCATGGAAATGTCTACCATAACCCAAAGGTCTTGTTCCTGAAGACCTTTGGGTCAGCTTACAAATGATCCAAGATGTGAAGACAGGACTATCCTCCCCAAATGTATCACTTCATAATTACCTACACTGAATTACACCTGTTGTTTTGTTGCACAGTCTTTCTGCAAGCTATGTAGCCTCCCTTGTCGTTACTACCTTGCGTAACCTGTCATCAGCAAAGCTTTGTCACCTCACTGATGGCTTCTCTTCTCCAGGTCCTTTAAGAATATATTGAATGGCACAGATCCCAAGATAGACCCCATATGGAATTTCAGTAGTCACCTCCCTCTCATGCAAGAACTGACCATTTACTTCCATACGATGACGGTCTACCCTCTGCTGACATCTTTTAAACCATGTTCTCATCTATTCCAGCACCTTCCTTCTTACGCCAGCGACATTCTCGTGTTGCTTGGTTTTCCTAAAACACTTTGATAAAAAGTTCTGTCTTTCAGAAATCCAGGTTGACTGTATCAGCCAGATGATCCTCAGCTACATATCACCGACCCTTTCAAAGAATTATGAGAGCTTTGTTAACTCTCACTGATTAGGTAATATTTATTCAGGTAGATACTAATTCTCTCTCTTATTACAGTATCTACTCATTCACTTGTAACAGATGTGGAATTTTAGTTTGCTGGATACTCTTGGAACCTTTCTAAATGACATCACATTTGATACCTTCTGATTTTCATGTACTGAAGAATATTGAAGAGACAGGTTACATGCTGCTATTAGTAGATATTTCATCCCTGAGTTCTCTTAGCATTTTTGGGTGAATCCTTCAGATCCTGGAGATGCATCTGTATTCATCTGCCTTTTGTACCATTACCTCTTCAGATTACTTCAATTTCAGAGGCATTCTCTGCTGTGTTCCCTGAATGCCCCAGAAAGGGTCTGAAAGGACAATTTCCCTGATTCCTTCTGTACTGGATTTGAGTAGCAAGGTTTCAGTAGCAGAGGGGGCTACAGAGTTGGCTTCTGTGAGAAGCTGCTGGAAGCTTCCCCCATGTCTGATGGAGCCGATGCCAGGCAGCTCCAAGATGGAGCCACCACTGGCCAAGGCTGAGCCCGTCAGTGATAGTGGCAGCACCTCTGGGATAATGTATTTAAGAACAGAAAAAAGTTATTGTGCAGCCAGAGAGAGGAGTGAGAGCATGTGAGAGCAGCAACTCTGCAGCCCCCCAGGCGGGTGCAGGAGGTGCTTCAGATGCCAGAGCAGAGATTCCCCAGCACCTCTGGTGAGGCAGATCCCCCCGCATCCCCGGGACCCCAGCCTGGGGCAAGGGGTGCTCGAGAGGGCCGTGACCCGTGGGCAGCCTGCACTACCACAGTAGAAGAACTGCAGCCTGTGGGAAGGATTGGCATTGGACAGGTTCATGGAGAACTGTCTCCCGTGGGAGGGACCCCAGGCTGGAGCAGGGGCAGAGTATGAGAAGCCCTCCCCCTGTGGAGGAAGGAGTAGCAGAGACAGCTTGGGATGACTATGGACTGACCTTAACCCCCATTCCCCATCCCCCTGTGCTGCTGCAGGGGAGGATGTAGAGAAAATCTGGAGTAAAATTGAGCCTGGGAAGAAGACAGGGGAGGGGGGAAGGTGTTTTAAGATTTAGGTTTTATTTCTCATTAACCCACTCTGATATGACTGGCAGTAAATTAAACATATTTCCCCAAGTCGAGTCTGTTTTGCCCGTGACGGTAATTGGTGAGTGCTCTGCCCATCCTTACCTTGACCCACGAGCCTTTTGTTATTTTTGTTATTTCTTCTCCCCCCTGCCCGGCTGAGAAGGGCAGCGACAGGGCAGCTCTGGTGGGCACCTGGTGTCCGGCCAGGGTCAGCCCACCGCATCTTCCACAGTGAACAAGGATGCAAATGGTTCAGCTTCTCTCCAGAGACTTTGTTCTCCCTGGGAGTTCATTGTATATCCTTGTCATATTCAGACTCAGTGACAATGTTTTCTTCCTCTTGATGTGCTGGAAGAAGGATATTGAACTATTTTTTATTCTCTTAGCTAGTTAGATCTCAGACTCATCTTTGGTCTGCCTAATAATAATTTCAATAGTATATCTGTCAGTCTTTATGATACTTCAGGTTTTTTTCATTTGGACATGTTTTTAGCTTTTGGAAGGACACCTTATTCTAATAGCCTCTCTTTGCTGTTTGGAAATGACTGCTTCTTTTTACTTTCTCAGGCATGTCCAGTAAATCCTGTGCATTGGCATCATGCTTCCTCTTTGGTGTCCTTCTGTAGCCTTCATGCCCCCTTTACATATTTAATTGTCTTAGGTGCCACTCTGTTCATTCTTGGTAAACTTTCTCATTTTTACATAGTTCCACGTGTTGAAATGAACACAGCAGTGGTGAGCATTTTGGGCCCTATTGCTCCCCAAAGATACTGAATCCATGACTGTTATGTCATTCTTAAAGAGCAGTCTTAATGTTCAGCAAGATATATATGCATCTATGTATATATATACACACATGTATGTGTGTGTATATATGTATTTATTATATATAATTGTGCACATTGAAATATAGGGCAGATGTGGCCAGTAAACTGAAAAGAAAGTGCAAAAGAATTTCTGGTTTTTCCCAGATATAACCAGCCATAAGCGAGGGTTTGTTTGGATCTAATCTTGTTTCTGAGTTTGCCTGAAATATACGCTGATAATAATTAGCATTTACTGCATGTAGCTCTCAAACCCTTCTAAGCATCATTATTCTTCTTTGCAGAGCAATTATGAGCCACAGAACAGTGAAGTGACAAAAGACAGTACCTATGATTCTTCATTTCACTCTGCTACATATATTGGCATCTCCTCTATTTACCAGGAACCACTAACTCTGCAAACTACTGGGGGCATTGCTTTCCAGTCATGCTGTTATAATTATAGTTGATTTTATGTGGTGAACATGCCCAGATGAGGTGTTCACAACCTTATTTTCAGTCTCTTTTCTCTGCATATAACAAATACTTGTGTTGTAACAATATAACATAGCATGATTTTCAGGCAATAGATACCTTAAGGTAACTTACTAATTTCTTCAGCTTGTTTTGCATTTCATAGCTCAACAGGGCATTCTGATTGAATAAGGCAATACAGCCACAAAGCCATTGTTGTTGGGGCTCTGAGCTCAAGGATATACCCATGATTCATGTGGTACATATTCTAGAAAAATCTGGCCCTACAGACCAAGTAGATGTGGTGCTTACAGACATGGTTTGGTGGTGAACTTGGCAGTCCTGGGTTAATAGATGGACCTGATGATCTTAAAGGTCTTTTCCAACCTAAATGATTCTATGACTCTATGATAAGAATAGTAGAGCACTATCTTTCCAAAAGTACACAGTCTATAAACAATACCCCATAAAATAGGAAATAACTAATAGCATCAAACCTAAGTGTATAGATTTTCTTTGCCCAGTTCTTGTCCTATGAGATGTACAGTTATTCCTTTTCCACTTCACCTTTCTGACTCCAGTTTCTTCTAGTCTATGTTACTCATCCAGAACTCAGTAAAAAATAGCCTCAGCTTTGCATGTCTCACTCCCAGGGAGACAACCTGTCAGCACAATAATTTTGCATATTAGTCTGTACCGCTCTAGAGCCTACACCATTTTTTCCACAGTAACTTGCATATTGGTATTTTAAGTTCTAGGTCAGTTCACTGACCACAGTTTAATTTTGGGGGTAGAGTTACTTGCTTCACTAGCCAACCAATTTGTTTTGTTGAGACCTGCAAATGATAGAATATAGGAAGGGAGTACCTTTTCATTACAGGTTTGGTGGGGTTTTTTGAATCTACATTTCCTTTCTGCAAAAGGGAAACACATGCTGCCTCAGCTAGTATGGCACCAGAAGCTTGATGGTTTTTTCTCTGAATTGACCACTATCAGCCATTAATTATCAGTTAAAGCAGGGTCACAGGATTTACTTCCTGTAAGAACTATAGAGAAGAAAAAGCTGAACTGCATACTACCCAGTGGGTAATATTTATCAGCCCTTCCAGTACTCTCACACACTAGATGTAGTAATGCTTTGACGGTAAGTCAAGCTCTGTGTTGCATATCATCTTAAGCTGGAATACCCAGAAACTACTCCCTTTAACCCCATCTTACCAGTTTTGTCCCAAGTATAGCTATGCACATTGCCAGCTGGGGGAAGGAAAAAAAAAGGCTTTCTTTGGTGGGCTTTCTTTAGTGTTTAATAGCATGCTGCTTCTACAATTTCTATGTCACTGTCACACCATTCAGTTGCTGTATGGATCAGGTACCTTTATGTACATAAGCGCATCTTGTGATCCATGAAAATTAATCAATTTGAATATTGTATTTATGAAAGCATCTAACTTTGTGCAGACAGGAAAAAACTGAGAGCTGAAGAGTATACAGTATCATTCCATAAACAGCAAAGATATTGTATTGACAGAGTTACTTATTCTTCAGCTGTCCACATCATTTTGTTACTAAATGAATATTTCATAAGAATGTATACTAGTTCGATAGACTTATTTATTTGTGGATGGTTCTTTGATGTGATTTTATAGTGGTGACACTAAGAGGCCAAATGCTGGATAAAGAGTTTCCCCATTTTTCTGTCTTGTGACTCAGAAAGAGGACTGTCAGCTCTCCCACATTGCCTGGTACAGTACCTTGATTGGAATTTCACCTCCAAGACACAGTAACAATAGAAGTTTGGTACTCTACCAATATTTAAAATTCCCTTACAGTCATTGCTAATTTACTGATTCTTAGCTCTGCTGAATCAGCATCATGGAAAGCAATGTCTTCCCTTAATCACTGACAGAAAGCAGTGCCTCTGCAAGGGCAGAGTCAACTAAGAACAGGATTAGGGTAGACTGACAGTAGCTGTATCAACTCCTATACAATCGTTTTAAAATTATCTAAAATCACTAACCTTTCACTTTTGGAGCATGGGGTTCAATTCTGTGTTTAGCCATGCATGAAAATGAGTCCAGCAATCTTGGTTTAGCCTCCACAGAATCATTCATGTAATTTGCCATGACTGGCAGATTTTGCTGTGGAGAAAGAGTGAATACAAATTAGAAAATAAAAGTGAGGTTTTGTCAGCTTGAAAAATCAAACATCAATAAATCTGAATGTCAGAATCACAGACAGCAAATCCAGATCTGAAAGCTTGGACCTTTGTGCAACCCTCACACGGACAGAATAAAAAATGGAATAGAAGGCAGGATCTACTGTAAGCACAACGTAGCAGTCATCATAGCATCAGTGGAGCAGTCACTGAAACCAATACTGTGAGTAGGATGGTTGCACACCAATGGACTACTGAACTCCACTCCTCGACACTCATGGTGTCTCCTCATCCACAGGAGGGGCTCTCAGAACTGCCCACCCGAGTATAGCAGGCAGCTTTGTGTCTCAGACATGCCCAACATCGTGCGAAGGCCAGTAGCCCTGCTTCACCTGTTGCCAGCAATTCTGGGGTGCCGCTCAGAATAGAAGTTAACAGTCTATTTCTGGACAGCGAGGAAGACTGCAAGTGCCTCTTCTCCATAAAGGAGCACTTTCTGAACAATAAAAAAAAACCAAATTAAAACCTATAAATACACATGAAAGAGAAAAAAAATAGGAAAAGATAAAAATAAGAGTGAGAGAGAAGTAAAGAATGGCAACCCCTCATCTGCCATAATCCTCTTCTCACTTGCTCTGGGTGACTAACTCAGATCTAAACCCGAGCCTCCCATACGAAATTAACCCAGGTGACAATCACTGAACTGCCTCAGTAAGGGCAGTGGACAGTCTTTTGACTCAGGCTGTACATAAAACTGCTCTGCGGTTAACTTTTTCTCTTTATGTACAATTTCTTTTCCTTCGACAAATACTAAACTTTGCATAATCAGAATTCTTTGAAAGTAACCACACTTTAATGATGCGCCGTCATTTCAAAGTTTAAACGGAACTGAAAAAATACGGTATCTTATCTCTTGTGACCCAAATCAAGACACGTGCCTGATGCAGATGGCTCATACACACTTTCAAGAAGGAAGGATGTCCTTATAATTGTTTACAGAACATCTGCCTCAAAAGGATACGGATTCTGACTGGAGCCCTGTGCATTACTGCAGTATAAATACTGTAAAACCCACCTACACCTTTCACTTATTGCTCTGTCTAAAAAATAAAAAAAAAAAAAAAAAGCCAAGGTGAAAAAAAGATAGAGAAGCACAAGAGGTTGGTTGGTTCAACATAAATATTAGCTGCAACTCTTCCTGTAAGATTTAACTGGTTTACTTTAATAAAAGCAGTAGCAGCATGTGTACAGCAGACACTAACAAAGGGGATGCCCAAAGCACCCACCACCTCTGCAGCTCTCCAGATTATAGTCAGCACTCCAGTCATCGTGTTACGTGGGGAACCCTGCAAATGCAACTCCAGCAAATCTAACCATCTTTGTTACTTAGCGAGGAAACTGCTTGTTTCCAACCAAAACCTTGCCCTTGCATGAATTCCTGTCTGATACACAGCGTAATTCAACCTGTTGTATACTAACTTTAATGTACAACAGCTGTCTAGCACAATGGTAGTCTATATTTGAATATCTAATAAAGATGTTCTGAGCTGTGATTTGTTGTAGAAAACTTTTCAGTTGTAGAATTTTTTTTAGATATTCCTTTCCCTTCTCTTGGATGTGTCTTCTGCATCAAAGACTATACAGTTAGGCTGGCGTTAGTGCTTTTTCCTCTCTGGATCTTTTGACAATGTGGTTTGCTTTTGGGAAGAGACAGTGCCACTAGCAGCAGGAATTAAATGCCCTGTCATACTCCTGTGTTGTAACATCAAGACAGTCTTTTAGCCCACATCTCATTTCCTCAATACTACTTCAAGAACTGTCATTTAACAACAAAAAAACCAAGCAAAGCAAAAGAATGACAGCAAAATCTAATTTAACCATCCTTTGGCTAAATCCACCAGGCACATTAGAACCTAATCCACCATAGTCTTATTTAAAAATGGGTGGCTGAAAGGTGCCGTAGGATTTATAAAAAGAAAACAGATTGTCTCAGAGGCTGATGCCAAATAACTCATTGCCTGAGTTATCACTCTTCAATCAAAAAGTATATGAAGAAACTACATAAGTCATTTAGACAGCAATCACCATGGAGTTATGCTGGCCTCTCATGTCAGTGATGAAACAGCCAAATTCCCTGACAGTGGTGAGTTATTCCTTTTATCACTGGCAGAGCTGCCAAAAGAATCATCAAGGCTACAGGCATGGAAAACATGAGGCCTCTCCAAATTACAGTGATAAAAATACAAAGTGTTTTATTACTATACTTTCATCTTCATAATTTAAGTTTTGAAAAAAATTACAACAACATCAGCCACAGTTAGGCAACAATGTGATTACTTTAAACTCAGCATTTAATTCCTGTAAGGAAGCTTTCTTCCAGACCATGATCTTTGGGATTCTGTTCCCACCTCCCTCTGCCCCCAATCTCTCTCATAACTAAACACCTATCTTTCAGCCCTGACAAAGCTAGTATAAAATACTGGGTGTTTTATTACAAACTGTAATTCAGTCACTTTGGAGGTGGATTTTCTTTCTGTAGTTATAGCAATGACTTAGTATAGGAAGTTGGTAATTTTTTATTACACTTTAACATTGCTAGAGAGGTCACATGCTGTAAGTGAGAGCATAGGTGTTTAGAAGTATTTTTCTGCCTGGCCTGATTGCCTTTAAAAATCCTAAAAAAGGGTAAAAATACATTCATTCTCTTGTATATTTTTAAATACTTGTTTTAAAAACCTAGCACGTACTGAAGAAATGCTAGTTTTGTGGGCCTGATTTCAATTTGAACAGAATTTCAGTTAATAATGTTGCACACATAAACCCTCTTTTAACAGCCCATAATATTAAACTGAAGACAGGATTGCTAAAGAACTTTGTTATTTTTTCTCCCTATTAAATCAGCGTTACAGACTTTCAGCAGATGTCTTTAATAGACATGGTTATTAAAAAAGTATTACATAAAATAAATTCAGACCATTTCTTCTGTATTACTTACTCCCACCATTAAGAGCAGAATTTCTCCTGTATCTTCAAGTTATTACGTTTATGCCTAATGCAAATAAACAAAACCTCATCTCCAGACACTATAAACCTCTGTCAGCATCCATACAATACCTATATTTCGAAAACTGTCACTGCTTTGCATTTACAGTAACTCCCTATTTTTACAGGTCTAAAAGCTAGCCTTAAGAATGTGTTCTAGTAGATAAGTTTCAGACCATAAGCACTTTCATTTTTTTCAAGCTGGGAAAAATCTACCATCTTTTTTTCAAGCTCTTGGGTGACAAAGAGGTTTTGTTGTGTCAGGTATTTTTCTGAGCTTTTATAACTCAAAAAAGAATTTCAGTTTGGGGTTAATTTCTTGCAATGTATCAGCTAATAGATATGTACCTTTGCAATTTTACTGTTTGGGAAATGTTATTAAATATAGTCATTTTATTAATGGAAAATCTCACCACAGGTGATGTCTCTGGGTCAAACTGCCCATAATACTACATGCCTGAGATAAGCGTATGAAGTCACATGTATGCTCCTGCCATGAAATAAGCCTTGTGATGTGAACATAACAGTTCTTTATCTCCAACAATTAGGCTGTTTATTCACCTAAGTAAATACAAATTTATGAGCTACAGATCTCCTCCATTTCCCTCCCATCTGCACAGGCATATAAACTGGGAGATGTCTGAGTACTCCTGAGTTCCTAGGCCTTGACCAGTCTTGTCTTCCTATTGGAATCAGCTTTCTCCCTCTACAGCCAGATTTCCACAGAAACCTAATGCACGATCAGATGGGAACAGTGGCAAGTTCTTGGTCTGAATAAGTAGGATACAGGAGCTAGGACAGCCTTCAGAGAAACATCTGGAGACTCTGGAGTAACTGTACTGAAAGCAGTGAAGTTATTCTTACATATTTATATATCTATATAAATAAATATGTATTTTTAAACCAAGCAGACTATTTGGTCCATTGACAGTACATAATACTCTTTCTTACACATTTATTGTGAGAGAAAGACAGAAACAATGGCATCATAGTTAGGTGGTACTATAGTTAAATGCACCTCCCCATCAGACCGCTAAATGTTCAACTTGTAACTCTACAATCGTCTCAACAAGAGACCTGTCAGGGTAAATGCATTAAACACCAATGCATGCAACAACTTTGAACTAGAAATACCATTGATGCATAGTTTTGTGTATTTCCTTGATGTTGGAATACAAAAAGATGCCTGAAAGCGCATCCAGAAATTCTTAGTATGTTGCCTTAAAGGTCCAAAGACACTTTGATTAGCTTTGAAGAGCATCACAGCTCTACGAATCCGATCTCAAGTGCTACGTGAATTGCTCATGTAATACTGGTGCTTTATTGTCACTGTTTGCTGTGCAAATCTTTACAGAGATATTCACAAAACCTTTAGGGTCATACTTTTTTCCAGCAGCAGGCTCTTTTATAGCCATTGAAAAGAACAGTTTAAGGCAATCATTAAGGGTTGTGGGATGAAACTGGAGCAATTTATTTCATAGAATAGAATATTTCAGTTGGAAGGGACCTATGACAATCAAGTAGTCCAACTGCCCGATCACTTCATGGCTGACCAAAAGTTAAAGCATGTTATTAAGGGCATTGTCCAAATGTTTCTTAAACACTGACAGGCACAGGGCATTGACCACCTCTCTAGGAAGCCTGTATAGACAGACAGAGGTACTTCCACACAAGCAGCACCCTAGCTTTGTGACTGAAGGGTCACCAGCTCAGGGTCATAAATTTAGTCAACTCACTAGATTTTCAGGCTTCAGGAAAAGAGTCTTCATTCAACAGTAATCATTATTTATGTTAAAATTTCAAGCTCTTTAAAAACTGGCAAGGAATTTTAAAGAAAATGAAAGCTATTTTCATTGTCCTCCTAATTCTGATCGAGGAAAATCACAGTGAGAATTTTTAAGTAAATTAGGAAATAAAAAACCAAAAGCTACCCCAAAGCTCTGATTGCCACTGAGGCATATTCCAATTCACACTATGAATTCTGATACTCCTTCATGGTGTTGAATGAAGAAACCTCATCTTTTAAACAGGAAAGCGCATCTGAGAAGCTTGTCCAAAGCATCCTAGTTTTAATATCCTCTGGTAGTAAAGCAGCCGTAACAACCTTGAGTTGCCCCCCAGACTCAAGACAGCTGTAGCTGCCTAGCTATATGTAGTATCCACATACAGCCCTGAAGTATGAGACATGAAGCACAGAAATTGTTTGAAAGAACTGCTGATGTGATTAGGCAACACCTGAATTGATCAGACACTTCATGGCATAAGTCATCTGGATGGCCCCAAGAAGTGTCTACATCTGAGAAAGGGAGTAAAAGAAGAAAAAAACCAAACCCAAGTCACAGTTCTGCTGTATCCCCAGATACAACGCAGCACAGCAGGTAGTCTTGCCCACCTTTACATCTTTTCTCTACTATGCACCTTGGCTGCTTCATCTGCTACAGACATAAATCACTGTTGCCTAGAGGGGCCAAAATTTATAAGGATGCAACCACAGACCAGGGAGTTGACGACTGTCTCTGACATCTGAGAACAGCTCTGAGTAAGCTGCTGCTTTTCTGTCAAGAGCAGGATCATTTTTTTCCCCTCTAGGTACACACATTTCATAGCAACACATTCTGTTGCTATTTAGGATTCACTGGCCACTTCCATTACAAACGTTCTTTTCCTGAGATTTACAACCAGAGCTTTTGTTACAATGTCCAGTGCCAGACAAAACTTGCCTCATTTTGGGTTTCACTGCAAAACCAGGACTATAGCCACCTTCACAGAAATTTTTGCAATTTTTTTTGGCGAGCTCGAGACAATTACTAGGTGATGTTAGAACAATACATGGCTTAAGGTCAAGAGTCCGCAAAACCTCTTCGACGGCAAAGTGATGTGGCTGTTTAAAAACCAAAAATAAGGAAACCTCTGCATTCAAAGCAGAATCAGCATTGAGTGGAGGGCTGAGTCCAATGACTGAAACCAAAGAAAATGTTTGTGTGAACCCCAGTGAGAATCAAAATAGCTGCATTTTGCACTGCTCTATTTATAACTCTATAATTTTAAATGGTAAGGCCAAAAATAGTCATTGCAATATGTCAGCTCAATGTAATTTTTCTTTCCAAGAGACATAAATCAGTCTAAATTTATTTTTTTTTAGAGAGTAGTGAAATAAATAATAAATAATTTTCCAGATAATTTTAGAGGGGTTTTTTGTACTGAAGTTTTAGTCCTTTGTGGCAGGAGTTCCTGGCATCTGAATACGGCCTTTCCCTCATCTGCCTTCATTTAGGCTATATGCCTATCAAGGGACTTCCAGAAATATGTAACGATTTAACAAGGCAGCTAGTTCAAGTGGGGGATAATTAGGCTTTCACCCTCCCCTTCCCTCTGTGCCACTGTTTTTACTCTCTCCGTCTCCATTGTACCCTTAAAAGCAGCGGATCTGCAGCCAAGCATTGCACACTCCCCACAGCCAGCAACTTCCTCTGAAGCTGCAGCGTGTAATTACAACCAGCTGCGAAGGGCTGCCGAGAGCAGGACAAGCAGCACCGTCCTGCCCAGACAGTAACCCCCAGGCTTCGCTCTGCAGACACCCCAAGGAGGCTCCCATGCTCCTGCATTAAAAGTTAAGAGTGAGCAACAATCTGCCCCCACTTCCCTGTACCAACCGAGATACTAAAAGGACGGGGTACTTCGGGCTCCATCCTGCTTCTCTCCTACCCCTAAATCCATTTCTTTGAAGGGAAGAAGAAGTTCTTCCATGGCCCCTGCTGCTCTGACAGACCCACGCCGGGGCTACCGGGCAGGCACACCGCTCTTTCCCCCCGACTGACAGCAGGCACTGCACACAGCACAGCGAGCTGTGCCATGAGGCTGTGGAACTGACAGTGACAGCAAATGGAGATTAAGACTCTTTTTTTAATTGTACTTGCTAGCTCCTGTGAGCTTCACCTGCAGTGCGGGATTTTAGCCTTTAAAACACAGAACCCTTGCTGCCAGTCGCCAAAGTTCAGGGTAAACCCAAACAGTATCACCTGAGGCGTTTGGGACTCAGGGATATCGGGTATATACAGACGGTGCAAATTGCCAAATGTTTTGCAGTCATTTAGCACCAAGACCACAGAACACATGCACTGATGAACTCTTATCTCTTAAAATTTATAGCTAAAGAAAGCAATACCAGCTGCATTGAACATTTTGCTCAAAACAACACAGAAATCTGTGATGGAGTTGGGAACTACAAAACTTGCATTCTTACCCTAAGATCACGTTAGAATTTCAGAATAATAGCATTCAGACAGTGAAACTGTATTATATACAGAACTGCAGACTCAAACTGTATAGATAGGTAGATACAGCTCAAGTGAAAGAATCCTACACCAAATCACCCTGGGTTTTCTCTTACAGGATGCTGACCTTCACACAGGTATGGTAGGAAGCTCTCACGAGGCTGCACAAACAGGAATTTCTGCAAAAGGAGGAGAATACAAAGTGCCCCATAAACCCATGGCATATACAATTAGGGCATCAGTATCGGCTGCATCCACGTGCAATGACTAATAACAGTAAATGAAAGTATCAGAAGGGCCGAAGTGATTTAGGAGCACAGCACGTATTGTCAGAATATATTTTACACTCTGGGAATTTAAAAATTCAATAAAAAATTCAATAATGGGGTTTGGTGTTTATAAGTCTTTTTTTTTTTTCCTTCCTTCCTTCCTGGGTGGAGGAGCACAGTCAGAACAGTAAATGAAACCATCATTCCAAAGTCGCAATGTTTTTTTGTGCCATAATACATAGCTGTGTGGGAATCCTGCCAGGTTCACCATTTGCACTTTCCTCATGGGTGTAATGCCTTAAACACTCCAGCTTTCACGCCATACTTTTCTTTTGCATTAGCGTTGCCTGTACAGCACACGCATCTACCTTTCTTTGCCTCTCATTGCAACACCGGGGGGCATTGCACCCTCCTCACTTCTCAGGCTATAGTTTTGCATTACATTGGCTTTGGCACTAAAACAGGCTTAAGAAATTGCCCTCTGCTCTTCGCCTTGCCCACTCTGTTTATCCCGATTCATTTCACTGACCCCTTTCCAGCTGATCTCATTAACACTAGCAAAAGAGGGAAGCAAAGGGTGGTAAACTCTGGTAAAAAGAGGGATAAATGAGCAATGAGCAGACAGACGAAAGCATGTCCTGGTTTTTGCTGGGATAGATAATTTTCTTCCTGGTAGCTGGTACGGTGCTGTGGTTTTAAATTTAGTATGAGAACAATGTTGATAACACACCGATGTTTTAGGTGTTGCTAAGTAGTGCTTACTTTAAGTCAAGGACTTTTCATCTTCCCATGCTCTGACAACGAGGAGGGGCACAAGAAGCTGGGAGGGAGCAGAGCCAGGACAGCTGACCCGAATTAGCCAGAGGGATGTTCCATAGCACAGAACATCACGCTCAGTATATAAACTCGGGGGAGTTGGCTGAGAGGCATTGATCGCTGCTGGGGGACTGGCTGGGCATCACTCAGCAGGCAGTGAGCAGGTATATTGTGCATCACTTGTCTGTCTTGAGTTTTATTCCTCTCTTTTTGTTGTCTCCCTTTTCATCATCATCATCATTATTATTATTAATCTCAATTATTAAACTGTTCTTATCTCAGCCCATGGGGTTTACCTTTTTTCCAGTTTTCCTCCCCATCCCACTGGGGGGTGAGCAAGTGGCTGTGTGGTACTTACATGCCAGCTCAGGTTAAGCCACAATGAAGTGGTAAACATTAAACCATCTTTGATGTGGGAGAACATACAAGGAAAAAGTGTTCTCAAAGAGCTTGGTTATTGGTAAATCAACTTTATTCCTTTGAATGCTTCTCTCTGTTACACATACTCCACTTTGCATGATTCAAAGTGGCAACCAGAACACTTGGAGTGGGACCTCAGAGCCTTCACAGACTGCGTAAGTTTCACTTTAAGCTAAGGCAACTGGGAAAGGAAAGCAGAATGGGGGCATAAGAAATGCACAGGGCAGCAGAGCACAAGGACAGGAAGGGTGCCTATAGCTTCCTGTAACAAAGGGGAAAAAAATACTAATATAAACCCAAGTGCCTGAGTTACTCAAAGAAACATCCCCAGAAGAGACCTGGAACAAGAGCCCAGTCCCGACCGCTGTCAGGGTGTTTGTAATTTACGGAAGTCGCACAGGTAGCACAGGGAAAAGCACACACATGAACTACGAAACTTTAGTAGCGTTTTGCACTCATGGTGACCTGGTGTCAATGATGAGTAAGCAAAGTGGTGAAGTAGCAGGAGAGGCTATATAGGCACAAACATATACCGCTGGAGTGCCTACTTTTTTGTTCTGCCTTTTCAATTTCTGATAACCTTCTGAAATTTAATTCCTTATTCTTCTTCTTTAAGATCAATCCAAATTCCTATTTTTCTACCTTCAAGGATGGGCTCACACACCTCACATAAAATCCTAATCTTGACTATTCATTCTGAATGTTTTCTTGAGCAAGAGCAAGCCCAGATGACCACCTCATTTTGGGTGATTTGCAGCTCCCAGTGGCCTGGCTACAGGATTTGCTAAAGGAAAAATCTTAGACTCCTAACTATGAACAAGCTTAATACCCAAACAAAAATGTTTAGGTTTTCATACACCTAACATAACAAAGCACTAACAATTCAGCATGCAAACTCAGAAGACGCTGTCATACAATTACCACCCTGTTGGTACCACTTTCCAATCAAACCACAGATTAGCTGAGGCCAGGAGATACCTCTGGAGATTATCCACTCCAAGCCCCGTGCTCCATGCGGGTGGCTCAGAGGTGTGTTCTGTTGGGGTCTGAATATCTCTGAAGATGGAGACTCCACAACTTTGCTGGGCAACCTCTGCTTGGTCACCCTCACAGTGAAAAAGCCTTATTTTAGGTTTAAATTGAATTTCTTGTATTTCAGTCTGAGCCCACTGCCTCTCGTCCTGTCACTGGATGCTACTGACAAGTCTGGCTCCATCTTTACACCCTTCCATCAAATATTTAGGTAATTTTTGTAGGAGGAACCATATCATAGGAAAAGGTTGACAAACACAAGCCTAAAGCACAAAAGGTCATCACTTCAGTCTTGACACATAAAAATATGCTCCACTGCTATTTTGCTATCAATATAATTAAAGCTGCAAATTCATCATCTACCCTTTTCAGCAAGGATTCTGTTCATCTGCTTTACTTGTGTATATTCTCTATGTTCCTCTGCCTGCTCAGTAATCCCTGGGATGATTTGATAGCAACTAAGTTATTTTATGCTTACAGATATACCAGCACAGTTCCAGTTAAAAAATTCTGCTGATTTATTTGTGTGTGAAACAAGAGGCCAATCCTGACTAAAGGCAAGCTACAAAACTCTGCCCAGCTAGCAACCTATCCGTCAGCAAACTATCTTTTCAGCACTTGGTGAAAACAACAAAATCCTTTAATGTTTGTTTTTTTTTTTTTAAAGTGTGATACAAATCAGGGAGTTTCTCATTTTTAGCAAAGAAACAAAAGGTAAATTTCTGTTGAGGTTTATACATGTACCAGCAAGTCTTTCCAGACAGTCTAGGAAAAATTGTCAACAGTGTTGTCAGACTTCAGAAAAATAATGAGTATCTTATTTCAACGAATGCAATTTGATCACTAAATCCAACCTTCATGAAAGAGAAATGCAGTTGTAGGTTTGGGGCCTCTTACACCTTCCCCCAAAAAGCTGACAGTTAAAAGCTTGTAAAAGCTGATGGAGCTTTAAAATCAAAAGCTTACAAATTTCAAAACACCCCTGATCTGCAATATCCTAACATTCCCTTCCCCCAAGTCATCTCTGGATAAAGTGTCCCAGTGGTGACCGTGCTTGAAAGCATGATTTTCTTTGTTACATTCAAGTTCTATAGAACTGTTCACTATACATTCACTGAAAATTTGGTCTTGGCTAACTATTTTCCTCTGTTAGGTTTTGGTCTTAGCAAAGTAAAACAACTATTGCAGTTTTGGCACAGCAGAGTAGGAAATTTTGGCGTTGGTTTTTTGTTTTTTTTTTACACTCCTTTTGCATCACGAGCAGCTATTAACTTGCCCTGAAATCAGAATGTACCAGTGGGGTGTGGGAGACAGTTTCTGGCTACATTTGCAAGCCTGGTAATTAGAGATAATCTTTTATTTTTATCTGTACATTTTTGAAAGCTAGTAACTGTAGTGCCCCAAACCTGCATTTTTACCATTTTCCTTCAGAGAAAAACTGCGATTTCAGGTATGCTGATCATGAAAAAGTCACTCTCAAGAAAGTGGACATAAGATGGCAGTGCAATGAATAGCAAAAAATCCTTATTAGCCTACAGGCCAAAGCAGAGATGGTGTAAGACTGTAAAGATGCAGGCTAGGCATGGATAGCTGTTCTGATTAAGGGACAAAGCATTAAGAAAGAACACAGCTTGTTAGAGCTGTCAGTATCACAGAGTGGCTGGAATTACTTAGAATGGTTCAAGGTAATAAATCTTCAGCAAATTACTGTACTTAAGAAAGGAGAAATTTAGACATTTTTTTCTGAGATTTGACCTAACAGTGAAGTACAGAAGGTTATGGAATATTTCCCCGAAGGAAGAGAAACAAGGCTTATCCCTGGCAAGTTTTGAAACCACACCGGAAAAAGCACTGAAGTACCTGGTACACAATAATCCTACACCAGGAAGGAGAAAGGCTAGATGATCTAAAAGGGCTTTTCCATCTCTGCTTTCTGTGATTCAGTGGTAATTCCACTGGTCAGTTCTATCTTCAAATACAGAAAATCTAACATCAACTGTAAGCATCCCCTGTTGAATGCAAATGCTGTAGAGTAACTTACCTCTTCACCCCAGTACAGAATGCAAATGCTCTTCAGAAATGAAAACAGATCCCATGTTCTAAGCTACTTTTATTGGAATATGCCTACATTATGGTTAGAAGAAAACACAATAAAAATGTGAACACTCACTGTGCTTGTACTTACAGCAGTGATCAGGCGTGAACGACCTGGACACTCACAGTAAAATTTCTAAATGTTGAATTGAAATTGTACAGATACTGTTTAATTGAGGTAGATTCTGTAGGTACTGATATAATGTTGCTCAGCATGAGTAAGAGTGATAGAATGAGAATCTGTGAACTTTCAAAGGTAGGCTTATACCTTTCTTACTTGCCCTTTTTTTTTTTTGAGCTGATGCTGAAGAAATAAAGAAAAAAAAGAAGTGGTATATTTTACATAGACTCCTCTGAAAATCTTAGTCTTTTCACCTAAAATAACCACTACCTAGTCTTGATCTCAGGTTTGGAAAGAACTGCAGTTATCTGCTCTTCTGAAATCCAGAGACACATGCTGTTCTTTGAAAGCTCTTGTTCTATCACAGTTGATCACAGGTGAGTAGCAAGGATTGGGCTGGCAGTCCCTCTAAACTTCATGGAACAGCTGAATTACATAAATGGTACTAAAAGTGAGTAAGGGTTGTAGGACTGGATGATGTATTAACAAAAAAGCATGCACAGAACGCATCAGCATTACCACATCAGTTCGTATGAGAAGTGTGCTTCTGAAGAAATTTCTCCTGATCGTTCCATCCTGTCTGGTTCATGCCGCTGAGCGGTGTGAAGCTGGATTACTCTTAATGAAGCTAAACTGGAAGATGTGTTGCAGCCATTACTGGCCATTCAGTCCAGTGCTCCAGACCTGAGCTAGTACGAAGTATCCTGCAAGGCATGCAGCACGGTCCTCAGCACCAGCTGGAGTCACTGTACAGATCCACTCCGGCTGCGTCACGCTACTTGCTAGCGCAGGTGCAGCCATAGCCCCTCCAACAGCCCCCTCCCCAAACCCGACACTAACGAGCCTGTCGGGAAGCTGATGGAGAACCCGGAGCAATACCACGCGCGTCAGAAGCGCGGCTCATCAGCGACTTCCACCTCCCTCCTCAATCAGGTTCTCTCGATCATCCCAGCACTGCATTAACTCGGGCCGAAATCCTGCGGGGCGGCTTTGCAGCCCGCACGCCGTTCGGTGCCTCGGGGAAGGGAAGGGAAGGCGGCCGCTCCAGCCGTTCCGCCCCGCCATCCCCGGCCACGCCGCCCCCGCCGCGGCACCGCGACCCGCCCCGGTTCCCCCCCGGCGCCCCAGCCGGCTCCGCGCTCCCTGCCGCCGCCGACCGCGGGGAGCTCCCCGGAGGGACCGGCCGAGCGCCCCGGGCCGAGCCCTGCGGTCAGGGCCCTCAGCCCCGCGGCACCGGCCGCCGGAGCTCCCGCCTCGCCCGCTGGGGGGGCGCCCCGGGCCCGCGCGTGCCCTGCGGGGGGCGCGGCTCCGCCGGGCGCTGCAGCCCCCGCAAGAAACAAGGCTGAGGCGGCGGCCGCCCGCACAGGGCCGTGTCTCGCCCGGGGAGCGGGACCGGCGGGGTGCGCCCGGCACCGGGCGCTGCCTGCCCGGCTGGCGCCGAGAGCGGGCCGGTGTGTCGTGTAACCCAGCCAGCAGTGCCACCGGCCCGCAGCGCCGGGGCTCGTAAGAACGGTGCCCGTCCAGGTGTGTCGGTATGTCGCATCCCGGCTGGGGGAAGCCGTGCGCTCACGCCTGGATCGGTGAACTGCTGCGCGGCCGCGGCCGCTCTTGGCTTCCTACCGCAAAGCTGCGGGGGCACCAGGACAGGGAGCAGCGCCCGGCCGCGGCCCCTGCCGCAGACTGTACTTTGCAGGGCTGGTCCAGGCCTGGCAGCGCCGGCACCCCCCCGGCAACCCCCCAGCCTCCTGCAGCTGCAGCAAACCGCCCCCGCGGAAAGCGGAGGGGCAAGGCGGAGCGAAATGCACCAGGAGTAGCTCGCCTTGGAGCTAACTTTACCAAAAATGTTTTTTTTTTTTTTTTTGAAAAAACAAACCTTTTTTTGGGGTAAGAGAGCAAATGTAAATGATGGAGATAAACAGGTGTTGCATTTTACCCGGTTTTCTATTTATCCCCTGCCAGATGCTGCAGGTTGGCCTTCTGCTTTGCAGCCATGCCAGTGCAGGAAAACAGAGGTCAAACACATAACACTGCCGGACAGGACCCTGACAACCACAGCACTCGTCACATGGAAGGAGACTGAAACATCTTGGCTCACAGGGCCTAGCAAAAGAAAGGGGACAGGGCTGCTCTTTGCACGGGTATCCACCACAGAGAATGTTCAGCCCTGAGAACAAGTGAAAACAGTGGAACTGGGCATCAGCACAAATATCTGAGCCACCCTCAGGTGGTGACGGAGGTCCTGCAGTGATCATCCAATCAACACAGCCTAGGCAAGAGGGAGAGCTCACATCTTAAGAATTTATAAAAGCAGCTGCTTCATGGACTTGGCAGTGTTAGATTTATGGTTGGACTTGCTGATATTAAGGGTCTTTTCCAACCTAAATGATGCTGTGAGTCTGTGGTGGTGCCTGCAGTAGTAACGGCTTGGGTGGCCTCTCAGTTTTACATTCCCGTTACCTCCTTACATCCAGTCTAGAAAGGATGAGGCAGCCCAATTCTGAAACAGCAAACAAAATGTCTTTTGAGCGCTCTCCACTCTGAAGAGGCACAATGCACAAATAAGAAGATGAGGAGAGCCCCTACCTACACATATGACAAAGGCAGGGTGGGCACACAGAGACCAGGCTGGGCCTGAGTGGTCGGGTGGCCTTTCTGCAGAAAAACAGACCTCCGACACGGGACAAGCAGTATGTATCAGCAGTGTCATTCTGTGGGAGAAAAGGCAAACGTCGTATCCGGTGTGTAAGCAGCAACTGCTCTGTGAGACGAGTGAAGTAACCCTCCTGCCTTACTCAGTACTATTAAGGCATCACCCATGACGGCAGTGCCTTGTTTTTGGCACCGCATTGCAAGAATCATGTTGATAACTGGAGAGAGCAGCAAAGAGCAATGAGTGATTAGAAAACACGACCTACAATGAAAGATCAAAAGACCTGCAATTGTTTAATATCCAGACTGGAAGACTGAGGAGGATTATGGTTTTCAAAGGAAAGGAGCAATTTGTTCTCCATGCCCATCATGAACAAGAAGTAATAGATTTAAATTTCAGCAAACTTTTTCAGTGATAAGCACAGTGAGATGCTGGAACACATTGCCTGGAGAGGTTGTGGTATATTTGTCACTAGAGAACAAGTTAAACAAACGTATTTCCAGACTGACATAAGCAGAGTGGAACTCCTAATGGGGATGTAGTTTATGACTGCCAGAGACCCCTTCCATTTTTTGCTGTTACTTTATGAGAGAAAAAAATGCCCTTTTTTTTTTTTTTTTTTGCTTTAAACACAATTATGATTCAATAAAGAGGGATACTATTTCCATTTCTTTTTACTGGCTTACTGCATGAATTGAGAAACCGCAAGTATTTCTGTATCTCAGCTCCCCATCAATAAAACGGAGGTAGTAATACACAATTTATGAGAGTACTGCGGGTCTGTAATGCATTATTGTAACCTTGTGGATGCTGGGAAAGAAGGCGGTATACAAATGTAAAATATTTCCAGACCCTCAGTTTCTTTTTCATACTTGGAATGCTTTAAATACTGCGATTTGTTTTCCTTGCTTCTCCAAGAGTTTATAGGCCAAGTACACTGTGATCTCTACCAGTAACAGCAGTGCAGCTCTTCCCGAAGAGGAACAAAACAGAGTTCAACACTGAAGCTGAGAAATGCCTCTAGGTTAAAAAAAAAGAATCACAAACCCTAACCCATTACATTTCATACTACTACAAGTTTCTTTTATCATGTAAATTTCACCAGAAGAAATTTCTGATTCAGAAACAGTGATCCTTTCTGCTCATATGCTGAAAGGCCTCCTGGAAAAAATCTACCTCCCCAAAACAATTGGTGAACGCGAACAGCCAACACTAGCAGTGGATGTTTAGAAGACCCGTCCAACTAAAGCAGAGCTGAAGTATCTCATTATTAGTTCCCTTCCAAGATGCAACAATGGCTTATATTCACTAGAACTTTAGAATATTATTTGTTGTTAATAAGGTTTATATATTACAAAAAAAAAAAATCACGTGAATATGGCATACTGTATAATCCAGAGCGATAACTGCAGTTCAGATCCACTAAAAATGTTGATCCCAAATTTAAATCATTTTAAAAAGCCTTATTCAGACACCTCTTTCTAATCCTCTTATAAACAAAGACTTCCTTTCTGCAGATTTCTGCAACAATATCCAAAATAAACCCTGCCCCCTCTTGCCATGCCAGGATCCTGCTCTCCTGTCAGCCAGGCAGCCGTTCCTCTCAGTAACTGATACAGACCCCCAGAGCCCAGTTTCTCTGTGGTACCAGGATGGTGGCTGTGACAGCGCAGTGCCTGCCGGTGTCCAGGACAGAAACTCTGCACGGGGAAAGCAAGAAGGACAGTGCTGGAGATGGAAATACGGCTATGGTACACATCAGTGCAAGGCCTACCAAAAAACGTTGGAAAGCCCTCCTTGATCCTCGGCAGGAACATTATCCTCATTCCTGTTGTCTGCTCTAAGATGACATTTTCAAGTCCAGTGCTGACATACATGTTTCCAAGCACACGTATATATGTATCAGTTTAGCAAGAGACTGGGCTTATTTACACATAACTTGTTCCTCGTGTGCATCTACATTTAAATGTTTAATAACACAATTCTGGAAAAGTAATTTGAAAAATAATTTCCTTTTAGCATACCAGCTGATGAGATGATTAAGTCACTAATACTTTGTAAGTTCTCCAGCTCCCAAGAGACCTCTTGCATTTGGTATTACTTGTAGAAGTGCAAAATCCCTAATTCCTACCTAGCTTAAGTCAAAACCCATTGCAATCAACTCGCTCTCTTAAGAAAAATATATTACAAAGATATCACAACAGACCTGCTGCTACATTCCATTGCTCTTTTTTTTTTTTACAGCACTGCTTTTAAACTGATTACTTCTCATTTATTGAAACTGAAGACAAGTATTACAAACTAAATTTAAAAGCATATTTGTATTATTTTAACAACTAGAGTTCTATACAGGAGTTGGATTACTTTGCTCTATACCATTTGAAGATGCAAAGAAAAGTTTTGCTAAGATATGATCAGCAATCAAATGCTTATACCACATAGGAAGTCAAGGAAAGTCAGACACTTAACCCTCACCTGTGCTTATCAAAAGCCTCCTCTGCAAGATGTATCATATATGGCTTTTGCTATTAAAAAAAAAATAAATCACCGTGATGAGCAGAAATTGAGAAAAAAAGAGATGATCTTATTAACAGGGTTGCTCAATATTTGGTACTATACATTATTTTGAACCTTTATTTTATGCAACTCTCTTAAGATGTCAAGTGATAGCACTGCAACTGCCATCTCTCTTCTGTAGCTGGGGAAATCCTTCAACATCCTTCAAAACCTTTTAGTGGGAAAATAAAAAAAAAAAAACAAACAGGAGAGTTGGTTCTCCTTGACTTCTGTCAACTTTCTGTTCTGTAATATTGTTTTTGTGTGCAAAGCCATCTACATCAACAGTTCTTCACTGGTCACTGTCAAGAGATTGTGATACTTTCTGGCTAGCTGACACTACGTACCAGTACAATTCAATGATAAAGCAAATTTCTAAGTTCTATCAAAACCAGTAAGTTGTACCTAGTCAAAGCCATCAAATTACAAACATACAAACTGGTGTTAGGCAATATAGTTTCTTGAATCAGCTACAGAGAGGTCAAAAGTAAGGCAAGAATGACTGCAGTTTTGAAGAAGGACCTTGTTTGTGGGTAGAGTCAATCTGAAAACTGAAGTAGGGAAGGAAACAAACATGTACTATTCTGACAAGTAGTGCAGGAGTATGAATCACGGAGGGAAGTAAAAGATGAGAAAGGAACTGATTCATTAAGATAACTGCAGTAGCCAAAGAAAGAGTGGACCTGCAAACCAGAGAGCATCATAGTTTAGGCAGGATACTAGAGTATCTATGAGAACTACTCTGATGTACTAGGACCATGAACTGATGGAAGGGGCGGGAGGAACCAAAATTGTACCAAATATCTAAAGAAAAGACATGGCATCCAAAAGCAGTAGGTATTAGGAAGTGCTCAAAGAGTGAGTATAGAATCAGTCACTGCGAAAAAGGCCAGAGAAGCGAGGGGTCAGGAAGATGGGAACTAGTATTGACTGGTCAAGGACTGGAACAGGGAGCCTGGAGGGATTAAATAAGGAAGAGGAAATGAATAGGTGAAGAAAGCAGCATGGAATGAGGGCAGAGAAAAAAAGGATGACTAGGAGAAGGACAGTCTGGAGGAGGCAGAGTATAAAGGGTCATAGTTGTCCTTCTGACAGAAGCTATCATTGCAAAGCCTGGAACAGCCCCTGCCAGGCCCGAATCCCAGCTGTGGAACCCACTGCCAAAGGCCTTTTGCAGTGTATGTGGAAAACACGCACCAAAGCAAATCCAAGTTTTTGCAAAAGATCTGAAGTTACAGAAGTGCAGAAGATCTGTACAGATGCCAGTATGTTTATGCTATATGCCAAATACAAAATAGCATCTCCCAAAGACAACAGCAAGTTTTGCCAAGCTATGCACTCAAATATTAGCAAATGCCAGAACTACCCTTACCATGCAGCCTTTTTCGTGTAAGTGTTATGACACTAATTACATGATCATGTGCTACTTTTCCCACAATGTCCTTACTTAAATAGAGCAGCTCTGGTGACAGCACAAAAAGCTATTCTCCATCTCGTTTCTGCTTCATTTGTTGCTGGAAATGGAAAACAGTAAGTGAAGCAGAGACTTCCAGAAAGAGAAAGGAGTATGTCACAGTTAAGACACCTGAAGAATACCTTGGTATGCTACTTCTATTCCTGCCCCAAGTTTTCCATGTAATTCTAGTTCCAGTGATCAACTCTGCAGACATACTCTGTATTCACAGTTTTGGTTTAGCCAGTGGAACTTGTGCATTCAACTTACCGACGTGCTATATATTAACTACTCCAAAAACTCAGATCTTATGTGCATTAAATGAGATGCTTGTAATTAATGCATACTCCTAGTACCTTCACATCTGATTTTGTCCTCCACAAAGCAGTATCAAGGCTTCCTTTTGTTCACACATGGGAACTGTGCACAGCAACTGTCCTTGACAAGCAACCTCCTTAATAGTCTCTAATATAAATTCCTATGCTTATGAAACACTCAGGCATGTTATGGATGCACACCTATAAGGAAGGCCTCAGGCCACACACTGAACAAATATGCAAAACATTAACCCCCCCCCCCAAAAAAAAAAAAAAAAAATTTCAGTAAGTCTTTACAGCAAAAGCAGCATGTGGCTGTTAACGCAAATAAGCACCTCCATAACCCTGCTAGAGAGGTTAAGCAGTCATGGAAATGTGGCAGAGGTTTCAGTGCTAGATTGTAAAAATCCTCTAGGGAGACTGGGCACATATTTAAGTCATGCTACAACAAAACTGGAACCTTTACACCACTGACAGTGTTACCTGTACATTCTAAGTTATAGACTTGTATTTTGATGCACAGACTTATCTAACACTGTCCATGCTAGACACCAAGACAGACAAATGGGAAAAAAATGGGAAAAAAAACCCCCAAACCAACAGGATACAATGATAATTCAAACGGTACGTCACAATGAACATTAAGTAGGTTAAATAAGGTGTTAATTATGACACTCCTCGATTTTGAATACCTGACTTTGCAGTCATAATAATGTTATTCCAAAATAGTTGTGTGTGGATAGATTATGGACAGATACAGACATAAAATTATTCTCATAAATGAGTGTCAAGAGAAACAGTATGTTCAATGCAGTGATTTTAAAGAATATTTTAAAGCAATAAATTGGTTAGTGTCCTTACATCTTTATATTTTATTATGAAAAAAACTTTTATTTTGAACAACTGTTGGGTTTATTAATGCTATTTAATAGTATTCATCATTCTTAAAGCTGACAATTATTCCAAAGCAACTGATTATTTTATTTGTCAGCTACACATATTAGGGCAACAACAGCCTCCTTGAAACAGGTTCTTAATCCTCATTAAGTTGAAGAGCTGTCAGTAAATATCATGCGAAAGACAAGGGTATTGATATTAGAATATGTAACAGAGGTTCAAATCCTGTTGTCCCAAACTTGGTTACAAGAGAAGATATTCTGTCCAATTAGTGAAAGGTGAAGACATCTGGAAGCACAAGGATGTAATGATACAAGCACACTTAAAAAATAACAGGGCCCACATGTTAAGTGGGACTGTGGGATTTCAGCCAAGATACACGTGTGTCAATCCTGATTCAACTAAACTCCTCTTTTAGAATTCTGTCTGTGCTTATGTGGCTGCAAACATTCAGATCCAACGAAGTTAAAAAGAACTGATGGAAGCTACAGGATTTCTAATGAACTAACAGAAGCTGTTGTTCCAATAGACCAAGATGTCATAATTTAAGAAAATTAACACTGTCTTTTCATCTACTTGCTAAAACGTCCGTGGTGGTGTAAGTGATATTATTTATAGCATGCTATGAATAGCTTCTTTTCAAGTGTGGATACAGTTTTTTGGATAAAATACATTAGAACAACTGCAGAGAAGCTAACAAGAAGTCTACCCAGCCCAGTACGCTGTATCTCCAGCAGCAACCAATAGACTATGCACAGGAAGAGTATCACTATATAATTGCCATGTTCGTAAAGTGTTTGTATCTCAGGGATTTCCTTGCTCCAGAGTTAGAAGCTTAATAGGTCTGTCTTCTGTGCTTTGAAAATGCACCCAGTCACTTTTATGGGAACACTAACCTTCCTGTCATACTTTCCAAAGAATACAGCATGATAACGCAAAATAAACTGTGCATAGTTTCATGCCAAGTTTCAAGATTAGCTGTGATGCAGAACAGATGAACTTTTGAAGCAGCATTAGATAAGCTGTTTAATTAAGCGAGTTCAGATTTCTTAGGAAAGCTACCGGGGTTGTTTAAAAGAGTAAAGAACTCTGCAATAGTAGTAGTAGACATGCACAGTGTCAAGTCAACACCAGAATTAGAAGGAAAGGTGAAAAAGAACCTCTCTCTTATGATAACAGAAAAGTCCATCCAGAATTAGTAAATCATGATTCATTTCAGCAAATGACAGAAAGGTCAATAACTTTGGATAGAAAGCAGATTAAAAAAACTTGCAAAATCAGCTATCTCACTTCTGAGAAAGCTAAAGGCATCCAAGGTAAATAGAATTGCTGTAATCCCCACTGCTCATCCCAAGACAAATTACTGGTTTTAGACGAGACAAGGAAGTTTTTAGGATGCATGATTCTGTAACATCTGTGCAAAACCAGAAATGAGAATTATAGTTCCTTTTTAATGCATCAAGGCTATTGCCCATGTTATGTAGTAGCATGGGCTGATAGGAACATACTCATAAAATGAAAGACTTGGCAGTAAGAATCTGACAGCTGCCTTGTGTATGCATTTCAGAGCACTTTTATTCTGGAGCAGTGGTGTTGGAAGCTTTGTGGAGAGCATTATATTTAAGGAGTCAGTGATCTTGAGAAATCCATTTCTGCTCTTTTGGGCCTTGTACTTCAGGCTTGAGAAGCCTGTACATTAGCACGAGGAGCCTCAGTAACGACCGCATGCCCCACGTCAGCCTGTGCTGTGTGCCAGTGGATGCTGTAACATTCCAGCCCCTCAGGAGAAGATACACAATTCTGCGTGGTCCACAACAGAAAAGGCACCGTGGCGTGGGTGGGAAGAGGAACCTCTTCACAGACAGAATCTGTGCAGTGTGCTGTGGGAAAAATCCATTCAGGGCCCCTCAGATCCACAAATGCGGGGTTCCCACCGTCTGAAGGGCCTAACATCTACTCAATCTCTGTATTCTTCTTTTTATTCTACCTTATTAAAACAGCTATTTTATTAAGACCTTTGTTATCTCATCTTTCCTATTGAGATCCAGAAAGAAAGAATCCTGCACCATCTCTGTCTCTCCCTGGCCTGGGCAGAACACTAGCTGTAGGTTGATTCTATAGGCCTTTTAGTGTTTGGAGTATATGGAAGTGTGGTCCCGGTGCCCCACTGATTTCATTTCATCCAAGACGAATCAGTTTGTACACTTAGATCGATCCACGATTTGAACAAAAATCCCAGCAAGTGAGAGTGATCATTGCATTCATGATCTGACCAACACAAATGTAAATTCACCCCTAATTTAAGATTAGCAAGTAGACTGCCTAGGTTTTATGCACAAGTACTATGGACTAAGACCTGAGGAAGAAATGGAAAACAGGATAGAGAACAGAAATGAAAGGGAAAAGCGGCTTAATTTTTTGAAAGACATGTTTCAAGATTAGGTTAGGTAGTTTACATAAACAGGGAAAGGAAGTAAACGTATGATAAATAAGAACTGGGCAGTAACTTTCTCCGAGAAAGTTTTATATAAGAGTTGTATTGCAAAAATGGTAGGACAAATTCTGTTTTAACTTACACCAACATATAATCACACATATGTGCAGCTTCCCTGGAAACCTGTCTCCTCAATTTTCTCCAGAGAAGTTAGCTAACAAAATTTCTGCTGCTTTTAGCTGCTGAAAATATTGGGCATGGAATACATGACTAAGTAATTCTGCAGGAATCCCATTGTTGCCAAATCTGAATTTCAGTTTGAATTTTAGATTATTTTAAGTTAAAAACATTGTATTATTCTAAGTTGAAGGACAGCATGTGCACTACTCCAGACACTTCAAGCCCTACTACTGCACATAAGAATTGGCGCTCTGAGGCAGATGCCACTGGCTCCAAAGAATTAATGCTTTTGAACTGGGAGACACACACTAGTTTTATTACCCAGTTAACTGAGCTCCCTGAATACACTTGGCTGTCTACAAACAGCAATGTGCTGTGACAGCTCAGGGATCCAAACTGTTATTACTGAAAAAAAAAGAAAAAGAGGGGATATCAGTTATTTAATTTGCACAACCTGTAATGTAAGTAGTTTAGAGAATGGACTATACAGAGAAGTTCAGCAGCTGCTTGTAGTATAATGTATTCAAAACAGGAGTCACTTCTGATTATGTACCGTTTCTAGTAAATCTCTAAAGTTAATTTCCTGTTATGCCCAGGAAGGCTCCCTCTTCAGAAAGGCAGTGTGTGGCCACAGGCAGCTCTGGGGGCAAGGAGGAGCAGGGAAGATTATAAAAACAGTGGAATCTTTCAGACCAGACTGAAGTATGTTTTTGCGGAAAAAATCCTTGGTAAGCAGCTGTAACCCATCGTAAGACAATGAAATTGAAGGAAAAGGAAAGAAAAGACTGATGCCTCCAACAAGATGAAGCTCAGTTCAGGTAAACAAATTTATGGGCATGTAGTGAGGCAGAACAGTAACAAAACCCACAGGCTGCAATGAGTTGTCAAGGTATGAGTCTTTGCAAAAAGACTTCTCTGATTTAATTTGATAAATAAAAAGTAAGAGGGAAGGGAAGAAATTGCACATGTAGGAAATTTAAAATGCCTTGAAGGTAGGAACAGGTACTGAGCTTCTTAACAAAAAAAAAAATTTAAAGAACCACCAGCAAAATAATTTCCATCCACTCCATCATAACCCAAATGTTTCCTTCTTTAATCTAAATATTCATGGTCCTGAAAGAAATGTGAAAAAGCTCCGAATTAAGACAAAAGTGAAATGATCAACAATTAGAAAGTTGTTTTCATATACACAACATTACTGTAATTGTTGAAGGGTAATGAAACTGTAAACCAGGAATTTTTCTTAGCTCAAGAAACTCTGTGAAGATGATGTAAGAAGAATCTATGAATATTTTTGAAAGGAGATCTCCCATCTGGTTTTGACTTTCTATCTTGATCAAGGAGTTAAGTGGCTGAAAAAAGGACAGTGCACAGGAAATTCTTCATTATGTAAGAAATTGTTAACATGCGTTTCAGTTATTGCGAAGAGCGAAATGTCTGGGGAGACCTCCTTTTCACCCCAAAATTTTACAGACTCTCTTTAAAGTAAGAAATCAGAAGGAATAGCTGAACTTTACTAACTGAATCTTTTAGCAGTCCTGAGGTAAAACCTGAAAATACTCACTCTCCAACTGCCAGGTTGCAGTTATTAAGTGATGGCATTAGTAAAACAAATTTAAGATTACTGCAAATTCAGAAACCCCCCCAGAGGAAGCTGGCTGATTGCTTCGCCTTTTCCCAGGACCAAACCACAATATCTTTCTTCATAAGGCCACTGCAAAAGCAACATGACATTACAGGTTGAGTATTTCTTCGGCAAGATAGATTTCTCTGCTACAAATACATGTATGTAAAATTGTGATTCTCAGAATGTACTACAAACAAAAAGCAGTCATTCAGAAATCCTAGCCTGTCTTTTAATCAATCCTGTGCTCTAACGAGCTGTCTCTCTTGCCTCTCAAATAACCTACACTTCATTGGTTTTCTTGCTTTCTGCTTCTGAAATACAGTCACTCACATCTCTAGTTCAGTGCCTTAGACTCTACGTTAGTTATCAGCAACAGGGAAACCTCTCATCTCCTCTGTTGGCTTTTCCAGATGTTTTTTGCCATGAAGACCATGCTATCACAGGTAACAACTTCTAGCGTTTCACTGCTGAAAGGAACTAATTCCATAAGGCCCAAGCAAAACATGGCTTTGCATGCCCCATAATTCCACCTGTGACTAGCTGGGGTATCAGATACACTCCCAGTCTGGGTCCCAAACGTCAGCTCTGAGAGTGACTTAGCCCAACACACAAAAAAAAAATAAATCAGCAATTCAACAACTGACTTAAGGAATGATTTACCTAACTTTTATCAGAACATTTTCATGAAAAAAACCCAAATATATTTCCACCTTGTCCATGTTACTCTACAGCTTTTTTTTTTTATTTTCTCCTTCTCTCCCAATTTTCTTTTAGCAAATCAGGAGAGGGTGTTTCTAGTTCATTCCTGACGTGGAGTGGCTGGACTAGAATATGAACATTCTGTTCTAATTCATTACTAGAAACTAAACCTGCAAATCATACATTATTCTTGTATCATGGAAGCTTTCAAATGCACTAGAGACTAATTGTGTTCTCTGTGTTCCTCCTTCCAGGGAACTAGGATATTTCCACTTCTGACAAGCAAGGAGGAAAAATGACAGCTGAGCTTTTATCAGCAGACACATTTTTCACTTCCCTGCTCTCCTGCATGGAAAGATAACACCTCGCAGCACTGTCTACAGGCAGACACCACCAGCATGGTTTTGCTTATGCCTAGACTTAAGTGCAGCAGCAACATCACAATACTGTTTTTCACAGTCATGTGACATGTCCTGAGAACTCCTGAATCCAAAGTCCCCATCAAAGCGATGCACTTCATCTCCTGCCTACAAACTCTCTTTCATACAGCTGATGGTGGAAAAGTCCTGCAGGTTTAGTCACGGCTGTAAATTTCAGCTAGTGCAAGTAATTTCTCCATGGAGAGTCTCTCCTGTAGCAAGCTAGCAACATCATTTGTGTCCTGTGTCAGCCAGTAAGTTCTGAAAGTGGAGTCCAGCATCAAAAGGGCTCTGAAACAGGTGAGCTGAGAGCCACAAACTCCCTTTTCAGTTCTGAAAAATGTTAAATCATGCTGTTGACTCCTGGAATGGTTTGCCTTTTTCATCCAGCCTATGCAGTGGTTTTGAAATATGGGTAAACTTACAGATAAACCTTCTGTAATGGGAATGGAGCCCTTTAAAAACCTGCAGACCTGTGAGTTCTGGGGGAGTCAGACAGTTCTGCAGTATTTCCATGCTCCTGACCCCCCTTCCTCCAAGCAAATTCTTGTCTCACTAGTTATGCCTAAGGTGGCTTCTCTCTCTCTCCAGAACAACTGCTATTTCTTTTGCTGTAATTACAGATTGATAGCCTTCAGCTTATTCTAAATCATGTGCAAGAGTACAGATTCCTCTTCAGAGGTGTGGTAAGCACCAAGACATCTTCTACATGTAAAGAGACTCCTGATTCTCTATGAAGCTCTGAAGCTTCGTATGTCCCAAGCAAAAACCCAAACCCCATTCATATTGCCAAAGGCCATATCCTGCTGTGAAAAAAAATCTATTTCCTCATCTTTTAAAATGATTTGATTTTCAAATGGTCTACAGAGAATCTAATGCTAATATTTTTTCTCAAGTATATGCAAGACCCCAGAAATGGCCAACAGTGCAGTTAGATTATTCTGACAGATTTCCTCTGTGATCTGAAAAGCTTCTGCCCTCTTCAAAACTGCTTAATTAGCCAGCCCCTACCTCACACACCCATTTTGTACAGGATCAGTATAATAGGACTTGGGTCTTTGTTATGTTGGGGAAAAACATTCCAATGCCTAAGCAGATCTTGGACCATTCTATTGCACAGCATTTGAACATATAGCATAGTGCTGAAATACACTAAATAGAATCTCTTGACTGTCCCTGACGAGCATTTTTCTCTCAGCTGGTACTAGGTCTGCTAGCTCACACTTTGTGAAGCTAACCATCGCAGTTATTTCTCGCAGGGCAGGAATATTCAGCAACTGAACATGATCACATTGTTGTTCAGATCCACACAGACTTCAGCAGGTACAATCCCTTCAGGATTTTTCTTTCAAAATAAATCTTTCTCTCACTACGAAGTCAGCGTAACTTTTGAGCTTTGAGCTTTTACCTCTCAGATCAGGTAAAAGCATCCCACCCTAGCAATAAAAACATTTACCACGGGCAACCCTATAAATTTAAGAATTCTCCTTCTCCCCTTCTTTCCTCCAGCCTCCAATTATCAATATTTTTTCTGCTTCACTGCATTTTTTTAACATTGCCGCGCTTCCTTCTTTTAAAGAACAAACTTCCCTATCTGCAGGATTTTCAAACCTGCCATGAATGAGATTCAAACCTGCTTCCATTTTCCCTGCAACCACACTAGGGGTTGTAGGAGTTACAGCAGTGTCATCCCATCTCCCACAGCAGCAGCTCCTGCCTCAGTTGGCCCCAGCCCATGGTGAACTTGCCAGCCCCTCTGCAGCAGCACAGCCATCCCATCACCGACCTCAGCCCAGGACAACGCAGGTACTCTGCCTTTCAAGCTGTACTCAGCCAAGAATACTTCAACTCCACTAAATGTGAGAAGACATGCACTGAAGGAGAAGTACAAGCTTCAGGCCTCATCCCAGGAGACACAGAGCCATTCATATAAATGCTTAGCACCAAGGAGACTCTCCGTATTTTGTTAAATTAGATCCAGAGCAGCAAACACATTTAATTCAAAGTGCATTTTCATACACAAATACATGCCGTACTCTTCAGACCTTTTAGAGATTTCTCTAATACTGTGTTTTACTTCTCATGGGCTTAAACACAGTTTTCCTTAATTTCAATATAAAGATTTTGAGAATCCTTCTTCTGGCTTTAGAGAAGATATTACTGTGGTTTTTTTTTTTTTCTCCCCCAAGTTTAAAGAACTACCCTGTTCAGTAAATTTTGCTCTTCATATTCCAAAATTACAAGGATAAGTGAAGTTACATCATGTGAGTTATGAAGTGATAATGTCTTTAGTTCTGCCCCAATCAGAAGTGTAACTGTTTAAGGCTCATAATAATCATGTTCAAACATATTCAGATTATAATTACTTTTCTTCTGATAATGATAGCCCGTCTGATTGGATGATTACCTATTTGACTTTGATAAGTCTCGAAGGTCAAAGAAGATAATTACAGACATCTGTTTTCCAAGAAAAATAAACTCCTGGAAAATAATATTTAAAGTGACATCTGCAAATAAGCATTTTAATAGCACGGTGCTCATGTAAAAGTCACAGGCAGGCAAATAAAATAACAAAAGCAAATTGTAAAGTTACCAAGTTGTCACACTTCATTTGTAACTGTGCAAATTTTCTTTTGTTACTTACATAAGCATAAATAACTTCAGTTTGGCCAGAATATATTTGAGTAGACATTAAGAATAAAACCAAATGAAATAAAAGTAACATATGTTTCATACATGTTTAAACTATTCTCACAGGTATCATTTACTTGAAAAAGAAAATGGTGTGTTTAATCAAAGAGGGTAGCAGATTATGTACCCCACCTGTTGCTGTTTCCAAGGAAAGAGGAGGAATATTATTCAGAGAAAATGAACGAAAGTATTTCAGGGTCCTAGCATGCAGTGATCAGAATGAAATCACTTTGATTTGTGCTGTCATGCTCTCCAGTGGCCAAAGGTGCACTGATTAATCATTGGTACCAAGGCCACGGACTACTGAAGCATTAATAATTGGTAAACAAACAAATCTAAAGCAAAAGTCACATACATTTGTCTCCAGAAGAAGAAGCAAGGAAAGAGCCATAGGACCTAAGACAAATTTTCTGTAATGTAATTGTTCTTCACTCGGATGCATTTCCTTTTGCCTTGTACCCTCTACAGCAGGTTTCTCTTCGGGGAAGTGAGCACAAAAATGCTGTCAAACCAAAATTCTCTGCTCTAATAGTAACTTATTCATTCTTAATCTTCACCCATTTCTTCTGCATCAACAAAATCCTGTAGTCTAAATAGCTTTCCTCCTCAGCAGGCACTCAAGTAGACACTTTAACAGAAGCTTCTGCACTGCTTTCCTTGTGCGTCTGCCTTCACAGAATGTAGATTTTATTTATTTTCTTTACAAAAAAAGGTAAGCAATTATACTTAATAACTTTATGGATGCTCCTCAGTGATGAAGACCTAATTTCTGTAGCTGAAGAAAAGACAGAAGTCACCATAATGTACTAAAGCCAACAGCTGACCAGAGACACATTTTCTTGCTGTTCTTTGTAATTCCAAGTCATAGTAAGATCAGCTTCAATTACTTAAAATATTCTGTTAGATTAGTACACACAATCATCCACTTAGTTTGATCTGTAACCTTTCCAGTTTTGTGAAACTTCACCTTGAGGCAGGATTCCTAAGTTCTTCTACTTAGAATATGCTGGTGAAAAGAAATCAAGATACTATTACGTATCTTCCAAACTAGTCTCCAGAGGTAGACTGAAATCAAGTTAGAATCACCATATCTTGAACAATGCATCCAGTTGGGCTGTATAATTGCAAATTAGGATATCATAAAACTGGGAAATACCTGTTCCAAAAGAGATCATACTAAGAAGCAAAAAAGACCATGCAACAGAATGAGGAAGAACACAAATTCTTGGATGGTGAAAACATGCCAATGAGCATTGTGTCTTACTCAGGAGGGAATACAGAAGATGATAATTAGGACAGTCATCGGCAACATTAGACTCAGGCAGCTGGCCCATGTCCTTGGAGAAGCAGCTAGATGAATTTCTATTTTGTACTTTGAAATATTAAATCCAAAGATCAGGGGCCTGAGAATTTACAATCTATTTTGAAAAAGAATAATCACACAGTTCAGTTAATTTTAAAGTATCAAAAAGTGTCATAATCTAAAGATAAGCAAATGGAAAATATAGGCAAGTAGGTTGCTTTTTCTACATTTCGTGAAAATCTGAAGACCTGAGAATCCTGACAGTCATAATGGACAGATCCTTTTCAGGTAAAGTCTGATTTACAGTATTGTGCTATAGCCCTCAAAATTATAATAGACACCTGTCTTTTAAAACAAAGTCTGTTACCTATTGTCAAGGAAATACAATGCTGAAGAAAAGGGTACTCAAACTTTGTTAATATATGATAATAAAAATGTAGACGTTCTTCTGAAAAATTTAATTATTTTTTTTTTTTTTTTTAGAACAAATGCAAGTGAGTTTGGTAAGTACTGAAACAGGAAAAGTAACAAGGCATTAAATGAGAACAGAGATGAGTAACGGGATAGATTAACCACAACTAAAATTGGTAATGTACATGTACACACCAGCAAACAGTTCTCCAGGGAAAGATGAACAGTCTAAAGAAATGAGCCACAGAGATGACAGGAGAAAAGATATTCTCAAATTAGAGAAAGGGAAAAGAGCTCAAGACCCATTAATGACCTTGCCCGAACTTAGACTAGACATTTTTATCAGTGCTGGAGATTTTTGTCTCCCGACTTCCTAGTCTCAATCTCTAGGAAGCATTCCTCTTCTCCTGCTTCCACAGTAGCACAGAATAAAAGAAAAGAAACAAAACCATTTGCCACGACTACTCTGATATAGCAAGACAACAAAGACCTGTAAGGCAGTCAGCAGCAGGCTAACACTACAGTTTACACCAGTAGAGGTAACTGCTGCTAAAATAGACACCAAACATCTTTGCACAGAGTAGCACTTCTCATTCTACCTGCCGATTTTCTGATCTCCCCAGCTCTGATCTAACTAGATCATGACTTTGGAGTAGGCATAGAAGAGCACCCAAGGGGCTGGTAGACCCCAGACTGAGGGGAAAAAAAAATCTTGGGCTGTTCCTTATCTGCCAGGATGGAGGTGGGAAGAGAGAAGTAGAACCTGCTTTTCTCATTTGATGCTGAATCACAGACTAAAGAACAATTGCTCTTGCTTTGAACAGCTTGATGGCAAAGGAAATAATGCTGAGGCTTCAGGGTGTATGCTGTATTTTCTGGCACAAGTACTGCCCTTAAGTCAAGCGGGATACAATGGAAAGGAAAGAAGAACTAATCCCTTGGGAAGTTTGCTACTTGCCCAGGATCCACGTCTGTCTTCTCTGTTCATTCATCTCCACTCAACAGTGTGGTCTTCAAGCTCCTTTTATTCTGTTGCCTACTGACTTAAAAGCAGGCTTAAATACACAGACTTTGAAGGAAAGCATAGGATGTCCTGAGTGTTCCCCCTGCCCCAAACAGGCCTTAAAGCAAATCATTATATTACTACATAATTAGCCTTATTACTATTATGCCAAACAGAGCAAGACATAAATAAATAAAAATAATTCATCTCGGAAACTCATGTTTGCAGAAGGTTATCAGCTGTGATAACATCCCCCTGAATGCAGGAACACTTAAAAGACTTAGGGAACATTTCAACAAACTAACACACTGATGTTACAGTTTCTTAGTTGTCCTAGCTCTTAAGAACTTGAACGTGTACTTCCCAGTGCATGTAAAACTTTCCATCTTTTCAGCCGTAACACCTAAAGAAGATGCATATAACAAATCCAGAGATCCAGGTTGTGTGCATCTATTGAAAAGCTGCACCCAAATCATCATTTTGTGAGTATCAGTGTTACCCTACTCGATGATCAGGAAAAAACACAGAACAATGGATGCACCTCTTTATTTTTTTAAAAAAAAAAAAAAAAATTAAAGGTCAATTTTGACTGTAAAAAAAGTCATTTTTCAACAGGTTGAATGTCATTCAGTGCAAGAGATAGTTCATCTCTGCGAGCAGACTGAGCTGGCCTGTCATCTCAGAGAGGGTAAAGGAGTTATTTTGTAATCAAATTATATTTTTAGAGCATACACCAGGCAGTGGAAGAGAGACTTCTGAACCAGTTTTGACACTTCCTGGCAAAAGAAACAAATACTATAGACATGAGAAAGAATAAGTTCAAACTGGATTTTCAAAAGTGCTCAACATTGGTCCAACCTATGTTTTGACACACAGACTTTACTATATAGTCAGTAACAACAACCACGTTTTTGTACTATGTTTCTGGAGCTACATAATTGTGCTGCAACAATGTACACTAAGTATTTTACGTGGCAATAAACCAACACATATTTACAATATATGTGTGGGCAAGTTTTTAATTTCTTTAAGTAAAAGAGGAACAGCTCTCTGGTAGCGAATAACAAACGGCAAATCCTTGTTCCCGACATAGACGCCTGTTGCAGTAACTTCACAAAGGGGAAGCTGTCATTCAAGCACATTTGTAATTGCTATTCCTTTTGAAATTTTTATTGAAATATGAGACCCAGGTATAAAATGAGACCAAGACAACCTAAGAGTTAAATGTTATTCAAGTCTCTCATTGTTGGAACTATGGGTGAAATTAATGTGCCACTCAAGAAGCAATATTAACCAAACAAACATTATTTCACCTGATGAATGTTTAATTTTCTTTTCTTTCATAAGCTACCTAGGCAAAGTATAGCATCCTGAGATCTTTGAAGATAATTCAGTATCAGCACATTCTTCTGCTGTAACACAATTGACAGGAAAGGAATTTTAACTTCTCTAATGCTTGAAGAAGACCTTGTCTGCCTCCTTGGGCTGTGAAATCTTAACCAGACAGCCTTAACAGAAAAGAGGTGTCACATCATCTATAATATTGCATGGTAGGTTAGATGACTTTTGAGCATCCTAGAGAGAGAAAAAGGTATAAACCTTTAAGTAGGACACCACATTTTTTGCAGCACATAATGAATTTTAAGAGCCAAGAAGCGTTCTGCAGACAGTGACTGAGTAGGCCTTCCAGGATAGTCTTTCCTCACATGAAATCACATGGGTTATGGCTTTCCCTGGCTGCCACAAACAACAGAAAAATTAACATGATGGAAAAGGCTGTTTGTCCTTACAGCTGTAGGAACAACAGAATCAAACACCATTATTTTACACCATTTAGTCACCCTGAATGATTCCCATCAATCTCCCTTCAAAATTATCCATCTGCATCTGGGGAGCAGTGTGTATATAGGGGCCTCCTCATAAAGGCAGCACAACAGCAAGGAAATGCCTTTAAGTTTCATGAAGCAGTCATGGGCATTTATTAGTTTTCAAGACCTGTACTCTTCAGTTCCCTAAGCTAGTTTGTTTTAGCGACAGATGCTAGAAATTCTAACAACCAGAAAAAGTGAACATGTCCCAGGAAAACTGAAATTTCCTGTGAAAGGACACAGGACTACTAATGTCAGTGACAGGTCCAGCTGTCAAACTGTTCCCTGGAAAAAGGATTGTACAATGCCAGGTGCGTTGTGAGTGTACCACAGAAGTCAGAAGCAACAGCAGGTACCTCACTGTTACAAAAACACTGTAGTTGAAACACCGCTGCAGTGACTGACCCAGACAGAAATAACTCACAGCAGAACATGATGGACCATCAGTATTTTCCACCCGTAACTCCTTCATGTCTCACCATGCAGTGCTCTCTCCTTACATCATGTACTGCTCTTCAGGAACAGGAGCCACACATTTATGCAGAACCGTAAGTCTCACCTCCCTGTGTAACAAGCCTGCTGCCCTTTTTTTTGCCTTCTTTAAGCAGCTAAGTCACTCTACCAAAAAAATTCCCAGGTCTCTGCATTCTTCTCTTATACTTCTAAAATCTACATGCAACTGCAACTTTAGCGAATTAAGAATTTATTTTCAGCACCCAATCAAGTAAAAGGAGTAGATACCAACACATTATCTTGTTTGGAGCAGCAAGCATCCTTCCCTCACATTAACTCTCAACAAGATTTCATGGGGAAGTACTTCAAGAAAGTTCTTAGAGCTACAAGCTAGCTTTCAGGTGAACTAACATTTTGGTACATAGGAAAGACTGTTTGGGAAACATATGAGAAAGGTCCCCAGCAACAGAACATGGTGATGACTCAGCTAGGATTTAAATTTTTTTAGAATCATAAAACCATTTAGGTTGGAAAAGACCTTTAAGATCATCGAGTCCAACCATCAACCCAGGACTGCCAAGTCCACCACTGAACCATGTCCCTAAACACCACATCTACACGTCTTTTTAAACACCTCCAGGGATGGTGATTCCATCACCTCTCTGGGCAGCCTGTTCCGACGCTTGACCATCCTTTCAGTCAAGAAACTTTTCCTGGTATCCAATCTAAACCTCCCCTGGCACAACTTGAGGTCGTTTCTTCTTGTCCTGTCACTTTTTTCCTGTGAGAACAGACCTACCCCCACCTGCCTACGGCCTCCTGTCAGGCAGTCGCAGAGAGCAGTAGGGTCCCCCCCAGCCTCCTTTTCTCCAGGCTAAACACCCCAGCTCCCTCAGCCGCCCCTCACAGCACTTGTGCCCCAGCCCCTTCCCCAGTCCCGCTGCCCGTCTCTGGACACGCTCCAGCCCCTCAGTGTCCCTCCTGCAGCGAGGGGCCCAAACCTGAACACAGGATTCCAGGGGCGGCCTCACCAGTGCCCAGTATAGGGGAAAGATCACTTCCCTAGTCCTGCTGGCCATGCTGTCTCCAATACAAGCCACAATGCTGTTGGCCCTCTTGGCCACCTGGGCACAGTGCTGGCTCATTGTGTTCAGCCATGCATCAACCGGCACCCCCAGGTCCTTTTCCTCCAGGCAGCTTTCCAGCCACTCCTTCCCCCAGCCTGTAGCGTTGTGTGGGGTTGTTGTGACTCAAGAACAGGACCTGGCACTGAGCCTTCTTGAATCTCATACAATTGGCCTTGGCCCATCAATCCAGCCTGTCCAGATTCCTTTGCAGAGCCTTCCTGCCCTCAAGCAGATCCAACACTCCGCCCTGACTTGGCGTTGTCTACAAACTTACTGCAGGTGTACTCAATCCTTTTGTCCAGACCATCAATAAAGACATTAAGCAGGACTGGCCTCAGTACTGAGCCCTAGGGAACACCACTTGTGACCAGCCACCAGCTGGATGCAACTCCACCACAGTTTTTTGGGCTTGGCCATGCAGCCAGCTTTTAAGTCAGCTAAAAGTGCACACATCCAAGCCACAAGCAGCCAGTTTCTCCAGGAGAATGCTGTGGGGAACGGTGTCAAAGGCTTTAGTAAGGTCCAGGTAGACAACATCCACGGCCCTTTCCTCATCCATTAGGTGGGTCGTCTTGTTGTAGAAGGAGATCAGGTTAGTCAGCCAGACCTGCCTTTCATAAACCCCTGCTGGCTGGGCCTGATCCCCCAGTTGTCCTGTGATGGCACTCAGGATGACCTGCTCCATAACCTTCCCTGGCACCAAGGCCAGGCTGGCTGACAGGCCTGTACTTCCCTGGATCCTCCTTCCTGCCCTTCCTGTAGATGGCTGTCACATTGGCTAACCACCAGTTTTCTGGGACCTCCCTGGTCAGCCAGGACTATGACGGAAAGCAGCCTGGCAAAGCTCCTCTGCTGGCTCCCTCAGTACCCTCAAGTGGATCCCACCTGGTCCCACAGACTTGTGCGTGTCTAAGTGGAGCGGCAGGTCACGAATTGTTTCTTCCTGGGCTGTGGGGACTTCACTCTGCTCCCCATCCCTGTCTCCCAGCTCAAGGGGCTGAGTACCCATAGGGTAACTGGTCTTGCTACTGAAGACTGAAGCAAAGGCGGCATTAAGTACCTCGTCCTTTCCTACATCCTTTGCCACTGTGTTTCCCCCCTGCTCCCTCCAATAAAGGGTACATATTCTCCTTGGCCCTCCTTTTGTTTCTAATACATTTGTAAAAACATTTTTATTATCTTTTATGGCAGTGGCCAGCCTGAGTCCTAGCTGGGCTTTCACTTCTCGAATTTTCTCCCTGCAGAACCTCGTGACATCCTCATAGTCCTCCAGAGTTGCCAGCCCCTTCTTCCAAAGGTGGTAAACTCTAAGTATAATACACCAAAGCAGAATTATGTATCTTTTTAGCAACATAAATTATTTTTACAATAAAGCTTTATTCCAGGGTTCAAACATCAGAAGAACAGGTCCAGTTATCACCCTTAGAATTTCTAGAGTAGCAAATTCTGTGGTCGCTTGTTTGTCAGATTCTGCCTGTTTTCTTAACTCTAATGAACAAACTGCTTAACTTGTACACGAACTGGGAGAAAACTCTGAACTTTCTACTCCACCCAATGTCATTTTTCAGTAAGTAACACTTAAAGACCCAAACATTACTACCGAGTAAGGAAGGAGATCAAGCCAAACTTGACTAGTAAGTGGTTACTGTCAGTGCAACACAGGGCTGGTAAAAACCCATAAATCAGTAAACAGGGCTTGGTTAATAATTTAAGCCCAGTCAGCTTCTCTGCTGGTGTTTGAGACTCTGTATTTATTCAGTCCTGCAGGCCCTTATGTTTCAGTTTAGCTTGTGAGAATCATCACCTGTAAGGGCGGACACACAATGCTTATGCAAGGTTACAGTACCAATGCTGCTCATATGAGGAGCACTGAAACAGTGAAGAAAAAGACCAACTTTGACCTTATAATCAGATTTATGCAGACAGACTCTGGCTGCAGTACGCTGCCATATGAAAGCAGGGCTTTGAAAACCCTTGCTACAGCTTACTGTTTATCTCTTTCACCTGTCTTTTCACCCTTCCTCCCAGTTCCTCTCAAATGAACAATTTGATAACTGTTTTAATAAACACCTGCTGGAGACAGATGACCCCTACTTCCATTAGAAATTAATTTGTTCAGCACAAGCAGACTACCTGTGTATCTTGTACATTCTTGCTGTACAACATATCTAAGCCATGACTCTACTTATCCATCCACACAGCTGAAACTGATTCTCATCTCGATTACCACATCCTTCTCTTTGGCCTTGACAGATGCAATCTTGCCTGTCTTATTTCATTCAAAATACTACTGACAAAGATGATTTCTCTTAGCTCATTCTTTTGACCAGCCCATCTCCCTTCTTCTAGTTTTCAAATAGCAGCTGTTTCTCTACTACAAACTCAGCTCACTTGGTTTAGTTTCTAAGGCTTCCCAATCCTCTTCCTCCCTCATCTTCTTCTGTCCTACAGATATGCTCCATTCTGATCACACCGTGATGCAAGCTTGCATGCCTAATCGTTACATTCCCGAGCTTTCTGCCATGTTTTCCCCCGGTGATTAGGAGATCCCTAAAGATAGCTGCAATGTATTGGCAATATTGCCCTATTATCTTTCTCCACAATTCCCGTCAGAACCCCGTTTCCCTTGATGCCCTAAAGAAAAGATTTGACAATAGTCAGACTGTCAGTGTGTTGAAAATACTGCCTGGCATATTGCCAACATTATCCCGCTGTTTCCTCACATCTCCTCCTCTTTTTAGTTTGTCTTAATTGCAACCTCTTTGGAGCAGCGATTGTTTTGTTCTGTATTTGTACAGCATCACAGTGAAATCCCCATCTGCAGCTAAGGATCAGGTACACAACATAAATATAAACAATAACAAAACTAAAGAGGTTCACAGTTTCTTTGAGAAAATACTGCACGGCAGAGTCTGAAGAGCTGCCAGTAAGCTCGAGTCATATTTGTAAGGAGGACTACATTTATGTAAATTATGCTGGCACACTTTCTCATTTCAAAAGGACGTCATAATATCTCTAAGTACCGTTTCTGGCAAAGCATTATTTAAAAATATATTTTGGCAGAAACCAAAAATATTTCAGAGTTAAAAAGTTACAAAAAAGCATTCTGCTAGGGCTGTTGGCACAGCTGTAAACAGGATCCTCAAATTACTGCACTCTAGATTAAATCCAGAGGTAAGTTTTACTATGAAAGCAACTATGGTGCAGGGAAACTCGGCATTACAAACGCTTTTTTCCTCCCCTGTGTCTCATGAGTTCAAGTATTTGAGGTAAGCATCTCACCTGCCCATCTGCACAGCTTTTCTTTATTCTTAGTTTCACATGAATGAATTTAATACACCCAGTTACACAACCCAGTCCAGCTCTCCCCAAAAAGCACATCTCCCTTTCATTTTATCCAGCCTGGTTCTCTAGAGTCTCTGGTGATTGAGAAGGTTTACACACTTGGTATAACCTGACTACAGTTGCCCTGTAGTCAAAACAGCTTGATCTGGATTAAATTTTACTCCACTAAATGTCATCCTTTCACTTCTAGCATACCACTCCATGTAACTCTTCTCCATCTTTGGTACTTACCTCATCCAAATATCCAGAAGCATGTGGCTTTGCTAAGGTAAAGCCATAAAATTCATCTAATCTCTCCTCATAAATAATATTTCTTCTGAGGATGTGTTTCATAATGGATTTAGTACTGACTAGGACACAGGAAACTCATGATAAGTTCCCAGTTCTGCTGCCAGACTTCAACTGGAGGCATTCACTATATCCCTTTCTGTTCAATGGGGATCAGAGTATCAGCTTGTTTTGTGAAGTACCTCGTACCAAATTATGAAATCTGAGTAAAACCAACAGAGTTTGAGGTATGTGAGATCATCAGAAATATCCATACAGCTTCTCTTTTTTGTGATTTAACTATCCAGTTTGGGCACATTTAGAAATACACTAAAATAAAAGATACAGATAAAACATCCAAACTTGTGTTTAAAAATTCACACTGAATTTGCTTCTCATTATTATTTCCACAATTCCATTCAAAAGCCCACTCCAGAAAGGAGCTCTGTTGTACAAAGAGAATTAATGATTGTCTCTTGACTACGTATGCTCAGAAGAAGCATGATGAATGACTACCCCTTCTTGCATGTTTCCAACGTTCTTTGAAGTTCATGCAAGTTTTTAATATTGCCAGTGTTCTTTATTCATCAGTTTTATCTTTTGCTACAGGAAGAAACCAGCCAGCTACTAAGCATGTCCCTTTGTCCATGACTTCACATCTTGTCTAAGGTATATTAGGTCAGGAATCAATTCAAAGACAACTGAAACGTTTCTCAATAAGCTCTGAGACCTACACATCAAATGTCTCCCATCACAGAAACTGTGCCAAAGTTTTGTAAACCCACGGATTCTTTTCATATCCCTTGCTACCTTCAGCATTCTTCTTTCTTTTCTTATATGAAATTCTGTGTGGCTTTCCAAGGCATATTGTCACTATCTCTCACCAGTCTTCCCTTGCCATTGTCTGTTTTCACACAACAGAAAACAAGCAGAAGTATCCAGTATTCTTCAGACTGCCTTTCTCTTACTGAACTACTGCACTGCATTAGAAAAGCTGGTTCTCTAACCTAAACGGGCAGGTTACTGAGCTCAGTTCTAAACCCCACCCTTATCAGACATAATTAACTTTATCATACTACTGGTTTTCCAGAAAAGGAAGAAAATTGTAAAAAGTACCCTTTTAATTATACTGTCTAAAATGACTTCAGACTCCAAATATCACTCCAATTATTTCTAAAAGATAAGTCGTATTGCCACGTTACACACAATAACTAGCTAGTGAATCTCCATACAGTGTAACTGTCAGCATACAGAGAAGAAACTCCATGCTCTCCCAAAAGAGGTCACAGGAAAACTATGTTAAGATCATGGCATTTAAGAGATCCGTGCATTATTTATCCCCATATTTAACAAACGGTCACATGCTTGAGCTACTGGAAAATAACTGCAAGATTGCCTCAAGCCTGCACCACCGTGCAGTCCTATGCATAGGCATCCGATATGACCAAACAGTGATACCCCATGCACAGCTGTAAACACCTTAAAATGGGTATGGCTATAAAGGCAATGAGCTGTGGGATACTGAATGTTTAGCCTCAATATAAACAGAGAGGCAGAAAGAGGAAGAAAGTGAGCGTGTACATCTCCACTGATGTTACTCAGTGACGCTAGTGCACTATAGCGAGTAAATGATGCAGCTTTACACAGAAGCTCAGCTTTTTGTGTCCTACCATCTTAGTTGCTATGCTTCTTGCTTAGCTACCAGAAGAGCTTGAATTCCTATAGTTTATTCATCTGTCCCAAGGCCTAACTTTTCAAATCTTTGTGCACAGGTGACAACTGCATTGCTTACTTGAGCCTCATCACCCAAAACTGATTTAAATTAGGGATGTGTGTTGTGGATATTAGATTCATAGCATTAAAGTGCTAAGATTAGGAGTGAACAACAACAAAAAGCAGAAGTACAAATGCTGAGCTTTGACTTCCTTGCTCTGCGTGTGTAAGAATTCGTTGCTGAATTTTATTTCTCTGACACTCCTAGAATCAAGCAAACATTCTCTTCAAAACTAGGCGCTTTTATAGATTTAGTTCCACTGTCTATTCTACTCAGAAATACATTCTGTAAAAAAAAAATAAAAATAATAGTTACAAAAACTTTACATAAATGTTGGGTATATTCAGCAGAATTAAATGCAACTGAACTATCCTTGGACTTTCCGAATTAGTCTGTAGTAACTACATGCGTTCCTGGTACACCACAGCTATGCTGCAGAATGTCTTAAGTTTAACTCACCTTTGTGAGCTGCTCTGTGAGCTTATGAAAATACTCATTGCCTCATCCATAATTTAAAATCAATGACACTGTATCAGGCAATGATTTAGTAAAATGTATTTCTCCATTAGCTGCTGGTAATTGGAAGCTGACCATGCTCTCTGCTGACCCAAGCAACAACTGTCACAGCAAGTTCAATTAAAAAATAAAGTCTTTCAATGAGACCTCTTTTTCAAACAACAGAAAGAACATTTCCCGTTAAAAAAAAAGAAAACACTGCCCTCCTTTGGATCACACATCAATGCTCTTCTTCAGTTTAGAATGTAGCAGGAAGATCTCTTCTGGAGGAATGTAGCCTGGCACGGCATCATTTAGCAGATTCCTGTGTAAGGTCCATCTTGAAAGAGACCTTGCAAACCACAGGCCACATTTTGTTCTAAAATACCAGAGTACAACTGTACTGTAATTTAAAGCAAAAAGTGGGAGAGCTTGCTGGTTTGCTTTTATAGGGGACTGAGAGCCATTTTAATATTTTTTACAAAGTTGCAGACATACCTGGAGAGAAAATTAAGTGGCACAGGAAAACAGAATTTTTGCCTGCTGTATGTAGATGTTGATGAAAGCTAGATAAACCATAATTAACCAAATTAGAAATCAGAGCAATTATCAGTGATCAAAATTTAGAAAAAAATAATCATGGTTTAAAATCTTATCTAAATGGTAAAACCCTGAAAAACCATGCATCTCATGCTATGTTTTCTGTGGACCTGGGAGTATTTATTAAATTTAACACTTTATGCAGTAGCCCCTGGAACCAGCCCCCACTGAAATGACAACGGCACACTTCTAGACACTTATTTAGGGACATTACAAAATGGCTTGGCAACGCCTCCCCTACTTTCAATAGAGAGGATAATTTGCATACAAAACAATGGATTTTAGCAAACCTGTAGGTAGCACTCTCAGCTAATCAAAAAAAATAGCTGTAGAGATCTGGTTTCCATACACGTGCAAAGTAAACAACACACAAGCATGAATAGTTAGCATTAATGAATGTCAAACTCATCACTGAAGACTGGTTGTTGATTCAGAACACTGCTGGAGTGTGGAACTACCACTCCACTGGGAACTAATACAAGGAAAGGGTCTGAAATCTACTGGGAAAGTCAAAGATGAAGGGGACCTTCTGTGCAAAGAGTATTAAGAAAAAATGTTTCTTTTTCCTGTTGTAAGGCAAATACACCCTCTGACAGTTTGATTAAGGATAAAGTACTTTAAGAGTCACATCCTAAGAGTTTATTTAGGTGGTTGTTGTTTTTTTTTGTTTGGTTGTGTGGGTGGGTTTGTTTTGGTTTGGTTTTTTCAGCCACAGTTCTTCCTCAGAGTTGTCAAAATTAAAACTGAGTAGGCATCTTAGGATCTGGCTCTTCATACATTAGCTCAATGTACAGAACTAATAAGCCTTTTTTACAAAGAAACCATGGAGCTTAGAAAGCTGTTTATCCATTAATTTCATGTACATGCAGACTCAATCTTCACTTTGTCAGAAATTTTTCCACTGGATGCCACCTCTGAAGTTATTGCATTCCCAAAGGGTAAAACTCATGATAATGTAATTATAAAACAATTCTTCATTTTCCACTATGAAGGCATTATTTCACATTAAGCTGTTCAGTATAATTTTCCTAAAAATAAGACCAGATTTCCCACTCATCCCTCCCCTGTGGAGCAGCTACTAGACTCTTGCTTTATATTTATGATCAAAGAGTAGGGAGCTGTGAACCACAGCACAGAGGTAAGATACTGCCCATCAAATAATAGTAATTTGCCCCTGTGGGAGGCAACCTACTATACTGGGTCTGCCAGAACTCAGCAGGAGTCAGGACTTGCACAAAGTGGCTTCCGACAGAAATAGGTTCAAGTAAAGAGGGCTGAGAAGGCAAGAAAAGGTAAAGGTACACAGGAAAAGGGCTGGAGCAGGAGAAGGGCTGGAAGCATGAAGCTGGGATACTGAGAAGAAAAGCGTGTATCAGAATGAAGCAAGGAGAGGAGAAAAAGACAGATGTCACAGCTTTGCCTTAGTCTACAGAAATATTCTTCCCTAAGACACATAAAACTAGGGGTGTTCAGGGCTGCCTTGTACTTGGGTAGGTACAAAGCCTCTGTGATTAATCCTGTGAAACTGCATTAAAGGTCAGATTCCCTTCGGTGGCTAAAACTGCATCTCAAGTGAAACAGAGGAGACCCGAGACCATGGGAAGCTAACAGATGTGTTACTGCCATTGTCCCTGGCTTTTCACCATGACAGAACAGCTTCCAGGTCCACCCCATGTTACACAGAAACTTCAACAGGGGCATAGACAGAAGACGACTTCTTGCTGCTGCTTCACTTGGTCCCTTTTTTGGCCCATGCGAGCTAATTCCACCGCTAGACTTGCAACATCTGAGAGCAACTTCTCTGCTACTTGGCTTTTGGTGAATTTTTTGATAACAGACATTCCCATACAATATGTACTGTTACTGTTGCACAGACCTTGCAGCTGGTTCTCACTAAATGAGATATTACAACTGTTACAATTTTATCCTGGACTGTGTTAACATAATGGTGTATTTCTTCCAGCCTCAACTCTTGAACTGATATACTTTGATAACATCTTAGGCTTTGATGCACTATTTAATAGAAAAATAAATAAATAAATAGAAATTTACTTGGGCCTGAAGGGGTGTTAGAAGCATTAATGCTCATGATTAAAGAAAGCCAAGACTAATAAAACAATCCCAATATGTATTTGTTTTTTGAGACTGAACCATTTACAAAGTAGCACTTTTGAGTCTCTGGGTTTGGCTTTACTATCACAGCTTCGTTCTTTCCTTCTTAAATAGTTTACTTGGCTTGGAAATTGAAATTCGAGTTTGTTTACCACACTTACCTGTTTTCTTCCCCCCCCCTTCTGCTTTCAGGTTTCCCAACTGGAAACCTTCACTCCAGCGGGATGCAACTGCCACCCAGGTAAGTTGGCAATGGAAACCACTCAAACACAAATATAAGAGATAATACCTTGTAACAACCACTCGCACAGTCTCAAACTTTTTTTTTTTTAAACTCCTAAATAAAAACCCACCTTGATAAAGCATTTTTATGAAGTGACATATGGGAATAAAGTGTTCCACCATTTAAGTGTTGTGACTCCAGGAATTAGATTCAAAGTAACAGAATTTTTTCTTAATACATTCAGATTCTTCACATTTGTGTTCAGCTTCAGCCACAGCTCACAGGTATCGTTCTTTTAAACTTTCATTCCTTGTCACAAGTCTTGCATTTTAAGAATAATAAAACAAGAAAAATATGATTAGATAATTTCAGACTTTTTTTTAAGGAAACACCAACTATTGTTAAGACTCATGATAAAACTAAGAACTGGGCACAATTCTATTAAAGTCATTGGGAAATAGCCCATTTTATAGGGGTAAAAATGTGTTCCAAGATCCCTTCCTCCAAAAACTGTTTTAACATACATGAGGACTCTCTCAACTGAGATTTCTCTGATATTGTATTATTACAAGCAAAATTGATCATCAAGTCCATTAAAAGCATTAGACACCTTAAATAATTCATGTCTCCAGACTAGCCTTGGCCACAGATACCATTGGCAATAACCTTCCAGGAGACTCGTACTAAAGAAAAGCCAGCATAACTGCAGCTTAAATAGGCAACGTCCAAGAATAAGCAAGACACAAATGACTGAGCAAATGTGTCACATGATTACATTCCACTGGGGATTTCTCAGAATTCTAGAAACCAGGTATGTGACAACAGGCAATGTGAGATCTTCAAACGGAGCACCTGTATGCAAATGATAGTAATACTCATTAAAGTATGGGACATTGAAAAATATGTATTATAGACTTTGTCCTTCTCATTGTCAGCCTTTTCCAATCTGACTGCTGACTGACCGACACCTTATTCTGCAGGGTGCTCCACGGGCCACTCAGCTGGCAAAGTGCAGCAGCCTGTTTAGGTGCTTTCGCAAGTGTTTCAGATACGTGACAGACCACGAGGCAGGCAGCAGCAGAGAAAGTGACAAATGCCCAATTTGTTTTCGCTAATAAATTGCCAGGGCTTTGGAATTCTGCCTGGTACTCTGGACCCAGTCTTCTTCACCAGTGGCGCATTACAGAGCTATGAACAAGTAAAAATACTCTGTAAAGAAAGTCCCTTGGTATACAAAGTATGCAAGACCAGCATATGCAGTTCCGCACGACCCTCTCTTTCAAAGCCTGTGGCAACAGCAGGCATCCCAGTCAGAATACTTGCAATGAAGCTGATGAAGCCCAAGGTAGGCAGAATTAGGCCCTGAAGAGATCACATTTGTTTTTTCAAAAAAGGTTTGAAATGGCAAAACACTTTAAAACATCTCCCCTATTTTCCTCCTTGTTAAGTGCTAAGATTCAGAGAAGATACAGAAAAGCCAGTGGGCTGACATACTGTCAAGACTGCGTACCAGTATCTGCCTCACCGCTGTAGCACAGGGCTCATGAAAGCCAACTTACTCTGCTCCTGAAGCTAGCAGTTAACTCTGAAGGCAGCACTGAAATCTCTGTTGCTACAGCTAGACTGCTTAAGTACGCAAACTAGCTATCTCTGCACCTGAACTGTTTTGCAGGAAGTTTCTATGGTTGCATTGAGATCCACCCGGCTTTGCAAAACAGAGTAAAATCTGTTAGTATTGTATGAATTTAATTGTTCATTAATCAACAAATGTTGATGTTTGTGGGACCTCACCCCACCCCACCCCCCATCCACTTAATGGTAGTTTTCATGACTACACATTTTAAATCTTAAATGTTTTGCATTTAACTGCACTGTGGAACAGAAGAAACATGCGAGTTAGCTGGTTACAGACCAGGAGGGCTCTAGGAAGGACTGAAAAGAAGGAAAAGTTCCTATGTTCTGACTGGTCACACTCACTTTAGAAGGATGCTAGTGGTCAGACACATTAGAGAACACTGTCAAAAGCATAAGGAACGCATACCCTGGAATAGTGTATGCACTGCCTGCCTCTCTGCATCTCTGTATTACAAACAAGTGGAGGAAACATTTCGTGTGACTATAGAGCGATGAAAGAAAAAACGGAGTCTTAGCTTGTTGGAGAGTACCAGTATAGAAATGGCCAACCAATAATTTCCTAGTATCTTTAACGAACACATTGAAAAATTACTAGACATGTAGAAATTATTTGAGCCAACACTGTTCCTGAATTGCTGCCATCTCTAGAATTATAGATCAATAGAGTGAAGCAGAACGGGCTTTCATTCAAAGGGAAAAGCAGATCGATCATTCCAAAGTCCAGTGGACAGCCCTGTTCTGCTGCACACTGCACATGCCAAGTCACCTAGTTAAGAATTATGAGACAATGACGTATCAGATGAAAGAGAAAGGAATGGGAAATGGAAGAGGACACACTAGTAAAATATAGATAGGCTCGCTCATTGCCCGGTCAGGGTTTTACTGGAACCATAATCAAAATAAACTTTAAAAAGTATTTGAAGTACTCTGAAGCAGTAGGGGGGTTTTATTATTTTTGTTTTTTAATTTAGCGGGCAAATGTTCTCTGAGTCTAGGCAGATGCACAAATCTGGAATCTGAGAGCAGAATGGACAAGTGTGAAGGAAAGTGTGTCTATTTTAAGACATACATACCAGATGTTATGAACAAGTCACTCATTTTCAGACTGCTTATCCAAATTTGAAAAAAAAAATACTAATGCAGAAGAGAACATGCTTGCATTTATGAAAATTAAATGCAATAAGTAAGTGGATATAAATGCAAGTGGGCAGTTGTGGAGGGTTTCCAGGTGGCCAATTTTGGATGTAGCTTCAGAAGCAGCATTTGCAAATAATGATGCTCATTTGAGTAACATGCCTTTGAAGAGTATCTCAAAATATGCAAGACCATCTCAGCCACAACATGGTTTGTAAGTATCTTACACTGCTAAGTGATGAGTGAGGAAGGAAGCAGGGAGAAGAGAATATACACCTAGGAGACTTACTGACAAGTATAAATATACCTCAGTTTACAGGTTAAATCTGCAAATGACACGTTTAATAAGCTTCTGTCACCACCCTAGTAAACTGCTGTTCTGCAAGTCGGTTACTGTCATACAGTGTCAGTCAGACTAGCTTTGAACATCCTGTGAATTTACTAGTACGATTACTGCTTTATTAGCATGCACTAAACACGTGCCACAGTTCCTTTCTGTCGAAGTTCATTAAAACAGAAATACACTGGCAGCTGTCATTTCCTAACAAGGCACATATTTTTTAAAATGCTGTGTCTTATATACAGTGTGAAAATGGTACACTGAATGCATTTTTACAATGTTTGTGTAAGAAAAATAATTCCAAACACTTCGTCTGCTAGAAAGTATTGGCAAATTTATACAAATGTGTATTACCCAATTGTACAGTCAGAGCTGGATTCTACTCTTTACTCAAACCTTACTGTCTTACTTGAAAAAAATACAAACCAAAAGGAATATTTTTGGTTTTGCTTTTAAATGTGCTGACTAAAAGCAGGAGGATACAGTAACTCCTAAGAATGTAAACCATAGTTTTCCTATTTCAGAATCCTTTAGTCGTTTACTTAATATACTGTGTTGCTTACATCATATACATCCACATTCGCAAACCTTGTCTTCAAATTGGACTCTTGATCAAACCACTGTATAACAAAAGCAGATGAACGCACTGAGACTGTGTGGTGCAAGCTGATGGAAGATCAGCCATCACACCTGTGTTGCAACAAGGATTTAACCCACCCAGAGTACTCTGACTGTCCCAGTATTCTCTGAAATCAGCAGAAACCTTCTTTTACTTGAGTGTTTTTCTGACTTAAAAAAAAATAAAATATCTTTCCTATTATTGATACTTAGAAAGTATCAGAGCAACAGCAGGCATCTCTACACAATTACACTCTTCGAACAAGGAGTCAGTGAGGTTTTGCCGAGTGATGCAGACAGCAAAAGTTTCTCTCAACTGATCAACCTCCTGTCTCTGACCCCACTCTTCCCTCTTGCCTTCCCAAGCTAGAAAAATATTTGAAGTACAGCCACTGAAAAGTGTTTCCAAAAGGCACTGCAGCCATGGACTTCCAGGGATAACAAATTAGCAGTGTAACAGGAAACAAGGGAAGCAGGTGAAAAGGGCTGTTGGACTTTTGATGTTGTAGCTCAGTTCATAAGTGCAAGGCTGAACCCTAAGAAAAAAAAAAAAGAAAAAAAAGAAAAAGAAAAAAGTGGTATTGAAGTCTGCCTAAACCACACTATAAGCACTGTTCCACTCTTAATGTAAGGAGGAATCACAGCACATGCTGTGGTTTAGCTCAAATGTTCCATACATCTGTACTTAACTCTGAGCCAACTTCCTATTCAGGTCACTATTAAATCATTTTAATTAGGAAATAGTTACATGGTACTTACAGTAATAAAAATATGGACCTACTACCAGGCAGGTTTAGCTACGGTGTTTTAAATCTAAGGATCTAAACCCCCCTGTAATTCTGTACTTGGCACAAAGTTGCCTTACCCGCTACAAAATCCTGGGCCTGGAGAATGATTTCAGTACCAAACCTGAAGACATTCTTGGGCATTCATCTGCATCATTCATGACCATCGCATCCAGACAGTGGTATGTTAATGTGCTTGTTATCAATTTGCATCAAAACTGGGCTAGCACATGGCTACATCAACTGACGTTGTTGCTGTAAAGTCAAACAAAAGGCTCACAGGAGTGGCTGTAGGAGAGGCTGTCCCCATACTTCCCCTCCCCTCAACCCCCCTCTGATAGTTTATGCCACCTATTTCAAAAGTCAGCCTGACAGCTGCTAAGTACTCCACAACCTCTGTTCAACTTAGTAATGAAGCCCTCAGAAAGATGAACTGGTGTGTTATAACCAAATTAACTTTTACATTAATGTCCATTACTCCGGTGAAAATAATTCACACATGGCAATAGCTACACTCACTGTACTCTGACAGTTAATTCCATTACACTGCTTTCTTTTAAGCTGGTCAGAGTTCCTCTGCTGTGGTTCTTTTTGTGTTCTTCCTTATAAAAGAAACATAGGACAGCAAGAAATGGGTACTTGGACTTTACATTTACGTGGCATCTCCTATGCACAAACTTTTATTTCACTAATAAAATATCAGGCCACCACCAAAGAAAATGTTTCTCACCACAGCACACAAAACCAAGCAAGCTACAGATATAACTCTATAATGCCTTTAAAATTTAGAACACAGATGTATGGTTGAACATGAAGAGTCTTTTGGGGAATAAAGAAACAAGATCACATCTGTAGATCCTCTCAGTTAAACCCCCTCACTCTTGCTGTTGGTAAATGAGTCTCTATTTCCATGAACAAGCTGTGTAGGTCTCCTCCAAACCTCTGATTCCCAGGTCCTCACAAAAAGCAAAGGCTGTCTGTAAAACAGTGTAGCTCCAGAGTCCTGCGTTGGTCTTTGCTTATAGAATCATAGAATCATTTAGGTTGGAAAAGATCTTTAAGATCATCAAGTCCAATCGTCAACCCAGGACTACCAAGTCCACCACTAAACCATGTCCCCAAGCATCACGTCTAAGTGTTTGGTTTGTTTTTTTTTTAAACGCCTCCAGGGATGGTGATTCCACCACCTCCTTGGGCAGCCTGTTCCAGTGCTTGACCACCCTCTCAGTCAAGGTATTTTTCCTAACATCCAGTCTAAACCTCCCCTGCACATACACATGCACCCAAACACGTATATCTATACTTTCCACGCTGTCCTTTGGAAGTAGAGGCCCCGACTGAGGAAACAAGCAAGCAAACTGTCCAAAGGCCTCTTTCAAAGAGAGCTTTAATGAGGTCTGAAACACTTGCAGAGCAGCCTTATTTTTGACCCCTGACTCTGTAGGGCAGGAAGAATAACTCCTTGGGTAACCCGCTCTTTGGTACCACTTGAACCGAATGCACTTGGCACAAAGGCAAGAGCCTGACTCCGTAAGTTGCAGGGATCAGTACATCTCACATGAGGTAGCCAACCTTCTCCCCGAATCATATTCTCCTGCACCCTGAGGAGTCTTTCTTGCTGACTCTTATTAAAATACAGCTTTTACTCTGCATCACTTTTACTAATGGCTTTGATCTAGACATGAATAACAACTGCACAACATCCATATCCGCTAGGCTACCGTGAAAGTCTGTCTAAAACCAGCTAATAATTTACATGGAAATTGTATCTACCAGAGGGAGCCCATATGGCCAACGTAACAGAACAATATTGACACAGGCTAAAGTAGTTAATGAAAACTTTTAGATAAGGGCTACACAGTTCAGACAAGATACAACCCTCAATTCCAGAGGTGTATGATTTTAGAAAATTCATAGGTAACATATGATATAATTGCACATGGCTTTAGGATCTGCCCTTCCAAACTGAGTTATTGAAATAAATAATATTTATTATTGAAATATTAAAATACATATTCTACTGTATGTAACATGTATGAGAACAATAGAAGATGTAATAAAGACAAATGATCAAAATGTTTTCTAGCTTTACTATTATCACCATGAGAGCTTTGAAGCATGATGCTACATCACTGGAAAAAACAAAAAACCCCCCACCTAACGCAGACCACCCCTGTGATACTCAAGTATTTAGAATGAAACCAGCAGGTCTCTTTACATAGACTACTCAAGACCAGTAAGGTAAATTTTGAACTGGTTCTGAGCAACGTGAAGCAAAAATGAGTAACTCTCAACACAATTCTGAATCTGCAAGATGTGCTTGGCTTTCGTCAATCTCTGAAGGCAGCTGTCAGTAACTTCACTGACACCAACAGAAAAGCTTAAATAAAATGAAGCAGTTAAAGGACAAGAAGTAAAACCTAAGTAGCTGCATTACATTTGCGATTTCTGTAAGCTGCACCAATTCTGATACTTAGTGTCTCAGGCCCTTTGTCCTGCAAAGTCACATGCATTTACCTTTGCACACAGAAGACATCTCGGGAGTCCAAATCAAGATTATGTCTAGAAGTGTGAAATGCAAACTGTAAATTCTGAGAACTATCTCATTCTGCTGTTCGACAGTGCTTCACAAAATGAAGATTCAGTTTTAGTGAGCCTTCAGAGAGGTTCCTAATAACAATTAAGAAAAAAAATTATCTGTTGACATCTTAAACTTACAGCCTTTTTCTAAATACAGATTAAAAAAATTAAAAGATGGGTAGATTCTTATGCAGCCCCACTGAAAACGAATTGGTTCCACTATTCACCCTACTGTCTTTAATCAAGATGAGGGCGATTTATACTTTTAAACTAATTGCAAAAACCATTCTATTCCAGGACTACAAAAGAAAGCTATTTCTAAAGAGGCAAGTAGTTTGAGGTGAATTTCTAGTTTATATGCTCAAACTATGTCCAATTTTCTTTAAGAAGCTAAACAAGATTATTGAAGTGTGGTTTTCTTTGAACTCGATTTCTCTTCCCTCCTCCCGCCTACTATCACAGAACATCACATGCTCACTTACATAACTTCACTTGTTCTCATTACCTGATTGGTTTTGATGCAACTGTTCATGTAAGTAAAATTAGTCACATTCCTAAGTATTTGGAGATTGCATTTTAAATTTGCTGCTCCCAGATCTATCCATTGCATTTCCTTGGACTGCAAATAACTTTTTTGAACACTTGAAGTTACTGTCTCTCTTTTCTCTGTCAAAAAGCCCTCCAAGAAAAACCCATACACAGCCCTAGAGAAAATCAACAACAACAAAAAGCCAGCTAGGGTGAATACACAGGTTTTTCACAGAAAGAACCTGCAGTAACAGCGTTTGCTCAGCACATATCTGACGGAGCAGAACTCAGAAACCTTCTAGCTTAACAGCTTCCGGAAAAGAGCTCAAGGTTCAGATGAGATACCACACAGAGTAAGGCGAGTGTAGTTGCCAACAGTATGCAATAACACCTGTGTGTTGGACTCATTAAAGATTTAACCAGAGAAATCACGTGCACGCTGAAAAATGGCTGACAACTGCCATGCCTAACGCATGTCTGAAAAGCTTGGAAAAAAGGAAGCAAAATGGAGTTACCTTCGGATGAGGAGGATGGCACTTTCACCAACATTTCTTTGGCAGATGATTCAGGTAAGAAACTACAGTAATCTACTGATACAATACGAATTCCATGGGTTGTTTAATAGTACTGGGTGAGCACACAATCTGTAGATCCTAATTACCAGGTACAATGTATTTTCAGCAAATGCCCTCAAGTAAACTTTTCTAGTTGTTTAGCTGAATAAGCCTTGTGATTAGCTAAGAATTGAGATTTTGGGGGTATGGAGGATACCACTTTTCACATAATAGCATATGGTAATACACATTCATAATCTGAGCACATACAGCCTTTCAGCGTTTAGAAAAAGTTCCAGAAATGTTAACTCGGTAGTTACTACTGTCACAGAAAATACACATAATGTTGGCGCTTTCTCCTGAATATGGAATGCTAATCTCTTTGACATACTCTAGTGAGAGCTCACAAGAAGTGATGCAAATTAATTGTAATGGAAATAAGCTGATCCATGTAAATCCCCACTATTACGCATCTAATTATTTTAAAAGAAACTACAAAAGCAAAGACTGCCTCCCTTTTCCTGCCCTTCTAGCTGATGGAATAAAAATTATTTGGCACGGAAAATAGGATAGTTCTACATACTGGAAAAATGAAGTGAGTTAATATGAATTGATAATAAATTATTTAGAAAGGTGCGGCCAGAGTATCAAGTTGATCACATCAGCATGGCTGCCACAGAGCTGTGCTAATTTACACTAGCTAAGAATATGGATTTCTTATTAATAATACAAGTCCTAGTCCCCCCCTGTTTTTTTTTTCTCTTTTTTTAATTTTTAGCATAAAGAAGGTTGCTGCACATGCCATCTTTACCTCCTACATGAAAACAAACCATGGAGTTAATCTTATTTTTAGAACACCATTTTCTGGCAATTTCATATTAGTGTGATGGTGCTGAACTGGATGTTCGAATGCACTTAATTTATATAGCATATAGCTTAATGACATCAAGATGTGGTTGACCCAAAGTATTCACAAGAAGGTAAAGTGGCAGACCTTGGTCCAAGTTCTGCAATAATTAAGGGTTCTCCTGACAGCGAATCTCACTCTTCCCCCATAGCAAGGTGTAGAACAGTAAGGAAAAGGTATCCTATGAAACACCATTTCATGACTTGCTGCACAGCTGATAACATGGCAAGAACAGAGGAGGGGCAGCATACAGCAGCAAGATTGTCTAGTCTTTGAAAAGCATCCATAAGTAGCTGATCTAGGGATGACTCCATAACACTGGATGGATTTGAATCTGCTCTCCCTCACAGATGGGTGTTTTTGCCATATTACTTGCTTAGTCTTTCAGAAGATGTCAGGTTGCTTTCTTTAGAAGGTGAATGCTCACTAGCCTCCTCTACTACTCTAACCTCAGACCCCTGCAGCTTGGAAAACGTTAATACACATGAGAAAACTAAGGCACAAAGTTAAAAACTCTCTAATTCAAGCACCAGCTGACACCAGATACCCAAGTCAACCTAGGCATGCAGGGCTCGATACTCACAAATGCCAAGCCCTGACAGATGTCACTGCTATAAAAGCAGCTGCTCAGCAACAGTGCAAATAAGATTCTACTGCATCTCAGAAACTGAGCCCTTCACTTCCACTAGACTCTTGACTTCAGTTACACATCCAAGGTCACAGAAAGCTCATGTTCACAACACAGAGAGGACCACAAATAAGACGACTTTATGCAAGATCTGCTACCAATATCGGACGGAGCTTTTCCTCTAGCAGGAGGTGGGGACAGTCACTCAAGAGGAGAGAGATAAATTTAGAGTAACTGAAAATAAGTGACATTTTCAGGCAAGCTTTTAGCTTGAAGGCATAGAGGAATAACCCTGGTCTGTTTCATCTGCCAGAAGGAAACACCTGGAGGCTAGAGAGAAAGGTATTAGAAAATTTCTAACATATAATAGGAAGAGGCTATCATATACTTTGTAGGAAACAGTCTTCCTTATCTCTCCCAACTGAAGTTAAGACTTATTACAGTAACAGGGGCACAGAAGGCAACAAACAGAATGTGCCTTGTAGCTGTAACTGTAAGGCTGGAGAAGAATGTTAATACTAGAAGAACAGGGAGGGTGAGAGAGAAAAAGATTCCTTACGATGGACAACAGCAAGTTCAAGCAAAGAATAAGGAAACTAGACTTCCAGTATGTAGATCATAAGTGGACTTTGAGGATGACCTGACGTTTTAGAAGCAAGTGTTCCATAATTAAATTTTAAGTAGGATCACAAAGATGCTCTGGTTTTAATGACCTTGAGTATGTTTGTAATTGTGTAAGGCTTTCCCCCCACACCTTCTTAAAATCTACTGGAAAAGATACTGAACAGCCAAGTAGAACAACATGCTATGCATGTACAATCTGAAGCATAATCAGAATACAGCCTTCATATCACAGTTTCTTTAGTACACTGAAAGGCCACTGTGGCAAAGCAACAGGGGTTACTGAGCCTGGTTAACTGAGCGCAATGCATGAAAATTTAATAGCTATTGTTCTTTCAAAATAGCAGTTTCTCTATTTAAGTACACAGGTATTAAAATTAAGTTACTTCCATGTAAATCAAGATGAATGCAAAATGGTAGCAAGGCAGAAGTTTCTTGATGTGTATTTTAATAGCAGTATCAAAACCACATGAAATCAAGGAAAGCATTCATTAAAAGCATTTGTGGAAATATTTTCACCTTTGATGAAAGAAGTATTTTCATTTATAAAGTCATATCTCTGGATAAAGTTCCCTCAACAGATGACCTATTCAAACAAGAGCACAGAGGAAATTAAATCAAAAATATATCAGTGAGATGCCCCACAGCTACAACAATTTCTTTATTGTTCTTCTGATCAATGCTGTATAAGTAAACCAAGGCTATCTTTCTTTGTCGTAAAGAACCTAGAAATTATCTCACTTTTTTTCAAATACGCTTTACAGAAAGCCAGCATTGAGGACTACATTTCTCACGTAAAACCCTCCTTTTAAAAAGCAGATACAAACCCCTAAATATTTAGAAATGCAAACCAATTTTTCATCTCATTAAGTTACCAGTAAAGCTTTATGGAACCCCGCTAAATTTCCTTCCACAAAATCTGATGGCAAACCTATAGCTGGTGATTACCAGGAGGACGGAACTGTTCACAGGCCAACATTATGTCATATACGTCAGTATTCACAGCCTAAAGCTGCAAAGTATTCAGTTGCTCAGTCTATTTAAAATTTTTACACAACCTTGCAAAAGATAGAATGCGATTAGTTAGAAGGCAGGCCTCTTCAAGGTTAAAAAGAAAACATGACTTTCTAAGGCTTTCTTCTTGTAGACTTTCTAAAGAGACTGAATCTTTCTTTTTTTCCTCCAACTGTATGCTCACAGGTTACATCACCTGATGAGGTCCCGCTCTGATAAAGGCCCTAAGGCACTACTAAAACAGTCACAATAAGTAAGGACAAAGACAACAGTCAGACCAATGTAAGCTGAAATAGCTGCTCATTTTCCATCGTTTCATTTGGTTGAAAATGTGCAAACTAAGAACTACTCAAATTCTGCATTTGACAGAGGTCTGAAATTGTAAATTTGCACAAGCCTGTTGAGGTTACTCAGAAAGAGTAACAAGAATTGCAAAGAATTCTGGTGTAAAGCGACACTACTTGAAAAAAAACCTCAGAGCCTGTCTCTTATTTCTGCAGAGAAACAAAATTACCAAGATTTGTTGTAAAGGGCCTTGTGAGTTAGCATTGCAAGGAAAAATAATTAAGCCATTTGTATTCCTTTTTGTCTTTGTGGCAATAATCAGTTAAAGGAGAAAACGGTACGGTTCAAATTGCAAATTCATCTCGGAAATATGTACTATACTTTCCTCTGTTAGTGAAAAGGAGAATACATTTCTATTCTAGTGGTGAACAGCGAAGCCTCTGTCATCAGTCAGCTTACGCAGCCGCCTCTAGTGCCTGTAACGCTGCCAAAAAGGAAGTGAAAGGCTTGTTGGTTTGCACTGTGTACCAAGGAAAAAACAGAACATATACCAGAGTTTTAGACATAAACCGTCTGAAAACGTACGTCATTAGCAGCAATGACTTAGAAGCCCAGTCCAGAGCAATAAAATGACCTCCTGTAGTTTTGTAACTGTACGCATATATGCATTCAGGTTAACTATCAGTGATGCTCCATACCCTAGTCAGATTGTTGCCATTTTAAGCAAAAAATGCTCCTTCAGTGAAACTGAATTAATTCCTTATGCCAGCAACGCGAGCTAGCTTAGGAAAGCTTATTTGGAACTTAGGATACAAGTACAGATAATTGCATTTGTAAAGTGAAAATTGTCGTTCCTATAAATTTAATACAGATGACAATATTATGAATGCCTCTTCCACTTTAACCAAATGCCTTAGAAACTATAAAATGAATTAGTAAGAAAGAACGGGATTAGCACCTGTTCTTAGTTACCTCCAAGTCAGTTTTGACTTCAGGAGCTCTAACCCACTGCTAAAAATCATGAGCTCTTTTTATAACTCTTCAGTCAGAAAGTAGACTTACCTGAAGCGATCTAATGTGTAATGTAAAACAGTTCAATAAACCAAACGGTGGAACACTACTTAGGGCAGTGTTCAAGTATTTCCAGTAATAAAAGAGAATCCTCTTATTTCTTCTTTTAAACTGCAGAGTGGCTATTAGCATGTTGTTACGCTGCTCCACAGAAGAAAACGACTAATTTCCACCATTTGTGAATATTATTTAATTTTCTTGATAAGGTATATGTTCTCTAAAGTAGAGAGCTGTAAGTTTGTAAACAAAACTAAAAAAACCTGCCCAGTCTCTCAGCCTCGTGCCACATATTACAAAGACTCCAAGCAAACAGCCACATAGCAAAGCTGACAAATTTGCTCACACTTACACGTAATTAGTATTTACCCCATTAATTTTGCCTCTCCCAGTGAGTGGGAAACCACAGAGAAGCAAATGCTGCCAGATCCCTGTCAAACAGCAGCCAGTCTTTAGAAGGATTGTTTCAGGTTCTCCTGGGAACAGTCCCCAGACAAGACTTGCCATGCTGACAACTTACAGAACAAAGAAATTACACTTCCTAACACAAGAGTTAACAAAACACTACGGGCTGATAAAAGCAAGAATTGTTACTCAAGGGCTTGAATTGGCCACCTCCAGCCAAAGGGGACACAAAGCACCCCCCTAAAATACAACATACTATTTGGTTACTTGACACACATGCGTAAGTATGCCTTCCCTGGGACACATTCTGCATTATAAAAGGAATCTGATTGTTTGGGATATGCTGTAAATCCCTAAAGCTTCAGGTTCAAAGAGCACAACAAATGTCATTGATGATGTGTTACCCAGTGCAAGACAGGTGAGGTAAGGAATTTGAAAAACCAATGGGTAAGTCATGTAATATGCTACGCTTCTGTCGTTTTGGTCGATCTCTCACAAAAAATACTTTGAGCGGTGGGCTTTTTTCTGTGGTGTATTGGGCTTGGGTTTGTGCTTGTTTGTTTAAATCTAGTAGCACATCAGATATTTAGAATACTGGCATTGACTTCTTTGTGCTGGAAAACAGAGAGAGGGTTAGGAAGGCAAACCACTTCCAGGGAAAGCAAGATGAGCAAGGCATTCTCCCTGTGGAATTTGTACCCATCAGCATCAATCCAGCAGTCTCGGTCCCTGGACTCTGCAGACCTGCAGACAGCAGGCTCAGCACTTAGCACTTCCCTCGGCAATCAGGAGATGAAGGACAGGTAAAGAAAAAAAGCAACATGCACAGATCTTGCCATGACAAGGAGCCGTGACATAGCCAGTTCACACAGAAACAGTTCCTAAACATTGGGGCCCAGGAGCGCAGGCCAGCTGCACAATCTCAGATACTAAGGTAAAGGGATTCATAGTAAGCACTTACAGTAGGAAGAGGCATTGTGTAAAATCAAATATGTCAGAGTATACTGCAGTACAAACCTAAGGAAGCATCTGCGCGACTGTTTAACACTAACCTAGTAACACACAGCACCATGTAGACTAACGATGCCATCTGTTCTCCGCTGACAGCCCCTCTGCAATGCTAGCAGCAGAGGCTCAGGTAAGACAGTTTTCTCTAAAGGAAAACCAAAAGACCTCTCACAAGTTAACTTCTGAAAAGGACTGTCAGCCTAGGGCTCATGCTCAAACATCAGAGTTAAGAATCAAAAGAAAATACTCCAGTCAGAAACCACAATCATGCAAAGCATAATGAACCCTCCTCAACAGTTTACGAGCCAAAGTGGAAACAGGAGGTAAACCAGCAACTCTTGGAATTACTACTCTGTTTTGGCTACAACAGCATAAGAGCCAATATGTCTGGTTTCCATTCTGTCCCATAATTTCAATGTCAAGGATTTTCCCACTTTGCTCATTTGGGGACAGTTTAGACAATAAACTACAAGTGTTACGCACTGAGCAAAGTGGAATTTCCGCAGCAGAGAGGTGCTTTTCCCCAAGATTAGCCTGCAATATTCCCCCTGCCCCATCTTACAGCATAAACACTGCAAGATCTTCACCAGGTAAGCAAGCTCTCCATCCATCTGTATATTACCTGAAGACTCGGGCCATAGTTTTCCCTGTTAATCAGAGTGCTGGAGACTGTCTCACTAGAAAGAATGAAGAAGCCTGATTTCCAGGCTTGCCACACAGCAAGTGCAGCAAGCAAGATTGTAACAGGGTGAGAAGCACCTGTCGTTTTAAAAACAGCAATCAAAGAGAGTTACTAGCAAACCCCTAAAGCCCAGCCACCACCTGAGAGGACGGCTTGCAGGGATTAAGGAGGATTACTGGGCGAGTTAAAAAAGCCTTTTATAGAGAAGGTGATAGACTTTTAAGTAAACCAGCCAATGGAACTGAGAACAACAGGCTCATTTTTCAATACAAACAGACTGCAGGAGTTTAATTAAAATACATTTTCTTAACTTGAACAGCATCCAGTCCAATCTGAATTTAACCAACTGTGAGGTTAAAAGAAGTTATTAACAGGCTGTTAATCATACTGTGGAGGCACCCAGAAGATGTAAATGATAAACATGTATTTTCTGAAGTGTATTAAAAAAGCACAGCAGAGGGCACAGTTCCCAAATACCTTATCCCCCTGAGTATTTAAACAGCATCAAATTATTTCTTTATAACCAGATACATTCTTGCAACACATGGGTGCGATATCAATGTATTTCACTGCAATATATGGTTTAAGCAACACAGTCCCTATAAAGATAGCATGGGTTATGCAGTGCAGTCACTTCCGTGAGGCCACTAAAACTAGCTTGGGTCCTGCATGTTGAATTTACTGTGGCACACAGGGTCCAAATGCAGAAGGTCCAAAGGGAGCACGACATGCAGCACATTCTGCAAGGATTATTCCCTCCAGGGAGTCAGGAAAGAACACAGAGACTGGGCCTTGGTCTGGAGCTACCAAGCTATGAGATGAGAGCAACTATGAGAAAGTTTCCACACCATGCGATCTCCAGACGCAAGGAGCTAAACCACACATTTCATAACCTGGACAATGCTGCACAAAAAGCTTATCGATCTGCCAGGCGGGAAGCAGCTTGGCCAGAGCAGGTGAACCCTGCTGGGCCCCGGCCCAAGGCCCTGCTCTCCCAGAGCTCCAGGTGCTACCCTGAGAGTTAACTGCGACCGTGTTTCAGCTTTCAACAGCTCCCCTCGAGCTCTGCCAACCTACCAGGCTCCGAGCTCCAAGGGAGCAATGCTGCAGCCTCCTACTGCGGGCTCAGCACACCCTGCCTCGGCCCGAACCCCTGTGCTGGCCCACCAACACAAACCCCACCGAGCAAAGAAACGGCAATAGCAGTTAAAACACGCACTTATTAGCGACTTCCACTGTTTTACCTGCAGTTCAGCGGGGTCTAACGGGAAGGGCCCGCGCAGAGTGACAAGCGCCCCTCAGGCAGGCGGGAGGCCCCGCCGGCTGCACTCCCCTCCACCCGCCAGAGCCACCTGCGGCCGCACCGGCTGGGGCGGGCGGGCTGCGAGTCTCGGACCGGGACCAGCGGGCAGTGGGCTTCGAGGCAACTATTTGTGTGCGGGGGGGGCCCGGCCGGCGCCTGTGTGGGTGCGGGGGGTGCGGGGGCGGTTGGGCCGGCCGCGCTGGCGCAGCCGCCGCAGGCCGGAGGAGCGGGGCTCCCGGCGCCCCGCCAGCCGGGACACGCGCCCCGCACGCGGCACGGGGCGGGGCGGCCGCGGGGCTCCGCCCTCCCGCCCGCCCGCCAGGGAGGTGCCGAGGCCCCGCCCATTGGCTGGCGCGGGCGCAGCGGTGCGCGCGCGCAGGGCCAGCCGGCGGGGAGGCGGCGCAGGCGCAGAGCGGCGGCCGGGCCGGGGCGGGGGCGGGGCCGGGCCGGGGGCGGGGCCGGGGCGGGCCGGGCCGGGCCGGGCCGGGCCGGGCCGGGCGGGGGGCGCAGCCCGCGGGGAGCCGGCGGCGGCAGGTGAGGAGGCGGGGCGGCGCGCCGGGCCACGGCCGCTCGGGAAGGGGCGGGCGATGCTCTAGGCCGCGGTGCTGGGGGCGGGCGGCGCGGGGTGCTGCGCGGGAGGGCCGCGGCGCTCCGGCGGGCCCTGCGCTGAAGCCCGCTGCGGCGCTGCCCGGTGCCCCGGCGCTGCTGGGCCGCCCTGCGGGCAGGGGCAGAGCCGCCGGGGGGCGCGGGGAGGGGCAGTGGCCCCGCGGGCTCGGCCTCCGCGATGGCCGCGACGCGGGGTGGGCAGGGCAGGGCCCCGCCGCCGCCTGAACCGCCCGTTCCAGAAGGATCGGCGCTGGCAAGGCGGCAACGGCATCGCTGACACGCCGGGTTATTTTATGCGGATCTAGAGTAAGCCAGAGCTGTTATTTTTGTACGCTGAAGCGTAGTTACTTGGAGAATCATGTTTACGTACTGCCTAAAGCTCTAGGAAAAATAACCCGGGAACGTTAAGAAATGCTGTTCTGCCTCAGGCTTGAGCGCTGGCTTTCAACAGCGGTTAGAAAACGCACCTGAACCCCAAAGGCGGTTAGGTTTACTCTTGCCTCAGCTTTTTGTTTTGTTGTTGTTGTTTATCTTTAAGCAGACCATCATTCCGGAATACGCTCTTCAACAGTGGAGAGAGCCCATTCTACAATGATGAACGCCGACATGGATGGTATAAGTTCTTAATGTTCTTGTTCTTCATTGTTATTTTTTCTACTTGATATGATTTCCAGCTGTTACAGAGGTTGTATTCAAACTCATATGATTTATTGCAGCTGTTGAGGCTGAAAATCAGGTGGAATTAGAAGAGAAAACACGGCTTATTAACCAAGTGTTGGAACTGCAGCACACACTTGAAGGTCAGCAGTTTGATGCATCAGCACTGGGTTTTTTACAAGCAGGCAGTAATGAGCAAAACAAGAGAACCTTACTGCTCTGCCCTACCTTAGCCAAAGTGTCTAGAAGTATGTCACTTGGGCAGCTGAAGGTACATAAGCAAGGTCTCAACTATTTTTTTCCCCCCTCTTTCTGCAACATCATGTCTGCTCGACATATAATACACATCAGGCAGAAGGGGGGCAACAGTGAACTTTCCCAGGCTCATTAGCTGACGGGTATCTTTGAGTCTGCTCATCACTGAACTTTTGTTTCCGTACAGTTTAGCCTGCAGTAGCTTAAATCAAAAATTCAAAAGAATAAAGGTACAGACTAACAGTAAGTTTACGGAACGAGTTGGTCAAAACACTCCGCTGCAAAATAATACAGGAAAAATGGGCTTTAGATAAAACTTGTGAGTAGCACAGCGTCTTTTAAGATAGTACCTTATAGACAACGTTTCCCTCATTAAAGTGTGAATAGTTTGATGTAGGCACGTAGAACGTACTCATTATTGTATGTGATAACGTCTAATATTTTTCTTATACCATCACCTTCGCAGATCTCTCAGCACGAGTAGATGCTGTTAAGGAAGAAAACTTGAAACTGAAATCAGAAAACCAAGTTCTTGGACAATATATAGAAAATCTGATGTCAGCGTCTAGTGTTTTCCAAACAACTGACACAAAAAGCAAAAGGAAGTAAGGGTTGACTCACAGATGATGTCATTGTATTGCTGTTGTCTTTTTTTGTTTTAATGGGCACGGGCTACATGAGCTCAACTACCTTAGTTTGTGGCTTTACTGGATACCTGAAGATGATAAATTTTGGTGATAAACAGAATTAAGGACATATTGTGTATTGTTAAGATTAAGCAATTTGCAAATGTAGCGTAGAGACTTACTAAACTTTTGTATTTGTTTTTAAAATGAGCATACCTTGTTGAAAACTGGATTTGGTTTGTCAGGTGAAACAAAAGTCTGTTGGTGCTCTTTGAGGTCTTAGGGTAGGATTCGTGACTAGCAAAATAATACGGTTATAACCAAGTCGGGAAAAATATTTGAATTGCATCACCTCTTTGACTTAAAATATATTTAGTGTCTAGTACTGTTAATAGCTCTGCAAAGCACCTTTAAACAAAAACCTATAAACCAGTTAAAGAATTTCTGTGAGGTAGTGACAGCATGACCTTATTTGTAGGGTTTGCGTACAGAAAAACACTTAAGATGTTTTGGGAAGGGGGAGGGTAAGGGAAGAGGAACAAGGTTAAGCAACTTCATCGGGGAAATACCAAGCTGATGCAGTATCGGAGTGTAAGGTGTACACTTCAAACAGTTTTCACTTTCCTGTTTCCTCAAAGAGTGATCAGGCACAGCATCACCATGTATAATCTTCCAGAAGTTTTTCAGTTTTTGATTAAGAGTTAAATTAAAATCTGAGTAATGAGCTTTACAGAAACAGGTCATCAGTGTTGCTCACGCTCGTTGTGACCAACCTGCCGTGAGGAACCGAGTACAGGTCTTTCCTTGCCACCTGTTACTTTCTTCTGCAGTGCCAGACTTGTCATTGCTTCAGGCCTTAGAGCCACTGTTTTCCTGCCCCAGAGCCTCAGCTTGTGAAGTGCTTCGTGAAGGTGGAAGCTAACCGAGGAGCAGCTTCAGTTGTAATTAAATAAGGCGGCCTTGGTACTATTTAGTCTTCCCTGACTATAGAAAATTCTCAGTCTGGGATCTGGCATCCTCTCGGGAAGACCACTTTTACTAAGCTACGATGTGGCTGGTGAGAGTGCAGGCTGCAGAGGTCCGATACTCTTGGAGTTCCAAAGATGACCGAGTTTTAATAGCAAGGCATCCTGGAACTGGATTATCATCAGTTTGTTAATTTCAAAGCACTTTCAAGCAGCCATGATAGCAAGGTCAAGTATTTTTCCTGAAATACCTGTTCAGCTATAAATGGACTACACGCAGGAACTGCGTGTGAAACCTCAGTGTTAAAAGTGTCAGTGGAAGGGTGTTCCCCTTTTGCCTGGCTTTCCAGATCTACAGCCTCAGATCCCCTAAAGCTCTGACATTTCTCCCCCAATTACTAGCATAACACTAGATCCAAGTAAGCCAGCATGCAGAAGGATGTCTTCTATCTCCAGGTTCCAGATAGTCAAAGTCATTAAGTCTGTGTTAGAGTGAGACGGGCCTTAGCGAGTCAATTACTGCGAAGCGCACCCTTGAGTCATGGCCTCACAAGACCATCTTACCCATAACAAATGGCTCCTTATTTACTGAAGCGAGGCACAAGCAAAAATGTTGATGGGGCATTAATTAAGACTTTCTGGGAACCCGAAGTTCAAAACCCTAAGGGAAGACTAGCATCCCCTGCCTGCCGGGGTGACCAATCCCTGGGGTAACTATATCACAGCACAGAAAAAAAGCCACCCCGAAACCACTCCCAAATACCGGAACAATTCCAAAGGACTTTTACCAGGCTCAGACAAGATTCATTCAAACGGAATGCCAGACTGTTCCCTGACAGCTCACAGTAGCTGTTACTAGCGGGATACGGCATTGCTCGCAACTTCCATTGCCGAGAAGGCACAGGCAGGCAGAGTGCTCACTTCTTAACCTTTTGCATGTAGACCCTAAATAAAGAGGGGGGAACCTGCATTTAGCTGTCAAAACCCCAAGCAAAAGGCCAGAGGCCTTTCCGTGTAGTTTGCACAAAATGGAGCCCCAAATAATTAGTTTTTGAACACTTCAACACGAGCACTTGAAGACGCTGGCTTCCTCGTTAGGGTTAATTAAGCATTCGTTTGTTAAGAGACTTCCATGGAACCTTTGCTGACTTTACTTGTTGTGAGAATATTTCGGTGAACTAACTTCTTGTCAGGCATGAGGAAATCTGTTAGGTTCCTTAGGAATTAATGTATTTCTACTTGGGTTTAAGGTAGAAGTGCTTTTGCTAGCCTTTTACGTTCTACTAACAGTATTGGCAGCTGCCAAGCAGCAAGAGGTATCTGGTGACTGCAGTTTTATTGTTTGTTTTAACATACAGCTGAACTTTAACAAAACAACATTTCTTTCACAATAGGCAGTTTATTCAAACTGTATTATGAGAATGCCCAGTTACTCACATCTGTAAAAAACTTTTATCAATCAAAAATTCTTATCTATATTAATAAATTTCATGTTAAGCAAGAATTACTAAATATTTTTAGGAGGCAATGTACACTTAGCAAGTGTTCTATAAACAAAGGTTATCCCACTCTGGCTTGGAACACAAGAACTATAAAAGTTTGGAAAAGTTGCCTGTGGATCACTTCTGCAGATTTGGTATCTGCATCCGAAAGTGAAACAAGTCATGTCAATTATCACTTGCTCTAGGAATGTTCTATTTTAAAATATCTCTTAAAAATAAATTACTGTTACCAATGTCTAAAGTGAACAGGTGACCACCAATCTAACAAGATCAACTAAGATAAATAATTTACAATAAAATTGTAAATCATCATACAAAAACAGTTATTGCATTTAGCTCTGCACAGAAAAAGAGTACCTTTTCTCATAGCAGCGTGAACTGCTATAGCTGCGACCTATCTCTACTATCATCCACTTGTAGCTGAAAAGTGTAAACAGCTAATTTTGTGCTAGAGCTGCAAAAATATGATAAATTATTAATTTTAAAAAATACTTGGAATAAGTTTATCCCCAACTAGTATTAATTTCTAGGAATCTTCACACTGTAAGAATCTTCACCTTAAAATCAGTTGGCCAGCTTGTAATTTCACTTCTATTCTGAATTCAAAACATCACTGTACTCCTCACAGATAGTATTTCTCCTTAAAAAAAAAAAAAAAAAAAAAGAATCAAGGAAGTTATGGAAGGTTAAAAGAGGTTACATAGCAGTGAGTCCCCTTTTTTCCTTCAAATCGCAGGAACCTGCATGCTGTGAGGCCTGCTGAAGTGGCATACCAAAAGTTACTGTTAGTTAGACCTACAAATACTAGCTGGAAGTAACTCAGTGCTTTTGTACTCTCCTTTTGCGCACCGATTTCAGCGGACCATCTACAGAACCTGTGCTTTCATCAGCTTCTTTCATCTGAAAAAAATAAAAAAAATCCAGCATTAAAATTGTAAACCCATTTTAATTTATTGAAACTGTCATGGTACTTCATTCCTCCTCCTAACACCCCCAATCATATTATCACTAAATGCAACACTGAGGCGATAGGACATTTCTTTTTCCACAATACTAATTTAACAATGGAGTGGGTAGAAGACTTTTCCTTTCTGTATTCAGAAGGAATAGTACCATCTAAACTGATGCCAGAAATTTGGTTTTGCCCATTTACTCGCTGGCTTAGAAGCAGTGACACTAATGAATTTAGCAACTTCCTTAAAGTGTATCTTAAGAATGGGAAATTAAAATTTGCCTAAGTAGTATTTTAAAGATTTTAACTGCTGCCTTTGGAGAGCTACAAAGAGAACAAACTGTTCTTAAATCAGATGTGTTCTTCTCAGTTTAAAAGTGATTCGCTTGCAGAGGTGCATGAAAAGCCTTTCCAACATGAACTCCGCTCGGACAATGCATTGCTTCCTCACTTTCCTGCACCACCTAATGGCGAGCACCCCATTCAGAAGGAACAGCTCACAGAATGTGGCACAACCTGAGTGAGGATATGGTGACATGACGTCTCTCAAGTAGGTCACTAATTCATGACAGAAACTTCTACGCCCTGAAAATACCCAGAGAAAAGCAAGTCATAACCTCAGTGCGATACCGTGTAATGGTATACACACATTGAGATCTTGTAATTACTTTTACAAAGAGTCATATGCATTTTAATGGGGTTTATCAGATACTCTTTTCCTAGGGAAATGTACCAGGAAAAAAAAAAAATAATCTTACAGGAACAAGAGGAAGTACTGAATAAGGGGAAATTGGTGAAGAATCTCAGTGGTGAAACAATGCACAAGATGACCAACATAAATACCGTGGGTGGGTCTAAAGCATTTCAGACATACCCGAGTTTCTAAATGAAAGGATAATGAGTAGCTGACAAGCAAGAAAAGCACACAGAAATTCCATTCTACAATATTATTTTAATGAAAACATTTTACAGATTATCTAGTGACCGGATTAATCTGCACAAGAAAAATGTAATTGCAAGTGCTGAATTCAAAACCAGTATGGTCATTTTGCTTAAAACCTTATTTTGGAATTAGCAATCAAAAAAAAACCAACCTGAAAGCTTAAGGTTTTTCTGTGCCTCACTGAAGGGCTATTCAGTTAGAAACATATTTTCTGTTAAGTATCGTGATAAAGAGATTGACGTCTACCACAGCACCCGAATTTTCAAGACTTGCAATACATTTAATAATCTGTTAAAAAATTATACTCCTGTAAAAATGCTTCATGTTCAGAGACCTGCACGATCACTTCTATACTACAGCCGTACTTTACAATAAATATCACCTCCTAGCCAAAACTGCGCAGAAAGAGACATATTTCACAGACTTACACAGAGCATTTGCGGCGTCACACAAATAAAAACACATTCCCGCCTCGTGATTGGTTTAATGGCTCAACGGAAGAACTCTCTTCCTGTAGGTAACCAGGCTTAGAGGTGCGATGTTGGAGAAGGGCAAAGACAAAACTGGCAGACAAAACGTGAGCTTACCTGATCTTCTGAGCCAGATTTATTTGACTTATCACCTTCTTCTTGACTTCCATCTGCAACTTCGTTTTCTTCTTGCTGTTCATCATCATCAATATCTTTACCACCTTCACCCTCCTCTTCTGCGAAGAAATTAATTTTACTTTGTAAACATAACTGCATTAAAAATGCACTACATCCAGGCACACTAGTAAGGAAAAGAAGCCCATTTCGGTCTCAGAAGGAACCGCTTGTTTGCAATAACCCATAAAAACATCTCTGTGATCCAGAGTAGAATTCTCATGAATTAGTAGAAATCGATCACCGTCGGATCTAATAACGAATTTTAACAGCTTCCAACTAGCCTCTTTTCGCAACAGCATATGCTCTCTTCAGACTTGTAAGTGACTGACTAAAATGAAAACCTTAAGTTGGTTTCCTTTAGGGAAGTGCTGAAGTCCAAGTATTCTATTACACAGTTTGAGACTGGAGTCCAAAACAGGACAACTCGGGCATCACAGATCTTTGCCTAAATTCTGACTTGGCAAAGTACAATACTGCAGTCACCAGTCATCCACCGTGGGGGACACCTACATCCTAAGGTAATCCCCTTTGCAGCAGGGAATTCTTTTGGCACGCTGTTTTGGTTGCGGGACAAGCAGCTCTGTGCTTACCCCCTTCTTAGGCATTACTGCAATACAGAAACCAGTCAGAAAAGCACTGTACTTCCCTCAGCTCACCTGAAATATGCCCACTACCCACAAATCGGTAAGCTTTCTATGAGACCTGAAGTCAGTTAGACCTTTGAACTGACAGGGACTGGAGAAGAAGGAGGGGAGCTGTAAAAACCCTGTCTTTTTACTCTCCAGAATTCCCTGGACAAACCATAGGCTAAGCAACAGAGGGGGTTTCTGCTTTCTTACTGGGGCCACGTCACTGCACTAGAATAATGCGTGCCCAAAGTATCGCGAATTCTAGGCTGCTCTCTGATCAGCACATAGGTTGCCCTTCTAGGGTAACCAACTCTATAGATTCTGCGTGTTTTATGAAGGAGGCCAGGCACCCAACTGTTTTGATTTCTAGTTTTTGGGCTTCAGTACTTACAAGCAAGCACTCCCACGCCTGCATTTTAGGTATCTGTGCTCGTTATAAAAGCTAAACCTCAGCAACCACAGCATGATTCAAAGAGAAGTTACTGAGATTTGGCAAGTCTCTACTTCAAACTGAGGTCTTAAAGTGAAAATTTCTAGAAATTGAGTACCCTTTGCAATACTTTCTATCAAGAGCAAACAAGAAATCATACCCGCACCTGACAGAAAGGACGTAAGATGGCAATTTACAACTAACGGTCTGCCAGTGGCTCAGTTACAAACAGTAATGAAGCAGTGCTCAATTCTGTCCTTGTCAGGTCATGCCTGCGTCCCATAAGCACCACCTTCAGCGTTAAAAAAACAAAATCAGAAAGCCAACACCACCGACACCTCCAATTCTTACTGCTTCAGCTCAGTAAAACTGAAACAAAAGTAACCATATAAATTCAAACAGTAGTCACATATAAGAGACAGATATAAAATGCAGGAAGTTACAATGCTGAAGTGCTGTACCTACAATTTATGCTAATGTAAAAAATACACGTAGCATAACTACAATAATTAAAGGCCTAGGTAAGGCAGATGGACCAAGCGTGATGCGGCAAGCATTGCGCCAACAATGTACTCCATTCTCTAAGTAGTGGCGTGGGAATATCTGAGGGGATGCCGAGCAAACTTTGAAGTCATACAGGCAGAAGCCGTCAGCACTCATGGAACACAGTGCAGAGACAGATGAAACCCACAAAGTTTCAGTCAGTAACACAAAGTGATGTCAGTACTGAGAAAGAAAAAACAAACAAAAAAATGAACATCTGCTAGGTTTCTAGCTTTCCATGCTAGTCACTTGACACTTTCTTTGTTCCTACCGAGGAAAAGTAAAGGGGCAGAATCTTGCAGAGGTCTGAGGCTAAGGATTTTCTTGTGGAAGTCAAGATCTTGTACTGTAGGTTAGGTGATTTGCTTTTTATCCATTCCTATAGACTCTGGGAAAAGCTACGAGAACCTCAAAGCCATAGTTGAATAGTACCAGTAATCTTTGGCACAGTAACAGAACATTATTTTCTCCTTGGATGCCAAAGCAGAGCTCAACTACTGAATCATTAATTTCTCCCTTGGGGCAGCAGGACAGACCTCGGCAGGTATGCAGTGCGTTGCTAGAAGGCAACACAAAGGAAGCAGCGGACTTCAGTATTGCAATTCTACTACGTTTTCAGGCTTTATGAAGAGTTACTAAAATCAGTGACCAACAGAATAGTTCCAGGTAGAAACCCTGACACAGATGCATCAGCCGAAACCTTTACATTTAAGGCTTAAAGCTATTCCAGACACGTTTTAAAAACAACAATGTGACTTTAAACACTTCATGTACCCAAATCTGAACCATTCAAATGTGGTCGATACATGAAATATTTAGAAGGGAGAAAATATGCATCACTGTCTACAAACATGACTGTTGGAGGCACGTTAACTGACTGAAAGTGAAAAAGCACTAAGGAGAGCCATACTTCCCGCTTGTATTTATCAAAGAGCTATTAGCCACGGACCACCACTCGCTGGAGGTTGCCAAAGAGAAAAAGGAGACCCGGAGCAAGGCTGGTTTCACACCTTCTAAAACAACTGGTTGTAATTATTGGCAATGTAAGCTGTGAACTAGTCCTATTCATGTTTTTATATTTAATCAGGCTGCAAGCTGGCTTGCTCATCTTACCATCTTCAGCAATTTCTTCGTTTTCTTTTTCTTCCATTTCATCATCTTCTAACTCCTCTCTCTCTTGTTTTGGTTCTCCCTTTGTAATTGGCTTAGATATATCAGGGGGTTTTAAGTCAATATCTTCATCTGTTTTCTACAACAGATTAAGAATCAATTTACATTTAAGCTGAAATTAAGAATTACACATAACAGCCACTGTAAGCTAAATAGTATCAACAGCACATTAAAAGTGCATCTTATTGCACAGATGCTCAGAGTTGTCAAATAAAATATTAAGAATAAAGCCAAATAAAAATACAGTAAATTTCTCTAACCTTTGCTGGCCAGCAAAACAACACACCTAGGCCAACGGGGAGACCCAATGTCAAGATGTAAAGAACCCAGAGCCATGGGTGGTCTTCCGCAGCAGTCACCAGTTGACTAAACATACCAGGCTGTATTAAAAAACAGTAATAAAAAAAATTTTGCATTTACGTCCTTTTCAACATTTTAATAGGTTTAAAAAGTCTACTGTATATATTTTAAGCTTTACCTTGCCCAAAGTAAACCCTTCTTTACCTTCACTTTTTAATGACTAAAACAATATCGATTTCAGTAGTCGTAAAGGAACAGCTTAACACACTGCAAATAAACAGCAGGTGCTGGGTAAGAAGGAACAAACCTGGTACTCCAAACATACCAGACCGGCCACTACTCAGTTTTGTAAAGTGGCATTTGGAGTCTTGGCAACCTCCCACTTTACACCCTTCCCAGCTGTGCTATTTTTTCCCCATGCTGTACTAAGTCAGCTGAAAGATCCCGAAGCATCAAGAACCTCAGAGCATCAGCCGGCCTCCTGAAGAGCAATGTCTTGCTGCGTCTGTACTACCATAGTCTCTCCCCTGAGAGCCGATTATTCAGGGCGTAAACTGTCCTCCCAGCCCAGTTCTGACTTACACGGTAGAGGTAGGAAGGCAAGTGCCTGGTCCAGTAAGACCTCTGAAAAGGGTACATCAGCAGCTAAGGTAGGACATTTGAGAGGCACAGGGGAGGGAGGAGTCTCAAGGGAATGTTTTTTTGCTATTGTGCATGCAGGGACAGATGCAAGTCCAGACATAAACCCAAAAGATTTCAGAAAAGGGAAAGACACCGGGAAGAGGTGGATTTCCTCACTGCATGGGCCGATTTGCTGTTGCTACTTGCTCATCCTGTGACAAACAGCAGCTGTCAGGAATTGGCCACATTTGCCACCAACCCATCGCTTCTTTCCCACAACTGCTCTTGCCACTCAAGGAAAACACAGGCCTGATAGAAAGAAACTGTAGTCAGTAAAGGCAGCCACTAGAGGGGCTCAGGGTCCCACACGTCAGGACAAGTTCATCCTACAGCACAGGACAGAGATCTAGAAAAAACTGTGGCAGCTGGCCAAGTGCAGTATACAAACAAAATGTGGATGCAGACGTAGAAACAGAAGAACAGATGCAACTCCGTAAACATACGTGCACTATTTTCAGAGCTGCATAATGTACGTCTAGAGCAGCCAGAGGCATAAAATTACTAAACAAAAAAAACATATGACTATATATCCGTTTGTCTCCCATGAGGAATATCTAAAGAACATCTATAATGGAGTTAGCCACAAGGGGAGGGGGGGGGAGAAAAAAAGAGGTCTTTGAGTGTAAGTAACTCAGCTTCCATTTGCTGACAGGAACTGAATTTCTAGCATCACCATGAAAAGCAGAAATCCCATTAACTGTAACGCGGCCCATTTCTTGCTAGGTGTTTAAGGAAGGTGTTACAACCTTTTAATTCAAAGAGCATATTGATCTAGGAAGGGCTAAATGCCAAACTACAGGAAAAACCCTATCATAGTTACTCAGCAAGATTATTAACTGAAGACAAATTAATATTGTCAGCATTAATTGACAGAAAACTCTTCCAACCGTTGCACGTCTTACTCGCTGCTTTCAGCTATCGAGAACGTAGTGAAGTTTATACCTCATTAGCACTTGCTACGAATTTCTTCAAGCCCCAGCCATCTGCTGCCCAACGGTCTGCTACTTCTTTTTCTGAACATATAATGAAGTTATCAAAGTAGATATCGGGTGTCATAGACCAGAGTTCTAAACCAATAGCACTGACAGTGGTCATCTTGAATGGGTGAAGATCTTCAAAATAGTCTGGGTTCTGTATTTTTCGAGGGCTCCAGATCCCCTTTTAAGGAAAAAGGATGTAATCGCGTTACCTATCCCCAACTCAAAAACAAACCAACTGAAACAAATTTTAAAATAATTAGAACTTCCTGGTTATTTTAAATGCATAATTTAAAAAGACAAGCAGTAGGGTTTAACCTCCATAAAAACCAGAGACCGGCAGATGGGTGTCAATTTTCTGGCTTAGAGCAGACCTCTTAAAATTAGGGGGTTTTGCCCACACAGGGTTACAGTAGTAACTTGACTGTACAAAGTACCTCTTGTCCTCCTGGTACTGGTGGTTCCAAGCACAGACTTTGTAAGCTTCCTAGAGTAAGCCTAGGAAATACTGCAGGGAAGTAAGACATTGGTGTTACTTCTTCCCATAGTCTCTCCCTACGTAATACAGAGTTTTGGCTTTTGTTCATCAGTGTGAGCGGACTGAGAACTGGCTGAACGGCGGAGCTGAGAGGGCTGCGACCAGCAGCGCAGAGCCCAGCTGGAGGCCTGTGGCCAGCGGTGCTGCCCAGGGCTCAGCGCCGGGCCCAGTCCCGTTCAGCTGATTCACCGGTGACCCGGGCGAAGGCACAGAGCGTCCCCTCAGCAGGCTGGTGGCTGGTACAAAGGCGGGAGGAGCGGCTGATGCCCCAGAGGCTGCGCTGCCATCCAGCGAGAGCTGGGCAGGCTGGAGAGCTGGGCAGGAGGGACCTGATGGAGCCCAGCAGAGGCCGGTGCCAGGCCCTGCCCTGGGGGGGCACAGCCCCACGCACCAGCAGGGGCTGGGGGCTGCCTGCGGGGAGGCAGCTCTGCGGGGAAGGGCCGGGCAGTGCCGGGGCACAGCAGCTGCCCCTGGGCCGGCAGCCAGCCCCGGTGGCCCAGGAGGCCGGTGGCGCCCTGGGGGGCGTGAGGAGGAGCGTGGCCAGCAGGCGCAGGGAGGGGATCCTGCCCCTCGGCTCGGCCCTGGGGAGGCCGCCCCGGGAGTGCTGTGCCCAGCGCTGGGCTCCCCAGTTCCAGAGACAGGGAGCTGCTGGGGAGGGCCCGGCGGGGGCTGCGCAGGGGGTGAGGGGCCTGGGCACCTCCCGGGGGAGGGCAGGCTGGGACACCCGCGGCTGCTCAGCCTGGGGAAGGGAGGGCTGAGAGGGCTCTGATCGATGGCTGCAGACATCTTCAGGGCCAGCGGCAGGAGGACGGGGCCAGGCTCTTTCAGCGGTGCCCAGCGACAGGGCGAGGGGCAACGGGCACACGCTGAGGCACAGGCAGCTCCCTCTGAACGTGAGGAAGAACTTCTTCACCGTGCGGGTGGCAGAGCACTGGGGCAGGCTGCCCAGAGGGGCCGGGGGGTCTCCTTCTCTGGAGACACTCAGAACCCGCCTGGACGTGATCCCGTGCAGCCCGCTCTGGGTGACCCTGCTTTGGCAGGGGTTGGGCTGGGAGGTCTCCAGAGGTGCCACCCAACCCCGATTGTTCTCTGATTCTGTGAATACAGCATATACATTTTCGTAAATGTACAATATTTTGTGGCCAGTGATGAAATCTTCCGAGGTAAGCATCTATTGCCTACTGGCCTAAGACTGCAGGGGAAATACCTGCCATGATCCACACGGTCCCTTCAAGTATATAAACTGACAGCGACTGTAACCAGACAGGTTAGTGAAAATCTTAGGGTAGGAAAATTCAGCCTTGTAACGCCTGTGCAAATCAGAGCCAAATTTTGTTTACAAATGTGCTTATAGGACCTTGGGCTCAACACAATCCCCAGCCGTAACTAATACAATGTAACTACCTTTAATATCCAACTGACTACCTCTTATATCTGGAGGGGAGGAGGGGAATTTAGTTATCCAAAATTGATGCTTCCTCTAAAACTTGACCTAGTACATCAATCTGCTTACTGAAAGGTTTCATTCTTTTAACAGACCCATACTTAAAACCCCAACAAAAGAGAAAAGTATTTCATTAAACGATAACATAATTCAGAATACAATTCTACAGAGCACATTGAATAAGCGGTACCAGTGCAAATCATTGCAAAAGCAACTTCCAACAGAGAAAGTGTTTTACTATAGAGAGCATTTCTATTTTCTAGTATACGTGAAGAAAAAAAGGTGCATTCAATACAAAAAAGCTCAAAACGTTCAGTGAGTGTATTCAAACTCATTTTAAATATAAATAAAGTATATTTAGCTAGGCTCTTTCACAGTATATATTTAAATATAAATATACTTGACTCACTCGCTCTGTTGAAATCTCTACCTTTTAACAACCTACAGTATTGCTATTACCTGATAATTAGGATTATCGATCAGAGGTGCTTTCCATTTTCCTTTATAGTTTGGGTTGTTCTTCATAGGACGCACCCAGTGTCCACAACCAGGTGCAGTCTCACACTTTGGATTAGGGATCCGAGGAGCTTCCCACTCCCCATCCATTTCTTCATCCCTACAGGAAAAAAAAATAAATTGCCAACAACCTATTTGAGACTGGACTAGCCTGAGCCCTAACACTCAGTCTGAAGTTAGGGTCCACACACATTTTGCTATAACAACCGCAGAATTCTGACCAGCTCACAGAACTTTACCCAACAGTATAAACCCCCTTTTTTTTTTTTTTAAGGAGTACTACACCATTTTGTTTTGGGTTTGTTGGGTTTTTTTTTTAAAAGGTCGTAAGTTCCTAACTGCCACTTGAAACACTTCTCTGTAAGAAGCTTAGCAATACCCTTGAGACTATAAATTGGTAACTTGAAATTATCATGTAAAACTCTTTCATGGTTTAACACTGTAGCAAATTCTCTCAAAGGCACTCTTCATATTCTGTTTTTGTTTATATATCTTCAGAGAACAAAAGGCAACGGACACGTTCATGTTTTTCTAAAAGCAGTCCCAAACCAACAAATATTTGGCCATACCTTATACATTCCAACTTACTGCCTCAAAAGACTGTAAGATTTGGATTGAATTCTGATCCACAACTCCTAGTTTGCCACAGAGAATAGGTGGGCTTACCTGTAAGATGCATTAGCCACCTGCACTTACTGAACCAGGTTCTTACCAGTCCTTGGGTTTTTTTGCATTAGGGTCTGGAACATACTGTGGTTCATCATCAAGCCACCCCTCGGGCTTAACAGCATCACGGTCTTCTACTTTGGAAGGCTCATCTTCATCCCTTCAATTACAGACTTATGTTAGGAAATACAGCAGCCTGACTTTGAACCAACACTCCATTCAAAGGACTCTGAAACTGGCATGAAAGGGATGATTTTCATAGGCACCACAGAATTAGACACACCAAATTAAACATCCAATTAACTGTTTCTAAATATCTGAGTTGTATTTACATTATTTCAAAGTACTACGTAGCCCAGAAATTGCTACCATCAATCAGAATAGAAGGTGTCAGTCAGGTCTTTCTATTAAGTTTTTCCCTCCTCTTCCCACATTACCACATGAACCACAGTTGAGGAAGCAGAAATCACTGAAGGTAAATTAAGACTATTCAGTGAAAAAAACCACCCCTCTTCCTAATCTTTCAGGTACAGTAATCTTAGCTATTAACTGCTATCATGGAAGGTACAAAATCAGCAAAAAGCACAATTTTTATTTCTCTCCTTAGAAGATGACCAGATCCTTGTACCCACAACAATTATGTCTTCAACTTTAGTGCTTTTAGTAGTGAAACACAATCCCATTGTCATTAGCAAAAAACCAAAATAAAATCAGTCAAATCCTTCAAATTAACAACCTGCGTATGAGAAGTAGTGTACAGATAAAAATGTTCTCCTCACCAATCATCTGGTTTGACAGCATTTGGATCAGGTATTTTTGGTCTCTCATCCCAATCATCAGGCTTCTTATCACTAGGATCCTCTATTTCTTTGGGAGGGTTTACTGGAGGAACCATATCCTCAAGAAGACTTCCTTTACTAACAACCGATTGGTCAATTAACATTTCAAATGTGTCATCTGGCTTTAGCACTACATTGAAGAAATTCGTATTAAAGGAATAAGGGAAGCATTCACTTTACAAATATCTTTAACCAAAACCTATATAATAAACACAGACTCAGACAATTAATGGCAAACAGGATCCTCGCTATAGCAGAGCAAGAGACAGACTCCCCACTCAGGTACTGGATCTGGACACAAAACATTAAAGTGGCTACAATTGCACAACGTATGACCAGCGTCAGGCCCCCCAAAATGAAGCCTCTAACAAATTCAATTGCTGGATCACATCCAAGCACATTCTAAGAGATTTTTCAAAAACCTACCACTTAGCCAAAATTCTGCTTCATTTATTTATTTAAAAATAGAGACAAAGACAAACCTCTGCCCCAAAAGGCATCTCTGCTACCAAATTACAATTTCACACTTGAAAGCATAGAAATACAAGAACTGTGTCAGCAACACAGCTGAAGGATCATCAAAGAAGTAATTTCTCTCCGATTCAAATCTCTGATAGCTATTTCCCTCAAATGCCAGACTGCAAATACAGAAAATCCTCTTCAAATGTTTAAGTATTTTAGCAAGTGTGAATAACTGAGAAGCCAGGGTCACAGAACTAGGCAGCGTCACTCAGTAACAGACATTGTATCCAGATCCATTTCTCATAGCCCGTAAGCATATTTGTAAGTGCTTAACAAGTATATTCAAATGTCCATTCAACACAACAACAGTTATTAATTCAAAATAAATACTGTTCCACTTTTACAAATGGTTTTCTAAAGATGGATCATGAAAACCAGAGTAACAGCGTTACAACGACAGTCTGGTAATACGTAATTTAGCTCTTGCAGCCTAGAAGTTTAACAGTATTAAAATATACATAAGTGCAAAAATTAAACACCCCTATAACTTTAGATACAATACAAAGAATTTATTTTTAAACTTCTGTTATCAGTCGCATTAGAATCACACAGCTCTATGGAGTCTATTTGAACAATTAGAATAAATGCAATCCAAGTTTAAGTAATTTTAATCATAATTTCTTAAGAACAGCCCAAACACAAGAACACATGCATTCCCTTACCACAAGGACAGTGTTTACTTTCACTTATTCATACTATCTAAAAGTGAAAGTCTGCCATGGCACACTACAGTAATCTATTTTAAAAAACAGTGTTTTCCCATGGCACAACAGTTGAATATGCCTTCCATTATTATGCAATGGAAGTTCAAAAGTACAGTCAATTTTGCTGTATTTGCAGCATGCCACAGATGAGCCTTTCTCTGACTGTTTATTCTTCCACAGAAATTAGAAAGGGGGGGGGGGGGGGGGAAGAACCAAGAAATTCAACTTTTATCTCTGCTGTACTGTTCATTGGTACAGAAAGAGATGTCCCATGAATTAAACCCCGTCCATATTCATTTATTCACCTTCAGAGAATGTGATTAACATATCTGTTCATGCACACTGCTGCAGATGCAGGTGTTAGCGAAAAAAATCTTAACACATGGAGGAGAGTGGCGGGTGGCGTGCTGCAGATTTAACTGAATTCCTGTGAATTCTTAATGTCTTCCCAGAGTATTCAACAGTTGTATGTGTCTTTTAATATTTTTCTTAACAAAAATATTGTTATCATGATAAGTACCTGGAGTACTAAGCAATTCTTCACACTAAAGGCTGGCTAGGGCTGGTATGTTTTTTCCTGTAATCGAATATCAAACAGCAGCATTTGAAAGCCACTTTTATGTCCTGCAGTTAAGCCCAGTCATTACATCATTTAAGCACAAACCATTAAGCAGCCACCCCTCAGAATGAGCAAACAAACAAAAAAGCAAACAAATACGAAGCTTCAGCAGACAGAAATACATTTTTAATCTTTCCAATTTAAACTTTCAAGAATTAAACAGTACCTAGAGTATATAGATGTGTCTTCTTGTCCAAATAGAATTTTTTTAGATCTACATCTGGACGTTTTGCATGTTTTTCATCATATTCTCCAGTTTTAGGATTCTTATGTCTGAAGATAAAGTGTAGTTTGTAATCTTCTCCACATTTATCTGGTCCAAACATAATAGTATAAGGTGTTTTGTCAAAAAAGTATTCCTGTAGAAGCAAGAAAGCTAAACATGTGTTATACTGTACAGTTTATCAAGTGATTTTGGGTACTTTTCCTTGATGCTGTGGCATACAGCATAGTCTCCTGAAAACTGGTATGATATGTCATGAGAAGAACTGAACAGTCCTCATGAGTTTCGGGTGCTCCCTGTTCTCAGGGAACAGCCTAACCATAGGGATCACTTAAGCCTCCTCAAGGAGGACGAATATATTTATTTAGAGCTTACCCTTACATAGAAATGCCTGTTACAAATCAAAACACCCCATATTTATATCCTTCTACAAACAGTATACTAAAAGATGGAAAGGAAGTAGGTACTTTCTTTGTAACACTTATTCTTCCATAAAGATAAAACCCAGGATATTCTTATCCTGTATTTTATCAGTTCCCTTGCTCCACATTAAATGACAACAACCACCAACACTGGAAATATCAGGTATAGTTATTCTCTCCTTCAGAGTATGTTGCATGACGCTGTTCAGACATGTCAGTATTTTTCAACTATTTATATGATTTTTCTATTTGGAATACACAGTAATGCCTTATATTCTTAAACAATTGCTTGAAGGAAGAGGACCGCATGATTTCCGGAAGTTTTCTCCTTGAAGATATATTCTGACGCAAATGTATTGTTTGAAATGAGTCTGTATTTTTAAAAATGTTTTGAATGCAAAGCAAAATATTTTCAGTTCACACACTAGAGAGTGCATGTATTTAAGCTTGGTCCTTCTTACAACATTCTGCAGTCTTAGGAAAATGTTACTGATAAGAATTAACAACAATTAAGTGACTATTCTAGTAGCAATAAGCATATATACAGCGTTGAAGACATGTCCAATTTTAAAGTTAAAACCCCCACAAAATAAGAAAGAGAGAACACTGACTCTTAAATTACCTCAACACACAGCCAGTGAAATTCCAAAAAGAGTACCGGATGAATTGTGAGCCAGGCCATAAACAGGCAAACTTTGCATTTGCTGTCTTCTGGTTTACCTTCTAGTAAGACGACAGATGCTGGAGAATTACAGTTTCATGTGTAACTGAGCTGAATCCCTTTGTCTCACACCTTTTAAAACGTAGAACTTTTCAGTTTTACTACCATTTACACACCTTTCTGTTATGGCAGATGCCATGCCTCTACTTGTTCTCCTACAGCCTGGGTTTTTTTCTTATCTATTAGTACTCAAGTTATTTACGCACAAAACACATACTGCCATATGAATTTTAGGAAAATGGAAGAGCATTAGGAAGCTGCATTAAAGCTTTTATCACTTCTTAGAAATGCTTGCAGGTAACTTCTTATGTATGTCACCACCTCCTAAACTCTTGCAGAGGTACATTATATGTCATGAAGAGTCCCACTGTTAAGTAGCTCTTCCTGACTGATGACTTGTAAGTCAGGTCAAGCAGTGTCTTGAGCCTATCCTTAGCAATCTGCTCTTCATTTTGCACATACACAGGGCATCACACTTCACTGCTGTTCTCCTCAGTACTTGAAAGTCAAGGGTATGGCCTCACGGGTCAAGGCAGCAGCAGTAGCACAGACATCTCAGGGATAAAAGCACAGGTGAAGAATCTTACCCAGAGAGAAAATTATGAATTCCACCTGCGCTCCTGTTAATAGGGGTTTTTTTTTTCCAGACTATTCCTTATTATTTTTCCCATGAGCTTGCCTTTCTAGCTTACCAAATCTTGGTGAGCAAATGAAATCTGATGCATCTCAAACACAACAACCTCTATAGCCTATACAAATTATTACTCTGATTGCCCTGCAAACTTCTGTTACTACACTACTGCATGTTGGTTCAAGAACACCAATTAGCCACAACCCTGTAGCAGTTAGGGTAGTCAGCTTTCAAGTAGCTACAGCAGCCTGCTTCAGGATTGGAAGTACCCTTATTTCGTGTTTGTACTGCTGACTCAGCACAAGTCCACTAGCTCATGATGTAACATAACATTTTGAAACCACACTGGTTATTCCAAGTCTGTCCAAAGCACGACCCTGTTCTGTAACTGTTGCTATATACCAAAAGCACCAGCTCCCATCAAATCAGCTGCAGCTACCACTGTATGCATCAGCCACCCTTACTCTGTCAACACAAAATCTGCATTGCCCAAGCTCCTACGCAACAATTCACTGCCAGTTCTGAACATTAAAAAAAAAATTTGCTAAAATATCCTTTATTACAGGCTAGAAAGCTTACATCTACACCTCAGTGTAGCGTCAGAAATACTGAAAGCAGAAACTACCAGTCTGCTTATGCTACAACCAAAACTTGACTAGAACAGGCATTTTAAGTAAGAAATACTTGATTGCACTGGCATGGTAATAAAGAGTTTTGCAGACAAGTTTGGAAAAGGCAGGCAAGTTCACATCAATATACCGAGAAACAATCTACAAAATGGTCCAGCATACCAAGGCACTTACTAATTTTTCCACATCTGATCATTCAGACCTTTTCCTGAGAACAGAGATTCTCCATCACTTTCAGTTTCTAAACCCAAGTTGTGGCCCTTTCTAAGATGTCACATTGCATGCCATGTAGTAAAAACAATTGCTTCACAAGTTATGAGTTGAGATTCTATGGCTTCTATTATTGCAGAAAGACAGACTAAACAGATGCAAAAGTCTTTTGTCCTGGACATAAGACATCACTCGTGCAAAACCAAGAGTATGTTAACCACAGCAAACTATCTACATAGCTTACTTGAAGTTTTAGACTACCTATAAGTTTCATTAAAATAAATGGAAATTATAACAAGAATAGCATTATCAAATATTCCACCAGTAAAAAAATGCACAACTTCAAAGGTTTTGTGTATATATAATAAATTATATGTATATTATCTTGCCCAATCTTCTGCTTAAACATTTAGTAAGCCTTTAAGAATTTAGGATGCATTAGGAACTAGTTTCTTATTGACATTTCACAAGAACAATTATGCATTCCTCAAATGAACAACTGATAGAAAATGTTAAGTAAGAGGACATACCAGATTCAAGTCATCACTACTGGAGAGAAGTTTAATATATGCACCACCACAGTCAATGCCTTCTTGAAAATTCACTTCATATCTGGGCAAAGAGCAAGTTAAAAAAGCCATTCCAAGTATCAAATACAAATTAACTTCTAATCTGCAGTTCTAATTATGAATACATTAAGACCGTGCATTAGTCACTACTGCCAAAACACTTCTACAGGACCAAAAGTTTTTAAATGCCACACAAGCTATGCCAGCCGCGATGCCAGTCAAAAAACACCACAGTAACAATTGCTAACTAACAATTGGTATCAACAGTAAGAAAAATTTCAAGGTGGTATCAACAACATGCAAACATCAAAGTGAAATTGAAACCGGAGAGAGTTCTAAAAAGTTTGTGCCATCTTTGAAACTGCCTGTATGGCACACTAACTTTAGCCCAAGGAGTTATCTGCATATCTGTTAAGTACAACAAAGCAAGTCCAAGTATCCGAAAAAATGAGTCATATGGCCACGGTGCTCATCATCATTAATATTGCTATAACACATTCAAGATTCAATTTGCTTTTACAACCTACACAGAAGTATTCTGTAAATGGAAAAACACTGTATTAAGACTACACGATTTAGATCTTTTAGAGCAAAGACTGAAAATTAATTAGCTTTTTCAGCTATCTCATAAAACATTAGATTTCTGTCCAAAAGTATTTTACAAGAGTTTAAATATCACTTCTTAACACATATACTACAATCTTACTTGATTATTCAATCATTAATACATATAGTTCTGACGGCTGTGGATATGATAGGTCAATGCTATACGGAAGCCAGTATTTTCTACAGGGGTTCACATTACTTTGACTTAAAGACTCCAATAATAGTAAATATTATGTAAAAAAAATATGAGGGATTACTTACTGAACAATCAAAGGCTTATTATTGAAAATAAATGCTTTTGTTAACTTAGCTGATATTGCATGGTGCTTTGCCACCGATTTTAACACTAATCCTCTGTCTCCAGGCATTGCGTTTTCTTTCAGCTCTTCTACTTCCCATCTTCCTAAAACAGACATACACAGTCTTTCAAAAAAATGTAGGCTGAAGTAAAGAAATCAGTCTTGTTGAAAGCAAAGAGTTAGCAGCAAATAAAGACTAGTTGCCAAAGCATGGAAAAAATCTTGGTATCTGATGACAAAGAAGTTAAACACTAATCATCCAATTAATTGTTGGCAATTCTACTGTGGCTACAAAACATTGCTCAAGTCCAGCTTACACTTCCCCAAATTAAGAGCTCTACAGCACTCAAAAAACCCCACATTCATTGTACACAAATTTGCTGCTTTTATCTTTCTATCAAATCAGGGATAGAGTGTTCTAGCCCGTACTTTTCAAGAATTGGAACCAGAATTCCAGCTCCACAGTTAGGTGATAAAATAAAATTTGTGTGATGCCAAAGACCCATCTAACCCAATGTTCTGGCTTAGACAACAACGAGAAAAGAAAGCTTAGGGAAAAAGACTGCAAACAGTTGTAACAAGTGAAAAGCTGCTTCTTTCTTCTTTCCCCAAGCAGCTGTTTCTACAGCAGTAAAAATCCCTGTTTCACAACTGATTACAGCCAAAAGAAAGAAAATTAACAAATAAAACTGAGATTTTGATAAACAGAATTTTCCAAATAAAATAAAAAGCCAGTCATGGACACCAAAGTAGGAAAGAACCGCATCTTTACCATAATCCACCATAAAGCAATGAAGCTGAATAGAAAAGCATATACATTTAACAAAAATTGTTTTATATCACAAAATTTAAATCTATTGCACAAACCTGTAGCATATGTGAATATCCACTGGATCTCTGTTTAATTGCAATATTATATGAAAGAATCAATACATTCTAGATACGTCATTTTATTCAAGCCTAAAGCTTGCACTGCAAATACAGAGACTGTTTCAAAGCTCTGGTTTGTATTTAACAAGTTTTATTGTAAAAATCTATTCCAGTCTTAAAATATTGGTGGATAATTAAAGAGATGCTTACACTTCAGGTATGCATAGCTCTACACAGAAAAGCCTACTCTCCCATTTCACTAAAAAGGTATTCATTCTAGACTATTAAGGTAACACCAGCTTTCAGTACTTTAAAGATGACACGTGTAAAGTATATGTTATTCCTTGTTGTTTTCATATTTACAGAAATCTACAAGAAAACTTCAATATTGTGGATCTCTATACTTAGACTGTGGTATCACACAATGCCTAGAGGAACATAAAATATTTCTCCAGATTTCAGATTTATTCCTACCATCGTCACAAAAAGCATTAGTCACAAGGCACTGTGTAAGCTAGATATCCACATGGTTCCTCCACTCCTGCTTACATCGAATTAGAATCTTTCAGGTCAAATCTAATCACATGGGAGATGAAGGTCCCCATGCAGAGTCTTTCCAAGAATTAGCAGATTTCATCTTAAAGACAAACAAGCAAGCATACAGCTTTAAAAATAAAAATTAGATAATTATAAATTCTCCAAGTTTGGGAAAAATACAGTTGATTACACATGTGGGCAATATCCAAAGAACAAGATTTCTAAGAGGGTAGTTATATTTTCTCAGAGATTAGCAGCACAAGATTCACTGATTTTTTTTCCAGGAATGAACACAGCACAAAATAAATAAGACTTTGACAACTCCCTGTAATCTTGTAAGAAGCCTGTGTCAATGTGAACAAAAGGCAGGAAATGTAACTGCAGCATGTGTTTTAGAGAGATTCATAAACTGCTAAATCCAAATGAAACAGCTATTGACTTTTATGCAACTGAAGCGCGATTTGTGAAAGGTCATTAAGGAAGGGCTGATATGTATGTCAACAAATCCCTAGTTTCTTCCAGTCTGCTCAACAGAAGAGAGGAAAATCCCCTCCTCTTCAATAGTGCTCCTTCCTGGAAACTAAGGCCAAGCAATAATGCCAGGCAAAACAACGAGACCAGAACAAAACCCACTAAGTTGGAAAATAGTTCAAAAAGGTCTTTTCACCACAGACTTAATGTTGAATTGTCCGGGTGACTTTTAGAAATATGACTGTTTCAACATCAGAGACAATTTCTATCTGAGGCCAAGTAATGAGATGTCTGTTCTTACAAGCATCTCATCTGTATGGGTATCTGCTCTGCAGCTTCTTTTACCAGTTATATCTGGTAACGACTAAACCTAAAAACATCTATTCTGTACCATTTTGCACACCAAAGTCCTACAAGTTATGTTTGCTTACCACTTTCTATTAACATTGATTTTATTTCACATAAGAGCAGTAGCAAATACTTTTCTTTTGCAGCAGTAACTTTTTCTGTTCTCCCCACTTGCTCTTGAATTGGATAGATGCATGTTGCAAAATTGTTGCCACAGATGACGTATCTGTCAAATAGTTTAAAATTACATTCAAGGAGGCAGTTCTAGCCTATGAATTTTTAAGTCGAGCGCAAGCCCCAATGATAAAAACCATCGAAACAACTTGTCAGTATTACTTCCCAAATTTTAGACTACTGTAAAAAACCATTCAAGAAACACTGGAGAACGCTACATGCAAGTACAGATGATCTGAAAAAGTATTTTAAAGAAAAAATCATTCCATTTAACTTTTGTTTCAGAAGCCAGACTGGGAGACCAACCCGTGAATCAGTAGGACAGACGCAGCAACATGGAACGTGCTGCTTTAGAAACGTGTTTAACAGCTGAAAACAAAGCGGTAAATCTCTCTGATGCTTTCAGAGAAGGCATTCTCAAGAAGCACTATTCATAAACAATCCACACTGAGCACTCAGATGCCAGAGGGTATTCTGGTATGACTCATTGCAACAGGTTGTTGGGATGACAAAAAAATTATCTTCACGCTAAGTAACCCAACAAGCAACATTTCACATCTTAGTTTCAGGATAACAGTTGTTACACAAACTAACACTTCTGACCCATGTAATCTCAGATTTCAAAGATAAGTTCAGTGTAAGGGGTAATTACTTCTCAAAGAACAACAGAACAACAGAAATTATGTAGTGGAAGTAAACATTAAAACCACTTACCATCGTATTTAGCAATGTTATCATCCGTGTCTTCTTTCTTGGTTTTAGACAACACCCACCTAAAACAAGAAGCGTAGCAGTTACTGAGCTGTGTAATGCTGTATTATTTAACAAGCACAGGAAAACCAGCTTTTGCTTCTAGGCTGTGAACCTGTGATGATGATTTTGACACTCAGCATCATGGAACTTAGTTTAGTTCAAAGAACATGGAAAGAAAAATTAAAATATATTAGTCTAAAATAGCATTTCAAAATACTTCCTAAGACTATAGATGAATATACAGTTACAACTCTAAAGTCATTCAGTTGTTCTCAATAAACTTCAGTTTTACATACAAGCTGAGTTTGGCAGAATGTAACAATATTGCATAAGCATAAAATATCAAAAATACATGGGTAATAGCACGGTTCAAGTGTAAAACCTTCAATATGATAAGGAAAAAAATTACCCAAAGAAACCTTAACACTAACTGACAGTAACAGTACACACGCATAGCAGAGGATGAAAGGAAGAGGCAAAAGTGTCCATATGATGCAGGAGGGGGCCTGGAAAGCAGGACCACAAGTAACAACCAGTTAGTTGAAAGGAATGTGCTCGAGCTTGTGGGTCACAAGCCCTGGTGATAAGGGACATGAGAAGTTACTGAAGGGTATAGAAACAGGGACTAAGTATCGAGCTGAGACTACACAAGGAATAAGGCGGTCTGTTTGTCAGCTTACTCAAGGACGTGGTGCGAGAACTGCAGACATTGTTATCTTTAACTATTGCTGAATTGCTAAATAGCAAGAGATCTCCACACGAGCTGCCACACAGTTATAGAATAAGCAAGTTTTTTGACCAATCAGAATAAGATGTAACAATTGCTTGTGTGTATATAATCATGATATTAGGCTAATTAAAGTGACATTTGCTTGCATCAAGCTGCATCCCGTCTCTCAGTCGCGGCAATATCACAAATGTAATTATGGACTGAACAGATTCCAACAGGGATCCCAACAGGGCAACAAATTCCTGACCTCCTTGATAGTACGAACAAGGCAAACTCAGCTTATCATATTAAGGGGATAAGCACATACCCTACATACAAGCATTCATCTGGAGCAGAGAAGTAAAAAGGAAAAAAAAAAAAAAAAAGGCAGTCCACTCATCTGGTCATACAGTGGTTCTATCCTGAGCCATGCATAGGAATATCTTAAGCCAACACTGTCACTGAACTCTTCATTGTACCAACTACAATACTACATTCTCATGCTTACTTCTGTAAAGCACTATTTTCATTCATTCTGAACTATCCTCTGCATAGACTGTTTCAGGGATGAATCTTTATCTTGTCTGCCTTGAATTTCAGTCAGATTTGTTCACTGTTAACAGAAATACTGGGAAAACTTCACAGTATAAATGGCAAACTAGAGCCTTGGTCTACCAGAAGACTGACCAACGAGGAAATAAAACAACTCTACAAGTCATGCAGATTTTCAGGGCCCATTCTCAAGAAATAATTTCTTTTCCGGTGATTTACCTAGTCAATTTATATGTACACTTTTCCCTAATTTTAGGGAAGAAAGGCAACATGCTGCTTACTTTCTCATACTTCCATACTTGGTATTGTTATGTAAATTATGTACAGCTAGACCAAAAATCCCAAGCACTGTAGCTGAAGCTTGTAGTATTAGATTTAGTAAGGCGACTAATCTTTGAACAGATGACACAAAACTAGAAACTGAGATAAATTATATCATTCAAGTACCCCAGTTAGGTTTTTGCATTTGTTAATCAAGGTTTTCAGTTGTTTGGTGTTTCTTTTTAAACACCACTTACAACCTCTTCTATTTTATAATTTTCCTGTCATCATTGGTACTGCTTTTGTATTGCACTTCTTAATATTTAGAAGTAACATTAAGACAAGTGATACATTGAAGACAGGAGCTTGTTAACTTATTGTCCTTCTACATCTGATCTAAATATATATCTAAAATAAAAGAACACGAAAAAACATAATGTGAGTAATGACAGGCTAATGTTCAGTGGCCTGAAGTTCCCTGTAACTCTACAGCAGAGAACAGTTCAGAAACAACTGGAAAAGGGAGTAAGATTCTATCTTACAGAAGCTACTGGTGCTTGTTACCATGCTATTTTGTTTACAGTTTAACTAGTGCATCCTCAACAGACATAAACGTCTTAGGATTGTAAAACCTCACTCCTACAGTAGTTGGATCTTAGTCTTCTGACAGGAGGTAAAATATAGGCAGCTTTAAGTTCTATCACAATGAATATATCACATTGCATCTCCTTTCACCTCTATGTCTGGATCTTCATAGGAGAGTTAGTAGTTCCATTGATTTTAGTAACATAGGAAAACACCTTTTCCCATGATTGTTCACAAATCAAGGAGATGGGTCTTTTGTTCAACAGCAAAAAAAAAAAACCCAGGAAAAAATATACCAATGACAAGGTCTGGCTTGTCATTAGAAGAGAGACTTACTTTCATATTTTAAGAGCTTTTTTCATAGTAAGAAAGTACTCGTAACAACTCATCACACCAGCTCTTATTAAAGAGATTTCTACTGTATTCACAGATTCTGCCTGGATACACACTTACTTAACTTGAGCCAGTAACAGCATACTAATCTGGTTTGATTCAAAAAAGAAAAGTCAGCGATCATACAGATCACATTTACATGGTACTCATTTGTTTTTCACTGGTATTCTACACTCTTTACATCTGAGCTAGAAAGAGGACTGAAAGCCAAGCTGTTTCCCACCTAAAAGTAGTAAGTCTATTCCAGAAACAGAAAATAATAGATTATATTCACTCTTATTGACAGTGCATCAGTGGCAACTGACTATAGCTCACAACACACAGGTTTTCATTGAGCAACACAGATCACCCAGAGTACAAGTTACACCTTACACTGCCATACTGTTGGAAGAAAACTTGTAAGATACAGACAAGACAAAAATGTCTGGCTTAAGAATTGTGAGATAAACCTGAAGATTATTCTAAAATGTCAATGCAGTAAGGTCAAACTACCTAGAAAATACTTCAGTAGTCTCAAATATATAATACTTATTGAGTATGGGAAGTAATACAATAAATAAAAAAACCCACTAAAAAAAAACTTAGCTACAATGCTGAAGACACTGCCCTCTTACACATAAATAAGCAGAAAGAGTTTGCTACTGCAGTGTAATAGCTATGCACTTCACCTTGCAGCTACCTGAACTGGCTAAATCTTTAAATTATATTTCTTTATGTTGATTAACGTAGAGTTTATTACAAGCTTCCTTAAAACACAAAAAATAGCAACATACCTGAAATGTTACCTGTCCAGCTTAACATTATGATGTATTTGGAGCAAGTATTACCAGCCTTTCCAATTCTAACCCCTGTAAAACTTAACTTTTGTAAAGATACTAGCAAAAAATTAATACAAAGTCAGTCCTGCCACTGTAAGTTAAACTGCCGAAAGTAAAAGTTTATGCCTTATAACTTTAAACTTACCCAGTCAATACTCCATCAAAGGTTTCTGTAAAATACACTTCCCCAGTTGGCTTTGGAGTCTGGTACACAACCTAAAAGACATGTACAAACATACACACTAACCTAAATTACAATTTTTCCATTTGCAATACACTATCATACCTCCAAAAGTAGCCCACCCAGACAGACCACCAGATTTCGTTCGTTAGAAATACCTAGCAGCATAAAACAATTTTCCCTGTCCCCAACTCCTCTCATTTCTACAGTCTGGCCGCATCCCTCTAACAGTGAGCAATTTCACATCTGTGAATTTTAAAAATTGCTTCCCGTGTTCAAAGCTAATAACATCTTATGTGTAACAAACACCCTGAAAATTTACTGAACTTGCACCAGTACTCTGCTTCCTCCCTACTTCTTTCTGTATGGGTTTTCCATCCTTCTGTTTTCCTGTCTACTTGGCACATCACAGCTGGGCTACATATTAAAAAGGAAAAGTTGAAAAAAATAACTTATGAAGTACAGGATAATAAATGCAGAAAGATTTTCTGGGAATAAAGACAGTGTCAAAAGGCAGCTGTGACAGATGAAATCAAGAAACTGGCCTAAAGTCAAAACACCAGTAAGACCAAGATTCTTTCTGCTTTCTTCTCTAGAAATGGCATGTTAGGATTTACAACAAAAGGTTCTGGCACCTAGATTGAAGCACAGACTAGCGAAACCTTCTTTATGACTATTTACCACAGGCAGATCTATTTTACACATTGGCATATTACAGTCATTCTTTAAGCCTGTCTTACACATCACACACAGCAACTAAAAAACTCTGGCTGATGGGTTTAACCCACTCAATTGTCAGCTGCATATTAACTTGCTTTTTTTAAAAATGCATTTGTCCACCAATTTCTCTACTAGTTATAACTGTGTATCTTATAATTAAACAAGCTTTAGTTAAAGACTTCCGTAATCTTACCTCTAAGGCAGATTTATCTCTGTCGACATCAGCTTCTTGAGACTGCTTGTCAAAATCCTCCACTTCAACATCTGCATCCAGGTTTTCTTTGTTTTCAGTTTCTGCAGTCACTGAGCTAATTATCAGGACACCCAAGCACAGCCAATCCCACTGGAAGTGCATCCTGGTTATATGAACTGAAAGTTTTAAATATCATCACAAGGACATTATCAATACTATTACAATTTTACTCCAGACTATCTACAGTAAGAAATAAAGATCATAAAGCGTTGTCAGTATAGTATTTTAGTATAGTGCTATATCTTAATTTGGAAAAGTTCTTACTACACAGCCCTGACTTTTTCCCTTCCTGTTGTCCCTCCAGGAGTGCTTGTAGCCTGTTCTCTTATCTTGCCACATCATTCATACCAAGAGTGAATCTGACTGCAGTATATATGTGTTTTTAAGAACTAGGTAAGACTGCTCTTATTTTTCTCATTCCTTAACAAGCTGAATAAGTAATCAAATTTGATCAGTCTCTATAATGTAGCAAAAATAACATCCCTTTTCATTAGGGACAATAAAATGGATAGATTTAGGACACATCTACTGCCAGAATTACTCATTTGTATCTGGCTCTTCTTCCACTGTCTGTCTTTATAAGAGTGCAGAGTTTATAGCAACTCCAGCTGAAACTGTCAAAAGAAAGTATAAGATTGTTTCAGAAAACATTTTAAAATTATTCAACCAGCAAAAGTTTCAGCTTAAATGCAAATACCTTTCTAAGATCAGGGAAACCAAAAAATCTTTAGTCTGTGTGACTATCGATAGCAGTTAACGACCCCAGCCTCTCGATCTGACCTGCTGGCGAAAAAGAAAAGATTTTGCCCAGTATGTTTTGCTTCACATCTGTAACATACAAAACCAGTTTTATATTAGAACATCCAGTGGTTTGGAGCAATGCAGTATCAAGCACAAGTTTCCTCAATGGTCCTGCCAAAAATGCTTGTTTCTGAATCTGGTTTTGTCTGAATTTGGAAATAGAAGGAAGACAGATTCTAGATACCACTGCACAGGTATTTATCCTTTGGTTCTTACTAATTTCTATCCACAATAAGTTTAAAAAGATAGACGAATACTGGTATTTAGTTTGCTATTGTGAGACATTTCCAAACCTTTCATTATGCTGCTACTGAGGTGCTTTCTGCACCTGAGAAAGCAGTCACCCTCTTAGTTGTTTCATCACTCTTTAGAGATTAAATTAACTCTACAACCCTAAATATCCCAGAAATTCAAGACACCACCTTATACTGGAAGTGTGAGTCACCTTCATTCTTCCTGGCTTTATCAGATTTGCTGAGCAATTCAAACATTCAAGTTTCACCAATAATTACTAATCATTCAATTTATAACACCTGCAAGTTCTATCACGCAACACATATAGAGATCAAACAGTATCAGGGCTAAAATACCCCACATCCCAGCATGACTGTACTACAAGCATCCAAGAAGAAAACTAATTATTTTTCCTTATTTAAGATCTATTAATTTGATATTGACTGCACTGATTATACTTACAGCCAAAACCTAGAAGTATCATAAAGAACTGAAGTGTTTCACACACTAACACTATGTCAGCATCAGGAAATCATCAAAAGCTTCCTTTCTTGGGACAAACACCTATTTTCCATAAAACTAAATTAATTACCATTCTTTTTTTCTCCCCCACTATTAACTACAATCCCTACCACATGTTGTGGGACTTTCCACCCTGCTGTGCATTTCACTTGAGGGTGGCAAGTCTATATAGTTCCCTCTTTTTTTCAGTTATTAACACAGTGATGCATCTCAAAAGTTATCTGCAAGTTTCAGTAGTTTTTTTGGGTTTAGGTTTTTTAAAAAATTTTAAATACTGCAGATACTGTTAATTCATGCACTTCCTTGGCCAATTCTAGAACTTCAAACAATCCTGCCCTGAAGACTTCAAGTCTTTCAATTTATCATACATGAGCATTCAATCTTACGGTGCACTTTTGAACTCCATTGTCTGGAGGTTATCACAGTTAGTTCTACAATCCCCATTTTCTTGTTCTTAATCATATTAGGACAAACAGTTGAAGAACGTCATATCAATGCCTTCTGGGCCTCCTTAGCTCTTAGCTAAAGTGCTATATATTAACCAGGTATTAGACTTGCTTTCTTAGCATAAAATTTTGCCTACCTTACTTTAGCTAGTTTGTCACACAGGTGGTCTCCTCCTCTTCTCCTAAAGCAGATGAAGAGATACATCTTTCTTGGTCAATATATTTCAAGTGTATTTTGACAATCCAAAATGCCTTTCACTTACATAGCTGTAATTTTACTGTAATTGGCCCCATCTACTTTTGTTCCATACACACACTAGCAAGGGCATCCAAGAAATCAGACTAGTACTCACCTTTCCCACAGTTCCCTTCCGAAACTACTGATGCTTTCACTTCGTTCACACCAAGTCTTATGACTACTCCCTGACCCTAGCCTAGGACACTCCTAATTTCCTTTAGTCTTCTATTGCAACTCTTACTTTTCCCTTCAAGAAGAGAAGGCACGCTTTTTCACCTTTAACTTTTAAACACTTTTAAAATAATCCCAGAAACACTGAAATACATCACCAAGAACAATTACAGTTATCACTAAATTGCCAGGCAAAGATGGTTTTAAACAAGACCATTACATCTTTTACTTTTGTGAACTCTGCCAGCACTACAGTCTTAGAACGTCCAATAAATCTATCAACTAAGCTGAAGATTCGAAACAGAACTTCACACTACACATTTGTCTTTACACCCTACTGAACTTTCATAATTAACACATGAAGGCCTATGAAAAACTTCTCTTATTCTTTCCTAAGGTGACCATAAAAACAAGGCGAAACCATCCCCACTGTCAGAAGTTCCTCAGCAGAAGAGAACAAGTTATCCCAGTCTATGGCACTCACACAAACGACGACCATGTTCACTAGCAGTACTGGCTAAATGCCAAAGACCAGGGACTTCCAAACCATCTTTCACGGAGCTACAGCAAATAGGTAATTGCAAAACCATACATCTTGACAGCAGTTTCAATTAGGAACATGATAATAGTTATAGCATGACCCATGAGAGAACTGGATAGCTTTCTTCAGATTTCAAAGCTGTAATCACAGAAACTGAGTCACAGAAATTCATCCAATAATTGCACCTCCAAAACAGGATTCCAAATCATTCCTTTTGGGATGGGCAGCTTACATTCTGCTTGCTCTCTATGTATATATTGATGGAATTGTCAATATGTTTCACTTCAGACCTGTAATTTTTAAACTTAATTACTGCATGGCTTGGTCGCTCTTTACCATGGGGATACAGGTAACTACAGAACTTTTGACACACCAGAAGAGACATCTGAGCCAGCAGTACTACTGCAAAGCATGCTCTTGGGACCAGCCACCATGCTGCAACATCAGCATACTATTGCACCTAAATTAATGAGTCACAGTTTCTGAGACACATACTAGTATTTAGGAAAGACAACAGGCATAAACTGAAAAAATATTCTGACTAGACTATTAGAAATTCTTTTCCCCATGAGAGCAGGGAAGCTGTGGTACAGGCTGCCTAGTCACAGTCCTCAGGGTTTTCCAAGACCAAAGGAATAAAGCTCCGAGCAACCTGAACTGGCATCAAAGCTGAGCCTGCCGTGGTCCAGCACATTGGAGCACAGACTTCCTGGGGACCCTTCCCACCTGAATGACTTCATTTCTGCAGATGGTTGAACACCACAAGTACATCAATCTTCAGACCTCTGCACCACGATCTTTTGAATATTCTACACATGCTATTACATTAATGTCATTGTCATTCTACTTGATGCAGAACTATGCAGAGGTCAGGATCCTTTAGATTATTACTAACCTTTCCCTGGACTTTGAAGGGAGCCCTGCCTTTTTCATGAAACACTCAGTTCTGCATTCTCAAGCAGAAAGGAAATCAGACTGCTGTTAACAGCCTTTCTCTCTCAGAGGTCTAAAGCTCCTGCATCCAGTACCATCTGTACCCAGTAGCAACACATGGGCTTCTCCTATGGCCACAAATCAATTCCATCCAGGGCAACAGAAAATAGGGGGGTTTTCCCTTCTTCCATCCATGATCATGTGCTGCCTTATTACTCCCCTATACAGCTGCACCGGCATCAACCTCACCAAGGACAACATCCATCTAAAACTAAAACTGCTTCACAAAAAGCACCCAGGAGTTCTTACACAACTTTCTATTTTTTATTTTGTGTGAAAATTATACTATCTTTTGCTAAAGTGTTAAACCCACTTACTGAAGTGAATACTAAATGCATAATTTAGCAATTACTCAAGACACAACGCTGCCGTCGTGCAGGTGCTTTTTCAAGCTATTTTATTGCTAGAGTCAGCTTGACTAAAACCTCCAGGAAAACGTTATTAAAAAAGGAAAACAAAAGTTTGCATCAAGCAGCCACTCAGTGTTCAGGCAGCGCCCATGACAAACCAGTTTCCCGCATGTCATACGGAGCCCGCTTCTCGAAAGACCACGGAGGGAGGGTCCGCAGCGCCGCAGGAGCGACCCCGGCCCCCGCGGGGCGGCTCGCCTCGGGCACCGCCGCAGGAGCGACCCCGGCCCCCGCGGGGCGGCTCGCCTCGGGCACCGCCGCAGGAGCGACCCCGGCCCCCGCGGGGCGGCTCGCCTCGGGCACCGCCGCAGGAGCGACCCCGGCCCCCGCGGGGCGGCTCGCCTCGGGCACCGCCGCAGGAGCGACCCCGGCCCCCGCGGGGCGGCTCGCCTCGGGCACCGCCGCAGGAGCGACCCCGGCCCCCGCGGGGCGGCTCGCCTCGGGCACCGCCGCAGGAGCGACCCCGGCCCCCGCGGGGCGGCTCGCCTCGGGCACCGCCGCAGGAGCGACCCCGGCCCCCGCGGGGCGGCTCGCCTCGGGCACCGCCGCAGGAGCGACCCCGGCCCCCGCGGGGCGGCTCGCCTCGGGCACCGCCGCAGGAGCGACCCCGGCCCCCGCGGGGCGGCTCGCCTCGGGCACCGCCGCAGGAGCGACCCCGGCCCCCGCGGGGCGGCTCGCCTCGGGCACCGCCGCAGGAGCGACCCCGGCCCCCGCGGGGCGGCTCGCCTCGGGCACCGCCGCAGGAGCGACCCCGGCCCCCGCCAAACCCACCGCCGCGGCCCCGACCGGCCCCCGCCAAACCCACCGCCGCGGCCCCGACCGGCCCCCGCCAAACCCACCGCCGCGGCCCCGACCGGCCCCCGCCAAACCCACCGCCGCGGCCCCGACCGGCCCCCGCCAAACCCACCGCCGCGGCCCCGACCGGCCCCCGCCAAACCCACCGCCGCGGCCCCGACCGGCCCCCGCCAAACCCACCGCCGCGGCCCCGACCGGCCCCCGCCAAACCCACCGCCGCGGCCCCGACCGGCCCCCGCCAAACCCACCGCCGCGGCCCCGACCGGCCCCCGCCAAACCCACCGCCGCGGCCCCGACCGGCCCCCGCCAAACCCACCGCCGCGGCCCCGACCGGCCCCCGCCAAACCCACCGCCGCGGCCCCGACCGGCCCCCGCCAAACCCACCGCCGCGGCCCCGACCGGCCCCCGCCAAACCCACCGCCGCGGCCCCGACCGGCCCCCGCCAAACCCACCGCCGCGGCCCCGACCGGCCCCCGCCAAACCCACCGCCGCGGCCCCGACCGGCCCCCACACACACACACGACCCCCAACCCCCCAAGGCCCTCAACCTCCCTCCCCGAAACCCACCCCCAGGGTCCCGACCCACCCGCTCCCACGGCCCCGCCGCCGGCCAGGAGGGGCGGGCGGGCTGGGGGCGCTACAGCTCCCCCCTCCCCACCGTGTGCAGCCTAACGGACGGTAACGGCCGGCGCCAGAGGACCCCCCACGGGAGGGGGAGAACACGCACGCTGAAGGGCGGGAGGCCCCACCTCCACACGCGGCGCGCCGGCGGCGACCCGCCCTCGCACCAGCCGGGCAGCGGCGAGTGAACGGGCGCTGCAGGGGCCCACCGCCGCGGGCCCGGCCGGCCGCCGTGCCCCCCCCCGCCCCAGTTATCCAACACCGCCACGCAGACAGTGGCCGCCCGGCGCCGAGGACCGGCCCCCGCGGCGGGCCCAGCACATCCCCTCCCCGCGGCAGGCGCGCTACCTGCGGCGGGATGCGCTCCGCGTCCCGCTGGCCGAGCCCTGCCGCCTGTCCGGAGCGTTAACGGGCAGCGCATGCGCACAAACCCCCACCGCTCTCAGAGCCTCGGCCGCCGAGCAACAGGTGCTGGCGCTGCGCCGCCTCAGCCAATCAGAGCGCAGTAAGCGCAGCACTGCCCAATCCGCCCGCGGATCGCCACCACGACTGGGCGCCGCGGGAGGCGTGTGGGCGGAAACGACGGGCAGGTAGCCCCACCAATCGCGAACGCCCTCCGTGCGGCATGCACCAATCGCGACCTCGCCCGGGGATGACAGCCTCCCCGCACGTGGTGCCCGAGCCAATCGCCCCGCAGCACCGCCCCAGGCCGCTCCTCGGCCTCGCCGCCGCGACGCCGTTGGGCGGGCGAACTCCGGGTGCGGGAGCGGGATTGCTCCCCCCGCCCCTTCCCCCGAGTCTGTCTCCTCCCCGACCTTGGGGCCAGCACCGGGCCCCGCTGTGAGGGAAAGATTCGGTCACGCTGGGTTTGACGTGATTCGGGGGGGTGGGGTGTGCTCCAACATGAAGCAGTTAAGATGGACTCTGGTGACAGGACTTTCGGATGTGAGGGCCACAGCCAGTGGGACATGATGTTTACGCGTGGTGTTACCATGCTGTGGTCAGTGATGAGAAAAAAAGGGCTTTTTCTGCATCTCTAGTTGGAGTGATTTAGCTCAAATTAACATCACCCTTTATTACAATTGGAGACACAGCCTGGTGATCCAGTCTGCACTTGAAGGATCACTAGGTACTGCTTCAGTTCCTGAGTTTTGGAAAACCTTGCCCAGGCCTGCTACTCTGAGGTGATTCCTGGCTTGAGTCAAGTTGTACCTTTACACTTTGGGCAGGGCACAATTTATGAGCATTTAAAACATCACTCACAGCACCGATACTCAAAACGTGCAGGAGAGGGCTGGGACAAAAGCGATTCCTTGAGGGATCAGGAGGAACACAGAAGTTGTTCTATTTGCCCAGCTGCTGACAAACTGGGTCAGGGATTGGTATATTTGTATGTGACACTGTGTCACTTGGTGACTCACAACGTCAGAGCCTCCTAGCCAAAGGCTGTAGGGGCTGCCGTCCTCATTTCAAGCTTGACGTTTGTTGGGGACACCAAGCATGATGCCAGTACTTGTGAGATGAACCATATAACTACTGCCACTGCCTTTCATTCTTACTGTTGAATCTCTTCAAAGGGTGCATCCGCAGCTCTTCACAGAAGACAGACTGCTTTTAAAAAGTACACTTTCAGGCAGCCAAATGTATCATTGCAGTACCAGCCATCCCCTCCAATGTGGGCAGATTTCACTGCCCAAGAAATTCTATTAAGGCACATACACAGAGTTTTTCTTTCTATGGCCAATGAACTGTGGGTCTGTGGAAGATGAGAAGGAAGGAAATCCAAAAATTGTTGATAGCCTTAAGAAAAAGTGTTACTTTTTACTCATAAGTCAGCCTCTTTCAGTCAGTGCTCAGGCCACAAGAATCTGGTTTATGTTATTTAGTTCTTACCATGTTGAGGAAACTGTCTTTTGGACTTAACAGTTACGATCTGTACACCATTAAGCTAAGCTTCCCCCTCTCCTAGAATAATTTATAACTTACAATAATTTTTATAGGTTCCTCCATTTCGTTTATGTCTACCACATACTAGTTTGTTGACTCAGAATGGTTTGGAGTTGCCATTAGAATGTGTAATAGGAATTGTAAATCCAAATGCTCATTTTTTTTTTTTTTTTGTGATATTCTGCCTTTCAAGTGTTCCAAGGTCACTGTAAACTGATGCACAAGCTTAAAACTTACATCGATTATATTTCTCTTTTGATAGTGTCATCAAAACTTAAGCTTGCCATAGATTATTACAAGCTCCAAAGAGCAATGTAAACTTCACAACTTAAACACAGTGCATATTTATGTCATAGAAAAATGGCAAAATTTCTTCTCTTGTTAAGGCTTAGCTAGAGCTGTCTAATTGTTTAAGATTCTGTAGGACTATGGCACCATTTCTCAATCATATGATTCTATGATTCTAATGCTGATCAGGAAAATCTGCTGTGCCTTAATTCAAATCCTTAATTGTACTTAATTCAAAAGTACATTATTTAATGTACTTTTGAGAAATGGTACCGTAGTCTTACAGAAACTTCAATACAGCTAAAAAAAAAAAAAAAATTAATGTTCTCGAGCAATCCATCATGAAACCAAGTGTTGTAGTTTAACCCCAGCTGGTAACTAAGTACCATGCAGCCGCTTGCTCGTTCCCCCCTCACCCATGGGTGTCAGAAGGAGAATTGGAAAGGAATGTAAAACTCTGATATTAAGAACAGTTTAAGAATTGAGATACAATAAAAAACAAAAAACCAATAATAATAGTAACAGTTATAATGTAAAAGAGGGAAAAGGAGAGAGGAATGAAATCCAAAGGGAAGGGAAAAAAGAAAAGCAATGATGCACAACACAACTGCTCACCACTTCAGACCAGTTCCCCCTATTCCTCAAGCAATGATCAGCAGACCCAGCCAACCCCACCCCCCACCCCCAATTTATACACGAAGCTCGTTGCCCAGTTTGGGTCAGCTGTCCTGGCTGTGCCCCCTCCCAATTTCCTGCACCCCTCCAGCCCTCCCGCCTTTGGCAAGGCCTGAGACACCATAAAGTCCCCAACCACACCATTCCCACACCAAATCTAAAACACAGCGCTGCACTAGCCACCAAGAAGAAAATTAACTCTGTCCCAGCTGAAACCAAAGGAAACAAAGACAGATGAAAACTATCTTCGCAGCTTGAAGTACGCATACATTCTTTTAGAAGCATTTGCAGAATTAAAGATTTCTGTTTACTGCAGAATTGTTAATATTCCAACCGTTCATTGTAAGCCCTCTGTGAAAGATTTCTCTGGAATCTTACATTTATGCGAATAAATGATAGTTTAAAAAAAATCCCACAACCCAAAACGCTCTCAGATAAAACAATTAGTATGTGCAACCGATAGTATAGCTAACAAATTTGTGACTTACGAGTAATAGAAAAAGTAAATGTTGGGGAAAACTGGGATCCTTGTGTAGTGGACACTATCCACTTACTTCCTCAAATGTGACAAAGATTTTCAATTCAGTAAGCAAATACATCTTCAGCTTTGGATTAAGTATCTCCTGAATAATTTTTAACAGATATTTGTGTTAAGAGTCTAGTGTCTTCTCAGTGTACATTTAGCATGCATTAGCATTTACAGTACATGTTTGCTTGTATTAAGCTGTGCAAAAAGTCACAGTGACCCTGATGAGATTAGGGGCCTACATAATGAATGGAAATAAAAACATTTAAAAAAATCGGTAAAGCCAACTTCATAACTGCCTTTTGAAGACAACTGTTACTCCCCTTTCAAAAATCCCTCAAAAAATTTAAGAATGGAGACACACTGTTCAGAGGAATGAACAACTGTGCTCCAGCAAAAATGAAATTGGGTTGAATAAGCCTCCATTAATATTGAATTACCTTGAAAAATGTGCCTTCTTCCCATGCAGGCATTTAACCTGATTAGGTATATGTACAATGAGCCTGAGGTAGTCAATATTTTTGAGACTATGTTTTAAACTATGTGGAAGTACTGAAGTAAAATTTCCTGCGGAAAGAGCTTGGTGATCTGGTATGGAACCTGAAATTTCTTTCCAGTGCTCTGCCACCCTCACGGTGAAGAAAATGTATATGCTGTATTCACAGAATCAGAGAACAATCGGGGTTGGGTGGCACCTCCGGAGACCTCCCAGCCCAACCCCTGCCAAAGCAGGGTCACCCAGAGCGGGCTGCACGGGATCACGTCCAGGCGGGTTCTGAGTGTCTCCAGAGAAGGAGACCCCCCGGCCCCTCTGGGCAGCCTGCCCCAGTGCTCTGCCACCCTCACGGTGAAGAAGTTCTTCCTCACGTTCAGAGGGAGCTGCCTGTGCCTCAGCGTGTGCCCGTTGCCCCTCGCCCTGTCGCTGGGCACCGCTGAAAGAGCCTGGCCCCGTCCTCCTGCCGCTGGCCCTGAAGATGTCTGCAGCCATCGATCAGAGCCCTCTCAGCCCTCCCTTCCCCAGGCTGAGCAGCCGCGGGTGTCCCAGCCTGCCCTCCCCCGGGAGGTGCCCAGGCCCCTCACCCCCTGCGCAGCCCCCGCCGGGCCCTCCCCAGCAGCTCCCTGTCTCTGGAACTGGGGAGCCCAGCGCTGGGCACAGCACTCCCGGGGCGGCCTCCCCAGGGCCGAGCCGAGGGGCAGGATCCCCTCCCTGCGCCTGCTGGCCACGCTCCTCCTCACGCCCCCCAGGGCGCCACCGGCCTCCTGGGCCACCGGGGCTGGCTGCCGGCCCAGGGGCAGCTGCTGTGCCCCGGCACTGCCCGGCCCTTCCCCGCAGAGCTGCCTCCCCGCAGGCAGCCCCCAGCCCCTGCTGGTGCGTGGGGCTGTGCCCCCCCGGGGCAGGGCCTGGCACCGGCCTCTGCTGGGCTCCATCAGGTCCCTCCTGCCCAGCTCTCCAGCCTGCCCAGCTCTCGCTGGATGGCAGCGCAGCCTCTGGGGCATCAGCCGCTCCTCCCGCCTTTGTACCAGCCACCAGCCTGCTGAGGGGACGCTCTGTGCCTTCGCCCAGGTCACCGGTGAATCAGCTGAACGGGACTGGGCCCGGCGCTGAGCCCTGGGCAGCACCGCTGGCCACAGGCCTCCAGCTGGGCTCTGCGCTGCTGGTCGCAGCCCTCTCAGCTCCGCCGTTCAGCCCGTTCTCAGTCCGCTCACACTGATGAACAAAAGCCAAAACTCTGTATTACGTAGGGAGAGACTATGGGAAGAAGTAACACCAATGTCTTACTTCCCTGCAGTATTTCCTAGGCTTACTCTAGGAAGCTTACAAAGTCTGTGCTTGGAACCACCAGTACCAGGAGGACAAGAGGTACTTTGTACAGTCAAGTTACTACTGTAACCCTGTGTGGGCAAAACCCCCTAATTTTAAGAGGTCTGCTCTAAGCCAGAAAATTGACACCCATCTGCCGGTCTCTGGTTTTTATGGAGGTTAAACCCTACTGCTTGTCTTTTTAAATTATGCATTTAAAATAACCAGGAAGTTCTAATTATTTTAAAATTTGTTTCAGTTGGTTTGTTTTTGAGTTGGGGATAGGTAACGCGATTACATCCTTTTTCCTTAAAAGGGGATCTGGAGCCCTCGAAAAATACAGAACCCAGACTATTTTGAAGATCTTCACCCATTCAAGATGACCACTGTCAGTGCTATTGGTTTAGAACTCTGGTCTATGACACCCGATATCTACTTTGATAACTTCATTATATGTTCAGAAAAAGAAGTAGCAGACCGTTGGGCAGCAGATGGCTGGGGCTTGAAGAAATTCGTAGCAAGTGCTAATGAGGTATAAACTTCACTACGTTCTCGATAGCTGAAAGCAGCGAGTAAGACGTGCAACGGTTGGAAGAGTTTTCTGTCAATTAATGCTGACAATATTAATTTGTCTTCAGTTAATAATCTTGCTGAGTAACTATGATAGGGTTTTTCTTGTAGTTTGGCATTTAGCCCTTCCTAGATCAATATGCTCTTTGATTTAAAAGGTTGTAACACCTTCCTTAAACACCTAGCAAGAAATGGGCCGCGTTACAGTTAATGGGATTTCTGCTTTTCATGGTGATGCTAGAAATTCAGTTCCTGTCAGCAAATGGAAGCTGAGTTACTTACACTCAAAGACCTCTTTTTTTCTCCCCCCCTCCCCTTGTGGCTAACTCCATTATAGATGTTCTTTAGATATTCCTCATGGGAGACAAACGGATATATAGTCATATGGTTTTTTTTGTTTAGTAATTTTATGCCTCTGGCTGCTCTAGACGTACATTATGCAGCTCTGAAAATAGTGCACGTATGTTTACGGAGTTGCATCTGTTCTTCTGTTTCTACGTCTGCATCCACATTTTGTTTGTATACTGCACTTGGCCAGCTGCCACAGGTTTTTCTAGATCCCTGGCCTGTGCTGTAGGATGAACTTGTCCTGACGTGTGGGACCCTGAGCCCCTCTAGTGGCTGCCTTTACTGACTACAGTTTCTTTCTATCAGGCCTGTGTTTTCCTTGAGTGGCAAGAGCAGTTGTGGGAAAGAAGCGATGGGTTGGTGGCAAATGTGGCCAATTCCTGACAGCTGCTGTTTGTCACAGGATGAGCAAGTAGCAACAGCAAATCGGCCCATGCAGTGAGGAAATCCACCTCTTCCCGGTGTCTTTCCCTTTTCTGAAATCTTTTGGGTTTATGTCTGGACTTGCATCTGTCCCTGCATGCACAATAGCAAAAAACATTCCCTTGAGACTCCTCCCTCCCCTGTGCCTCTCAAATGTCCTACCTTAGCTGCTGATGTACCCTTTTCAGAGGTCTTACTGGACCAGGCACTTGCCTTCCTACCTCTACCGTGTAAGTCAGAACTGGGCTGGGAGGACAGTTTACGCCCTGAATAATCGGCTCTCAGGGGAGAGACTATGGTAGTACAGACGCAGCAAGACATTGCTCTTCAGGAGGCCGGCTGATGCTCTGAGGTTCTTGATGCTTCGGGATCTTTCAGCTGACTTAGTACAGCATGGGGAGAAAATAGCACAGCTGGGAAGGGTGTAAAGTGGGAGGTTGCCAAGGCTCCAAATGCCACTTTACAAAACTGAGTAGTGGCCGGTCTGGTATGTTTGGAGTACCAGGTTTGTTCCTTCTTACCCAGCACCTGCTGTTTATTTGCAGTGTGTTAAGCTGTTCCTTTACGACTACCGAAATAGATATTGTTTTAGTCATTAAAAGCGAAGGTAAAGAAGGGTTTACTTTGGGCAAGGTAAAGCTTAAAATATATACAGTAGACTTTTTAAACCTATTAAAATGTTGAAAAGGACGTAAATGCAAAATTTTTTTTATTACTGTTTTTAATACAGCCTGGTATGTTTAGTCAACTGGTGACTGCTGCGGAAGACCACCCATGGCTCTGGGTTCTTTACATCTTGACATTGGGTCTCCCCGTTGGCCTAGGTGTGTTGTTTTGCTGGCCAGCAAAGGTTAGAGAAATTTACTGTATTTTTATTTGGCTTTATTCTTAATATTTTATTTGACAACTCTGAGCATCTGTGCAATAAGATGCACTTTTAATGTGCTGTTGATACTGTTTAGCTTACAGTGGCTGTTATGTGTAATTCTTAATTTCAGCTTAAATGTAAATTGATTCTTAATCTGTTGTAGAAAACAGATGAAGATATTGACTTAAAACCCCCTGATATATCTAAGCCAATTACAAAGGGAGAACCAAAACAAGAGAGAGAGGAGTTAGAAGATGATGAAATGGAAGAAAAAGAAAACGAAGAAATTGCTGAAGATGGTAAGATGAGCAAGCCAGCTTGCAGCCTGATTAAATATAAAAACATGAATAGGACTAGTTCACAGCTTACATTGCCAATAATTACAACCAGTTGTTTTAGAAGGTGTGAAACCAGCCTTGCTCCGGGTCTCCTTTTCCTCTTTGGCAACCTCCAGCGAGTGGTGGTCCGTGGCTAATAGCTCTTTGATAATACAAGCGGGAAGTATGGCTCTCCTTAGTGCTTTTTCACTTTCAGTCAGTTAACGTGCCTCCAACAGTCATGTTTGTAGACAGTGATGCATATTTTCTCCCTTCTAAATATTTCATGTATCGACCACATTTGAATGGTTCAGATTTGGGTACATGAAGTGTTTAAAGTCACATTGTTGTTCTTAAAACGTGTCTGGAATAGCTTTAAGCCTTAAATGTAAAGGTTTCGGCTGATGCATCTGTGTCAGGGTTTCTACCTGGAACTATTCTGTTGGTCACTGATTCTAGTAACTCTTCATAAAGCCTGAAAACGTAGTAGAATTGCAATACTGAAGTCCGCTGCTTCCTTTGTGTTGCCTTCTAGCAACGCACTGCATACCTGCCGAGGTCTGTCCTGCTGCCCCAAGGGAGAAATTAATGATTCAGTAGTTGAGCTCTGCTTTGGCATCCAAGGAGAAAATAATGTTCTGTTACTGTGCCAAAGATTACTGGTACTATTCAACTATGGCTTTGAGGTTCTCGTAGCTTTTCCCAGAGTCTATAGGAATGGATAAAAAGCAAATCACCTAACCTACAGTACAAGATCTTGACTTCCACAAGAAAATCCTTAGCCTCAGACCTCTGCAAGATTCTGCCCCTTTACTTTTCCTCGGAAGGAACAAAGAAAGTGTCAAGTGACTAGCATGGAAAGCTAGAAACCTAGCAGATGTTCATTTTTTTGTTTGTTTTTTTCTTTCTCAGTACTGACATCACTTTGTGTTACTGACTGAAACTTTGTGGGTTTCATCTGTCTCTGCACTGTGTTCCATGAGTGCTGACAGCTTCTGCCTGTATGACTTCAAAGTTTGCTCGGCATCCCCTCAGATATTCCCACGCCACTACTTAGAGAATTGAGTACATTGTTGGCACAATGCTTGCCGCATCACGCTTGGTCCATCTGCCTTACCTAGGCCTTTAATTATTGTAGTTATGCTACGTGTATTTTTTACATTAGGTACAGCACTTCAGCATTGTAACTTCCTGCATTTTATATGTCTCTTATATGTGACTACTGTTTGAATTTATATGGTTACTTTTGTTTCAGTTTTACTGAGCTGAAGCAGTAAGAATTGGAGGTGTCGGTGGTGTTGGCTTTCTGATTTTGTTTTTTTAACGCTGAAGGTGGTGCTTATGGGACGCAGGCATGACCTGACAAGGACAGAATTGAGCACTGCTTCATTACTGTTTGTAACTGAGCCACTGGCAGACCGTTAGTTGTAAATTGCCATCTTACGTCCTTTCTGTCAGGTGCGGGTATGATTTCTTGTTTGCTCTTGATAGAAAGTATTGCAAAGGGTACCCAATTTCTAGAAATTTTCACTTTAAGACCTCAGTTTGAAGTAGAGACTTGCCAAATCTCAGTAACTTCTCTTTGAATCATGCTGTGGTTGCTGAGGTTTAGCTTTTATAACGAGCACAGATACCTAAAATGCAGGCGTGGGAGTGCTTGCTTGTAAGTACTGAAGCCCAAAAACTAGAAATCAAAACAGTTGGGTGCCTGGCCTCCTTCATAAAACACGCAGAATCTATAGAGTTGGTTACCCTAGAAGGGCAACCTATGTGCTGATCAGAGAGCAGCCTAGAATTCGCGATACTTTGGGCACGCATTATTCTAGTGCAGTGACGTGGCCCCAGTAAGAAAGCAGAAACCCCCTCTGTTGCTTAGCCTATGGTTTGTCCAGGGAATTCTGGAGAGTAAAAAGACAGGGTTTTTACAGCTCCCCTCCTTCTTCTCCAGTCCCTGTCAGTTCAAAGGTCTAACTGACTTCAGGTCTCATAGAAAGCTTGCCGATTTGTGGGTAGTGGGCATATTTCAGGTGAGCTGAGGGAAGTACAGTGCTTTTCTGACTGGTTTCTGTATTGCAGTAATGCCTAAGAAGGGGGTAAGCACAGAGCTGCTTGTCCCGCAACCAAAACAGCGTGCCAAAAGAATTCCCTGCTGCAAAGGGGATTACCTTAGGATGTAGGTGTCCCCCACGGTGGATGACTGGTGACTGCAGTATTGTACTTTGCCAAGTCAGAATTTAGGCAAAGATCTGTGATGCCCGAGTTGTCCTGTTTTGGACTCCAGTCTCAAACTGTGTAATAGAATACTTGGACTTCAGCACTTCCCTAAAGGAAACCAACTTAAGGTTTTCATTTTAGTCAGTCACTTACAAGTCTGAAGAGAGCATATGCTGTTGCGAAAAGAGGCTAGTTGGAAGCTGTTAAAATTCGTTATTAGATCCGACGGTGATCGATTTCTACTAATTCATGAGAATTCTACTCTGGATCACAGAGATGTTTTTATGGGTTATTGTAAACAAGCGGTTCCTTCTGAGACCGAAATGGGCTTCTTTTCCTTACTAGTGTGCCTGGATGTAGTGCATTTTTAATGCAGTTATGTTTACAAAGTAAAATTAATTTCTTCGCAGAAGAGGAGGGTGAAGGTGGTAAAGATATTGATGATGATGAACAGCAAGAAGAAAATGAAGTTGCAGATGGAAGTCAAGAAGAAGGTGATAAGTCAAATAAATCTGGCTCAGAAGATCAGGTAAGCTCACGTTTTGTCTGCCAGTTTTGTCTTTGCCCTTCTCCAACATCGCACCTCTAAGCCTGGTTACCTACAGGAAGAGAGTTCTTCCGTTGAGCCATTAAACCAATCACGAGGCGGGAATGTGTTTTTATTTGTGTGACGCCGCAAATGCTCTGTGTAAGTCTGTGAAATATGTCTCTTTCTGTGCAATTTTGGCTAGGAGGTGATATTTATTGTAAAGTACGGCTGTAGTATAGAAGTGATCGTGCAGGTCTCTGAACATGAAGCATTTTTACAGGAGTATAATTTTTTAACAGATTATTAAATGTATTGCAAGTCTTGAAAATTCGGGTGCTGTGGTAGACGTCAATCTCTTTATCACGATACTTAACAGAAAATATGTTTCTAACTGAATAGCCCTTCAGTGAGACACAGAAAAACCTTAAGCTTCCAGGTTGGTTTTTTTTTGATTGCTAATTCCAAAATAAGGTTTTAAGCAAAATGACCATACTGGTTTTGAATTCAGCACTTGCAATTACATTTTTCTTGTGCAGATTAATCCGGTCACTAGATAATCTGTAAAATGTTTTCATTAAAATAATATTGTAGAATGGAATTTCTGTGTGCTTTTCTTGCTTGTCAGCTACTCATTATCCTTTCATTTAGAAACTCGGGTATGTCTGAAATGCTTTAGACCCACCCACGGTATTTATGTTGGTCATCTTGTGCATTGTTTCACCACTGAGATTCTTCACCAATTTCCCCTTATTCAGTACTTCCTCTTGTTCCTGTAAGATTATTTTTTTTTTTTCCTGGTACATTTCCCTAGGAAAAGAGTATCTGATAAACCCCATTAAAATGCATATGACTCTTTGTAAAAGTAATTACAAGATCTCAATGTGTGTATACCATTACACGGTATCGCACTGAGGTTATGACTTGCTTTTCTCTGGGTATTTTCAGGGCGTAGAAGTTTCTGTCATGAATTAGTGACCTACTTGAGAGACGTCATGTCACCATGTCCTCACTCAGGTTGTGCCACATTCTGTGAGCTGTTCCTTCTGAATGGGGTGCTCGCCATTAGGTGGTGCAGGAAAGTGAGGAAGCAATGCATTGTCCGAGCGGAGTTCATGTTGGAAAGGCTTTTCATGCACCTCTGCAAGCGAATCACTTTTAAACTGAGAAGAACACATCTGATTTAAGAACAGTTTGTTCTCTTTGTAGCTCTCCAAAGGCAGCAGTTAAAATCTTTTAAATACTACTTAAGAATGGGAAATTAATATTTGCCTAAGATACACTTTTGTTACTGAAATCTTGGAATGATGAACTTATCAACACCAATGTGATGTAGATAAGCAGACACTTCATTAACGGCTGGGTGCGTGAGTGAGTGAGTCCTCTCATGATCAACGCACACCAAGTTTCAAAATCATACACCATATATAGAACGTATTCATGCATATTCATTAAGTATTCATGCATAATCATAGTATTTCCCAAAAATCATTAACATACTCTCCTCCCATATCCGATTCTGCGCAGTAAAGGTTAGAAAGGTCCACAAATGGGTCTGGGGTACGATTTGCGTAGGTGGTATATGAGTCGGTGGTCGCGCTCTCCCCCTGCCGGAATTACCTTTTACTAAAGTTCATGGTTTCTTGGCAGGTCACTGCAAGTTGTTCCAGTCGACCCTCCCCAGTTCCCATTAATTCTATATTCCAACATTTCAATACACTTTCTACATACAGAAGACTAGTCAAATGCACAGAAATCTGTAAAATCCCAAATCTGTTACCTAAGTTTTAAACAATGATTCTAGCCCATTCTTCTGGCCTTGGTACAGGGCTGTACAAAGGATTTCATAGCAGCTTTTGCTGTGCAACTACAAGTTTCATTAAAATATATTTCTTATTCCAAATGATTTTATAAAATCAAATAAAGTCAATTAATTCTAACTTATTAGCAGATCTGTAACATTTCCCCCCTTTGAAAGTGTTGAAAATTATTATTTCAATACTTTCACATTATTTACATAAAATTTCTTTCAGCATATTTTGGTGGTGGACTTTATCTTGGTGGAATCAGTTGCTACTTCTCTCATGATCATGCGATTGACTGCAATTCTATTGGTAAACTGTTTCTTCAAACAAGCATATACTAGCATGAGCATCAGAAAGACAATCAGTAACAGAAACAAAGTTTTGATTATGGACTGTATCCAAGAGCTTAGATTCCATCGTAATTTGCTAAAAATTTTTCCCAGCCATTCTTCTGACATATTTTCTTGAATTGATTCTGTTTCCTTTTCAATTTTACCCAGTAACTCCAGATCATGTTCCACATCTTGGGTGACATTTGGAATATGAATGCAACAGTGGTCTAATCTATCCTTGAGATATCCACATACCCCATGCTCTTTAAATAGAAGCATATCTAATGCCATTCTGTTTTGTAAGGTCATCCTGGAAGTCGCCTGTAACTGTATAGTCAATTCCTTAAACCCTTTCTTGGTGATGTTTGCTAACTTTTCTCCTTGACCTGTTAACTGATAAAGCCGTTCTCTATTTCTATATGATGCTATAGGATTCAAAAGTGATGCAAGAGCCCAGCCAATTTTTACTCCGGTTGATGGTTTGTTCCAAGTATCATCATCTGTTTCAGACCTCTTGGTTCATTTTAATTTCAAACTTTCCAAGGGTCCTTTAAATGGTATTTTTTTCCAAATTGGACACAATGTTGACATGCCTAAAGTAATTTGTTTCACCTTACTTTCTAATGGTAAATGAGTTGTCCAGGTTCCATCACTTAATGCCCAACTATATGTCCTGGGTTTTGAATAGTAGATTTTCTGCAACTAAACAGAGTTCCTTCCCTAGGTGTAAAGGTGCTGGTTAAATTGAGAGTATTCTTAAGACCTCGGCAAAACCAACCATATTTTAAAGCAGCTGCCAAAGGAGGAATTCTTTGAATTATTAAATCTGCATTGCTGCAATCGTACACCTTTCCACATTTCCACTGTGGCACTATTTTGTGCTCCTTCTCTCTCAATGAAGTTGCTTTATCATTGACTGAGGGTAAAACTGCAAAAGCTTTTCCATCCCAAATAAAACACCAAGGAGTTCTGGCCATGTACTGGAATTGGGAAAATATGGACATGGACCATATAGAGTCCCATTGTTCTACTAATTGTGTACCTTGGCCAGTTTTGTTACACTTCCATTCCATGATACTTTTGTTCACATTGGTTTTAAGTTGTACATCATAAGAACACCATCCTAACTGGGGATTTGGACCCCCAGGAAGAAGAACTCGAGCTACGGCACTAGGTCAGGATCCTGTTATAAAATCATAATTCAGTAGTTTTTTACAATCTGATTCTTTACCTGGCGACTTCCACTGTTTTCTGATAACCTTTACTTGTTCATACCATTGAGTTACTGGCCTTTGTTCACAATAAGTGGTTTCATTTTTATGTTCCAGATTGGTCAGATTCATAGTTAAAATTCCCCATGGAATAGATTCATCTACTGCCCTCGGTATTGGTAAACAAGCAGTAATCTGCGTAACATTTTGCAAAATCGCAAATCCTTTAATCAATCCTAACATCAATTTTTCCTCAAACATTTGTTTGGCAATGTTAATCACTTGTTCTGTTTCTAATTGTCTTTTGTTCCTGTCCACCAAGTCAGTCCATGATCCTACCAACACTACTGACCAAAATAAAAGAACAATCAAAACCTGATATTAAAAAAATATACATGTTTCAAAGTCAATTTTAAAGTCTCTGAGTCACGGTTAACAATCTTCCATGGAGTAGGTGCTTTCTTCACCCCAGTATAATGTATCCAAGTACCTGATTCTGCAATCTTGATAGCTGTAACAGCGGTTAACAGCATCTGAAAAAGGTCCTCTCCAACGTTCCTGCAAAGGTTTGGAGGTCCAGGTCTTCACATAGACCTAGTCTCCTGGTAGGAAATCATGCATTCAATTCTCCAGGGATAAAGGTCTATTCCAAATTGCAGCCAAAGTTTTCCCTTGAGAAAGCAAATAGTTACACACATCCTGGTTTCCTTTTACATGTATGTTTGGATTTGGTTCTGGAGACTCATATGGTTTTTCATATAATAATTCATAATGACTAACTGAGGTTCCACTCTTTGGCTGTACCCTGATTCATAGTAATGCCAATGGAAATGCCTGAGGCCACTTTAGATTAGTTTCTTGACAAATTTTACTTATTTGTCTTTTTTAAGTCTGACTCATCCTTGCTACCTTCCCACTAGATTGTGGCCTCCAGGACGCATGTAAATCCCAAATAATACCCAATCCTTTGCTAATACTTTGAACTACTTCTGCAACAAAGTGTGGACCTCTGTCAGAAGAAATTCCAACAGGAACTCCAAATCTTGGAATTATTTATTGTAGTAACCAGTTCACTACTTCTTTTGCTTGTGTGGTGCGACAGGGAAGGGCTTCTGGCCATCCTGTAAAAGTATCAACCCCCACCAGGATGTACCGATACCCATTTTGTCTAGGTAACTCTGAATAATCTACTTGCCAATAATCTCCAGGTTCTGTACCAGATTTCAATCTACCCATTTAAACTTTTTTCTTAATCACTGGATTATTTTTCAAACATACTTCACATTTTGCAGTTATCATTTTAGCTATTCCCAACATTTTAACTGATACTTCTTGTTTCCGTAAAGTTACTAAGGCTTCCGCTCCCCAGTGACATTCCTGATGTCTTGTTTGAATTACCTCTCTCATCAAAAGAGGTGTAACCACTACCTGTCCATTAGGGGTTACCCACCATCTGGCTAGGTTTTTCTTAGCATTTAATAACTGACCTAATTTGTCATCTTCTTCTGAATATCTTGGTTTCTCCCTGGGAAGGATTACTGTTTTAGAAGGAATTACTGGTATTTGTAATGCTTGTTTCTTTGCTACCTTTCTTGCCATTTTGTCAGCCAAATTGTTTCCAACAATTATTTTTGTGTTCCCAATTTGATGTGCTTTACAGTGCATGATTGCTACTTGATCTGGTTTCTGAACTGCTTGCAATAACTGTAAAATTTCCTTTTGATGCTTAATGTTTGATCCTTGAGAGGACAACAGCCCTCTTTCTTTCCACAAAGCCCCATGGACATGCACTACCCCAAAGGCATATTTTGAATCTGTCCACATTATTTACTTTCTTGTCTTTACTTAATTCTAGGGCTCGAATCAAAGCATTAAGTTCCGCTTTCTGGGCTGATGTGGTACTTGCCAATGCTCCTGCTTCTGTGACTGTAGTATCTGTTGTTACCGCATATCCTGCATATCAGACTCCTTGCTCCATAAAGCTGCTTCCATCAGTATACAATTCCCAGTCTGGTCGCTCCAGTGGTACATCCTTCAGATCTTCACGACTGGAATAAACATACTCGATAGTAGCCAAGCAGTCATGTTCCAGTTGTCCTTCTTTCTGTATGGAACTTAAAAACACTGCAGGGTTTACCAGGTTAGTTGTCTTTAGATTCACATCATCCTGTTCAATCAGTACCACCTGGTACTTCATCATTTGGCTCGGAGACAGCCAATGTATCCCCTTCTGTTCTAAACAGTTATCACCATGTGTGGGACACAGACTGTTATTGTTCTTCCCAAGGTCAATTTCCGAGCTTCTTGTATGAGCATCACTGTTGCCACCACTGCTCGAAGGCAGTTTGGCCACCCTCTACTCACTGTGTCCAGTTGTTTGGAGAAGTATCCGACTGGTTGTTTCCAGCTTCCTATCTTCTGAGTTAACACACCCAGTGCAAGGCGTTGTCTTTCATGAACAAACAACTGAAAATCTTCGGTTACATCCAGAAGTCCCAAAGCAGGTGCAGACATTAAGGCACGTTTTAACTCTACAAAAGCCTTTTGCTGTTGTGGGCCCCATACAAAGGGGGAATTCTTTTGGGCCTCATACAACGGTTTAGCTATTAGCCCATAGTTCATAATCCAAAGGCGACACCACCCTGTCATTCCCAAAAACACTCGGAGTTCATAAATATTTTTTGGCTCAGGTATACTGCAAATGGTTTATTTGCAATCTTTTCTAATTGTCGCTGCCCTTTTGAAATTTCAAAACCCAGATATATCACAGTCTAGCAGGCTATTTGGGCTTTCTTCCTGGATACCTTGTACCCATTTAGTCCAAGAAAATTCAAGAGGTCAATAGTCACGTAAACCTTTCTTCTGGTATGTCATCCACATATTGTAAATGTCCAGGCCTTGATTTGTCCTGTTTCCAGATTTCAAGCTCCTTTGCCAGCTGATTTCCAAAAATTGTTGGGCTGTTTTTAAATCCTTGGGGTAATCTTGTCCATGTTAACTGCATTTTTCGCCCAGTTTGTGGATTTTCCCATTCAAAAGCAAACAGTTTTCTGCTTTCCCTTTCCAAAGGTATACAAAAGAAAGCATCTTTCAAATCAAGCACTGTAAACCACTGGTAAGTCTCCTTTAACACTATTAACAGCGTATAAGGATTTGCTACTACAGGATAAATATCCTTAACTGTTTGATTCACTGCTCTCAAATGTTGCACCAGCCTATATTCACCCGAAGGTTTTCTGACTGGTAAAATAGGATTATTATACTCAGATTCACATTCTTCCAAAATTTTATACTCCAAAAAATTTATCAATCAATTTCTTTAGTTCCTGTCTATCTTCTGGTTTGATTGGATATTGCTTAATTTTTACTGTCCCTGCTCCTTTAAGTCTATTTTGACAGGCTCTGCTAGTTTCAATTTTCCAGGAATATCTGCTTCCCATACTGTAGGGATCACTGCCAAATCCACCTCCAGTGGAATTTCTTGCTCCTTTACTTTTTCTTGTATCATCAGGATTTCTCTCGTTTTTGACTCAGGTATTTTCAAGAAAAATTCTCCTTCCTCAAAAACAATTTGTGCATTTAATTTGGATAACAAATCCCTTCCTAACAAGGGTATCGGACATCCTGGTACATACAAGAATTCATATATAATTATCTCATTTCCAAATTTCAAATCCAGGGGTTGCAGGAATGGCCTGTTCTCTTCTTTCCCTGTTGCTCTTATTATATTGGCTGGTTTTGTTCCAGTTTTTCCTGTACAGGTATTTAGTAACAAAAACGTTGCTCCTGCATCCACTAAAAATTTAACTTCTTTTTCTCCCAGCTTAATTATAACCAGAGGCTCAGCTGGGTTCCCCTCCAGTCCCCTTCAATCATCTAAAACCATTACTTTGGCTATCTCCTGCTGAACATTTCCATTCCATCAAATCCATAACTGAAAAAGGCACTTTCACGTACAGTGGCCCATCATTACCAACTCCCTGTTGCAGGGGAGCTATTGTTTGTGTCTGCTGTCGAGTTCTCTGGGAAACAGGGGTATGAATTACAATCTCGGACAGTCCCTCCTCCACGTCCTCTATTCCACTACTCTCCGGTTCCTCCACCTGCTCCTGTTCCCTAAATTCTCGACCCCAATTCCTTTCTCTCCTAGGAGGGGATATATCTAATTCTGGTCCTTCATCAATTTCAGAGGCAATTCTCTTCTTCAAACAGTCCTTCCCAATCTCACAGGTTGAGCAACAGGATTTTTTTTTTCATTTTCTTATTATCAGAGAGTATAGCCATTACCAAATTATCTCTAATAGTTAGCTTACATTCATCCTGCCAATCTTTTCTTTGTCTTAAGTAAAAAAAAAAATCCACATATGGCATTTCACTCCATTTCCCCTCTCTTTTACAGTCCGGCATTAACTGCAGAATAGTGTTATAATTTAGTGTCCCATTCATGGGCCACTTTTCCTGATTATCCAACGTATACAGAGGCCACCAATTATTACAATACTCAATCATCTGTTTTTTTCGCAAATCATCATGTAAATCTCCCCAATGTGCCAATAAACATCCCAAAGGAGAATTTTTTCGGGATTTTGTCATTTGCAGTAAGATTACCCATACTTTTACTTTTAAACAACTGAGTTAACTTAGATGCCATGGTATAATCACTTTACAATACACAATCACTCAAATCTGTCACTCTGATCCGTAGATCTGAACTCCACAGTCGCTTTCGTGCTCAGTCGCACGTCTCACCCTTACAGCCACACTCACACTTTTCCACAATTGTTACCTTAAACAAAGGTATATAACACAATATTACACACTTAATTTTCTCCTCAATACACAACCAAAGTAAACAATTCTGTATCACACAAAGAAAACTTCTATCTTCTTGTTAAAGGTGCTGCCTTAGAGAACGCTATTAGCATATAGGTTCTTTTATCTCCGCTATGTTCTTTTATATCCGCTACTGTCCAACCCTGCAATAGCTTTCGCTTATGTCTTACAGGCAAACGCCTAAACTTCCACTTCCACAAGGATCCTTTAGTCCAACCCTGCGCAGCTTTCGCCGCGTCTGACAGGCAGACAAATACAGTGGGACTCTAACCCACTTCCTACAGTGCGCTTACTTTAGTGGAACTCTTAACCCACTTACTACAATTACAAAAAAAGAAGTGTCTTACCAAAATCCAGGGAATGTTGCGAAAAGCCTTACAGATCGGGAATCGATGGGTATCCCCGAGAAATCCTCGGTGCCGGCTGGAACTGATCAGGTCCCCAACTCCTCCAGTCTCCTTCAGCGAGGTCCCATCTGGGTCGCCAAAAACTGTTACCGAAATCTCGGAATGAAGAACTTATCAACACCAATGTGATGTAGATAAGCAGACACTTCTTTATTAACGGCCGGGTGTGTGAGTGAGTCCTCTCATGATCAACGCACACCAAGTTCCAAAATCATACACCATATATAGAACTTATTCATGCATATTCATTAAGTATTCATGCATAATTGTAGTATTTCCCAAAAATCATTAACATACTCTCCTCCCATATCCGATTCTGCGCAGTAAAGGTTAGAAAGGTCCACAAATGGGTCTGGGGTACGATTTGAGTCGGTGGTCGCGCTCTCCCCCTGCCGGAATTACCTTTTACTAAAGTTCATGGTTTCTTGGCAGGTCACTACAAGTTGTTCCAGTCGACCCTCCCCAGTTCCCATTAATTCTATATTCCGACATTTCAATACACTTTCTACATACAGAAGACTAGTCAAATGCACAGAAATCTGTAAAATCCCAAATCTGTTACCTAAGTTTTAAACAATGATTCTAGCCCATTCTTCTGGCCTTGGTACAGGGCTGTACAAAGGATTTCATAGCAGCTTTTGCTGTGCAACTACAAGTTTCATTAAAATATATTTCTTATTCCAAATGATTTTATAAAATCAAATAAAGTCAATTAATTCTAACTTATTAGCAGATCTGTAACACTTTAAGGAAGTTGCTAAATTCATTAGTGTCACTGCTTTTAAGCCAGCGAGTAAATGGGCAAAACCAAATTTCTGGCATCAGTTTAGATGGTACTATTCTTTCTGAATACAGAAAGGAAAAGTCTTCTACCCACTCCATTGTTGAATTAGTATTGTGGAAAAAGAAATGTCCTATCGCCTCAGTGTTGCATTTAGTGATAATATGATTGGGGGTGTTAGGAGGAGGAATGAAGTACCATGACAGTTTCAATAAATTAAAATGGGTTTACAATTTTAATGCTGGATTTTTTTATTTTTTTCAGATGAAAGAAGCTGATGAAAGCACAGGTTCTGTAGATGGTCCGCTGAAATCGGTGCGCAAAAGGAGAGTACAAAAGCACTGAGTTACTTCCAGCTAGTATTTGTAGGTCTAACTAACAGTAACTTTTGGTATGCCACTTCAGCAGGCCTCACAGCATGCAAGTTCCTGCGATTTGAAGGAAAAAAGGGGACTCACTGCTATGTAACCTCTTTTAACCTTCCATAACTTCCTTGATTCTTTTTTTTTTTTTTTTTTTTTTTTTAAGGAGAAATACTATCTGTGAGGAGTACAGTGATGTTTTGAATTCAGAATAGAAGTGAAATTACAAGCTGGCCAACTGATTTTAAGGTGAAGATTCTTACAGTGTGAAGATTCCTAGAAATTAATACTAGTTGGGGATAAACTTATTCCAAGTATTTTTTAAAATTAATAATTTATCATATTTTTGCAGCTCTAGCACAAAATTAGCTGTTTACACTTTTCAGCTACAAGTGGATGATAGTAGAGATAGGTCGCAGCTATAGCAGTTCACGCTGCTATGAGAAAAGGTACTCTTTTTCTGTGCAGAGCTAAATGCAATAACTGTTTTTGTATGATGATTTACAATTTTATTGTAAATTATTTATCTTAGTTGATCTTGTTAGATTGGTGGTCACCTGTTCACTTTAGACATTGGTAACAGTAATTTATTTTTAAGAGATATTTTAAAGTAGAACATTCCTAGAGCAAGTGATAATTGACATGACTTGTTTCATTTTCGGATGCAGATACCAAATCTGCAGAAGTGATCCACAGGCAACTTTTCCAAACTTTTATAGTTCTTGTGTTCCAAGCCAGAGTGGGATAACCTTTGTTTATAGAACACTTGCTAAGTGTACATTGCCTCCTAAAAATATTTAGTAATTCTTGCTTAACGTGAAATTTATTAATATAGATAAGAATTTTTGATTGATAAAAGTTTTTTACAGATGTGAGTAACTGGGCATTCTCATAATACAGTTTGAATAAACTGCCTATTGTGAAAGAAACGTTGTTTTGTTAAAGTTCAGCTGTATGTTAAAACAAACAATAAAACTGCAGTCACCAGATACCTCTTGCTGCTTGGCAGCTGCCAATACTGTTAGTAGAACGTAAAAGGCTAGCAAAAGCACTTCTACCTTAAACCCAAGTAGAAATACATTAATTCCTAAGGAACCTAACAGATTTCCTCATGCCTGACAAGAAGTTAGTTCACCGAAATATTCTCACAACAAGTAGAGTCCGCAAAGGTTCCATGGAAGTCTCTTAACAAATGAATGCTTAATTAACCCTAACGAGGAAGCCAGCGTCTTCAAGTGCTCGTGTTGAAGTGTTCAAAAACTAATTATTTGGGGCTCCGTTTTGTGCAAACTACACGGAAAGGCCTCTGGCCTTTTGCTTGGGGTTTTGACAGCTAAATGCAGGTTCCCCCCTCTTTATTTAGGGTCTACATGCAAAAGGTTAAGAAGTGAGCACTCTGCCTGCCTGTGCCTTCTCAGCAATGGAAGTTGCGAGCAATGCCGTATCCCGCTAGTAACAGCTACTGTGAGCTGTCAGGGAACAGTCTGGCATTCCGTTTGAATGAATCTTGTCTGAGCCTGGTAAAAGTCCTTTGGAATTGTTCCGGTATTTGGGAGTGGTTTCGGGGTGGCTTTTTTTCTGTGCTGTGATATAGTTACCCCAGGGATTGGTCACCCCGGCAGGGGATGCTAGTCTTCCCTTAGGGTTTTGAACTTCGGGTTCCCAGAAAGTCTTAATTAATGCCCCATCAACATTTTTGCTTGTGCCTCGCTTCAGTAAATAAGGAGCCATTTGTTATGGGTAAGATGGTCTTGTGAGGCCACGACTCAAGGGTGCGCTTCGCAGTAATTGACTCGCTAAGGCCCGTCTCACTCTAACACAGACTTAATGACTTTGACTATCTGGAACCTGGAGATAGAAGACATCCTTCTGCATGCTGGCTTACTTGGATCTAGTGTTATGCTAGTAATTGGGGGAGAAATGTCAGAGCTTTAGGGGATCTGAGGCTGTAGATCTGGAAAGCCAGGCAAAAGGGGAACACCCTTCCACTGACACTTTTAACACTGAGGTTTCACACGCAGTTCCTGCGTGTAGTCCATTTATAGCTGAACAGGTATTTCAGGAAAAATACTTGACCTTGCTATTATGGCTGCTTGAAAGTGCTTTGAAATTAACAAACTGATGATAATCCAGTTCCAGGATGCCTTGCTATTAAAACTCGGTCATCTTTGGAACTCCAAGAGTATCGGACCTCTGCAGCCTGCACTCTCACCAGCCACATCGTAGCTTAGTAAAAGTGGTCTTCCCGAGAGGATGCCAGATCCCAGACTGAGAATTTTCTATAGTCAGGGAAGACTAAATAGTACCAAGGCCGCCTTATTTAATTACAACTGAAGCTGCTCCTCGGTTAGCTTCCACCTTCACGAAGCACTTCACAAGCTGAGGCTCTGGGGCAGGAAAACAGTGGCTCTAAGGCCTGAAGCAATGACAAGTTTGGCACTGCAGAAGAAAGTAACAGGTGGCAAGGAAAGGCTTGTTCTCGGTTCCTCACGGCAGGTTGGTCACAACGAGCGTGAGCAACACTGATGACCTGTTTCTGTAAAGCTCATTACTCAGATTTTAATTTAACTCTTAATCAAAAACTGAAAAACTTCTGGAAGATTATACATGGTGATGCTGTGCCTGATCACTCTTTGAGGAAACAGGAAAGTGAAAACTGTTTGAAGTGTACACCTTACACTCCGATACTGCATCAGCTTGGTATTTCCCCGATGAAGTTGCTTAACCTTGTTCCTCTTCCCTTACCCTCCCCCTTCCCAAAACATCTTAAGTGTTTTTCTGTACGCAAACCCTACAAATAAGGTCATGCTGTCACTACCTCACAGAAATTCTTTAACTGGTTTATAGGTTTTTGTTTAAAGGTGCTTTGCAGAGCTATTAACAGTACTAGACACTAAATATATTTTAAGTCAAAGAGGTGATGCAATTCAAATATTTTTCCCGACTTGGTTATAACCGTATTATTTTGCTAGTCACGAATCCTACCCTAAGACCTCAAAGAGCACCAACAGACTTTTGTTTCACCTGACAAACCAAATCCAGTTTTCAACAAGGTATGCTCATTTTAAAAACAAATACAAAAGTTTAGTAAGTCTCTACGCTACATTTGCAAATTGCTTAATCTTAACAATACACAATATGTCCTTAATTCCGTTTATCACCAAAATTTATCATCTTCAGGTATCCAGTAAAGCCACAAACTAAGGTAGTTGAGCTCATGTAGCCTGTGCCCATTAAAACAAAAAAAGACAGCAGCAATACAATGACATCATCTGTGAGTCAACCCTTACTTCCTTTTGCTTTTTGTGTCAGTTGTTTGGAAAACACTAGACGCTGACATCAGATTTTCTATATATTGTCCAAGAACTTGGTTTTCTGATTTCAGTTTCAAGTTTTCTTCCTTAACAGCATCTACTCGTGCTGAGAGATCTGCGAAGGTGATGGTATAAGAAAAATATTAGACGTTATCACATACAATAATGAGTACGTTCTACGTGCCTACATCAAACTATTCACACTTTAATGAGGGAAACGTTGTCTATAAGGTACTATCTTAAAAGACGCTGTGCTACTCACAAGTTTTATCTAAAGCCCATTTTTCCTGTATTATTTTGCAGCGGAGTGTTTTGACCAACTCGTTCCGTAAACTTACTGTTAGTCTGTACCTTTATTCTTTTGAATTTTTGATTTAAGCTACTGCAGGCTAAACTGTACGGAAACAAAAGTTCAGTGATGAGCAGACTCAAAGATACACGTCAGCTAATGAGCCTGGGAAAGTTCACTGTTGCCCCCCTTCTGCCTGATGTGTATTATATGTCGAGCAGACATGATGTTGCAGAAAGAGGGGGGAAAAAAATAGTTGAGACCTTGCTTATGTACCTTCAGCTGCCCAAGTGACATACTTCTAGACACTTTGGCTAAGGTAGGGCAGAGCAGTAAGGTTCTCTTGTTTTGCTCATTACTGCCTGCTTGTAAAAAACCCAGTGCTGATGCATCAAACTGCTGACCTTCAAGTGTGTGCTGCAGTTCCAACACTTGGTTAATAAGCCGTGTTTTCTCTTCTAATTCCACCTGATTTTCAGCCTCAACAGCTGCAATAAATCATATGAGTTTGAATACAACCTCTGTAACAGCTGGAAATCATATCAAGTAGAAAAAATAACAATGAAGAACAAGAACATTAAGAACTTATACCATCCATGTCGGCGTTCATCACTGTAGAATGGGCTCTCTCCACTGTTGAAGAGCGTATTCCGGAATGATGGTCTGCTTAAAGATAAACAACAACAACAAAACAAAAAGCTGAGGCAAGAGTAAACCTAACCGCCTTTGGGGTTCAGGTGCGTTTTCTAACCGCTGTTGAAAGCCAGCGCTCAAGCCTGAGGCAGAACAGCATTTCTTAACGTTCCCGGGTTATTTTTCCTAGAGCTTTAGGCAGTACGTAAACATGATTCTTCAAGTAACTACGCTTCAGCGTACAAAAATAACAGCTCTGGCTTACTCTAGATCCGCATAAAATAACCCGGCGTGTCAGCGATGCCGTTGCCGCCTTGCCAGCGCCGATCCTTCTGGAACGGGCGGTTCAGGCGGCGGCGGGGCCCTGCCCTGCCCACCCCGCGTCGCGGCCATCGCGGAGGCCGAGCCCGCGGGGCCACTGCCCCTCCCCGCGCCCCCCGGCGGCTCTGCCCCTGCCCGCAGGGCGGCCCAGCAGCGCCGAGGCACCGGGCAGCGCCGCAGCGGGCTTCAGCGCAGGGCCCGCCGGAGCGCCGCGGCCCTCCCGCGCAGCACCCCGCGCCGCCCGCCCCCAGCACCGCGGCCTAGAGCATCGCCCGCCCCTTCCCGAGCGGCCGTGGCCCGGCGCGCCGCCCCGCCTCCTCACCTGCCGCCGCCGGCTCCCCGCGGGCTGCGCCCCCCGCCCGGCCCGGCCCGGCCCGGCACGGCCCGCCCCGGCCCCGCCCCCGGCCCGGCCCCGCCCCCGCCCCGGCCTGGCCCGGCCGCCGCTCTGCGCCTGCGCCGCCTCCCCGCCGGCTGGCCCTGCGCGCGCGCACCGCTGCGCCCGCGCCAGCCAATGGGCGGGGCCTCGGCACCTCCCTGGCGGGCGGGCGGGAGGGCGGAGCCCCGCGGCCGCCCCGCCCCGTGCCGCGTGCGGGGCGCGTGTCCCGGCTGGCGGGGCGCGGGGAGCCCCGCTCCTCCGGCCTGCGGCGGCTGCGCCAGCGCGGCCGGCCCAACCGCCCCCGCACCCCCCGCACCCCCCCGCATACACACAGGCGCCGGCCGGGCCCCCCCCGCACACAAATAGTTGCCTCGAAGCCCACATGCATAACCCATGGTATCTATATAGGGACTATGTAGCTTAAACCATATATTGCCGTGAAATACATCGATATCGCACCCATGTGTTGCAAGAATGTATCTGGTTATAAATAAATAATTTGATGCTGTTTAAATACTCAGGGGGATAAGGTATTTGGGAACTGTGCCCTCTGCTGTGCTTTTTTAATACACTTCAGAAAATACATGTTTATCATTTACATCTTCTGGGTGCCTCCACAGTATGATTAACAGCGTGTTAATAACTTCTTTTTACATGATAATTTCAAGTTACCAATTTATAGTCTCAAGGGTATTGCTAAGCTTCTTACAGAGAAGTGTTTCAAGCGGCAGTTAGGAACTTACGACCTTTTAAAAAAAAAACCCAACAAACCCAAAACAAAATGGTGTAGTACTCCTTAAAAAAAAAAAAAAAAAAAAGGGGGTTATACTGTTGGGTAAAGTTCTGTGAGCTGGTCAGAATTCTGCGGTTGTTATAGCAAAATGTGTGTGGACCCTAACTTCAGACTGAGTGTTAGGGCTCAGGCTAGTCCAGTCTCAAATAGGTTGTTGGCAATTTATTTTTTTTTCCCGTAGGGATGAAGAAATGGATGGGGAGTGGGAAGCTCCTCGGATCCCTAATCCAAAGTGTGAGACTGCACCTGGTTGTGGACACTGGGTGCGTCCTATGAAGAATAACCCAAACTATAAAGGAAAATGGAAAGCACCTCTGATCGATAATCCTAATTATCAGGTAATAGCAATATTGTAGGTTGTTAAAAGGTAGAGATTTCAACAGAGCGAGCAAGTCAAGTGTATTTATATTTAAATATAAAGTATATTTAGCTAGGCTCTTTCACAGTATATTTATATTTAAAATGAGTTTGAATACACTCACTGAACATTTTGAGCTTTTTTGTATTGAATGCACCTTTTTTCTTCACGTATACTAGAAAATAGAAATGCTCTCTATAGTAAAACACTTTCTCTGTTGGAAGTTGCTTTTGCAATGATTTGCACTGGTACCGCTTATTCAATGTGCTCTGTAGAATTGTATTCTGAATTATGTTATCGTTTAATGAAATACTTTTCTCTTTTGTTGGGGTTTTAAGTATGGGTCTGTTAAAAGAATGAAACCTTTCAGTAAGCAGATTGATGTACTAGGTCAAGCTTTAGAGGAAGCATCAATTTTGGATAACTAAATTCCCCTCCTCCCCTCCAGATATAAGAGGTAGTCAGTTGGATATTAAAGGTAGTTACATTGTATTAGTTACGGCTGGGGATTGTGTTGAGCCCAAGGTCCTATAAGCACATTTGTAAACAAAATTTGGCTCTGATTTGCACAGGCGTTACAAGGCTGAATTTTCCTACCCTAAGATTTTCACTAACCTGTCTGGTTACAGTCGCTGTCAGTTTATATACTGGAAGGGACCGTGTGGATCATGGCAGGTATTTCCCCTGCAGTCTTAGGCCAGTAGGCAATAGATGCTTACCTCGGAAGATTTCATCACTGGCCACAAAATATTGTACATTTACGAAAATGTATATGCTGTATTCACAGAATCAGAGAACAATCGGGGTTGGGTGGCACCTCTGGAGACCTCCCAGCCCAACCCCACCCCTGCCAAAGCAGGGTCACCCAGAGCGGGCTGCACGGGATCACGTCCAGGCGGGTTCCGAGTGTCTCCAGAGAAGGAGACCCCCCGGCCCCTCTGGGCAGCCTGCCCCAGTGCTCTGCCACCCTCACGGTGAAGAAGTTCTTCCTCACGTTCAGAGGGAGCTGCCTGTGCCTCAGCGTGTGCCCATGCCCCTCGCCCTGTCGCTGGGCACCGCTGAAAGAGCCTGGCCCCGTCCTCCTGCCGCTGGCCCTGAAGATGTCTGCAGCCATCGATCAGAGCCCTCTCAGCCCTCCCTTCCCCAGGCTGAGCAGCCGCGGGTGTCCCAGCCTGCCCTCCCCCGGGAGGTGCCCAGGCCCCTCAACCCCTGCGCAGCCCCCGCCGGGCCCTCCCCAGCAGCTCCCTGTCTCTGGAACTGGGGAGCCCAGCGCTGGGCACAGCACTCCCGGGGCGGCCTCCCCAGGGCCGAGCCGAGGGGCAGGATCCCCTCCCTGCGCCTGCTGGCCACGCTCCTCCTCACGCCCCCCAGGGCGCCACCGGCCTCCTGGGCCACCGGGGCTGGCTGCCGGCCCAGGGGCAGCTGCTGTGCCCCGGCACTGCCCGGCCCTTCCCCGCAGAGCTGCCTCCCCGCAGGCAGCCCCCAGCCCCTGCTGGTGCGTAGGGCTGTGCCCCCCCCGGGGCAGGGCCTGGCACCGGCCTCTGCTGGGCTCCATCAGGTCCCTCCTGCCCAGCTCTCCAGCCTGCCCAGCTCTCGCTGGATGGCAGCGCAGCCTCTGGGGCATCAGCCGCTCCTCCCGCCTTTGTACCAGCCACCAGCCTGCTGAGGGGACGCTCTGTGCCTTCGCCCAGGTCACCGGTGAATCAGCTGAACGGGACTGGGCCCGGCGCTGAGCCCTGGGCAGCACCGCTGGCCACAGGCCTCCAGCTGGGCTCTGCGCTGCTGGTCGCAGCGCTCTCAGCTCCGCCGTTCAGCCCGTTCTCAGTCCACCTCACTGTCCATTCATGTAAGGTGCTAAAGCACTTCGTGTTAGGAGAGAGAATGACTTCAAATAACTCTATTTTGCCTTTCGTTCATGTAAACTAAGTTGTGTTTTACTCCCTTGTACAAGCTTTTGTGACTAAGTATCTCAGACTCCTATATTAGTAGAGGGAAAAACATGACCTGAAAGGTGATTCTGAGCAAGGTCAGAGGGAGGTGGCTCTGCCCTCCTCATGCCAGGTAGTTTGCTGCAGAGCCACTTTATTTCCCTTTTTTCCCTAGCTGCAGTTTTAGCCACTGCTTTTTAACAAGACACTGGTCTCAGTTTCACTCAACCCTTCTTTTTACTGTAAGCGCTGATGGATAAAGTTGTCCCTCTCTGTGTCTCTAAGCGTTCTGGATTACTGCATTACTTCTTAACATGCATTAAACACTTAATCTAATGAAGGCTGCAGTATTTGATCCAAGAAATATATGCATACGTACGTATCTATATCTACACGCACAAATATCTAGCACCACAGTGTGTGATACTATAAATTATCAAAATAATATTAGAGATGGTCTTTAACGAAACTCCCTTCTGAACTGTTTTAACATTAGAAAATTATTTTCATCTTATTCTAAATAAAAATACTCTTACATTAAGAATACACTTCTACATTAATTTAACCCATTTAATACAAATCCATGCACAAGTGTACAGTGCAGTTTATTTCTCGCTGTCTGCTGTTACGATGCAATGCATGTGCAGGAGAATGAGGGCACAACCATGCTGCAAATATTAAGGAAGCAATCCAGGAATTCTGCACATTAACAGGTGGATGTCCAAGGTGGATTGTAATTTCTCAAAAACATTTCAAATCAGACTACTGTGGTATACCTTCTATTTTCAAATTTATATTGAGTTTTGCCTTGTGACCAAGAATTAAGTATCAGTACATACTGACTGTCAAATTATAGGATCCAAAACTTTATTTAAATAATTTACTTTCTACAAAAATATAGTCATACATAATACCCTTATTATTTTCTGTATTTAATTCAATGCACAATTCACTGAAAAGATTTACAATCCTCCAAACAATACCTCTTTAAGTTTCAAGTTATTCAAATGGTAAATTGTAGGCACTTCCTATTTAAAAAATATTAAACATAACTTATGCTACATTAAGGCTGAAACACACTTCTGTTAAGTTTGAGATTCATTTTCATGTTTTCAAGATGTTCCTATTTCTGTGGACTGCTCTAAATACTTGCAATGAATATTGACAACTTTTTTTTCAGTTTCTACTTTCCCTCCAAAACTGACTAGTTCTTAGTGGAGTTGAAAACTGTGTCCTTAATATTTTTCAAAAACATCCATATTTTTAGTTCTGGTGAAACTTACCATACTTTTTTGCTTAAGTCCCTGAGACAGGCTGTAATGCCTTATCAATTGTTTATCACAATATGTATCGAATGTTGCCATGCTAAGGTGAGATTTTTATATAAAACACCTTATCAAGAATATCTTATAGAAATTACTAACATAACTGGGTTCTTTATATCTTTTAACTATTAAATCTTTATATAAAGAATATTATCTCAACTCTTTCCTAATACACAGTATTAAGAATTAAATGGGTTTGGATTTGTTCTTTTCACCCAGCCAGTTTTTTGTTGCTGTTGGCCTAGTTTACAAGCAATTTGTAACAAGTGACATGGCAAAAGAAATCGTTTTTTTCAGTTTTCAGATGCCTTGATAAGTACCTGAAAAAAACCAAAAATACATTATTTTCTAAAATCTGCAGAAGCATTGCCTAAGACATTAGCTTTTCCCTTGTTCCAACTATAGCTATAGTTTAAGGCTGTAGTAATTCTCAGTAATTCTCTCCAGTTACTTCTGCCAAATACTTCCTACTTATGGGTTCACATGCATTCAGAAACTTGGGTGAAACTTGAATAATAAAAAAAAAGTAACATGTTCATCTGAAAAAATGTGCACATTATACCTAATATCCAAGATAGTGACTGGAAAAGCTAGAAAAGTCTCCCTGTCTCCTTTGGTTGGTTGGTTTATCATGACCCAAATTCTGGTGGCTGTACTTACAGCACTGCAAAACTGGAGAATTGCCCCATTTGAGTATTTCCAGCACTTTCTATGAAGTAAATTTAAGTTCTCCCCTGAATAATTACTATAATTCAAAGTCCCATTCAAAATTAAATAAAAATTAATGATTATCAATACTGTATGGTAAGAAGAACTGAAATTCATTTAATAAAGTTTTAATTAAAATGTTTTTATTAACATGCTTACCTCACTAATGATTGCCCATACAGGAGAATCAGAATTGACCAATAAACGAATAGCCTGTATTTTTCCTATTGACTGATCGACACTGCCTTCTGCAATTCCATTTTCAAAAGCCCCTAAATAAAAAATAAAACAAGACCTGTAAAAGCTTATATCAGAATGAAATACACTTCCAAGTAAATTTATACAAAAGCTCTAAATTCCAAATTATAAATTAACTCCAGCGATAGGACATTAGGGGAAAAAAATCTTTTGGAAGAGGTCAAACAGTAAGATGAAGCTATAAACAAGAAGGATTCATTCCTTCAGTTACAGCAACTAGGAGCTGGAGAAGAATACAAGAAAACAAAGAATCTATAGCTACAAATGTTAAAAAAAAAATTTATATGTGTTAGTAGTGACCATATACATATGGCGCACATGTTCATGTAAATAATCTAAAAGAGCTTTTTCTGAAAAGTAAGATTATTTTTAAAAAGATATTTTTAGGAATCATGGACCAGTTCTGCTGCATTTTTTCACCAGTTCAATGCTTTTGAACTAACCTTGTTAAACTGGCATTAAATCGCTGCAGACAAATGAAAAACGCTCATCCCATGTCTGATATTAATTTCTGATCAACTTGCTTGTGCAACTGTGAGTTGCCAGCATTTCAGGTTGGACCTCTACTTAGAACAAAACAGCCATGAGGAGCTAGGAGAGAGGAGCCGAGGTGGGAGAGAGGAGCAAGTCAAAGCAAACCAGAAGCCCTGGTGAGGTGAAAGTGGTTCATTGGGAGAAAAGTGCAGTTATGTGGTAGAAAAGACAGAAGAAAGTGGCAAGCAAAGCATATCTCCCAATAGTCTGTTTCTGTTTGCATAGTAGCATTTTAGTTGAGGTAACAGCAGAACCCGGGCCTTGGCAAACACGCGGAGAATCCCCAGTTCATTTAAGAGAAGCCCCGCACCACCCTGAGGAAGGAAGAAGGGGAAGCAAGGGTGGGGGTCAAAAGGGGGTTCTCCATTGCCTTATGCTTCCCCTTCATTTCAGGCTGGAGCACTAGCTAATGCTGTCATAATCAAGAAATCCTTATCTTCAGCTAAGGCTGCAAAATCCAAACCAGAATCAATTATCCGATGTTGGGGGCTGACCCTGGCCGGACACCCGGTGCCCACCGGAGCCGCCCTGTCACTGCCCTCCCCAGCCGGGCAGGGGGAGAGAAAATGCAGCAAAAGGCGCCTGGTTGAGACAGGGACAGGGAGCGCCCTCCGTTACCGCCATGGGCAAAAAGGACCTGACTTGGGGAAATTAGTTTAATTTATTACCAATCCGATCAGAGTAGGGTAACGAGAAATAGACCCAAACCTCAAAACCACCTTCCCCCCACAGCTCCCTTCTTCCTGGGTTTACCTTCCCTCCCGATCGTCTCTCCCCCGCCACCCCCCCAGCAGCGCAGGGGAACAGGGGTCACCTCAGCCCCCCACACGCTGTCCCTGCCGCCCCCTCCCCCACAGGGGACCCCTCACACCCTGCCCTGCCCCAGCCGGGACCCCCGGCAGGCTGCCCCCCACCGCAGCCCCTCAGGCCCGGCGGGCTCCAGCGTGGGCCACCTGGCATCGGCTCCATCGGACACGGGGGAAGCTTCCAGCAGCTTCTCACAGAAGCCGCCCCTGTAGCCCCCCTGCTACCAAAACCTTGCCACACAAACCCAATACATCCTGTTAAGACCTTGCAGAGACTGCAGTTAATGTGCAGTAGCGCAAAGGGTTTCTTTTTGTCACTAGTTCACCTTGGAATATTACAGAGTTACTAAAATTCTCAAATGCAGAAATATTCTATATGTAAGAACAAAATTTCTGGTTCCGAAGTGACAGTAATCAATTTACCTATTTTTAAATATCCGTCTTTGGTTGCTGGGTAGTTAAATTTACCTCCATTGTCAACCAGTTCTTTCCTTAGCATTTCCTGTAAAAAAACAAAACAATAAAATCTCCAGAAATATTTTCTAGGGCATGACATTTTATGCTGAACATCATTCTTAACATGAAATAGCACTGTGCATTACAGTTGGAAATGAGAGACTTACATCAGCTGGCAACACTTCCACGGTGGTGTTAAACAGTTTGTCACCTGGGTGCTCCATGTTACCACTCCTGAAAAAATACCTGATGATATGAAGGTATATTATTTCCAGGTATTCTATACTTTAGAAAAGTTCTAGGGAAGTAATTCTTTCCAGATTTGATAGAAAGTTTTAAATACCTTTTCTTTAATTAGTTGTGGGCTATAAAGAACAGAAATAGGCGTTGAAACTTCCCACTGTGTGATCAAATCATATTAGAAGCTTTTTATTTTAAACAGAACAAGCATTAAAACCGTCTTTTGCTGGAGCCAGGAATGCAAGTGTTCCCCCTTTCCAGTGCTCAATTTCTAAATAAATTAACTTTCCAGGTTTAAACAGCTAAGGAAGATCTGCCCTCTGATCTGTTCCTATCATCCTACAGCCAAAGGTGAGATGGGCCTTTGGAATGCAATGGCAGGAAAAATCCCTGTTTCTGCTAGACCATATGCTACATGCCAAGAGAATCCCCCTTTTTATCAATACTGTTCAATTCAGGTGCTTCTAAATAATCTCCTTTATAGCCAATGAACAGCAGCACTGTCAAAGCTAGAATCCAAGCAAAAAACAATTATGAGATTAAAAAAATAAGAATAAAAATCCCTGTTTGGTTTTAAATGTCTGGCATTAGAGTTCTTAGGCTTTTAGATCCAAAAAGGGCTAATGAAATTTAAAGCATCAGTCTCCCTTTTCTGGTATCAAACATTCAAGACGACCACCAAATATTACAGGATTAACTATACATTTTCACAGGATAGCAATGGGATGAGGCTGGGACTAGCGATTAGGCAATACCATCTGTAAATGAGTTTCATCCAGTACAGCTTCCTAATGACAGGGACATGCAAAAATACAGGCTACCCAAGCTTCCCAAAGCAAAATCTAGTTAACTGTTGATCACAGAACACCAGTGTTTATTACGACTGTTATTTAGCGCAGCTCACTAGATGGAGATACAGGCTTGCTTTCTTAAGATTTTTTTTTTTTTTAAATAGATGAGACATCTACAGTCTTTGCAAAAATGGAAGTCTCAGTTTTGTGACCAATTTGGCGAGGAAGTGTAACAACTGTGAAGGAGTTTTCTCTCTGAATTATCATTAGAGAGATATGGTCATTATGGTAATTTGTGTCAGAGACACTCTCCTGGAACCACATTTCTTGCTGGGTTATTTAACTCAGATCTGTTCTCCAGTCTGACACAGAGAGAAGAAGAAACTTTGCTGAACCAGGCAGAACTGCTTCTTTTGTTGCCAGCCTCAGTTTGTATTGTTCATAAAGTAAGTCCTTCTGAAAAACACTTCCCTGTCTCCAGCTACAGGTGTCTCTTCCTTTCAAATACACCCAAGCTGAATGATTTGAAGATAGAGAAGACAGTTTCATCCTTTAGAATGAGAAAAATATGCAAGGTGGATTTTGGCTGTAGATCCAAACACATGAAATTAGAAGTTTGGCTGTGACCCAAGTGTTCAAGCTGCCATTACAGGCAATGGAGATACACTCCATGCAGTCACAGCAACTGACTCAGGTGACCAAACAGAGAATGAGATGAAGGTGTCTAGCTTCCACTGACTGCATCAAGTAGATCTCTGCCACATATAGTAGGAGCTTACACATCTGCCTTATGTAGACATCTCTACGGTAAACACCTACATTCAAGTCTTTGAATCTTCAATTGAATCCCACCTTTATTAATTCACTTTTCATCATTTCCCCACAATACTTGTATTTTCTCTTTGCTTTCACCTACGCTGCTAAGTGTGTGGTCTGGGACATGGCCTTTGACTTGACATCATGCAAACAACCTTTCTGTTGACAACTACAGAAATAAAGCTTTCACTGACTCCATTGATGAGTTATTATGTTATATATATTATCCTATATATTATCATTATAATATATCATTAATTAAAAACAAATTCCTTTGAGAATTATCTTAAGAGAATTTAACAGAAGAAATAAAGGGGAAAATATCCAAGAAGCTCTCTAATTACCAAGGAAAAAATGTATTTCAGGAGGGAAGGTCAAGAAAGGGAGCAGATAAATTGCAAATCATTGATTTTTTGTCAGTAAAGAGGCTATGGTTTATGCGCATGGTTAAGCCCTGGTGATTTTGAACAGACTCAGTAATTTCCAAACTGGACACATGTAGGCTTCCATATTCTATATCATGTGATACTTACTTTTCAACTTTTAGTGGATTTAAAAAGGTGAAGCTGATGTAGTCACCTGCCACTGGAGCTGAAGCCCAAAACCAGTCTTTTCCTTTATAAACTTTTTCCAAGGTATATTGCTGGTATATTCTTAGGCTTGTATCCACTTTTGCAGGTGGATTATTATGTGCTTTATGTAGCACGTTTTGGCCAAAATCTTTATCCTGTTGGATATAAAGAAATGTAATTTCGTTCATAAAAAAAAAAAAAAAAAAGTGCTCCTATATCTTGAATTACTACAGGAAGCTATTCCAGAAAATAATTACCTCAGTGTCAAAAATACACAATCTATTTCTAACACAAACAGAATATTCATTTCAGTGTAATCACTGAGACTTAATGTTATAATTTGCAGACAGAGCTGTACCGATTGCTTCTCAGTTGCCTAGATTTCAAAATAAACTTCACCACAGTAGGCTATTTCATAGTTTTCTACTATGCCTTCTGCCAGAACATCTGATACTGGTCTCCGCTAGAGGCTAGGTGAACCTCTAGTCTGATCCAACACAGCAATTCCAATGATCTCACAGCTAGTCTAAATGGGGCCATCAGGACATCCCTGAAGTCTGGGGATTGCTCTTGTCCTTATCAGATACACGGTAGATCCGCAGTTTCCCCTCCAAACTCTCCCTAAAAATCTATGGCCGTCACAATAGCCACACCCTTACGGTACCAGTATACCTTCTTCTTAATAGTCCACGGTAGATTATTCAGCCAAAACAAATCATCACAGCCGTTTGTGTCTGTAATGGTGCAGAGCACGTGAAACCTTGTGCTGCAGAGAGGGTTCCTACATGCCATGAAATGCTACTATGACTGGTACAAGTGTTCAGATTAGAGATGCAAAGATGTCTGTGGAGCAGCAGTGTGCCCCACCTGCAGTTCAGATCCCAGGTCAGCGTTCTCCCCCAAATCCCCTAACTGGATAGGGAAATGCCATCTAATGCCAAAGATGCAATGCTTGAAACTGATTTGAGAAACAAGTTGGAACACAAGCTTATAATTTAGAAATAGGGCATTAATTTCTTGTCCTTACTTTCAAATTTTGTATCTTCCCAGCCAATGATGAATAAATTCCTACATGCTGAAAGAGAGATGGTTTAGCACGGATACGTAACTTTGCCTTTTCCTTTTCACAGTGTATCTGGAAAGAAAGTAAAATAAAAGGGAATGAAGGTGTACTTAAATGAAGGAGAGAGACACTAAGTTCCATAAAGCAATTTCATTCTGTATTTAATATCTATATTTAAATGAATAACTGTTAGATTAACAGTCACCTTATTTCAAATACACTGTTTCTAGACCTGAACTTGTAATTCCAGTCATGGTGCTATGTAGATTTAAAGGCTCAACCACCACTAATGTAGGGATTTCTGCACTGTATGCCATCAATCACACCTCAGAGTGGCAAAAATGGATCTCAGATCTGAAACTGATTTTTTTTTTAACTGTTTCTGGCAAATTTCATTTCAACTCTTGGCCTTGCCGTATCATTCTAATTAAACTATTTTGACCAAAAGTGACCTTCTTGAGATAGGTTCTGGTTACATTTCAACCTTTATCATTTTGGCTCTTGCTGCTATGTTTGAGAGGCTTATAATGTACTGTACTATAAGTTATGTATCTTTTACCTTATAATCTGATAAAGCACTTGGGATACTGTATTTCAATCCCGATTTTCCAGTTAAGTACACTTTGTGACATGATATATACCATGGAATTACATAACTGTAATCGGTACTAATCTTGGAGTTTCTTGATTTTTGAATGATAGCAAATTACTATTTTAAATGTAATTTTAGCTCTGTATCTATAGAGCATCATAGTTTGATACAATGAAGCGAACATGCTACAATAATTAATGAGGTGTAATGAAGCATAATGGCAGGGAACAGAACAATGAGCTAAAATGAGACTCCTTGGGCTCTGCCCTCGGTTTTGCCACAGAATTATTATATGAGTTTGGAAGATCATTTAACTTCTCTGTGTCACAGGTCTTACATCCTTAGATTTGAGGGGATAATGTCTTTACCTCTTCAGTCAAGTGCCTTCAGTTCCATAAAAGAAAAATGTTACATAAACTTTATCAATACCTTCTGAAGCTAGAAGGGATAAAGACTTCACTCAGCTGGTTTAAACACCAAAACTCATGGGGGATTTATGGTTTCCACAGTAGTACTAATTAAAAGTTCAAAAACACCTGGAAGGCTATAAAAATAACCAAGTATTTTTATGTTTGCCCACAGCAGATGTTCAGCAAAACAATGTAAAAACACAATGCATGCAAACTGATCCATTGGCAGCTGTTTCTTTGAAAAGCACGCTATACTTTTGTTAGAAAAAAAAAATCATTAGAAGAAAATAAATTTGCGAACTTTCTACCGACAGGGTTTGCAGTTCATCCCCTATAATAACGCGGTCTCTAGCATGTCTCCTGTTATGCTACGGCAGCACCACCAAAAGAGCTACTTAGGGTAGCGGCTGAGAATAACCAGCAGCACTGGACTGGTGTGGTCATTTGTGCAGAAACTGAGATAAGGCTCCTCGCTGGGGCAGGGCTCCCGTCTGCAGCCTGCTGGTCCCCGCCACACTTGCTAGGTAATGTGCTGCTGCATATGATCACAGAGCCACAGTCTGGGTTCAGAGGGACCTTTAAAAATCATGTAGTTCCAACCCCCTGCCACGGGCAGGGACACCTTCCAGTATCCCAGGTTGCTCCCAGCCCCGTCCAGCCTGGCCTTGAGCACTGCCAGGGACGGGGCAGCCACAGCTGCTCTGGGCAGCCTGGGACAGTGCCTCACCACCCTCACCGTAAAGAATTTCTTCCTAATATCTAATCTAGATCTACCCTCTTTCAATTTAAGACTGTTGCCCCTTGTCCTGCCACAACAGACCCTGGTAAAAAGTCTTTCACTGTCTTTCTCATAAGCCCCCTTTAAGTACTGGAAGGCCGCTGTAAGGTCTCCCCGGAGCCTTCCCTTCTCCGGGCTGAACAACCCCAGCCCTCCCAGCCTGTCCTCACAGGAGAGGTGCTCCAGCCCTCCGATCATCTTTGTGGCCTTCCTCTGCACTTGCTTTAACAGGCCCACGTCTTTTGTACGGTGGCCCCCAGAACAAATGATGGTTCACAGGAGGTAAACATGAAGTTTCTGAACCACACAGAGATCTGATGGCTCTGATCATCACAAACTGTCTTTTCCAGCTCAGTGAACAGACGTGGCTGAATCTTGCTATGTTAATACTCAGCCCAGGCTGAAAACACGCCAGACACCCATCACCACAGGATGGCACATAAAAGCCACAACCTGGTGCCCCGTTGGCGCTCCTGTGAGGTGCAGTGTGTGATCACTTAGCGACATCCTTAGTTGCTCGGAAAGGGGAAAGTGTGAGGATTTCTGTCAGCTTGCCCTCTCTGGCGCCTGTATGAAAGCCCACTGCCTTAATCTGTTGAACAGAGGAGCAGCAGCAGCCGGGACCCTTGTTCTTCTCCCAGCCTCCACTTTCTGCATTCCCACAAATAGTCCAAGCAGGTCATGCCGCTGGTCATTCTCACCCCAGGGCTGCTCGAGACTGACGTGTCTCAATAGGTTTTTGCTGCCCGCAGCAATTGAAATTGCAATTGCAGAAGTGAAACTCACTAGAAACTTGCTGATACCGCTCTGCTTCAGCTCGGCCAGGGCAGACGCGCCTGAGCTGCTTGCCTGCCTTTCAGGAGCACAGCTTTGTTTTAAGGGTGAATCAGGTCTTATAAGCTAGAAGACTCATTTAAAAAATAAAAGTAAAATGTTTCATTGAGTTGGCACATGCTAGAACAGATCTAGAATAGGTGATGTTAACATAACAGTATCTTTTTTTTTAATTCTGTTATCACAGGTTGGCAAGAACCTAAATTAAAGGTACTTGAGGCTCACTCTGACTCCTATGAGCCAGCCTAACCCATGCAGTAGGATGTCTTACTCTTATCTGTATGAAGTGGGAACAGAGACTCCTCCAGTGGCCTCACTAAGTGTAGAAGCAGGGACCTTCCGTTATCCCCAGGGGTCACCCCTGCTACGCAGTAAAACTTGAAGCTTGTTTGTTCCGCTCCCCTCCATCTCCAGCTCTGCACAACTCCTGTCTGTCTCTTCTCCCTTCTTTATTAATGCAAAAGTAAAAAAAACTAGCTACACAAATCAAATAAAACTCTTCAGCCTTAAAAACCAAGAAGGAGCAGAAGCTCTGGTCAGTCCTCTATGGCACAGTCTGTTATACAAGAAGCGTGTGGGCAGTGACCAGCACCAAAGACTGGTGAGAGAAAAAACACAAAAGGACATACAGAAATACTCAGCATATCATTTGGCTCACCTGTAGTGCTAGAAACGGCACCTTTTGCAATTCAACACAACTCTTTCTTTCATTTTTATTGAAAAGTGTCATTTAGTTCGATCAATCTACGTGTTTCCCTGCACGTTTGGTTATTTTTCAGGCAAACAGTCAGTGTTTTTCCCAGATAGCAAAAGATTTAAAGCAAAACACTTAAGTTCAGCTTCCTGAAAGAAAGGAATTGGTACGCAAAATTCAGAATGACTGTGATTGCAAAACTGTATGCTTTACTGACTTTCATATTAGCAGGTCAGCAGAAAGTTATGCAAGTGGTAGCCCACGTAGCTTTACATATGCAAAATTTTCTTTGGTGTTGCAGGGTTGCCTACGTGACCAGCTGCAGGCAGATGTGAGCTTGTGCTGTCCATGTTGTGAGCTGATGGAGGCAAAACAGCTCTGGTGTGGAAACGTGAATCTCTGTGTCAGGCATCTCCACGTGCCCTAATGGGCTCAAACACTGTGCCACTCTGTAGAGATCTGCAGCAGATCTTTCCCCACAAACTCCAAAGTAAGTCAGGTTTGAAAGATTTCTATTCTGTTTTTTGAAAATAAATTATTTTGCCACCAAGACTGTTTGAATATTACTTATGTTCATAAATTCATAGACATACTTACTGCATCCTTTTCTGGATTGCACACTTTAACCCAGAGCAGGTGGTCCATAAGCCAGTCTATGGGCTTATCTTTATAGAACATGAGAAAAAAATCCACTATGAGTGGCAAGTCTTCCGATTTAAACAATTTTCCTGAAAGCAAGACAAGAAGTTGCATATTCAGATATTTTCATTGCTGTGCAAAAACCACCAGCTTTATGTTTACTCCTGTCTTAAACACATGGATGTAATTCTGATAGTTAGTGAAAATTTCACACAGAGTCCAGCTTTGAAGAATTGCTTATCCTCCAGCTTGTTAGGATCTTGAACAGATTTCCATCCCATGCCTGGAGATATTCTCACACAGCCAACCAGTCAGTTAATAAAGCACACAGTTATATCCTGGTTCCAAACACAAATCTGCCAGTCACCTCTATCAGTGTGTCGGATAAAATGGAGTCTGAATAATTCCTTAAAATGCTACACATGCAATTTCACTGGCAATACTATACTGACTATCTTTAAATTAAGACCTAGGTATGAGAAGTGTTGCTTTTAAAATACTATCACTGTTCATTTCATTCTCTTGCTGTTTGTATCAGGATATTTTGTTAGGTTTCTTTGTTTGACCTAACACGTGTAAGGTGTGATCACAAGTAAATAGTATTAGAACCAGAGAAAAAATATAAAAAGAAAATTAGACTAAAAATAACAAAAATACTTCCCTATGATATGGGATGCATGTTCTGCTCCACAAAGGAAAGGAAGTGGATTTTTTTTTTTAATTGATTGTTCAAATTCCGTTCCTGAAAAGACTACACACTACAGGAGCACATAGTACCCCGAGATGAAACAATTTGCTTCTTATGGGAACCCAGCCACTAGATCCTAAGCTGAGGACACTCTGCATTAAAAAGACAGTTTTAAAGAGCACAAAAAGTAAAAGACTTTTGGTAGGAGCTTTCCTGAAGAACCAAGGGAGTTTTGATACGAGTCCTTCCATGCTTTGAAATGTAATTCTGAGTGAGAGCTACTTGACCTATGCAGCTCCAAGTCCAACTGATCCTGCTGAGGTCTTAATACTTACCAATAAATCCAAGCTGGGAGAACTCCAGAATCATCCACTCTTGGGACTGCTTAGCAGCAAAGTCTTTTATACTTTGAATATAACCAGGTTTGGCTATTATATCATCTTCTAGCTAGGTGAGGGAAAAAAGCAACAAAAAAGAGAAGGCAAGTGGTAGTTTTATTGCTTGCAGAGGGGGTGGTGACGTTGCCGTGTGTAAGCGATAACTGGATTGTGTTTGACTGGTGTGCAGTGTGCACCGAAGCTGTGCCAAAGTACAGTGGATTGCTATTTAGCTTCTACATATATCTCTGTTTCAGTATCATTCACTAAGTATTTATTTACACAAGTGACTATAATGCCATGAGTGCTCCTCACTTTCTTGAGTAAGGACGGCCTCCCTACCTTAAGGGGATCTCACTTAACAGAAAACACGAAGCAAAAAGATAGAGGTTAAGGAAGAAGACAGCAGACAGTTTGTACTGAAGTTGTAGAAGCACTGGTAAGCAGCAGGAGCAAACTGTTTGAGAAGAGAGGCATCTAAAGCAAACGGATGGAAGATCTGTAGAGCAGCCTGGGCAGGCTTTGTCGTACCTAAAAGGTGACCGAGAAGAACTGTGGATGAGTCCTGAGACACTAGTAGAAAGCAAGTTGTTTCAGGGAATACTAGTCATGAAAGAAGGAACGTGCTGTGAATCGCACTGAAGGACAGGAATACACAGAGCTTTTGAGGTGTTATGAAGGCTGACGCCGAATACAGCAGTAGAGCCAGCTAGAGGATACTTGGAAAAGGAGACTGACATCCATCAAGGAAATGGGAAAGGCCTTGGCTGCATTTTTGCACGGCTTTCAGAGAAGAATAAGGGGATCTGAAAAGCCAGAAGCTGTTCCATTACTAAAGCTGAGGATAATGAGTCCAGACAAGGAGTTTAGAGGTAACAACACAAAGGAAATAAATGAATTCCAGAAATAATTAGGGAGCAAGTAATTCAAAGTTTGAATTCAGTACGGATGTGAAAAACACAGCCTTCAGGAGAATGCTGTTGGGATGCAGTGTAATGATACAGTTAATTTGATCTAACTGCTGTACTTTGTTGGCCCTGGGGCTTGCCTGGTGGTGCTGGAATCTGGTTCAGAAAGCTAAATAAGTAGGAAATGACTGTTAGGAGAAAAAAAAAACCCAACCCATGGATTCCGGCTGGGTTTGTGTCCTCAACTGACTCAGCACAGAGTCAGCAGAGCTTCAGAGAGCAGACCCACAGGTTTTAGCTAAATTTGGCCATTATTGCAGGTGTAGGGGTGGCAGGGGAGAAATGCCTTGTCAACAGGGAACCCGGGAGGAAGCAGAACAAAGTTTGCAAAACAAGATTAAGAAATCTGGTTTGACCCTGTGAAGAGATCTGGTTTGACCCTGTTAGCTTTTGCTGATGGTAAGATAACAAAACCCAGACAGATGGAGACAAAACTGATCAAGATGAACGCATATTAACAGATTCTGAGATCTGGCGATGGCGCTGAGGTGACAGTTACGCAAAAGAGAACAACAGAAAAAAAAACAAAACCAAACATGAACTTACAAGAAATTTTGCATAACATTAAGTAAGATAAGAGTATTATCCAGTAGCTACATGTAAAGGGAGAAGAACAAGGAATCAGAGAGTTTCAGAGAATACTTAGAAGGAAATTGAGGAGCACCCAAAAAAAGACAAAGGGCAAAAAGAGGAGTATCTCAAAAACCTAGTGAGACCACCGTATCGAGAAACACTAGAAGAAAGCATACACAAGTAGTAAAGATGAAAAATACAGAGGCTGTGATGTAAAGGGAGTGTGAATGTCGTTATGAACTGAGAGCAGTTTTGCATAGTGAGAAGCCCGAAACAGTCTTGTCTGAAATTGACATTAAAAGGTGAGTATTAGAGAATGTAGTTTGAAATCCTACGTAGCACAGGACGTTAAAAGTTATTTATTTAACCCTGTACTGAACCCTATAACTTGTGTTCAACTAAAGCACGTCTTCTTGAAAAGCATCTGCCATTGCTTAAGAGATTTCAGTATCGGTTCTTTTTCAGTAAGTTACACTATGTGTGATTATGAACGTTTAGGATGTGGTACCCAAATTCTACTTCCAGTTTTTCTGGCTTCAGCTTACAGTCACTTGTTTTTCATATGCTCTTATCTACCAAAGGAGATAATGCAGTGGTTGCACACAGCTGGATCCGGAAGTTTAAGATATGAACTGTCTATTCCACTTGCCCCATTGTCATGAGGACACCAGCAGAACACACAACCGCAGCTGATTTCCCTTCACTCATCAGCACTTGGGGATGAAAAAAAGATACAGGCGCAATAGCAAGGCTATGTACAGTTCCTAAATGATAGACAATAAATGGGTTTTCATTCATTTTTCTTACATGGGTTATCCATCTAAGAGAAGTAAAAACAAAGAAGCAGCAAAAAAATGGTAGCATACAATGGAAGTGTAGGCATCAGACAGGAAAGGATCTCCCTTTCGAAATTAGGGTATTTTTATATTTTGAATCACTGTTCAAATTGTGTGTGTGTGTTTGTATCAATACAAAGATTAGTAATGGGGGTGTGTGTGTGTCTGTATGTCTGTGTGTGTGACACTGGAGAAATTGTATTAATGGTATAATGGTGCACAGATAAGTGCTGCTGACAATATATGTTACCAGTATATACATCTATGTTACATATAAATGGACAAAGCTTCCCCAACCTCTACAAAGAAAAAAATAATGAGGTTGAAAAAAAGCATGGCAGTAGTTCAGTTAACTAAATTTGAAGTTTTTAACAGATTTTTAACTGAAGATACTAAAAGATCTATTTAATGCGTGGGGTTTTTTGGTTCATCTGAGTGCTAATAGAAAACACTTCCCCAAAACTGCTGTATCTGAGTTTCTTTCAGGTGCTTGCAGATTTGAAATGTTTAATTACTACAGAATGAACTAAGTCTACAGACACAAAGCACAAATTCATGTCCTCACTGCTAGGCTGGGATCCGAGCGCCTGCTTTTATGGCTACGTTAGATCCCATTATCTTGTCTCTGACATTATCACAAGTGTCTCAGGGGGTGGACTCCAGGAAGTGGAAACAAGTATTTGAAAGTTCTCTTCGCTTTTTATTGCTGATTAAGAAGACTTCACAGAAAAGCCTGAAAGAAGAAGTAGCTGGGGCGGGGCAGGGGGGGAGTAAAACCAGCAAAGTAGAAGGGATGCTTCAAGTAGAAGAGATGCTTTAAGCAGGAGAGCTTGAGATGACTGATAGGATTTATTGTCTATTTTCAAAGATTATGTTTGATTGGTAGGTAAGGTTCACCCACAGTGTAACCCCATTAGCTTTAATGGGCTTCACTTCACAAAGCTACTTCATTAAATCCTGATTCAGCAGTATCCTAGAATGAGTGTTTACGTATTTATTCAGCAAAGATCTTGCTTGACTCATGACATCAACTGTTCTGTAGCCATCAAGACTAATCATGTATGCTTATCTTCTTTCGAAATTCATAAGTTAATACCAGTCACCCAAATGATACTATTCCTGACAAAACATTAAATAAAATCTAAGCTAGATCAAGTGTTCCCTAAGATTGCTGAAGTAAATCTTTGTACCAGGCTGAGGAAAGGGATTTTTAAGTTATTTGCTTTCTGTTAATACAAGGCTTCCAAATGGAGGGAGATCATAACTAACTTTGTGGCAGCATGTGTTCCTCCTTTTCACCTGTACTCAGGGCAGACCAGCATCTGTGCTACATCTACTCTACACCTGCACTCAGGGCAGACCAACATCTGTGCTACAGAAGCGGCTACAGACTGGACACACAAATGAAGAAATGGATATACTAGGTAACGGTATGAGGAAGGCATAGTTTCTTTCTAAGAAAATTCTGAATGCAGCCATAACTGCCACTAGCCCATCACAATCCAGCTGTAACACAGTTCAGTCCTTATATAATACATATAGGGATATATATATAATATATCCAAATAACACAGTTCAGTCCTTATATGATGTCTCAGTTAAAAACCCCACATATTCTCAAAATTTCTTTAAAAATGGAAATACATAAGTAAGTAATTTCCATGCAAGCATGAATGCTCAGAGAACTTTGTAATAGAAAGGGCCATTAAGTATGCTTAACATTTCCCTTCACCGTGCCTTAATGCTCTAGTGCACTTAGAAGACTTGGGTAGCACTCTTGAAAACATATGAAAGTCATGGGAAAATACTTCATTTTCCAGTAAACCTTAACTGTTCAATAGATGACATTTTTCTTTGTCCACCTGTCTCTTGTGCCAACGCCAGATTTCAGAACAGAGCACAGGCTCCTGAGCAGCCCAGCTGCAATGCTTTTGTGTTAAATGCTGACGAGACTTGCCCAAGATGCCAGCTCTGGTGGTCATCTGCTTCTGGTAATCTTGTGATGTACTTAAGTGATACAGAGTCTGAGGCCTGTTGGAGCAGGAGAAGACCCAGGAAAACCAAGAACTAAACAAAACGCTGTTCTGAGTTTTTTTTAAAAAACTGTTGACATTCATGAGCTACATGAAATTTTCTGGAGGTGTTCCATTATTGAACAGTCATGATAAATTTGGCAAACTCTGGTGGCGATTATCATCTTTGTGCAGTGCAAATTAACAAAAACCTAGAATGATGGCTAAACTTAAGCCTGAATGCATGGGGATCTTCTTAAAGTCTAATACTCTAAATCCTCTGGAGAATTTAGGATCTGTACCAGCTTGCAGTTTAACCTTGTCTCCAGCATCGCGACACCGGTACGTTTCCGTGCCTGTAAGGGGGTTTTGGTTCATTGTGATCTGGGCTACAACCTGGACCCACCACCACTCTTCTGTCTTGCTGCACCAAGTGAAAACACATTAAACTGACTTTCTTAACCTAATCAAATTAGGGTTTCATGCTTCAGTTACCTTTACTCAACCTCACAAATGACAGGAAGGTACAGATGGATTTAATCAAATAGTACCTGGCTGCAGGATGTATATAAACACAGAACGTTGTGGATGCTTGTAAAGACCACAGGCAAAATACACAGAAAATGACAACAGATTGCTGTTCTTCTCGAGGCCTTTGAAACAAATTAAAATTGCCAAATCAGTACAGATCTATTGCAGCTACTTAATGATAATATGAACATACCTGTAAATAAAATGTTCCCTTAGGCTGGGCATATAGCATTAAAAAGCTATAATCCAGATTCTGTTTAGTTCTCCACCTAAACATAAGCAGCAAATTCTGATAAGCTTTTTGGGGGGATTGCAAGAGTTATTTCTATAATAAAAGCATTTCTAATGCTTTGCAGTTTTTCCTCTACAGTAAAATTGTAAAGTTGAGCATTCTAACTCATTGTTAAGTGAATACAAATTCCTCTATAATCAGTGTAAACATTTGTAAACAATTGGACTTGCCTATAAAAGTTAACATTAACTAAGCAAAAAATTTTGATCTGTATTAATGCAGCCTGAAACTAAATGCCTAACAAGTACATTCATGTCAAATGACTTAAAGATTCTACTCATTACATTATGAACAGTAGAGGTCAGCACACAATGATTATTTAAAGATCAAAAATTAGGTACTTTTACTGATGAACAACACAGAAGCAGGCTGATAAGCTTCATTTTCAGGTTTAAATCTGTTTAAAACACAGATTTTTCTCTACAAAGTACAGTCTCTCATTTCACCAGATTATAAAGCTGATGTTTGCTATCAATGCTAAAAGACTAGAGGAATTAATCAATATTGGCATAAAAGTCTGATTCAAATCTAATCATATCTGAAACTTAAGTATAAATATGTAAACATGCTTATGCTCTGAAAGATAAAAGGTTTCTAAACCCAATATGCATACACTTGCTGATTTCCTCCAACCTAAACTGTCAGTACTGCAGCTCTCTTGCTGCACTGTCGGGAAAACTTCTGACAAATTAGTTATTGCTGATTGAGAGAAAATTACTTTCCTCCAATAAATCAATTTTGTTGAATTATAATCTCTGTCTCAGTGAATTTGGGGCGCATGAGCGACTGAAATCACAGTTAGGATATATTATTAACAGTAGTATAAAATGTCCACGATCACCAAAAGTTAGGTCATTAATTAAACCCACAGTAGCTGTTACTAGTCAGCTAAGGGGCCACATGGGGTTTCCTTTGTGTGCTCACAGAGCATCTCCCTTACCTGTCACATAAAAGATTTTCCTATTTTTTCCTTTATGACCAGATCATCTAGCCTATCGCCCCTTGGCATGATCCATCTGGTTTAAAACCTGTGGGATGCCTAGAATCAAGACCCAGAGGAGAAGCCTTGGCTCTGACCCTGACACTGCTGTGCAGCACAGCTTTCCTCAAAAACCCCTTGTGTAATAATTTTTTTTAAAGTACACTTGCTGTCCATTAGCTCTGAAATACAAAAACATTATCATCTCAAACAGTGTTGACTTTTGCAGAATTTTCCGTTTTATACTCATAGCAAAAGTTCTTAGATTTTATACAGCTATCTTACCTTACTCTGTCCTCCGAATCCCCAAGTGTTTTCTTCAGGTTGGAAAGATCTGGGTAATAGGAAGCAGGAGGAGAAATAACCTCTAAGACTCCAGACTGGATTTCTGTGGGGAAGCTGAGAAGAGAAGCTTAGTGAGACCCCATTCCTCAAAATAACTTTTAAGGGCAACCACGCACAGCAGCTCCACAGAGTTACGTCTGTTCCTCCAGAAATGCAATTCACAACTCCAGCAAAGAAACTAAGTCACAGAGGTGGCAAATTAGGAACCAAGAAGGGGTCTTTGACAACCACCAGAACAGACAGGACAGTAACTCATCATGAGTCTCAGAAAACAGTGAAAAAAAGTGTGTCTCAGAAATCCTGCCCTTCCTGCGTCTATAGATGCCTACTTGTAATCCTGAGATAGTGGCCAGAATGCAGCAGTAATTCACAATCAAATCCACTATCTAGAACTACACACAACTGTTCCCCCTTGCATGACAGCTCCTCACACTTGCTTGAACTCTAATTTTATGTTCTAGCCAAAATTATACTGTCCTGGAGTGGGAGTTTGGTATGGGCACTGTGGATCTAGTCTCTGCTCCAAGGATTAAATTTTCCATTGAAAAAGTCATTGAAAAAATGTGTAATCGACTTTAGGAGCCAAATCTGGAAGTCAAATCTCCTCCTTCCTGCAGAATATGTGGGGGAAAAAAAGGATCACTGATGCTTATGAAAAAGAATCTCAGTCTTACTGTGTAACACTGACAAAGCATCCACTCTGGCCGAATTTTTTTCAAAAAACATAAATAAATCATAAAAATTAATTCACTTCTGGGGGAAATCTGCACCCTAAATACAGCCTGGAAAAACCCTGAGTGGAGCAGGATGTGCAGAAAAGCCTCAAAAGTGAAGCAAAAGGGCCACGTTTCCAATGATCTTCTTCAGGGTTTTCTGTTTTGTTTTATTTTGGGTGGGTGTCCATCTCTCTTGCCAAGTAACAAGCGACAGGACAAGAGGAAATGGCTTCAAATTGCATCACGGGAGGTTTAGACTGGATATTAGGAAAAACTTCTTCACTGAAAAGGTCAAGGATAGGAACAGGCTGCCCAGGGAGGAGGTTGGGTCACCATCCTTGGAGGTATTCAGAAGATGTGTAGAAGTGGCACTTAGGGACTTGGTTTAGTGGTGGGCTTGGCAGTCCTGGGTTAATGGTTGGACTCTATGATCTTAAGGGTCTTTTCCAACTAAATGATTCTATAATAAAACACTGATACAAAGACTGAGAGCTCTCTTGTAGTCATTTTAAAGAAGGAGAGAAGGGAAAGGCCGTTTCACCTCAAATACTGGCCAAAGTGGGGTCCTGTCAGAGTAACCACTTCACAAATAAGTCTGTGCATCAAAGAAACCAGCAACACCAGTACGGCAGCATGATGCACATTTCATCTCTTGCTTCTTTCAGTCAGCTGGGCATCAGGGCCTTTAGCCTCACCTGTTTTGTGACTGTTGGCTACCCTCTACCATTTCTTAGAAAGCAGCTTTTGCAAGACAAAATAAACCTACTGAAGAGTGTATTTTTTTGCCCAAACATTTTAATTTAGTAGTTCCTCTCGAGCTGCTCTAAGGATTTTAACAGGCACAAGATGCTGTAAAAGTCTATAGGAAAGAACGATAGATAAGAGCAAGCCAAACTGCAGGGGGAACTAAGCCTTCATTTGACAGCTCTTGCAGTGATTTGGCATGGTAAAAAATACCCATCTCATGTTACCCGCCATAAAATAGTATTTCACGTTATAAACTTAATCCCATTGCTGTCCAAAGTCCATGCCTCTTCATGAAAAAGAGGCAAACGAGGAGACAAAGACAACTAGAAAACACGACAGACATCAGAATGCATTGCAGGGCTGTGAAGTCAGTGGGGACCTCACGCATGTAGCCTCAAGGTGCCTTGAATCGCATCGTTAACTTTGTGCAGAAAAGACTTCGGTTCAAGTAAATATTTAGCAGAGGCTTAAGCTGAGTCCTTGTCTGATTAGTTAAGGCATATTTATGAAATAAGAAAAGGAAAATAAATCCTTCTGTTCTGAATTTCAGTGTGTTACGATACACATAGTGAGTGCACCTTTGCCTCATTCATTAGCGGTACCATTTCAGTATGGCAGAGCTGTAATTTATTGCTGAAATGCTCTAACTCTTTCCATAAAACCTCAGAATGTCTTTACTCGCTGTTGGGTGTTACACTCTATAGGACTTACCTGGTTTTAACACTTTCTGCAACTCTGTTAACATACTGTGCATTCACCTGAAAGAAAAAAAAAAAAAAAGAAGGGGAGGTTCATTTCAAGTCACCCATTTTTGTATTCAGCAACATTTTGTAGGGAATACTTATATGCAAACACTTCATTTTTATTCTTTTCATTCCAAATAAAAGCAGTATGTTATAGCAGCATTTGTACTGAAGGACAGTATCGCATTTTCAAGCCAACCGAACTTTCAACGTAGTTGAGATTAGAACTGAACTATCTCCACTATGGTTTCTGCATTTTATTTTTTCACTGCTTCTGCAGGAGGCCAAGCCATTTTCTGCCTAAAGTTCTGTTCCAAAGCTTTCAGTTATGCCAGAAAATCATAGTCATATGACCGTCAGTAAAAAGAGCCATTTCAGGTTGATCACCCCAAAATCACAAAGAAGCCTGAGGCTGTTGAGCTGTCACCTAAGCAAAATTTTCTAAGGCTAGCGATACTTAGAATTTTTATTTAGAGCTTCTTCCTAATATAACAAGCTTACAGCTCTTAGTCCGGAAATTTTGAGGACGTACTTATTCATTGCTGTTTCGTAAAGTAACAGTTTTAGTGTGCAAAACACATCTGTTAGCTATACTAAAGAGTGCTAAGTTTTATGGATGTGATTTCCAAAGCAATACAATACCTGCCTTGGCAGTTCAGATATTTTTTTTTAGATACTCGTTTTGTAAAAAATACTTGTTACCAGCTACATACTAAAATTGCAGTAAGTAAAAATGATGTGAAGTGGTAAGTAAAGAACTGTGCTAAGAAAAAAACACCCAAACCCCTGCAAATCACTTTCAGTCATTAAGTTACACTGACTTAACCTCTGATGTAAACATTTACATTGATCCTCTGAAACTTTCTGGGAAAAAAGGAGGTGTGGATCCATCATCAGTGAACACACCTGCCCTCCTCTCATCATAAAATGTTCCTATCACCTCTCACATCAGCACGATCAACCTGCTCTAATTTACTGCACGGCTGAAAAAAGGAAGCTGCAAGAACGCGACTTTGGGGATGGAAGAAAGGGGAAAGACCGATTTTTACAAATGTAGTTTAATCCTGAATTGGCTGAAATGGACTATTACTACAACCAAAGGTACTACTTGTTAAAAGTGCCCGGTTAGGACTGTCCACAGTGGGAGACTGTACTATTCAGACGTTAACCCTTAAAAACTCACGGAGCTCTCTGAAGCCCGGTAAGAGAAGTTTATCCTACTGGCAGCTAGGTAAAGCCCGTCGTTGCCAGGGCACTTCATTAGGAAATAGCGAATGTAAAATAAGTTCAGCTCCTGAGATTGATGCTTGAAGAGGATCCACAGTCACTAAAATCGGGCCTATCTACTTACCTCTGTGGTCCAAACAGAAAAGTGGAAGTCACGACCTAAATAAAATGAACTATGTTCTGTTTGACAGTATTACAGCTGCAAAAGCTGCTCTAAGTGATGACTGAACTAAAAAAGCAAACTTTAACAGTTAACGAACACTCGTATGAAATTTAATGTTCCTTATGGAAGGACAAAGAAATATGCAGAACAACTATGAAGTCTGAATAATCGCACAGTCTTTTTACCTTCAAGTAACTATCACTAGCTAATTCCCTTCTGTAGCTTTTTTTCCAATGTGATCAAGACATTTCGGAATGATAAAAAACGTCATTTACGCCTAATATTTTACCTTGACCACTGTTTACTTTCCTAAACATGGAATGGTTCAAGTCTCTGAACAGTTTTCTTTTTCACAAGAAAAGCCATCGCACACGAAGGCAGCGAGGCTCCCAGCATGTCAATGTCCTTTGTGAAGCATGGTACCAAACCAGCAGATAAATCATCTGAACTTTTGTTAGACCGAGTAAGTTTACTTTTTTCAGGTTCTAAGGAACTTTTCTGTGGAGGATTTGCATTTCGCTCTTGAAGTAGAATACTTTCAGAGAGAAATCATGAGTTGATACGGGTTTATTTGAAAATCTGACTGCCACAACTGTGTTTGTAAATGTGATACGACTTCTTACCCTTCGGTCATCTGAGTTACAGTGGGTTTCCCACATATGAATGCCGAGGCACTAACTCCTCACTGCCTCCTCCAGCCCTGAAGAAACCCCCCCCAAAGGCCAAGCTAGCAGTGTTTTGCAGCCTCTCCTACACAATCACACTAAGACATAAATCTCCACATTGTCTTTCTATCAGCATACTGCACCTTTCCGCGCAGACTTACCTCTGCTACAAAGATGATTATTACACAGTCATTCTTCTGCTCTTCAGAAAGTTCATACAGTAGGGAATGCAGCGTATTAATCAGATAATCTTGTTTTTCCCTTTTCACGGTAGGAATACCCATCACCAGTGAAACTGCAAAAAAAAAAAGTCCACAAACCATGTAATTTTAAGCCAGGTAAAGGGAAACTGAAAATACATTTTAATTCTATTACAATTAAATTACAATTTAATTGTGATGTGACCATGAGACTTGGTGACAGTTAATTCTCCTATAGTACTGTGACAGCATTTGCTTGATTACCTGGAAGGGGAGAACTTTGCTAACCAGCTATGTTCAGGTTAGACACACCTGTGCCTGTGTATAACCACCAGGTCTATGCTGCGTGGGCTGTCAACACTTGAGAACTTGGAGGTATTACCACCTCCAGCAAACACACAGGTATCTGCTGCTGAGTTTCAAAAGTGGGTATTGCAAAACAAGTGCTAGCTCTTGGTATAAAGTTGGAGGTCTGAGGAGTAAGAGTTAAACCGACACTGCTCCAGTGAGCAAGTTCTCACAAGAGGTGAGCACTGTGTATCTCAGAAAGGGATCCAACTCAAAGGTTTTTCCAAGCTGTTTAATTAACATGAATCAATGGCTTTGACATAATCAATGATAAGAAGAAAGGACCTTGGATGTTATTGTTATTAAGAAGAAAGGAACCAAAATTGTCTCTGGCAAAGACTCTACTGGTAGCAAACCTGTGCTGTATTACATCTTTAGATTGCAAGCAGGACATCTCCATTTTCACTGGTGTGGGCATTAACCTAAACCAGTTACCTAATACAGCTCAGTAAACCTGTGGAATTCTTAGTCCTTGCAGATGATTCCTGTTCACCAAAACCTTGTGAGTCTGGTAAGGAAGCAGCAGACTTTGAAGGAGTAGGTGCAGTTAGTGACTTGCTCCAGACTTCATCACCCATGCCAGCATCAGCTCAAAAATGTCAGAAAAGTTCCGGCGTTCCTTCCCAGCACATAACCTGCTAAACCGTTGGGGTTTTGTTTGGATTTGCATGCCAAAGGTCAACCTGTACTTGTTAAACTGCCGTCTTGCTATTGTGATTTTCATGTACAAATAAATGAAAAGTAAACACAGAGCATTCTTTTATTACTTATTATTTTTCTTCCTTTTTTCCTTTCTTCTTTTTTCCCTTGCTTGTGAGTGTATCTGGTTTTCTGACGGTTTTTTGCAAACCCCTTTGCTGACAACCTCTGATCTCCTGCAGACTGACACCGATCTACGGGCGCTCCAGTGAGAACTACAGCACTCAATCACGTTGCTACAACTACACCTACTAATGAGAAGACTGCAAAAAGTTATCCATTGTCACAGGCAAGGGCAAGGATTTTTTATAGTTAAATCACAAGTGGTGCAAACGTTTCTTTATGTAAAATCACCCCTGACAAAAGTCAGAATTTCAACAAAATAGAAAACCCAGCAAATTGTTCCTTGTTCGCTTATCGCTTTTGAATGTTCTTTTTACCTATCACTTAACAGTGAGGAGAAGATGAAACTTTGTAATTTGTATATAGGAATTAATTATCATTTGTGCAGGTGTCACCTGATTTCTCATGAGGATGAAAAAGTTACATTGAAGATTTATTAATATCCTTTAAGCGAACATAACGCCTTTCCATTTGCTTCTAACCTTAGCAAACTGAGGGCATTATAAATTCTCCTTGGCTTCCTCACTCGTACTAATTTTGTGGGGGAAAAATGTCAGCTAATGCATCTTAGCTATATCAATATACAAGTAAAGTAAAAAATAACACTGTTTTTCAATGATGACTACTTTTTGTTGGTGTTTCAGAGTTTATCACAATACTTTGGGGTAAAAACTTGACATTTGGATGGGCATGGTAAAAGCGCTTTTGCCATCCCTGTTCAAATTTACTCCGTTTGGCAACATTATAAAGTTTAGGGAGAAAACCCACTCTGAACCGCAAACTTCATATGCTTCATTGCTAGAACTTAATATAAAATATAAACATATGGAAAATATAAGCCAAACTTTATTTCCTACCTCCAGTTCTCTGTCGCCCAAAAATAATATCTGGGAAAATGGCATCTTCATACTCTCGAAGGTGAGGTAGATAGTAGTACATGTTTGTAAGATGCATGGGGAGTTTTCTGGTAAGGTTTAACATTTTCCACTTCGTATCATCTTAAAGAAACAACAAACCCACACACACACATAAAATAAAAAGCCAGCAGTGAAGCCTATTATTTCAAACTGTCTTCCTCAACCGAATACTAGCAGATTACCACACACAAGGTTGTTCAGTCGGAACTATTCCTCAGAAGTGATTATATGTTACCCTCCTGTGGTAATAAACAGAGAATTGCCCAGTATGACACCTCACCCCAGGCGATGGTGCCCAGCTCCGAGCCTGAATGTCCTGGTAACTCTGCCTGCCCTTCCCTGTGCCTAAACCGCTGCAGGACCCAGCCATCTTAAAACACAACAGCAGTCATTTTAAAAGCAGCAGGAAAAAAAAAACCCCGAACACCTGGTTTGACTTTTGCACAGTTGGCAAGTGACTTTTTAAATGAAAAGAAATACAGGTTCTTATTCACAGCTTTCTTAATTACTTAACACTTAAGTGCTTTCCCAAAAAATGTAACAGAGGGTGGTTTTCAGGGCTCAAACACAAGTTCTCAGGTTAGAAAAAGTCCTACGGCAAAAAGGACAACCCCATTCAGGCCTTTAGAAACTACTCAAGAAACAAAACGAACTTAAGAGAAAAGTAGGGATATTTTTTTTCTTTAGCAGTTTAAAATAAAGATGAAAATAATCAGAATATTTATTCATGTTGAAATAACTCAAGTGTGACCTTATAAAAATAATCCTGTTCTTTCTCTTTTTTTCGTAAGCCATATAAAAACCAGATACCATTAATTTACTAATTTATCTTCCTTGATATATACATTCATGGATGTTCCAGTGGTGGCAAAAATTGTTTAGAACAGATTTAATAAAAACTTGAACAACTTAATTCTAACATCATTACAAAATTAATTATAAGCTTGAGAAAAAAAAAAAAAAAAAAAGTGCTTAATGTACGATACCCATGGGGGCAGAAGCGATAATGCACCATGCCATTTTAAAAAAGGTATTTGAATGGCTTAAAATGAAGCTGTATTTATGAAGAATAGCAAATGGTCTTTCTCATATTTAAGAAAACTGCTTGGAAAGAAAACTGAAGATCACTCCAGACTTTATTTACCATCGTCTAAAGGCTTAAATCTTGCTTTCCTGACACAGGCAGCATATGGCTCTAGAATTCTGTCATTCTCCGTGGCTGAATTTTTCTGTACCCTCCTGGCTAGCTACAATGTGTACGTCTTTTTGCCCTGAAAGAAAAATAAAGCTCCCACGGATTTATCTAAGGTAATCATACTGCAGTGGGTGCCTCCTCCAGATGCCTTATCAGTTGTGCAAGGAGGCTGGTGCTAGGGCACGCCGCGATACCAGACCCACGCCTTAGCCTGAGCCAACAAAGTCATGTTAACAGCCCTGCAAGTCACAGAAAACTTGAAAATTATAGTTTCATAGTCAGGAAAGCCACAGAAGGTTTATTGACTTAGATGCACCGTTATTTTCCCAAGAAATGCCTCTAAGGTAACTCCTCCAATTTACCACCCTTCACAGTTACTTGCAACAAGTCCTACAAACAGCCACGTGCTCAGATCAGTGAAGCCCGAGGCTTACTGAGTGGGCAACATTTGTTTGAACTTTTTCAACTTCCAAAAGATATTCCCACTGAAAATTAGGACTCGACAGAGAGCTTCACCACTCTACAGAAAACTTTCAAAAAACAAAAATCCAAACCTATATACCTGTCCAGGCATTTGTGTATGAAAGAGAGACCCACAACTCCTCCCGCGCTGCTTTGCTGGAATTTTGCTGCATAGAAACTTTTTTTTTTTAAACCACCTTCATAACTTTTCAAGTATTTCCCGCTTTTATTTGGAAGCAGTACCTATCGAGGGTTGGGCAAGGGACTTTGGTTTTATAGCGTACAATAAACTTTTTCATTTTTGCTGTATGGTAAAACTTGGCTGGAATGGGAAACAGAAGAGGAAGTAAAAACAAAAGGAAAACTGTTCAGTGATTGTAAGAAATTTCAGCTTTGAACCCTGTGAACTGACAGCTTCAATGCTCTCCGATATCCAGCTGGCTCCAACAGGAATGAAGAGCAGAGGGAAGGGGAACTTGCACTCTCCTCTGCCGCTATCGGGCATCAGGCAGTAACTCCTCATCCGCAGGGTGTGGGGCTACTGGGGGCTGACACCGGGATCTCTGCCTAAAGCTCGTGAGGGGCCACAGCCCTGCCAACACTCAACCATTTGTTTATACGCATCTGAACAGTCCCAATGAATTAATATTGAACAAACAGACAAAAAGAGGCAGGGAAGAAGAAGATAACCAGCTGGCTACGCAAAGCTGGAACGCTCCTTGCTCCTTCTTCCCCTGTAACAATGCTGGGTAATTCCCTATTTTAATTTAACGCCAGCCCACGGTACTGAATGCAAATAAGGATTTTTAAAAAGTAGTTTTCAGTAGCATCCAGACTCTTTGAAGTCTTGATGTGTTGTGGAATGCCTCCAGCGCAGAGATGGATGCGCCTTCTAGTTCTCCTTCTCTCCCCTGGGAAGTAGCTCTTCCAGTCTGAAGAGGGAGGAAGGCAGATCCTGCACTACTGCATCGTTACTTTTAGGGGACAGAGTCAAAGTGCCTGATCTATGGTACACAACTACACTGTGCAGACAGATGGGGATGGACAACAGTCTATAAGCAAGGATCTAATCTATTTTTAAATAAAAGTTTAAAAAACAAAAAAGTTTAAAAAGTTTTTTTACAGTTTTAAAAGAAGTTTAAAAAGAAGTTTAATGGGAAGAAGCCAGATCGCTAGAGTCAACTTAATTGCATGTTGGTGTCCATCTTAAAGCAAAACAAAACAAAAGGCAAAAAGCTGAGACACAGACACCCACCCCCCCACACCCCCACCCCCCCATCAAAGGTTTTCTTTTAATTGGCATCACTTGCAAGCATTCGCATTTTCTTCAGGTTATTAACAAACTACTTGCAAAACAAAAATAAATTCTAGAGGGAACATTCTTAGGCTGTACCCCCCGCCAACATCACTCCACCTGGACAGCAGAGCGACCAGGACTGCGGAACATCTGACGAGGTGTACCTGCCTTCCAGATTAGACACAGACCTAGTATTTATCAGAGTGTAGTCACATAGTAAAAGCTGGTAAAAATACCTTAGTCAGTGCTCTGCTGGCAGCAAGGGAGGGCTAAGCAGTGTAAGAAACCCCATTAGCAGCATGTACAGCTTTGCTGTGATGGCACCGCTGAAGTCTATTGTGTCCTCCCTTTTTTCTCTTATTTACTAACCAATCCCATTTAAAGAGGGGCTACAGATTACTTCCCCACCCTTCTTTTTTAAAGCAGAAACTTCTACCTAATGCTAATATAATCTAATCAATTATTTTTCTCCACACACCAGTGATAAAGCAACTTGAGCACACAAAACTTTGAACTGTTAACACAGTACATTTGTATACATACAAACCTGTATGATTTGTTAAGTTCATTCTTTTTGCAACTACATGTTTAATTTCATCTAGGGCACTGCTCAGTTCGTGCGATCTCTTTTTATTTTCCTTTTCAGCATACAATAGTCTCTGTCGAAGTTCCAGAAACTGGCTTTGGTACATGTCTAACTCATTTCCTGCAATGAGAACATAATTTCTTTTCAAAGAGGTGAATCATGCGATGGAATAAAGAAAAAGTTTAGGAGACAGTTCAGAAGACGTGACCAGAAGTGTATAAACAATAATAAAAGAGGCTGCTCACAGCTTATTCATGGAATGAAGAAGCCTGGAAGAGTATTAAAAAGTAGGGTTTAGGTAGCATAGCTGGGTAACGGCTTGAAACTGAAGACAAGAACAAGAATATGACATCCATAAAATGGAAAAAGGCAGAGAAAGACTACAGCTTGCAGGGGAAGGTGCTATCCAGGAAAGCCAACAGTATTTTTCACTAAAGTGACAAATCTCGATGACACTAAGATTAAAATACAGATATTAAGTATTCAGCCTTCATCTGCAAGTTAAAAAGCATCTGCAGTATATTAAGAACTATTAGTAAAGATGGTCATTTGCACTCTTGGATAATATTTAATTAGAGAACAACTGAAACCATGCTCTGGATTGAAGAATACCTTCATAATACGTAGCCCACCTTTGATGAAATACTCTACAATCGTATCAATATTACAAACACTGTACTCTCAGTCATGTTTTTCAGGCACCTCTGCTGTTCATTATCTTTAAGATAATGTTATGTTTACAGAAGATCCACTTTCCTGAGAAGCAAGTACCATTTGAACTTCCCCGATAGCACAGATGACATACAAGGCTCATACCGGTTGGTGCCTCCACTGCTCATTGCCACGAGAACAAAGAAAAGTTAGACTTATTAAAATGAATATAATATTCAGTAATGTCACTCACTTTGCAATGGGAAGTAAAAAAAAAAAAAAACACCAGTGCAGAAGGGGCCTTCTACTTCACTTTAAAATGTTTTATAACTCTGGGGGGTTTTGGTGCTGTGTTTGTTTGGGGTTTTTTTAGTTAAATGTTGTTTAGACACTTGATCCATTGACTGTGCTGAGTCCCATCCTTGGCAGGACTCATTTTCTCAGACCCATCATTATCCCTCAGCACTCCCAGTAAATTGCCAGGGAATCTAGCCTGTAAAAGAGACTAAGAGCAAAATGCGCAGATAATATAAATTCGTAAGGATTTGCAGAGGCATTTAAAACTGGAATTAATTTGTATTTTGGATAGACAGGGTTTTTTATTTACAGTAAACACAAGCCCTTAATTTAATCAATAAATGTATGATTGAAAGACCTTGAAGTTTAAAACACTTAGGAAGAACGTAGCTAGAAAGAGAGCAGAAAACGTGTGATCTGCATTGTTATTATTATTATTGGTCTCACTAAAATTTTGAAGTATGTTTAGTAAAATGCCCGTAAAATGAATGCTTCCTAAAATTTTCCGACAGCCCTAAAAACATTTTAACTTGCAAGAAAGGCGTACATATCTAGCAGTATTTTGTACTATGCAACTATGAATGTATGTTTGGTGTTGTTGAAGGGAAGGAAAAACTGGATTATTTCAGCTGTGTGCAACAAGAAAGCTCTACTTCTTTCTATACAGCTATACTGTATATTATAATGTATTTCAATTATTAAACCGTTCTTATCTCAACCCTTGGGGTTTACCTTCCTTCCGATTCTCCTCCCCATCCCACCGGGGGGGGGGGGGGGGGAGGGGGGGGGGGGGCAGCGCAGGGAGTGGCTGTGTGGTACCTAGTTGTTGGCTGGGGTTAAACCACGACACTGTAGGAATGCACTGTCTTGTTTTATGCTTTTCTTTAGCAGCTGTGTTTGCAATGCCATAATCCAATCTTTACCTTTTTGCTTTAGAATGTATATGAATAAAATGGAAACAGAAGGTTTAAGCTGATTTAGGTGACAGACACTAATCATACTGTTTTCACAGCAAGAAAGTGGTCCCAAATAAAGCATCAATACATGTAAACACAGCGGAGATTCATCTTGCAATTCCAAGACTAATTCAGAGGCATAAACTACAGATACAGTAATGGATGGATTATTTTTTTTTAAGTTCCAATTGCCTTTGTTAGGAGTTAGATAGCATCAAGTGCCAAGAAAATGTGGAGGTTTGATGCAGTAAAGTTCCATATGCTCCTGGGAAAGCGCAAACAAAATCAGCATGACCACAGTCTTAGGGTAAATACATGTTATCACAGGAGCAACTTACTGCTGCTGAAAAGGGAATAAATCATTCTGTAATGGAAGTGTTTCTTCATAAAACGTTGGAAAGACTTGTTCCATTGACATTTCCAGTGCTGTATAATGTAAAATTTTGCTAAAACAAAGCAAAATTCCCCTCAGTGCAATATGTTACAGAAGGAATCAGTACGGAAATCGCAGCAGAATAACATTGTAGTTCCTCTCTCCAGAATTCTTTCAATCATCCAGTGTTAGCGTGACTCAAAACTAGCGGTGTCACTACTGGGCCGACGTTTTTGGTGAGCACCAAGTAACTGTATTTTTATTTTCTTGCTTACAGGCTATCGGTGAGTGCGCCCAAAGAAGCTGGCATTTGTCATCAGCCTTACCTAGTGCTTCAGGCAGAAGAGGGAAATAGCATTTTAGAGTCTTTCAGAATTGAAGCCTCTGTTCAGTTAGTAGAACAAGACTTTTAATAATTGCTTACCTCATCCGATTTTGACAGCTGGGGAAGCATGGGTTTGGCAAAAGGGATGTAGTATTCACTCACCCTTAGCAAAGAAGGAGTTTGTTATTATAAACATACACAGTTTAAAACAGAACCTGAAATGTTCTAGGTGTTACTAAAGCATAAGCAAATGAGCAGTATTAACTACCAGTAAACCTTTGACAGAAAATGAGTGTTTGGAAAGCAGTACTGAACTTTTTGTATTTTGCTATGCAATAAGGTGCTGCCATGAACAGTATTTGTTACCAATATAACTGTAGCAAGCTAAAGAGATAAAATTAGAAGCATTATGAAGCTAAATACTCTTAAATATTTATATGGTCATTAAGTTTAAATGGATTTTAGTGTGCGTGTGGAAAATGTTGCTCTTTAGGTATCGAAGGATCTACAGAGAACTAAATGAGCTGCTTGCACTAGCTGCTTGCAAAGAAGCAGACAGGGCATTTTCACAAATATAGCTGGTTCTGGCAAGGAGGGTCAGGAGAAAGGAGCTTTGGTTTTATCATGAAACACTGTCTGCCCCCAGCAAGAGCCCGACTTGGCAACACCTCGTCTACCAGCAGTTCTATCAGCAACAGGCAGCGTCAGGCTGCAAGTAGAAAATTGTGAGATGAGGACCTATGGCAAAACTATAAGAAGTAAATGAAGGTAAAGGCTTCTTTTCCCTTTGGTGAGCTGAAGATGAATCACTGCTGGGCTAAGAAAACCCTACTAGGAAATTTCAGTGGGGTTACAATTGGCTAAAAGTCTGGGCAGAAAACACCCCAACAACCAACACGCCAACCAGATGCAGTGACAGCACTCAAAGCTTTTTCAACAAAATTTCAGCTCTACTGCAGCATTTCCCCTGGCTGTTTACTACACATTGTCATATATACTTACAGCTACTGTAATTCTAAGATGGTGATACTTAAAATGCTTTTAAATGTGGTTGTTATTTCCTAATATATATAGATATAGATATATACAAAACTTTTTGCACCGGATACTGAAACTGTTAAGAAAGAACGCTCATTTCTAAAGCAAATACTCATTCTAAAAGTCAACTGATTTTTTTTCTTAGCTCAATGCACACATACTTCCTATTATCATAATATGCTTCCAGTTTTATTAACAACTGATTTCTGGCAATACCCAAGAGCTGCAAAACAATTCATCACTCCTAGCATTCAAAGAAAAAACAAAATAAAAGGAAAATTGGGAGTGGCAGAGAGTAGGGAAGAAAACATCCCAAAGTCTAGCAATGACTCTTGTTCTTATTTCTTGATTACAAGGCACGCTGTTGATAAAGACACCTAAGACCTGTTGATAAAGCACCTAAGACTCTTTCTTTCAGAAACTGAATTTTGTGTAATGCCTTCCTTGAAAGAAAACTACGTAAGCACACTTAACTGCAAAAGACCTTGTCATACTCTGCACTTGGAACCACTGCGCACTGTTCAGGTTAATGAAGCATATTAAACCACTGAGGCATGCATCGCACTAACAACTGTGGCTGTTTATTATCTTCCTGGAACTGATCTAAAATAGACCTTTCTCAATCCTGTTACACGCTTTGCAAGCTCGGGTATTGTTCTCTCAGAGTAAGGAGGGGGGGAGGGGGGAACAAAAATCCCCCAAACAATGCATCTGCCTTAGTTCAGAACAGCCAGTTCTTACGCAAACACTTAAATTCAACAATGTGCTAATGTCTAACGGGATTTAAGCACCTTCCTGAATTTGTGCATGATCTTTTAATATTTTGTTTGTAGCATGACAGCACGGAACTGTTTGTGTCTCCCAACAGGTTAGAGACAGCCGAGCAAAACTACCATGAAGTCAGAAGCTGCTTCACCTGCACTGAGTTATGTTCACCCATTATGTTTCATGTCCAGCCCAACCGGGGTAGCTTCGATGGTTGAGCTTTAAGCACAGGACACAGCATGCCTTAATGCGTATCTTAAATGTTCAGGAGCCTCTGAAGTCAGTCAGCGCTCGGGTTGGTTTATTTTACATGGCTGAAAAGGGAAGGTTAAGTGAGCAGGTTAAGAAGCTTCTGATTGTTCCTACTCATCCATCCATCCTGTCCATGCCCTGACGGCAACTGGGCTGCAGGGCCCGTTGCGTTAAGTAGGAGGAGAAACACTAGTTTCAGCCAAGCACAAACCTCGGCCTGCTTCTAACTGAAAATAGGTAAACAAACTTGTTTCAAAGAAAATACAACTTAAGTTCTAATATTTTCTTAAATGTTGGCAAACAATTCTCATTTTAGATCTGAGTTTTTTCCTATATTAGAATGTTGTGAAATGTGATCTTAAAACATTCAGTCAGAATATCACTATACAGGAAAGCAATAGCATTAAAATAAGTGGAAAAATATAGAAATTGAATGGATATTGTATGGTGTTTGCCCATAATTGGCATACCTTGGTTTTAAAACAGTAATGTTAGTAACACGATACAGGTTCTTAATAGCAGTGGAAAATTCTGATCTGAATATGGCCTTTACCAGTTAAATAAAAAGCACTCATTCACTTCAAGCAATGGTTATTGTTTCGTTCTGGTTAGTATTTTAAATATTTTTACTGTTCTGTCCGATGTAGCAACAATAACTCATTTACACACGCATTTAATGAAATGCCTAGCCACTGAAGTATTTCTAGATACAACTCGGTTCCTCAAGACTCAGTGTGCTGCATTAGGAAAGCGTGAAGGTCATGTGTTTACACCTGTTTAAGTACAGGTTGTGATGAGACACTTGCACAGCGAACAACGAGAGTTCTGAAACGTTCCCTATCCCTTTCTCTGTGAAAACCAACAGCGGTCTCATTTTGTACCTGAATCTTTATAGGATTTATGACTCGGTTACTCTGCTTTTGAGGACAAGGCAGCCACTATTCTGCCTCAAGTAACTGCAAGAAGCAGCAGACTCTTAGTTCAGTGAATTACATATTTAGAAGCCAGTACAACTATACAGCTTTTGTAAGTATTGCATATGAATTTTGGTGTAAAATTTCGGATCAGTAAATACTGCATCTTAAGTCTCATTTGAGGTCGTTGTATGCTGTGGGTTTTTTTAACACCTAAATGCAGAACGACACAAGACACTGAGTAAAGCCATCAGTGGACTGGAGAAACTGCTCTTACCTCACTGCATTTCCAGCTACATCCCGACTGCATATTGAGGCAAAACCTGGAAGTGCAGTAAGCTCTGTACCTCTCAGATCCACTGGAAGGAAATGCATGCAAGGAGGGAAGGTGCAGCGTGCTGTCGTGGTTTAACCCCAGCTGGTAACTCAGCCCCGTGCAGCCGCCCGCTCGCTCCCCCCGGTTGGATGGGGGAGAGGATCAGAAGGTACAAGTGAGAAAACCCATGGGCTGAGCTAAAGACAGTTTAATCGGCAAAGCCAAAGCTGCACACACAAGCGAAGCAAACCAAGGAATTCAATCCCCACTGCCCACGGGCAGGGAGGTCAGCCCCCCTTCCTCCTTCTTCCCCCAGCTTCATAAGCCAAGAATGACACCATATGGTATGGGATATCCCTTGGGTCAGTGGGGACCAGCTGTCCTGGCTGTGTCCCCTCCCAGCTCCTTGTGCCCCCCAGCTGCTCGCTGGTGGGATGGGGTGCAGAGCAGAGAAGCCCTTGGCTCTGTAAGCCCTGATCAGCGGTAATGAAAACATCCCTGTATTATCAACAATGTTTTCAGCACAAATCCAAAACATAAGCCCCACACTCGCTACTATGAAGGAAATTAACTGTATCCCAGCTGAAAAGAGCACACCTACCAGCCAACTGTGACAAGAACTGTGGAAAATGGTGGTTAAGCACAGCCTAACAGGCCTAGAGAAGGCAGGAAAATTGACTCTTGCATGTCCAGAAATCCGGATAAGCTGCACTGGCTGAAATGAGAACGGCGTAATTCAAGGCTCCTTATCAAATCTGACAATTTGCCACTGTTTAATTGAAGCTTTGAGCCAGCATGTGCCAGTTGGGTCTGGCAGGAAACCTGCGCAGAGCTCCATCACAGATGACAGAACCTCCTGAGGACCTGTGCTTGGGTGCACAGCGGGAGCAGGGGTCAGCCAGCTGAAGCAAGGCAGCACACCGTGGGCAGAAGATTATTGGAAATAAAAAAGAAATTTTTAATCAGCTGTTTGGACTAGCCGTGTACATGGCTATATTTCAACTGCAAAAAAATACTTTCATTAGAAATACCTTTTTGACCCTTTGTAGCCCTTTGCCTGATGAAAGTTTTGTGAAATAATGAAAAAATTAGTATGTTAAACAATTTAATAAACCTTAAATATACTTCTGTGAACACACAGCACAAACAGTTTATCTCTTCTTCACCCCAGTTCAAAGGAATAACTTCAGAAATCCAGATTTCACAATGTTTGACTCGACATGTATATATTAACATGCTTAGGTCTTTGTGACATCACATTTTAGCATCGCATTATCCTAAGTTCCAGGCAAAGCTTAACTTTAATTTACTTGGTTAAAGTATCCCACAAATTCAGGTGAAGAGGGCAGCAACACATTACAACTCAGTTCAAGGAGACCTAATCCTGTAACCCGTACAAGCAACATGAAGGAGCACTGCCATGTGAGATGATACAATTTACCTCACTGCTGTGACTTCCAAAAAAAGTAATTGTTATTCAGCCAAACCACCAAAGTTTCTTCTTATTCAGGAATAGCGTTTCCTCTGAAGAAACTATGTAAGTTCATAACGAGTTTATTATGAACTCTTGCCTTCTCCTTTACTGTTTTTCAGGTGGTGTGGCAGAAGGAAATTGCTACTTCCTTACATTTACTTTCATATTTTTGTATACCTGTGATATTTCTTGTTGATTAATATCTACATGGAAAACAGTAGCTAAAACTGTGTGAGAAAATCACTCCATCTATTGTAAGTTGTATACTACTTCCCATAACTACAAATCTGTATGAAGAGTATTTATATGAGAGCAAATACTTTTGGTCAGGTGAATTAACAAGTGGACTGTAATTCAGTTTCGCAAGAGTAGGAACATCTACATCATCCTGACAACTGCCTTTCCTAGCCTCTGATGCAAACTGTTTCAGACAGGTTTTGCTTGGGGCATGGGGAGGGACCGAAGAGTTCACAGCAAAGCCATGCAGGACGTGGAACAGGTGTTGCTACAGCGTCCATCTGATTACTTGCTAATAGCAGCCTGCGTTTGCAAGCACTCCAGAGGATGCTGAAGGAATCAGCGTGCAAGTTTAGGCAGACAGTTCCAGGTTTTGCTGAAAATCTGGTGCTTACTAATTGTCTCCTCCATAATTAAGTTTTCTTTTTTTTTCCCCCCACAAAAATATCAGCCTATTTAAAATGAAACCTGTGCTTGTATTTATAAAGCAATGGAAACAGTGACTATGAAAACATCTTTGTAAGGATAGTTAAAATGTATATAATATTACCCACAACAGCTGAAGCCTAGTGACTTCGGTAGATTCCGAACCTTCATTTTTAAGGGCATGAGTGACATAGGAGCATCTTTCCTGCCGTGCCAGTTCAAGCGACCCATACTCAAGTTAAGCCTCACAACTGCAAGTCAATGCTTAAGCTCCACCGAGTAGTTAGAAGCAGTACCAAACAGCCAATTATTTACTGCTGTTGTTGACAGCAAACACATTGCAACTCAAATCTCTGAAGATAGCTAGCCCTTTAGCGTTTGAATGAAATGCTTTTAAGTGTTTAAAGGTTCCCAGCTTAAGCTGTTGATTTTTATTTGCACAGAGTCGGGGGCAGAGCCAACTTACACACTTTCAGGGGCTGAAAGGCTCTGAGCCTGCAGCCAGACTGAACAGTGGTTTACAGGACTATTATATAGCTTTCATATTATGGAAGTACTTGCCCTGTCCTATGCCCTGTCCTAGTTGTACAACAGACAAAAAAAGATTATTTGCTCTCCCAATGTCACTACAATCCAAGAAACAGTAACTGGATAGAAACTGGAGGGAATACTACAGACTACTGCTGCTTAGCATGATATGCTGCACTCAAAGATTGAGAGTATCCTAAACCCTTTAACGGGCAGAGCAGAGGAGGAGACTGAAGTAAGAGGAGGTTTAACAAATGTGTGGAAGAAAATGAGCAGGAGAAGAACTTTTGACAAGTAAGTGAAAGAGTCTGGAGCTGATAAACTGAGACAGTACTTGACCTCTCTGTAACAGGTGTAATAAGTGAAGATAGCATTAGAAAAGATAACAAACACCACATTTGAGATGGGAGACAAGTGGGAACTCCTGTAGTGCTCTGGACATGTCACTGGAGAGGCAAGTTCAGCAGTGCGGAAGGGAAGAGAGGTTTAACAGTAGCTAAGCAGAGGTATCTTCCCGTTTGCAGAGGAAAAGATTAATTTCAAAGCACCTTCTTAAATAGGTGTTCTTTGACAACAACAGAGCATTAGCTGGTTTGCTCCCAACGCTTCTCTCTCAAACTGTGGAAAAAGGTAACAACATGCGGCTGTTCTTGGGGTATTTCTGGATGGGCAGAAGGCTTCTGTCTTCTAACATCACTCAGGAGCAAAGACTACCCTTCCAGTGAAATAAACTTAGCACAAAGTCATTCACACTGTGCTGCCACCTCCTCCTCTAGTTACCACTATCAACTCTTTTATTTACACATTTGTGAGATTTACCAAACTGAAGAGATATTGTGTCTCTGAACACTACGTATTTACATTTGTAATAGTTAAAAGTTTGTTGAAAAAAAACAGGTGCTAATAATAATAATTAGGAAAATGATACCATCTGAGAGGAATTAATTACTCTGTTTACTGTGGGGGAGGCGACAACTATGGAAAAAGTTAAAACAACACATATAGCACAACACATATTGCTCCCCCCCCAAAAAAAAATAAAAAAAAAACAAACCCAAAGCAAAACACCCCAGTACAGAAAGACCAAAAAGAAAGCAGGATGAAAATGGCATTTCAGTAACAAGGAGTCACAAAATGACATGGTGACAGGGGTGGTAACTGTGGACGGAACAAACGCTGTCATTCTATCATCTCTCGGATCTTGGTTTCTTAGGACACACCCTGCCTGTACTTCTGTTTCTCCTTCTCCACTCCTAGCAGGATTGCCCCTGAGAAAAGCATCAAGTATTGCAAGATAAACAACCATACAGCTGACAAGAAATGATAAAGGCAGGAGGATCACCACCATCAGTAGTCCGTTGGGTGGCTGAGATCTCTACTGCCACTTCTTTCTGTTACAGAAACAATGAATATAAATACATTAACAGCTAGTTGGAGCTCTGTGTTCATCCCAGAAATTGCTAATTGCCTTGTTCTAATTCTGCATTTATAAACCAGACCTTTATGAGGGTGTATATAGGCAGGACTTAAAGATCCCCGCTCTCACCCTCACCTGAAACGGTCACGTAACAAGCCACGTCTGCAGGTCTCAGAGGTGCTATGGGAAGAGATCTTCTAATTTATTTTTGGAAAAGAGCATCAGTTTTCTCTTTCCAACGTAGGCTCAGAGAATCTTAGACATGGCTTTCTGTAGGTCTACCCAACATGTGCCACCTATGTAACCCATTAAAAAGATCTTAGGCAATTTTAAAGTTTATAAATAAAAACACTCAGGTATTTTTTCTATGGATTGAAGATCGCGTTCCGGTGCTGGCAAGGTGCACATGGAAAAGCAACTGTACATGAGGCGCAAACTCAACTGCAGGATGGATAACGCTTCTTCGTCCTCCCTTGAATAATAATATTAAAACCAAACCCACGGCCAAACTGACAGCCATGGCAATCGCCTTGACACGTTCCCTCCATCCCAACGCGAGACCCTAGTTCGTAACTTTTATTAAATTGTTTCTTAACTTTGTTCCGTTGTTAGTTTTTTGGTGGGTTTGTTTGTTTTTTTTTTCAATCGGACAGCTTTGACCGAGGGTCAAATCCCGCGGGCTGTTACACAAAGCTACTGGAACCCGGTGCGCCTGAGCCCGGCCCCTGGGGAACCGGGGTTCCGCACCCACAGCGCACCCGGCGCCCCGCTCCCGCCGCCCCCCCGCTCCCACGCGAGCCAGCCGCCGGGCGCCGACACGGGGCCGCCGGCGGGGCTTGCGGAGCGGCCCGCGGATCAGCCCCCGCCCCAGCCCGCCGTCCCGGCCCTCCCCTCCGTCCGCGGCGGGCGGCAGCTCCGCGAGGGGACGGGGCGACCCGCCGCCTCCCGCGCCACGACCTCCCCTCCGCGGCCCCGGGCGCCGCCGTCCCGCCGTCAGGCGGCCGTTGCAGCGGGCGGACCCCGGCCGTCGGGCGCGGGGGGCCCAGCGCCGCGCCGCCCCCGACGGCCCGGCAGGAGGGAGGCGGCAGGTGCCGCCGGGCCGCCCGCCCTTGACGCCCCCCGGCCGGGCCGCCCCCCCGGCCGCTGCCGCGCTCACCTCGGCTGCGCTGCCACGCTGCGTACCACAGCAGGGGGACGGCGGCGCCGAGGCACAGCGCCGGCAGGAGCGCGCCGGGCCGCAGCCGCATCTCCCGGCGGGGCGCTCCCACCCGGGCTCCGCCGCGCCTCCTCGCCCCGCCGCCGGGCAACTGCCGGCCGCGCCCGCCCCCGCGCCGAAGGGGCCGGGGCAGCGCCGCGGGGCACCTCCCGGCCCCCTCCCCGCCGGCAGGGCCGCCGCCCCGCCCGCCTCACGTTGCCCGCGGAGCGGCGCCCGTCGGGAGGGTCCCGCGGCGGCGGGGGCGGCTCCCCCCGCTGCGGGCCGCGGGGCCGTGAGCCTGCCGCCGCAGAGCCCTCCGCACGCCGGGCCCCCGGCCCCAGCGGCTGGCAGGTGCTGCCTCGCCCGGGTCACACCGCCGAACTGCTTATCCGGTACATCCAAAGCCAACGGTGCGTTTGCTTGCGTGTTGCTTGTAAGACTGTGTCAGGAAGCCAAGCAATTGATACCTGCGTTTAGCACTCGGGTAAAGAAATAAAGCTTTTTGCTTCATCGTTAAAGTAAGGAAAGCAGCCGCAGGGATCTAAGCTGATGCAGTTCTGATGTACGCTGGTGAAGGCATTTTGCTTCGTCCACCCACACACGTGGTTTCCCACCATGGCAGGCACACCTCTTCTCCTTCCTACATCCTCAGCAATCCATAAGCAAACAAAAAATTGTCACCGTTCAGAAGACGTCTTCTATAATGTAGTTTAAACAGGGAAGGGGTATCTTACTTGCCGGGCTGCCCACAGTCTGTTAGAGGGACACAGTTCTAATAAACCACCTGTTCTATAAGAAAAAAGGCCCTCCTTTTTATACCTGATCAGCAGGGAGCCAGTGGCCTTCGCTTTGACGTGTTCTCTACCTGCTCACAAACCTACCCCCCATTCCACACCTGAAATGATGAACATACAGTTTCCCGTTCTGTGCTGCAAAGACCTAAAGGACAGCTGTCATCATACTGGACTTGAGTCACTGATTAAAGCAGTAAGCTGCTCGCTACCTACTCTGTAACCTACTTCCTTAACTTATTACTAGCCTATATAATTTATTACCTTCCTTACCCAAAGGATATAGTATTTTATATAATTTGGTTTATAAAAATATGCTTATATTCTTAATACACAACCTCTTCCCTCCCTTTCTCTATTTGTGTACTTAACAACTACATCTCCTCTTAGACCAAAACCCAAAATCATTTGGAATAGTGTTGTGCAAAGCGAAACAAAACCCTGTAACGCTGGTGTCCAGGCGCAAGCCCGCGGGAGGCCCAATGCGATCGCTGCCTGGTGCATGTGCCACTCTGTATATACTGCCAACAGTGTATCTATGTCCTGTTTTGACAGTTAATCTTAGACTCCCCAAATGGTACTTCGTTGCTCTTGAGAGGTTAGTGTAACCTTCCTGTGTTTGAATGATGATGTGGATGGGTTTACTCCTCTGTTTACTAATGATTTTGAATTATAAATGTTATTATTCATTAATAATGCAGGAGACTGATAGTAGCCTGCATCGCTGTACAAATGGAGAACTAAAAATCTGAGTATGGCTCCATGAATCACTGTGAAACCTTAAGTGAGACCTCACTATTCCTGATCTACACTCCTTCACTCTAAACCTCCCCCTTCCTTCTGTTTCTGACTGTATCATTAATATTTTTACAGACAAATCTTCTTTAAGCTACATTTTGAATACCTATTTGTAATTGTTCATACTAACCAATGTGATTACGACTCAAGTTCTCTCATGCTGTTGCCTCCCCATCGCTGTTTCCCTCTCCAAGCTGACAAACTAAAAGCACTATACTTTTGATGGAAGACCAATGTAGACTTTAGCACATTTGCAGTAAAATAGAGGTTTAGAACTAGGAGTAACAAGTAAGCATTAAATGTGTCACATGTAATGAACAAAATGCCTTTGAATTGACTGGCTGTTGTTTTATCTGTTACGAAGCCAAAGCGAACATGTAAATGATGTGGTCAAGGAAGAAGGCCAATGGAGATAAGAATAACAGAACTCTAACACATGTTCAAATTTAGCTTATTTTCAGAACCAGTAAGAAAAAACCCCAAACCACCACATATTTCCAGAAACTAATAACAAACCTACACACTGTACAGGGAATGTCTGTGGAGACTGCCACTGAATGCATTAGATGTTATTTATTAAGGCTGACTATAAAGCATACACAGTTTACTCAGCCATGCTGCGTTGTGGTGATCATTTACTTAATACTGACTTCTTGGGATAGCGCATTAACTTACTATGAGGTAGTGCATTAAGTGTTCCTAAAAAAAAAAAATATCTAAATACCCAATCACTGAAAATGCCATGAACTTCCACTGCCTTGGGACCTACTTGCAAGCAGGCCCCCTTACTCACTTAATGCTTTCCTAACCTCTTCCTCCCAGCGCTCTCTACATATGTTATTTCACATGCTCAAGAACTATGTACAACTGGAATAAGACGTGCAGGGGTTTTGTTGGAGGGTGTGTGTGGCGTGTTAAATGTTTCAGACCAGTTTTGCCTCTCAGCAGCAGACTTTCTGCCATTTTGGCGAACTGATCATCTTTAAAAATACTGTATAGAACATGTTGCTGCATAACCTGTAATACTTAGCCCTAAGCAAGTCATTCAATGGACTAGTTCCATTGAGGTGGCTTGCCTGCAAGAAAAGGGTTTCTAGGCTTGTCTTCATGCTTTGTAGCTGAATGCTAAGATGATTGTGTCACATTTTCGATACTGTTTTCACACATCTCTGTGTAAGCAGGAGTAGAGATAAGAAAGATTAAAATAAATATTTGACAAAATACAGGCTCATGGGTGAAACAAGCAATGGATTATATTGCATGCGGGTTGCAGCTGTCCTTGATCTACAAGGGTACAGGAACAAAGAATAACTACCAGTAACAATAGGTAATAGTTGCTGCCATGGAAAGTTTTCTGACCGTGTAGAGATCCAACTGATATTGCTGGTTCAAGTCCCCTTTTATTTGCTCTGCTCTCACCTAAGAAATATGATTTTAAAAGGTAAACAAAAGATCATTATCTTTCCTCCAACCAAAGTCTCTGTGAAGGTAATATCGGAAGCCAACTACTGAACACAGAAAGAGGAAGCTAGAACTCTTTCTCTCAAGCTACCACTTTATATTTTTGACTGTCCTAATATAATTTATGGATTGACTGAACATGATGATACAGAAGCATCTTGCATGATTCAGGTACTAACAGTTGCGTAAAATCAAACACGCTCACTGTTTTGTGAGTTATAACAAGCTGTAAAAAACCTGTCCAAAACATGTGCTTTAATATTTTTAAATAAATAAATGTAACTGGTTGCAGATTTTACTTTAAAAAACAGATTTAAGTAATGAAAATGTTGTATGAGCAAAAAAAAAAAGTACACACTAGATAAAAACTGGCATCTTTTAAACTCTTGCATTTCAGAAACGCTTTAGAACAAGACCTCAAAAACTGTCAAGCTTACCTCAACAAATCTAATTATAACATAAACAAGTATGGTGCAATGTATTGTCAACACCGGATACTCTACACGTCAGTCCCGGAGACTGGAAGCAAAGAGAACTAAGAAAACAACGATCATGTACTGTATTTATTGTTACGATAAAGTTTAAGATTGTCATAAACCAAAATAGGAAGTGGAACAAATTCCAAAATCTGTAGTAGAAGTTGCCTCGGTTGTCCACAATCCATGCAAAAAGGAATTTCTTTTTAAGTATAAATAACAGGAAAACCTGTATTTGTATTGGTATGAACTCTTTAATCCATTAAAAGATGCAACGGAAAGTGAAACTCTTGAAGCAGTTAGGTTTTATTTTGATATACATCAAGAAAAGTCTCATCAGCTAGAAATGTCCATGCTGTTCGCACAGACCCACACTTTAAGGATGCACCTGCTGGACTTTCTAAGTAATTCCGGTAGCTCATGCTCCTAATGAACTGAGAGCAATCCACACGTGGGCATAAGGAAGTGACAGCAAGGACCTGACCACCCTTCCATTGCTGTTACAATTCCTCTGCCTTCCCAACATCAGACTGTTAACACCCCGCTGCTGCTGAAGCCAGGATTCTCCCGAGGACAAACTTTCAGCCTACCTGTGTTTAAACACTGTAGCAGCACCAGTGCTCGGCCAAATGGCCAGATGGGAGGTGTAGCACAGTCTTTTTTCTTGATCTGGATTATTTGCTCAAAGTTGTCTCACATACAAGCTAAGCAGGAGCTGTAGCTTACCCAGGCCTTGCAACGCAGATGAATTTCTTTCTTCCAATTCCTTTTACCAGTTCTTAGGCACTGGATCTTTGATACTTTTTAAAGGTGTTTTTTGTTTTTTGGCTTATGTGTAGGTAACGCGATAGAACCATCACGCCATCCTCTCACCAAGTAAGAATACTTTTTAATAAAGGGAAATATTTATTAGTTTATTTTTGTCCAGCAGCACGCCAATGCTTTAAAATCCAGATTACTTGCTTAAGAAGTTACACTGAAGAAACCAACCACCTGCTGCCTCAACATGCACCGCCTCTCCTCGTGGTTGTGAGGAGCAGGAATCAGATCTGCGAACAACTGAAGCTCACATATCAAGGTTTCCCCCACATGAAACTCTGCACCCCTCCAAAGGGAGGGTGCCAGACGTGTTGGCCCACCCTCAGAAATCCTCTGTGGGCCACAGGCCACCAGACCTGCTGTGTGGCTTTTGATTCTGTACGAAAGGTGCTTCAATTTCCTCACATCAAAAAAAAAAAAAAAAAAAAAAGTACCAGAATGTGGTCAAGCAAGTCTGTCAGCTGTCTTCCAACCCTCCAAATTTTGCATACAATTCAGAGGAACGGGCACCCCTTCCGCTGCCCTCAGAGGAACTGTTCAACCCATATTTACCAAAACAATCGTTAATTACAACACAAACACAATGGGCGCAGCAACCGGGAACTAAATGAAAGGCTTGGGCTGAACCTCTTCCCTTCAGCCACGGCAAAGCACCCCCCCTTAGAAGCGCCGAGCCCAACTAAATCCCCAACGTCCTTCCCGGTAGCGTTGCCTTCAGCTATAGCGGCACCTTGTATGTATAAATATATATATATGCATAGCAAGGAGCCTTCAGGCACGGTTTTGTGACCACTAAAGGAGCACAAGCGATCCCCAGCCGTTTTGCACGGCGCCGCCAGCAGGCTGGAGGCGGTGGCCAGCGGGACGGCCCGCCGGGCTCAGCCTTGAGGGCCCGGGGCCGGCCTCCGCGGCGCTACCGGGGGCGGCCTGCGCCTGCCCCGGGCTAAGGGGGCAAGAGGCGGCGCTCCCCGAGCTAGGCCGCCCGCTCCCCGCTCGCCCCTCCGCCCGGGGCGGAAAGGCGGTGGCAGAGGGAGGGCGGGGGAGCGGGACGGGGCGCCGTTACGGCTCCCCGAGGAGAGCGCGGCGCGGCCGGTAACGGCCCCCGGCCCCTCCGCACCGGCACTTCCGCCCCGCCATCACTTCCGGGTCGGGGCAGGCCGGCTTCCGGCGGCGGGATGCGGGGGGCGGCTGGGCGCCGCTAGGTCGCCGCCACGGTGGGCGCGGGGCGGCCGTTGGCGGCGCAGGCGGGCGGCGCGGCGCTGAGGGGACGCGGCGCTGAGGGGACGCGGCCGGGCGGCCTTCCCGGAGGGCTCTGGCGGGGGCGGGAGGCGCGGGGGGCGCGGCTGGGGGCGCGGGCGCTGACGCGGGGCTCTCTTCCCGCAGAAGATGCTGGTGCACTTGTGGGGCTTCCTGTACAGCAGCTACGTGCGGTTCTGGCTGAAGTGGCTGTGGAGGCTGCTCACCGGCAAGTGCGAGCTGCAGCGCCTCCTCGACGGCTGCGGGGCGGGGGCGCGGCGGACACTGAGCATAGGTAATGCGGACTACCGGCCGGGGGGGGGGGGGGGGGGGGGGGGGGGGCTGTCCTGCCGGCCCGGGGTTGGGGTGGGGGCTACCTCTGGAGAGCTCTTTAGAAACGCCGTGGAAAGCGGGAGGTGGGGAGCGGTGCCTGTCCCCGGCCTGTCCTGGGTCGCTGTGCCCGCCCCGCCTTCCCGCCTATTCCCTGAGGAATTTACCTCAGAGTGCCAGGTTTAGTTCCCTCTGCCCGCTCGCCAGGGTAATTCCAGTTCGCTGCAAAAGGGGGTTCGGAAATCTCAACATTCCCCAAGCTTTGCCTTTGTTTTTACGTGCCTGTTACTAAAAAAAGCCCCGCAGAGCAGACACAGATGCCTGCTGCGGGGGACACGATACACACACACACACGACGAGTGCTTAACTGCACCGCTCTGCTTGATGCAGAATTCTGGTCAAAAATAGTAATTTAAGTATCTACTTATAGTTCTCGCCCTTTGAACAACAGTTTGAGGAAGTGACTTTGCTTCCTTATTGTCTGCAATAAACACAAAAACATTTCTGAGAAAGGAGACGTTCTTCTCTTGACAGCTTTGTACAACTGATGGATGTTTTAAAAAATCCAAGTCTCCTTTCAGCATTGTACTGGAGGTCGATAAAAGGATCCATGTAAACTAAGACCTTCAGTTACCTGATACCTGTTGATTCTAAGGTGCAGTGATTTTTGATTCATTACATGTATATAAGGGATGCAAAATTTTATACTACCTGCATGCCACAAGAACACCCATTGTCATTGATTTAAAACAACTCAGTTCAATTTAACTCTGACATATTTTTTTTGTATTGCAGAACATTCACTGGAATCATCAAAGAGTAAGGTAAAAGATGCTAGAGATTAAACTGTAATTAAACCTTCTTTCAGCATCAGATCCCAGAAAAGAACATGTCCATTTACTTTCTGAGGGTGGAGGAAAGTAGGGGAATAAAAGGCAGAGGGGAGAGAGCAGCGTTTTGGGTTCTGGATGCTAGGGTTAGTCAGGGTTTCTCAGAAATAGCCCCATGTCCCTATTTGCTTCCGTCTCTCTGAAAGATCACCTGCTCTCTAGCAGGAAGTTGGACACGTCGTTAAGAGCTGCTGTTCTTGGAGAGGGTCAGTTCTCCCTGTCACACCGGTCTCTTTTGCTGGTTTTGTAGAAACCAGAAGTGTGATACCGACAAAACAGTTAAACCCAGTGTATGCAACGGTGTCTTGAGTTGTTGAAAAAAAATGTCATGCGAGTTTGCAGGTAGACATTTAACTGACAAGCTCATTCCAGTTGTACTGTAGCAAGTTAGACATAAGCTGACACTTGAAACCCTCAAATTTGTGTGTCTGGAACAAAACTTTTCCTCTTTTGACAGTGAGGTGACTGCATTCTGCCTTTTTGTAGCTGTGATGTTGAGAAAGAACTAGTAACTGCCACAAGCATCTTTGTTGCAGTAGAGCACAGTATGGGTAAATCTTTTAGCATCTCTTAATTAGGTCAAATGTATTAACATTCAATTTTATAAGAGTTAACCTTTTGCTTTACTGAAATGAAGCTGCTTTGGTGTTAGCACGAATTCTGTTAAAGAATGCACTGTAGCCATAAAAAGTTTAGAAGATGAAGTAAAATTGTTGTGATTTTAGGTGGGCACCGTATAATTGTCATTACTAGCGTTTGCCCTTTATTCTAGAAGACTGCAAAAGAGCAGTATCTTACATCAAGTTTGTTTGTTTCACACCAGCGTTGAAACCTCAACTCTGTTAGCTCTCCTAATTCTGAAGCATTATTTCCTTGTTGAAGTTTTACCATGTCTGCTCCTCCGTAGCTGTGTTTGTTTCAATTGGATTAGGAAAAACATCTTTCAATTCAGCATTTGAAAGCAAACAAGAACCTGGACTAAGCAACTCTTGAGCTCTTTATTCTTTGTGGGACTTCTGTGTAATCATTGTTTACAGTCTGACAAAGTTATAAATTATGCTTTTATGTAATTAATACCTTTTATATGCGAGTTGAGCCCATTTGTTGTAGACAGTTGCAATAAACTGACAGTTCTCCTTTGATAGTAAAGAATACATACACGCCAGGTATACAGAAGCTGAGAAATAAGAATAAAGTGGATAGATTTCTGCATTCCTTATTAAGCCTTTGACTGTGTTAACTGCCTAGGTTTTAAGAAATGCCGTACATGTTGAGGAAGCTGAAGTAGAGAAGTGTGTGAGAGATGTAATGAAAGAAAAGAAAATTGAACAGAAGGATACAAGGTATGTTTGGAACCCGAACATTAAGTTCTTCATTCCAGACAATTCTGACTTCTTGGCACGTTCTTGCAGTTGCTTAATCTGATAAAATATTTAGGCCATTAAGCACACATCTTTACAATGAAATTAGAAATTAAGGTATGGTTACATCCTCTTGAGTTCTAGAAAATAAATTGTGAAGTTTTACTTGACATGGATTTGGGATAACTGCACCTCTATCTTGTAAGTCCCTTCTGTTACTACTTATTTCTAAGTAATATGATTATTGCATAGGTTGATTACGTGAACTGTATGTAATGGCTTGGATATTGTTTCTGTTCATCAGTATAAGTAATTATGAGTAGCTGAGAGGAAATATTGTCAATAGTCAAAATTTTAAGGTTTGTGAAATGCTTCTTTGAAGCTATAAATATTTCTGACAGTTTCATTTTAAGACTTAGAAAAAGGCTGGGGGTAAGTGAAGGTAAAAAGAGTCAGCATGGTATACGGAGTTTTCTTGTGTCATCACAGATTTTAGCTATTTAGCTTTTTCTTCCATAATTTAAGTGACAGGGCCTGACTGAGTTTTTCTAAGTAAAAATAAGTTCCGTATATTAGTATATTTAACCAGTATGCTTTAGTTTGAAAGATAAATGTAAAGCACTCCTAATTCTAATGTTCAAATTGCATTAAGGTAAGAAAGGTCTTACCTGGTAGTTCAAGCAATAATTTATGGCTGACTACGCCTCTTTAACAGCTTCTGTGTGGTGTTTTTTTAATTATTTCAGGTTTAAGACAAATCTGCATATATCCTTACTGCAGATATCTGGTTATAAAAAACTGTATTTGAATGTGGAAAATCTGAGGAAGGTCCCATATGATTCGGAAAATGAAGAACATGAGGAACAGTTAATTGAGGTAAAAATAATATTTTAAATACAAAAGCTGTTTGTTTGTTTTTTTTCCCCTCCAAGTCCAACAGCTTGATTTATCAGTAGTATTCTTACCAGCTGGCCTATTTAAAGCTCTTTTCTACTTGTGAACTGCTAAGCGATTATTGAAGTGACACATTGAAATGCAACATTAAAGCAAAACAAATTAGTAAACTAGAATTACTTGCTCTGGGATTATTTTATGTGAAATCAGACGTAACAACAACAAGTAAGTAGGAAAACAATTTTGTAATGGGTCACTGAGGAATCCTAACTAAAGAGATATTTAACCTTATGCACATGTCTAACATTGTAAATGAATAATTACTAAATAAAAAAGACACTAGTGTTTTCTTATATCGCATCCCATCAATGTCAAAGAGGGTAGTCTAATGCTGGAAGATAAACCAATCAGTAATGTATTTTAGGTAAGAATAAATAATAGCAAGCAAATAGCATAATACTGCTTGAGGCTTTTCTCAATAGCTTCTACTGTGCAAATATATTAGCATGTCATTTTCTTAGCATTTCATAATTAACTTGTTACACAAGTCCCAACATTGACACGTTAAGTAAGCATTCACTGAGAATTTGTATTTCGGTTTATAGCTGTCCTGTTAGAAAATGATGCATAAATTAATTTCTGAAGTGAAACAAAGTCTTTGTTTCTTTAGTGTTGATGCAGCGGCTTATGTCTGTGAAGGGGAATTATCGCATTTAATGTTAAATGTAATAATTTTCATAATTGCTGAAATAAGCCATTGTAGCGTGACTCCAGATTGCCACTAACGGAAAAGAACAGCATGCAGATTGTATCCTGTTCCTTGGTGAATGGTTTCTAATGTGCAGCAGCAAGTGTTCTGAATGATGTGACCTGGAATACTTTAGCAGCTGTGCATAACATGGAAGCATATTTGTGCAGCTTTGGAATTTGCTGATGCCTCATGAGAATCTGAAGGCCAGAATCACCAAGCAGTGGTGTGACATTGGCTTCCAAGGTGATGATCCCAAAACAGACTTCAGAGGAATGGGCCTGCTGGGGTTAGTGAATCTGGTGTAAGTGAAAAGAAGTATTTATGTTGTAACTAATTTTCAGTATCTGTGTATTTTCTCTAGTTAGTGTTGTTTCTAATAATGACTGAATAGAAGCAAATGTAAGTGGTAGCTTCTGTACAGCAAAGCCTAGTGTTTTCTAAATAAGTCAACATTTCTGGCAGCTGCACATCTGTAAACGTGGTTGGGTAGAGGCCAACAAGCAAGGGGAACAACAGAAAGTTACCCAAGACACCTTTTTTCTTGTCATATGATAGATTCAGTAGGTTATAACTTAGAAAGTAACATGTCAGAAGCTTAAAAAAATCCTGAATTACTGTAAGGAAAAAAACCACAGGTTTGCATAACTTTGCTAAGCTAATTTGCAGACTGGAATGAACTTCTTATTTGATGTTCAGACACAATGATTTTTTTTTTTTTTTTACTGTATTGGTTCATGCTGAATATAATCTAATTTGCTACCTTCTCCTTGGTTTTCATTTTTTGCCATTTTTCAGTAGAGAGTAGTTGTCAGCTTTAAAGCTACATGTTTTTATGTTGAACGCGTTAATATTTTTTCATATGATCTTAAAAAAAAATAACGGAAGATTCTGTTTTACATTGACAGGTATTTCAGTAAGCATTACACTGATGAAGCTCGTCAGATCCTTTCTCGTTCAAATCACCCAAAGCTGGGGTAAGTCACTATAGGACTTTTCCTGGCTTGTTCTGTGCAAGAGCTCATGTGAAGATTGCCAAGTGCATGTCCTGAAAATAAAGAGGAAAATATTTGTGTGTTTTTCCATTAAAGGATGAAAAAAAGGGCCAAAGCAGAAAGGCGTGAAAAACTGAACACAGAAGTAAATTTCAGGCTGGGAATTATGTGCAGCTTTTTTTTTTTTTTTTTTTTTTTTTTCCTCCAGAATAGACTTGTTGGGACAGAAAATACTGCAAAGTATTGGCTCTGGTTAGCACAGTGAACACCTTTAACGTAATTGTTAGCTTTATGTGTAATAAGCTTAGGTTTGATTTAGAAATGAATATTAGTTTTTTGGCCTTTGTACTAATCCTGTGTGGGGATGGTATAGATTATCTCTTATTTGCTAGGTTTCTGTTCTGTAGTAAGCATCTACAAACAGATATTTTGTTGTTCAGCTTTAACTTCATTTCTGAAAACTCTGTGTATTAATACACTTAGCTCATTTTACAGGGAAATATCCTCTAAAACGAGTCCGATACAGAGGGAAGCTGGTAAACCTGTGCCTATCACCTGATCCATCTAGTCCCCAGTTAACTCAGCCACCTACCAAGAATGAGAGGCTTTCGTGACTTCAATTGTAAATCATACTGCCTCACGCAACTAGGTCATGAATAGGATATCCGAGATGTTTAGATCAATTGAATACCCGTATCATTGACACAAATTAATCCCTTTCTTTTTTTCCTGTGCCGTGCAATAGAAAACCAGGGTTTTCCAGCTTGAAGAGGTTGAGATGGCCAGTCCATTTATATTGTAACAAACATTTTTGATGTCAGATTTTTAATATTCCAGCAGATGTAATTATTTCAAATGAGCAGATGGAGGTCAATGTTGATTAGCCTTAGCATCTCATTATTGCCTAATGGAGGCATTTGCCATACTATCGTATAGAAAACTAGCATTTTAAAATAACTTTCTACATGATTGGATGCACCAGGGAATGGAAAGAGTGGTCTGTAGGCCGGAGTCAGCTTGTCCACAAGCACCATCAGAAAAAATTGACTCTACAGTTACCTTAATATAGACCATTTCAGATCCATAAGGTAAAACGTGACCTATGATTGGTGTTGCAGATATTCTTATGCAATAGTTGGAATCAATCTGACAGAAATGGCATACAGCTTACTTAAGAATGGTGCTTTAAAGTCTCATCTGTACAACATGGTCTCTGGATTGCCACAGATGGAGCACTTCCATCAGTTTTACTGTAAGTATCCGTAGCTGCTTTAGTACAGACTGCTCTGGGGAGGCCTGCAACACAGGTTAGGTTTTTTTGAGTGCATTTCTGCTCTTTTCTCATTAGGCAGAGCAAGCCGTTTATCTTCTGGATCAGGTGTTGGAAATGCACCTGGTGCTTATATGTGCTACAGAAATGTGCATTTAAGGGATAAATTTGGGTGGCTTTCTATATATTAGAGACTGCAGTCTGAAAACTCAGTATTTGTAGATAATTTTTTCTTTGTTCATTGTTACAGTGTCCAAAAACCTGCAGTTGACCAGGATGGAATAGCCTCTGTTTTAAGGGATTGAATAGAGTCTAAGGGATCATTCTAAGTCTAGCTAGATCAAGGTAGAAAACTCTGCAGGTCATTTTTGCAGATTTTATTTTCTTCACAGGTTATCTGGTTTATGAGTTTGACAAGTTCTGGTTTGAAGAAGAACCAGAAAGCATTATGCACTTCAACCAGTACAGAGAGAAATTCCATGAAAAAATTAAGGGACTTCTACTGGATTGTGATGTGATACTAACCTTACAAAATACAAAGAAACCTTAACTCCTCTGCAGTCTATGAGGTTCTGCATCACAAATGGAATTATGCATTTGGATGGAAGTTTTGCATGTTTCACCAAAAACTGTTTAATAACAGAATTTTTTTTTTACATTTTAAAAAAATAATCAAAATTCAGTTAAGAAAGCTTGGACAATCAACTTCTGTTTACAGCTCTTTATATGCTATTCTCCAAAGGACAGCTTTTTATAAAAAAAAACAAACACAAAACAACCCACAAACAAAACCCCTAACCAACACACTAACACAAAAACCAACCCACAAATTTGAAGAGCCTCTGAATCACTTGCTTTCACAATTTCTTTAATACTTCTTGGCGCAGGAACATGAAGCAGATATTTATGCTGCATCATGTTTTCCATGAATAGGTTTGACTGTTAATTGTCTTTTAAAAAACTTTTTAAAATTGAAGTTACTCTGCTTTTAGACTTTTTGTGTTCTTGTTCTGTACATGTAGTTGACACTCATCCATGTTAAATTTTTCTGTAACGAAGAGGTCCACAAAGGGGATGTATTAGTTGCTTATTATTTTGGAGGAGAGGCTTAATCCATCAACATACTGACATACTTACTAGAAATTACTTCCAAGGAAGTTGTTTTTTTTTTATCTATGGATTTGTGTCAGCAGATTCCTATGCTTGGAAAAAAGCTTAGTTTGCAAACGAACAAAAAGAACTACAGATCATCAGTGTGAGGATCAGATCCTCAGACTAAAGCTACTCCTAAAAATATTCTTACTGTAAAAATATACAATTCTTTCTGATCTGATTGAATCTGCTCAGGTTGTTTGACTGTCTGTCTGTTGTCAGCCCTTTCTTTTAGCAGCTAATGGAGTATTCTCAGTGGGAAGTACAAGAGAGTTAATTAGCCCTTTTATAAAGTTCACTTGTAAAAACCTTCATTGCAGCTGCAGTTCCTATTTTGTGAAAATAAATCCACACCTGAGTACAAGTCTCTGACAAAGATGTATTTTCCATGGAAGGGATGCAACTGCGATGTGTTGCTTAGTCTTGGCATCCTCAGACAATCTAGTCAATAGGACTTCATATCTATATTGTAACTAATTATTGCTTAGAGTAACTTTAAACAGATTTGGTATGACCATCACTTCATTTTCTAAAACCTACTATTAAATAAGTGCCTTCTGCTTTATTCAATCAGCATTTTTATGATTCTGTAACCAGATCATACCCTTAGAAGCTTGATTTACTTGGGAAAGACTCTTTCAGTATATACCTAAATAGCACACAGTGGCACAAAATTTGTATGCTAACAGAAGCTTTCATGCCTTTTATTTTTTTTAAATCATCTCAGGTAAATTAGTTAACTTCTAGTCAATGACTAATCATGAAGAGATTCCTGAAGAATACAAACACTGAACGCAAGAAGAAAAAAAAAGACAAGCCCCATTTTGTAATGAGTAATGTTACACTACATAAGTATTAAACGTGTTGTTAATAGTATTTAATACAACATCTCCTTGGAGATAATCAAAACCCAACTGGACATGGTCCTAAGCACCTGCTTTAGGTGACCCTGCTTTAGGCAGGGGGTTGGACAAGGTGGTGGTGTCATATCACACATCCAGAGGTGCCTTCCCACCTCAGTAGTTCTGCGAGTTGGTTTTGTGTAACGCGGGGCTTCTTGCACTGCATCCACCCAGTTGCTCTTGAGCCCTTAGGTGTCAGTGGTCTTTTATTTGTGGGAAAGCTCCTGATCAGGGTAGACAGGGTGTGTGTAGGAGGTAATGCACACTGGGTTCTTTTTATGATACGCAAGGTACAAACAAGAGTTAAACAGTTCTCAAGTTCAACACGTGCAGGGTGGAAAAGGGTTAATTTCATCTGTGTTGGGTTGATGCTGCTCTACTAAAAAAAAAAAACAAAACTAATGTTAAGATGCTTGGAGGGAGCATATTTATGGTTATGCCATGGTGTGTAAACTGAACAGCTAAAGTGACTGGATTAGGTACAAAACTGACTGCGGGAAGCCTAGTTCTGCTGCTCTGAGGTACTTGGGTCCTGGAATTCTCACCACTGAAAAAGCTGAGATCCCGTGGAGAGTGTTCTGGGATTTGGGTCGTGCGGCAGAGCTCTGGTTCTCTGACCCTTGTAGATACTGTACTGTACATCCCTAAAATCCGAGGGAGGAAGCGGGAAGCGGACATTCCCCCAGTGGCCGAGAGGTTAGTTGTCTGTTACTTTCTAGCCTCAGCTTCTGTCATGTTTGTCTTCCTTCATTAATAATTGCTTGTAGATTTCCTTTGCAGGTGACATGAGACTGACCTTTTAAATTTCAGAAGCCACCCCAGTATGTTTAGCAGCAGCAGGAAAGGAGATCCCAGTCTCTATTGTCATCTACGCTTGCTAGCAAGTACCCCCGTGCTAGACTCTGCAACCTTTTTTTGTTTTTTCCCCCGATTTTTGCAACTGTTGCCAAAAAGAAATCTACTCGGTCCTCTTTCCAGCCCCGAAACTTTCACTCTGTTCCTTGTTCAGGAGGAGACCGATGGTTTAATTACTGTTGTGGCTTTTAAAGCCCAACCATCAAGTTTCAGATGTCCTATCACACACCTAAGGTGTTTTAGTGTAGAATGTAGATTAAGACCGATGCGAGATGCATAGTCATTTATTTTTTTTTAAAATCCAAGTGTTAGATGGGAGTAAACTGTGGCAGTATACAAGGAAAAAAAGTAAAGCCAGCCATCATCAGATGAGTGAGATATATGGGAATTAATTAGTTTGCATGTAGTAACTATGGTGAATGTTTATGTTAGGCTCCAATACAACTCCCCAGTAAACAGTTAGGATTTGCATGTAGCTTCCTATGAACAAGTAGCCCGGTCCTGTCTAGGAGTCACTGTGCGTAGGTAGACTAGTACTGGGCATCCCTGTTTTGCCCCAGTGGTAGGCTAATTGTATTATGGTGGTAGCTAGAAAATATATGGAAAAAGGTAAAATTGTGTTTAGGGAAGGGAAGAACGATGTTTTACTAGTCAGTGGTATTTTATACTAACTGTGTTGTAGGGTGACAGTCCTAAGGTTATGGAAGATTCAGAATGGAGGTAGGCCACCTTTCTGCAAGTTGATATAATCAATTTGTTGTTATTTTTATTCTAAGAGTCTTGAAACCTTGGTAAATACTCTTGTTATTTATTAACTGTTGTGTTTTAAAATATGTGTTACTAGAATTCACAAGTACTGTTAGTTTTCTAACTTGCTGCCTCTTTAAAACATTCACTGTGTGAAAGCTTATATGCAATTTAGAAAAAAATAATCTAAAACTGAAGACAACAAGGTGGTTCTCTAAACTTTTTGTTGTTTCCTGTAGCAAATCTTCTAACAAACTACCTCCACTTTTGTTGTTTAGTGTACACTTGAAACATGGTGCCACTCCCTGAACTAATTAGTCTGAAGATAAGTAGAAGTTTGACCACAAGCAAAAGCAAAATCTAGTCTTTTTACTAAGTAAATGCATTGTTTCATAAGTAACCGACTTGGTTGGAAAGCGATTTGAAGATGGTGCTACTTAGGAAGGAAGAAACTGAGAATGTTTTTAAACTGGTTGTGCTTCTGCCATCTGGTACAGCACTGTAAAGAACAGGGCATTTTGTCCTAAAGGACAATAAATAGGAAAAGGGGCCAATTTTAAGCACCTCAGATGAATAGTTTTGGATTTTTACTCTTTGAAAAAGAAAACAAAAAAAAAAATGAAAGACACACCCAAAGCCCCAAGCATTCATTTTCCTGATTTTTCATCCTAGTTTAAATAAGAAATATTTTATAAAAAAATATTGTTTAGCCTTTTTTTTTTTTTTTAAGAAATATTGTGATGAAAAAGTTTGTATTTAGTTAGGTGGGAGTTCAACAGTCAGTATTCTTGAAAATACTTGCTAGTGAATGCGTGGTAAAGGTGTAACCTATTGTTTCTCTGTCATACTTGTTTTGTGTTGCTGTAGTACACGAGCGATCAGTCTCTGGACCGGTGTTTGTTGTACCGGTCTGTATATTGTCTTTCTCTAGGGGAGAAAAAACCCACAGCCCAAGACAGCTCGTGGGCAATTTCTTCTTATCACACTGTGCTTAGATAGCTGCATACTAATAGCAATTTCTGTTTACCACAATATTAAAGCAATAATGTAAACTGTGATGTCTATGTAATAGAAAGATGTTTACAATGGTAGCAAATAATAAAAAAACCCAGTTACTCCAAAATATTGTCAACATTAGTGTGTTAATGGCCTGCTAGAAAAACATAACAAGTTCCAGTTAGCCCTGCTCTCAGTTCATGCACGCGCACTGTGATATGGCAGAAAGCTTTATCCCTTCGTATTTTTTTTTTTTCCCCCCTCTCCAGCTCTGAGAATTTGCTTAGAGGTCCCTGTGGTTCTCGTACTGGGCTGTGTTTGTGCCTGGGAAAGGCATTATTAGGAAACAGCGCTCCAGCACAAGCTGCTGAAATGGCAGGCAGCAGAACAGCTGTGTCTGTGGAAGCTGAACTGGAAAACACAACAGCTGCAACAAAGGCTAGCTGGCTCACATCTTCTAGTTTGTAAATAGTCATCCATGACACGTGCCTTAAATCAAACACCAGAAGAAAGGAGTAAGATCTAAATCTGACAGATCCATACAAAAAGTGTTGGCTTTTAACTCTCAAGATTAGTGTGATACCACAGGAAAACATGCTTACATGCAAGTCCACTTGAAATCTTACATCTGTTGTAACAGGATACGGTGCAATCAGAAACTCCGAGCTCGACACACGTTACAAATGTGTGTTACGGCCTAATTTAACTCTCACTCCCCTGACCTTTCTCAACCTGTTATTCCTGATGGAAGCCACAGCTGCAGAGTGTGGCACACGCCAAAGGTGAGAGCAAAGGTGCCCTGCTTTGCAAGCTGAGGGGTGTCTCCGTCCATCTTCTCACTTTGTCTTACACCTGACCTGAAGGGTGGTGGCATCCCTTGCTTCAAATTCTTATGGTTCGTGCCATGGAAAGCAGACCTTACTTCCTTGATGTATAGCATATATTAAAAGCATGTTGTGTTGGAAGGAGGCAGAGTAGTTTTGCTGAGTTTCTTTAGCCAGAGCACTACGTTGCTCTCTTTAGTGATGGACCAGAGTTTTGATTATGGAATGTAAAAGAATATTACACAGGTAGGCTGCCATGCTCTGCTGCAAGCGGTAAAGATTATTACTGCTTTACTTCAGTTGCTTTTGAAATCCTTGCTTTAAAAAAACCCACAAAACCCACAGAAAACCAACCAAACCCAATCAACCCCCCCCCCCCAAAAAACAACAAGGGTTTTGTTTGAAGGACCTGGAAGTTAACTCTTGGAGTTAACTGGAAATGCAGATATTTTTTTTCAGGAGTGCGAAACTCCAGGAACAAGACTGAAAGTTGGGGAAGAACTCTGGAGAACTTCTCTGGAGAAAGAAAGAGAAACCCTGATGAGTTTTAGTGTTCGGGTTTTGGTTTTTGTTGTTTTTTTGTTTTAAACCAAGAGACTATTTTTACCTTTGTCATTTCTACCATGCCTTCATCTCCATATAAGCTACATTAAATAATTTACTCGTTTTTTCAGTTCCATTTGATTTCTCAGGTAGCCTTTGTTTCTGCCTCTGAATTTTAGGCCAAACACATTTATTAACATACCAGAATACCACTACATGAGAACAAGATGTCACCTGTAGTCATTTTTATTTCTTTGGAAGCACACAACAGGCCCTGCACTATAGAAACATCCCACTCCTCCAAACCCCGAATGCCAAGTTGGTCAGTTACGCAAATACCAGTTATTTTAGAGAACAGGATGAGGACGCAGCTATGCAGGAAATATAAGCAGAGATATTGAAGACTGCAGAAAAGAGAAAACCAGAGTTAAATTCCCTTCTGATGCGACATGCTGCGTGCGAGACGTTATCTGCCACCATTTATTGGGAGCATCTTGCACTGCAGTTGAGTGCACTGCGCTGTATTTCCATCCCTTGCATTCCCAGCACTGAAACACTCGTAGCAGCAACACTGCGACTACCAGCTTGTGTCACGATTCTGTTACTAGCCATGTTCCAATGTAGCATTCACTGCCACAGTTTTGTTCTAATTATTTGCTGTTGGGCTAATCCATATTTTCACTATTGACTAAATCCGCATTCTAGATGTGCATCAAAAGACACAGTTCCCACTTGAAGTATATAACATCTGACTCAAGACTATCTTCTAGCGGAAAGAAACAGAGATAGCATAAAAGAAATGTTTTTTTCCCAACCAGAGGATGAGGCACAGTAATAGATGCGACTGCTTTGCTTTCGTTCTTGCTTTAACGTTACACCTCAGTATGTATCTAAACTGGTGAGCGCTAGTCACGGCCCAGCCTTCTCCCACAGCATCAGGTGTTGATGCCAGGGTCCGAAGGACGGCCCCAGGTGCTGGAGCCTCATGCTTTAGCTAAGCAAAAGGCTGAGGCACACTCCACCAGAGGCTGAGCTAACCTACCAACCCATATGCTATTCCTCAGTATTTTCCTCTCTTTTTTTTCCAGCTGTTTTAGTCTTAAGCCCAACTAGTCCGTTTGTCTTACAAAAACATATACAACAGCACAACAGCATCCAGTATTTTTTGCAGTTAACATTTCATTTCTGATAAAAAGCATCTTCTAGCTACAGCGTACCTCATTATTAATGAATTATCAGGAACTGGAACAGACAAAGAGATGATGGTTAAGTCAGTCACAGGGATGCCAGAAGTTTGGAGAGTAACAGCACTGGAAGTCATCACCGCGCGTACAACCCAAGTTGGTGGGACCATGGCAAGGGCGAGCTGTGCTCCCTGCCTGTAATAAATACACCGGTACCGCCACAGCTGCCTTCTCTGAGCTGCTGCTTTTTCCATTTGGGAGGCTGTGGGTTTACAGTGCTTACGCACCAGCTTCATTTTGATGCCCTGAGCACCCTGATGGAATCTGGCCTCTTTGCAACAGTTTCTTGGTTTCTGGATCGCACCAGATTCAGATTGCGCCAGACTGCACCATGACCTACTGTTGTGAGACCCAGTTACCACAGTTTCAAAACGCTGCCACAACATTAAAGATAAGTAATGAAGACCCTCTGACAGGGACCAGGCACAGCTTCCCAAAGAGAAGCACCACCTCTTTGCGTGACCATCTGCGTTAAGGCTACACCATTCTCCCACAGCCCCACCATACATACCATACCAGCCTCTGCCATCTTAATTTACGATACAACACCTGACATACGGCACCTACTGTAACGGAAGCTCCAGCATCGCTGTGTAAGAACTCCTGAGGTGCTTTTCTCTTTACAATAGTTTGGATGTCAAATTTTCAGTAGGTTTAATATAACATAACAAACTTTCTGTCTGCTTTTCCAAAACTCATGTCGGAAACCTTTAGAAGTCTTGAACACAACCTTCAGCTCTAACATCACCTAAAATGCAGGGACTATAAGATGCTATAACAAAGAAAGTAAGTACCATCAATCAGCATATGAGTAAGTTGAAAGACAGATTGGAAGAAAACGAGAAGAATGCTTATGGCTTTTTTTTTTTTTTTTTTTACCTAGAGTAAACTCCATAAAATAACCTCCCACTGCTCCATCATCAACTGTCTGTCTCTCGGCAGGCAGCACCCTGTTGCCACCAGGCTCCTACCAAGCTAGAAAAGCAGCTCCGGTCAGTGCCCAGTCAAAGATCTCAGCTGTGAAAAGGAAGCTTTTCCTTTTATTTCCGTCCCAGCTTTGAGACGAACAGCCCTAACTAAACTCTACAGTTCACAGATTAAAGAGACTCCATCTCAAAGCACACAAAGAACAAGACATAGGCGCTTCTAAAGCCATACCAACTTGTGTTTAAGTAGCACCCCTATACACAGAAGTAAAACTTGAAAAACTTACTCATTTTCTCGAAGGTTTCACATCACTGTATGCTGTCGCTTGAACTGTAGCTTTCTTCTCATCAGCTCCCACCCAGCTACTGAAAAACAGGTTACAGCAGATCTTGTCATCAAATAGGCAACAGCCAGGTGGCCATTTGGTGTGGCCCTAATGAGGCGAGCCGCCTCACCCCCAAAAAATCTGGAGAAAATCAGCTCACCCAGCTGCTACCTATAGCAAAGCCATTCTTTAAGATGACCTGGCTTACACTCAGGAGCTTTGTTGACACGCTCAGGAAGGTAAGGAAGGCTCCTGGAGCAAAACAAAAAGCAGATACCTTGTAAAACAGCTCCTGTTATACCAGAGATCCACTTGTGGATGTCTCTTTTTGTTACAGCAGAATAATTTTCATGATACCGTGGTACCCCCAGCCCTGTGGGTGGGGTGTGAAGCAAAGCTGGCAGGCCCTTCGAAGACAGATGTTTTTCGTTTGTGCGTCTCTAGGGGTGTGTGGAAGAATGCTGATAGGCTTAAACGTACTTTGCAGTGACATGTTAGTGTGACAGATGTTTAAAAGAGAAATATTTTAGGTATTCTGCAAACTTTAAAAGGTCAACAGGCTGCTTAAGGATGCAAACCCTTAGGGCTGAAGACTTCTGTGATGACTTATTCAGCTGCCAGGCATTACAATAAAGCACCCTGCTCTGGCCTCAGCATCTTAAGTTAAAACAAAGTCATATTCTTCAAAATGGTGCTTATGGCTTCAAATTAATGTCATTATTTGATACAGATATAAACCAATCTGCATAGTCTCATATGCAGAAAGACTATTGCTTTTTCATACTGTTACATATATTCTACATATAGCTAAATTATAAAGAACTCTACTCCCAACAAAAGGGGGAAAAAAATCAACAGTAAACTGACTGAGGCAAGGGATATACGAGCAGTGCTCTGAAATCAACAGTCGTGTTTTGCAAATTAACTTTATATGCACACAAACAGATGGTAAGCTTCAAAAATGTAATTCACTGAGTAGAGCACCATCCATGTCTGTTCTGTCACTGCCATGGTTTCAGGCTGACATCTCAGCTTACCAGTACCCTGTAAAAAAATACATTCAGATATTTAAAGCTTTAAAAGCATGCCTAGTGAGCTACAGCCAAGCATAGATGGGTCATAAAATATCTGGAGTCTTAAAAAGTAATTACAACTGTTGTCACCAAATGTGAGCATAGCAGGGAAAACTTTAATGAAATTGGGTAGTGTGAGAGAAGCTTGCACGGGTTGCTGACTGCAGATGAAATTAAACACATTCAAGTGTTAAAACCAGGCATGGAAACAACAAAATGTTTTTGTTCTGAAACCTGGTGTTGAAGATCCAAAGTCATTTGTCTGTGTAATAAATCACAATCACCTATTTTTCCCTCTAGCATGACTTTAATAGTTAAAAATCAAATCTGTGCAGAGTGTACTTTATTTGTTCACATAACCTATCTGTGGTTAAAAACCACTTCATCTGACAGTTTAAAAGCATTCTTTCGAAACAAAAGAATTAAACATAGCTTTGGCTAAAAAATCTGCAAGTTACATGGATGCAATATACAGGAGTATAAAAAAAATCAACAGTATTCTACAGAAAATACTCTCAAAACAGCAAATAAAGATTAGGCATGTAGGCATGATCCTGAACTGAACAAATAAGAATTAAAAAATAGCTAACAAAATTTAAAAAAAAAAAAATCCTGAATATCTGTATAAAAGAAGCAAGGATTCAAAGTGCAGGTGCTCCAGTTTCATTTTAACGTATTATTCAGTAAGTTGATACAGGATACTATTCATTTTATATAAAGTGACAGTGTTCTCAGTAAGACTTAAACATTCAGTTACATTATCTTGCAGATTTTTTTTAATTACTGCTACTTTACACTGTTGTAAATGAAGACTTACGCAATACAGGCTTTTATTTTCTTAATCTAACAAGGATATAATAGGTTGGTGGTAAAGGTTAGTTTTAAGAGCTAAGCTATATATGCTGCAGATCCAGCTTTAGAAGTATATATATAATTTTTTTTGTTTTAAACTTTTAAAAACACCTTTCGATTTTTAAAAAGACACTCTACCAATCTGTTCTGGGACCTGCATACACTGTCTTTGGAGCACACCAGCAAAATTTCCAAGTCCACTGGTTAGGAACACAGCTCCAGGCAGGGTCATGCTGGAGATCTTTCCTCGGAGGCTGCAGCTGGGAAAGGACTTTTTCTCTGCCGGGTTTGGTGCAGCCAGAGGCCGCCAAATGCTGAGGAAGGCAAATGGGCTCTGCCTTCTGTCAGAGCAGAAAGCATCACGTTTAACCACGTCTGCCTGATGTGCCAGCTAGGCTCGGGGTGGACTTCTCACTTCTATTTGAGCGTATCTCGAGCAGAGGAAGTTAGGAGCCAGGCAGGTGTCACTGAAGTGACATATTCAAAGTGGTACGTTAAAAAAAAAAAACCCAAAAAAACCCAACCAAATGAAGCTTATGTTAAAACTCATTATCCTCTTTGAAAAAAAAGATGGCATGAAATAAAAGTTATCCTTCCGGGATGTTGCCTGGAACTTAATTTCACCTGAGGTCCTATTCAGGTTGACAGTGTCCCTTCAAATTGTAGCTACTTCTTGTTTTTTTTATTTTTTTTCCCAAGAATCAGATCTCTATATATGTCTATTTTAAAAATGCACATAAATATAGGCATTAAGTTTACATTTAGAAATTAAGAACTAATCTTTACCATTTTATATTGACAGCAAGGTTAATAATACACACACTTCACTGACAACTGTTACTTTTTTTCTGTATTTTGAATAAAATTTGCATTTGTGTAACATTTCCCACAGAAAGAGTGATTATACTTCAAGATAGTTAAGTTTGCACCCCAACATTTTCACATTAGTGAAAACAATCATGTTTTGAAAATACCAGGGACTGTGCCAGGTACTAATAAATACAGAATAAAAAAAATAAATAAAAAACCCGACTGCCTTTTATCCCGACATAGTAGAGATTTCATAGTCACTGGCCGAGGTTATTGGCTTACCCCTCATCCTTACATTTTTAGCATTAGTAATCCTAGCCATCATGGACACAGGCTTGTCAAAGTACCTAACCAGTGCTGGCTCAGTCAAAAGGGAAGCTAAAAATTGTTCAAAGGTGATGGCCCAGTCTCTGTCAATGCTAGTGCTTCTACGAAGAGAAGTGGAGTGGTTGCTCCGTACCAAAACGGTGTCTTCACCGATGTCCTCGCAGTGCAGCTTTTCTTCTTCATGCGAACCTGCACTCAGAACTGAGTAGGAGGACATCGAACTATCATCCTTTGTATCATCATCAGAAATGAGCATGGAAGAACAGGCTCCGTTGTCCCTGGGAGAAGAGTCTTCAAGCTTAATGTCTTCCATCTGCATGCCCAGGGCGCTGTTGGTGCAAACGGCCTCCTCGTTGTGGGTGACGAGGCTGCTCTGGAACAGCTTGTGCTGTTCGAGGGGGTACTGCTGGTGTTCTTTCTTCTGAAAAAGCTCACTCTGAATAGTTTTGCTGCAATTGTTACTGCTGCTGTCTGTCTCTTTTGTGGGCTGCGCACTGAAGAGCTTACCAACCTCACCTATCTCCAAAAGCAAGCTCGTCACGGCAGCGGTCGCGTGGTACAGATCTTGCTCATTGGGGTCTTCACTGAACATATTGTACATCGTCTTGCACAGTTCAATGAACTGTCCCTAAACACAGGGGGAGGAAACAGCAGAAAGCAGGGAAGAAATCAGACTGAGATCTACTAAATCAGCTAAAAAAGTCTGGAGTGGAGGTATGACACAATCGTTTCTGTGATTAGACTGAAACTGGAAATAATTAGGTGCATTCTAGAAAGCACTTTCTATGATCGGACAGCCAGATGTGCTGCTTTTCTCAAACTATTTAGAATAAACTGTTGGATGTTTCCTCCAACATACCACAAATGTATTTCTCTGCAGCCACAGGAGGGCAACAGAGGGTGAGCAGTGCGACACCTGGTATTCATTCTGGTGGATTTTCTTGTAGGAATGATGCTAAGTATAATATACATGTATATACACACACGCAAACACATACATGGGTCTGATAAAACTGATGAGAAGTAACGAATAATGAAATAAAAGACCTGCAGCTCTCTTTTAATTGATAGTGGTAACTTAGTTGAATGCCAGCCTTTTGGAATTCAAAACTCGTTATTAAATAGGAAGGGGATTTGATTAGGGCTACCTTAAGTAAGACGCATTGTTCTACAGGGAATAAACCTTCTCTAAATGCTCTGGAGGAAACAGCTGTCCCAAAGGGTCTCCCGCTCCTTAGCAGCTATGGATCTAAGGGGGCTGAGACTGACAATATGAATTACAAAACATAAAACGCTTCTTTCAAGTAATGTGCATTGGACATTATGAGCAAGTTGGTGATAATACTCGGTGTCATATCACCCTTTGTCTAGAGATCAAAATAATACGTTGTCATTCCTATATGCATGTATCTCATTTTTAGGATGTTTTGGGAGCTGAACGCCAGTTACAGTATGTTGAAAACAACGAACCCCTGTCTGTAATCAGCTGACTGCTGCTCTGGTAAAAAAGTATCTGCTTCAAAATAAAACCTTTGTTCAGTGTTAATGTATCAAATATTATGTAGAAAAATATGTATAGATAAAGTTAATGAAAAATAGGTGTCAGCAGAAGTACCTGATTCAGTTTGGGCAAGTCCTTCGTGTTTTTTGCTTTGGATTTGTTCTCTTGGCTCCACATTCGCAGATAATTTCGATTCTCTTGTGAGCTCTTCTTGCCTACCGCCAACAAATTACCCAGAGATGCAGGAAAAGTCCATGAAGAAACCTTAAATTAATACTTTTTTTTCCCATTTTCAAACGAGCATCTTTACAAGAAATTAAAGGTGTAATTCAAATGGAGACACCATGCATACCTTTGTCTGTTTTCAGACTCACTGTAACAAACCCATCATCTACTCCTTGTTTGTTCCTGCTGTCTAGGCCAACAACTAGGAAGTGGAAGGGCAGGGGGAGAGAGAGGTCAGTGTGGTTCTAGATACATACATACTTTTCAGGTGCACAGTGCAAAATAAAATGTTTACACTGCAGAAAACGCAGAGCAAAAAGGATAGGACTAAATGATGATTTCTGCTTATTCTTAAACCTGCTGACAAATTCCATGTGGTTACTAATATAAATACTAAGACAGGGACCACCTTAGGTTTTGTTTGTGTAGTGCAATGATTAGCCTGCATAACCACAACACAAACAGCATCTAGTGTGATAGGTGTTTGGTGGTTATATTAGCACATTTTCTTTTGTCTGTTAAAATTGCCATCTCTAGTCTATTAATTCTCATTTGTATTTTCAAACAACCTTCCTTCCCCCTGTAATCTGAAGGATGGGCAATATTTTTCTTGCATCAAAGAGAAACTTACGATCAAATATTTCAAGAAAGAGAGTGCCATTTAAGACAACAGCAATGAGACCCAGGTTCTCATTAGGGCACAAAAGACTTCTAAACCGCTGAACTACATTTTGGTGTATCTTCTAGCTTCAGTGTTTTAGGATATTTTAAGTCCTGATCGAAGTATGTCTTGAAAGCCAATACATTTACTCTCATTCTCCATCAAGGCATATATGCTGCACTTATCACAAAATTACTTCTACTGCAACAGACCGATGACATTACTCTGTGAGTACTTCCGCAATGCACAGTCCAGGGGAGTTCTTTGTGTACACACGCCTGCACCTCTATGGATATCAACATATTCAAACTGCGTACTTCTTTTTACAGAGAGTACTTCACTTACAAAGTTTAATCCAATAAAAGAGTAGCTTCCTAAGAAGACATGTTCTTTGAAATGCCTTACTTCGTCTTTTCATGCCTGAGACAAAAGATGCCTACCGTGAGTACATTCTGGTGTGATGTCTTCAAAAAAGTACTGAGTAGCTTCAAAAGCAGAGTCTGGCTCTTCTTGCTCAGGGGATGGATCTAAGCAATATAATAGAATTCTTTCATTAAAAATTCCCCCCTTTAATTAAAAACTAGAATATATTTCCATTGACTCATTTAGAATGTCAGTCTCTAGAAGTAAAAGTGTGAGGATGTGATGGGTTAGGAATCATCTCTTTTCAGCTTACAGGAGATGAACTGGACCTGTACGGTCTCCTCTCGATATCCAGCAAACTCTGACCAACAAGTAGCTGTTTGCTTTCAGAGGCTGACTTGCCCATCTTCCCACCTCTACTGCCATTACTTTCTCCTGTGCAGTTCAGCGTGTCCCAAGCAGGGTGTGAACTCTTTCCTAGCTCAAAACGGTCTGTCATGATTTGGTATGAGCTTACCAGTCCCCAAATACCAGAAGCGGCATTCTTAAAAATGGATCTCTTCTGTCATAGTTCAATAAAATTGTATTTTTTTCCAGTTAAATTAGTGAATCACTCAAGCCTACCTCCAGCAAAGCCAGCTGGGAGCAATCACAGACATATGTTCAAAGCACATGAAGATGAACGTTCTCTCAAAACTTCTGGATTATCTTTTCCAGAGGATGTAAATGTGTGCAAGAATTAAACTACTCAAACAGCTCCAGTATACCTAAATTGCACATTCAATGAGGACAGCAACAGGTTCTTTATGGCACACATACGACAGGCCAGAGAGGATATAGTTCCAGGACATAATTTTCTTCAGGGGCAAAACTGTTTTGAGGTGGTTCTGAACTGCCCTTCTAAGGCTAAGTCCAACAGTTTGTACAGCTCCCTTGAAAACACATCTAGGAAATAATCTGGATTTTCCTCGGCAAAGAGTTCTATCAGACCAGAGGGGAAACCAAGAAGAAAACCTGGGAACAGAAACGAGTAGCCAGGGCATGCTAACTTTACTATTAAATAAAGTGCATCATGGCACCAAATGCTGAGGAACACTGCATTTGTTACGCACGGGGGGAGTCACCAACCCCGGCTAAACCAGCAAGCGACACATATGAACGGCCCGTTTGTGGTCAGAGCAATAGAGGACTGCACGGGTGCTTTCAGACTTTCCAAACCCATGTCTGGTTTGGTAGAAGGTCTCTTATTTTACTGCTGCATAAACAGCTACGATACTTCCCACAAATTAATTTTTAATTGGAAAAGCTAGTCATAAACAACTCTGCTCCAAATTTCTGTTCTCAACAAGATGACAGCTATTTTAACATCATTTACTTACCAGGCAAAACATGCATTTTATACAGTAGCTTCAGCTTCTCTGTAAGATCTCCGTGGCATGCGGCACCTAAACAGCATTATACATACACAGTATGTTAATACTCAGCGTTCAATGCCATTCTATTTATTGCTACAATAATTCATTTTAGAAGCTGCTACATTCACCCTGGGAACCACTGTGCTCCCTTTACAGCCTGAGATCATAAGGCAGTCACTTGACTTCTAAGATCATACGGTCTGCAGCAGAAACAGCAAGAGAACGCAGACCACCTTACCCTGAATTCCGTACTTCACCCTTGGGTCCTTCATTAAATGTCTTTTTCAAAATGCTCGAAAATAATCTACAGTCATCACAATACCAGTCAGAAGGGCCTCCAGCTGAAAGTTAAGACGACCTTTTTGTGCCGACTTCAGACTTTCTGATCTGAGGATCCCGTAATAACGTCACATGGCTTAGAACAGTAAGATACTTCTCAAAAAAAAAGAGAGAAACTGAAGTAAACAGCATTTATCACAGCTTAGCCACTGGCTAAACTGATGTTCAGGCAATACTCTCTAGTGATTTATCCACCTCAACCCTTATTCCTTTCTGGTCTACGCTACAATTAGCTGTACAAAATCTATTTGTATTGTAGCCCCTCTTTCCAATTAATTAAACAGATATCTGTCAATTTTAAAGTACTGAAATAATAAATAATCAGACTTCTTCACAAATATTACTTGTTATGATGTGTAATTCATAAACAAATGAATTAACCTTCATTAATTAGGTTACACAGAGATTTATTTTACTTTACAGGCTACTGTGTCAACTCACCTCTGCGATGCAAACCACAAAATGTGGTTTGGCAAATACTAACAATCACAGTCTACTGTAAAGCTTAAGACTACAATAAATACAGAAGTTAGACCAAAGAACCGAGTACTTCTACGTTAGCCATTCTGCTTTCAACTTTGTTCTTTTTAAGCACAAAATGTCCTTACGTTCCTATGTGGTATACTACACCGTGCAGCTAATGCACTCTCTTCTGGTGAAACTGTGCCTTAGGTTATGCACCCAGGTACCACAAGAACTGCCCCACTGCTAAAGGCAACATGAAATAACCAAGGCACGCAATGGGCTGCAGTTCCGCATCCTCCAGCAACAGCTAGGGATGCATTCACCAACAAAGGATACGGGACACGGGATACCTGGTGACACATGTAGCCTTGTTCCTCTCCCTGTCCCCAGATGGGAACAGAACTGAAAAAGCTGAACTGCTACTTTTCACTTTTTGCCTGAGATGAATCTACGTGTACTTCCTAATGTCAGACCCTTTTCCTCCCTCAAAACATATGCAAATAAAGACAACAATGCGAGACCAGATGTCATGTGGACTCTCAGAGACAACCCTCCGGGTCTCCCCCTGGAGAGCCCAGGAAGCTTTACAAAAGAGCAGAACAGCCGACTGGCAATTTGCAGGAACTGCTTGACAGTTAGCTGCAGTGGGCCACCCAAAATCTGAGGATTGATGGTGTGTTAAGAAATGAAAAAATAAGGCCGCATTCATAAAGACAACAGAAAAGGAATGGACCTCTGGTAGACGTGCCCCTGTTATGGAGAGTTTGTATGGGTGGATACCTCTGCTCAGGCCACCGTTTCGACCTGCACACTGCAGTACAGGGCTAATTTCATAGGAGAGCTCAGAGAATTCAGCGGCCTCCTGCACCGCCCCTGCATCCCTGAAGAGCAAGGCAGATGATACTGGTGAGGGCCTGTGAACAGCACTGGGGAGGTGCTTAGTCCCAACCAGAACTCCTTCCTGGCACCCTGGAGTCACAAGTCTTTAAACCTTCAACGGTTCTCCGCAAACCATGCCTTTTTGCCGTCTGAGTCTCAGATGATGCATCACCAGTTTTTATCCAGAACTTTTAAATTTACTTTGTGGTAAGAAAAGAAACCGTGCTTGGAAAAAAGTGCAGCTACACCCTTTGAATCTTTCTACCTGAAACAGCAGCAGTGAACACTGTCACCTTCACGCCGCAAGCAGTGTCCTCACGCCCACCTGCTCTTGCCCCTCTCAGGGCTTGACCAACACCCCCCTCCTCACAGCATGACCAGAACAACTGTCACTGAGCCCCCTTTCTGACCCTTCCCCTTCTGTCAACACCATGCAGGTGTCAAGTCTTTTCTGGGCATAGTGTCATATGTGCAGTTTTCCCCCATCTTCTTTGAGGCCATTAACAAAGTAATTAAGCAGGTTAGAACTTTATTCTGTTAACATAAAACTTGGTAGCAACATAGAAGCGTTGGCTTCAGTTGCCCCTCTCTTGAGTGTAAGTGGAGAGGGGTGTGGAGTGTTTGTACAGCATTTAGCTGCCTGAAAGAACTGGGGGAGTGGTGAGGTTAACACTTTGCTTTCGGAACATCCTCCTGCAATCTGTGCTTGGTGAAAAACTTTTTTCAGGAAAAAAAACCCATAAAATACACACACGCTCAGATACTCCTTGAGAGATGGAGTTTTCATGGTGCTGACTTCTGCATGAGGCTGTGGCAAGCGCTGCAGTCACCAGCAGTCATTGGGAAGGTGGAAGCGCCGCATGCTCTGAGAAGGGAGTATTGCAAAAACATGATCGGAGGCAGGGGGCCACTTAAGAGTCCATGTGGAAATGGCTCTAGCTTACTAGGATCCTGAGTCAACAGCTGACATGCTGTAATCTAGCGTGGTATAGAGGCGCAGGTAAGCTGCTTCACGAGTGCATACCCCAAACAGCTCACAACCAAGGCTGACGGCCCTTTCTGAGCAGCACAACTCCTAGCGGAAACTAGTCAAGATCACTCCTTTATTTGAACTTGCAGCCACACGACACAGAGTAAGTGTACAAAATATGCCAGGTTGTTCCATCTTTGCTCAGCTGAGGCCCTAGAGGCACCTGAAGTAGGAGGTTCTTGAGCTATTTGCTGCAGAGGCTACAAAAAGGAAATGGAGATTCCCAATTACAATTATGGTGCTTTCACGTCCCACGGATTTCACGCTGACACAGAAGGAAAGGGCCATCAGCCCATGCTGGGACACACAGCACCCCTTTTTACCTCCTCTCCGTGGAGCTCCTAGTAGGTGTCAGTGGCTTCAAAGAGAGGCTTTGAGGGAACAAATCCTTAGGGGCGCATGGAATAAGGCCATTGCAAGACAGAGTTGCAAAATGGAAATGCTTCAAGGGCCATGGCTGCTTCAGCCGCCATCAAGCACCCCCTGAGATGGGCCATGCCTGGGAAGTACTTGAACAGACACTTCCTTTAGGAAAGACAGACTTGAGTAACCAGGGCCAGAGCCCAACACTGCTGTTTGGACACAGTAAGAAGAGAGAGGACGGTGCTCACAGGTCACCTCCAGAATGCCCACCCTCTGACCATGCCTCCTGCGACAGCCACAAGGAAGAGGCGACACAGTCCCCTGTTGCTTCAACAGAAGATATTTCTCATTTAGGAGATTTTCCTAGCCAAGGAATATTGGGTTGGTGAGGCAGACTGAAGCAGCTGGTATCGGTGGAATGTTTCTAAGTCCCAGGCATGATGAAATACGCTTAAGCAAATCCATGTTGCCCTTGCTAGCATTCATGTGCCTCTCAAACAAGGAAGTGCCAACAAGAAAGGAGGTTGATTTAAAAAACCCCACAAACAATCACCCTCAGCACAACAAAAACCTCCTGTTTTCAAGCTATGCCACACTGGGCTTAGTCTCTGAAAAAATATGGCTTTGCAGAATGAGCAGTTTTGATTGTTTAGTCCAATGAAGATATCGTTCAGTCATGTTGGCTTATAGCCACATTTGTGCATTTAACGTTCATTCCTGTTCACAGCTGCTAACGCCGTTCCTTGTTCTTATTACTCAGTATTAGCTCTAAAAAATGCTGTCTCAACCACAAACCGGTTGATTGTTATTAACAGCATCCTGCAAACAGCAAGAGTAGTTAATCCATGGGTCATGTCTCAAAAGGCCATTAAGTGTTACCTGGCGAACAGTCCCTCAGATACAACGCAGAACTGCATCACAGGAAGCACCGTTTTTTTAAGGTGGTGTGAAGGCAAGATGCGCAATCAGTTTTACTGCCACATGGCTATTTTGTACCTGCGAGAGAGCAGGTGTTACCATTGCTGTACAGAGGATTTCATGCAAGGCTGCATTTGGTGCCCTAATGCTTGAAAATAATTGTTACAAAGAGTTGCTGAAAGCCAGACTGGCAAACCTTTTCTCTCTCAAAAAGGATCTGGAGGAATCCTTGAAGAAACAGCTGGCAGAAACATTAGGTTGCATGAAATAACACATAATAAAATGGTGAGATACTGGTCACTTACAGGGAATAATTCCTGCTGTATTCAAAACATGGCTGTATTCAAAAGTGGCCAGCTCCCGCGCCTCCTCTTTGCTTCTTCACGTCAATCCTAGGATTTGCCTCTTCCCTTTGTTGCAACACTGACTTTCATGTCTTGAAGTCTTGCTTCTTCAAGACTTACATGGGCTGTAATCTCCATCGGCAACACTCAGCATTCCTATCTGACCTGTACCTCCACTTTCTCCTTTTCAGGTGACTTCCATCCTACTCTCTCTTAGTCAGCAGTCTTGGGTATTGATTTCAGAAGTAATACATGTAGTACCTCTCACTGCGTATACTGTGAGGTACAATACCTTCCCCTCACACATGGACACATGTATGTGGGGTGTCAGCAGACTTCTAAAGAGAAGCACTTTTATGCAGGGGCAAACAAAACTAGCATCCTCACCCTATCCCTCTCCTGCCCCTTACATGTGCACATAAATTTCTCAAGTCTTCCTGAACAACCAGGGGAGGAAATGCTGCCTCTCTTCCTCTTCCCAGAGCGGGTAGCACTGACAAAAGGTATACATTCCCAGCTTTCAGGGAAAGTTTAAGGAGCAGATAATAAAATGCAGTGTCACTGAGAGGAACATACAGAAGAACATGCAAAAGACTTTCCTAAAGGAAATACTTTGATTAGAATTAATCACTCCATTAAGCACACAAGCTGTAGGTCATTTTTGTGTTGAAGGTTAGCAGTCGGGGAAATCCTCAGACCCTAATGGATGTGTAGTTCACGTGTAGTCCTTCTCTCTCTGTGATACACCCCTGGCAAATGTAGATGCACCTACTGAGACCAGCCTAAATCCGAGTGGGAACCACTGTCACAGACATGATAAAATGAACTGAACGGTAGCGTGAGCAACTCTCAAAACCAAAGGTGACTTATGCAAATTGGGATATGTCAAACTCAGACTCTTTATCTGAGAGCCCTCCCCTTTAGAAACAAACTGTTTTGGTCTGAATGAGAGTGCTGTGAATTCTCCTTACTTAGCCCAGAGACGAATTCACGGAAGTTGATGAGCAAGTCTCCATTTTCATCAAGCAGCCTGAACAAGCGTGCAGCTAACACGTCTGAATGAGTTCCACATGCCCAAGGAAAGAGGAGAGCGAACATCCCCTTGAACTGCTCAAAGTCAATACGGTACTGCTCCAGGTAAGGCAGGCTGGGATCATGCCGGTCAATAGCATTGCTGTTTCCTCCCCAGTAGCAGCTAGTCAGATGTTCTGCCTGAACAGAAGGCAAATGCTGTGAGATCGTCATCACCATTGCTCTCAATGATACAAAAAATCCAAACAACTCATAAACACACATTCTTAAAACAACACAAGACTAGCAGATGTATTTCCGTCTATCTAGCCCTTGTACTTCTGCGAGAGGTTTCTCCTCTAACCAACACAAAAATACACCCCTCTACATAAAAGAAAAAGCAAAACTTTTTCTGCCTCCCAGCCAGATGAAACATGAAATACCTGTTTTGAACAGAGCAGCAGGCAGCTGCTTACATACATACTTACATACATACATACACACACAGGCTTGCTGTGCTTGGTCACCCCCTTCAGCCTCACCACACAGTCAAGTCAGAAAGGGGATTCATGAAATCTTTATTTTCAGAGCATATGAAAATAGCTGTTTATTTGAAATATTTGTTGTTGAACTGTATAGTCTCAAAACCACTGTGTAAAGTCCTACTCTTTCAGTCTTACTGGTCAGTGAAAGTTCTGGAGCTGATTTCGGTGGAATCTAATTCTAAACGATTCAGAAGGTTAGAGAAAGAGATCCTAGCACTGCAGTGTGATCAACTGGAGTGGGCTGTCCGACTTGGTCTCACTGGTTCCACGGAAGTCTGAACGAAGGCACTGCAGGAATTGTAAGACCTGACATTATAGATGGGAAATTGAAAGGAAAGAAATTCTTTGTGGTATATCAAAAAAAATCTCTGTTGAAATAATACAGAGGGAAAAAGTATCTTATTTTAAGGCAACTGTGCATGAAGGTGAAGCTAAAGCATTTTAACTGCTCACCTTTAAATTTGTGTACCTAATGGTATTGCCATACAATTAACTTACAAGGACACATCACTTCGTGACACTGAAGTCCAAATAATGCAGAATACATCACTGCATTAACAACGGCAAAAGTCAGCTATTGTGATATGGAAGTGTTAACTGTCTAAGATAACAGAATAGAAGCATTTCTGTGCTAAATTCCAAAAGTTGGGTCAGGTAGAGACACACATACATGAGTTTCTAAAGACTGAACACAAACCCCTCTCTCTTCACTTTTTTGTTATAATACTTTTCATTTTTTCCATGAACAAATCATTTAGTGAATTACTTATTTCCTGAGCTTTTAAAAACTGGTGGGTTTGGGTTTTCTTTTTGGTTTTTTTGTTTGTTTGTTTGCTTGCTTTTTTAATATATTCAATAATACAGCAGCTAATTAAACTTTGTATTAAGATAGCTGACAGTAAATAAATCATAGACTCAACCTGGTCTTTAGACAAAAGCAAAGTCCCACATAAAAAAAATGTTTGCATTTCCTGCAGGCACATGACCTTATCTTCACTTAGTTTTACCTTGAAAAGAGCATACAGTTCCTCCAGTTCATCAATAGTAAAAGAAGTCTCTGTCACAATAGTTCGTACCTTTTGAAACACAACATAATCAACAGTTACGGATTTGAAATCCATGTCTCATTGAAAAACTAATTTAAATTATTTCAGAAACTGACTAACCTTAATCTTCGCACAGAACATTATTTCAGTACTTACCACATTGCGCTTTGTAGTATCTTCAAGGGTTTGGATAACTTTCAGCCTTTGTTTGAATCTCATTTGTTCAATTAAATCTGCTCGGATACTTCCAAATTTCTTAAAAGAGAAAAAGAACTGCAGTATAGCCTGTGTATTAATATTTGGAATAGTTAGCTTGCCTTTAATGGATTTGAGAAATTAATTTAATTATGTGATATACCACAAATGGTGTATTTAAAAAACTGCTGTTAAGGCATTTTCCTAGCATATGACAGAGTTACAAAGACTTCAGGAACACATCACTAGATTTTGTTTTTCCCAGTAACTTATTTTCATTTAATTTGAAAGGTCTTTATTAAGTTACAAATCCTCACATTTCAAAGCATAATCTCAGTAGTTAGAAACGTCTTGCTTGGCAAATCTCTATGAATAGATTTTTTCTTAACTCCTTCTGTAGGGTTTTATTTCAGCTTGTCCTGGAATATCTCTTAATTGCTAGATTTATATAGAGAGAAGATATTCAGACTAACTGGATCCCCACCAGCTGAGACAGCATACCAGTCCTTATGTTCACAAGGATCTGAAACCAAGTATGAAGAATGCAACTTCCATTTGGAAGTACGTTCTCTAAAGAGCCCAAGTCTTATGTTCAGAAGTTGTTTTTCCACAAAGCACATAACAGTTTCATGGAAGCTCCTGTATATACTACACAAGCATGCTAGGGAAAAACCTATTGGGAATAATATTCAATGTTTTCATACGTACAGGAATGTCTAATTCCTAAGGTGTATTTTTGTGAACTGTAAGCAGAAGTTTTGTGCCATCAAGAAAACACTAACATACTTAGAAATGCACAGATGACCAGCAGGAACAATAATGCTAGATGTCACATGTAAAACTAAGAGGGAGTGGCAAGATACACCTTCATAAGGGTGGATTTGTATTTCCAGCGCAATTGCATCTACAAAAGCAGGTCATAATCTGTTAGCACATTCTTGTGTGATCAAATTAACACTAAAGCTGTGCACCTTCATCACGGACCTTGGGAGGAAAATATGTTTCATGTGTTTGGAGTATTCTGCAAATAAAGAAGCCTTTTGAAAAAACGCAATCTAGATAAACATCCATGAATATCAAGCATCCCAGAGTTCAAAAAAACTTGAAAAAGAGTGGCTCTGAGGCCGCATCTATTCCAGTTATCAGGGCTTATTCTTTGCTCTGGAAGCCAAATAAGATGGTCTGTTCACATCCATACAAGTGAAAGTCACGTAGCCTACAGAAAAGGAAGGCTGCATGCAATTGCCTTCTGGGAATGGTCCCTTGCCCATGTTAACTTCCAAATCATAGGAAGAATTTCTGGAAGTGTGTCACTTGTTCTAGGTCAAAACTCTATCAAGCCTTTCAACAGCACAGACCTCTGAGTGTCAGCTGTTTAGTTAAAATGGCCAAGACGCAGATGCTACTACAGATGGAGCTGAACTTTTTAAGGCCTATTTTTTTCCAAATTAGCTAGACACACAATCAAAGGAATTAAGCACATTACAGCTCTGAATATGTGAGTCTACACTCCATTGACAGCTAGCGAGCTATGCACAGGCCTCTAAAGCTGTAGTGATTATGCATTATTTCAGTCACTTCTACTGTAATTATTATAATGCCAGGCTCTGTGACTTCTGAATTAATTGCAAAATTGAACAAAAAGAGATTTCTTACTGAAAAGTATTTTCAGCAAGTGAAAAAACTACTGGCAGGATAAAATGTATTTGTTATGTGTATTTCAAGAATGCCTCTCTTCTTTTAAAAGAAGTAGAAAGTCTGTTCAGTATCATCACAGAGAGGGGTGCTAATTGCTTAATTACCAAAAACTTCCTCTGAATTACTTCAGTTTTCACTGGAGACTTCTCACATATGCATCTGACATGATTACCTAAGAGCTGGACAGGATCAGAGCATGATGGAAGCTAGCTCTTCATAAAACAATCCAAACAGTTCGTTTCTGCCAGTGCTATGCCTTCACCAAGTTCTCAGACTCATCACGTTCCCACGACAAACAACATAGGACAGTCTGCAAGGGACATGTTTTTTTCCCTCTTGGGGAAGTGTGTGTCAGTTTGAGGGAGGGCAAAGGACTCCCCGCCAAAAAAGCACATTTTTTTCAGCTGTAGGTCAGATGGTTACCCAACAAGTACCTTTAACAGCTTAAATTCTAAAAAGAGCCAAGATATGCTTGCTTACCTGCTATTTTGCTCTTTGTAGCCGCATTAAAGCTACCAGTGAGTTCCCAACCTTTGAGTACACACAACTAACTGAGGAACATAACAGTCATTGAGTAACAGATGTCTTGAAGTTTTTTTATCTTGATAGTTTACTGTTGAATTGTTGGGATTTTTTTTTTTTAAAGTAATCAAATCAACCAACAACGACTCTCCCGAAACTAATTCTCTCTTTACAACTAACTCCTGCTTTCCTCACAGCTCTTCACTTCCCACGCCATTTGTTTTGCCTAACTATACTGGAGTACAGCTGGTTATTTATCTAGAAAGAGCTACAAGGTTCTGTGCTGCATAAGCCCCACAAAGACAGACTGGCTCTGCATGGAGTCAGGTTATTTATCTAAACGCAGTTGAGCCAGTGCAAGCTGTCTTCATGATGAGGAAATCTGAAAAATACAAGGGACACAATTTCACAATAAAAGTCCTTCTCCCCATTCTAACACTGTGTGAAGGAGAATATACATCTACCTTGATGCAGTTTGCCCTTCAGCGTAGAATACACTATGGACTACCTACCTCCTTAAACAGGTATCATGTTATTAAAGCAAGGTGGGTTTAGGGACATAGGAAGTGCCTCTGAAACAGCTGTCATATTGCCAAGTATGAACCTACACCTTGAACTAAAAATACTAATTTTTACACACAAGGGTAGAAAAAAGGAAATTAAGGAGTAACTCTTTATAAAGTTACTCTTTAATTATTATAAAAAAATTAATAGCGTAATCATCAGGGGGATTTTAACTGATGGCTTATTTTTTAAATTTAAGGACAATGAAGCTGGTTTGCAAATTATAGGTTTTTTGCAGGCTTTATTCTGTGCTTTACAGATATTGGTTGTTACCAGCTACTTTCACTTGAAAGTTTTTTTAGCTTTGGTGATAATATAGAAGCTAGTGGCCCACGATCATAATCAACACTTGCCAGAAAAAAAGGTAAAAGAAAGTTCCACTAATAATAGAAAGGTCTTCTGAAATCATATAGATTTTACTAGTATTTCAGTTTGGAAAAGCATGAAAAAGCTTAGATGAGAATTAACCTTTTCTGAATTACAAGGTCAGCCTTTTGTTTGTAAATCACTTTTTGGTTGTGGGCTGCTCTCCTTTGATTCTGCAAGCTTCTATACAAAATAGCTCCAGTTAAAAGAAAAAAAAGACTAAACCCTCTCCCCTACCCCATTTCAGACTTCTAAGATGAGTCTGTATTGCTTTTATGTTCTTTCAGTTCCAAGCAAAGCCAAACTACAGAGCATCAAATTCCTCTGTAAAGCAGAACTAGTGTGGGTTGGCAAGTTCCTCTTAAGAAATCCTATCCTACCTCATAGGAAGACCTGATTAGTCTGAAGATATCCACCTCGGGATAAGGCTCTACATCATCACTGAGCAGTGAGTGAAGATGAGGAATGGGTGGAAGAGTGCTGTCCTTATTAGTGACGCTGTCCAAATATCTGGTGGGGGAAAAAAAAAAAAAAAAAAAAAAGAAATGAGGAACCCAAGATTCATTTGTAACTCCTCCCTTCTGAGAGTTAATAGAATAAGGGTTACATATAGATTATTAAATGTAAAAATGATCAAGGTGCTCTCTACTAATGAACTACATGATTTTTTGACATCAGTAATTTGACAAAGCCTAACACTGCTTTTTCTCAAAGAAAGGTAAGGTAACACTGGTAATTCATTATCCTTATAAAGAAAGAGCTGAGATACTGCTAGTCACAAACAAGTGGCTTACCGAACAGGTTTGTTGCTTCTGGCTGTTTAAATATGCTAAGAGAATTACAACACCAAGGGAACAAGGGTCAGTGTGCTTTAGTCTACATACCCTCCTGTCCTGCTACTGCCCAACCTCGCTGCAAGGGGCTTTAGGGGCTTGTTCCTCCCATTGGTGCAGCTTCTGTAGATCATCTATCTTCTACCTTGCAGCTGCAGAACACTTAAATCCTCAGCAAGCACTGGGGCTTACTTCAGAGAAAACGTAACCATAGTCTTCCTTAATCCCAAAGAAATTAGAAACAGACTTCAGTAAGGCTATCTATACTAATGAAACTTATTAGGAAAAAAATTTCCAAAGTTTCAGCAGCATATTGAAAACTAAATACTACCACCAAACATGAGGAAATCAGAGATTACACTCAGCAGTATCAGATTGTATTAAAGGACTCAATCTGTTTTATTTATCAGCCTCCTGTTTCACTGAAATCTATTCATTCAAGAACCTACCCAATTCTTCTGAGTTCTGTTTAGTCCATTCCCAAAACAATTTCCCTTGAGCTCAAGGCTTTTTCTTAGCAGTGTTCAAAAGGTAGCAGGCAAAAGATGAAGTAACAAAACCCATGTCATCAACTGAAATAATCAATCAAAGTAAGTTTCTATAACAAGGTTTGGGAAGTTTATTTGAATGTCTTGAAAGAATAATTTATATCCTGTTGGTCACTTAATGTTATTTTTAGATAATGTAAAGAGTACCTTATATCAGTGAAAGGGCACTGTAAGCATGTAAAAGATTAACACATACTGTCCTGGTTTAAGCTGAGTATTTCAACATAGAACACCACAAATCAGAAAAGTAAGCAAAAAGAAAAATAAAATTAAGAGACTTTATTTTCTGTAATAAATACCTTCCCAAGACTGTCATGGCTTCTCCATCATCTTTACAGTTAAGCAGCTTGTCTACATTAGCATCGAGGACAGCAAGCGCTAATTGAAATATCACCTTTATTCCTTCACAGAAGAAACAATCCACAACAACCACTGCACTTTCAAATGGCATTACACTGAGGAAAAGAGTGAGGAACCAGGACAGGGAAATGGTGGATATTACACCCAAGTCCTGCATGCAGTCATAAAGCTGTGGAACATAGTCACGAGCCAGCTCTTCAAAGACACCCTGATCCACCAATGCTCCTGTTGAAAACAAATAAGGTTGGGTGTCCATTAATTTGGGAGCAACTGACCACATCACCACTTAGAGGAGAAAAAAATATATACATATACATTCTCTCTCTATAAATACAAAATCTAAGAATATTCTACATGATGCTCACACACATTTTCTCACTTTCAGATGAACAACGATTCAATTTGTATGTACAGTTCAGCAGCTGAACAGAATCTATAGTATGTTTTTTTGTTTTAATGATACATTTTGTAAGAGCTAACAAAGGATCAGTTTGGCCTAACACCTACAGAAGTTATATGATGGCTTAGTACTTACCATTACTAATTAGAGTAAGACTTCTCAGCATCACCTGTTGGAGGAGGCCACGGTGACTGTAAGGATTTGGATTTATTTCAAGAGAACCCCGTGTTATACATAACCATGCTATAACATCAGTGTTTTAATCAGTCCAGGAAGAGTAATTTCTAAGGCTGGATAAGTATCTCAAGCATTTGTGAGCTACAGTAAGACAGTTCCCACGATAAACTGAAGAGCCATTCACTTCCGTATACACAAGGAGACAGTCATCTGACAACAACAGCTTTCAGATACTTGTGCCCTTTCAAATCAGAGGTAAACAGGCACAAAGACTTCTACTGCAAATTGCCAAAGCTTCCGTATCCACCTTACCTTAATCAGGATCATCTGAAATTCAAATTTTAGCCTTCTGTCTGTTTTTTATTTACTTTAAGCCCACTTTAGAATGCATCTTATCCTAAGTAAATGAAAAACTATTGGCTATCACAGTATCTGTTTAGGGAATTATTTCTATGCTCCTGAACAAACTGTCTTGCCACTGGCATTTACAGTTGCATCTGTGCTACACATACATCTACACACATGGTTGTTTCAGTACAAATAATACCAATTAATTTGCTTAAATTTTAGAAAATTTCTCCATAACATACCAACAACTCTTGTGTTGTAGTAGTCAGGTAGCATACGTTCACACAGAGCCACCAGCAGCCAGAAAGCTTCCTCCTCTTTTGCATAAAGGAGGAGTACTGAAGTGACAATATTCATAGCCTAAAAGAGAGAGAAATATAAATTGCTAGACCCATTTATTCAATATGTACCACAGTAACTGGGCAGGGAAGTGGTTACTAGGGTTAGGAAATTAGCTACATCTCCCCCTGCAGACCCCAAACTCTTCAAGTATTTTCCTGTAAAAACAGTAGGCAGTGGTTTTTCCAGTGCGCAAAGGAAGGCTTAAGAAAGCCTCAAATAGCTGATGAAAAATTGTCAGCGTGTTGGTTTTTTAAAAAGGAAAAAGTAAATCAATATTTTTTTCATAATCAAGGGCCTACTCAGGTGTGCAAGCATCTAGTTACACTGCTATTGATATTCTGCCAATAGGTGCTCTGGGGAACCGGGGTCTGATGCAGACAAAGTGTGTCCTACAGCACTACCGATGGCCGCGGCTGCACCATCCCTTGCAGAGGCAGTCTGCACTCCCCGTGCTTTATGCTCCTACAAAAAGGTCAAGACAGCATCTGAGAATGCAGGCAAATGCCTATAAGAGTGTCAGCCGTGAACAACCAGAGCATAGCGAAACAGAAGTCTCTTCTGTTGCTTACTCTCCACGTTTGATTGTGTACCTGACAGTTTTTTATGGCCTGTTCCGCTCCATTTCAAATATCACAGCATCGTGCAATGACCTCTGAATTGTTTGCTTACAACCTTTGACTAGACCTCCGTTAGTCTGAAGAAATGAAGTATTTCAGCACCATTTTCTTCTCAGTTTGCCTTCTAAGGAATTAGCTACTCATTTCAGATCCTGTAACATTTTAAGACTCCAGTCTGATCATTATCTGTTTGAAACAGCAACTAAGGTTTCAACTGAAACTCAGAACAACGCTACAACTCTGTCGAAGTCTATGCTACTCCTTTTTATCTTGTCTACCAATGTATTAAATACTTCAGTGCCTGATTTCTCACTGTAACTGTGCGTGAGCATTCGGAATGCCACGAACCAAGGCCCAAGGCTATTAAAAATTACTGTGACAGCTGCAAGAAACAGAATCACAGTGTCCTTCTGAACAGCGTCACTGTTCCTCTGTTAAACAACCTTTACAAAAAGCTATTGTGGCTATTACTTAATATTACATTTGTTATTAAATAATTTATTATGGTATCTGTTAGAGTTGCTTGTACTTTCACTTACTCATGTTGTAACTAGGAGTCTTCACAGTCAGACATTAATCAGGCTTCTTAATACTCATGAATTCAAGCTTCCTTTTTGCAAAAATAGGTAGCAAGACCAAAAAATAACCCACAGGGGCCCAGGCGGTAAGTCAAAGTTACATCGCAAGAAGGAACGATTTGCACCCAGAAAATGCAGTGATCTGAATCACAGGCACAAGAACTTCAAAATCATACACTGGTTAGCATTAACTCTACTGATACACGGTTGTGATGCACAGTGATAAGATATCTTCTAGGGTGCTTTATTTTATTTTATTTAGTTTTAGCTTATTTTTGAATGATTTAATGACATCATTGAAAAAAAGTAAAGTTGGTTCTGGAGGGTTATTACAGCTAATACACTGAATAAGTAGGTAAAAATTTAAGGCTGAACAATAAAAGTTTGTTGTTGGTTTGTTTTTATTTTTTACTTAAAAGAAAAGAACGCTTCTTCAGGGTCCATTTGTCATTTTCTGTAGATGCACATCAGGATAGCTCTATTATCCTCTGTCCGTTCTCTAGGTTATGGGCAGAAAATATGCTTACAGAAAACTATGCACACCTCAGCATGTGCTGCTAATACTTCTGTTAGAGTAGGTCCTTGTGTCAAATCCCTCTGAACTCAGCATTACTGTAATTCTGCGGCACTGAGGCTTTACCTCACACACAGCATTATACATGTATTGTACTTTACACAGCCAAATGCTTGTCTACATGACTGAAGAAATAAGCATAAGGAAACTGACAGAGTGCCAAGGCATTTCAATTACCTGACAATATCCTATGTTTGGATTTCTAAAAGCATAAGCTGTCAAGACTCTCCTTAGAGCAGCAATACCCATCTCGTTCTGGAATGCAGGGTGTTCTGGAAGGGAGCGGTGCAGATCCCTCTCTATCTCTTCTGTAGCAAGATTATACCTTCCCATTGATTTCTCCACTAGGTCCTCATAATAGCCGGGATGAGTGGCCATTTCATTAATGGCTCCTGAGAGCGGGAGAACAGTATTAAAACAAGAAGAAAAAAAGCAAGGGTTAGCAGATACAGTATCTCAGCACTACGATCTTCTGCTACCCTTTCATCTTGAATGTCACCAACAAGAACTTTGAAAAAAAAAAATATATGAAATGTTATTTTTGTAAAGGTGATAAAAACCACAAAGGATGTACTTAGGTGACTGAGGTATAACCCCTTCTTGTCTTCTCCTCTACAGGCATTTTATAATGAGGTTGAAAAGGAAGAAGATAAGCATCTCCCTCAGCTGGAACAAACCAGCTATGCAGTCACATGGTATCATGAGCTCTCTCTGCAGCTGGCTGTGGGTTTGACTATCCTAAATAACTCAAAACATGCCTCTGAGAAAGCTACGTGCCCCGAGGAAGAAGTAAATTAATGCTTGGTTGCAGAAAGTATGGTATGTCAGCCAAAACAAGAGACAGGAACTCCTGAGCTCTATTCCAGCTTCTGAAAATGACTGTCATCTTGGGTAGAGCACTTAGGCTGTCTTAGGGATACTATTGCATGCTCACAGAGTGGCTAGGAGATTTCACTGCTGACTTTAGAGCTTCTCTGGAAATGAAAATCTCAGCAGTGAAGGAAATCAAGCATCAGTAGCACAAAGTAATGCACGTGGAAGGTACTAATCATACATAGACCATGAAAATCAGTCCAAACTAGCTATTAATCACACACAGGACAGATCTCTGCATTCCTGTGTATATTGTCTGAAAACATTTGTTTAATGCCCAACAGCAAAGAGAAGATGTACAAAATTAAGCACTGTTAGGGAAGAAACAGAAAAACCAGAAAGCGTCATTAGATCACCACGTAAAGTCCTTGGTTTGCTCATATGGAGTGGGTACCTGTGGTAACTATCTGGGGAGGGGCAGAGCTACAGGTGGCATACAGTAAGTGAAAGGTTATGAAGAAAGCCTGAGGTATGGACTGATTTCCATATGACTAGTAGCAAAACGAATAAAATTCTTCAACTTTGGAAAAAGTTTAAGGGGACATAGATCTAAAGAATTCTTCATGGTAGATGGAAGATGGACAGAAATATTTTCTCACCATTTTTCACATACTGAGGGCACCTAATAAAATGGTCGAGTAACTTTTTGTTACTATTATTAAAAAACAAACAAACAAAAACCATAGCGGTTCCACGCAACATGCTTAAGCTTTGGAATTCCTTGCAACAACTTGCTGTGAAAGCCAAAAGCTTAATTGGATTCAGAAATTATTAAATAAATGGGAAGTAGGCCTGCTGGTGGTTGTCGAAGCCCCTAGACTGCTGACTGTTGGTAACATTCTTCCCTAATTATTAGAGCCTGTTTGAAAAAGGGTATTTACTGGTCTAAACAGAACTCCTGTCTAAACCAGTGTGGTGCCTGCTAACAATCGCAGCCTTACTTGCTCCAAATATTTTTAGATGCTTATGATCTGCACCTTTAAATATCTTTGAAATCCTTCCTTCCCTCACACTTTTGCTTGTACCCCACATTCAAATGAATACCTACCTGAAAACAGTAGCCAAAGTTCCCCTCTCATGCTTTCTGGAATGCCCTTCAGCACAAGGTCTCTGGTTTTCTCTGTACGATACATACAGACCCCCTGGCCATATTCAGCAAAGTGAATCTTCCAGGCCTGTTCCTTCAAAAACTCTTTTGCCTACAAGCAAAGAAAGGCAGGTATAAAGATGCAGCTTCTCTTTCTAACACTCCGCCCCACTGAAATGCTAACTGCTAAAAAGCTGCAACATCCTAACTTTCCAAGCAAGCAAGAAGTAACTTGGCTACAATCAAATTCTTTTCTTAATGGGCTGCCTCCTCCCATTTCTTAGTTTTTATGCCAGCAGACCTTGCTGTTAAAAGAATATTGTTGAAGCAGTTGTACTTAAGAGCAGGCATACAGCCTTTCCTTGATTTACATCCAACTTTGCTTTTTAAACATAGTGCAGTTGGTTTTGTTGGTAAAATGGCAGCATGTTTAACACTTTATTTCTGTGAAAAATACTGCCTCTTAACTGTCTGTGGCAGAACGAAACTCTTCTGGGCCAGAAACATGGATTTTAAAGAAAACATAATTTAACAACTTTTTCCGGTCAGGTACAGCACTCTGAAGTGTATTTTACCAGCTTGGGATTGAACTCCTCAGGCGACCTTCGCCTATACATTGTCATTAAAGCTTGGGTTGCTGTTGGAATGCCATTGTCATTGAGATTGAACTGGCGTTCTCCCTCCGACTCAGAGCTGAGGCTTTTATGAGGACTGGCAGAAATTAAACTACTCGATCTTGTGAACACCTGTAGAAAGCAGTCACAAGCAATAGAGACATGGAGCTGAGCCAGCATCTGGACTTTTTACTTCATTTTACTTCAGAATTATTACATGCCAACGGCTAACAAAAACTGAGCAAATTCAGTCACCCAGGTACTTTCACAGGCTGAGCATATGACAGCGGAAATTAAACCAGTATAGATGAATGAAATTGTTTCCAGTTTCTCAACAGCTACCCCACCCCCCTAAAAAAAAAAAAAAAAGTAATCAAATTATGTAATTACAATTGCTAAGGTAGCGTTAACTTTAGGTAGTTCTGGGCAATTAAATCAGCTCCCTTGGTCTCCAGTCAACATCACAGGATTGTTGACTCCCCAGATGGCTCCTTGACCATCCAGAATATCAGACTTATATAAAATACGTATTTATGTATGTGTGCGTACACATACACACATGCCTTTGTATATATGTTCATATAGACATACATTAAAAAAAGTTTGCTTTCCCACTTAAAAAAATGTCCTATAGAAAATTCAACGCTGTCAGATTGTGATTTGGAAGAAAAATATTTTGAAGAGAAAGGATTTTCTGACTTCTCAAGCAACTTTGAAAATTTATCACAGGATGATCTCATATAGCAGTTCACACCAAATGCCTGAAATTTAAATGCATGTCTACCTATGTAGTTTTATTACTAAATATAATAATAATGCCGGCAATTATTAATTTGTGTTTCTAGTTCAATGGGTAGAATATGTAGATCCATTAAGGGCAAAAGGCAAGACAAAGTTTCGGCATTATACAGATATGCAATATATGCCCTGGTATACAAGTACAACACACTAATTACACCTCACCATTCACAAAGTAAAAAAAAAAAATCTTACTTTTAAGATTTACATGGCAAACAGGGTAGGGCTACTCAGCACAGTACTAAGGTATGGCTTGGTACAACCTTGGGATGTGAGATCACCTACATAAAACCAAAATGATACACTACAAACCCCTTTTCTGCTTTGAGACCTGATCTGCTAAACTTTGCTGGGTTTAACAGATCAGACAAGGTTGCGATATGAAGCACCTAAATTTCATACATAAAATCTAGGAATTCAGCAGAAGCCTTTATATTCAAAGTGTCTGAGAAACATTTACCTAGTCATATCTTTTAAGAACCATTTACTTTGCATAGATAAATAGGGAGGTGGTTCAGAATAGGGCCATCTGATGTCCAGGACAGATTTATTTGCTTTCAGGGTTTTTTTGAGTGTGTTTTTTGTTGTTGTTGGTTGGCTGGTTTTTTGTTAGTTCAAACGTTCCAAAATTTGCTAGCAGTGCACATGCAAACTTGCTCAGCTCAGACATCGTTTTCTGAAGAATCAAAGGATGAGATTTAGCAGCTAAAGTCTTCTATAAGAAGTTTCATATCAACTGATTATTTCTTCAAATTTTCGAAATTCCACAATTACATTTTGACTTGGACAAATTGATAGATATTAAACAGTATTATTCATTTAACCAGTTAGTTAACTATGACAGTTTCCCACAAAATTACTGTAATTTCACAACGTGGCAGCAGGAGTTAGAGGCGCTCTTCCACAGCAATAGTGATTTCTCTTAGGTCTAACATGGAAAGAACAGATATCCTAATCCTCACATTTTAACTGTTCAGCCTAAGGAAGCTAAAGGCATTAACACAAAAGACATTAACAGAAAACATTTCTGTGTACAAAGGTTTAGCTTTACATAAACTTAAAGGGTTTTCCTGGCTTCTCTCTCTCCATACACCAGTTAAAATCCCTTCTTCTAGTAAAAAAACATGGATTCATGTTGCTCCACATACCTCATCATCTGAGCTGATATAGCTTCCAGAAATATTTTTTTCCAAGTATATTTTTGAAGTGGTTTGTTGCAGGAAGTCTGAGATCCTCTGTACAAGAAAGTCTCTGTCTTTCAAGTTGGCAAAGAGAAATGTCATTCTGTTTTTCGTGCTGATTGATAATGGGCTAGGCAACACACTGGAGCTGTCTGCCTTTTCCACTATTGTCACCTAAGGAGAAACAGTAGCTACAGCTTAAGATCTTTCATTAATCAAGTTGCTTAGTCTAAGAAAGAATCTCAACACAATAAACCCACACCCCTTCCTCCTTATATTGGATCACTATGGACATCCCTCTGCAGGAAAACAGGATTTGGACGCAAGGACTCACAAGTCTGAAAGATGAAGGCTGACATCCCTCAAAGAGCTGGCTTCAGTACATTCTCCAGTAAAACTCCTTTGAGCTACTTAGTTTATTTTCCTCAGGCTTTATTTTAAAAGAATCAGTAAAACAAAATTTCTTCTGTGGGATGCAGATCTATGGGCTTTCTTGTAGGACCTTCAAATCCCTCTCCTGCTCCCCAACACCAGCACAGGCTGAACCAACAGAGACTTTTGCTTACTTTTTATTGCCAGTATATGTGAACAAGCCATTTTTGGGACAACGCTCCTGTTCTGCTATACTGTAGTGGCATACTGTGATAACAACCGTCATTGCAACTGTATTTTCACAGTACATAGAAACCTGCAACAAAGGGAAATGAACCCCATGTCTTTCCTTACAAAGGAAAACATCTAACCGTGTGAAGTGGTTTCTGTTTGGCCTTCAGTTGTTAGTGAAATTGTCACTAATCTAACTGAACTCCAACGTGTAAACAGTACTCACACCGTAATCTAGTGAGTACAGGGCATCAGTTCCCCGAGCTTTTGGTAAAGCGTATCGGTACAAAGAGATTTTAGGGTTAAGTCATACACTGTGGGTGAATTATGTAACAGCTGTGTGTTATACATTACCAATTATTAGCCTTAAATAAAAAAATCAAGTCTGTGCAGTTCATACATTGAACAAAACAGAAATCACAACCATAAGTACTTCTAACCAGTGCTTTTATGACTTTAAATAATTCTCTAGGTAATGAAAACCGTCTTACTGCCTTCAGGCTAGAAGAGGGCACATTTCAGTTTATTAGGACCTTTAATTTTGCTTTTGCTTTTTTTTAACTTTTTTAAAAATAGTAATCAGCGGTAAGGCATTAGTGCTATAATATTAGTAACTCTTTAGCTAAAAGGATAGGATAACCATTTTTCACACAACATTTTCTTTGAAGATATATTTGAAGACTGCAATGCACAGCTCAGGTGATAAACCACTTCTCTGTCCTTCCAACTTCCTCTTATGTGTCTGTTAACTGCAAATCTATTAGTTATTAATTTACTTAAAGCACCTTCACTGACAGCATATTGAAAATAGCTAAAAGGTGTTCCTATGTAATTTTTCTGTTCCACTCTAAAACTGCTTGAGCGTTATCAGCACAAAAGACAAGTTTGAGAGGCACAGGGCAGACATTGTGGTAGTCAGCATGCTCTGCTGTCATGAGAGCTGGCATCCACTTATTTCCTATTCAAGCAGAGACGTGTACATATCTATAGTGCTGATCTCGGAGACTGCACCTACTGGGTGCAGCGAGCAGTGCGGTCAGCCACTGAAAAGCGTCTCTTCCGATCATAATTTCTGAATCGATGCTTTGTTATTGTCTCATCTGTCAAAACATTTCCAGGATATCAGAATACTGGAATTAGGTTAGGGTCTGGCCCAAAGCTTTAATTAAATAGGAAGCTTCCTTTTAATTATTAAGAGTACTGATCAGTTGTTCTGAGGACTGGTGCTACCCAGTGTGTTACTGTTCTCCTTGCTGGTGCTGAGAGTTCACACAAAAGCACTCATCCCTTCAGCTATTTCTTTCTCTTAAAGCTTTAGAGCTGTTTTGAATCCCATGCTGCTGCAGCTGTGGTTATCAAAAGCAGTTGCTAAATATGCATCCAGGAAAAGAGGTCTTGTTAAATACACTTTGTTCTCCTCCTCCACTTTACCTGGAGGACTGTCGTTGCCTTGGCGTTCCAGACAAACAGTGCAACCATAATCTAATGTCTCTTCTCAAATAACCAAAGTCATTGCAACACACTGTGGAGAAGCTGTACTTCAAAGTTACCAAACAAAGACCATTTGTTTTTACTCTTGATGATTTGTGGGGGAAAACAGTGCCTTGAAATACTCCACAGTTCTTCAGTCAAGCCAAACTGTCCTTGGTTACATCAGCTTTGCTACTATTTCCAAGACTTACTTTACACATTTTTCCATGAACCCACAAATCAAGTCAATCAAAAAACCTCCCCAACATAATTTTTTTTTACTGCATCAGTCTTAAATACTGTTTACTGAATACATGTTTTAAGCAGCCAGCTTTAAAAAAGGGAAGCACACCAACTTGTAAAATGCTGACAAATGTTTTCCATACACAGGAATAAATGGTTGCAAGTCTGTATGAAAAGAAAATTCCAATCTTTAGGATTATGAATCTTTTCTTACATTTGACAAAAGCAAATTTTATCTGACAGATTCTTTAATAGAAGGTCCACTCATTAGTCTAGGAAGTTGTATCGTCTGTGCCTCCCTGTGAGGCACAAAAATCATACCATGGGGCTGTAAATCAGAATATAAGTTACAGAAGAGGAAGGACTCATAAGGGTTGTAAAAACTGACAGAGAAAGCTCCCTGTGAATTTTAGTAGTAGGAACTTTGAACTAAGACACACAGTCATTAAATATTACTTAGAAAAAATCAGAATAGTATGCTCACAAGAGATTAAAGGGATGAAAGGAGGCTTTCCTCCAATGAGAAAAACATCAAAGCTAGAATGCAATTTCCAACAGGATATTGCCTTATTATTTGCCCTGTAAATTTACAAATACTTACCTCTCGAAGAGGGATAATAAGGCTGCACAAGTTCTCGTCTTTACTAGTAAAGCAAATGTAGTTTGTAGAGACAAACATCTGACCCAAAATATGCATTTTGTTGAATGGAGTCCAGAGAGTACAGTCTGTGTGTCCATCTAATTTCTCATCCTTGGGAAGTCGGAACAATGCACGGTATCGCTCACTCTTTGCTCTGGCATCAAGATCCCTAAAAAAACCCCAAAAAACACATCACAGAAAGCTTTTCTTGTTTTAAGAAATACATAATACATTTTAAGATACAGTTTACAGAAATCATTGCAAGCTACCTATAACATACAACTCAGTTAAACACTGAGTGTACAGCAAAACAGTGGAAACAGTTTGCGTATAGGGGATGTGTAGTCTTCGCTGCTGGAAGATTCTAAAACTACTTGAAAAAAAATCTGCCATGAATGACAGATACATCGATTGTGATTTCTCGGAGAAGACAGGCTGGATCATCTTTTCATATTCAGTCCTACTTTCTGCGAATATATACAGTGAATCCATTTATTATTAAATAACACATGACTCCGTTCAATACTACACCAAAAATGCTTCTTTGAGGCTTATTTATTAACATGATGGAATCCTCGAGGCTAGAGTTTGTTAACAATTTCAAGACTTAGTGTTGATAATGCATTCAGTGCAAAACACTGAACAGTTAGAAAGACAAATCTAAGTGACATAATGCATGTCAGGTGTCACTAAGTAATGAAAAATCAAAAGCAGCACTGGTTACAATTCCGTATGTTCACATGATCAACATAAATAATGAAAAAATTAACAAGAAACTATCAAATCGCAGTGTGGTATCTATAAAGGAAGCAGAAACACTTTCCAGATAATTTTTCAGCGCTTACAAAAAATGACATAAAATTCTCTCTCTGTTACCTAAAGTAAGTTCTAGATAAAATTCATCACCTAGCATAATTTTTCAATTCCCGTTATAGGGCCAAGTATGCATGTTAGACGCATGTCTTAATAACACTTCAATCGCTTTGCTACCTTCCCCTGGTAACATAAAAGGGCCTTACAACAGATACCTAATGCAGCCAGTGTCAAGAGATATGTTAATGAGCTTCTGAACAAATGAGAATTTGGCTCAAATATGTTTCTTTTATTTTTGTAACACACTCGTATTCAAATGTTTTCCCTTTCTTATTTCAAACAGGAAACCAAGTAATCATATTTAAAGAATTATTCACATTTTGCCACTGCTGGAATCAATCATTCCTTTTGGAGTAACAATAAATGGCAGCAATATTAAAAAACTTTCAGATAAAATCCTGCGAGTAAAAGGACTGAGGAGAAATAAATAACTGAGAACCAGTGCTACCTACCGTTTTAGTGCAGATACTTTTTTGGGTGATTTCTTTTTCAGTTTGGGTAATGACCTATCTTGTTCAAATCCCTCATTGTCCAAAAGCTGTCGCATAGCTATATTGGCAAGCTGTTCCATGAGTTTAAAGGTCTCACTGATATTAAGGAATACTGAGAAGAAATGTTCACTTGACCTTGTGCTCACTTTGATCATATCAGGGAAGAGCAGTGTTGCATTCTTCTCAAGTTGAGTGATATCGACCCAGCGGATAACTAACTTTGCTGAACAGATAAAAAAAAATAAATTCAGTACAAAAATCAGCATATTCAAAACCATTTACCTTCCTCTTCCTATAAAATGTATTCAGCTGAAATTTTCTTGCATCTTGAAAAGCAGGGAGAGCATAAATAGACCCAGCTTGTACAAACAAACTATGATCACCTGACAAACAGCAAACAGCAGAGTTTAAATATCCTTTACTTCTGTGCAGGACACTACACAAAAGCATTACAAAGCTAGGAGGGCTAACATAATCTGTCATTGCCACAGCATGCACTCAGACTCTGATGCCCTCTTTTCCTGTGGAAGCAAAGACACATAGTCTAAACACATCAGACAGGCTTACGTTAAAAATTTCACATATTACAGTAATGGCAAGACCTTGCCTCTTCTTCCAACACTGCTACGGGTTAGGATATTGTCCTTAAAACAGGGACTAAATCTACATTTATTTTTGTCAAAATAAAAAAAAAAGCAAAAAAAAAAAGCAGCAAGCAGCCAGTCGTTCATTAGGGTATGCCTACACAGCTAAACAGAAAGACTTGGGATTGCTCCACACAGCTTAGAATTAACTCCCTCTGGAGCAGACTGCATCCACACTGTAGTTTTTGATCCTGGGTCTGCTCTAAACCCTTTGTGATGCTCTGGTGTTGTACAAGAAATAAATGTAGTATTTGAGGTTGCAAAATCTGCCAGAGTAGTACTGGAGGACTGTGTAAGAGCAGAAGTCATCAAAACTGGTGTGATTTCATCCCTATTCCCTTTTGGACACAGTCCCTGAAGTGAACATGCATCTAAACTATGCCCAAGTATTGTTTTACAGAGAACTACTCTAAGAAACACAAACCAAACGAGGGAACAAGCACACAGTCTGGCAGCATGACAGTCAGGAAACTGCCCCCTGCTCCTCTTTTCCTCAGCAACGTCTTTGCACCCCCAATGGTTCAGCAGGTGAACAGTAACAAACTACAGATTTCCTAACAGTTCTTAGATGCACAGACCACCACTCCACTGTAAAACGTACCTTCCCTGCCCATGAGGAAAGAGTAAAAGCAAAGGTGATTAATGCTGAGATACACCCAGCCCTGACGGGGAACCTTCCCCTTCCAGTAACTGCAGGAATAGTAGTTCACTAATTTCTCTTCTTCCGGCATCCCAAAGAGCTTGTGAAATTTTACTATGGCTTCCTTAAATTTTTCTGTATCGTCATCCTCCTTGATGCCATTGATTTTGTTGTACTCAGCGATGATGCCCTAGTAGGGAGTGAAAGAAGCACACAGCAGGTTAGTTGCCATGGGGTATCAGATATCCTTATCACCACTGCTGTCTGGGCTGGAGGCCACAACAGCTACTGCAATGTCAAGAGTCTTTTGCTTATGTCTCATGCTTCTGCTCATTCTTTTGCTTGTATATTTATTTACTTTATTCAAGTCTTTCTGATGTCCTTGCTCCCTAGCGGGCCTATGTCAAAAGCAACCAAAGACCAACCACTTGCCAGTACCCTGTTATTAACTAGCCTATCTCAAATACTCCTAACAACCTTGTAAAGCACCTATGAATTGTAATATTTTCACCTTCCGAGAAAACATGCTCCCTGAGGAGACAGGGATAGGATTTAACCAGAAAATTTTCTTTAAAAAAGCAAGAAAAAAGGATCTGTTACTCATTAGGGGAAATATCAAACAACTTTTATGACCCCTCCTAGTGGACCTCGAGCAAAAGAGAAAAGCAAGAGGAAAAAAGGAAATCTCCTGTTAGATTAACTGGCAGGATGGAAAAATCATTCACTTTCAGGTGCAGAAGACCATCATCAAATTTCAAGTGGCAGCAGTCTGGTGAAAAGCTGCTTTTTGATGCCTCAAAGACCACGGTACTTTTCCTTCTGTTCTATACTGAAGTTCTGGTCTATTCGCTTATTTTCCCCGGTTTCTTTTATGCCTCTTCTCTATTGCCTTCTGTATTAAAGTTATAAAAAGGATAGTGACTTCTTGCCTTCAGATTGCTCATTATTTACATGGAAAGCAGAGTATAAGACAGCAAACCATCATTCACATTAAGTATTTGTCCAACCCTAAAAAAATAACAATTTCCTTAAATTGTCACAAGACAGATGTCTTCTCGTAGAAGGTGTTTCCATGATCATCTATGGCCCTCATACCTGATTCACCAGTAAAACACAACCAGGGATTAGGACAGTTGGCTTACTACATGAAATGTTAAAAAGAGGAATGAGACAAAGCCAGTGCTGAGAATACACAGCAAGCAAGTACAGTAATATTGCTTACAATTAATCTCCTACCAAAATATTTATTTTTAGGTAATTCTTAGTGTGGATAAAGTACTTTTTACCAGTATAGCTACTATCTCTCCTATAAGGAAAAAAGTAATTCGGGTAAAACTGACCAAAAAAACCCCCCAACTCCAAAAAACCAACCAACCAACCCATTTAACCAGTAACTCCTAACACCTATATGAATTGTAAATGCCAACACTACAGATTTAACTACATAGAAGAGGGTAAGGAGACATTATACGATGAGTGTGTGGAAAAAAATATAAATAATTAAAGCTTTGCACTGGAAAAGCAGTTACATAGAAAGCTGTCAAAGTTTAAAACAGAAGCAACAGTGCAATTAATTTTAGAACATACAATGTTTGAAGCCCTGCCTATAGTTTTTATGTATCTACATATATTTTAAATACACTGCTATAGTTATTTATGTGCACTAATCCCAGTTTCCCTAATTTTTACACACATGCTGTTACTTAGAATGTGGCTTTCCTTCAAAAAAGGTGGAGCAGCCTGGAGACTATCAGGTCAAACTTGTTTAGAATTCACATCAGTTTTCCTTTCACAGTCACATTTATCATTAACAACATTAATAATAACATATTTAACTACCTGTATTTTTCCTCTGACAAATGTATTTATGTCATTCTCATTTTCAAAGATTGAAAGAGTTTGCAACAAATTCTGTTCAAGCCATTCCCAGTGTTCAGTGATTTCCTTCCTTGAGCAACCTGTATATAAAAAAAACACCCCAAAAGTCACAAAATAAATAATTCATGTCAATGTCCTCTTAATAATGAGCAAAAGACTAATAAGACCCGCCAGTAACTGGAGATGCAATATTTCACCAGGTGCTGTGTCCCTGGAAATTCCAAAATTTTCTCCCATAGTCTTTGATTTCATAATAAATAGGTAGCAAACTTCAAGATTATTCTGTGAGAAGCACAAGCTACTTATGTCAGTATCATGAACAAGAATCCCCTCACTTAGAATTCTAACAATAACGACACCAAGCTGCCCAACGTCACATTAAAGAGTTAGCAAAGGTATTACCTGCATCTGATAGGAACTGACAAAAATACCCGACAGCTATATATTCCACCATTGTTCCCTAATTCTTCACCATTACATATATTTATAAATTATGAAACAATTATAAAATTCTGAGAGTAAAAGCTGAAAAGGATCATTTTCCTGACAAGCCTATTACAATGTCTCCTCCTCAAAAGAACAGTGCTGAAAGACCTTTAAGAAAGCTGTATCTTTTCAGGGGAAGAGGGTTGTCAGAGGTGGTTACTTTTAATGATGAAAAAATAAACCAAGCTTTGATGACCCTAGTTTGCTTAGGAGATTAAAAGGGCTCAAGTGACATATCTTTGATACTGAGGAATCAGCATACATGCAGTCTGTAAAGTGATACAGAAAAGCAATAAAAAAGCTTCTTGTACGAACTAGAGTTTAGATATGCAAATTTTTTGATTCTATTTTACTTGAGATTGATTGTAATAAATACAACTTCCATTTTGACCCCATTCTCAACATCTTGCAGAACAAAGTTGCTGGTGCCTTTCAGAATCTCTGTGCCCACTTTGAAGCAAGGATAATTCAAGCACTCACAAAAAATTGTTCCCCCCCCAAAAAGGATGTTGAGGGAATTACCGGGCCATTGAACACATTTTCAGAAAACAAACATTACATGTTCACACAGGAACACCTGTACCTGAAGCTTGATTAGAAGTACCCCAATCCAGGCACGAAACAGCATCAGTACTTTTCATCAAACCAGATTTGGCTCATTTTACTCAGAACTAGCAAATAAATGTACCTACCTGCTAACTAATGCCTACAGACCCCAACCAAGCGAAGGGGCTCATGTGAAGCCACCATTAGAAAAAGGCTGAATTGCAAGCTGTTGCTAATACCGGCTTCAGCTCCACTACAGGCACAAATTGTCACATGCCTGTGCGTAAGCGTTTCCATGGTTTGCAGAAGAATTCAATGCAACAATCTCAAACACATACCAAACAGTTGTTTTCCTTATTGTTCAGCTACAAATGATGGGGGAAAATATTCTTTCTACAGAATACGGTAAGAGCTTTACACAACTCCAATGAAAGCAACAGAATGCAAAATTCTGTGCAACTTCCATGGGAATTTAACAACTCTAGCTGTAGTATGGATACATAAATCATGTTGCAGAACAGCTTGCATATGTAACCAATATTTCAGAACCACAAGTGATTTCCACTGCTGCTTCTCCTTAAAACTACTGGATGCAACCAGAACTTTCTGGAACTCAGGAGGTGGTCTGAAGACTAATTTCTTCCTGGCTTTTACACTGCTGTCAAAAGCAATGACGAAATACATGAGCTATGTATATAAAACTAGACTATCATCAGAAAAATTCCTCGTCTCTTGAACAGCAGTGACAAGCAGGGCAGACACTATTATGATGAACTATTTCTTAAAGCTGTCTATTTCTTGTTTGCGGTTCATAAATTATTTTTCATCCTTCCTTATTAAGCAGCTTTGGTTGATTATTCTCAACCTGTAACAAACCACCTCATTGTTTCTGTTGCTGTTTCTCTCCACTATGTTACTGTTTACTCTCCCAGTCTCATCTACAGCAGACCATGCAATCAGGCCAAAACCCGCAACACAGTTCTCATCAATTTAACATCACAGTCATCTTTCTCTTTGCTTTGTTCACTCAGGATTAAAAACCACTTTTCCGGCAACGCTTTACACTACAGGTCTATTTTAACTCTGTTACTGGCAATTCTTTGCCTGTCTTGCATATTAGAAGCGTTCTCCACTGTGCCATCATTGGCCTTTTAGGTAAATCAAGCAATACCTCTAACTCTCAGGGAAGGGAAAAAACATTTAACGCTGCACGTTGGAATACAGACCCTCAAGAGTGGCAGGAAATAAAAGGCAAAACGGCTGCAATGCGTAGAGTAGGCTACTAATCACTCCTTCCCTTCCTCTAAGTGGTACGCTCAGCTTATGGTATGCTCCATGTCTGAAACCGTGTAGTGCTGGCCAGCATCCCTGGCAGACCAAGCTATTCTCCTTGGCCTTCATGGAGGAAAGTAATAAATGTGTTAAACAGAAGTTGAGAGCTAAGGGAGGTCTAGACAGGAAAAGCTGGAAGGAGGAAGGATGCATGGTGCTGGAGAGAGGATGAGAAGGGCCAATTGCCTGGAAGGTGGGATGAAGTAACAGCATGAACAACACGGGAACGTCTCTGGGTGTCAAGGTTAGGTTTCTACCATCTGGGTTGGTTTGTCCAAGCTACGAGGTGAAGGTACAGAGGGAACGTGACCAAGTTCAGGACTAAGAAGAAAATTAAGAAGTCATATAAACATGCTTTCAAACACATTCAGAAGTATAATCTCAGTATTGTTTCAGTCAGTGCTTGAGGAACAGGAATGGCTTAACTTGAGACGTATGATGAGACTGTCACATCTGGTCTTTTCCTCCAAGTAGATACTTACCCGAGACGTTTATCTGTCAGCCTGAACTGCTGCCATTAACAGAATGCACTGCAAGAGAACCTGTAACACTTCAGAGAGCCTAAAATTGTTCTTGCAGGCTCAGGAGTGGACTGGCAAAACCTCAGTTTGTGCAGAAAGGGGGGAGAAAATAGCTACAGCTAGTAAACTCAACAGCATTCTAACAAAAGCTTGTAGCTTTGTTAACCAAAGCTCATGGGCTTTTGTGAAAACCTTTTACGAGGCATGTAATAAAATTTCAGTGTTGGTGCTTTAAAATAATCCATAATTCATTTTTTTTATCTGTAAAATACAGATTTAGAAACTTCTATGGAAATACATATAATTACCATTACCACAAAACCCCTACAGCAACGGTTCTAGACCTGATAAACACACAAAGCCACAGTAAGAATGACTGATTTTACAGGTGGAGAACGATCTAAAAAAGTTGTTCATTTCCAAACTGAAATTACATATGCCATCATTCTTCCCCCTAAATTGAGCACTAGCAGATTGGGGATGGACACTGACATGGGACACAGAAGGGCTACTGCAATATGCAAAGCTGATGACATACAACAGTTTGGATTCTTAGACCATTAGAAAATTAATATGCTTAAAACTGATCTTGAAAAGTTACCAAGAACATCTTTCCAGTATAGTTCAATAGACAGAACTCTAACCCAGAACATCTTCAACGCAACTCTGCACTGGAGAAAGAGCTCTTGACCAGCCTCCATTACAAAGCTAGAAAGCCTCAGATCTACCTGCTAGCATTCTCATACAGCCTAGGTCAGTAGAGTTAATACTCAAGAAAATTCACATTCAAAATTATTTATAAACAAATCTGGGGTCTAAACATAACTTAAGTCATTTTAGAGCAACCAAAACCCCTTGGATCGTTTTTTACCCTCTGAATAGTCTTGTACAGAACAAGACCTAATGTCATGCAGCATGAACGATCCAGGAAACAATCACATTTCTTCATGTCACTCTGTATAGCTACTTACTGAAGACAGAGATTATTGCTCTATGGAAGGCAGAGGACAATATGAAACATTTCTGTAAAACTAAGAGATTACAAGCACCAAATAACCAGCAGTCTACCCCTAGGGAACAGGGAGGGACAGCTGTACAATGTAGGACAAATCAGGCAGCCAAATCCCTTAGTAACCTGTATAATTGTAACACCCCTTATCAGTTCAGAAGGAATTGCTTTAGTTGCAAATTCATTAAAATAACCACAGCACAGAGCCTTAGGCAACACTGGGCTGCTCAGCTTCAAGGTTGCATAGATAAATAATTTGTTCTCTGTAAAATTTTAGCTTCCTCTAAGACCCACACTATTCCCCTCAGGTGATGAGACTAAGCTAGTGTGGTCTCACAATCTAACAAAAATAACTAAGCCAACCTACCAGCTAGATATTAGGAGACCAAAAAATTCAAGAAACACTTCGACAAAATGGAAGCACAGATATATACATTAACTACTTTAGCAATTTCAGTTAGGGTTAAGATTTGTAACTGAAGATCACATTTATTAAAACTAGCTTAAATGTAATAAAACCTGCAATATTTGTCACAGAAGAGAAACAAAACCTTCATAGTTCAGCAGCAGTATAAATTTCTGCATTTGTTTATTCTGAGGCCATAACTCATCTGACTTCAATTTTGTGTCCTTTGTTATCTGAGAACACACATTGCAGGTATAAAATAATAGCAATTATCTACAGGTGTCATGCAAAAAACCTGCAAATGCACTTCAAGTCACAAGGCCTATTTCCAAAGTCTTAAAAATTCATTTCTGGATATCTGCACAGTGTCTTTCAAGAAACACTTTTATCAAGAGCTTTGTGATACATTATCTTCTTTGGAAGGAAGTCTGCAAATAGCAAGAAAATTTGTGCCCTCAGTTGCTCCCTTTCAAGTTTATGGGACAGAAATGCTTACTAATTGCTGTGCACTTATCTTTGGATGAAAGGAAAAAGTTATTGTACGTGTACTTCAAACCACCTCTGCTTGTGCACAAATAGTGTAAATAAACATACTGGCAAGTACTTCCACCATTCCTTCTCATGACTGAGATGCATGGAAAGCTGATATCCAAGGTCCCACTACTTATGGTTACAGTAGGGTAGCTGACAGTAAAAAGCAAGCAGTTAAATGAAGATTTGGAAACAACCTTCATAATACTGACAATTTCATTCGTATCTGTTTTTACTATTAGCCGTTGCTAAAGGCAAATTGCATTACACAATTTTTTTAAATCTTCAGTGAGTTGATACTAATAGGTGTAGAGGGAAAAGCAGCTGTTTAAATTGATGCCTTCTTTCAGGTCTGATAGCACCGAAAGTAGCAAGAAATAGTTCTGCTAAGATGAGCTATTAAAAAATTTTCTATTCAATTCAGAACATGACAGAGCTTTGATATCACCTTTGTCAGACACATAAATCATATGCTTATAAGAACAGAGCCTGCTTTGAACTGCTAAGATTATTCGATCTATGGCAAAGCTTCATCCATTCCTTCTCCTCTTCCCTTCGCAAGAGAGATTCGTCTGGAGGAAAAGTCATCCAAATAATCTAAATGTCAAATTTTACTGGGAGAATGGGCAGATGAGAGGGCACTCTTAGGCCAGAAGTAGTCCACAGCTTCATTAACTAGTATTTTTGAATGCCAGGGAGCGTTGGGAGTGCTGGAAGTCACCAGTCTACTAAAGAGATGACAGGCATGTATGCACTTCTCATTTGTCCTCTTCCTCAATTTTCTTTCAAACGAACAGAGTTCTGGCTGCTGCCTAAAACAGTGTTTGAAACTTTAGAGCTAAAAGAGTTGCATTCACAAGTTTCCATTTGCTAAGACTGAAAAGCAATACTATCATACTGAGGATCTGACCTTACAAGCTTGCCCAATTAAAGCTAAATAACCTCAACCTTCTGCATTCAGCTTCAGACACAATTTTCAGAGCCAGCAAACACAACCAGCATACTGTTTCATGCTACTTGCAATGGGTATCTGACCACAGAAATAAGCATTTAGTATTTACACCATCTGATGCATGCAAAAATCCTATTTAATGTACCAAAGTAACTGCATTGATTTCACCAACTACTATAATGACAGAAGAAACAGTCTTACAGTTATATCTGTCAAAGTTTGAGCCACGAAGACCAAAACTTTTCAGAGTTGTTGCATCTAGGTAAGAACATACTCATCTGTATTTAACTCTAACCTAGCTACCATCTTACTGAATTTCTGAGTACATCATATTTAGAAGGACAACACACTGCCTGAAATAAACGTTCAGGAGTTGGGCAGCCCTGGGATCTAGATGGCATTTATCCTGAAGGAGACTGAGCTCACTATCTAGGAAATGCCATACCAATATTCAGTACTCAGGTGAGACCTGGGGTTGCAAGTTTCCATTTCAAGGCAAGCCAGATGCCCCGTCTGGGTCATTTGGGGGCTATGACCCAGGTGCTCCTCCTACCATACTCTTTAGAGATACTCCATCACCCAGGAATGCTGTGCTTTAAAAGTACTGTAGGGAAGAGCCATGGGCATGGAGAAGAGCATGCAAGGAAGAGGGATGGATACTAGACTGCTTGTCTGGGAACATCTTTGGGAGATGAAGCATGGGATTTACTCAGTCATTGTGCATAACACACTCACACATGCTGGCATTCAAGGTCTGAATATTAGAACCTCTGGAGCTTCTTAGTTTAACCACTAGAGCAGGTTTTCATCCTGCCCCATTTATTTGTCCTGAAATGACCGTGCTCAGTAGGCAGGATGCTCTATTAGTTATGTGGAACAGTGTCCAGGAAGAATAAAAAAATCCACATGTCAGTATGTTTGTTCTTACCACAGGCGATAGTCCAATAGACCAAGGAGTCTGGTGCTTGGTAGAGGATTCGATATGGTGCCACTCTGGCACTGGAGTCCAGGACAACATCAAGAGTACCCACAAGGAGACCTATGGAACAGGAAATTCTGATAAATACACAATGATAGATCATCCAAGATCCCACAGGAAAGGGCTCCACAGTCATCTGTCCCCCCTCCTCCTCTTCCATTTCACCCTTCACAGCAAAATGCAGACCTATGTATTCATCCTCACACTTACTGCCTCATGTTGTGAAGAGGGAAAGTGACTCAACAGGGAAAAAGTCTTTGGTTTCAACAAGACTTCAACTCTTAAATATACATTGATTCCAGCATTGATAAAGGCAGATGAATTGAAGCAAAGCAGAAGGTAGCTGTTTTATAAAACCACATTTGAAAGTTATTTAGCTCTTTCCTGTTTCGTGTTGGAGCCCTGGGAAAAAAATAACCAAACCAAAACCCAACAATAACAACAAAAAACCCCACCACCGCAACACCAACAAAAAGCCCCAGACAATACACTCTAAAAGGGTTCAAAACTCAAAAGTCAGCTAGAAAAAACTAAGACTTGAAGCAAAAATAATTATGCTACTTAATGGTCTGATTCTCTAGGGTAGAAAGAATCAAAATGCCTAACAGTCAAGCTGTTTTCCAGCTAAAAGGATACTGATGAAAAACAAAGCCATACTGTTTTCCCGAAGTAGCTTTGAAAATTCTTTGCTACTGAGGGAGCCATCAACAGTTGCATACCAAATGCTACCAATAATCCCTAACTATACCTCCACAAACTCTAGATCCTATTTTTATAAGAAATCACACACAAAACTTTAACCCCCCCAAACCCTCTCCCCACAGGAAGCCCTATTTATTTTTAAAAGATGTAAAAGTTTTCCCCCTTTTCATCTCCACAAAGAATTTTCAACTTCCCTGCAGAGATGTCAGACACAAATTGTCATGTTGAAGTTCTCAGCAAATTCACATATTGAAAATAGATGGATGAACTTTCAAAGGTTTTCTTCCCCCACAAATATTTACTGGGGTAGAAATCAGGGGTTTGGTGTAAGAGATAAAATAAACAAACACACAAAAAAACCCCATTCTAAAACACTCCTGTTAAAATTGTCTTCTCCTTTCAAGTGGCTGTTTTCATCTTTTACTGTCATAGTTTTATTAGTTCCTCATTCTGCACTGTCATAACTGGAATAGAAGACTGCTTCTCTCACTGCTCTTCTTTCAGATTTGCTTTATGCATCACAAATATATAAAAGCACTACCTGTTTTCCATCTCAGTAGATCCCTTAAATCCAAACTGAAACTAGTATTTGGAAATACCCCACCTATCAGTGGTTTCCCCCCCATTCTATGTTTTTTATTTGCACTTTATTTTATACAGATCTTCGCAGACCAGATCAAACGTAATCTCTTCCTGCCTGATGCATTAATATCCACCACTTTTTAATCCAAGAAATCTGAAATACATGGGAAACAAGGCTGAACACAACATCAGATTGATAACATTACAGAGCTATCTGCTGATACCAGGATACGAACACAAAATATCAATGTAAGATATCCCAGTGTTCATTAGTCTGACTAGCTTCAGTTGTTCCTACTGCCACCTTAAACCCCCACACCTCATGCATTTTGAATACTGGTGTACACGGACAAGCTGCCTCTGATCAATCCTCCATCAGACTTCCTAGATACAGCTTGACTCCTTTCAAACTCAGGAGACTGAAGTAGGTTATAATGTTCCTTTAAACGTCTTTTTTTCTGTTAAAAATACTCTCCACTCTAGCTTCACAAAACCAGCATGGCCTTGGTCCAGAAAGCACATGTATGCTTCAATCACAGGCAAAGATTCTCAGATGCTTAAAGCTGCTAGCAAGCTCAAGTACTGCTCAACCGGAGTGCAGACCAAGCCAGACACTACACTGGTTCATCACCTGGGCTTGCTGCAAGCATGTAGCAGAGCTTATGCCAAAGATTCTTCACGCTTTGCAGCCTCACATGTCTACTGACAGTACTAAATATGCACTAGGCATGACACAATATCTAAACAAACTTGTACGCTGGCCAAATGTAATCTTCTGTGAGGTACAAATACTGTTAAGTCCCTGCACTCTGTAAAAATATGCTTGTTACTCTCCTTCTGCTATATTTCCAAATCTGTTGGTGTGTGGGTGGTCCTGCCAACCAACTCTGCCACTAGCTCTAGGAGGACACCGCAGCTGTAAAAAATGGGATACACAGGTTAAGGTCAGGGCGACAGAACAAACCTACCAACTTGGGCTGACATCAGGCTATGAGGAGCTTCCCATCCTACCTTCTCCCTGAGATATGGGAGATGGGAGAGAAACATCCCCCTGTGCCACCAAATAGGAACAATGTAAGATAGAGCAGTATATTAAAGGAATGTGGAGAATATTGAAGAAAAAAAAAACAAACCCCAAACAAAATCAGAAGAGACTAGCCAGCACTGAAACAACAAATGGGAGGTCGGTAAGGGAAAGAAAAGAAAAGAAAGAATACTTTCCACTGGTGCAGTAAGTAGGAGTTGCCCAGTGTCTTCTCACAATGCAAACAGGTTGTAGAAATACCCATGCAGTGGGGTTAAAGGAAGACAACTCTGAGAACTCCAGAAGACCCCATGGAAATTCAAAAAGTCTAGCTTACCAAGATAATTGCAACAGACAGTTTATCAGTAAAATGTTACTTCTATCACAAAATAGCTGTTTTGATAGATGATATATGTGATATGTAAAAAGTGATTCATGTGTTCTTATATACATTAAAAGTCAATTAATATTTACTCTTTCAATCATGCAGCTAGCCCTGATCGCTGTCCTTCAGGAACTGTTCCATTTTGCATTGTAGGTCAGTGGTTTGGGGTTTTTTTTTTGGTTGTTTTTTTTTGTTTGGGTTTTTTTTTTTGGGGGGTGGGTGGGGTGTGTTTTTTTTCTCTAATGCAGACATGTGATGCAACCAGAATGAAATCGCAGCAGTTCAGACTGATAACCTCTCTGAGGGATTTTTATATGAAGTGTTCATAATAAAATTTTTAAAAAATATTATTTTAATATTCATTAATTCTTCATCTTGCAAGTACTTTTTCAGACATGATTAAGAAAAACATAACCAAAAGTTTCCATAGGAAGTTTCCATGGGCAACAAAATCATATTTCTTAGATTAGACTGGTCCTTGGGCAAGATCCAGTGAATTATTCAGGCTTCAAATCATGTGACTATATACCAATTTCAGTTTTTCTCCCCATTATTTCATCAGGTTTCTGCCTACATAGTGAAAGAAGGGAAAGAATTCTCAATGTATGAATACTAAATCTGCAAGTCCTTGTTCAAGCAAGCAGTTTTCATGAGCAAAGGTTTAAAGCATGTGTTCAAGTTTGTGGGATTAGCATCAGGCTAACTGATGACAACCCTGATCCTGAAGGCACCCAAGCACAAGTAACCTTGTATCAAGGAACAGTCCCATCACACACACGTGCCAAATGTCTAGAGTGACCATACCTGTATGAGGGGGCAGGAGGGGAAAAGGGAGCGATAACGCCTTCATTTTGATACAACTTTTCGAATAGTCAGCCTGCTCTTTTGCAAACTTGGGTTCTAAAGCAAAGGTCCAGAAAATTGTTCAGTGTTTTCTTTCTTTCCTGTAAAATACAGGTATTAGCAGAGGAAAAGCAGTGAAAAGTAGCATCTGAAACCAGGGAATACAAAGCCACAACTGGCTAGGGGGCCTCGGCAGCTGCTCTTATGTTTCTGGAAGGACATACAGTGCATTAGAGTGTATTACTGGAAAGGGGTTCAGTTACCTGATGCAATTTATGCTGAAGGAAGAACTCATACTACTTTTTACTTATCTGACCATTGTGCCTCGCGTTCCGTAAGCTGGAGGGGGAGCCTATAGCCACTACATGAAGTGTACAGATGAGTAGTCTGTATTCATGCTTTCAATAATGATGTACTGTACTTGTATCCTTACACCAGCGGTCAATTTTCCAAACTGGTTTTTGCTAGGAGGGATTATGATCACATGAAGCCTGACGTCCTGCACAAGACAGGCTCCCTTTAAGTCAAATTATTTGTATCTGACCAAAGGATATTTTCCAGAAGGATGGTCATCTTGATTTGAAAACCAAGCCAACTGATTCAGCCAGTTAAGACTCTTTGAAGCACCGCAGCACTCTCTGCTCTTTGGAGACCACCATTTCGGTTGGCTTACAGTCCAGACCAATTACAAACTGTCACGTACAGTAATGAAATCAAGGGATGACCTGCAGTAGAATCAACTTACTACGTTTTAAGTTACCATCACTGAAAACACACACACTTCAGGTACATGGACTTGAACACCTGTAATAAGGCACAATACTTTCAGCTATTTGGTTATCTGTGGCACAGATCTTTGCTGCAGGAATATTTTTCCCTCTTTCATTTCTTTCTTTTACAATATAACCAGTGATTATTTTTTTATCTTTCCTAAGAATTTGCAAGTTTCTTTGAAAAACACCAATTACTGGTGTTTTTAAAGGAAAAGCAAGTTTAGACACCTTAAACGTGAACAATATTTTTATTAGAAAAGGATTTTCTCATTGAAAAACAGCAACTCTCTTTCACAAAAATTCACGCTTTGATTTAAATAAAACACACACAAAGATCAAGTAGTCTTTTATCACCTTTCTACAGTCCCCTTGACAGCAATCTTATGATTATGTACATGAGCCTGTAGTGGTTTACCTGCTAAAATACACAGGGTTCTCAAACTACATTGGATTACATATTCAAGAGTAAAGAGCTGTATGATATATTGCCTCTAGCGCACTTTATTAAAACACCAAAGCCAATTTATTTACTGTTTATGAATGATAATAAATATAGACACTTCAGACCTTAAAAATTACCAGCAGCCATGGTGCTGTGGCACAGCAAACGCTATCAAAAAGAGCGGGATAGTATCAGTGACACTTCCCATTGAGCTTTAACCATGCAGTCCTCAGACTCTAGGTGATTTCAGCACGCAGCACTGACCTGTGGTACATCCATTCTTCAGTGTCACCCACAACTTGCATCAAAGCTTCGCCTAGAGCTGGAAGGTCACCCCCACAGCTGGTGCCACTGTTGTCCCTGATACTGCCACCCAGGGTAACCTTCCCCTCCTCCAGTTTGCCAAATGACAAACGTGTTATTCACCTGGCTCCTGAGAGCAGAGCCCTGCCCTGCTGCATCCTTCTCCAAGTTCCACGCTAATATAACCTACAGCCTGACAGTCTCTCAAGATACCTGTTGTAAGAGATTTTTATCTTAAAAGTGCCTAAAAAAACAGCATACATCTTTTTAGCATGTACAGCAAATACAGAAATATACCCTCTAAAAGAGCTAAGATTTAATACGGGTCAGACTGTGACTCTCAGAGTCATGCTCATGAGCTCTCATTTGGAGAGTCCCACAGATGCCAGCAGCCTATTTGTGTCTGAATTCAACACCGCAACCAGGAAAACTTGCAGTGTCACATGTGTCATTAGTAAGAATTTTTCAAAACAGGCATTGTGACATTCTAACACTGAATGAAACACTTACTGCTTAAACTGTTTCCAACATTTAAAGTGTGCTGATGGCCCCTTCTCTTTCCACTAAAGATGGACACATAATAATGACCTCCAGTCACAAACCTGAAACATCCAAGGGACCTATTTGGACTGTAGATGTCAGCTGATTCTGAGAAAGTCTCAATCAATAGGGTCGACATAAGTCATATTTGCACGCTGAGCATTCAGTTTTATATTGATTTCCTGGACAAAGAATAAACTCTTCCTGAAGTTTAAGCGTTACTTCCTGGACTATCAAAACAATAACTCATAACAACACATAGCTGAAGCATACAGTACAAACTATTGTTTTTCCTGGTAACTGTAATGAATCATTACTCTTCCATTCTTTCTCAAGGCAGTCCATGTGATTACTTCTCTCATTTGTTATTACAGGATGAGGTCATCCAATTAATTGTACGTCAAAACCCAACCTACAGCAGCAATACGAACTGCATGGGCAATACTGTGGACAAATAATTTTAAAGGCTAGGGTCAATTTATTTGATTTAATTTCATGGGAGAGCCTAAATGAATGGTAAATGTTATACACCACTCAAAAATAATTACAATGTTAAACTTCCAATCCTGGCAACAGTATCCACAAAAGTATGAAAATAACATCTTCATTGTGAGCACCACCCTTGGAACTTCATGAAGGGTTATACAGTTTTGGTTTATAGGTGTTCATTCATACAGACAAAAGCTAAATAACATCTAAATACTTATTTGATAACTGCCTTCCCATGTGGGTTATACAGCATTGGCTTATAAGGACATGTCATATGGTATCTAGAAAAACAAATTCTTCCTCTGAAATTAAGGCCTAAGATTTGTTAAATCTTCCCCAGTGCCTGTCTTTGTTGCTCTCTTTCTACCGATCCAGCTTTCCAGAGCATTGATTTGCCCAGCCACCATTTCCTTTGCACATGAGTTTTCAGAGACCTTCAGTGAAACTGACTTTGAGGAAGTACTGTCACCCTACTGACATTTAGCAAGAAAAGCAGCAAAACCAGTACTTGCTTTTTCTGTCTTCAGGCTGATGAATACAAGCAAGAGAAGACTGAAAACCCAAACCACTAATCTTTAAAAAAAGCTCAGGAAGGGGCAGTGTGATGATCTATGGCTTGACTTCTGCAGGATGCAGCGGTTACAAATGATAAAGCTTTCATCCGTCCTTCAAGTTTAACAATTGTGATTGAATTAGACTGTCTTTCAAATATCTTAATTTAGAAGTGATCAGCAATTAAGCGTCTACCACAGTACTTGTCAAGGTGTTCAAACAACTCATCACCATCCCTGTAAAAAACTCAAACCTAAATCTGACTGGGTTTAGACTTCCAGCTTCTGGAACTTTCTGTTATGTCTGCTAAGCTGAAGGGCCCTAATCACTTGAAGATGTAGCCACATTTGTCAGTGTTATCTACTAAGCAGTACTTAAAATATTTAAGCTTGTAAAACCGGTTTTCTCTTCAATAGAAAGGAAACCAGAATGTGCATTATATATCTATCTGTCTGTTGCTACATATAGATATATACACACACAGCAGCAGAACTGCCTTTACTTCCATTGAGGCCCAGTTTGCAGATGACGAAACGTCCAGGTACAGAAACTCACACAATAATACATCCAAACAGTAAGTTCCTAGAAACAAACCTACTACCCTTAACCTGAAACAAAAACCTAGTGGAAGTAAAAGGCTGAGTAGAAAGATGAGAACTGACAGTACATGCTAGACATATGCTTCACATACAGGTATGTGAAGGCTTACAACACAGAGGAAATTGATATTTGGATAAAACCTCAAACAATCTCACACGCCTGAATAAATTTTATACTACATGTCAATCACACCAGACTACATGAAGTGATGGAGAAACAGTGAGAAGAATACAGATGGAGTTAACAAAGGTTATGGTATGATACAAAGGTTCAATATGATACAAATATTTACTCATAAATTTGTAAAAAAAAACCCAAAACACCACAACCAAATGCAATACTTAAGAAAAGCATGATCAAGTACCATTGACCACAACAGCAGGGAAGTCACTGAATTTCACTTAAAACTAATTCTTTTTAAGTATCTCATTCTCTCAAAGTAGCATAAGCAAATTAAGTAGATTTCATCCAAGAGCAGAATTTAAATCAGCTACATCTGCACCAACATAAGATTCAGATAAACTATGTAAGATTAAAGAACAAATCAAGTATGTATGAGCAACTGAAGAAAAAAAACCAACCCAAATAAACCAAAACTCAACAGCCACCACCACCACTAAACTAAGAAAAACAGTTGTAAGCTGAACCAATAAAATCAATGGTACAATTTGAGAACTGAAGCGTGCACAGTAAATCCAGCTTGAACTAAGGAACAGTCCTGGAGCACAGCATAGTCAAATACAAGCTAAATCTGAAAAGAACCAATATCTTCAGAAAAAAATCATTCACAATCTAACTGTTCTAACTGAACACCTGCAGACAGAACAGATTTCAATAAGCTATCAGAGGAGGCACTTTACCAGGGAAAGGAACACCGAACAGAAAAATCTCAAGAACTTTGGCTAATAAAATACTGGAAAACGCAGGGGGCAAGCACAAGACAGGACTGTGAGGAAAAAAAAATAATCGAGAACAGATTAAGAATTTACAAGCTGAAACTAAAACTGCTGCTGTAGTAGAAATTCATACACCCCTACCTGGAATCTTCAGAAAAAAAGAGAAAAAAAAAAAAAAAGAACAATGAGAAATCAAGCCTAAAAAATACAAACTTCCTTTTGAAAAGAAAACAAATGGAAAGATTTTGAAGAAGTCCTCCAGAACCTAAGCCCACCTCAGCATCAGATTTAAAGGCAAAATGCAAACGTAGATTACTAAATATCAACATTGATCAGACATCAGTAGTATGATTAGTGATCAGAGCTTACAGTCCTTTATACACCTTGTATCATCATACTTCGCAAAGTCAGTGGCAGCAATAACTCCTGTCTATTACAGGAAAAAGCAATACAGTGTGATATTATGAAGGATAAATAGAGATCACAAATCTTAGGGAAGAACAGAGAAAGCTGAACGGATTCTGTCTACACCAAATATTTACAGAAGAAAAATCATATGACAATACATATGTTTTAATTACTTTTCAAAAGCATTTCAGAATATATACAGGCATATCTCCTAGAACCTTTTTTAATTCTACAGAACTCTTAACTGAAACTGTCAATGGCCCAAATCTTTGTGAAATATGATATATTCTTACAAGGATGCTTACTGGACAGTGGAGTGATGGAAATATGGAAACTGATGTGAAGAAGTGACACTTTCTCTATGCCTTTCAGCGTGGGACCAGAGTAATACCAAAAAGCCCATAAGCAACACAAACTCTGGTACATGGCAGAAAATTACTGAGAGGCTTAGACATTTATTGCTTACTATATTGTGATCCTGCACGACATTTCCAACAGAGTTTCATACCAACTGAGATCTCAGTAGAAACAACAGGCCATCCCTGAATGCCACGTGTCAAGCAATAATGTTATGTCAGAAAGCAAAAAAGGTAAATGACAGCTCAGCCTTTATGGTTCCCACTACTCAAAAGTGTAAAAGATGAGGTAACATCAAGGAAAGTCTTTGACCAAGAAGCATTACAGCATAGAAACCAGAGCTACCCCAAGCACCATCTCAGGCACTGTATCTGTGCAAACAGTGCGTTGCCTGTAAGAACCGGAGATCAAGAGAAGCATTAAGCAGGAAGTGAGACACCTTCCAATTTAGCGCTATGAAAGCATCTGGGACTTCAACAGAAAGACTGGTGAGTCAATCTGGAGAATCAAACAGCAGTTCAACCCTAGACATCTGCCTGTCCTCTTGAAGTGGAAATCTGCTGGCGTGAAGAAGCAAACACCCCCACAGCAGAGCCTAACTAGAAGCTCAGCAGCACCAGAGCAGATATGGTCTAACACCTAATGACAGAGCGGAGCGGAAGGGACTGGCTTCCACCCCACAAGCCCACAATGAACATGGAAAGCTGATGGACAGGCTGACCACTCACGTGAGTTCTGCTAAGTGCATGCATTTTGGTAAATGCTCTATTTCAAGTGTCAGAAAGCACATACTTTCTACTCAAGTGGACCAAGTTTGATGTGCAAAAACCTAACTTCTTGAGTCAACAAGGACAGAAAGCGACAAGTTTGTTAAAGCGGGTACCATCCCTTCACCAGGCAGACGACATACTGGCCAAAAGCTTTTCTAAATTTTAAGTATAAAAGGCTTTCAAGCAACCTCTCTGAATCGAGAGGTTGCGAGTAAGATAGAATCTTATCTCCAAATTAGGGCTACTAATTGTGTTGTCCAGCAAGGCTGCAGAAAAGTGTTCCGAGACATAATTTTTAATACTGTGGCAGTGTTCTATCAGATTTGACATTGAAGGCTTGCATCAGCCAGCTGAGCTCAGAACCTCTCCTTTCTGCCTTTCCAGCATGGAAATTACATTGACAACCCCTTCTGCAAAAATATCTGGGGAGTAAGATAGTACTTCATCAATGTCTTTTATCACCAGAAGTCAGCAAATTTCCATCTGCTCTCTTCTGCTCAAGCATTTAAATCATCTTTGGCAACATCTCACAGACTTAGAAACTCATATTGAATCTCTCACACATGCGCTGTCCCAGCTGTAAGCATAAATACCCTATCTGCAAAATAATTCACTCCTAAAAAAGTTCTTGCAAGCTAAGAACAATTTATTTGCTTTGGCATTCAGAGAGATCTTACAATAACACTTCAAACAAAATTACTTATAATTTCATCTCCACGCCCAAAAGAACCACAGCAGCCACAAGCTAATCATAACACACCCCCAACCTCTCTTCCTGCAAGCTCTCAGTGAATACATTGCTCTACCGTCAACTACCAGTGGCACTAATTCCTTGCAATATTGTTTCCAAATAAAATAGTTTGGCAAGCATCACCACAGCATAGCAGAAAGCAGTTTGAGATTTTTTAAAAGTGTCTGTTGCATCAGAATGCATATACACTTATTAACAGAAAGAACATGACTCTCTTCAGTTATTTATAAACTTTATGACACGCTCAGGATCCTTACACCCATGAAAGGAACACAGTCACACAGGGTACAGTACCCAAACGATGGGAGAGATCTGGGTTCATATCCGCTCCAAATGCCTCTGCTTCAGCTGATGCAGGCTGATGTGTAACATGCTGGATCCCCCAGGAGAAGGGAGCATTTCCTACAGGCCAAACTACCAGGCTGCCCAGGGAAGGAAGCTGACAAGCAGGAAGCAGAGGAAGTGTGAAAGAAAGGGTTAAAAACATCCAGCACTTTTGAGAAAACAAGAGGAAAGAAAATACTTTTCCCCCTATTGGTGAATAAAAGGAAGGTGAAACTCCTCAGTGAAGGTCATGCAGAAGCAAAATACAGGCATGGCATTATGTGCAAGGCATGAAATAGTTTTCGTTATGGAGAAAGTTCACCAACCATCAAATACTTTTAAAGCAGAAAAGTACATTTTTTGGTCTTCTCCTGGAAGATCAGAGAGTGATGCAAGATAATGCGAGTTTGCAGAACAGCGAAGAAAATCAATTTAAATTCCAGTCTACAAGTCCTTCCTATTTTTCTTTTGTTAAAAAGGAAAACAAAAACCAAACAACCCTTCAATTAAGGCATGCTTACAAAGGAAAGTCACATTGATGCGACTGGTACTGACACAGACACAATCACTTAAAAGAGTCCAGGCCTCAATTCAGTATAAAAATGGATCCACTTTGCTCAGTAGAAGAGCTGTATCACTTAAATAAACTATTAATCAAAAACCTTGTTAGCAGAGGTGACTCCTAGCGACTCACTAATTAGGCACCGTCCTAACACATAACAAGAAGATCATTATTCTTCTTCTAACTTGTTACAATCCAATATTAAAATAAGTGGGAAAACATGTCCCATGTCCAAATAAGTATTTAAATAAGAGGGTCTTCTCTTCAACAGTTCATAAATCAAGGCCAAGAGGAGAGTATTGGTGCAGAAAGGGCTGATTTTTCACCCCTTCCCCCAAAGTGACCGATACTCCTTTTCCTGCAAAGTGTTGCTGCGCTTGGGGTGGATCCAGGAGAAGAGGTAACATGAGTACTGCTCTTCTGCTTCAACATAAAGCCACTGAGAATTACTTTCACTCGCTCCCAAGGCTTTTAAACTTGTTTTCAGACTGAAACATGACAAAAGACCAAAAAAGATCCAGTCTTCTGGCTTTTGCTTTGCTGATGGTAACCTCCATCCACAGCATGGTAATAAGGAAGTGATGGAGGACAGGTAGCACAGAGACCCTGGCAGCCACTTTGAGGGCGGATCATCAGCCTTCAGCCACATTTTCAGTGTCACAGCACCCAACCACAGTGCTGCCTGAAGAGGTTCGTCCCCAGCCTTCCCTCATTCCCATTCACCCACGGGAAAGCACTCCCTCTCTTACTTCAGCCATGCCAATACAACCAACATTACAGTGCAGCCTCAGCTAGAGTTCTTCAAAGTTTCACATGTTCGCAGATGGAGAGAAGGGCATTACACTGGAGCCCAATCAGTTTGCTGACCTAGATTTAAGGGCAACACCAGAGAATCAATACTTCTCATTGTCCAACCACTGCTTAAGTTACATAGTGAAGCCATCTCCCATCAAGCCCATAGTCTCATCAATTTGAAAGTCAAATGTCAGTCTACAATTTAAGACAAAATTACTTCAAGTCAATAATGAGGGAGTAAAAGTCAGCAGAAATTAGATCACAACAAAAAAAAGTGACAGCTGTATTTACATCCTCTCTTGCATATATGAATTCAGACCACTGCCACCACAGTGAAAAAATCTTGCATACAATATTTATAATCAACTTCAAGGACATAATCTGGTTTCCTACAGAGCAAACAGGCCAAATTTTGTACCACAATCATGGGTGGATAATTTTTTAGATTATATCTAAGCAAATTTCAGCATTACGTCACTACAGAAAGGGCAAGTAAGGGAAAAAAAACACAACAAACCCAAACCAAAAAACCACAAAAGGTTCTTTTTGTAGTTTTTTCACTTTCAACCAGACAACCTCCACCTCTGTCATGACAGCTCTATCGTTATCATCTACAGGAACTTCCTCAGGATCATCCTAAATGCTATCATTATTGCAAATTATGAACCCTGTTGACTGTTTCAGCGAGTTTGTTTATTCTGAACCCTCAGGATCAGCTAGGTTCCACAATACCTTGCTTTTAACCAATCTCACCTACCAAGAAGAATCCATTGGCTTCCTTCACCTGCCTTGGCCCTCAATGAGTAGACTACAGCTGTTAGAACAATGGGTCTAAAATTCCAGTATTTCCATTAAAAACCAATAATCATAAGTTCCACTTATTACTGTGCCTACCAAGCTGGGAGCAGCCTGGACACTCTACATCCCTTTCTTTCTTCCTCTCACACCTTTTGTTGACCACTGTGTCAAAAGCCCATGTGCTAAAATGGCAAGGTCTGATAAGTTCCCATACAGCCCTTTAAATGTTGCCAGCACTAATAACTTTCTGCACTCTAGTAATTGGTGTTTGTTTGGTTCTGGCAACATACTGAAAAAAGCTGAATCTTTTTTCCAACCCTTCCCCAAACAAGCAAACCCCCTAGAAATTGCATTGTTTCTTGTTCCTACCTCAATGCTATAGCAGCTGCAATTCCAGGCAAAGCACAGACACTAATAAGCGCCATATGGAAAGCAGTTTTCAAAATCAAAATGCACAGAGAACTTTTGCATTGTAAATCACATTCACTATACAGACTGCATTCACATACTGAAATAATGGATACCGTGCACAAAAACTTAAATGCGGGGGGGGGGGGCTGGCTAGAAAATGCAGAAACAAAGAACTATTTCTGTATTCTGAACTCCTACCAAATACTGCCAGCTTCTCTGACCTTCACCCAAAAAGGAGTACACATTAATGAATCCTACTCCCACTCAAGGATTAAATCTTCAAAAGTGACCTTTCCATCTGTACAGTGGCCTATTATACATACAACTCCAAGAAGGCTTATACATACATACACTGTGAAACAGGTTGAAGAGAAACTCCCAAATTCTCAGAAAGTTTCCCCAATAACTGAGAAATGTTTGGAAAATTGACTGGGCATCTCAAATGATCTCCAATTCAAAGATAACATAGTCAGGTAAAGAATGCCTTGTCTGGCCACCTACAGCAAGAGAGAGGAATAAACTCTCAAGAGGCCTGGGCGTAATCCATGAAAGGAGAGTCTGCAAAGAATTTCTCAGTAAATACAGCAGGGGTGAACTTTTGAGGCAAGACATGCTTTTTATGGGTCTGACAACACTGTCAGTAATTCAAAAGATTTAAAAATAAAAATCAAAAATCTATAGCCAATGTGGAGTGGCTGCTGGCCACTTTCCACACAAGAATGAGGTGGTTTATCAACTACAGCAATGAAGAAAACTGAAGATCTCAAGAGCCCACATGAAAACACACTTAACAGTGGTGCGTTAGTTTAGATTATAAATTGTTTACAGGTCCACAGAGCATTCAAAAGCTGAAGAAACACTTAATCTCCTGGTAAATACGCACAGGACCTTGAACCAAACATAGATGAACGCTGTATGTTTATTTTGATTAGCCCGAACAACTAGCTGCAATGCAAGCCGGTAAGGAAGAAACCACAGCTTTTCAGAGAACCCGTGGGACTATTTCTGCCGATTCAAGAGGGACCAGTGCTAACAGCATCGGGTTCTGCATCTCTGATTTCACAGAACCGCACATACGTTGCCTAAAAATGATGAAGTCTCGACAACCGTATATGCCCAGTATTGCAGAGACCAAGATGCACACGACCCAAGCATCTACAAAAGCGTCTCCGGTTGCCAGCAGCCGAAAACAAAGCGTTCAGGGAACACGCCTGGCAAGGACATCCCGAGGAATAGGGAGAAGCTGAAGTAAATCTGCCCTCAGAGCAGGCGTTTGTGCATTACAACCGGCTGTTATTTTAAAGAACACGTGTTGGAGGCTCCAAAAGGCACCACACGCACCCCCGGGAACCCGGGCAAGTCACACCCCGACACAGGGAGGCGGCGCACACCGGCGATCGCCCGCAGACCCTCAGGGAGCCGCAGCGCGCTGCCCGCACCGGCGCCCCCGGCCCCGCCGCCTCATGGCGCCTTGCCAGCCCCCGGCCACCCCCGGCCGCCGCAGGGACGGGCCCCCAGCACGGTGCGGGCCCCACGCTGCCCGGGAAGGGGCCGAGGAGCGGGCAGCCCCCCCCCCCTCCGCAGGCAGCCTCTCGCCTCACGACGCGGTGCCGCCGCCCGAGGGCCGCGATCCGGCCCGGCCGCCCCGGGGGAGCCGCTGCGGGAGGCAGACGGCGCGGTAGGCGGCCCCGCCCCTCCCTCCCGGGACCCTGGCCGCCGCCGCCCTTACCCGCCAGGCCCCCGCCGCCGCCATCGCCGCCGTGCCCCTTCCTCCTCTGGAGGATGAAGTAGGGGTTGGCCCGCTCCGTCACCCACAGCGCGTTGGCCAGCAGCACCTCCTCGGGGTTCACCCACATGCTCCCAGCGCAGACAAAGGCCGGCCCGCCCGGCCGGCCGGCTGCGGGGCGCGGTGACTCACGCACGCACCGTCCGCATCAGTCGCCACCATGCCCGGCCGCCGCGGCGGACGGCGCAGCCCCGCGGGCACCGGCGGGCGCAGGGCGGAGGGGCGGCAGCCGCATGCCCCCCGGGGCTCCCGCCGCCTACCCGCCCACCGCCGGGCGCGGAGGGGCGGCCGCAGCGGCCAGGGACGACGGCGGCGACCCCGGCAGCTCCCGCCGCAGCGCCGAGGGCAGCAGTGACATCAGCGGCCGGCGGCGGCGCCCCGCAGCCCGCCCCGCACGGAGCCGCCTCTCGCTCTGCCTGGCGGGGGGCGGGGGCCGCGCTGCTCGCACCTGCGCGCACGGGGGGGCGGGGCCGCCGCGCGCCGCGGGGCGGGGGGGGCGGGGCAGCAGCCACCGGTTTCCTCAGCGCGGCGGTTGCAAGGGCGGGTCCTGCGGCCGGTGGCGGGAGCGGCCGCCCCGCCCCGCCCCGCCCCAGCGCGCCTCAGGGGCCGTGTCCCTTTAGCTGCCGCCGGCGGGCGGTCCCGTCCCTCGCGTTAATCTGCCGGGTCGCTGGGGAGGAGACGGCAGCGTCCTCTTCCTAACCGCCGGCCGGGAAAGGGTTGGCCTTCGCGGCTCAGAGGAGCTGGTGAAACGGGGTGGCGAGAGGCAGGGAGAGCCCCGGCCCTGTCAGCGAGGGAAGCCGCCACAGCGGGGGCGGGACCGGCCTCCTCCGCAGCCCCGTCCCGCGTAACCACCTTCCCCGCCCTGCCCAGCGCCGCCGCCCGCGAACTCCCCTCTGAAGACCGCATCGGGGCGTGCGTGCGTGTTTCTGAGGGCTTGAAAAGCCCTCAAAGAAGCCGGTATACTCGACAGGTACGCCAAGCGCACCCAGAGGGTATAGCGGTACATATAGATAACACAGGTATGTTTTGTACCCTTGCAGTTCCGAACACTGTGTGGTTTCCAAGTTGTCGGGAAAGGACTGGACTCACTGGCCTGCCTGTAGTCAGAAAACTGTTACTGTCCAACCTGTACTGTCCAAGACTGTACTTGTCTTCGGTTTATTAAAGATGTTGAGTAAATTAAGCCCCAAGGGAAATACTAAAACTATGTTCCACGCACAAACTTCCCATATGCAGGCCACAGCTTTACAGTACAGTTCAGCCTTCCATCAGCTGGTGCTGGCACGGAGCTGGTTCCCAGCCCTCATCTGGTGGGGATGGACGCTTGGTCGGGGGAGAAATGGTGCTTCATCTGAGGTGGTGATGGCGCTTTTACTTCAAGGTAAAAAGCTCAGAAGAGGGAAGTGAGTGTCTCTGATGAATGCTTAAAAATTGACAGTCCTGCTCTCAGTCCCCCTGCACCATGGAGAACATTTGTCACCGAGGCAGGTCTCGACAGTCTGAAAGACAATGTAGAAGAGTTTCTTCACCCTTTCCAAATTTATCACAGAATCAGATTATTTTGAAGGGTAGTATTGAAATGACCTCACCCTTTTAACGGGAAGGGTTTCTTTAAGGGTAGTGTTTTTAAAGAAAAATTCTGAACAAGTAAGTTCCTTATAACTTTGAAAAAAAAATAATAAAATGCTGAAATTTCACCAGCTCTAGTTAAACCCTACATGCCAGGGAGCTTGAAAGTTAAATTGCAGTCTGGCTAAAAGTAGTGGCAAAAATTCCGAGTAACTTCCTTTAGTAAGGGTAGCATGTCACACACACAAAGCCCATCAACGTTCCTGTGTTGTCATAGCAGTCCTGTTGGCAGTGGATACTAGCGGCATCATCACTGCCGACAACCTGCAGTACAACTACAAAAGCCATACTGACATTTTAGGAAAGAATAACCAAATCATACTCCACTACAGTCAGAGATGGTGATCAAGTTAGTTTTCTTTGTGAACAGTGCAGCTGACCTCAAGGAGGAAAACATCATTATCAGAGGCTGGGAACTCCTCCTCCTCCCCATTCCTAACTTGCTTTTCAACAGCAGGCATGGACAGTTATCCATGCAAAACTGTTGGCGCTCAAAAAACAGCTGCCAGGCTTTATTAGTGCCAATTAGTCGGTTCTGCATGTGAGTAGGGTGACATATGTTACTGGCATAAAGAACACCAAAAGCCTAATTTCTAACATCTTTCCTATTTATTTTCCATTAAACATTCTAAAACATTTCAATAAAACTGAGAAGAAATGAAATGTCATTACTCAAATAAATGGCATTTAAAATGATGTTATATTGTGTCTTTTTGCTGCTGTGTTGTAGATAGTATTCAAGGCATTTTTAGGTGGAAACCTGGTCTACTTTCATGATAATGAAAAATATGTGTTATGCTATCATGGCTGACCTTTTTGTTGAAGCCAATGCAAATATTTTCTCCTGCATGCCCATCACATTTTTATCCCTCACATAAAATGTTTGTCTATGTGTAATTTTTTTTGATCATAATGCTCCATTATAATGTTTCAAAAGTTTCTTTTTCATCAGGTTGTTTGGGAACAAAATACAGTCCTGTGAATTATAATAGAATTTTTAAAAAATCTGAAATAGAAATAAAGGAATAATTGCCCCTGCCTGTTTTGTAATGGTTTGTTGAAAAAGCTGTATCAGCTTGAAACTTCGGTGTGGTTTTAACACTGAATGGGACCGTTTAAAGATCTCTGTGCCATTAGGTTTAAAACTTCAACATATGCCCTTCAATTCTGAAAAAATAATTAAAGAAATCAGGAGCAGATATAAATACAAGCTAAGGAGTTATATCTTATAATGCTATATTATAAATCTCTCAGGGAAGAAAATGAACAGGATTCTATAGAGGGATGACCATTCTGTGCAATGTCGTCAGACTCACAGACAGTAACAGTACTCAAGCAGGAAAAAGATTAAATAAAGCAGACATTTTACCATTTATTCCCTGGAAGACCTTCTTAAAATGGACCTCTTCTCTTAGATGCAGCCAACTAGCATTTGCTAGTGGTTCAGGACAGCCGTTCAGTGGACTAGGAGCAAAGATAAAACACCAGGACGCCGCAAATTATCTTTGAGAAATGCACGTGTTGTTCAGGTTTGAACAATAGCTGTCGAGGCCCTACACGAGGACTTACCTTAGCATGGAGAAGCACCGAGCCAACATTAGCTAGAAGCTTAGAGCCTTCAGCTGCTATAAATCAGTAAGTTATTTGTACATGGAGAGGTGGGTGTTTAGATTTTTCTGAGAAGTGTTTTATAAATAGTGCTAAAGCTTTAAAAGACTGGAAGACATTGCTTTAGGTGTGATGTGAGATGAAACAGAAAGTGTGTGTGGGGGGGAAAGCATCTGAGATTTCTTAGTGTGTGGTCAGCACTTGTGCCACAAGCCTTAGTGTTTATATGCCCGTAACACCCTGTATTGAAGAAACTCAAAGCATTCAAAAATAACATTGCTTTTCTCATGTTCTTGCAATTACATATTACAAGCACTTTTATGGATGAGCAAACTGAATCATACAAAGTAACTCTTGCTTTGGGTCGTCCGGCAAGTCTGTGATAAAAGTAATCAAATCACAGCATCTGCTAGCCACAATTCCCCACTTCCCAGCTGCGCTCGCAGTATCTGTCAAAGGCAGGACCAGGGTTAGTCACTCACAAGCCCTTTATCATCCCAGAATAATTTTATGCTCCTTGGGTCTCGTCTCAAAAGCCGTTAATGGGTTGGTTGCATACAGAAGTCCCATTTGCATTAAGTGCCTGTGGTAAGATGTACATTTTGTATAAAGTATAAGATTCAATGCGTGTCTTTACTCCAAACCAGAACACGACCTGCCTGATAGGAAAGAGTTAACTCCTGTAGGACCGAGGCAGCTATTCAGTACCAGGCCACCAGAAATACCTTCTACCATCCCAGGAAGACGATGTCAAAATGTGTCCCAAGGGAATCTGGAAAAAAAATATTTCAAGGTCAAGGAGCAAGAAAGAATCCCAAATAACCCCCAGAAGTTTGCAGCAAGAGGTGGGGGGCATGTTTAGCAGTATGAAAGCAATTTGAGAGGACAAAGCGTGCCCTAACTGCATAGGCTAGATAAGCATCCACACCTCGTTAAAAGGATACTGACAGAAATTTTTTTGGGGTTTAGTTTTGCAGAAGAACAAATATAACTTTTTTTTAACTCATTTTCCTTTCTCTAACCTCTCTTGCCTGTCTTGTATGCCAAAAATGAAAAAACTTATTGGCTTCTGCATTAATTTAGCTGAAGTGAAAGGTGATTTCAAAATAACAGGCTAGCAGCAGGGCATTCTGTTCCTATCAGTGTGGTGATTCTTAGAAGGGAAATGTCTAGTATTTCTTCCGGGTAGCTACACAGAGCAGCGGGGTAGATCTTCACAAAGCTCTAGCAGCTTGTTTTGGAGCTTGGCCTGCCAGAGGTGGGACAGAAGAGCAGTGTTCAAATGGTCTCAAGCATGTGGCAAGGCACCAGGGAAAGCACCTGACCCTCTGGCAGTAGCTTTTGACAGTGTGACTCCTGATTTACCCATCCGTATTCAACAAGAGGCTTTTACTAAAGCTACCTACCTACCAGGAGGTCTGTTACAGCTGAATTCTTCTGTTTGCAGATCTGACAGGAAACATCAACTTTGAAGATAATATCCAGCTGTCTGTGTCGCTTCCCAGAACGTTTTCATTGCCTAGGAAAGACTGTCAAATTCAGGACAAACAAACTGCAAGCTTTCAGTCTGGATGAGGAACCTTTATTTCCAAGGAAGGTTAAATAAAAGTTTCACATTCTGTGATGCATTTTTGCACTTCCCTATAATTATGACAGCTCTTCTTGAATACACCATGTACTACTTTTTCCTCTCATTGTGAACGTTAGCTTTTTTAGTCCAGTCTTTTGTGAGATTTTGCTGATCTCCCATGGCAAAGGGACAACTTGTTGCAAGTTGATAAAAAGTAGTACCCTACTTTTCAGCAAGATGTTATGTTTAACTACCCTTCGGTATCATAATGACTCCTTTACTCTTTCTAAAGCACTGTTGATGTCCCAGGCTCTACACAGACAAGGCAGCGACCTGCCTGCAGCCCACACATCTGTTTGTGGCCTGACTTGCTTCATGAGATGCGTCAAATAGGACAATTTCCAGCTCTCCTGACACATCTATACTATCCTTAGAACTCTGATAATTTCAGAAGTGAATGTACTGGAATTGGATACGGTATTTTAACAGAGCTTTACCAATTTTTGGTTTATTTTGACAGAAGCAAGGTCTTTGCTACTTTGGAGACATTCTGTCTGAATCATTCTTTTTTGACAGCACTGCACTGGGAGCACACAGAGCACTTTATCCAAAATCTTTGTGCAGGAAGAGCTTTCCACAGCAGCCACCCATATTTTAGATATAATTGGCACTCTGCCTCACACCTGGTTTAGGGACATAAGCACTGGGCTGTAGTAGAATGATCTGGGTCCTGATACAGCAGTGACCTTACATCACTACTATCTTGTCAATCTTTAAGTCTTTAAAAAAACGTTGTCATTAAAGATCCTTTAGCGCGGTGTTGATCATGTGGAGTGTTAAAATTATATATGGACTGCTCCACAAACCATCCCACTCACCGTTGTCTCCTTGTTCTGAAATCTCTCTGTGAGTTTGTTTTATATCCAGCTGTTATGACCAAGTTAATTCCATATATGATTATCTTTACATTTAAAATTGCTTTGGCAAAATCCAGGCAATTTCCTACAACAAAAACAAAGCCAACGTAATCATAGAACTGAGAAAAAAAACAATAGCTCTTTGAATATGCCTTAAGAGGCTACACACAGCTGAGCTATTGTTACTAGCATAAGCGGAAAGCCAACATTTGATGGCAGCTGATACTTTAAATGCAGCATTGCCTTGAAAAATGTTCTGCTACCATACTTCAGGGAGATGCTAGAAAAAAATGGAGGCGTACATCTCTGTAACAGCATGATCTGCCCCTTTCTTTCAGATTCAGCCCTCCAGCTTCACCCTGCACCTTCAGGAGCCACCAGCAGTCAGCCAGATGAGAAGTCACTGCACCAGCTGAGCAAGCAGCTTCATTGGCACTGCTTCTTCAGCATGATGGGAGTGAGAAAGTTGGAAGAAAAACACTGGCAAGGCATGAGGTTTCTTTTAAAGATTTTGATGGTTTCATTTTATGCTCTTATAATTAATAACTTGAACCAGTTGGAGATGATAGATTTGAGGGACAGCATAAGTTACGGTGGACAACAGAGAAAGGCTGGACTTGATTTGGCTTTAAGAGTGTTAACACTCAGTAATTACTTCCCCGGGAAGCTTTTCATTAACTACTTACACTAAGTACTTGAATTTAAATACTTTAGTATGTGTCATAAGACTTAATTAACTTTGCTCATTCATAAACTGGTTAGGGTTGTTTATGCTGAAGTTCAGAATAAATTTTGTTTACCCTCCAATGACATTCCTTGCATTTCTATGTATTGTTTTTGTTATCGTTGTTACGCTAAAATCAAGCACACATCTGATTTGAAATTATTTAGGGAAGCCACATTGCACAGAAGATCAGGAACACACCTACATTAGACCTATGGAAACACAGGAGAAAAAACAGGGTACTGGTTTTTGTGTATTGAATTATTTACAGATCTAATTTAATCTGCAGTTAGTTTACTCTGGTGCTTCCCTCACTGTTAGTCTGGGGTCTCCAGGAGTGTTTCTGGCTGCTGAAACCAGAAACCCGCCTCAGAGATCTCCAAATTGTAACTGGGCAGGGAGACATCGTGAAGCAGAATAGAAGATTTTCCCACCTGGTTTAGCTTACAAACTCATTTAAGAAATAAGAGTCATAGTAATATGATTGCAATTCTTCTCTTTAACTGTGGTGTCCCTTACCTTTTACCAAATAATCCAACATGATTATGGAGGGAGTTGACAAAGATGTTTATTTGGCAAGTGCTAGCATAGAGATGGTAACATAATTTGTGGGTGCAGATGTGTTCATTTAGAGCAAGTCTGTAAAAGGGGGTGGTGTTTCGTTTGTTTGTGGGGTTTTTTGTGTTTTGTTTTTTTCAATAAATATAAATTTGTGCTCTAAGTTCTACTAATGTCTCTCATTGAACAGGCTTTTCAGAAGACAAATTATCTTTGATAGTTATTTCTGACACAGTGCTACATGTCTTTTGAACATGGGTCAAATTGGGGGCATCATTTTTAGTTAAAACTTCTTGGTGTTCTTACCAGGGCCCTTTTTAGAAAAACAGTGGGGGCAAGTAAGGTAGCGATTATTCAACTATACCTGAAGTATTTCACAAATTAGTGTACAGTGTATTTTTGTTTCATTTTACCTTTTTAATTTTTGTCTTTCTTTTTAAGTGTCTCTGAGATGTCCTCTACTTACTTACAAAATATAAGATGTAGCATACACCAGATAAATTTTTGAGTGTTTAGTGGCACAGAGCAAGGTTCCTCCTTGATGTATCTTCATTGATTGCATTGGAGTTCTATTAGGAATTTACTATGTGGCAGCTGGTAATTGATGCTTAAAAATTTCTGTTATATGTTCTTAAAGGAACTACATAGTTCCTGGAATGTTGATAGAATATGCTTGATTTGACATCTAAATGATAGGTAATAAACTGTTTACCAGTTACTTGCCTGCTTATTGAAAATAACATAGGCAACACCAAAATGAGTTAAGGTACTGAAATTTGAAAAAAATGACTTACTTTGAAAACATCACATCAATTCCAGTTGAACACATTAAAATCCCCCGTAAATAATGTCATCATACTTTGTGTAACCCAGGAGGCCAGGTTTCCCATAGCAGTTGATCCACATAGCCTTGCAAAACCAGATACATTAATTGGTTTATGTTAATTTTCTGAATGAACTGTGTAAAGAAACACTGACCTGGATAATGGTGAGATATTTTTCAGTTTCTTAGAGCACTGCTGCCTGCATGTAATCAGGGGCTTTACAAGATGACTTTGTGTGTTTAGCTGTAGTGGGCTGACCCTGGCTGGACACCTGGTGCCCACCGAAGCTGCTCTGTCACTGCCCTCCTGAGCCAGGCAGGGAAGGGAAAAACTAAGGAAAGGCTTGTGGGTTGAGATAAGGACAGGAGCCATCTGGCATTGGCTCTGTCAGACACAGGGGAAGCTTCTAGCAGCTTCTCACAGAAGCCACCTCTGTAGCCCCCCCTGCTACCAAAACCTTGCCATGCAAACCCAATACATTATCTCTCTGAAACCTAAAAAAAGATGAAAGCATACAAATTATTATTATTACTATTGGCTTTGTAGATCAAATAAAGAAAACATACATTTCCCTGTTCGTTAAAAAGGAGGTATTGAAATGCATGGGATGAGGCAGTACTCTGTAAGACAGTGTGATGCCAGGACTCTTTGGAAGAGGATATTTAGGTAAAGAGAGATAAAAAGTCTCAATTACCACGGGAAGAGAAAAGGTATGAAACAATATTGTGAAAAAACATAGAAGGCCTACTCTGGTTCCTGTCAAAACAAGTAAACAAAAACAAGTGTTCCCCCCACTTCACCTGCTTGAAGTTCAGACCTACCTCATGTCCATTCAGTGATTGGATTTAACTTACCTCCCTCCAGGGTGGTGTCCAAGGGGAAATAAGTTGAAATATGCCTGGCCACAGACATGTTGCTTCATCAGCTTAGCACCAGCAGTCGGATCCTGAGCTGTCTGGAGTTGCAGAGGTCACTACAGGGGTTGTTACCATGCTTGGGTGAATGTTAGGGAGAGGATCTAAGTCACCACTCACCCCTCAGCATTTTTCTTTAATCTGGTCTTTCTCACCTCCGTAGTCCCAGCCTGTAAAATCTGGTATTTCTTTGTTAGGATCCTCTTTACTTTCTTCCAAAGACCTCTGCTTCCCATAGGCAGAAAAGAGTGGCAGTTTATTTTGGTAATACAATAAATCCATAGCAAACAGCTCAAATAAGTAGTGTCTACCCAAATGAATGTAGAAATCAACAGCTGATGGAATTTCTGTGCAGCTCCCTGCTGGCCAAAGAACACATTAGCAGCATGCTCATTTCATCGTGCAAGTTATGGAAAAATACAGAAATTGATTGTTTGAAATTAGAAAGGCAAGACTAGTGATATATTGCAGAACACAACAACTCACAGTCCCCCTCCCTCCTGGAAGAAACTGTTGTTGCAGACTGGGAAATAAATTAATGTGTTTGCTCGTGGTGATGTCTTGTGCTAATGGGTCCTGTGGAAAGAGCAGCTCTGCACTCCCTGTGCTGATGGAGCTGTATGGGAAGAATGTGGAGTGAGGGAATAAGGGACTAGTAGGTGCTGGTCGGAATAAGATGCTCCTCAGAAATACTTCAAAATGATTCTTCAGTCATAACAATTTCCCTTCCATCCCACTGCCTATGAAAAACTATACACAATAAATTACATGTTGCAGTTGACTGTATATTAGCGGTAGCTGTTTGTAGAAAAGTATAGTCTGGATCATTTTCAGGTGGATATTCCCAGTGATACAGACCTCACAAACCAGAAGGTGGAATTTCTTCAAATTTTCCTCTTTTGCTTGAAAACAGCCACCGAGAAGCAGTTGTGGAAAATAGCAGGTCTAAAAGAAATCAGTTGAGAAAGTCACACATCTCAAGTCATGACCATGCAGAGCTATGGCAATTGGATTGCAGCCCATGCACTACACCAAGAGCTTTCAGTACAATTTGTATTTTATAATCGCTGTTCATTCAATTTGCAGTTCACATGGACTCTCATGTCCGGGATGGTCTGGCAACAGCAGTTCTAGTTATTTGTGTAGTTTTGTTTTATGTCCTATAGTAATTAATTCTGACGCCATTTTACTCTTCTCACTTACCCTGATATAGCAGGAAGGATATGTAGAAGTTGATCTGTACCAGACACGAAGCATCTATCTGTTAAACATATCAGAGGTCATTTTTATAGTAAAAATGTACTGGGCTTTTAGAACAAAGAGCAACATAACAGAGTAATGTTCGAAATCAAGAGTCAGGAAGAAGTATGTCTTTATTAAAAGCTTTATTTCCATTTTTTTTTTTAGGTGGAATTTTGTGTTAGGAAAGGCCTTCAGGACATCGTAGAAATTAAATCAACAGTAGCAGAGAGGATCGTGCCTGTGCTTTCTACTACACATACCCAAATCTGTTCTTAATACTTTCAAAAAAATCTAGTACAGATGATAGGTACTCTCAGCTCAACTGCCACCCTGCTTGCCACTGCAAGTTAAACTATAGCACCCTTACGTAACGATGTAAACTTTAATTTTACACATTACACTTTGGGGGTCAGGGAGGGGAACTCCATGAACAGCCCTGTTTGTGGTAAGGATTTTGAAATCATGAAAATTGTAATAACGTATGCAAAGGAAAAAATAACACTGAAATAATGCAAATGTCTGTAAACATAGATATATATTTTATTAGTCTATATGCATGCATTCATATATAATGTATAAAATGCATGTGCCAATAATAAAGGGTGAAAGCCAGCATCTAGCAAACCATTTCTTAATGTTATTTTTAAAGGAATTTGTCAGTATGCATACTATGATCACATCCTCATGACAATTTCCAACAGCCCTGAATTGCATCATTTTGGAGAAACTCGCAGTTTTAGATGTCTCAGAAAACCAAGACAAGCAGGAAGGTCAAAGTTCAGATGTAAGAACTAAAGAACTGAGAGACTTCCGAGCCACATACGCTACTGACGTAACTGAGGTATCTGCAAGGTAAAAATTGAAGCTGTCATTTTCAGGTAATATCCAATTAAAAGATTAATATCCACTACTGTTCTGCTTACAACCAGCACAGTTATATAGTCTTTGCTGCCCCAGGAAAACAGTTCCCACTATTGTTTCTTATGATGGAGAAGGCCTGCTGATGCAGCCCAGCTGCTGCATGGTAGAAGCTACAGGGAGCTTGTCTTCATCTGGGTTTCTTAATGAAGCCACAGTAAGTCACACCCCATTTTAGCAGTGCAGACAAAAGCAGCTCTTTGGCAGGCTCCTGACTGCTGCTCTCCCTCCGTCCCACCCCCCCTGGCTGCCCACCAAGCAGCTGCTGAGAATCTGGGATCAGGGCTTCTGTCTCCACACAAAATGCCTGTTTTGCCTGGCTGCCGTGCTAGCCCGGGTGCTCAGCCAGCTTCTCCACCAGTCTCCTTACCATCACACAGCCAGCCCCTGGGAAAAAAGAGGTGTTCTGGGATAGAGCTAGCCTAAGTAGCTGTAAGCTGCATAGGCTCCAGGTTAATTCAGCTCAGTACTTGCCTGCTTTCCAGCATCTATAAAGGCCATAATGTCCTCCCACAGCTCCCCCGCCACCAACCGAAGGCAAAGACAGGTTTTCCCTTATTTGTGGATCAAAGCATATTAGTATAAAGCACTAGAGTACAAACAGCAAAAGCACTGTTAAACCCAGTAAAAACGTGCTTGATAGCAAAATATTGACTATCACTGGTGATACTCTCATAAGTCATTGCTTGATAGCAGCAGAGTTCAGGGTAAAACCATGCCTTTGAGCCAAAAACCCCAAAAACCCCTCTCTGCCAGGGGCTAGGAGAGGAAGACTCATCATTCTTCAGCCCATTCTTGGCTATTGTCAAATGAAAGTAAAAGAAAGGGATGGGAGAAATGGAAGAAAGAAGATGCAGAAAGGAATTGTTAGTTTGAAGGAAAACATGAGAGAAAGTTATATGTAAATATAGCAATAAAAAGCAGAGAGAAAAACAACTAGAAATGTATGGAAAAAAGGGGTAGAGAAGAAATGAAAGAGAAAATGGAAGAAATAAAAGAAAGGACTGAGGCAGCATGTCAGGCTGTCACAGTGTTTTAACATTGGCAGATTCTTTCAGTACCTTGGTACCTGCTCTCTTGCAGCACAGAATTCAGTTGACAAAACCGTCACAGCAATTCATGCTGAGGTACGCGCAAAGCCAACTCTGCTGGATCGCAGCAAGTGCTGCCACAGCTGTGCCCTGTGCGTTGCAGTGCTAGTGCCTCACTTTCTGCTCACTCCATTTCTAGCCCCTCTAGGGCACTTCCTTTTGTCAGGGGTAGTTTCCTTCTGGCTTTCAGCCTCAGCTGAAGGCAAATCTCTTGTTACTTTGGCTAGCGATTGCCTAGGTCCACAGCATGCTAGAAGCACCACTTTCTACTCTAGCAATGCATTATTTTCCACCTTCTCCATCACAATTGGATGTGTACACACATGAACCAGAACAAAGAGGAATTAAAGCTCTTCACTTAACTTGTTTTCCAGTTCGCAGTGCATGTATCACTTAACGCTCTAATGACAGCATGGAAGCAAACCAGGTACCCATAGCATCTTGAACAACATTTCCACACACAAAATTAAAGACATGCAAAATAAGCGATTTTCTCAGTTTTCTTGGCTTCACTCTTGCTCCCACATCAGTATGCACTGCATAGCGGGACCTTGCTTTGGCTTTCTATACAACTAGAAGGCATTGAAACAGCACGCAGAAGTGTCATCAACAGTCTGCCCAGTTTGGGAGCTGTTTCTCCACGTGGCAGACCATGGAGCTGTACCCCATGGAAACCTGAGGCTGTTCACTGGCAGCTGCCTCCGTAAGGAGCATCCTTGCCTGCAAGACGGAGCTTCCAATTGATGCAAACCTAACCCAGGAGCTGCATCCCCCACATCAATAACTGTAGGTCCAGCACTACCAGCCCACACAGTGGTATCGGTCTGATCCACACAGGATCGTATTGTCATTGAATTAGAGCGTGGTAGTAATGTCAGTCCTGTGCTGCCTCCAAAGGACAAAACATTTGAACCTGTCCCCAGCCTGTCACAAAGTTTCAGTCACAGGTTTTGGACAAGATTTGAAGGATCAGGTGTTCCAAATGATCTGATCCAGCACAAAGCCCTAAGTTACAAGTACCATATTGTTGAACTGCATCTCCAAAGCCAGCTTTTACTTGTTATTTTAGTTGATGAATGGGGATTCTGAAAATTGCCTATGGAGACACACACAGGTGCAAGAATCTTCACCTGTACATCACCTTTTCATGTAGGGGCTGGAGATAATGCGGAAAGGAATGTTAAGTAGTAAGAAGAATGGTAGTTTATCATAGAAGAAGTCACAAACCAATGTGTTTGTTCTTAGACAAGGTTACTGTTGATGCCAATACAGCTGTGGATCACCCAGCTTTGTTGGGGTCTGTACAAGCCACGTACCAGTCCTAGTAAATATGAACACTGAATTACCTGGGTTTATACTAGCAAGTTATCCAAATATCATACTGGGTGCACCACTGAAATCAGGGGAACAGCCTCTGGTACAAGCTTAATGCAGGGTCAGGCTCACTCTTCCACAGCAGAATTAAGTTGCCTACTTTCAGTGCACAGTGGCAAGGCAAGAAATAAAAACCACAGCAAAGCCAAAAACCCCAAACAGGTTCTAACGAGAGATCACTTCACACAAAGAGAGCCTTAAGCCCGTTAATCCTGCTGGCCAGCATCAGCCTAATTTGAGCAGCCTTTGCCCATTACACAGAAAAGAGTGAGGAACATGCTACTGGCTAAGGGAAAAAACAAAGAAACCCACCAAGAACAGTAAAAACAATGACCTGGAGAACACAAATAATTCAGAAGTTGAAGAAGCAGACATTTGATTAAAGTGGGAAAGGAAACTAAATTGGATGAGGGTTAAGTATGACAATGCAGTGATGAGGCACCAGAAGAACAGAATTAAAGGAGTAGCGCAGAAAGGGTTTCATATCAGGTGGGACAGAAGTGTCACTAGAAAGAAAGGTAAAAAAAAGAAAACAGTTGACAGACCAAATATGACAGAATAAATGAAAAATAACAACAGCAATGAGAAAGGAAGGGAATAAAATATGCCAGTACCTCAGACTGATAGCAGAAAAATTTACTTAACACTCTCATGGAAAAAAGTCATTATCTCACAGCTAGTAAGTATATCAATGTGCACATCATGGCTGTCTTCCTGAAATGATTCTTGAAATCTCTATTTTGTCATGTAAAGAAAAAAAAAATGGGATGTATTGAATGAATCTTTCAAAATAATTTCTCAAGACATACACATTTAAAGTAGTATTATATGCTCCGTCAAATCACCAAAAAGGCTGTTTCTGTGGGGTTTTTTTGCTTCCGGGATGCTGTGAAGAGAGTTGTTAGTGGCACATAACCACATAACCGTAATTTTTCTAGGTATGACTGAGTATGAAATTGTGTCACAACAGGTAGAGCACCAGAGGTGTTAACTACTCAGCATAGCTGTAGACTAAGTAAGTTTATTTTTTAAGTTATAACATCTATTTTTGGAAACACTACCCCATAAAATATCAGCTATAAATTATTCAGAGCTGTCCATAAACACAACAACATACAAAAAGAGAAAACTCCTTTCTAAGTAACTCATAATCCATCTTAAACCAATTCCAAGGCTGAAACAAGTTTAAGTACAAAATGTTAAAATTTCATTAACAATTTTACCAGTTAGAAACTCTGAAATAACTTTCTGTGCTATTCTAAAAGGTCCCCCACTAATAAACTCCATTAGTATCTCTGTAGAATCAATTTGTTATGCGTACGCATTATTAACAGCTTTGTAAACCCATGCTAACGACTTTGGTATTGTCCCCTTCCAGAAGCCACTGAAGACCAATGAAATACCTGACCACCTGTGGATTCCACTGCCCTCTCCCCCTCTCCAAAAAAAAAAAAAAAAAGAGCATATGCAATCCTTTACCTAGAAGTGGTGGATAACCTGGAGGAGCTCCTGTCCCCATCTTCCCTCACTGGGAGTGAAAGGGCAGATGGTGTCACCAGGAGGGCAGTGACACTGCTGGTGCCGCACACTGGTGATCCCTGGAGCCCATGGGAGGGCCTGGAGGGCACAGCATGCTGCCCTTTGCACACTGCCTTGGTCTATTCCCCTGTGACAAGAAAGAAGGCATCATGTTTTTTCCACCAACATGCATCCAAAAGAGAAAATACAACAACAACAAAATCACAAACATGACTAATGCACAGCCCCTTACACTCTATTTTGCTTCTAAAGCATCTTTTACCTTGTCTATAGCTCTGATCCTCAGAGGTGGTGGTGGTGCTTTATATCTCAACCTGTGTAATAATCCTGGTGTTTCTGTGGGCAAGGAAGCTGACACCATCTCTCTTCCCCACGTGGAAGAGTTCACATGCAGCAGCTATCTTAAAAGTCCACAGCTCATAGCTCTTTACAAATCAGCAACTGCAGGCAACAGAAAATTAGGGTTGAAAATAATGACCATGAAATAATGTGGGTTTTTTTTTTCCTTGTGGAAGCACAGATGGCTTCCACATAAAAAGCAAAGTCTGTGTCACTCCATATATCTGTTTTTGTGGTATGGGATGGAGGCTTGAGCATTCAATCTCCATAATTTTACAAGTAATTTAGGAGAAAACTATTTTATATCTCTGAACTCAGTTTTTCCAGCAGCTTATCCATGCACAAACTAGTATTTCTGTAGCTATGAAAACCAGTTGTGGAATATCAAGGAAGTTAGTCAGACAATATGTTGAAAATTATGGAAGGTGATCTGGTACAACAACTTCAGAAAAAAAAAGATTCATTCAATTTTATGTAACACAACGACTAAAGTAGTTATAGTCCTAACTTATTTCAGAATGCACGTGTGTGTATTTATAAAAAATGGAAAACCCTCAAATCAATTTATTGAAATCTGAGAGAGAAGCAGCCAGGGATACATCTGATTCTCTGTACAGCCTCATGACTTATTTTATTTGAGGTTTGCTCTCAAGGGAAGAACAGGCATGGAGCTTTCCAGTCACTGAAAAGTCATGTGTGTCTTGTTCAGACTAATTTTTTTTCTCCTCACCTAAAAAAGCAAGGGAAAAAAAAGGAAGCAAACAGAAGGAAAATGCTATAGAACATGAAGACAGGCTCATGCAAACACACACAGACAAATTTTAGGTAGCCAAACGTCCTGTTTTTCCAAGCATGTTTCAGCAGTCACAGGCTTTCTTGCTCATCTATCTATATTTTTTAATAATGTTTTCTCCTCATTCCTATTGTTTTTGTAAAAACCAATGATGTACTTGAAAATGCCTTTTGGAGGCAACCCTGCAAGTTTCAGCAGTTTAGCTGTCTGTAACACTAAGGGCACTCTCTGTCAAACATGGCTCTGCTGCTTGCTTTAGATCCCATCCCTCTGATTGTGCCTGCAAAAGCATCTGACACTCTTGGTTCAAACCTGTGAGAACATAAACTGTGCTCCAAAATAGAAACATCTTCAGATATCAAACATTTACTGGGGCAAGAACAACACTGAAGGGATCCATGAATTACCACCACCCTTGTTAGCAATCTCCTGTAATGGGGGATCACCAACAAGATAAATTCTATTTAAACTTAGAGTTACCTCTCACTTGGCTTAGAAGATGCAGAAATGTGCCTTCCTGACGCAGAAGGACCTCAAAAATGCTCTTCTGTGCAGGATTACGAGAGGTTAACATAGCCCACAACATTTAATGAGTATGGAAACAAGGGGTCTGGTCACAGGTGCAGAATGTGAAAAACCAGTTACACACTGGTTTCCTCTACCTTTCCTGTAAACAAACCAACCCACAACCCAAACCCAGCTGATTTGTAGAGAGTCATTTACCCTCAGATAGTCTTGACAATAAAGTGCCAGTACTAGTTTCAAAAAAAAAAAAAAAAAAAACATGCAAGAAAAAAGGAAAAACACCCCAGTGCTAAAGGAAAATTGTTCTGACCCGGTGAGGTTTTCAGCTGTAAGTCTGTCTCTCAGCATTTCCCATGTGCTCTCTAGTAGCTGAGCAGCAAAGTAATTGGAAGAGAGGAAAAAATGGATGGGGGGTGGAGGAAGAAGTAAAATTTGTGGAATCTGGGTAATCTGTTCAAAGAATAAAACTCCAATGCAATAATCACCTGTGTAATTATTTCAAAATAACTCCATGTTCAGACACATTTATTTAAGAATAATTTTGCTTTCATCAAGCATAAATCTGAAAGTGGATTATACTGATCTGGACTAAGGGACTCCTTTTACCCCCAGAATAAGATTATGCTCCAAGAAATCATCCAGCTACAAATACTGCACTATAAATCTACAACCTACCTTAATTTTAAGGTGTAGACCTGTGCTTTGCAGAAGGACAAAGTTAAAAATGATGGCTGCTATAAATATTTTCAAATGATACTTTAGTGGCTGCATTTTAGTTCATGAACAGGGCAGCAGCAATAATCTGGAAAAATCTCCAAGCCTCCATCAATTGCCAATCGTTGCTTAGTTCAGTAGACCTAGATCAGTGTGATACTGGAGTAATGCTGTGGGGACAACAGTGGCTTTCACCCGGTGCAAATCAACATGCCAACAGACTTATGCCAATATATTTTGGCTGTCTCCCTAATGACCTGGTATTTTGTTTCCACACATCCCAGCTGGCCGATCTACCTTTCTGTTGATGGCTTGGGTAACCAGGGGCGCCCACATGTTTGTTTCCAGGTGTTCACCCACACGTCCAGCTGGAAGGCCTGGTAACAACCAGAACAGCCAGGCCCATCTTGAAGAAGATTTTCTTTCCTGCTGCCTCACTCTGCTTTATTACTTGTGCCCCTGAAATATTTATAAAGCTGCACTGTCTGCTTAACCAATCACATCTTTTAAACTTATTTATGAGGGATGACAGATGGGGTCACCAGGCAGGGAAAGACTGATAGATGGTGCGAGTGTATTATCACACCAAGATGGCATGAAAAAAATCATTCTTTGATTATTAAGAAAGAAGATTCTCCTACCATAGATAAACAGACCCCACTATCTGCTGCACCTCCGTCACCCTCAGTACACGGGGAAGAGCTGCCAAATCAGGAAACCTTTATTGCTAATTTGCATTTATTCAGCTTATAAAAATGCATCTACTAAAGCTCAGAGGTCATGGAAGAATACTTATTTACAAGTCCCTTGGCAGAAATATCTTTTTCATAGCTTACATGTCAGTGGTAAGCAGCGTCAGTGAGAGACTTAACCATTTCATCCCTTTGAAGGTTTAACTCTTTTTGAATAACTACACTAGCTCAGATACCAGGTGGGTCACTTGCACAGGCTTTCCTGTACTGCTCAATCCAGATCCCCAGCCTTGCTCTTGCTCCAGCAGATCTAGATTTCAGAGTGCATCAAGCAATCCACTCACCCCCATCTCTGCATCCTCTTTGTGAAGCATATTGCAACTCTCTCACCTCTTTAGATCTCCAAGAGCAACTAGGCCTGGGTAGGAGCTGGAAAAGGGGAGCCACTCTGTTCATGAAAATATACCTTTCTATGGCGCTGTGAACAAGGGGTACAGATTTAAAGTCCCAGAACAGGGTCAGCTAAGCTCTGTCACCTTCCCTCACTGGGGCACACAAGGCTTAGTGCAGTGCACTGAGGGGGAGGTGCTTTTGGAAAGGAGTCAGGCTTCCTCCACAAGAAATGGAAACCTTTACCTGGCAAAGGAGGGACCCAGGAGAGCAAGTTGCACGTTCTCATCGTTCTGCACGCCAAGCAGCCGAGCATCAGCCTTGGAGGCAGTGCTGGTTTGTCCATGAGGCTCGGCAAGCTGACCAGAAGGTAGTTCCTCCACGTGTCAGTGACCTTAAATTTAAAAGGAGCAAGGCAGTGAGCTCAGGAGGAACGAGAAGATCCTGCGGTGGGAGCAAAGAATGTCCCTGCAGAGCCATGAGCTCAAGGGATGGAGCACCACCTGCAGACTGGCTGTTGTGGCCTTGCTGGGACACCTCTGCAGCACCATAGGATGGCAAATGTGACCCCCCCCCCCCGTCCAGGGGGTGCAGCCCAGCCCTCCCACTCACCAGCTCAGACAGACAATACCATGGATCCATCTTTAAAGGGTGAACACTGGGAGCGATGCCAGGGGTGTCAGCAGCCCTCTCACCAGCATCTGCTTGGCAGGATGCAGAGGCGCATCCACACCATGGAGGCACCAGGGCCTCTCGCAGGGTGACCCCACTCCAGCACTGTTTCTTTTAGGTGGTTTCACCCTCACAGCCCTTCCAGAGCTGCGATATGCAGGGGGGAAGGTGATGACTTCTGAGGTAGAAAAGCTATTTGCAGCGTGCCCCTGCAGAGAGCATGCCGCTGTGCTGCATCAAGTATGATGAGATCTGGCGGGGAGTCACATCTCCTTCCTCTTTTGAAGGAAAGCGCCTCAGAAATATCACATTAGGAGCTTCCCTCCCCCCTTCCTTGCCATTAAAGGCAATTTTGTGTAGCTATTCACCCTAGGTTCACATACTTTGTGCCTGAAAACAAGCTGTAGAAAAGCTCGTTTACCCAGACTTAAGGACAGTATGCAGGGGCAGTGTGCCCATCCATACTTCTGTTGTTACAGTCCTGACCCCCAGTGTAACTAGCCTGGGCACAGTGCTGGTGATGAGCTCACGGGAGATACGATGGGACTGCCAAAGCTGCAGTAAAATAACCCTCCCTCCCTGGCACACAGAGACCAGTTAGCGGACAGGGTGTTGGTGTCACCACCCTCGTCCTTGCCATTTCTAACAGCTTGGTTATGTCTGAGCATCCCCCTCCTCTTCTCCCCTTGACCACACGGGCAGCAGCCTTTGGTTGAGTCCCCCTGTAAGAAATCGGCAGCCAGGAGCAAAGACTTTTCCAGAACTAATACAGGAACAAGTAGTTCAGCCAGCAAAGCATTTACTATCCGGCAATGACTGTCAGGCACCAGTGTCCAGTCTGCTCGCTGTTTATTCATCACCTTGTTTCTCCAGCTGAGGTATTTCAGTTCCTTTCCCCAGGGTCTCCGTCTGTACCATGTCTGCACTACAACCCATTCTGTGCGCCTGGCCCAAGGGACACGTGGCCACCACAGCACTGCGGCCCCTGCACTAGCACCATGTTGCCTTTAGAGCAATTAGTTTACTCTTATTTATTTTCCAAGGCTCTCGAAGGAGCTGTTGCCAGATGCTCTTTCAGGTATGCCCTCAGCCCTTGCAGACAGACAGATGTTTCTGGCAGGGGGCTGTTGTCTCCTGTGGCCTTTGAAGGCACAGGCTCGGGCTGTGGTGCAACCAGAGACCCTTTGTTGTACAGAGAAGCTCATGTTTATATCTCTGAGCCCGGATACAAATTCCAGCTGTACATACCACCAGGCTAAGGGCAGAAACCATTCATGCAGTCACATAGCTATATATCACTATAAGCATGCAGACACCTTTTTGCTACTAGATAACCATGTTTATCTTTCTTACTCTCCTTCACAATACCCAGCTGTTCTCTCATGTCCTGCCAGGTCCCCCATTCTCCATCCTCCTCTCATATATCTCTCTTCAGATATTCTCTATCCTCATCTCTCTTATCTCCTATCAGTAATGGTCAGACATTCTCCGCACTCCTCTCACACATGTCTCTTCAGACATTCTCTATCCTCCTGTCCCACAGCCTCCTGCCTCCATCAGCACCTCTGCCCAAGCTCCTGGTGAAACTGCGCCGCACCGCTGGAGCGATAATTTAACTGGATCAGTCTTTGTAAAGAGCAGCTGCCCCCTCGGGTAAGCCCAGCTTCTCCTGACAAGGGAGCTTCCCCTGCCTGTGCCCGGCCAGCTGCCGGGGACAGGCACCGTGGCTGCTTCTCCACCATGTCCCACAGCCTGGCCTCTGGTTGTCCAGTCTCCCACTCCAATGGGAGACCACAGCCACAGTACCGCATTGCCTCCAAGGACCAAAGATGTGCTTCATCTTCAGTCCTGTCTAGTCTTTAATTTCTTTCTCATTCTGCTTGCTAGAAGGCACATGCTGCACTTCCAGCCAGACAGTCCCTCTAGCCACACTACCTAATCACTGTGTGAATCACACACCTTCCTGGTGAGGAGAGGCAAAGCTGCTCCTGCACTACCTCTAACTTCCCCTGCTACTTCCACCAACACCGCCCCCCCCCCCCCCCAAAAAAAAAAAACCCAACCAAACAAGTCCCTATCCATGATTTTTTTTTTTCTTTTTAAAGCTCAGCTATATAGTTAGGATCAGGAGTCTATCTGGAGGTAGCTGGAATCATGAAACTTCATTGTTAATCAGCCAATGACTTTGGCTAGGATGACATTTTCCCAGCTATTTTTAGAGTATGACTCAGGCACTGCGCTATGGAGCCTGCAAAATCCCCGTGGGCTGATACCAGAGCCTCATTCAAAGCTGTGCTGAAGCATCACACAAGAGGGAAAGGGAGTCAAAGCGGGCAAAGGCTTCTGTTCACCTGCCTTTGGGGCTGTCTTTAGAAAAGCAAATAAATAGGGGAAACAAGGTGTTATGGTGATGCAGTGGGATATTAGGAACTGGAAGGGAAACCCTCTTACATGGCTCTCACAGGAGCATTTCCATCATGTGCTATTTTGCTGGTGGAAACAAACCCAGAGCCTTGCAAGTGCCCGCTCCTAGATGGGCAGCTGAAAACGCAGATGAGAAGTTTGGAGGTTTTTTCCACAGCCAGTCACACGGGTAATTGAAGCCCCTACTTCCCTGCCCATATGAGAGTCTGCTGTTCAAGTCTTCGCTCTCACCTGGTCTCCAGTTATTGTCTTGAAGAGACAACCCACAGACTCAGTTAGTGCCTCTGTTTGGTGGGGTCCAAGGACGCAGGAGCTATTGGGGAAAGGAAAAAGGCATCAGTCTTGTGAACTGCCTTGTTCTCATGCATAACTGTTGTATGTCACTGCGGGGGGGGCCGATGGGGATATCCTTGGAGGCTACATTTTGCACATATTTAAACCCCTGTGTGGTCTTTGAGACCTGCCAGATGAAGCAGCACACCACTGGAGAAGCCATTCCTGCAAGCTGCGTTTCTCTTAAAGGATAATGCAAACTGAGCTCCCATCAATCAGCTCTAATACAAGTCAAAAGTAGTCACCACTTTATAAGAATTAAATCTCTGTTTTCTACTGTCCCCGTGTTTTATTTAATAGTGTGTGCGTGTATTGGTTTTTTTTTTTTTTCTTCTTTCTGGTAACAAAGTAGATTTAGTCTGAAGTGCAATGGAAAGGAAACTCTGGCTGTGTACCAGAAAGAAATCATCTAAGCAGTTATTGCTTGACATGAGCACCCTCAAGTATGTTTCCAACTTGAGTGTAAGCAGGCAGCAAGGCACCTCCGTGCCCAGTCTGGACATGGGTAGCCAGGAAGCTCCACAGGGGTGGTGAGGCCAGGAGCACACACACACACACACCCCCGCCCCCAAAGAGCCTGATCCTCCCTGTACTCTGAAAAGGGAAGCAGTAAAAGCCACTGTAGCCACATCCACAACACTAAGCTGTTACAACACACACAGAAACGGTGTGCAGGGAAAGGTCAAGCTGTCCTCTTCCTATTGCCCATCCCCTAGCTCCCGTGCTTGCTCAGCCTGCTAATATCCATCAAACAGGGTTTGCTGGGCTGCTTATTACAGCAATGTGTTAACTACAGCTTAAAATTAAAAAAAAAAAACCAAACGCTAGAGCTCTGTAACACATCATGGTTAAAATTAATCATTTCCTTAGTGCCACGGTGCAACCAATTACTCCTTGACCACAGACAGGTGTCAGGGGCATAGGTCCAGGCAGCTGCTAAGGCACCGCAGCCACCCTGCTGCACTGGGGTAGAGGCAGTGGCAGGAGAGGGGCTGTTAAAAATGCCGCCCCTCCACCATCTTCCCCGCCACCTTGCGCCATCCAAACCGCCTGTGCCCACTCCCCTGCTTGCTTTGAGATGCCAGCCTGTTGTTCCCCCCCGCCAGCAGAAGCAAGGGTTTCCTTCACTTCCTACCCTGTTTCTTGAACATCTTTCGATTTTATTGCATGCACGTGATCCTCCCAGCCCAGCGCTGCGAGGGAGCCGGCTGAGCCTGCGGCAGGGGCAGCCTGTCTCCAAAGCCAGCAGCACCGCATTGATTTCTACCAGCCGAGGGTCTGGCACTCGGCCTTCCTGAGGAGATGTTACGAGCGAGACATAAAACATTCATAGCGTGTGTAACTGGGCACTGCAGTACTACGCATGGATGGCAGAAAGCCTTTCTTCTGGACCGCACCAGCCAACAAGGGCTCAGTAGAAAGCTTTAAGCCCAAGGAACTTGTGTTTTGGTTTGTTTCCATCCTATAATTATTTTAATTCTACCTAGTACAGCTACAAATGTTACCTGTGGCACCATCATCTCAAGCAGCAGCAAATCCCACAGATCAATAGGACATTGCATTGTGGTATTTCCTTTCATTGCTTTTAGATTTCATATGTTTCATGCCTTTATCTCAGGCAGGAGTAAATAACTAGATGATTGTTTTCTGCAGTGGTATTTTACACGTCTCCTAAGCTTCCTGTACAAACCAAGTAACCAGATATCCATCTTTAATGGGGTAGAAAGTGCTTTGTATTCTACAAAATTTACAGCTCTCCGGGTGCTTCTTGTGGCAGATACCAGTTTTCTGAGGACTGACTAAAAATGCCCAGAGCACTGCAGACACAGGACTGAACACCAGCTAACACAAATCCCAGTGCAATTTCCAGCCCCCCCCTCCCCCCCAGCTTGCCAGGCAGCCGTGGCTCCCCTGCCCTCGGCAGCTCCCCAAGACTGGCTGCAAGAGGCACAGCCCTTGATATACAGCAAATACACACCACCAACGTGGGTTTCGCATTGCATCACTGTAGGGCAAACAGCCCCACCACCACATTGCCCAGGAACCTGGGCTTGTGATGCTCCAGGCATGCAGGCAAGCGGATGATAAGTGAAGGTGGATGATAACCACCACTGTGAGAGGCAGGTGGCTGCCGGGCCTGAATTTCTGTAGGTACAAACTGTACAGAGACTATAGACTGTCCACAGCCAAAGAGCAAAGATACTGTGGAGAAAAAAAAAATAATCCCAAAGCAAAAAACACCCACCATACTCCCAGCTCATGCATACACACCCCAAAGAGAGAAGAACCTTTTCCTTCGCCTTTTGTATGATAAGCAAAAACCAGGTCAGAGCTGCATGAGCACCGTCAGTGCAGGAAGGTGTTGCTGCAAAAAATAGCTCCTCCTGTGTGATCAGAATATGAACATCTGAAAACTTGCACTAAAAGGGTAGAAGGAAAAATGCACTTCAAAATACGTCAGAGCAACCAGTCTGCCTTTCACTAGCAATTTGCTGCTAGCTCCTGGATACTTCAGAGGGACACCACAGAGAACTCCTGCCCTTCCTCTTCATGCACTGCCTAAAATGCTTTTAGGAATTGCTCCCTGCAGAGGAAGAGGGACTGGGAAAGGCACTGGGAGGCCCATACCCAGTTGGACTGGTTTGAATGATGCTTGCGTTTATCCAGTTTGCCAGACTGGGCATCATCAGCAGGAGGGCTGACTGATGGGTGACATTTTCCCTCGGGCTAGAACATTGGGAGGGAGATGAACCCTTTCCACGTGGCAGCCCCAGGCTTTGAGCATCCCCAGGGGTGGGTGGGTGGGTGACCTTTGGCAGCTGTTGAGGGCTCAGACCTGACCACCAGCTGGGGCACATTCCCTGCTGAAGCCATTGCACACACATAAGTGTTGCTGGGGTACAAAGAACAGAGGAGGCTGTCTCCTCTGGTATGCGCAGGACCTGCGAGGAGGAGGTGGCTCTCCCCTTCCAGCTTCAGCAGCTACACACGTATGCGGAGAAGCCGAAGCAGCAGTGACCAAGGGAGCCTGCCTTTACGTGCCCCAGGTCATGGAAGTGAGCCCCCAGGCATCAGTGGCCCCCTGTGGCACTGAGGGAAGGCAAACCCCTCTTCCCATGACCACGGAGCAAAGAGGCCGTGACAGACGTGCTTACCAAAGAGCCCAGTGGTGTCACCCAGGACACAGCCGCTGCGGTTCAGGGACACCCAACTCCCTGTGTGGCAGTGCTCGTGGGTGCAGCAACTGCTGGTCCTTGGGGTCAGGCTGGAGCTGGGGTCCCCCATGCCAGCCCTGGGCTCAGCAGTGCTGCTCCTCTGTGCACAGGGCAGAAGCCAGGCAGCTTCCTGGGATGCAGCACTTGCTAGCATGGGTGCCATGAATCTGTGGTCGTTCTGTTACATTTTCTAAGCTCTTTTCCTAACTGTCCCATGAGTGCCTGCACCCAGAAATGCTCTGGAATCCTTTGCATAGGCGAAGCCAAATGCTTGCATTTGCTCTGCTATTACTGTGGGCTTGACCCACCATCAGAAGACCCCTCTGAGCTTTCTGCACCTGCCATTTATCCAAACCACTGCTCCCAACATACAACTCCGCAGCCTCTTTTCCCTCCCCAGTCAGTTCACATGCAACAGCACCACCTCACTGCTGGTTTTTTGTGTCCTGTCCCCTTCTCTCCTCGTTTCTTCTGCTTTGCCAGTTGAACTACGTCAGAAAAGGCACCACACATCCCAGAGATTTCGAAATACCCTGCTCCATTGTAGCCAATTTTAAGAGACATTTCTTTAAGGCGTAACTCATCTGCAGCTGTCTGCATGCAATAATTTGTTGCCATGTGACAAGCTCAAAGTCAGGTCAACACAAAGAATTACAGCAGTAATGGAGAAGAGGCAGGGAAGGAGAAATGCTCCTGAACATCTAGACTTCTGCAGAAGCAAGCAATAAATGAGGTCTAAGCCTAACCTAAGGAACAGGAGGCCCAATTGCAACCTCACTGAGTGGGAGTCTAGAATAAATGCATCAACACCTGTGGGGCTGCAACAGCAAACTGGATCTGACCAAGAGGCTCCAGGTTGGGGAAAAAAAAAATAAAAATCATACGAAGGAAGCAAAATTTAGGGGACTCCATCCACTGTCATGTCTTACACATGTGGGAAACAAAGGTACCCAGCAGGTCTGGCTCCTGCTGCCTACTCCTCCATCAAACTCAAAACGACCTGTCACATGGGTCTCTCCCACCAAGTTGCTGCCCCAGCTCAAGCTACTGGTCTTCTTCAGCCACCAGCATCCCTCCAGCAAGGGGGCCACAAACAACACCTCCTGCACAGCTCTGTTGAGCCCGTGCTCTCACAGCTCACACCAGTGGTCCAAGACCATTGATTCCCAGCTCCAATGTTTAAAAGAACCCCAAACAAACCCCTCTTCCTTAACATGCATAACACTGAACCCCCCCTCAATACAGCTAACCCCCGAGATCTTTATTTAAAAAAAAAAAAAGTATTTTAACATGTTGCTTTCAAAGGTTCTTTTGTAAAAAAAAAAAACAAAAAACCAGCCAGCAGTGTGACCTTCTTCTGAAGAGGAGAAAATGGAAGCATGGATATTTTTTGAGCTTTAAACACTTTAATAAAAGCTCTCAGTCAGGTCTTTGGAGTAACTGCAGTTTCTGTACCCCTTGTTCAGTGTCAGAGGGCCACAGTCCTTTGAAAGGGGGTAACCAAGTTAGTGAGAAAGGAGCAATGAGGATGACCATGTTTACAGTAAATTATTTAAAGCAAAAGAAAAGCATTTGACTTCCTGGCTATCAGCAAGCATTATATAAACCAAAAGGCAGGAGTAACCTATGTTTCCATCCAAATTTGGGAAAAAAAAATAGGACAGATAATATTTCCTAACACCAGCAAGAGTAACAGTATTTAGGGACATTTCTGGTGTTACAACCAAGGGCAAACCAAAGCAAGCTGACACTCTTCTTCTAGAAAGTCAAAGTTGTATTTATGCTCCAAGTGCAAATTATATTTAATGTGTCACCCATGTGGAGTCAGACTTCACATCTTGGAGATGGTCAAATAGATTTCTGAATTGCTCTGTTTAATGTCTCAGATGTCTGAGGAGTGAGATTCAGTAGCACTGATTTGCTCCTTTGCTAGCGAGGTTTCATCTCAAGGGAGATGATCTCACCACTGCATAAGATTATCATCTGCAACACAGGAGAGAAAAACTCTCGCGGTCAGAGCAGAGCTGCTTCGCCATTGATGGAGCTTGGCTGCCAACAAAACACATGTACAGCACTCAAGCAGTAACTACCACCGCCCCGGCCACGCGCTGTTTCTACACCCTTGATCTGAGGATGTACTCAGTCAGTTCACTCAACACTCCATCACCAATTTGCCCAAATTAAGCCCACACTATGCAAAGATTGTCAGAGACGCTACGGACCCCAGACTGGGATGGGTTTGATGTCCTCAGAGCCTTCTAACACCAATCTGCCTGTGCCAAGAGTAGCGCAGCTCTTGCCCCTACCCGCACAGCCCTCCCACACCACCTGCCTGTAGTGGGAACATCGCTCCTGAGAGCATTTCAGACTGCATCACCACTCCCGAGTGGACATCTCTGCTGTGGGCTGCATCAGCCTGACCACCCAGCGGTGGATGTCTCCCCCCAGTGAGCAGGGGAGCTGGGGGAAAATCATCAGGCTTAGCAGAAGCAGGAGTGAAACCCACCTGTCTCCATACTGCCCACTTGCCCCCTCGAGCCCTGCTCCGCAGGGGGACCTGGAGAGACACGGCTCGGCCCTGCAGCTGGCCTGGGGCAGTCACGCCGCTGAGCGGGTCCTCAGCCCAGAGTAATGCTCCCTCGTCAGGTAAGGAGCCAGCCACCAGGGAGTACCCAACCCCAAGTTATTTTTGGGGAAAAAAATTAGCCTTTTGATAAAGAGCACACGTCAAACCCAAGCAAACCAAAGGGTCCCAGGGAACAATGCACCAGGAGCACTCAAGGAGCGTTTTAGACCATGAGCTGGGCAGACCACTCCAGCAAAGGACAACCAGTTTCAGGGGGAAAAAAATAAAACACCAAAAAACCAATCAATACACTTCCCTACCTGTCAAAGCACAAGCAAGTCCTTTCTTCACAGCCTGACCAGCAGCTCCCCAGCGTTACTCCAAGCCATTTTCTTCCACAACAGAAGGCAAAGCAAGTCCCTAAGATGCAGCAAACAAAGGGAAAACAAACAAACAGCACTTTCCTCTCCAGGGCTCGGTGGGTTTTATAGCACCAGCCCCACGGCTACTGCAACTGCCGATTGCTGCACCCACCCCCCACACCTGGTGGCAGGAATGACCCCGGCTGGTCACCGCTACCCCCATCGCACGCAGCTGGGGGAGTTCGGCAGCTGCTTGTGTTTGGGGCTTCGCTGATCGCAAGCAAACACAGAAGTTGTTTCCCTCAGCACTAACGATCCTTTTCAGAGCAGCTTCACAGCTGACAGTCACCCAGGGTCAATTTTCTGCAAGAAAACCCCCTTCTCTGTTGTCCTTTAGGACAATTACTTATAAAAACATCACCCTGGCCAG